>NC_132854.1:3127500-4327500 GCF_048164855.1 Canis lupus baileyi | reverse complement strand
TCGTTTATACTTACCAAAAACTTGGAGATACAGATTCACATGCATCAAAGCCAGTAAAATATTATAGCCAAGCGTATATTGATGCCATTTTAATAAAGTTATTTTTACAGTTTCCCACAATTCCCTCAAACTAGAAAGTTACACACACACACACACACACTTGGGTGTTTAGGTGTTTTCTGAGATTAAGCCAGGCACATGATTCTATAATTTTAGGTAAATGCAGAAGTCCAAAAATCCCAAAGTCATAAAGACAAAGAAGAGTTCCATATTTTCTGTCTAATTCTAGACTATAGAATTGGCCAATAGAAATGTCACCAGTTGTAACCATTACTATCAAATGGAAGATTGACAAATCTGACTGCATAAAAGTGTATAACTTGAGTACAGAGAGTGACATCAGATACAAAGTAAAAAGACAAGTCTTCCAGATACAACATGGCCAGTCATGAAAGCTAAATGACATTCCTACTACAAAATACTGAAAAAATGCAGGCTGATACTTTCAGACTTCTTAATGCATGACTAAGTCCTGTAAATACAAAAAAGTTTTCAATTTTTGGAATTTCCAAAACCAGCACCTTGTCCCTCCCATTGCTGTGGGGCTTAAATTCACTCCACCTGTGTGCTTTTCTTTTTCTTTTGCAGTAGTATAAACTAAGCTAACTTTATGGAAGTTGATCGGGCAAAAGGAATAAAAATTAAAGCGTATATATGTTTTGAGCCAAGAATCCTACTTTTAGATTTATCTACTCATACAGATGCACACAAAAATACCTACAAGGATTTTTTTTTAAATAAAATACACAAATAGAAAACAAATACATGCCCATCAATAAGGGTATGAAACTATAAGTTAAAGAATAGCCATTTTACACAATAATAAATACTGGGCAGCTAATAAAAGGTGGGTCTGGGGTGCTGTCATGAAACATGGCCAGTGAGCATGAAATAAAATATAGTGTGAGTTCATTAAGAAGTGTGTACATGTTCTCATGCAAATAAATTTACAATATACATATCATTGTGAAGAGTGGTTACCTCTTAGAAAGAGTAGATGTCATTTTGTAATATGATTGCAAAGATCTTTTAAACAATTTTAAGAAAATCTAATTTTTTATTTGATTTTTTTTTGGTGAGAATTTAATCAGGGTCAGTGTTGAAAAACCTGTGCCCCTTTATTTGTTGTTTTCTGCTATCTGAGATGGTGACAGACAGAAGCACTGACTATTAGGGCACCTGGGTAGCTCAGTGGTTGAGCGTCTGCCTTTGGCTCAGGCCCTGATCCCAGGGTCATTAGATCAGAGTCCCAGATCAGGCTCCTCGCAGGGAGCCTGCTTCTCCCTCTGCCTATGTCTCTGCATCTCTCTCTGGGTCTCTCATGAATAAATAAATAAAATCTTTTTTTTTTTTTTTTTAAAAAAGCACTGAATATTAAACCCCATTCAAGAAAAAAAATCTGGGGGAAACATCTCTGTAGCTGAAAAAAGTGGAAGTTTGGAGTAAAATAGTATTAATATAATAAAATGTTGAACACAGATATCAACAAAATTCTAAGCTTTATATAAGTGTAGCTGGTATGCCTCTCAATCCATATACTCAGGTCAGCAAGGTATATATAGGATTCTAAGCAGAAAATAGAAAATTCGAGTTCATTTATTTTCACGCTCTGAAGCAGGGTGCCTATCCAATGTTTTATTAAGCATCAAGCCTACTCATTGGCCTGGCTGACTCATGCCAACCACACATCTCCCTGGCCCCTATGAAGCCAGCGGGCTTGACAGGGGATGCTGTGGACCTACACACCCACCTTTCAAGGTACACAGACATGATTTCCACCTGAGTCTTGCTACCTGTAGGGGCTCCTATATGCCTAGCAAGGAGGCACTGAGGCAGCAAAGCCCCTGGCCAGGATACTCTGCTCTCAGGACCCATAGACTCCCTCCCCTTCCAGGTGTTCTGGAACTCCCATGTCCTGTTCTCTGTCTTTCAGGGCTTTCCTCCTGACCAGGACCCTCTGGAAATGCCATGGTAACATCTCCAATGGGTTTAGTTTTTATACTAGTTGGAGAGAGACAGATTGCCTTTGCTTTCATCCCAGCCAAAATCCCCAGAGGAGGGACATATATAAAAGAATCACAAAGCCTGGCTACTTGCTCAAAATGAGGAGAAAGAAGAAATTATAGGAAGTACCAAAACAATGTTTTATTTCAATAACTTATTTTGGACACATAAAGAAAGCAGATTTAAGCAAGGCAAATTTGAACCACAGTGAAAATGCTAATGGCAAGAAAGCATCAGAAGAAATAAAGATTTGTTTTCTAATTTAAAATCAAATTTTAAATAAAACCATAGCATCCAGTTAAAGGAGAAAGGCAAATGAGCTTTTGAAGCCAACAAAAAGCTAAGATAGATGATCTGCTGGACCTGCCTTCCAGCAGAGCTATTTCCCTGTATGTCAATGTGCTTGGCATGCGGTTCCTGTCCTGGAGGGTCAAGGAGCAGCTGGAATGGAGCTCCAGGTCCCTCTCTCTACCTGGTCCACCATGCCTGAAGCTGCCCAGAGGCAGCTAGAAAACATCCTGACTCCCAGAGAGAGCCTCCAGCCCAAACAGATCAAGTCCCCCGAGCTGCCCCTGAGGTCTGCTACACAGCGGGCAGGTGTTCCCAGTTCCCACCTTCTGGGTCAAGGCAACGTCCAAGAAAAGGAATCGTGTTTATCTTTGCATTTCCTGCACACTAGATAATGTCGACTGGAAAACATAACTTGCACTCACATTTCACCACCCTGACGAAAAAATCTAAATAAACAAATAAAGGCAATTCACTAATATGCTGCAGGACAAGGGGAGGAGAAAGGTCTCTGTTTTTGCAGTGATGAGAAACCTACCGAAAACCAGGTGGGGCAGTGAGAGGTGCAAAGGCAAGGGGCTTGGGGCTTGGTTTTGTCTCTCTGCCCCATCAAGAGAATTAAAAGCTGAAGTGATGCTGGTGATGAAGCAGAAAGAGGCAAGAGCTACTAGCATGGAGCCCTTCAGCAGATGGAGGGAATGATGCCTGCCTGCTGGTGGGGAGCAGGCCTGGAGACAGGGGACCTGGAGCCTGAGCACCTGTGTGGGGCGCCCTGGGGAGGTGTCTCCAGGAGGGTCTCTTCCAGGTGTTCTCACTCCCTGCCAAATGGGGCATAAGAGCATCAGCTGCAGGTGAGGAAGTCGTGGAGAGAAACCCACCAGCGATTTGACAGATGCTAAGGCCTTCTGGGGATCCTCCACCTCCTGCTCTCTGCTGACCCCTTTCCTGTAGGACATGTTGGAGCAGGTCCCACTTTATTTTTTTTTTAAGATTTCATTTATTTTAGAGAGAGAGAGAGAGAGCACAGGCAGGAGGAGGGGGAGAGGGAGAAGCAGGCTCCCTGATGAGCAGGGAGCCCCATGCAAGACTCCATCCCAGGACCCTGAGATCATGACCTGAGCTGAGGGTAGACACTTCACCCACTGAGCCACCCAGGTGCCCTGCAGGCCCCACTTCAAACCACAAAAACAATTCTCCAGATTTTAACAACTCTGGCTACTGGTAACCTCCACACTAATAATTTGAAAATTGGACAAAATGGTGATTATCTAGGAAAAATGAAACATTTAAAATCGACTGCAGAAAATATGTGAAATCTATAGAAGAAATTACCAAAGACAAAATTTAAGAAAACAGGCAACTATCTTCCTCTTTTGAATAAAGTAATATATTATAAAAGCAACATATGATCAAGGCTGAACATCTAACTGATAAAATCCTACATGATCCCTGATAAAATGACTTCTGCAAGTGAAGTCAGGCTATACTGCCCTTTTCTCTGTAAATTAATCCAATGGATCTCTTTTGTCCTGTAGATAATCTACAAACTCCTTTTATAAGCATACACATAGAGACCCCTTAATGAACTAACCCTTCTCTGCCATTTTACTTCCTTCCCTGTTCATTTTATTACACTTCAAGCAGGCTGAGTAATTTGTGTTTCTCTGACCTTGACATTATCTGTCCATTACATCGTAAGCAATTTCTCCTCTAGAATGTCCTTTACTTTCTCATCTTGTTAAATGCTAACTCATTCTTCAAGACACAGGTCTAGTGTCCATATGCCCATGAGCTTAAATCCATCCTCTTACTATTTTGTATTCACCTCTATTTTAAATTTTATGCTATCCTTGGGGATAATTATCACCATTCAGTAGATTAACTTCTTTAAAACAGTGATTTTGTTTTAATCATCCCTGTAATGCCCAGAGCAAAGCGCGATCCTTGGTTCTTGAAAGCTGTGTCTGAAACAAAGTCAATTAGTCCTCATGCCTGGCTATATCCACTCTCAGAGCTCTCCTTTTATCCAGGGCTTTCATATGGCACTTAGCAAGAAAACATCCCATTTAAGTCTGTCTTGGCTAATTTATTTGCCTCTTAGAGACACAACATTAATATAATAATAATAATAAACCCCTCATGATTAAAATTACATTATAGCACGACATTGAAATGACATTTTGTGGTTGACAGAATCAAGCACATGACTCAAGCCACTAACTTACGTCTGCTAGGCCCGCCTTGCCCATGAGAGAATGTGCAGAGTTGGAGAAGGCAAAGAGAAAAGGGTGACTTGGGACAGGAAGAAGGGCTTGTTTGTTTCTGCTGCTTATTTTTATTTCTTAATATTTCTGATGGAGGCATTGACTTTGTATTCTCTCTGTTCACATCAGTAAGTCTCAAGTTGATGAGCCAGCTTTCCTGATGGGGTGAACAAAGTTTCTAATGAGGAGGCCCCTCCATAGAGGAGGTATTTTCCCCCTCCCCCAACCCTCCATGGTTAGTGAGAGTCACTGTTGTGGGGGATTGCTTTTTACCAGCCACCTATTAAAGCCTGCTGCACTTACTTTGATCACATCTGTTTCGTTCTCAGGATAAGTAGAGTAACTATACCATTTTGTAGTAACTATTCTGCTATAATCATTGCCCTCCCCGTGTACTGAGGGACATGCATACTTCCCATATATAGTTTCCCCTCTGTCTCAGGCAGAAGAAATTGCTTTCTTGTAATAGTTAGTCCCAGTAAAGACAGAGTAAACATATTCTTTAATCAGAATATGTTACAACCTAATATTTATTAGTAATTTGTTTTTGCTAATTTTGATTACCTATGCAAACCCTTAAACAACCAGGCAAATGGATCAATTTGACAGGAAAAATCAGTTAACCTAATTGTTTGTCCTTGATTCACTGGCATTACCATCGGATGGCTTTGAGATATTTGGTTTTAAAAGAAGGAAATGGAATAAGGTGAATCAATATCTTTTAGTTATATGAAATTGTAAAGGATTGTCATCATTACAATGTTTGCTTCTAGATGGTAGATGCAAGGATCTCCTACTTGTGCACTAACTTATAATGCAACTTTTTAAAAAGAAAATAATATGACAGTGAACTAAGGTGAAGTGATATGTTTCTATTCAGGAGTAAGTCCATTCTCATTTGAGAGTACAAAGCTTGTGCCCCCATATTTCATTATTTCATTCATGTAAAATGTTCTGACTGCAAAGCTACAGGGGGAGAAAGGAGATTCGTGTTTGTCTGAGAGAGAAGGACATTGGGGGTTAGTGCTAACTGAGATAGTGTTTCTTTTGAGGGTGTGAGATTGTTCTCGAATTCGATGGTGGTAATGATCACACAACTCTGAATATACTAGAACCACCACATTGTATACTTTAAAAGGGTAAATACTATGACATGCAAATTATATCTCAATAAAATGTGGTATGGAGAGATTATATCTATGTTGTGTTTCAATTGGCCTCCATTGTAAAAGCACAGTAATTCTTTTCTTGAACTATGTTCATTGTTTTAAGACCAGAAATATCATTTTAAGGCTGATATTATTCTTATACCATATTAATTATATAACTTATTCAAAAATTCTTTTTTTTAAGATTTTATTTATTTATTCATGAGAAACACAGAGAGGAGAGAGAGAGAGAGAGAGAGAGAGAGAGAGAGGCAGAGACACAGACAGAGGGAGAAGCAGGCTCCATGCAGGGAGCCTAATGTGGGACTTGATCCCAGGTCTCCAGGATCATGCCCTGGGCCAAAGGTGGCACTAAACCACTGAGCCACCCGGGCTGCCCTAACTTATTCAAATATTCTTATAACTTTGACTACCTTCACCTATTTTGCCCAATGGTCACCACCACCACCCCCCCGGCAACCACCAATCTGCTGTCTGTGTCTATGAATTTGAGTGTTTTAGATTCCACAGACCAGTGAGATAATACAGGATTTATCTTTCTCTGATTTATTTCACTTAGCATAATATCTCATTGGTTTTCATGGCTGGATAATATTCCATTGTATACGTATCACAATCTCTTTATCCGTTCATCTGTTGACAGACACAGGGTTGTTTCCATCACTTGGCATTATAAATAATGCTACAATGAACATGCAGTTACAAATATCTCTTTGAGAGAGTGATTTTGTTTCCTTTAGCTATGGACTCAGAAGTGGGATTGTTGGATCATATGGTCGTTTCAATATTAATATTTTTAAGGAACCTCCATACTATCTTCCAGGGTGGCAGCCCAAGTTTGCACTTCCACCAATAGTGCACAAGGGCTCCTTTTCTCTCCATCTTTGCCAACACCTGTTATTTCTCATATTTTTAATGACAGTCATTCTAACAGATGTGAGGTGATATCTCATTGTGGTTTTTACTTGCATTTTCCTGATTGTTAGTTATGTTGAGCACCTTTCATGTATGTGCTGGCCATTTTTTAATCTTCTTTAAAACTTGTCTAATTAAGTCCTTATGTCCATTGTTTAATTGAATTGTTTGAGTTTTTGTTATTGATTGTATAATTTCTTTATATATTTTGGATATTAACTCCTTATCAGATACATTATTTGCAATATTTTCTATCATCCTATCGGTTGCCTTTTCATTGTGTTGCTGGTTTCCTTTGCTGCGTGATTAAAGCTTTAAGGTAATTTGTCCTTTAATAAATTTGCTCAGACTCTAACCAACAGCTTATATGTTCTTCCTGCAGTTATCCTTTCAGCCCTGGCTGGGTCCCAGGCAGAGGAGCAGAAGTTTGAAAAGATAGCCTGCATAGGACCCCTTCCACCACTATACCACCTCACCTCTCAAATCCTTGCAAAGTACATCTGATTCACTGTTCAACTCCACATTTCCTGGAAGGGTTGCTCTCTGAATCTTCCCCCCAAAAATACCTACTTTGCATCTCTGGGGGGCACTCATTAGGAAACACTGCTGCACGAGCCCATGCTCTGCTGGCATCGTCTTTCTGAGGATGAGCCCCTTTGCTCTATTAGGAGAAATGGACTCATGTTTAGCCTTAATAAATAAAGAGCAAGAAGTGATGATTGTGATTCTGTCGAATATTTTTCCTTTTAATTCAGAGAAAACTGTACGGAAAGCAGAGAGTAAATCCATATAAAAATGAAGAGTATTCAAATATTGACCAAGACCATCATTTGATATTAACACACAAGCCAGTCTAATCTATCCTTGATTAAAGAGGGAAGATGTATATTGTAGGATTTTTATTAATGCAAGAAGCTATGCCTGGGCCTTTTCTTTGAGAATTTAGCTAAAATTAGTTTCTTCTCCATGCAGAATTTGAATACATTAAAAAAATAAAAGAATAATTGTCTTTCATACAATAAATTGTATTTATATTTCTTTTCTGTTCTTTTTTTTTTTCACCAGAGGATAAAATAGATGCTGGATCCAGGTTTACAAAATACTAACAGCCAAAGCCAGTATAGATTATGATAAAAATCCATTTTTTTCTGCAGCTTATAGAAGGGGCTGAAGAAAAATATATTTTACACAAGACAGCAAGTACAGCCAATCTAGCAAAGCTTTATCAGCCTGTGTATAAAAAGAGGCTGATTATTTTGCAGTAGCTGGACTTTGATGTGTGAATGTTTTATATATTTTAAAATCATGGTTTAAGTTCAAGTGAACAGGAAGCCAGAAGCATCTTATCTAGTAGTAGGAACTTACTAATGTTTAAAGCATTTCTTTTTTATCTTTTCCTTTTTATCTTTTTAAAAATCATTTTGTAATTAATATTTCAAATGCCTGGCTTGTTTAAAGTCTTAAATGTGAGAATTTAACAATTTTGAGTTCAAAACATTCTAAACAATTTATAATCAAAATACCTATCAATAAAATACACAACAAGCTTGTCGAATCTTTTATCTTGTCATCTTGGTCTCCAAAGAGAGCCAAGGTAAATATGTCATTCTTGGTCTTTTGCATGTACAAACTTGCACATCTCTGGTCAGGAGTTACATGATATCCACCACACCTTTTAACAAACTGGTTCAAAAATAGTTTATAGGTGTAGAAAAATCCCTGCTACAGAATACTTTAAAGAAAATGTCTAAGAGATAGTTCAACAGATTATTGATTTGAAAAATGCTAAAAATAAGTAAGCGGTATAATTCATTTGGATATGAAAGTCTTTTTGTTGTGTAAAAATAATCATTGTTTCCAGTATATACACAGTATAAGAAGACTTGATTTAAACTAGAGGCACCTGCTTACAAAATGTGAGCAGACATAATGCTCATATAATTTACCTGGTGATAAATAATGAAAAACCAGCTTAATAGAGAGGGTCCTGGGGAGATTTGTTGTTTGCCGAGTTTGCATAATATTTATTTATCTTTGTGAAGGCTGAGGGACGTCATTCAAGAGCTGAGGTGCAGATGGAGTGGAGTTGCTTCTCTGGGAGAAAGCTCAGCATAAGCAGTGAATGGAACAGTGGGGACACCCACCCCTCTGTTTCAGCACACAAGCCTCAGATCCTCTTTTAAGATGATGAAAGATTTTGGGGGAAAGAATTTGTCTGTCTTATTCACCACAACATCCACAGAGTCTAGAAAAGTGTCAGGAGCACATTAGATGCTCAGCAAATATTTGTGAAATTAATATATATTTTGAGCAAGTTAAATTAAAAAAAAATTACTTTTGTTTTTCTGGTATATGAATACATCATAGAAGCTTTGATAGAGAATTTCTATACTCTTTCCCCCTGCTGGAAACGTTGGCCAAAGATTGACTTTCCTCTGAGCTCTCATTTCTTACTCATCTACTAGCTCTTGGTGTGGTTTAGGGATTGTTGGGTCTCATGTGAAACAACAGCTGACTGGTTTACTCCCATTTTTCTGGAGTTTGGAGCTAACATTACTAAAAATTATGTTGTTTTGAGATGTTTTCAACTTATTCTTTTAAAAGATGTTTTTCTTTTCTTTCTTTCTTTCAAGGTTTTATTCATTTGAGAGAGAGAGCATGGGTGTGCACAAGCAGAGGGAGGGGCAGACAGAGAGGGAGGAGCCTCCCCAAGCAGCCTCCCCACTGAGTGTGGAGCCCAACAAGGGACCCCATCTCACGACCCTGAGATCAGGACCTGAGCTGAAACCAAGAGTCAGATACTTAACCAACAGAGCCACCCAGGTGCCCCATCTTTCTACTTTCTTTCTTTCTTAGCACAATAGTATTTGCTCTATTTATGTCTGTGGCAAATGACTAAAGAATCAAAACTCCTTTTTTGACCATTGTATCTTTTCTCCTTGCAGAAATATTAAATAAAATAGTCTTCAATTCATTTAAACATACATGGATAGTTAATCCTTATAAAGATAATTCTGGTTGCAGAAGTGTTAGAGCTGTGTATAGTTTCCTAAGATTCAGTGCCAGTTGCATTTGAGGGGCCATCTCACTTTTGGATATATGTGTTTATGGGTTTTGTTTCTAATGATGCTAACTTTTAGTATTTCCTAACTCAAAGTTGCTGCAGTCACTTAGATACATCTAGTTGGTGGCTGGAAACTTTCCCATTGGATTTAGCTGCAAGGGATTCTGTAAAACATGGTTTCAGCTTTCCTATCCTTTCTGAACAGAAGAAATCTGAAATGGCTTTGTGGGGAGCCAATCCAGGCACCAAACGCATTTACTGACTGTTGACCAAAGGATGGCTGCCTCCTCCTTCAGGTATCACCTCTGTGGTCAAGGCAAGATGAAAAGGGCAAGGCCAGGCAAGCCCTGTCTGTCCTTTAACCATAGAAACAAAATATTTCCTAATACTGGACACCCCTTCCCAGGTGTACTACTTACATCTCCTTGCTCAGAAAGGCTCCCAGGCCACATCGAGCTGCAAAGGCAAGCAGGGAGATTTCTGAAATACTTTGGTTAGTCCATGTATACTGTTTACCACATAAGTGTCGTTCAGGAATAAAAGTAATAAATGATACTTTCAAATAGTCATGCTTCTAGAGATGAGGCACTCTTCCTGAAAGGAAATCATTTGATAACAAATCAGTCCTGGTAACAAAATTCATCCAAGAGATGAATGACAGTGTTGGATTAAAGGATCAACAGTGAGCACTGAATCCATTTCAGTCCCAAAGGGAAGACACAGAACAGGAAATACAGGGTATAAATATGACACCACATCAGTCCAACCTAGAGTTGGAAGGGGAGACCCCGGAGCAGGACAGCTGAGCTCCAGTATTATTTTTCATT
This sequence comes from Canis lupus baileyi, assembly GCF_048164855.1. Taxonomy (NCBI): domain Eukaryota; kingdom Metazoa; phylum Chordata; class Mammalia; order Carnivora; family Canidae; genus Canis; species Canis lupus. The sequence continues at coordinate 4,316,909 of NC_132854.1, read as the reverse complement.
ATGGGGAGTCAAAAGAATTACCTAAATCTCATAACTTAATTAATAGAAGCTTAAGAGCATAAATAAATAGAAGCATAAGAAACTTAGAAACACAAATTATAGTAATGTAGTCAATTCTATTAATGACTTTAATTACTTTAATTTTCTCATCTGGTAATTACAGGAAAGCAGAGGTGAATATATCATTATTTCTTATTATTGTTCACCAGGATCCAGTGCCCAAGATTCCTTTAAAAAATTGCACACACATTATTAAAATTTAAAAAGGAATTTTCAGGATAAAAGAAACTCAGACTTAAATCTTGCTAAACATGCAAAAGGGAGATACCCACATTCAAACACAGTAAATTGATGACACAGACCTTGGGGAACTTGGGTGGTTCAGTTGGTTAAGTGGCCAACTGCTCAGATCATGATTTCTGCTCAGATCATGACCTCAGCATCCTGAGGTGGAGTCCATGTTGGGTTCTGTGCACAGCAGGGAGGCTGCTTGAATTCTCTCTCCCTTTTCCTCTGCTTGGAACTGCTTTCTCTCTCTCTCTCTCTCTCTCTCTCTGTTTCTCTCTCTCTCTCTCTCTCATAAATAAATAAATAAATAAATAAATAAATAAATAAATAAATCTTTAAAAAACAAAAACAGAAACAAACAAATAAAACCTCCACAGAGACCATGAAGCAAAAATGAAAAAAAAAGAATAGAAGAATCTTTCAAAAGGAAATGGGAAAGAAAATGTGAGAGAAATGATAAAACAGAGATCAGATTTTCCTGTCATATCAGTGAATGTAAATGAAAATTACACCAAGTCATTAAATGGAAATGTTTCTGTTTTGATAAAAAACAGAAGCCCAACCTATATGCGCAAAGCAATTCAGTCTAGAGTATCTTTACAAAAAAATTGTCAGACATAAAGAAAAAGAGAAACATTAACTGATAAATGTATACAAAAAGAACTCCAGAGTCATGAGATTGTGTTTGAAGGCAAGGCAACAATATTGGAAGACAGAAAGAGCCACTTTATGATGATCACCATTCACTGTGGAATAAAGGTCTGGATCCACCAGGAATCCAATGACACCAGTAAACTGTATTCCGAGCAGAGGCCTCTCCCAAGCATTGTGCCCTGGACTCTGATATATATGAGACTTATTGCAAAGGCTGCAGAGGGTGAAGGAGATCAAAGCCAGGAGATGGAGCATAGGGTCATCCAGGGTCAGAAGTCTACTGGGAATCCCTGCATAGAGCCAACCCTAAAGGATTGCCACACATTCTGTTAAGGAAAACAAATAAATCTGCCACACCAAAGAGGGCAGGAAGGAAACCTGACATGCATAACTTCAGCCTTGAGTGACCATATAATAGATCTCCCACAGAGGGACACTTTTGAGGGGAAAAGACACTCTAATTATGTTCTAACAGGTTGGAATGTCTACCACTTTAGGTGGAAGGGAAAGGAAACTAACAATTTGTAACCACAACCTCATTCTTCAGCCAGTTTTCAACATGTGTTCACACTACCTAAAAGTCTGTAAAAAACCTAGGCAAATAACCTAATCTCACATCATCCTAGATGGTAGTGACCCCATGAGAAGGCTGAAATAAATGTCATCCCTCTTTGGAGGAACACAGTCTCAGTCTTAAAATAGGCCCCAAAGAATTTTCACAGATGAAGTGAAATATGAATTTAGGGGCAGATGTCAGAAAACACACAGGAATAAAATAAATTTTGAATGAAAATACAATGAAAAATTCAACTGTAGAAAGAGATCCTTACCCAAATAATGAAAATGCTTCTATAGAAGGAGAGACAGGGGTACCTGAGTGGCTCAGTTGGTTGAGCATCTGCCTTCAGGTCAGGTCATGATCTCAGGGTCCTGGGATTGAGCCCCGCATCAGGCTCTCTGCCAAGTGAGGAGTCTGCTTCTTCCTCTCCCTCTGTCCCTCCCCCACTCATGTTCACTCTCTCTTTCTCTCTCTTTCAAATAAACAAAATGTTTAAAAGAGAAAGAGAGAAAGAGATATGCATAAATGCTACAATTAATTACTAATTCAGAAGTTCTATAACCAATGCACAAATTCAAGAATTGGTCATTTACAGAGCAGCCGTAAAGTAATTAGTTTAATCAAGATTTAAAACTACAAAAGAAAATAAAACAACAATAAAGAGATACGAAACAGAATCATGTGATTTCATGGCATTGGAACATAGCCACATTGGAGCACACTTTGATGGTTTCTTACAAAACTGATCATACTGTTAACATATGATGCAGCAATCATGCTCCTTGATATTTACTCAAAGGAGTTGGAAACTTCTATCCACAAAAATACCTCCGCACAGAAGTTTATAGCAGTTAGTTTGTAATTTTATTCATAATCCCCAAAACTTGGAAGCAAGCAAGATGTCCTTCAATAGGTAAATGGATGGGATGCCCGGGTGGCTCAGCGGTTGAGCATCTGCCTTCCGGCTTGGGGGTGTGATCCCGGGGTCCTGGGATCGAGTCCCACATTGGGCTCCCTGCATGGAGCCTGCTTCTCCCTCTGTTTGTGTCTCTGCCTCCCTCTCTGTCTCTCATTAATAAATAAATAAAATCTTAAAAAAATAGGTAAATGGACATATAAATTGTGGTATATCGTGACAATGGAATATTATTCAGGGCCAAAGAGAAATAAAGTATCAAGCCATGAAAAAATATGGAGGAATCCTAAAGGCATATTACTAAGTGAAAGAAGTCAATCTGAAAAGACTAGATACTATATGATTGCAACCATATGACGGTTTTGGGAAGTATATGGAGACAACAAAAAGATGAGTGGTTGCCAGAAAATAGCAGGGAAGGAAGGATTAACAGAAGGAGCACAGAGGGTTTTTAGGGCAGTGAAACTACTCGGTCTGATACTATGATGGTGGATACATGCCATTAGAAGGGGAAGGTGATTCAGATCTGGGGGAGGGGGTCTGTGGAAAACCTCTGTACCCTCCACTCAGTTTTGCTGTGAATCTAAAAGTGCTCTTAATTAATTAATTAATTTTTTAAAAGTTTATGACCCTAAAGCAAGAAATTGCTCAAAACAAACAAATGCCATACAGACATGTCTGAAGAGCACAAGGAAGCAGCTGGAAGGGTTGCTGCTGGCCAAATCAAGGAGTGGACTCTGCTAAAGGACAAAGAAATCAACACAAAACAAAAAAGATTCTTCAGAGAATATTATTGGGACATTTGACAAATTTGGAATATACATGTGGAATTAAAGTATTTTAACAAGATTAAATCTTCTGAATCTGATAACTATACTGCGGTTACATAAGAGGAGAAGACAATGTTCTGTTCTTAGGAAATACACTTTGAAATAGCAAAGGATCAGGAGCACGATGTTTCCAACCTTGCTTCAAGGAGCTCTGAAAAACAACAAATTGTGGCATTTGTCAAACAATTGGTGGATCTGGTTTAAGACTACTTGTAGGTTCTTTCCATGGTCTCCAACTTTTCTGAAAGTATAAGCCTATTTCAAAATAAAACCGAAATAAAAGTAGGAGAAGATCCCCTTGTCTTCATTCCCTGTGTTATGGAAAGCACAGAGCAGAACCCTCTCAGGTGGAGCAGAGCTCACAATTTGCTGTGTCAACGTGTGAGTTTCACCGACACAACATGGCAGCTCCAGCTCCCAACGGGGTTCTGGGAAGCCAGCGGTTGCTGCAGGTGTGGGCGCCAGGCATTTTGTGCTTCCTGTGCCACAGGGATGCTCTTCTTCTGACGGACTCCACCTGTCTTTAGCCCTTGAGTGTCAAGTGGAATGGATCGGTGTTTAGATGAAGGGAAGGAAATAACATAGTATAGAGCCCAGCGTACAAAGTGCTTCTGAGCAAGTGTGTCTGTTTAAGGCTTTTCTTTTAAAGTAGGCTCCACACCCAGTATAGAGCCCGATGCAGGGCTTGAACTCACAACCCTGAGATCAAGACCTAAGCTGAGATCAAGAGTCAGATGCTTAACCAACTGAGCTGCCCAGGGGCCCCTGGATTTAATGCTTTCTCTATCTTTCTTGACTTACGTGTGCTGGTTAGACATCACCTTAACCTAGTTAACAACCTGCGATTACCTGATGGCAGCTAACCAGAGATGAAGACGGAATAATAAAAACAATGTAGTCTTTCTGTGTCTCCCAGACAAATAACCCTTCAGCTGTCACAGACACATCACAGTGATTTTTCAGAGTCTCGCATTTTCCTGGAGTCATTAGCGGATTTGAGACAGGATTTGGCCGAGGCCCTAAACTCTGAGCATGATAAAAGAACAACAGTTACCAGGAACATGCATGTGCTAACAGGAACGCTTATAGATTGTACAGTGTTCCTGCCAGCCCACCGTCCACCTTATGGATAAAAGGGGCACAAAGTTGAAGATACCAGAAAGTGAGAAAATTATTGCCTTCCTGTGGCCTTTCTCTCTTTACCTGTGTGAGATGGGAGGGGGACTTCCCCTCACCCAACACCAAATGAGAGGGGGTTCCCAGAGCATCTTGGGGGGTTTGACCGGTGACCCTGGGATGTTGAGAGACATGGCCTCACATCTAAAGATATGACATTTTTGGGTGACATCCATCTAAAAGGCCTAATTGCTTCCTAGCCTTTTGGCTAAGACCAAGTGTGACACCTAAAAGGCCTAAAGGCAAGAGGCTAGAAGTGGAGCTGCCAACTGAATGCTTGAAAGGCAAAGCCAAGTGGCTGTGCGGACACACTAGCTAAGACCTCCACAGTGCCAGGAAATGTCTGCGCTCCCAGGGCCAGCCACGAACCCTGCAGATGGGGGCTGGCTTGCAGTTAACCCAAAAGGGATCCCACCCAAGAAAGGATGCCTCGGGGGGAGGGAAAAGACCCGCCAGAGGGATGGGCCTCAGGAAATCCAGGGTGAAGCTACATTTTAAGCCATTAGGGAAAGAGGCTTGTGCCAAGGAAATTGGGTCTGGGGTCCCCAGCTGGAGATACTCACGAAAGCCGGGAAAGCAAGCTTTGCACACATCCAGCACACCTGCAGGGCACCAGTGCCAGGGCAGAACTGGGGAATACATACAATAGTGTCATTCCCCGGATCAGCTCCACATCGTGGGCCACATCCTGGAGAAGCCAAGTACGGGAACCAGGAGATAAGGGAAGAGAGACTGAAGAAAGAGCAGATCTCTTTTCTGCTTTGCAGACTTCGTAGCCAGAAGCAGGCCAGGTCTGGGACAGGGAGAAATTCAAATGGGACGAGAGCTTGGGATTCTGATTGTATCTTGAGTAAGGACACTATGAAGCCAAAATGAAACGGCACCCGTGACCCAGAGAGTGGGGAAGGCCCCCCTGGGTTCTTTCCAGGCTGGATCTATGGGCAGAAGTCTGTCTGCGGCCTTTGGAATCCAGCATGTTCAATAAAGTGGCTAACTGCTTAATATCTTCACCTGGAGATCCCACACAAATTTCCATTTCAGGATCCGCAGGCCTGACTTCTTCATTATCCAAGTCTTATCTCCTCTTATCCATATGGCAGTGAACAGACCAGTATCAACAGACCAGTATCCCAGGCTTGAGGCTACACACCAGCACCCGTGTTTCTACCTCCAAGCTGGCAGAGCTGAAGGAAGTTATCTTGCAACCCCAGCAAGACCTTATTTTACTAAAAAATCCATTCACACTAATTCTTGTTATGAAATCACCTGTTTTAGTCTAGAACCAGGTACCTTCCTGTGAAGGTCCTATATATCTATCTTACCTACACACTTCTCCTGACCCCTCCCAGAGGCACCAATCACTCCAGGACCACTGTACTTTTTGGAGTCTCCAATTATATCGTGTTTCATGACTCTGTGCCATCATACATCTTGTTGACTCTTTCTTCGATTATATCTTCAATCTATAACTCAATCTATGATTTGAGTTTGTTTAACCTTTTCATAATGCTACATTGTGGTTTCGAGGCTCCACCTTGGTTCCCCCATTATGTCCTGCAATTTATTTCATTGTAACTCATATCACACATCTTGCCAGGAGTGAGGATTTACTTCTTTTCCCTCACCACACTTCATGCTTGTGTATGCCTTGTTTGACACGGCATTTCCTCACCCAGGAAGATGCTTGACACCAATTATACATTCGCCAATTGTTGAATAGATGAATGAAGGAAAGATGGTTGAGGGATTTTGTTAACACAGCATATTGTCATTACTGTGATGATGATGATGTATAGTAGTAACATATCAGCAATCATTGTAGTTTGCAATGTTTTCATAAGCATTATTCTATTTTTTTTCCTTGTAAAAAAGAGAAGGGAGATTAAAGAATGTACACAGTATAAAAAAGTATTTCTTTTTTTTTCTTTAAAACAATCATAGCTTTATAGAAAAGTTGGATTACTGTGCAGAAAAAAAAATTTTTTTTTCCAGAGCCACTGGAGAGTAAGGAGCCAACCCATCATTCCATCAACCCTGAATACTCTAGTGTTCCAACAAGGAAAACACAAAGTAAAAGGCAACATTAAACTCAGGAAATTAATACTGTGTTAAAAACCCTCAGGCATGTCTTACAGGTTCTCCTAACTATACCCACAATGTCTTTTGTTTCAAAGATCAGAAGAAAGCACTGCAGTTGTCACATCTTCTCCATCTTCTCCAGCCTGGAAAAGTCCTCTCTCTTCCTTCAAAGTCATGCTCTTGATGCTTTTGGAGATCACATAACAGTTATTTAGTGGGACAGTCCTCCAGGTGAACCTGATACTTAGCCATGATTTAATTTAGGGCCTGGGTCTCTGGATGGAGAATTGCAGAAGCAACACTGTGTTCTTCACAGTCCATCCTTCAAGTGGCACAAGATGTTGATCTGTCTACACTGGTGACGTAGGAACTTTGATCATGAATTAAGGTGGTGTCTTCCAGGTTTTCCACTGATAAGCTAATCTTTTCTCCCTTATAATCAACACATACTTTGTGAGCACATCCTTTGGAAATACAAAAATAGTTTGTGCTTCATCATACTTTCAAGTTATTAACTTGCTTTTGGCTCTATGTCTCCAGGTCATATAGGGTAAGAGAACTCATTTTTATCCAATGGATTGCAATCTATTACTCTCAATATGTGTTTTCATGCTTCACTTGTCCTTGAGCTGACCAGTGCTGTCCCTTCAAACTGGCTTCTGTGTCCTTTAGATATTCCCAACCATACTTGGAGTACTTCTTTTTCTTCTGGCAAAACAAGATTTTGTGGGGTCATTAGGTAATGCTTTTGGTCCAGCCCTGAAGCCAACCATTTCCCCAAAGAGTCTTGGTTCTTCATATTGGAAAATGGGCACTGGGTCTGCTCATTCTCATGGGGGTGACACTGCTCTCAGTTTTCCTTAGTGGACAGAGTTGGGGGAACATACACATGTGCACATTTATATTTCTTTCTGTATCTAGATACAGGTATTGAAAACAGTGAGTTCACCTCAGCACATCCAACACAATCAGCACTGAGAGTTTCATTCTAGTCACCTTCTTTACTGTTTTTTGTAACTCTTCCTTTGACAATAAAAACTCTAGTTCTGGGACGCCTGGGTGACTCAGCAGTTGAGCCTCTGCCTTTGGCTCAAGGCATGATCCTAGAGTCCCAGGGTCAAGTCCCACATTGAGCTTCCTGCATGGAGCCTGCTTCTCCCTCCTCTGCCTATGTCTCTGTCTCTCTCAATGTGTCTCTCATGAATAAAAATATAAATCTTTTTTTTTAAAAAAAACCTAATTCTAATCACCTTAAGATATTTACTTTTTGAGTCACTCATCCTATGGATGACCAGTTTCCTGTCTCCCTTACTGCTCTCTTCTCTCCTCAACCTGCTTGGGCTTCAACCTCCTGGCCTGACCACCCTTCAGGGGAGACAACTTCTTCCCACTGCTGAGACCCTGACATTCCATGGCAGACATATCCCTTCCTGAGGAGCACTACCACTATACTCCAGTGGGAGCCCCACTCTGGGCCACCATGGCTGTCTATCTTCTGCTATCCAAGCAAGAAATGACCTTGCATTCAGTCCACACAGTGGCACCAGGCTTGAGCCGTTCAGCACAGAAAGGGAAGGGAGGAGGAAGAGGAAGGTCTAGTGAGTGGTTTTAGTAGCAAAGAAATAAGGAATAAGAAATACAGGGCTTTCAATTTTAATTTTCTTGCCCTTCAAACAACTCCCTGGCATTTCTATACTTATAGAGGCTAAAGGGCCTCAGTTGGCTCAATCTAGTGAAGCATGAAATAGCCATATGCCTTAACGGTATTAACGGCTAATTTCAGGAACAAAATACTATTTGGATTCTCCATAAAGGGCTGATCAAATTGAAGAGGCTCACTGAAAGTGTTAGTTACTGATTTCCATTTTTTTTCTTGATGAGTAATGCTTCAACAAATACTCTTGCAAGAAAAATCTGATAATTTCCCTAGGATGAATTCCTGGAACTGAAATAAATTATTGGTTCAAAGAATGAATATTTTTGAAGATATACATGTATATATTCATACTTTGAGGTATATAATTATATATACACATATATATATATACATATAGTATATATATATAATTGCCCTAAAATATACCAGTTTTACTATAAAATATGTACAAAAGCAAAACAAGTAAAGAACCGGCTTATAACACAGAGACAATTATGTATCTCTTTATATATCACAGAAATTATTTAGAACACCTAGAACTGTTCCCCATGCAGAGTAGATGCCAAACAAATCTACTGAACAAATAATGTTTTCACAAATGCCACATGGCATATGAGTGTATGTGTAGGTACCTACATACATACACATATACACATGGAATTTTGCATATACCACTATGAAATATATGTGAATATACACAAAATATATATTTGAATATACCTAAGAAACATATATTATGTTTCACAGACTCTCAATGTTTGGCCATTTACATTTGGTTGAAACATATAGGCAAGTTCTAGACATTCTTCTGACTTTAATGACTATTGGAACTTGAACAAATTACTGATACTGTCTGAGAAGACTCCAGATACCCCAGGCAAAAGAAATATCATAAAAGCCAACAAAGGAGCTATAGAGAGTCTGAACTTCTACTCGGGAAAACAAAAGGGCATTTAATGAGATGAGATGCATGTCAAGTCTAACAATGCAATGCTGGATCAGTTGCAATGTGTTTTTCACCTCTAGATGGAGTCTTGAGAGACTTGAGGTGAAAAGAAATTTGATTACTGGGGCACCTGGGCGGCTCAGTCATTTGAGCATCTGACTCTTGATTTCGGCTCAGGTCATGATCTCAGGGTTCTGAGAAAGTTCCAAAAAAAAGAAAATTTGATTATGATGAAATAAGCCTTAAGAACTAGATATGTTCAATAATGGAAATGGTTGCTGTCTGAACCCAAAACACCCTAAACCTTGAGCTGAGCACAGCTAAAGCCAAAGCATCAGAGGGAATGCCACACCATGGTCACTTCCATGAAGGAAGAAATTGAATGTGCTTCAGCCAGGAGTTAGGGCCCTGCTTCTTAAAATGTTACTACATAAAGTTCAAAACATCATTTTGTTAATTTTATAAATGACAAAATGCAACCATTGTGTATATAAGAACGTAAAACACTCATCTTCAACCAATGTAACTGCCACACAGGAGGGAAACTTTGGTCCAGATGTAGACCAATATGATACTCAGTGCGCCAATGAACCAACCAAAGGGCCTACTACTGAAATGTACGTTTACAATTTCACTGTTCTCTCCTCCACCACAGCATTGTGTAGCTTCTCAAAATAAGGAAACTTCCACATTCGATTTATTGGTAAAACACTTGTTTCTATTTTGTTTTCATTTTTTTAAAGATTTTACTTATTTATTCATGAAAGACAGAGAGAGACAGAGACAAAGACAGAGATAGATATACAGGCCAAGGGAGAGGCAGGCTCCATGCAGGGAGCCCGAGGTGGGACTCGATCCCAGGTCTCCAGAATCACACCCTGGGCTGAAGGTGGCGCTAAACCGCTGAGCCACCTGGGCTGCCCTCTATTTCATTTTAATTTAAAGTAGGACAGATCTATGAAATTCAAAATATAATAGGAGGAAGAGAGTAAATAACAGTGCCAACAGATACTAGCAAGAATTTAGAGAAACTAAGAGTGGGGGTAAAAAAAAAAAAAAAAAAAAACCTAACCTAATAAGCATTTATCTCAACCAGGCTGTTTTGAGATTGGAAATGGGCTGTCACTCAACTTGAACTTCTGCCATTGGTAGAGAAGACTGGAATCTTTTGAGATAGAATTATGTTGGCTTGGGTCTAAATTGCCACTGAATAAATTGTGAGTGACTTCAGTTCTCATCTCCATCCTGAAGCTTCAATGGACGGCATAATTTGTCATTGATGCACTGCTGGTTCTACTTGACTTTCAAGTATATAACACATTTCTTTACATAGCTCAGAATGCTAGCAACTCTGTATTTTTTGCCAAGTTTCTGCAATTTTTTTTTCTACCTAGGACATTTTATTTTGTAAACACCACAGTACTGTTGCAGATGTCATTAGTTATTAATTTTCTGTCTGTTATTTGAATCGGAGATAGAAGTAGAAGCCATGGTTCTAGAAAAAGATGTCTTTCAGCATAGACCAGCTCCTGGCTGAAATTCCCATTATTACTGAATGAGATTAAGCCTACATTGAATTTTATTTAGATAACCTTGTCACTTTCCATTACCTACTTGTAAACAGTTATGAATAAGTGAAAGCCCCGAATGTCCTTCTCAGATTATGCCAATGTCAGGGAAATAAACACAGTATCGACACTATATTACCGGCCTGCCTTCAGCAGTTAACAGATTCTATTGAAACAAGATTGACAAACTATTATTAGATATTTTGTGGGATCAAACATTATTCTCATATAGGTAGAGTCCACTTCTCCACTTAATTTGGACTTGGTAAATTTAACATTTCCATTCTCCCAAACGGAACAATGCTTTTCTTACTGCAGAGCACAGGGGATTGTGCTTAACATTGAAGTCTCCAGGAGCCAGGGCAGTTGTGTAACAGACATGAAGGCTGAAAGAGAGAGGCTAAAGTTTATAGTGCGCTCCCAGACCTGACTACTGAACAGCAATTTCAGTAACCCATCACGGCACTGCTCAACATGCTCTGTGGGTAGGCTTTGAAACATCCCCTTTCCAGGAGCACACACTATAGATATCCTAATCACTACAATTATCTCTGGATATTGACAATGACCAGATCATATCCAAAAACCATTTTAAAGTAAGGCAGTAGGTTTTTTTTAATTGTTGTTTGTTTGTTTCTTAACATACTAGATCAGGGGTCAGCATATTTTAGCCTACAAACCAAATCCCAGTTTCTTTTGTATAGTCCCTCAGCTATGAGTGGTTGATATATTTGTAAATGACTGGAAATTATCAAAAAAAGAGGAAGATTTCATAAAACATATTATTTATATAAAATTCAAATTTTGATGTCCATAACTAAAGTTTTGTTGGCACATAGCCACGCTCTTTGGCTTGTATAGTCTGTGGCTGCTTTCAGGCTGCAAATACCAAGGGTTCTGGCCAGTAACTTAATCAGTCTAGATACAAACAAAGTCTCTGAGATGGTCCTCATCAGAGCTTTGCCAACAGGCATGTCTGATCATCATTGTTTGTGTCTTCATGATGAGTTGAACTACAGGCTCATGCCAGCTGGGTGGCTAATTAATTACAGGGACATGACCCACATGTCCCTCCCTCAGAGCGAACTACACCAATGGCGTTACTAGTGATTGTTGTCATCAGAAATTATGTATAAGCTTCTTTTCTTATAATCAAACCACTTCTTTTTTTTTAAGATTTATTTATTTATTCATGAGTGACACACACAGAGAGAGGCAGAGACATAGGCAAAGAGAGAAGCAGGCTCCCTGTTGGGAGTCCAATGCAGAACTTGATCCCAGTACCTCAGGATCACATCCTGAGCTGAAGGCAGACACTCAACCACTGAGCCACTCAGGTGCCCCACGCCACTTCTTTATGATTGGATGGGTAGTACATAAGGTCAAAGCACATATTTGTATCTTTGCTTTAGAAAGTATTACTTCTAACTCAATGACTTTGCTTCAGAGGTGCAGATACATCAGAAGCACAGATCTCTCTGTGGTGTGCAATATGCACGGATGATGTACATCCTGGTGATGTGTTCATCCCACCAATGCATTCAGTTAGTTTGGGGGACATTCTCCAATTCACCTAAAACCATGGGCTGGTTTAAGGTTAGGCAGAGACAAGCATAGGTCTGGGCTATGACACAATATAATATTGTGAGTTATAAGAAATATATATTTGGTCTTCATCCCCATGTCTGGCACAGAGCTCCTAAAACTCTTGGAATTTCTTAGGCCAAGAAGCAATCAAGTGTCTTTTGTTATGTTAATGAGGTGACTTTTGGAAAACACCTAAGGATGAGGTCTGGTTGCCAAGAGAATCGACCATGAATAGAGAACTTTCAGGTTGAATCCATCACTAATAGCCAATGCTTTAGTCAACCATGCCTCTGTAATGAAGCTTCCATACAGGATGGGATTTGAAGAGCTTCCTTGCTGGTGAACACCTGGAGGCTTGGGAAGAATGTTGCTCTCTGAGAGAACATCAGAAGCTTTGTGCCCTTTTCCCATACCCAGCCCTAAGCATCTCTTCTATCTGGCTGTTCCTGAGCTATATATTTTCATAATGAACCAATGATCTAGTCAGTAAAATGTTTGAGTCCTGTGAGCCATTCTAGTAAATGTAATGAACCCAAGGAAGGGGTCATTGGAACCTCCAATCTATAGCCAGTCTGTCAGAGCATGGATGACAGCCTGGCTAGTGATGGGCGCCTGAGGGGGAGGGCAATGTTGTGGTACTGAACCCTCAACCTGCAGAATCTGATTCTATCTCTAGGAGATGGTGTCAGGACTGCGTTGAATTGTTAACGCCCTGAGCTGCTATCACTGAGAATTGCTTGGTGGTTTGGTAAACACCCCCACCCCCGCCACTCTCCCACGCCCTCACCCTCCTACCCCCACCCCCCACCTGGTGCCAGACCCACACTGGAATTTGATGATCAGAACCACCAATAGGCACTAATCCCAGAGAAAGGGGCTCTGGGGTCTCCCCACTTGAGGTGTGGATACCAAGAATGCAACTCATAGGATTCATGGGAAATTCACGGGAAAAACTCAAGATAGAGCATTCCAATCCCAACAGGAAATTCTATTGATTATCAATTTCTTATCACTGTCAGTCTTCCTATTTTGATGGATTCCATGTGTATTTATAACTTCCTAAACTTCAGATAAGAGACAAAATAATAGAGAATCATCCCAGAGATTCCCCCCCCCACACACACATACACACCCATCTTACCAACCTAGTGCAAACACAAGCTGGGTAGCATCTGCACAGCCTCTGCTCATATCTCTAGTTATTAGATCTCCTCCCCACTCTTTTTGCACCTTTATGAGTGTCCTCTTATGTGCCCCAAAATAACACTGTTAAACATAATCCATTTTCCCCAGCCTGGCCTTTGAATGCATACCAGGTGATTTGCTACTACACAAAAGCACGAGGCAAAGTAGTGTTCAAGGTAAAAACAAATCTCTTCAAGCTACTTCCATATGTTGTATGGAAGTAAGAAAATAGATTGAAGAACTGAAATTAACTCACAATTACTTAGCATTGAAGAGCCAAACCCTGACAAACTCAACTGAATTACGATGCGCTGATTTCAAGACAAGTTACTATCAAAAGATTAACACTACACCAAATTTATTAGACATCTTTATTTTTGGCTGGGAAAATGAGGACAAACAGCAATTGCTTTGTTCTTTCTAAACTGGTCTCAATTTTGGAGAGTGTTGTAAACACCATCAAAGAAAGGAACCTAATATTTAACATGTAACAAGAAAAGTTCAGAATTCTCATGGGAAATAACAAGATAATGGTTAGCCTGGGTAATTTGAGTTAATAGATCCAGGGACCAGCAATCCGGATCCCCATTGATCAGCAGGGGATATACTTAGAAAGTCATGAGCAACAGTGCTGAAAAAGACATGTTTATGTAAAATAGTTTGCAATTGAAGAGTAAGCAAATCCAGTGTGACTTCAGCTCTAACCAAGAAATCATCATACCCTGAGGTGTATGTAATCCTGCCGTCTGCTATACCAATGAAGCTAGAGGTTTCTAAGACAGAATTAACCCTATGACATTTGGTGTATCTCAGTGGCATAAAGATGTGACAAAATTTGAGGTATATGAGTATTAAAGGAAGAAAACAATTGGCTTAGAAAATACTTTAAAAGAATGGAGTCTGCTTGAATACACTAGCCTATTACTTTATATGTGGTGGGAAAAATAATGAAGATACTTTTCAGGGGATGCTTTTCTAAGAACACAGTAGTTTGTGAATCATTTAATTTCATGCAAATGATAGATTCAAGCTCAGAGCATAAGTCATTTGCATTCCCATCACTAGATGTGAGACTTCCACTTGAAAATATTAGAAAGACAGAAACAGGAAGGAGAAAATTCTGGATACAGGGAGAATCAGTGTTTCAAACACAGAAATGGCACATACTGAGAATGCATGTGTTTCAAGATAAATGGTTTAACCATCCTGCCTTATTTCAAATATATTGTAGCTCATTCCTGTTTCCTCTAATACCACTAGGCGCACAGCGCAAGACAGATGGCCTTAATGCCCCACTATGCCAATATTCGAAATTCCCTGCCCAACTGTAACAATAACGTCCTTTCAAATTTTAATAACACCTGTCACCCAGGGGACTCATGACCCTCTCGAGTTTCATTACATGCAACATTTCCATTAGGTTGGTTGTCTGTTTTGTTATCCTCTGCCAGGGAGGAAGCACATTGGAGTATGCAAATTGGCTGATATTATGACTCGAATTAGTTAATTTAAAAAGAAGTCTATAATAATTGGGCCCACAATCCCCTACACATTGGTTCATCATATATCTAATTACTATACTAATTTTTACGGCACTGCACCTTGACGATTAATGTATTTAAAATTGAACTCTAAATGTGCTTTCCCTTCAAACATAAGCAAAATCAATATCTTCCTATGTATTCACTCTGGTTATGAGACTTTTCTTGTCAGCTCTGTGTGTATTTATGGAGGACTGTGGACAGACTTTGAACTTACTCTTTCACTATTTCACAGAAACATTGTCCTTCCCCTCCATGGAATGTAATCTCCTTGGGTTTGAAAGCCAAAAGAAATGGAGCCACTTAGATGACTCATGTGGGGACAAGTTAATGGGATAGTGGATCCGTGGGTTCACAGAACACAAATATTAGTGCTGAAGGACACAGAGGACGATCTCATGTCCATGCCCACACTCCTTTTATCAGGTGTGCCCTTCCTGTCCCCATCGCCACCTGCTGCCTATCTCCTCCAAAAACCCCAGGACTCACTCTTTCTTATGCTCAAGACGGTCCCCACCTGGATAATGAGAATATTACTCATGGTTAGTATCTGTTTTGAGCAGAACAAACACCTATCTATATTCCACTGATGGGGCTAATTTTAAGTCCTCACAGCCTTAAATATTAATGTATGAGTCTGATTTATCTCAAAGGTATATAACCAACCAGTCACATCAATTATTTCATTGAAAATGTAAAAAGTGACCTTGAGTCTTTGATTTATGGATTTTACACATGCAACTCGGTGAGTCGAGTACTGAATGGTAGGGTTGTTGGCAGTCTGGACTGGATTTTTTTCCTTAATAGTTTCACACTAATGGCAACAAAACAATAAAAACAATGAAAGGGGCAGGTAACATGTGCACTACCCATGCCAGGCATAGTGATGAGAACTTTCCATGGTAATCGAGGGGATCCTATGAAGTGGGTCCTATTCCATCCCCATTTTAGAGGTGAGCAGCCAGAGGCCAGAGAACTTAAGGATCTGACCCAAGGCATGTAGGCACCAGGTGGAGCCAGTGGCAACTCTTAACACCTTAAGAGTTGGCTACACCAACCATGGAAAAGACAGCAACCCAGGTGCCTGGGAGGACGGTATAGTTTGCAGAGCTAGTGGGAAATGAAATAAGGGTGGATTTGGATGTCCAAATCCACGAACAATTCCACAGCAGTGACAATCACAGCTGTCCTCCTAAGGTGTGGCCCCTGTGCAACTGCATAGGTCTCAGCCCCAAGAGCCAGCTCTGCTCAAAAGCCTCAGCTTCCTTGGCTAGCAAAGGAAGTGCTGACTACAAATCCCCTTTCTGTTCAGTTATTCCATGATGTCTGCTTTCTTCACTCAGTCTCCATTTCTGTCAGTAGGAGAAAAGAAAGGTGTCTGTGTTTCCTGAATTAACTAGTTTCATTGACTAGTTATATATTCAGGTAAAATCTGGTTTCATGGTTGTATTATATCATGTATCCATCCCTGTGCAACCCCGAAGTTGACTTGGTTGACCTCTTCACTGCACACACATGCACACAGTCATGCACACATTTTTCCTCATATATACTGCCTGTGTCCAAATGAACCTGATGCTTCTCACCTCCCCTAAGTACAGAGAGTTTTGCACCTTTCTACAGATGATGAGACTCATGAGTCACCTATGGTGGATCATCTACAGGAGCTAACAAATCATTTATTCAGGAGCTTCCAATGTTTTACCTTTTTCAGAAACACTAGTGATGGAGAACTGATAGTTTTATGTTCATATTTATTTTTTAATCTTTGCCGATCAAGGAACTTCAGATTTATTCCTTTCTCATTTTGTATATTTTAAGACATGCAATCTATAATTTTTCTCATAAAAAACATTTAGTTTATTTATATTGGATGGCAGTGTTTGTGCCTGACATCCAATTCAGAGCTCACATCCAAGAACTTAAAAGTGACAATCGCTCCAGATTCTTCACTTTCCACTTCATTTCACGGAATCATGAATTCTCCATCTGTCCCCTGAACTAACATCTTAGGACGCATCCTACCAGTATAATCCAAACACTTATTATCCAGCTTGATTGCTCTATAACATAATAAACATCACTTGCATTACAAAGACTATGATTTTGTGCTTAAATTTTTTAGATATCTTAATTTGTGTGCTAAATAGTCCTTAAAAATGCTTTATATCTTATTTTGCTAAAGTAAAAAAAAAAATCATTGAATATTTTACCAACCATTTCTTCGTGAACTGGTAAGAGTAAGCTCTTCCCCATACACTTTTAATCCTCACACCTATGTGAATCTATTCCTCACATTCATTCTATACCCCAAATTTTACTTATGGAATGACAAAAGCAGTTAACTTTGGCTGATACACTTCAAGATAATCCAAACGCTCAACTTAGAATTAATTCCACAAAAGAAGGTATATGAACAGCAAACAAAACTCCTAAATGATTTGAACCTTTAGTTATTTTCATAATGAAAAGAAACAGGTGAAAGCTTATTTCATCTTGATAACATAAAGAACAAATTTTTGTGTAATATTGACAAAAGCTAATATATTTTGGAGCAACAGCACAGTTTCCAAGATGGCCTCCAATTGGTCTGCATAATGCCCTCTTCTCTTTTTCTGTCTGTCTCTCCCACTCACACACTCTCTCACACACTCTCTCACATACACTCTCACATACATACAACCTCTTCCCTCATACACTCTCACACACATTCTCATACATTCTCTTTCTCACATACTCTCGCACTCTCACTCTCACACACACTCTCTTTCATACACTCTCTCATACATACGCACATTCTCTCATACATGCACACACGCTTTTCATTTAGTATGTGTTAATTATGATTCTCTTTAATATGATGAACTTTTAAAACATGAGGATTCTACATTCAGCTAGCTCATCACAGAATATAGTTGAATCCCATAATTAAATTCTGGTGGATTAAAAAATGCATATGACCAAATGATAAACACATTCTATATAGTGCTTTACAGCTTATAGTAACTTTTGTGAACGTTATCTCATTCACCTTTGTGACAACTCATTCAACTGGGACACTGTTATGGGTTAACTTGTGTTGTGTCCCCCCGAAAAAAATTCATATGTTGAAGCCTAGTACCTCAGAATGTGACTGCATTTGAAGAGAGGGCCTTCAAAGAGGTCATTAAGGTAAAATGAGGTCATGTGGATGGGCCCAGTGCAATCTGACTGGTCTCCTTTGAAGAAAAAATGATAGGGATCCAGGCACACAGAGGGAAAACCCTGTGAACACACAGGGAGAAGATGGCCGTCTGCATGTCAAGGAGAGAGGCCTCAAAGGGATATCCTGATTTCAGACTTCTGTCCTACAGTACACTAGAAAATTAACGTCTGTGGTTGAGGCCACCCCATCTGGGGCAGTCTGTTCCAGCAGCTTATACAAACACAGACTCCACTGAGGTGAAGTAATGAGGCCCATGTCTCCTTACCCAGCAGGCCTAGGACCTGAGCCCCAAACTTCTGACTCTGTACACAGGCCTTGGGGCACGTAAGCACCTTGATATCTAGAGATAGAAGCTTATGGAGTATGTTTTACCTTTATTTTATGGTCTTGATTTTATGCTAAAAGATTCACCTTATAGGTCTTTCCAAATACAGTTTACCAAATCTGTTAGAGCCAAGCATAAAACCGTACTAACTTCTTTCTTCATAATGAAATGAATAAAGATTTAAAATAAGGAAATGCAGCTGGTGCTTCAGTTATTTTGACTGTAGAGGTAGAAAAAATAATCCACTGTATTCATGTTTGAGGTTTTTGGAAAAAATACGGGTAACATGAATGTAACATCTTCCACTCTGCTCCTTACTTCTAGTCATCACTCCAATGCTGAGTTATAAAAAACAATCTATTTGGAACATTAAGAAGGTGGCAAGGTTATCAGATTGTGTGGCATGATGTCTGATACTTGCTTTCAATGTAGTGAGGGAGATGAAACAAGATTGGGAAAATGTTAGTAATAGTTCAAATTAGGTGATAAGAACATGGAATTCATTCTACTATTGTGAATTATTTTATGTAAGTTTGACTTTTTTTTCTAATAGAAAAATAAAGGACAAACTCTCCAGAACTTGTCCATGGACTGCTGACTTTAACATTTGGCAAGTGTAATTATCGATTTCCTGATAGACACAAACACAGAGAAAGGGTTCAGGTCTTACTGTGTTGCTGAGGCAAAAGGAGAAACTTGGGACTTTTACCCAGAGCTCAGTACTACTCTGAGTACTGAGGTAGTACTATAGTACTCAGTCGGTCAGTACTCACCTACTGAGTACTAATCAGTACTCACCTATTACCCAGTCTGTTTCATAGACTTTTCCCTCAACAATATAATTTTTTTTCTTGGAAGAATTGACAGAGAATTTACCTCTTAGCTATAGCTCAGAGTCAGACTGTGAAGTGTGCTGAGTTGACTAGAAGCAAGACAGGCCAATGAGAAAACAAACTGTGTGGTGAAAGGATTTAAGAGCCAGGGTAGCTGAGCTGGCCAGAGAACAGGGCTCTGGGTAGAAGACACAGGGAAGCTGGGCAGCAGCATCTGGCCAAGGGCAGTTGTCTTTGACCTGACCCTAGGTCCAAGTATTGCTACAGGCGTGACACAGTGGAGAGAAAACCATTCAGCTGTGGTTGTACAGCCAGGTGGCATGGGAATTGATGTGAAATCCATCTCCAGATGACAAAACCCAAGGCTGGAGTTTAAGGGAACAAGTCAGCTTCTAAAATGGAGAGTAGACTGGAGACACAAAGATGACAGTGCCATGACTTATGCTGTGCTGTCCCTATGCCATGGTTTGCAAATCTGGTCACTCTCCTCTGTAAGCCCGCCCCCTTGCCTTTTGGACTCCATATTCTTCTTGTCTGTAGCCACATTCCTGCCCTGGACATATTCCAATTTTTGCTGTCCATCCCCTCTTCTATCATGTTGCCTTGGGTAATCACCTTGTCTGATGCTTCTTGCTTCCACAGAAGGTTTACTAATGTCACTAAAACAGATAAAAGTGTCTTCTATATGGAGGACAGGACTAGTAAAATCAGGGTAAAAGAAGAGTGAAACTGAGGTCAGTTGGTCAGAGACAATATCCACATAGACTGCCAAAATAAAAGGGAGATATGGAGAGACACAGAGAGAGATGAACAGCAGAAACAGACATAGGGGATTCAACAGAAGCACAGGTTTTGACAGTCAAGAGTTCATTGTTAACTGGGAAAGTAGTCTTGGGACTTGAGGCAGAGACAACCTCTAACATTCATTTTGAGGTCGCTATGGAGTCTCAAGGCATAAGAAGGAAGCATCCCCTCTGCTTAGGAGGCCAGGAATGGGACAGACAGCTCCATCTTACTTGACCTACAATTGAAGGAGAATGATGCCATTATTCTTCTAGCTCGGGGAAAGACAGTTCTCTTCCTATTGCCAGCTTGCCAAGAACATCTTGTCTCTCTCTCCTTCATTCGTGAGTTTGTTTACCTATCACAAATATCTTACACAGCTAGTGTGTGCCAAGCACTACGGCTGCGACTGGGAATTGGATGCACTCTGCATCTTTGAGGAGTTTCCCATGGCGTGAGATGTACAAGAAAATACAATTTCTATGCAAAATAATTTATGGAGAAAGGACTGTATGCCGACTTGAGATAAACTGATAAGAAATCTGTGCACCAAAGTCATTCTCAGTTAAATTAGTGATCTATGCTATAATGGTGCTGAGTAATCAATGATACTGAAATGAAGTGAGTTCAATAATTAGCACACATTTACCTCACAAGTTTGCAGTTTGGTGATTTAGGCTAGTCCTGGCTGGGTGTTTCTTCTGGCCTCAAGTTGCCTTGCTCACATCAGGAGTCAAATGTCTGTGGCTGATGGAGGATGGCTTCGGCTGGATTGACTCCTTTCTGCTCTGCATGTTCCTTGTCTTCCAGTGGGCAGTGGGCTGGCCTGGGCACATGCTCATGGTGGTGGTGGAAGTTAGAGAGACTCAACACACTGGTGGCTAAATGCCATCAGCCAAAGCAAGTCACATGGCCAGTGGGAGAAGAAAGTGAAGGCACAGTACAGAGGGTGGGAAATCAAGCCACTGAGATGATGAAGCTAACACACTGCATTGGGGTGCAGCAAACTGTCATCTTGGTTCTGTCACCAGCATCCAGCATGAAGAAAAGTACCCAATCATGTTATCAATGAATATTTTAGGTATTTAAGATTTAGAATATTCTTGGGGCACCTGAGTGGCTCAGACAGTTTAGCATCTGCCTTCAGCTCAAGTAATGATCTCAAGGTCCTGCGATTGAGCCCTACATCAGGCTCCCTGCTCAGCGGGGAGTCTACTTTTCCCTCTTGCTCCCCTCCACCACCACCACTCATGTTCACGCACTTTTTCTCTCAAATAAGTAAATAATTTTTTTAAAGTTAAAAAGAAGAATTAGAATATCCTTATTCTATTCTACGTCAAAGAATTCTTATTCTTTTTCTTCCTTAATGAATATTTAAGGTATTTAAGAAACATTAATGGTATTTAAGAATATTCCTAAGTAGATACAGACTTGGGGAGCTGGGTGTTCATACTTTACTCAGAACAGCCTAGGATGTGTCATTTAAGCCACAATATCTCTGTGAGAGGTTCTGATAATCTGTTTTTTGGTTGTTGTTTCTGTATGAGAGACAGACAGAGGGCTCATGCATGCACATGCATGTGCATGATGTGAGGGGGTGGGCCCTCAGAAGAGGGAGAGAGAATCTTCAGCAGGCTTCAAGGCCGACCCAAGGCTCCATCTCATGACCCTGAGATCATTTCCTGAGCTGATATCCAGAATTGGATGCTTAACCGACTGCACCACCCAGGTGCCCCAATAATCTGTTGTTTTGTGCTGGCTTCCCCTTTGTCACACAGCCCTCCCCAACACTGGGCTCAGCCACACATTGGATCATGGGGAACAAAGGGTTTCACTGTGTAGGGGCACATGGTAGTGGGCATAAAGGGCCATGCCACAGCTTTCAAGACTCCAGCCTCTTCTTGTAGTGTCTTCAGATCACACAGGGGCAGCGCTAAGACACAGGTCCCTGCCAACCTGAGAGGGTTATACAAAACAACCACCACTTCTCTGTGATCCAGAAAAGAACACTGCCATGACAGCACCAACAAATGGGTGTTCTAGAATGCAAGGGGCCCTTTATTGTCTGTAGATCTCATAATTAGCTCAAAGGAGACAGAACAAGAAGGTCTTGCTAAGGGTTCTTTAAAGCACCAGGTGAGTCCTTGGCTACTTAGGGAGAGGCTAATCCAATTCATCATCTGTGAAGAGAGAGCAAAGGTAATGGCCTGATCACCCCTAGAATCAAAACCACATCAGTGAAGGGAACAAACATTTCAGAGAGTTACAACTACTCAGTAGGTGTAATTACGTGTCTAAGCATCCTGACATATTTTGGATCCTTGAAATAAATTTGGTTTATTTCAGACTTAATTATGCATTATAGATTTTGTGTGTGTATATGTGTATATAAACCTTAAAGTGTCTTACATAATGTATATTTATATCTTATACATAAATTTCACATACATGTACATATACACGTGTATATTTACATACACACAAGATATTTCATATATATCCACAAAAATTCAATCAAATTAACTAAGATTCTCAAAAAATATCTTCTTTGAAAATATTTTATTTATTTATTCATGAGTAACACAGAGAGAGAGGCAGAGACATAGGCAGAGGGAGAAGCAGGCTCCCCATGGGGATCCTGGTGCAGGACTTGATCCCAGGACCCTGGGATCACCACCTGAGCCGAAGACAGATGCTCAACCACTGAGCTACCTAGGTGCCCCCCCCCAAAATATCTTTTAATATTTGGATAAAATAAACTGAATTACCTAAAGGGAAACATACTCCCCCTCCATCTTTTTAACAGAGAAAAATCCTCCCATTGCCATTATGTCACTTCCTGAGTATATAGCATAGTGGTTAGCATCATACCATTTATCAGTGATGCACACTTTGGAGAATTATTCTATCTCTGTAATTTACAAAAGGGCAATATCAATTATAATTACACACAAGTTTGTTGTGGGAATTAAGAATGTATAAAAAGCTTAGCACAGTTCCTGAAACACTGCACTGGACCACACTGGTGTAGTCCTCTATCCCTAACTTGGTGATTCTGATGTTGAAATCCCCAACATTTAATTTAAATAAAATTCATAAAGGACCTATAGTGCACAGAATCCTAGCAGACTCTGTATGGATATAACAAGGAAAGCACTATGTGGAGGTTGCCTTACTACATAGAGGAAAACAATATGTTATAATGAAATGACACACACAAAAAAACAAAAGTCAAGGGCACTAGAAAGATCTTTGAGCAGTGATGGCTGGAGAATGAGGTGGGCATCCAAGGGGGGTTGAACTTTGGGGTTCCTTGCAGGGAAAGGAGGGATTTTGAGTAGCGACAAAGGCAGAGAATGCAAACACTATTCATTTATTAAATCAATTGACATTTATGTTGTGCTACTGGGTGCCCAGCACAACAGGAGGAACTCAGAACACAATGGAAGATACACAGTTTGCTCTGGAGATGTGCTCAGTAGTAGATGGAGGGAGAGAGACATGGCAACAGGCTATTACGAGTTTGTGGGACGGTCCTAGGAAGGCAAGGTAGCTCAGATGACAGGAGGGTAGTAAGGAGGACAGAGGGGTTTCTGGAAGAGGTGACCCATGGGCTCCACCAGGCAGGATAAAGTAGAATCAGAAAGGCAGGGGAAAGGGGGCATTTGCAGCAGAGACTAGAATATGCACACGGCTGGAGGCCTGAGGATAAAAATTAGAGGTATTCCAAGCTGTTGAGGACTGCTCACATGTAGAATGAAAAAGGGAGCTGATGGGACTTAAGGCTGACAAGATAAGCAAGGGACACACAATTAAGGGCCGTCTATGCTAAGGATTTAGACTTGTATCCTGTAGGAACAGGAACTGAAGAAAGGATTTCAGATATGAGAGAAAACATTTGCACTTAGAAAGGCCACTTTGGCTGCAGTGTGGAAGCTGATTGGTAGGGTCAATTCTGAAGGTGGCGACAGCAGGGGTTCAGACCATGGGAAATGATGGCTTGACCTGGAAGCCTGCTCTGAGGATGAATGGTAGTAGAGGACCCCGCAATAATTGAATCTCACTGTCACGGGATCCCTGGGTGGCTCAGCGGTTTAGCGCCTGCCTTCGGCCCAGGGCGTGATCCTGGAGTCCCAGGATCAAGTCCCACATCGGGCTCCCTGCGTGGAGCCTGCTTCTCCCTCTGCCTGTGTCTCTGCCTCTCTCTCTCTCTGTGTGTGTCTCATAAATAAATAAATAAATAAATAAATAAATAAATAAATAAATAAAATCTTAAAAAAAAAAAAGAATCTCACTGTCAGGGGAGAAGTTACAGATGTCTCTTGGGTTTTTCACATGCTGTTTGTATTAGTCAGGAGAATGAACCAAAGCTTCGGTAACAACACGTCTAACACTGCAGGGGCTCAACACAACGAAGTTTTACTTTATTTGGCACTCAGTGTGCAGTCTGAGGCCAGCAGAGTGACGCTCCACCAAACCGTGTCTTTTGTCCTGCAGCATGTCCTGGGAGAATTCTTCCTCTGGGCCCCAGAAGAAGTATGTGAGTGATGAGGGAAACCTCAGGACTAGGAATCTAAGGAGCCATAAAGCTGCTGTCCATGGTTCTCTGCCAGAACACGGTCACACCATCCCCTCGTAGGTGCAGGGAGGCCTGGGCAACATGGTGTTTCTTTGCATCAGGCTGGAAAAGAAACCAGTGTAGCACAGCATTGTCTGTGCCAACGTATCCTATTTTGAGATAGGAAACACTGGAAGAAAAACAAGTTTGAGGAATAAAGCAGAGTTCAGTGTAGAACCTACTGAGTTTGAGTGACCCATAGAACATTTGGGGTCTACAGATGGAGACATGGAACATTAATTCTAAGTGTCAGAGCTCAAAAGATGATTATGCATTGATGTTAGCCATTCCAGGAACAACCAGCTTTTGCTTGGTAGACAAAGCAGGTGCATGTGTGGGAGTGCACAGGGAGAGCACCCATGGGGAGGACCTCGGGGGAAATTAACTTCTAAGGGAAGCGTAGAAACACAGGAGGCCACAAAAGGGAACGAGAAAGAGGCACCCAAGACCTATCCTATCGTCCCAGAAGCAGAACCATGGCTTAGATGGCTGAAGGGGTAGCAGAATGTACTGTTCTTTAGTATTGCAGAGAAGTCAAGAAGTTAAAACAGAAAAGTCCACTGGCTACAGCAAGAGTGTCCATCAACATCCCTAGAGAGAACAGTGTTGGTTGCCTGTTGAGGCAATTGCTAGATTTCAGTCAATGGGAGACAGGAAAATAGAGAGAGGGATAGAGCCACTGAAAGTAGGTGTATCTTTCCAGTGCACCTGCTGTGTAGCTTGGGAAACGGGGAGGTTAAAGAGAACATTCTGTCATTTTTTTCTGCATTTTTTTTAAGGGAGAGACCTTAGTAATTTTAAATATTGGTGGGCAAAGGGGACTTGTAGAGAGAAAGTGCAAAGCAGGGTGTATAGGATAACTGACGGACCTAGCACTGTGAAGGGCTCAAGAACAGATTCTGAAGGTGAAAGGATCAGTTTGGAGAAAAGCGAGGCCCTCTCCCCCTTGCACAGGGAGGTGCTCGCTGGAGGCCATGGCAGGTGCAGAGGCACACACTTCTGGGGGGGGGCATCGTGGCCGAGCCCTCTGGAGTCAGATACTTTTGCACAGATTGATAATCAGCTTCTCCAAGGGTTGATACCCGTTCTGTGTGGTTTTGCACAAGGGGAGTGCAGGATTTAAGGAGGAACAATCAGAGTCCAGACCACTCTTATCAATGACTTTCCCAAGGGCAGAAATAGGCTGTGTACCCGGCGGGAGAGGTCCACTGCTGGCTGACTCACCCAAGCAAGCTGGTTGTGAGATGTTCCTGGTGAGCACCTTGCTTATCAGGCAAGTTTGACATTGTTATAAAATATTTTATTTGTGAGTAATCTCTATACCCAACGTGGGGCTCAAAATCACAACCCCAAGATATCATGCATGTTGGGTATTTTTAAGGTGAAGATTGGGTCAAAGGTTGTAAGTATGTTGTAATGTATATACTTTCAAAATTTGGGAGAATTTTCTCTTTTCAAGTTCTCTAAATGTTTTGCCGACTTTGGTATGGGTATAACAATGCCAGGAACAGTGGCAATGTGAGTTCTTGTGTCTCCATATTGTCGATCTGGGATGTGATTTTATATTAAACTTTTGTGGATTGTGACATCTCCTGTCTCATTGTTACTTTTATTTTGATTTTTTTGTACTATTAGTAAAGGTAAGCATCTTTCCATATGTTATTCGGCACTTTAATTTCTTTTTTTATGTATTATTTGGACATGTCCTGCTTATGTATAGGGTAGTTTATAATCTTTTTGTCAATTCTTAAGTTCTTTTAAATAAAAAAAATTGCTATTTCCTCTCCTATGAGTGGCCTACAATTTTTAAGTATACTTTTAAAATTCTCCCCAACACATACTGCATATTTCTTGCTAAATTTAACCTCCCTTCTGGGAGGACATTATTGTAAATTATATTTTCATTTCAATGAAAGATAAAAATATTAAACAGTGTTTTTGTCTGGGTATATTAATGAAGCCAACCACTTTCTGACCTGTGTTTAATAGTTTTTATTGTATTTATCATATTTGTATATAATAGCTGGTGTTTTTTCATTTAATTCCGTGGTGTTTAAGTATAGGGTTATATATAACACCTGTAAATGATCACTTCACCCCCTCCTTACTAGTTTCATATATTTTTAAAAGATTTTATTTATTTATTCAGAGAGAGAGAGGTGAGACATAGGGAAAAGCAGGCTCCCTGCAGGAAGCCCAATGTGGGACTCGATCCCAAGACCCAAGGGTCACTCCCTGGGCCAAAGGCAGATGTTCAACCACTGAGCCACCCTGGTGTCCCTAGTTTCACATTTTTTTCCACTCTTTTGTCTGTCTAGTTTGACTAGTAACTCCTGAGACGAGGAAGTGATGCCAGCAGATGCTTTCCTGCCCTGCCCTGATCGGCCAGGATTGCTCTCAGCTCTTCTCCATTAAGCAGGAGGCAGGTTTTGACTTCATGTGTGTTCTCACCCAGTAAGGAGTGTTTACTTCTTCCTATTTGATAAAAATGGTTTTCTTTAATCAGGTATGGTGTTGGAATTTTTCTTATGTCACTTTTGCATCAACAGAAATGACAAACCAGTGTTTTCATTGTGATGTATATTAATTTCTTACCAAGGACTTCACTACAATTGCATTCCTGAATAAATCTCTTTGTGTGGGGTCATTCTTTTCATGTGTGTTGGAGTCTATTTACTCTGCGAGGTATTCACACGTTGCTGTGTTTTCTTCTCTATGAGCTGAAGCTTCCTTCTGACTCACTCATCCCTTCCGATGCCAGCAACTTCCTGGAGGGAATCATAATGGCCTCTCTCTGTGTTTTTCCCTGGCCTTTCAAAACTCTTACTGGTGGGCTCAAAACTCTGAACTCTTACGGGAAAGGGTGTACTGAGAACTGTGTCTCCCTGATTCTCCTGGACAATGGAGATAAGACGAGAATGTATGGGTGGTTTGGCTGGAGTAGTTAAGAGACATCATCACAGTTGTTGCCAAAGAATCGACTTTCAGGTCTTCTCTGTTTTACTTCTTTTTTAATTTTAAATTCCCAACTCATCGCTTTTTTTGAAAAATATATCATTAGTTCTTTTCTTCTCCTTTGCTTTGTTTTGATATGCAAATCCCAGGAAATGCCTTATTTGTTTTAATCCATTCTTTTATTTTTTTACATTTCTTTTATTGTTGTGTTCATTTAATTACTTAATTAATTTTTTAGAAAGTAGACTCCACACCCAACGTGGGGCTTTAACTCAGGGCCCTGAGATCAAGAGTGTCTGTGCTCTACCAACAGGTGCCCCTTTAATCCATTCCCATTGATTTTTTTTTCATTCCTATTGATTTAATCCATTATTTAATGACATCAATGAATTTTATCTGAGTCAGTGAATTTTATCTGAGGACTGCTATATCTACATCTTAAATTTCTGTTACTTAGTGAAATACATATGTCTTCTCCTGAAAAGACCATGCGTCCTTCAAATTTCAGTGAAGTCAAGCCAGAGCCTTTAAAAGGGATGAACGTAAACATTTCCAGCCTGTGCCAGGAGTGTGTGTTGACACTTTTTTTTTTTTTTTAATTTGGGCACACATACAAAATACAGTGTAAACTTTATGTCTTTTCATTTGATAATGACACTCCTAATTTATCCTAAGGAGACATTTAGAAATACACAGACAGCTTTATATAAGAAGTATGTTGGAGTCTCTGGGTGACTCAGTTGGTTAAACATCGACTCTTTGTTTTGACTCAGGTCATGAGCTCAAGATCAAGCCCTGTGTTAGGCTCCATGCACAGTGTGGAATCTGCTTGAGATTCTCTCTCTCTCTCTCTCTCTCTCTCTCTTTTTCTTTTTCTCCCTCTGCCCCTCTCTCCCTCAATAGATGAATAAGTAAAATTTATTCATTTAAAAAAATAAATATATTTTTAAAATAAGAAGACTATCAATCTCAGTTCTATTTACAAAATTTAAAAGCAGCAAAAAAATGTCAAACATTGGAACCATGCTTAGATATAAGCTGTGATACATCCATATAATGGAACATTCTGCAGATGGTTTTTTTTTTTAATTTAAAAAAAATTCTAAGGCATTAAAAGTTATCTTCTTGAAAATAAAGATTCAGGAAAATTATTAGATTTTAAAGTGGAAAAAGAGTTTACATCTCTTAAGAATAGTATGTCTCCAATTTTGTAAGACAACTATTTCACAAATACATGTCAACATGTTTATAACAATCATTTATGGATGTCAGAGATATAAATACATTATATTTTAAATATTTTTCTCAATTTCTTCATGTTATTCATTCACTGTTTTTATAGTAGTAGAAAAAAATAAACATTTTTCAAAACAGGTAGGAAATAAGTCCAGTTTAGTAAGCAGCCTGGACATATAACTCACCAAATAAAAATGTTTGGAAAGCAGCCTGGTGCTGCTTTTTTTCTAGAACATGCTATCTGTAAATCTTCTGGGTCTCCTGCAGTGATCAAATCTTTCACTTTCAAAATTATTCCTCAGCATGTACATTTAATAGTTAGTTGAAGTGATATACCAAGTAAAGAGATTTTAACTGAAGTACTCCCAACTAAACAGGAGATATCTGGTCTTGTGTTTTATAAGATGGAAAGCAGATGTGTATGTTTGGGAGCAGGAGAGAAGAATCTCCCATTTCTTCCTTTTATTAATGGGACGAGTCTCTAAAATAGTTTTGGATATTATTCCTGGACCTGAATGACTGATAGGCAAGGTTAGAACCGTGGGCCACATTTCATAGGAAGTATTCATCAGATAGAAAACCGTGAGACAACTGCATGGTAGCATTCTTGATTTTTCCAGGCTCAGTCTTAAGTTTTTAAACATTTTATTGTGGAAATTAAAAAAAAAAAAAAAACAACAATAGAAAAGGAGTTAATGTTGTATAAAACTGTTTTCATGAATACTATTCACAACTTACATGGAAGAATTCAGAGTTCCTATAGGACATGAGTCAGAGAGTGGATGAGCTTTCTTAGATCTATTGTAGCAAGTCATTCTAAGTAGAAAGAGCAAGACAAAAAAAAAAAAAAAAAAAAAAGGTGTGTGTGTGTTTGAATTCCCCTGGAAATTATTGACATTTGAAAACTATTTCTGTAAATTAAAACTAGACTACATGAGGCAAGATGGTGGAGGAGTAGGGTCCCCAAGTCACCTGTCCCCATCAACTTCCCTAAATAACTTTCAAATCATCCTGAAAACCTACGAATTTGGCCTGAGATTTAAAGAGAAAACAGCTGGAACGCTACAGAGAGGAGTTTGTGCTTCTAACAAGGTAAGAAGACGGAAAAATAAATAAATAAAATAAATAAATAAATAAATTAATTAATTAATTAATTAATTAATTAATCCAGTGCGGGAGGGGCCCCACGAGGAGCCAGGCTAAGGTCGGGGGGCAAGAGCCCCCAGGACAGGAAAGCTCAGTCCTAGAGAAGCAGGACTTTAACAATCTTCCCAATGGAAAGGCCCTCGCAGGGAACTCGGGCAAAACCGTTGGAGGGGCAGTGGAGCCTCCAGGTTCTCCGTGTCACTAACAGAGGAGGGGCCTCCAGGGGAGAGCCCACCACACACCGCAGGCCCAGTGCGGTTAAGGGCTGGAGCGCCACCGGCAGGGCCTCGGGAGCAGCTCAGGCGGAGGCTCCAGGCAGAGGGGGCTGCGCAGCCCCGGGAGTGCAATTCCAGTGGTGCAGGCCCGGGATCCCAGGGCACCGGGGGACACAGCCCAGGATCCTGTGCTCCCCCCAGGACAGGTGGAGGTGGGGAGGGCACAGGACAGCGAGGATGCTCCTGCTGCCAGGCTCCCCAGAGCTGTGCATATCAATGCCCCCAGCCCCTGGAGCATCCAGGCCAGTGCGGACTGGGAGCTGTGGTAGTTACTGCAGGAGCTGACTCCAAAACTGGGGACCTGGCCACTGCCACTGCTGCTGTTCCTCCTGATGTCACCTTGTGCCTGGGAGGATCAGGGCTGCCAGGGAACAGGGGCCTCACAGGATAAACAGCTCCCACTGAGCCGTGCACCTGGCAGGGGATGGGGCAGCTCCCCCAGGTGCACACACCTGAGAATCAGCACAGCAGGCCCCTCCCCTAGAAGACCAGCTGGAAGAACAGGGGAAGAGCAAGTTCTTGACCGAGCAGTGCTGGAAAGCTCCAGGGGAAGTCGAGGGATTTAGTATATAGAACCAGAGGATACCCCTCCTTGTTTTTGTTGTTGTTGTTGTTCTTTGTGTTTTTGTTTGTTTTTCCTTTTTTCCCTTCCTTTTTCCAATACAACTTGTTTTTAGCCACTCTGCACTGAGCAAAATAACTAGAAAGAAGAACTCACCACAAAAGAAAGAATCAGAACCAGTACTCTCTCCCACAGAGTTACAGAATTTCAATGTCAGAAAGCCAATTCAGAAGCACAATTATAAAGCTACTGGTGGCTCTGGGAAAAAAGCATAAAGGATTCAAGAGACTTCATGACTGCAGAATTTAGATCTAATCAGGCCAAAATTAAAAATCAATTAAATGAGATGCAATCCAAACTGGAGGTCCTAACGACGAGGGTTAATGAGGTAGAAGAACGAGTGAGTGACATAGAAGACAAGTTGACAGCAGGGAAGGAAGCTGAGGAAAAAAGAGAAAAACAAAAGACCATGAGGATAGGTTAAGGGAAATAAATGACAGCCTCAGAAGGAAAAATTTACATTTAAGTGGGATTCTAGAATGCGCTGAAAGGGACAGAGGACCAGAAAGTGTATTTGAACAAATCATAGCTGAGAACTTCCCTAACTTGGGGAGGGAAACAGACATTCAGATCCAGGAGATAGAGAGATCCCCCCCTAAAATCAATAAAAACTGTTCAACACCTCAACATTTAATAGTGAAACTTGCAAATTCCAAAGATAAAGACAAAATCCTTAAAGCAGCAAGAGACAAGAGATCCCTAACTTATATGGGGAGAAGTATTAGATTAACAGCAGACCTCTCCACAGAGACCTGGCAGGCCAGAAAGGGCCGGCAGGATATATTCAGGGTCCTAAATGAGAAGAGAATGCAGCCAAGGATACTGTATCCAGCAAGGCTCTCATTCAGATTAGAAGGAGAGATAAAGAGCTTCCAAGATAGGCAGAAACTGAAAGAATATGTGGCCACCAAACCAGATCTGCAAGAAATATTAAGGGGGACTCTGTAAGTCCAAAGAAATGATCCACAAAAACAGGGACTGTATAGGTATTATGATAACACTAAATTCATATCTTTCAATAGTAACTCTGAATGTGAAGGGGCTTAATGATCCCATCATTAGATGCAGGGTTTCAGACTGGATAAAAAAGCCAGACCCAACTATTTGCTGTCTACAAGAGACTCACTTACCATCCAAATGGTCCTCAAAAGAAAGCAAGGGTAGCAGTCCTCATATCAGATAAATTAAAGTTTACCCCAAAGACTGTAGTAAGAGATGAAGATGGGCACTATATCATACTTAAAGGATCTATCCAACAAGAGGACCTGACAATCATCAATATTTATGCCCCTAATGTGGGAGCTGCCAAGTACATCAATCAATTAATAACCAAGGTTAAGACATACTTAGATAATAATACACTTATACTGGGAGACTTCAACACGGTGCTTTCTGTAAATGACAGATCTTCTAAGCACAACATCTCCAAAGAAACAAGAGCTTTAAATGATACACTGGACCAGATGGATTTCACAGATATTTACAGAACTTTACATCCAAATGCAACTGAATACATATTCTTCTCAAGTGCACATGGAACTTTTCCCAAAATAGACCACATACTGGGTCATAAATTAGGTCTTAACCGATACCAAAAGACTGGGATTGTCGCCTGCATATTTTCAGACCATAATGCTTTGAAACTAGAACTCGATCACAGGAAGAAATTTGGAAGAAATTCAAACACGTGGAGGTTAAAGACCATCCTGCTAAAAGATGAAAGGGTCAACCAGGAAATTAGAGAAGAATTAAAAAGATTCATGGAAACAAATGAGAATGAAGATACAACCATTCAAAATCATTGGGGCACAGCAAAATCAGTCCTGAGAGGGAAATACATCACAATACAAGCATCCCTCAAAAAAACTGGAAAAAAAATAAAATACAAAAGCTAACCTTACACCTAAAGGACCTGGAGAAAGAACAGCAAATAAAACCTACACCCAGTAGAAGAAGAGAGTTAATAAAGTTTTGAGCAGAACTCAATGAAATCGAGACCAGAAGAACTGTGGAACAGATCAACAAAACCAGGAGTTGGTTCTCTGAAAGAATTAATAACATAGATAAACCATTAGCCAGCCTTATTAAAAAGAAAAGAGAAAAGACTCAAATTAATAAAATCATGAATGCAAAAGGAGAGATCACCACCAATACCAAGGAAATACAAACGATTTTAAAAACATATTATGAACAGGTATATGCCAATAAATTAGGCAATCTTAGAAGAAATGGTCGCATTTCTGGAAAACCACAAACTACCAAAACTGGAACAGGAAGAAATAGAAAACCTGAACAGGGCAATAACCAGAGAGGAAATTGAAGCAGTCCTTAAAAACCTAAGACACAAAAGTCTGGGCCAGATGGCTTCCCAGGGGAATTCTATCAAACGTTTAAAGAAGAAACAATACCTATTCTACTAAAGCTATTCTGTAAGAAAGAAAGGGATGGAATACTTCCACACTCGTTCTATGAGGCCAGCATCACCTTAATTCCAAAACCAGACAAAGACCCCACCAAAAAGGATAATTATAGACCAATATCCCTGATAAACACAGATGCAAAAATTCTCAAAAAGATACTAGCCAATAAGATCCAACAGTACATTAAGAAGATTATTCACCATGACCAAGTGGGATTTATCCCCGGGATGCAAGGCTGGTTCAACACTCATAAAGCAATCAACGTGATAGGTCATATCAACAAGAGAAAAACAAGAACCATATGATCCTCTCAATAGATGCAGAGAAAGCATTTGACAAAATCCAGCATCCATTCCTGATCAAAACTCTTCAGAGTGTAGGGATAAAGGGAACATTCCTCAGCATCTTAAAAGCCATCTATGAAAAGCCCACAGCAAATATTCTCAATGGGGAAAACACTGCGAGCCTTTCTCCTAAGATCAGGAACACGACAGGGATGTCCATTCTCACCACTGCTATTCAACATAGTACTAGAAGTCCTAGCCTCAGCAATCAGGCATCAAAAAAGGGAAAAAAAGCATTCAAATTGTCAAAGAAGAAGTCAAAATCTCCCTCTTTGCAGATAACATAATACTGTACATAGAAAACCCAAAAGACTCCACCCCAAGATTGCTAGAACTCATACAGCAATTCGGTAGCGTGGCAGGATACAAAATCAATGCCCAGAAGTCAGTGGCATTTCTATACACTAACAATGAGACTGAAGAAAGAGAAATTAAGGAGTCAATCCCATTTACAATTGCACCCAAAAGCATTAGATACCTAGGAATAAACCTAACCAAAGAGGTAAAGGATCTATGCCTTAAAAACCACAGAACACTTCTGAAAGAAATTGAGGAAGACACAAAGAGATGGAAAAATAGTCCATGCTCATGGATTGGAAGAATTAACATTGTGAAAATGTCAATGTTACCCAGGACAATGTACATATTTAATGCAATCCCTATCAAAATTCCATGGACTTTCTTCAGAGAGTTGGAACAAATAATCTTAAGGTTTGTGTGGAATCAGAAAAGACCCTGAATAGCCAGGGGAATATTAAAAAAGAAAACCATATCTGGAGGCATCACAATGCCAGATTTCAGGCTGTACTACAAAGTTGTGATCATCAAGACAGTGTGGTACTGGCACAAAAACAGACACATAGATCAATGGAACAGAATAGAGAATCCAGAAATGGGCCCTCAACTCTATGTCAATATTCGACAAAGCAGGAAAGACTATCCACTGGAAAAAGGACAGTCTCTTCAATAAATGGTGCTGGGAAAATTGGACAGCCACGTGCAGAAGAATGAAACTAGACCACTCTCTTACACCATACACAAAGATAAACTCAACATGGATGAAAGATCTAAATGTGAGACAAGATTCCATCAAAATCCTAGAGGAGAACACAGGCAACACCCTTTTTGAACTTGGCCACAGCAACTTCTTGCAAGATACATCTATGAAGGCAGGAGAAACAAAAGCAAAAATGAATTATTGGGACTTAATCAAGATAAAAAGCTTCTGCACAGCAAAGGATACAGTCAACAAAACTAAAAGACAACCTACAGGATGGGAGAAGATATTTGCAAATGACGTATCAGATAAAGGGCTAGTTTCCAAGATCTATAAAGAACTTATTAAACTCAACAGCAAAGAAACAAACAATCCAATCATGAAATGGGCAGAAGACATGAAGAGAACTCTCACAGAGGAAGACATAGACATGGCCAACAAGCACATGAGAAAATGCTCTGCATCACTTGCCATCAGGGAAATACAAATCAAAACCACAATGAGATGCCACCTCATGCTAGTAAGTATGGTGAAAATTAACAAGACAGGAAACCACAAATGTTGGAGAGGATGCAGAGAAAAGGGAACCCTCTTGCACTGTTGGTGGGAATGTGAACTGGTGCAGCCACTCTGGAAAACTGTGTGGAGGTTCCTCAAAGAGTTAAAAATAGACCTGCCCTACGACCCAGCAATTGCACTTCTGGGGATTTACCCCAAAGATACAGATGCAGTGAAATGCCAGGACACCTGCACCCCAATGCTTATAGCAGTAATGTCCACAATAGCCAAACTGGAAGGAGCCTCGGTGTCCATCGAAAGATGAATGAATAAAGAAGATGTGGTTGATGTATACAATGGAATATTCCTCAGCCATCAGAAACGACGAATACCCACCATTTGCTTCAACGTGGATGGAACTGGAGGGTATTATGCTGAGTGAAGTAAGTCAATCGGAGAAGGACAAACATTATATGGTCTCATCCATTTGGGGAATATAAAAAATAGTGAAAGGGAATAAAGGGGAAAAGAGAGAAAATGAGTGGGAAATATCAGTGAGGGAGACAGGACATAAGAGACACCTAACTCTGGGAAACAAACAAGGGGTAATGGAAGGGGAGGTGGGCAGGGGGTTGAGATGACTGGGTGATGGGCACTGAGGGGGGCACTTGATGGGATGAGCACTGGATGATATGCTAGATGTTGGCAAATTGAACTCCAATAAAAAAAAAAAACAACTAGAAAACATGAAAGAAATTTATCTTTCTCATCACTGAGAAAAGTAGGTGTGTGCCTATAACCCCCATGAGAATGGGTGCCTTCTTTTTGTCCTGGTTATAACACTAATTTTAACATTCTTCTTTCTGTCTTTATTATTCCTTTCCTCCACTGAAATGTTTATTCCATGAAGGCAGCTGGTCTGCTTCTTATGAGAATTTGTGTACTCATTACATATCTTACATTTCTATTTGATGAAAGAAGAAATGAATGATCATGCCTCAGAGTCAGTGACATTTAAAATCTGTTCAGATGATCACATGTATAACTAGGTTATTTTAATCTTTTCAATGGAAAAGTAATTTCAATAACAAGGAAAAGAAAACTGGGTTTCAAGTATATGATCGGGACAAAATAAACTTTGTTTCTGCCACAACAAAAACAGCCAATGTAAGGCAAAAGACCTTGTATCTATCTGTAAGCGGAATTATAAAGTCCTAGGGGAGAAAGACTTCTGATCCAGAAACAGCTTATTAGACCTCTGTGAATTTTCCGAATGTGTTTTAAGAGCGATGATGATGGAGACAGAGGAAATGGGCCATTATATTTATTATTCTATTTTGAAACATAGAGTCTAAACTTCTCTAATAGTGACTTTTGTTTCTTTTTTATGAAACAAGCCCTAGAGCATAACAGTGAAATCATTGCTTCTAAATAAGTCTAAAGGCATTTTCAAAACTACCTGGTTAGAAGGCTAAGCAGCACATCCTCAGAAGCACCGCATCTTGAGATTTGTTTCATCAATGACTCTTGGATTTCTAATAAAATTCCTGCAGTGTCTTTCAATTTCAAGTAATTATTGGGAGTCAGTTTGGAGCGTTATTTAAGAATGCAGTCTTGGTGCTGGACAACCCAGTCAGAAGCTGTGTGACTTGGGGCAAGTTACCATCATCAGGGTCTATTTTAAAGTGTGAATTAATAACAGTGGCACCAACGTGAGGATTAAATGTTGGAAATTCGTAGGTACAAGTGGAACAGTCTACATAACAAGGTTGCTGTTTCTTCACTGCTCTTATGATATTACCATGATTATTATCTGATTCTCTAGGGAGCCGCCACTCACCTTGAGAGCTGCCTGGATGATCAAGGAGCACATGCGCTGAGTGACATCCATGGCCTTTCTTTTGCATTTATTTTCAGTTTCCCTTGTCATTTCTGGTTCCCTCTCTTTCACCCCAGGAAGTTCCCAGACGGGCACCTGCTCACTGGCCTTGCCTGTTCCACCAGGAAGGATCATGGCAGCAGGACACACAGTGAGGGAATTCAGTAAGTCCTCTCCACCCAACATGTATTTCAAAAAGGAAGAGCTAAGAAAAGCAGAGCTATTACAGTGAAAATCAGAGTTTTCAATAGTGGGTAGATAGATGGCAATGTAATCCAACCTGAGTTCATCTAGGTTAAAGATCATTTTGTAGAATCCTGCATTAATCAGAATACTAGTTTACATAGTTGCACCAGGCATGGTCTAATTATTGCATCTATTAATTTATTTGTTCTCTTCACAAACTTACAAGGCAGTTGCTATCATTGTGCCTATTTTATGGATAAGCACACTGAGGCTCAGTGTAAGCTCCTTGCATCAGAACACTCTGATTTTAAGTGGCAGAGCTGTGGAACCATAGCGCATGCCTGTGGTCAATGCACTGCAGCTCAAGCCATGCATTCACACACATGTGCATTACACATGTTAACCCAGGAGACTCATCTGCTTGAGGGATCTCAGATGTATCATGACACTTACTGGACCCTTGTGCTACCTTCCTTTTCTTCTGAAAGTAGGAAATCTTGTGCAGTGGCTTTCCTATATACCCTATGGTTTATTCTGAATAGTGTCCGTTGTTTGATATATCCTGACAGCTTCATGACTAGTAGTTTAACCTATTTCCCAGTTTAAACATTAATAGTGGTCTGAAGTATTTCTCAGCGTGTCATGCTTAGGGCAGGCTGCGTCCAGACCTTTTCTCTGACAAGGAGAGCAGGCCTGAGGATGCAGTAGGAACTGAAATATGGAAGTATCTGGGTTGTAGAAATGCATCAGGGAATATCCATGGAGTGCTGCTGGGCCTTCTGTCACCTTGCCCCATAACTTCAGCTGTGGCTGTTGAAAAGGCATCAAATCTTGCAAATCTCAGGTCACCCTGGCATTTTAGGTTATAAAGAATAAGGGGACTCCCCCTATCTGTGGCCTCCAGGTGCTACCTTGCATCAGGTAAGAATTCATGAGGGGAGAAGGTGAGACAGGATGCTCACGCACAGCCCCATGTGTCCAGGTTTGCACCATGTGGTAACCAGTCTGATAATCACTAAGTGCAAGTAACCAGAGCCACGTTAGATGTTTTTACTGTTCTTGGAATCAGAGGCAGTTTGATGGTCATTTCTACTTATTTTTGCTCTGAATAGAATATAATTAAGTGTTCTGAAACCAAAAACACACATGATTATACATTATTGGTGATCTCTTTAAAATATTACTCTACATTTGTTTTCATCTTCAAGTGAAACAAATTGCAAATTCCTAGAATGCTTTTTATATATTAAGGTACAATAAGGGGCTCTATCATTGTGAAATGAATATCAGAGTGATTGGGTCACCAAAGGTTTCTACATTATTCCACATTAAACATGAAATGATCAGTAAAAGTAAGACTAAGGTGACTATGAGTGCATTTATCAGAGAGAAGAAGCCCGGCTACTCCAGCAAGTTAATTATTTCTCTGAAGAGTCGTTACATTTTGGGGAAAAAAAATGGGTAAGTCCAAGCACGTAACTGTATGAATTATTTTTTGAAACTTATTTTTCGTTGCTGATGACTAAGGCCTATGGCCCTTCCTTGTTCCTCACAAAACTGTTTCAATTGCTTGATTGCACACTTAGCAAATTCCTAAAGAAAAAAGTCACCGAAGGTCCCCTCTCTATAGCAATCTCCATCTCCACAGGCGTCGGTCCAAGGCTGCTCAGAAACATTCATTGCTGATTTTCTGGGTCCATTTCTTTCACTAAACCATTAGGTAGTGCGTGGCAGAGAAACAAGACTCGGCAGTCTCCTGGTTTTGAATAATCACAAGTCCAGAGCAGAGGAATGATCTGTCAATAGAGTGACTCCCAGCAGATGCAGCTCTGCTGTGCAGACCTGCCCATCGGATGCCACCGGCACTTGTCACCAGGTATTATGGTCGGCATTGATGGAATTATCAACTTTCTGATCCTCTTCCTGAAGACCCAGTATGTGGCCTGCACTCTGCAAAATTTGGCTTCAACCTGCTGCATATGTCACAGAGCTGGACATTCCTACCAGAACTGGGATTTGGGAAGTTTTATGCATGGAAATGATACGAGAGCTTGTTGGCTTGTTGAATGTGCTGCTAACACCACAACACTCGACAAAGTTCTGGTGTGCACTGTCAGTATAATAACGTTGTCGAGAGAAGAAATAGATTAGTTTGGCAGACTTCAGTTTTAGAAAACTAGAGAGAATGGCAATGTGATAAAACGTTGTGCTGGAAAAGACCATTATAATTAATGACAAGAGAAGTAATTTCTAAAGGACTAGAAGGGGAAGAAACTGCTTATTTTACAGGGACAGTGGAGTCCAGTCCTAGAAGAGGATTTTCATTTTGGTGTTTGGTTTCCAAACCCTGTGAACCTGTCGAAAATATGGGTTCCAAGAAATAAAGACAGAAAAAAAAAAAACAAAACAAAACCCCAAAAACTGGGCTCTGAAAATGAGGGCTAACACTTTTGTAAATCTGCCAAGATTCTCAATACAACTGCCAAAGTTTTGATGTTCAGAAAAACACAGAGGAACTGCTAACATGCATGCCGCATAAATGACCATTCAGCGAATGAATGCTGTAGCTTATATGTGCCTGCTTTCCCTGGCTGACTAATATATCAAGCATGGTACTTGTTTTGTGCTCTGAAAAACTTTCCCCATTACCATAGTAACCTCTACATGTTGGCGGAAGCTGATGTCATTCAAGGTATTATTCATTCTTAGTGAATTGATACTCAGCGTGCTAATAAGTCTCAGGAAGATAAAAAGCTCTGAGTATACATACTGGTTAAACATTACTTAACCCTTTTACCTCACACAGTCCTCAAATGCCCGCTGAGGGGATTACTGAGGGAAATTAAAATGCAGCCTGGACTTGGGATGATTTTATAGCAAGGGTCACTGTCAAATAACAGCTTACTCTGCTCAGTGGGTTATATTATTGTGTTAGTCTGCTCAGGTTGCCACCAGTAAATGCCACACATTGGGTGGTTTAAACACTAGAAATCTATTTTTGCACAGTCCTGGTGCTGGAAATTTTTATTTCTGGGATACCCTTAACAGTTAGCTGCCTTCTGGCTGTGTTCTTACGTGATGAGGAGAGAGGTTCTTGTGTCTCTACCTCTTCTTGTAAGGACACCAGTCCTATTGGATTAGATTCCCACCCTTATAACCTCATTTATCCTTAATTATCTCCCTGAAAGCCCTATTTCCAAATACCATCACATTGGGTATTAGGGCTAGAATATATGAATTGGGGGGTGGGGAGGACACAACTTAACAATCATCCTACCTCTCTTGTATTCAAGAACAAAAACCTAGTTAGTACATTTTTAGTGTTCTAATTTTATTTGAATAGGAAGCCAAGACCGAGTTAATGGATAATAAAGACCAAGATAATCTTGACCTGAACCTGAGCACCAGGCTGGTATCACTGTAAACATACCCCTGCATCTGTATGTTGCAATTGTATGTATACATAAGCGTACATTAAAAATACTAAAAGTTCATTGGCATTTAAGTATAAGAACAAAAGGAAAGAATTGTGACGTTATATTTTTTTTACCATTAATATAAATTCAAACATTCTCCTGCATGTCTCAACTTAGTTTAGTTTTTTTTTTTTTTTTTTTGGTTTTATTTACTTATTCATGAGAGGCACAGAGAGAGAGAGGCAGAGACACAGGCAGAGGGAGAAGCAGGCTCCATGCAGGGAGCCCGATGTAAGACTGGATCCCGGGTCTCCAGGATCAGGCCCTGGGCTGCAGGCGGCGCTAAACCGCTGAGCCACCCGGGCTGCCCTTAGTTTAGTTTTATACTTGGATTTGTCTTCTGTTGGAAATATTTATTGTAGTGTTGACAGGAACTCTAGGAGTCAAAAGCTGGATTAACTTTCTACTGAGAATGTGCATAGAATCAATCACCAGGGCCTCCTGGGTGGCTCAGTGGCTGAGCGTCTGCCTTGGTCTCAGGGCATGATTCCAGGGTCCTGGATCGAGTCTCACATTGGGCTCCTTGCAAGGAGCCTGCTTCTCCTTCTGCCTATATCTCTGCCCCTCTCTCTCTGTGCCTTTCATGAAAAAATAAATAAAATCTTAAAAAAAAAAAAAAAGACCCATCACCAGTATATTCCAGGTAATGAAGACCCGATTTAAAGTATGCTGTGGGCAGAGCACAGAAAAACTGGTAATACACAATAGTAGTGACTTCCACTTCACTGAGTCATTCAGTAAGTGTGTATACATTTGGTAGGTAGGCAATAACCTTCTAGAAAGCCTTAATTTCAGGAACAGCAAGCAATGCCTAAGTCTGAAACAGAGAAGAAGCATTAGTAACTGCTATGGTCTGAGTGTGTGTGTGTCCCCCACCCCCCACCAAGTTCACCCGTTGAAAACCAATTGACCAACCTGATGGTATTAGGAGGTAGGGTCTTTGAGAGATGATTATGTGAGGGCAGAGCTTTCAGGGATGAGATTAATGTCCTTATAAAAGGAATCCCACAGAGCTATGTGAGGACACAGTGAGAAATATGGCCTCCTTACCCTTATCCTTGCATCCTGATCTCTGACTTCCAGCCTCAGGAAATATGAGAAATACATTTCTATTGTCTGCAAGCTCCTCAGCCTGTGGTGTTTTGTTCTAGCAGCAGGAACTAAGATTGGAACTAATGAGGCCAGAGAGGCTAAAGGAGCCATGTCTCTAGGGCCTATGCTCAAATCAGAGGTTGACTTGGACTCTACCAGAGGCCAAACAAGGAAGAGGTTTGTTTTGAGGGATGTGGCATGCCAAAATTTCATTTGGGAAAAATAACTCTGATGAGATGTTAAAGGTCCCTGGCCTTCCCTTGTCCATTCTTCATGACTGGGCCCTTCCTGCCATTTAGATCTTATCTTAGATACCATCTCCTTAGAGAGGCTTTCCCTCTCCATATAATCTAAATTCTTTGAATAGAACTTGCCTCCAACTGATATTTGACTCATGGGTTGTTAGTTTCTTTGTTTTGTTTGTTTATTTGGTTGTTTGTCTCTCCCATCTAAAACAAAAGCTTGACAAGAGATGATCCATGTCTGCATGACCATTGTTGGAAAGGAGGTGGTCACATAGGGGTGGTCAATAAGTACCTATTGAATGAAGGAATGAATAAATCTGGGCAGGGCTGGTGACAGGAAAGCCAGTAAAAACCTTATGGCAGTAATCTAAGCAAAGAGTAAGAAAACCCTAATTAAGTTAGTAGTATGGAGGATGATTCGGAATATAGATATTTGAGAAACATTTAAGATGCAGACTCGACTGTATTTATTGCCTAATTGAATATAAACAATGGCTATGAATACTGACACGGAGATCGTGCCCTAATGGGCATAAAGGACCACTTGGGGTCAATGGGACAGGAATGGCAGAAGTTGATGATCTGATTTCTGATTGGGGCAATCTGCTTTTTTAGAGGGACAGTATTTAAGTGAGAATGACTTATCAGAATTGAATATACTGATCTGACTTTAGAAGAAGTGCGATAACACAAGGAATAGATGCAACAGAAGACTAGGAGTGAAATCTGCCAACTTTGGCATGAAAGGATGAACAGGAAGAGAGGAGTCCATAAATAGGAGAGCGGGCAGGGAAATAGAAGGGAAACAAAGTGTGGGATGATTATCAAGGCCCGGAAAGAAGAGACTTCCAGAAAGGTGGAAGGGATTACCATCATAGGGGCAATAGGGAGTCACATAAAATAAATGGAAAAGTGCCTCTGGGATTTGACAATATACAGTTTATTGCTGATTATGGAAACTATGGTTTTAATGAAGTGATGGAGACAAGCACCGTATTTTGATGGCTTGAGGAGTGAAGAGAAAATGAGTCAGGAGATCCACAGAATTAAGTTATAAAGAGTGAAAATGGCAGAGAGATAACTCAGTAGTGATTGCCAGTGACTGGAGCACAATTTCCTGGGACATATTTGAGTGTATTTATAACCAATAGAGAAAAGAAGTAAAAGCTGGAGGAGACAGACTGTCATGAAGTTAGTTCCCAAAGAAGAGAGGAAGTCTTAGTGGAGAAGCAGGTACTAGTCTTGGAAGGACCCTGGAGGAAATACAGGAGCACA
The DNA here is from genome assembly GCF_048164855.1 of Canis lupus baileyi. Taxonomy (NCBI): domain Eukaryota; kingdom Metazoa; phylum Chordata; class Mammalia; order Carnivora; family Canidae; genus Canis; species Canis lupus. The sequence goes on along the minus strand of NC_132854.1, from coordinate 4,273,513 downwards.
CATGAGAGGCATCTGTGCGATCTCATCCCCTGGACTCCTGCTTCATTGCAGATGGGCCAAAATTAGTTGTAGAGGCTCAAATTCTGGTTTGGTTAAGAAAGAGTGACAAGGATGGGATCTACCTGCTTACATGAAGCAACTAAAAAATGGAACCGAATATATGAAACAATAGTTGTCAAGAAATGGAGCATCAGACAATGAAGGAGAGCAATTCCTAAGAGATGAGAAGAAGGAGAGCCCCAGGGGTGCTGTGGTGCAGGAGATGATGAGGCATGAGGTGGAACCTGGGACTCCTTGGCTTGACAAGATGGAGTAGAGAGTCAGGGTTGACAAGAAGGGCTAGATTCCTATGGGAGACTTCTAGAGAAGCATCAGACAATGAAGGAGAGCAATTCCTAAGAGATGAGAAGAAGGAGAGCCCCAGGGGTGCTGTGGTGCAGGGGATGATGAAGGGGATGATGAAGGGCTAGGTTCCTATGGGAGACTTCTAGAGAAGACAATGCATGAAAAGATCTCCAAACATGCAGAGGGTCCCCACTTGTGTCCTGAAGAGCACTGAAGGGCCACATTGTCACTGAGAGGGAATTATCAGGTGGGAGAAAGCACCAACTACAGGAATTAGAGTGAACACTTCTCGAAGTTTATGTGTCTATGTCTACAGGTCAGACTGGAAAGCCTCACTCTAGCCATCCTGGGTTGGGTAGAATTCTCAGAAGCATTGGGTCTCATTAGTGGAAGATAGTTAGCTCTAGACTACATGCTGCTCTGCCCTCCCCTACCAAATCTTAAAAGCAAGACCTAAGAAAATCCAATTGGTTTTAAGTAACAAAAGTGCATATCAGAACAAATATCAAAAATATTTATAGGAATGCAGCAACATCTAACATGCAGAAGGCAAAATGCACAATATCTGGCATTCAATAAAAAAAATTATCAGGCTTGGGGTACCTGGGTGGCTCAGTTGGTTAAGCAACTGCCTTTGGCTTGGTCATGGGTCACGATCCCGGCCCCACATTGGGCTGCCTGCTCAGCATGCAGTTTGCTTCTCCCTCTCCCTCTACTGCTCCCCCCACCAACTGCCCCACTTGTGTGCTCTCTCTCTCTACTTTCTCTCTCAAATAAATAAATAAATAAATAAATAAATAAATAAATAAATAAAATCTTTTAAAAAAATTATCAGGCTTGCAAAGAAGCAGGGCAATTCTATCCATAATGAGGAGAAAAGTCAATCACTTGAAACCAGAACTGACAGGGATGTCAAAATCAGAAAGCAGGGCCACTAAACTGGTATTCTAGCTGCATTCCATGCATTCCAGAGCTAGAGGGAAGACAGGGTGAGTGAAGTAGAGACAGGGACTATATTAAAACATTTGAATTTAACTCCCAGGAATAAAACTGACAGTGTCTGATGTGGAAAATATATTGGGTGGCTTTATTAACAAATTAAAAAACACAGAAGAAGAGATCATTGAACTTGTAGACATAACAATGGAAATAGCTCAAAACAAAATGTGGGGATAGAATCTAGAAGGCCCCAGATACTGTGGGCATCAGTGAACTGTGAGGAGTTGTAACACGGCCTGATAATATGCAAGTTACTAGGATCGTCACAAGGAGTATCCTCCTGTAACTTCTACTCAGTATCTTCTTGGAGGTTCCAGCCAGTTCAATAAGGCAAAAAAGAGAAACATACAGTATCCAGGCTCAAAAGAAGTAAAACTGTGTAATCTGCAGATGAGATGTTCATCTACACAAAATCATATAGGAGTACCCAATAAACATTTACATATTTGCGGATCGCCATAATCAATTATACTGCAATAAGACGGTTAAACATGTCAATTGTTGGAATATTTTCCCCTCCAATAAGGCTTAGGTTTTGATCTTTACTTCTATTCCTTCGAAAAAACTGACTAAGCAAAGAGAATAGGTCTTTCTGGTGTTTCCAGGGACCAGTGAGGCAGTCCTAGCACTGTAGTGAATGTTGCTGAAGTTTTAGGCAAGAAGGAGAGGAGTCATTCATTTTCAAGGCCAGGAGTTGCTTCAGGAAAGTGGAATAAATGGGAACGAATGTCTGTGGGTTATTAACACATTTGCTCTTTTGAAAAATAACTGACTCACAACAATGAGTACTAGACACAGAGGGTACAGAAACGAACAAGAGACCACGTTCCCACTTCTAGGGAGTTCACTTCCTGTTCTAGGGGACAGAAATCCAGCAAGCAAGTGAGGAAACACATCTTAAGAAAATAAAGCAAAGAAGAGAAGACAAGTTTGAGTATGGGGGACAGGAAGGCCTCTCTAGCGAGGTGGCATTTGGGAAGAGACCCATAGAAGTGAACAGATGCACCACTTGCCTGCACCTACAGTGGGAGATGGAAGAGCTCCAGGGACTGTGAGCCCAGAGAAGGCAGGGAAGGGGTGGGAGGTGATGACAAGCACAAAGGCCATTAAGACTTTGAAATGGATGGGAAGCCCTGAAAGGGTTTTGGTAAAGGGGAAATGAGACCCCATTTGAATTTTAGAAGGATTGCTCTAGCTACTATGTGAACATGGACTGTAATGCAGGTAAGAGTCACACAGATTGTGATCTAGAGGCCATTCAACAACCCACATCATGGACAACAACGGCTTGGACCAGGTGATGATACAACAGGGCGTGATGAGAAGCTGGAGACTCTGCCAGGGATCTGAAAGGGAAGCCAACAGAATTTGCCCCTGGACTACATGTGCAAGACAGAGAAGGCTCCAGGCTGACTCCCAGGGGTTTGGCCTAAGCACATAGAAAAATAGCATTGCTCTGTCCTTTGAGGGGTAAGAGTGGAGGATGCTACGGAACAGCCTTGAACAAATGGGTAATGAGGAGTAGTTCTGTGACACAACCAAACAAAATTGTTTTCATCTTTATGGGGGAAAATATTAGTCTGATTAAACCCAATATCTGATTACTAAGGCCCTTGCTCCACAGTGGTAGAAAACAGGCCACATTGAACAGACCAAAGTCTTGAAGGAACAGCACTCTACATATGAATTTGAATTACCATTCACAGAAAAAAAAAAAAGAAAAAAAAAAACTCCCAAAAAGGCGATTTTGAGACCAAACATGAGCATGTATTCATTCTGTAAATTAAATCCTCTAGGTTTGGGGTTTACCGGCCATGTTAAGAATTCGTTTTAAAGGGAGAATGGGATTCTGGTTGCATGCCTGAGATCCCTAAACCCTCTTGCTTAGTTTTCTCACCTTCCCTCCTAAGAGCTGTGAGTCACTTAGACAAGGATCCCTCGTTCAGGCTCTGCTTCTTGGGAGCTTGGCCTGAGACATGTAAACACACAGACAGCCTTACCAGGGATTTAGAGATCTGATCACCTGAGAAAGCAAGGACTGCTTTTCATGGTATGACACAGAGATGAACAAGGAAGATAAAAATCACTTGAGCCCCACCATCCACAGACAGGTGCTCCAAGCATGTTTTACACATCCTATGTCTTTTGCATGTGTAGTAGTTGGCATAGGATTAATCGACAACACCAGCTAGGCTATTTATTCCACACTTGCTTCTTCACTAAACAAGAAAGCTTAGACCCCCCTCATCTGCCATCAACTTTCCTCTAAGGCTTCATTTATAAGGGCTGCATAGAATTCTATGATTTGGGAGATTGAAATAGCAATTGGGGTCACCCGACTTTCTCAGCTGTAGATAAGATTGGCTCAAAATCCCCATATAATAGACAGTAGAAAGTTCACTGCCCTCAGCAGGATTTCTGTAAATTACTAGGGGTGTTATTTTCTTACCATCAATCCTGACTCTATGTTCAGGCTTCTATTCAATTATTTCTATCTTACCGTCTTCTCACCGTCTCATACAAGGTCTCCTTGTCTGCGCCACATTGACCTATATATGAATTCTAGATATTTTCCTTAATAGAAATATCACAGAAGGCATTTGTTTGCACAACTGAAGATTTGGGGAGACGAGGGGCTCCTCTTGCTGCATGCAGACCTCCTAATGCTAACATTAGACATCACTGTTTCTAAGATATTTCTCGGTGGAGGAAATTTCAGCTGATCCGTTATTTCTCAGCATTGATTGCTCTTCCTTCCACTCTCTTCCATTTCTGCTCCTTTTCTCTCCAGAGCAAAATGGAGATTTTTTTCCTTCTATTTCCAGACACATTTTCAACATTTGGCAGTGCCCTGCCCTCCTAGCTGGGCTGGGCCACTTTCCTTGAACATTCTCAGACTTAGAAGAGAATCCTTCCTATTTTCCCTCTCATTAGGTGAGGGGTTGATTTTTTCATGTACATAATTGCTATAATGTCGAATATTTAAAATGCTTCCACATTTTTGCCAATACAAGTAACTATGATAAATATGTTTGTGGCTAACTCTACATCTACATTTCATATCTTCTTATTCTAGACACCTGGTATAAGAATTTCTATATAAAATGTATGAATGCTGTCATATTTGTTGGAAACCTGCTTTGTAGAAAAGCTATACCACATTGTACCATCACTGGTATTGTAGGTAAAGACCCCTGTCTTCTCTGGATGTTCTCATCCTATTTAATTTTTACCTCTCTAGTAGAGCATAATCTCACTTTTTAATTGGTGTTTCTTTAGTTGCTACTATGCTTGAATATTTTTTCCCATATTTGGTGGAAATATGAGCTTCTTTTCTGAACTGCCATTCAATCTCCTGGGAGCTCTACTGTTGAGTTTAATTATTTTCTTATTAATTTTTAAGAGTTCTTTGCATATTTAGGCCACTAGCAAGCTCTTTGTCAACTGTTTTATTTTTCAGCCTGGTACATGTCCTGTGGTTTTCAAGCCTGCAGATGTGGAACGATTTTAGGTGGTACTGTGAGGAGTCATCTTTTCCTTCATGCTTTCTGACTGTGGTGTGATCTGCGGTCTCTGAGGTTGCCGATGATCCCTGCTCCCCACCCCCCATGTAGAGTCTTCCTTTTGAGTGTGGGCTGAACATACTGACTTGCCTCTGATAAACAGAGCACACAAGAGTGATGCAATGTCATCTCTGACATTCCATGACAAAACAACTACAACTGTGGCTTCTCTCCTGAACTCAATCTCTCTTCTTCTCCCTCTCTCAGGGGAACCCAGGAGAAAGCTCTGGGGAGAGGTCCACATGAATGAATTGGAAGTGATCCTCTCCAAAGGACCCTGGAGATGCTCAAAAGTGTGCCTGACATGCTGATGGCAGCCTCTAAAATGAACTTGAGTCAAAACCACCAGACTAAGCCGCTCCAGCCCCCCACCACAGAAACTGAGACAATCCATGTTTATTGTTTCAAGCTGCTAAATTTTGGGAGGAATTTTTTACCTATCAAAAGATAACTAAAATAATGGTTACCTTGCAAATCTGTAAGCTCGACATTTTTTGAAACCCACTTATCATTCATCCTAGTTCTTTTATACCACAGAGCACATGGGCATTATTCACACCAGCCATTCTTATTGGTGTAATAATCCACAGGCATTATTCACACCTGCCTATTCTGCTCCTTTCTGAAGAAACCACAAAACACGCTCTTGCCCGTGTTTTCCCCTCACTCCCTCTGCCTTCTAATGGACCCCAGTGCTTTCCCATGGGGTCCTATGTGCATGGCATGGCATGCTCCCTCTTCCTGGGGTCTGTGAATATAATAAGCCATCTTTTCAATGAGGCCTCTCTTGATCTATTGGCCAAACAATGCCTGAATAATAACAACACTTGTATTTCACTTTATTTTTATTTTTTTTAAAAAGATTTTATTTATTTATTCATAAGAGACACACAGAGGGAGGCAGAGATACAGGCAGAGGAAGAAGCAGGTTCCCTGCAGAGGAGCCTGATGTGGGACCAGATCCCAGGACCCCGAGATCACAACCTGAGCTGAAGGCAGACGCACAACTGCTGAGCCACCCAGGTGCCCCAACAATACCTATATTTTAAAACATACTTATATGTGTGTAACTATGTATGTATATAGTTACTCTATTACATATATGTGCCCATACACACATGTGTATATATGTATACATGTATGCATATATATGTATATGCAGTCACATACATATAATACATATATAAAATATGTGTAGTTGCCCTTGCTTTTTTTTTTTAATTTTTATTTATTTATGATAGTCACAGAGAGAGAGAGAGGCAGAGACACAGGCAGAGGGAGAAGCAGGCTCCATGCACCGGGAGCCCGATGTGGGATTCGATCCCGGGTCTCCAGGATCGCGCCCTGGGCCAAAGGCAGGCGCCAAACCGCTGCACCACCCAGGGATCCCCTGCCCTTGCTTTTAATATAATTACTCTATTAAGGTTATTTTGGACAAGGAATTATACTATCTTTTTTTGTATCCCAATGCCTGTTATGCTAACTAACTGGGTGAACTGAGAAAAAGAAGACAGTTTTGTAGTATGCAGTAAAACTTTCTAAATCTTCTTTGGTGATGACAGACCTCGTTTGCAAGCTGCATTTCTGTAATTACATTACTTACGGACATCACGAGACACCCACCGGATTCATCATGTGGGTGTCCGAGAAGAGCCTCGCCGCTCTGGACTGGGATGTCACCTTGCTATTCCATATATCACTGCAGGTTTTTTTCATGGGAATTTATAGTGTTTCTCTTATGGGCAGTAGCCAGTCACATCTTTTGAGCTTACCATGAAATTATACTGCAAGCATCATTACCATCATTCAACATTTATGGACCATGCAGTGTGAGGATGGGACCCTGAGGTACAGCACTCGGCTGAGATCAATCAACCCAATGCAATATATCCTTCTGACCATGATGAAGACAATCTTCTAAGAAAATCAGATAGGCGGTAAAACTTAATAGAGATTAAAAAGCAAAAGCACTAAAAAAAAAAATAAATAACCCCGACATACTGCTCTCCCAAGAAAAAATAAATACCTAAAAATGTATTTTTGACCACGTCGCTAATCATATGGGAAGCTCTCCTCTTTGTAGAGCTTTAATAGAGACAAAGGAGGCAAAACCAAAAAACTCCTTATCATTATGGAGCAGGGAGGAAGTGACAGGGTTGAGTAAAGCTAGAGGAAGGGTCAGAGAAAGCAGAGGCCTGGGTTGAAACTATCTTGGCTCAGAAGATGAAATGGATGGACTCAGAACAGGTTGAGAGGGTCTCAGAATCCTAGCGAGGAGCATCACCAGAAAGCCACACCTGCCACAGGGGGCTTAGGCAGGGCTGTCTCCAAAGAGGCTGAGCAGGAGTTTGTGCAGGGAGGCACTGGGTAGTCCCTGCCAGCCTGGCTCAGCCCCACCGCACTGCCTGCTGCACCTGCTGACCCACAGCTGACAGCCGAAGGTCCCAGCACTCTCTGTGGCAGTGGCAACAGGTTATAGAGAGCTTTGGAATCAGAAAACCGGACCTTTATAACTGCCTCGCCAGCCAGCTGAATGGTTTTGAGCTCCCCTGGACCTTCTTGAAAGATTCATTTTATTAGAAAAATAAAATCAATGATAGGAATTCAAAGCTTACACCTGAAAGAAGGTGGCTGTGAAATTCTCGAAGGAGATACTCTAACCTAAAATTTATGAATGGGAAAGAGCTCCAGAGGGCCATGGGGCATGCTGAAAACGTCACAATGTCAGCCAGGCCCCGCTGTGTCTCCCAAATAGGAATCTCTGGATTTTACCAAGACTTCCAGATGATTCACATGCACACTGGAAATTGAGAAACAGTCTTTTAAATCACCTCAGTAGACAGGAGACACTCACCTTACTTCCCAGGCTCCGGAACTCCTGGAGCTCCTGTGCTTATGAAACTCTTCTCAATGCATTGAGATACATTTACCTCTGGCCAATATTCAGAAGAAAAACTTCTTCATGTAAACAAAAAATATAAGTGGTAAAGTTAGAATAGGAGTATACCTTTGTGCCTCCAGTTCAGGAGGGGTAAATGTAAAGAGCATACACTGTGGAATCGTGGGATGGGAGTCAGAGTCCTGGATCTTTCCGTCATCCAATCAGGCCACTGGTTCAAGGGCTGCAAGTCCAGGGAACTCACACATCAAATGGGATGGATAATAATCTTAGTTTTCTAAGAAGGATGACATTAAAAGATCTGTCATATATAAAAGTGATTTGTAAGCTATCAGCCATGGGCACACATTGTTAGTTTTGTTTTTCCTATCTTGAAATGCTCAACATTTTCTATACCTGTGTATTGTTACAGGTAAAATTAGCTACTATCATTCTTGAAACACTGCCTCCTAGATGACTAAGTTATGTATGTCTCTAAATAAAATGCCCGTGGAAGATTTTTTCCTAGACCAAAATGACAAGAAAGGAAAGAGTGCCTTCTCCACAGCAAATAGTACACATTTATCTTCTGAAAAGTGCAAATGTTGAAATAGATTATATTTACATTTATTTTTATTGCTTAGATTGAATCAACTGTGAGGTCCGTTTCTAGCCACTCATGCTCACAATATTCCTAATCTCTTATTTATGATAGATGTCATTCTGTGTGACTTTATAACACACAAGATTGTGCACCAATTATTTCTCTCATTTTATGGCTTTGCCTCTGTTCTGCTTTTGCCGTTAAGTCTATTCATCTCTTTCTATTTTATAATACTTCTGCTTATAAGCTTCCTTATGCCTTTTCAGAAAGAGAAGAATAAAAAAACAACTGTATAAAGATATCAGATAAGCAAGTTATGTTCGAGATAAGTGTACATTATATATCTACATTACATCCACATATATATATATATATATACTATAGAGATTTATATATATATATATATATATACTATAGAGATTTTTAAAGGCATTTTATGATGGAAGCCAACTGAGAATCTTGAGTCACATAATAATCACATATCACAATTGTACTTGGTATTGTTAATAACACAATATGTAATTGTTAAAAGTAAAGTTTTTGAATATTGTGCTTTCAGAGATCAATAGTGTTTTTCTTTTTATTGTTAGCAATTTTCTAATAAAATGGGAATAAAGAACAACCACAGGAAATTCTAGTGGCTAAAACAAACGCCTTGGGTCTCTAGAGATTTATTTGAAACGATGCCTCATTTTCTCTGGCAAATGTAGTCTACTACAAAGAAATTTCTAAAATGCCCAGAGGTAATGGCATGTACACAATAGATCTGAAACAAAGCAAAATGATTGATTACAGGGATTTCGACATGAGAACAAATGGGGTCTCAGCTGCAAACTGGCATCCGCAGTTCAGGTTTAAGCACAGTTAAGAGAGGCCTGACCTTGGTTCAGAATCCAGCCAGCCCCCAGGCAGGACATGGTTTTCCGAGAGTCATGTGGATGTGAAATGCTTTAAGAAGAACTTCTATCTGCCCTTGCCTCCTGATGATGAGTGAACAGAACTATAGAATCAGAAAAAGTGACTTTAGGAGTTTCCAGTCTTTGCTCGGCTGCCTCCCATTCTTCAGTGGTACCTTTTTCTCCCCACTTTCCCTAAAAGTATCCCAGGACTTTGTAACCAATGGAAAAGACATCGTATCTTCATTCACACTGATTAGGAGGGAATTCTCTCTGGTATGTTAGCTCTGATTCTCTCAAACGTTTCTGTTGTTAAATGTGTTCTTTTTATTTTTGGAAGTAAAGAATTTGTTGCTAAGAAATTCAGCTAACATGAAAGTAAGAGTTTGTTTTTTTAGTAGGAGGATGATATTCTTCCTTAAGATAGTATCCTACTTACAAGCAGCCTGACACTGAACCAGCTTACTTTCTTTTCTCTTTTTTTAATGATTTTATTTATTTATTCATGAGAGACACAGAAAGAGGCAGAGACTTAGGCAGGGGGAGAAGCAGGCCCCATGCAGGGAAGCCAAGTGTGGGACTCGATCCCAGATCCCAGGACCCCAGGATTATACCCTGAGCCAAAAGCTCAATCACTGAACCATCCAAGTGTCGTGAACCTGCTTTATTACTTATTTTCATGGCTTCATAAGAAAGAGGAAGCAGAATCCAGAAGGTGAGCAGATCGCTGAGACAGCTCTGTGGTGTCCCTTTACTTTCCTTTCTGTGGCACCTTCCTAAAATGGCCCCCCCAAGCTGCTCCTCTGATCCAAGAACCACTGCTTAGGATGGCCTCTCTTCTGCCCAGCACTTTTGCTTCCTATTAGTGCTCCTGAGCAAGCATGCGGTCACTTGTGGAATTCCAATCCTACCATCTCCATTTTGGCACTTTCTTGGATTTCTGACCCAACCAGAGAGGACAGAAAGAGTAATGTTAAGTGCCTGTCTGATATGTGTTTGCAGGATCTGGAAAAAGATTTGATAGACCCTCATGGATGAGCCTAAGGTTGTCTAAGGTTCTAAGATCATGGGAGGCAGATTAGGGAAATGAGAACTCAAGATATTTAAGAATAAATATTTTAAAATGCTTGCCTTTTAAATTCTAGAAAGGAAATAGTTTTTAAAATATTTTATTTATTTATTTGACAGAAAGCAAAAGCACAAGCAGGGGGAACAGCAGAGGGAGAGGCAGAAGCAGGCTCCTCGCTGAGCTGGTTGCCCCACGTGGGGCTTACTCCAAGGACTCTGGGATCATAACCTGAGCCAAAGGCAGATGCTCAACTGACTGAGCCAGCCAGGCGCCCCTAGAAGAGAAATTTTATTTTATTTTATTTTATTTTATTTTTATTTATTTATTTATTTTTAAGATTTATTTATGTATGATAGACATAGAGAGAGAGAGGCAGAGACACAGGAGGAGGGAGAAGCAGGCTCCATGCCGGGAGCCCGAGGCGGGACTCGATCCCGGGACTCCAGGATCGTGCCCTGGGCCAAAGGCAGGCGCTAAACCGCTGCGCCACCCAGGGATCCCCGAAGAGAAATTTTAAATATAAGATGGTAATGATCATAAACAGTATATCTTCTTGAGCTCAGTATAAATGTTATATATAAGCCTTTAAAAAAAAAACTTTATTTATTTATCAGAGAGAGAGAGGGGCAGAGACATGAGCAGAGGAGAAGCAGGCCCCATTCAGGGAGCCCAACGAGGGACTCCATCTCGAGTCTCCAGGATCACACCCTTGGCTGAAGGTGATGCTAAACTGCTGACCCACCCGGGCTGCCCAGGTCTTTTAAGAAACCTATAAGGAGAAACTAAAAGCTGTTTTGGCTACGAGAAAATACTGTTGATCACAACAGTTTAAATGAATATCTTACCTTGTCTAATTAGCTTCAAGTACCATAATAGTTACATAACTCTCCAGGTCTGTCAGAGTCAGCTGGTTGAAAGTGTTTACTGCAATAATAAAGTCTATATAAATGTATTTACGTATTTCTGTATTTATATATATATATGTATACTTAAGGACTATATATATATATACACACATACTATTTAAGGACTGTTGGAATTGTAATAAGGTTTCATGATCACTTATCCCTGTCACTTAATCATACCTTTAAAAATATGTAGATAACACTCATAAGAAATGACAAAGAACATGGTGCCCTGTGTAGATTAGTAATATAATAACGAGTAAAATACCCACCTCAGAGCAGAAGGAGCTACTCCCGATTTCATGACTTTGGAGACAGAATCAGTTTCAGCATGATGGTGCTGATGTGGGAAGGAAGTTTTACTAGAAATGAAAACAAGGCTCAGAGTCTTGGTTCAGGAAATGCATTTCATTTTAGGTCAGCATATAAAAAGTCTATATGAAAAGAGAGGGGTAACTGAGGGAGTAATTAAACTGGCATCAGAGTCTGTGTGGCCACAGGACTAGGCCGAGGGCAGTAGACCCGTGAGACCAGTGTGTAGGGCAGAGTGAGGACCCCGGGGAGGAACGGAGCTGGCGTAACGTTATGAGTCATATCTGGATTGCAGAGCTCATGCCATAAACACGTCCATAGGGTCACAGCTCAAAGAGCGGGATACTCACACTAGGAAAGCAATCTGTCCTTTGTTTGATTAAGTGAACACATTTTAGCCTTAGACCCTTTGATGTAACTGAAATAGTTTTAATGTGAACTGCACTCTATGCAGCAGTGCTAAACATGCTTTTAGTAAGAGAATGGAGCAGAAACACGTTGTTAGCTTCTTTGCCTCTGGGTGTTTCAGCAGCACCGATCCTTGTCCTGTCCAGACAGCTCGAATCCAAAAGCAGTGAGAAGAAAAAATAATGGGTAATTATGAGTTATAATGGTGAAATATATTTAAATTTTTAAAATCACACTCTATCGGGCTCCCGGTGCATGGAGCCTGCTTCTCCCTCTGCCTATGTCTCTGCCTCTCTCTCTCTCTCTCTGTGTGACTATCATAAATAAATAAAAATTTAAAAAAAAAAAAAAAAAAGGGATCCCTGGGTGGCACAGCGGTTTGGCGCCTGCCTTTGGCCCAGGGCGCGATCCTGGAGACCCAGGATCGAATCCCACATCGGGCTCCCGGTGCATGGAGCCTGCTTCTCCCTCTGCCTATGTCTCTGCCTCTCTCTCTCTCTCTCTCTGTGTGACTATCATAAATAAATAAAAATTAAAAAAAAAAATAAAAAAAAAATAAAATCACACTCTAAAGTAAGAATATTTTCAAATTAAAAATGTTTTCAGACAGATGGTAGCTATACTTGTGGTGAATTGTAGCATATCAACTTGTCAAATCACTCAGTGGTTCACCTGAACTAATGTAATATGGTGTGTCAATTACACTCGAATTAAAAAAAAAAAAAAAAGAAAGTTTCCAGATCATTCTTATATTTAGAAGATTGTAAATACTTTCATGAACTCCTAGATTTATGTTTTATTATTTTTTAAAGATTTTATTTATTTTAGCGAGAGAGAGAGAGAGAGAGAGAGAGAGAGAGCAGGGGGAGGGGCAGAGGGAGAAGGAGAAGCAGACTCCTGGCTGAGCAGGGAGTCTGATGCGAGGCTCGATCCCCAGGACCCTGAGATCATGACCTGAGCCAAAGGCAGATGCTCAACCCACTGAGCCATCCAGGGTCCCAACTCATAGATTTATAAATAGATTTCACACCACATATGTGGGTCTTAATGGCCACTACATCTTGTATGAAGGTTTCTAAACCTCATCGCATTGTCAAAAGCTGTACATATACAAATGACAGTAGTGTTTCCATGGTAACCCATGTAGGTTAATATTGGCTTGCAACCTCAGGAGTTGGGGGTGGGGGACAAAACTGGCAACTGGCCTCCCATCCACAGAAGGCAACGGGGACCAAAGAAAGAAGGAGACCACTGCAGATTAGTGGGTGGTGGGTATAATAAGCAAGGGAACTTACAAAGGGGGGGCTTGTCTTGGGTTGCTGCAAGGCAAGCAGATCTCTGCATCAGCCTGCCAGAACCTTAGAAGTTTATGTAGAGGCCTTAACAATGTGGTTCAGTCACGTAGTCTCCAAGTGATCTCAGGAACACATTACTCTCTCAAGGCTTAGTCCTGGAAAACAGCTCCTGATGTGGGAATGGTGGGTGGAATGTGCATTCAAAGGACAGGAGAGGGAGTTGGAACTTCCAGCTGCCCAGCACCAGCTCACAGGGCCACTTGTGCTCACCTCCTCTGGATGACCACCCTCAGCAGAGAATAGGTACATTTAAGAGGCAAATAGCTTAAAATGAGAGTGAAACTGACATGGCAAAAAAAAAAAAAAAATGTGTACTTGGCTGTAAAGCCTGAGAAGTAGTGCCCAGTATTATTTGGAGAAACCAAATTCTTGCAATCTAGAGGAAAATAGGAACTTCACAAATGATATAGCTCAGGTAACATATAGTTCAGGGAATCCAAATGTGTTACTTACTCACGTATGGCACAGTATCATCTTTGCAAAGACTTCTGAAAGATCATCTACTCTTAAGAAGAAATATTAACTATTAGATGAATTTGAATTAAAATCTGGGAGGCCTCAACTGATTATGTTTATAAGATAATTGCTGGAAATCTTATCATTTGCTCCTGGTATTTTGCTATGCACTACACTTGAGGTAATTTATTTTTAAACTGATTCATTCAAAATGGATGATACACAGACAAGTGCGGTTTTGGGGCGTCATTCTGCATTTTAGAAATTTTGACATTCAGGGATCCCTGGGTGGCGCAGCGGTTTGGCGCCTGCCTTTGGCCCAGGGCGCGATCCTGGAGACCCGGGATCGATTCCCACATCGGGCTCCCGGTGCATGGAGCCTGCTTCTCCCTCTGCCTGTGTCTCTGCCTCTCTCTCTCTCTGTGACTATCATAAATAAATAAAAAAAAAAAATTAAAAAAAAAAAAGAAATTTTGACATTTCAATTGATTTTCCTCATTTCCTTTCATCACAGCCAGTGATTATTCAAGGAAATTCTTACAAGTGGCCTGATGGCAGCCTTAAAGACACGTAAGTAAAGATTTCTACTCCTGACCAAGAAGGAGTTGTAAAAACCAAATGTACCCTCCTGCCCAAAACAACTAAAAAGTGATACAAAATGCACAGAAGAATATTTTTCAAGGTGCTGTACACTAGTAGTGAAGGGCAATGGTCCCTGAGCCTAGTGCCTGGAGCAGATGGTCAGATGCTGAGCAGGGAGAGTAACCCAGGTGGAGACACAGGCTGAGAACCTGAGGACACCACGAGGACACCAGGCTGACCAGAGTCTGCAGACAGGGTACCAGAGGTGAGAGAGCTGAACTATGAGAAAACCCCAGAAATCTGCAGGCAATCCTCCTCAATTCTTCACGTGAGTATTGATCTGTTCACACATGAAGAAAACACCCAAGGCTGGGAAGTAACTACTCAAAGAATCATAGAGAGCAATCGATGGGGTTCACACTGAGCTGTTCTACTTCCAACAGTCATGATGTAAAACCTCATAATTTGGGGAGCATTAGATAGAGAACTTCACATGGATACTTATGTAGCTCAAATGCAGGGGACAATCAGACCTAGATGGAGCATGGCTTTTGTCTACCCATCAGTTTCAAAGTAACATCCAAAAGGATCGGACAATTTCTAAATAACTTAACTGTGTCACAGAACAAAGCTTAATAATATTTATAAGAATGCAAAATATCTAGCAACCGGAAAGGAAAATTGCAGTGTTTATGCAATCGAAAATAACCAGTCATGCAAAGAAATACAAAAATGTGTCTCATAACAAGAAAAAATAATCAGTGGAAACCAAACCAGATGACAGAAGTAGTAGATAAGGACGTTAAGATGGTGAACTAGAGGCCAGTCCTCCATGCTTGGCGTGAACACAGGGCTGTGGTACCCTAGGAGCTGATAATCATCTTTAGAATGGTGGAATGGGCGTCGTGGAAGAGCTTGGATTGTCTGCAACACTGTTATAAATCAAGGATTTCCACCAGTTATTGGAGGAAACGTCACCCAGGTTGTGCTCCATATGGATTGTGTGTGTGTGTGTGTGTGTGTGTGTGTGTGTGATTTTACCAGAATATTTTTTTTTTTACCAGAATATTTGTATTTGACAGAAGAGTTAACAATGGATGATACAGCATTGAGTTATGTTAGTTACAACCAAGTTGTTGGTTATGGAAGAAAAGGGAACTCAGCCCCATCTTCTTGTTTATTGTCTTGTCCTTAGCTTGGACATAGCTTTTCTTTAAAAGATTACAAGGGCTATTTGTTTCACATCCTGGCAAGTTAAAGTGAAGATTTGAACAATATGGTTCTCAAATATTTAAATAATTTCTATGAATGGAGCCATAGGATGGTTTTGTGGTTGTGGATTACATTATTCCCATGGTCCAAGGGAGTGTGCCTTCTCTGAAAGCCATGCAGCCATCAAATATTACAAGAAAGAGGGACGCCTTGTGGCTTGGTGGTTGAGCATCTGCCTTTGGCTCAGAGTGTAATCCCGGGATTCCGGGATCGAGTCCCATATTGGGCTCCCGGAAGGGAACCTGCTTCTCCGTCTGCCTATGTCTCTGCCTCTCTCTGTGAGTCTCTCATGAATAAATAAATAAAATCTTAAAAAATATATTACAAGAAAGATTCTGGAAGTTCTGAAACATATGCTTTTGGGGAAATATATGGTGCTCTCCTGGATGACCTCTGGTGGTTTGACATTAAAACTATGTCATGGTCAAAAGCAGAAGTGAAGAAACAGCAGTCGGTGCCACTGAAGTTTTTATTTAGCTTCGTTATAAGAAGAGAATATATACATCTTTGGTTGGATGCGTTCTGCACACAGAGGACAATATTAAGACCTTGCCTCATGATTGTGGATGGCAACGTACCAGTTCATCTTCTCATCTGGATATAGAAAGGTGGACTATACTCTAGTGCCAGATTCTTGGGAAGATTGAAAAATCCCATTAAGTCTAAGAACAAAAGCTAAACACATGCTGTTTTAATCAGTGGCCAGTTGTATTTGGGGGATGGAAGAACTGGCCATGAAAAAGCACAGAGCAGTCAGGTACGCAGCAAAGATCTTTGCTGTCTTGATGCTGAGGAACCACTAGCACTATGCCGAGTTCAGCAGCTTACAGCTACCGCTATCATGTGCCGAGCAGGTGGCATGAGTGCCTGCAGGTGAGGACGGCTTTCGCGGGGCGATGCCAGCACGCTGCAGAGACGTGCATAGCTAGATCCCCGGGCAGCACCAGACACGAGAGGATTCAGAGTGGGTGCTCACAGACAAGGCACTAGTAATGCTGTTCCCATCGTACTCACGTTTTCCTGTCTAAATAACTGCTTACAGCCTTTGATAGAGTACACAGTGGAAAATCTGGACATATACACGGAAAGGGACTCCAGGGGAAAGAAAAGAAAGCAGATTCCCACGTACCGACTGCCGCAGTGCCACTTCATGGTTATTTTGGCAGCTAACGTTTCTGGGGTGGATATGCTAAAGGAAAAATGAAAATCCTCACACTTCAACCAAGGTGGATGGACTGAGGAGTTGCCTGGGCTTGAGAAACTTCTGCGTGTGGCAAAGTTGGGAGCACACTGGCTGTAGTGCACTCTTGCGTCTGACATGGTTAGTAACCATCCTCCTTGGAGGTACTTCTTCCAGCCTTTCTTTGTAAAAGCACTGGGCTCTGTCAACTTTTATGGGTTCATCTGTGATGCCAACATTACTAAATATGTGATTTGATTCCTCTTAACTGCTTATAAGTAGCATAGGGCTTAAGGAATTACTACAGAGATGCAAATTCAGAAATTGTGCCTTTGGTGTTTTATGATTTTTCTGAAGATCATGGTTAAGATTCAAACTGAGTAAGGGATTTTCTGGATTCTTTTCAGATCGATATATTTGACTATATTTGGGGCTGATTCACTTACCTAATTGTAGCCTTCAGTTCCTTCATCAATGAAATAATTGAACTTTAAGATCTTTTTCAAACCATCATTCGTCTTTTCATGAAATATCAAAATTTTCTTGAGGCATAGAACTGAAACTGTCATTTTTTAAAATTCCAAATTAAAGTACTTGTCCCTCTATTGCAGAAAGGATGAAGAATCTTCAGAAGCTTCAGTTCCACCTTAAAGATGTGGGGAAGCATCAGGAAACTGCTGTGGCAGGTAACTTTTAAATCCTTTAGGAATGGCCATGGGGTGTCTGGGTGGCTCAGTTGGTGAAGCGTCTGCCTTTGGCTCAGGTCATGATCTCATGTCCTGGGATTGAGCACAAGGTCAGGCTCCCTGCTTAGTGGGGAGTCTGCTTCTCCTTCTCCCTCTGCCTGTTCCTCTTTATTAAAAGATTAATAAATTTTTTTAAAGATTTATTTATTTATTCATGAGACACACACACACACACACACACAGAGGCAGAGACATAGGCAGAGGGAGAAGCAAGCTCCATGCAGGGAGCCCGATGCGGGACTTGATCCTGGGCCTTCAGGATCACACCCTGGGCTGAAGGCAGGCACTAAACCACTGAGCCACCCAGGCATCCCAAAAGATAAATAAAATCTTAAAAAAAAATCCTTTAGGAGTGTCCTGGGCCTCCTGCTTGTTCAAATCTGGACTATAATTGCAGCATAGACATTTCAAGCCACCAGCTGCAAACATTGCAGAAGCCTGTGTTTTTTTCACACCTCTGTCTATTTAGTTTGACTGAGTAGCCCTGTACCCCAAATTCACATACAAAACTGAGGCAAAGGTGGGTTCATTTTTCAGGATTGATTTGTATGGGTGCTGTTGCTATTAATTTATAATATATGGAATATTTAACATAGAGTTTTTGTAAAGAACTGGGATTTGCTGTACTTCAGTATGTACATACGTATGTATGTATTTTTAAAGGTGTATTTATTTATTTTAGATAGAAAGAGAGTGAGTTAGAGGAGGAGCAGTGGGAAAGAATCTCAAGCAGATTCCTTGCCAAGTGGGGAGCCTGACGTGGGGCTCAGTCTCATGACCCATGAGATAATGACCTGGGCAGGAAAACAGGGAGTTTGACACTTAACCAACTGAGCCACCCAGGCATCCCTCTTATACTACAGTATTTATAATTAATGTGTCTCATTCTTTTGCAAAAATTATGCAAGCTGTTAGATGCATAATGAGAGCTTTCTGAACTTTAAAGATAAAATAAATGTACTGCCCTAATTCAGTTAGACTTTCTTTTTTGTGGCTGCACGAATCTTTGATCACATAACACGTGCTGACAGAAGCACCACTGGCTTCTTACGCTACGCCCTCCTCCGTGAAAGCTTTGCCTTAGATTTATTGAACTCATATGCTTTGCCTTTAGCTCATGTCTGCTTTTTTAACTAGTAAAACTACCTTGCCTCATTATTGTGTTTTTAATCATTTGGGCACATTTAATCAATTGTGTCTGAAACAGGCTAAAACAAATACTTAACCAAAGTTATATTTTAAATAAATAGCAAATAATTGTGTACACATTGAATGTTGGTAATTGTTGAATGTCTACATGTGTTTAGATAAAAAAAAATATATATATATATATGAGTGAGGGCAGCCCTGGTGGCCCAGCAGTTTGGTGCCACCTTCCGCCCAGGACATGATCCTGGAGACCCGGGATCAAGTCCCGGGGGGCTCCCTGCGTGGAACCTGCTTCTCCCTCTGCCTGTGTCTCTGCCTTCTCTCTCTCTCTCTCTCTCTCTCTCTCTCATGAATAAATAAATAAGATCTTTTAAAAAATATATGAATGAAAAGTCATAGTAAGTGTATGTTTCAAGGAAAATTATTTAACAAACTATTTTCATTGTAAAGAAAAACTGGATTTTTAACCTCTTTTTTCCGAACAGTAATTAGTGATTTGTATCTTGAAGAACTTCTCTCAGTGGCAAGGCATTACTGATTTTAAGCAAAGCAAAGAATATTTGAGTAGGCGGTGGATATGAACCTGTGGCTTTAACAAATGAATTCACTTGTCCGAGAGGAAGGTGGCATTTCTATACCAACAGATTTACTAAACTAAATAAATGTTCCCAGTTTGAGAATTAACCAACTGCTGTTATTCTCTGGCATTTGTGCATTAATCACTAAATACATTCATCTCTCAAAGAAGTGACTGGTAACCTAGAGATATCACTGAGATATCTCTGTGGCTTTAATATTATTTGATAGAAGGTCGGAAGTAAAGAAGAAATTGATGTCAATTTGTCTCTTACAATTTGCATATTTTTCTAAATCAAGATCATTTTGTACAGCAATAGGCATGGTATACAGATAGACTTTTCCATAAGAGATTTACACTGAGTGAAATTACTTTCTTTACTCCTAATAATTGGATGCGCAAATTAGACGTAGTCAACTTCTAAGCCATAGCCCTATTCCTATGTTCTGTGACTTTGGTCCATATATGGAATATATGAAAGAATATTGCTTTAAAATTCTTTTCTTTTGATGTAAAATTTTTATACTTTATGTAGACTTGAGATAAATGTAAATTGTACAAATACTCCAAATAAAATGCAGAGATTGTAACATTGGATAAAAAAAAAAAGACCTGATTATATGGTTTTCATAAGAATCTGTTGGTTTGCAAACTTGGAAGCTTCCTTGGTAAAATCTGGAACCTGCTCCCTCCCATACCCAGAAGGCAAAGAGAGACAGAAGAGAAGCCTGCCAGCCACTCCAGATGGGTCGGTGGAAGTTTAATAAGTGAAGCTTTACACATGAGGCTTGTCTTGGGCTGTGGCAAAAGAGGTAGATCTCTGCATCTGTCCACCAGAATCTTCTAGTTTATAACGAGACTTACCTGCATGCAGTCATGAGGACCCTTCCGATGATCTTTTTTTTTAATATTTATTTATTCATAAGAGACACAGAGAGAGGCAGAGGGAGAAGTAGGCTCCTTGCTGGGAGCCCAATGTGGGATTCGATCCCAGATCCCGGGATCAGGACCTGAGCCAAAGGCAGACGTTCAACCGCTGAGCCACCCAGGCATCCCTGCCCTTCTGATGATCTTAACAGCACCTTGCTCGCTCAGGGCTGTGCCCCTGAAAATGGCTCCCACTGTGGAAAGAGTGGGCAGAAGGTAAATTCCAAGACCAGGGGAGAGTGAGGTGAGGAGCCTCTGATCGCCCTGGGCCAGCTCACTAGTCAACTGGTGGTCATGTCCTCTTGATGCCCATCTCCAACAGAATCACACTTTAAATATAAAGATACAAAGAATTTTTAAAAGTGAAAAGATGAAAAGAGATACTACGGTAACAACAAAAAGAAGATTGCAAGTGATAAAGGAATCATTTCCTTAGGAGTACATAACAGTTGTAAGCATTATGTGCCCAAACCAGAAATTCTAAATATGTGAAATGAAAACTGAGCGAATTGTAAGAAGAAATATAAAAGGTCACGGTTAGAGTTGGGGATCTCCCCCACCCCCGAGTCTCTTCTCATAAGGGCACCAGTCCCCTTGGTGAGAGCTCTACCCTCGTGACTGAATCACCTCCCAAATGTCCTTCCTTCTGTCACCATCACACTGGGGGTTAGGATTTCAACATTCTGATTTTGGGGGTACAACAAACATTCAGTTCATAGCAAAGAGATAAACTGGACTTTTATACAAATTGTCAACCATGGGTTAAAACTGTGTGGTGATTTAGAAAACTATACTGTGTTTCTCAGTAATACACATGAAATACTCCATTTGCTGGCTCCTAAGGACACTTGTAGACACATGACCAAACTGGATGTGTTGCTTTATGGGGAATGAGTGTCTCCATTCCCCAAACTAATAAGAATTAGCAAATTACTTTATTTCTGTGTTTAAATTGCTGGTTCATCTGAGAACGATATATTAGCGGGACAGTAGATTATGAGTGTAGCAAAGCACAAAGAATTCACTGCACACACTTTTCCATAAGATCATTTATGCTCTGAAAAGTGACAAAAACTTTAATTTAGGGTGTGCACATAGCCAGGTTCAGTGGGGTTTCTATTTAAGACATTCTTTTACTAGCATGTACCTCATAGGGTTACTGAGCTGGGTAATGACTGCCTCTGTGCAAGCAAAATAATTACTATTCCAGCATCAGATGTCTCCATGTAAACAGAGCACTCGCCAACAGCAGACCAGCATTTATATCTGACTTTAAAGAGAAAAGTTATCTTCAGGAACAGAGCCAATATTGACATTCTTAATAATATATTGCCTATATGCTTAGATAGCAGAATTATTTTTTAAAATCTTATCGAAGTCAGTTGTGTATTTGAAGCCGCTGTGGTGACTGATGAAGCAGACTGTAATGGGAATTGCTAGAATGCAAACATGATGCTTTTCATGATTTATGGGTTTTTCTTTACATATTTCTCTCTTACTTTCTTCTTCCAAGGTACTAATGTAGACCTTAGATATATAATAGATACATATATCAAATACATAATCTATATTTCAGAAATATAAGCACTTTAGGGACACCAAACATAAACTCTCCCTCTGAATCCATATTAGTATTTTAACTGACACCTCTTGTTTGATGTCTATCAGTTTTAAGTGCTGGTTACCACTGGCATGATCGTGGTTTGGCTCAGGTTGTGATCTCATGGTGCTGGGATTGAGCCCTGCATCTGGCTCCAGGCTCAGTGTGGAGTCTGCTTGAGATTCTCTCTCTCTCTCTCTCTCTCTCTCAAATAAATAAGTACAATCTTTTTTTTTTAAAGTGTTGTTTACTGGAGCTAACTTTTGGTAGAGTAAATTTGTGCAAGTTTCTTCTGTTATAGAAATCATATAATATAGAGAGAAATGGGATGGTTTCATGTAAATTGCAACACAGTAAATATAGAAATGGGCAACAGTCCTCACAGCACATTGCTATTTCTTGGTGCCAGTGTATAAAACGTCAAGGTAACAATTAGGTGTTGAAATATTTATTTTACTCTTAATTCAGAATCATTCTTACTAGTCACTACTTAGTACTATTGTTGAATTGCTTCGATAAAGTCAATGATCCTGTAAATTAATTTAGTAAGAATTGAATCTGACTTGGGACCACATTCTTGTCACATTATGAATGGAAACATCTCCATATCATCTCATAGTATATAAGGTGAGTTAATTCACTTAACTGATCCCATCTTAGCATTCACAAAGTGTATCTCAAGTCACAGGAAAACATGAAATCTAAATGAAAATTAATATGGTATCTCAAAATCTCAAAATCACCATTGAGTCCACTCATGAACATGCAGTGTATGAGGTTATTTAAGTATGAAATTTTGTGTTCCATCAGGGAACTCCAAATTCTATATTTTTATATGCTCATGTATTATGCTTTATTTAGATGAGAACAATCTGAATAATTAATATGATTATGAAGTCTTTTGAATAAAGTTATTGCATATGTGTTTTACATAAGGCCCTTTGCTATTATATACTATAAAGTGTGTGTGTGTGTGTGTGTGTGCATCATACGAACCCTAGGATTAATACAGCCTATAGCTCTCATGGCAAAATGTGGACTGTGAACCACGTTTCCAGGGCCACGCACAAACACAATTTTGGGAGGTGGGTGTGGAAATCATCTCTTCTGCCGTGAAAACTGCTACCGAAAGCGGATCCCTAGAGAAAGGCTTGACCTTGCCCATGCTCCTCTTCTGGTCCCACGCGGAAATTCATGTTTTGGAGAGTCCAGGAGCGTCCCGGAGGCTCTCAAGGACCGGAGCGGGAAGGACGGTAGGGCCTCTGCGTCTCTAAAAGGGTCCCTCGTGTCGCCCGGTGACAACTGCCCCGTCCCCGCGACGGCCTTTGTTCTGGTCGGACAGTCCGGGAAGGAAGCGGGGTGGCAGCGCCAGGTCACGACTCCCGCGGCCCCGCGCTCCCCGCTCCCCTCCAGCTCCCGCGCTTCCTGCACGAGTCAGGAAGGGAAAGTTGGACGAGGGAGCCCCATTCCGGGACTGTCAGCAAGGCGGGGGCGGGGGCCCGCGGGGGAGGATCGGAGGCGCGGGGAGCCGAGCCAGAGGCGCGGTCTCCGGAGGCGCGTGAAAGCGTGGGAAGGAGGGAGGCCGGGCCCGGCGCGGAGCGAGCGCGAGCCGCGGGGGCGGGGGCGGGGGCGGGCGGGGGCGGGCGGCGCCCCCGACACCCGGAGCCGAGCCGGCGGCCGGCGGGGCGCGCGGGGAGGGGCGAGCGCGGCCGCGGGTCCGGGGGGCGGGCCGAGCCAGCGCAGCCCCGCGGGCTCCGAGCGGCCCCGCAGCGCGCCCCGAGCCCCGCGCCCCGCGCCCCGCGCCCTTCCCGCACCCCGGGAGCCGTCGCCCCCGCGCACCTTCGCGGCGCACCCCGAGCCGACCCCCGCGTGGGCGCCGCCGGCTGCGCGCGTCTCCCGTGGACCCTCCTGCGGCAGGTAGGGCGGCGGCGGGGCGCGGGGCGCGGGTCTGGGGGAGGGCGGGGTGCGGGCTGCTCCACCTGGGTCGCGGGGCTCCCCGCCCGGGTCCAGCGCGGAGGGGGCGCGTGGGGAGGACGCCCGCGGTCCTTCCCCGGGAGGGGGCGGCGAGGAGGGGCGTGCACCGGCGGGAGCAGCAAACCTCCCGAGCCCGGACCTCGCCGGGGACCGAGGCGGCACCGGCCGGAGGGGGGCCCGGGAAGCCCGCGGCGCTGCGGGAGACGGGGGGGGGGCGCGCACCCACGGGGCCGTCCTCCTCCTCTTTTCTTTGGGCACGAAACAGAGCGACTACTTGGGAGAACAAAGATGCAGAAGGAGGCTGAAGGAGGGCTCCCGGCCGTGGCCTCCGCCGCTGACCGCGCCGACCCCGGACCGCGACCCGCCGCCCGAGGTCCCCATTGTCTCGGCGGCCGGGCCGCCCCCGTGGGCCGGGTCGGGGTCGCGGGGCGGCGAGGGACCCATCCGGGGCTCGGGGCTCGGGGCTCGGGGCTCCCGCTCCCCTCGGCCCCCGCCCACCGTCCCTGGCTGGGCGAGACCCACCGGCTGGGGATGGGGGGGTGGGGGGCGGGGGAGCTGGGCTCGGCGGCACCTTGCACGCCCCCAGGGTAACGGGGCCGGTTTCGGTCAAGTTCTGCCCGTGCATCTGCGTGCACCCGGGAGCTGCAGCTCCTCGCTCGCGCCTCGGATCTCTTGTCTTGGGGCGTGAGCCAATACGTTTAAATTGTGTGTTCATCCTTTGCCACCTGGTAATTATTTTGCCACTGGAAGAGAACGGATCGTGTTTGGCCGAGCGGGGCCCGGTAACACTTAGCTGTTCCGAATGGGCCAAGGGGGTGTGCTGAGGGGCTGTGTCCTGCCGGACCGACGCAGCAGAGCCCCGGGAGCGCGGGTCCTGCGCGGCCTTCTTCCAGGACCGCAGGAGATGTGTGCAGTGTCTGTTGGGGGGAAGGTTGCAATGCCCCGCACACGTTTGCCGTGGGTTCTTGGGGTACTTATGAAGCCCCCGCAGTCTGTGTGTCTCCCAGTGATCTTCACTTACAATGAGGAGTAAGAACAGGAGACCCCAAGATCAGCCCTGAGCTCCTGAAGTCAGAGCCACGCATGACTGAGAGAGCGGGGCAGCCACAGACCTACCTGGACCACCAAGTTTCCTCTTGATGGGATAAATTAAATTTTGCTCTCGATGCTTTAAGAGGCTTGGAAGATGATTTGTCAACCATGAGTTAAGAGTCCCTTCAAAGCACGTCAGATTGTGTGTTTGAAGTTTAGTTTATTAATATTATGCAAGCATATTTAACGTGAACTTAACATTAACCGGCTATGGTCCCTCCCAACATGTAACCAACCTGTGTGAGCCGCCGAGGTGTACATTTGAAGGACTTTCTGGAAACCAGAATATATGGCCATTGTTTTAGAGATAATGCCCCAGGGATATAGTCCTTGCTACAACAATCATCCAGAGTGTGATAGTTACTCACTAACGGAAAAAGAAGTTAAATCAGTAAAATTTCACCTAGAGGGCAAAATGTTAGGGTTCAGTTTATCCCTGTCCTTTGAGAATTGGGGGAGTGGAATTTGTTCAGCACATGCTAAAATAGCCAAAGTATTTTATTTTGCGTGTGAAATAATACTGTAAAGATTTTCCCTCCCTCTGATCTGAGAAGGCTCCTGTAACTGCTGTGGCAGGCCATGAATGTGGTCTGTGGGTAAGTCAGTACTCCTACAGATAAAGAATGTCCAGCCAATGTGAGCCCACTGCAGAACATGAATGTTCTTTAGGAATAGAAGCATTTCCTTCTCCTTAAGAAATCAGAAGATAAAACGTGGTGAATAAAAACACAGTACATATAATGCACACAGGATCCTAATATATATGCCTACGTGTAGGTGTGTGTGTAACTTGTGGATCATTTAATGTGTTAAAACATTTGCATAAATGAGAAAATATATTTCACTGGAACTGGGATATTTAAAAACGGCAGTTTTTTTTTTATATTTGACCTGTGGCAAGCTGAGCACCTCAAAATATGTATCTGCCTTTTTGGGATCTTCTCACCATGGCAGAGGACCCAGAAGACCTGCATCTTGTTTTCAAGGTCAGAGAGTTAGATCTTGGCAAGGTCCCTGGGCCTTGGTCTTTCTACCAAACAGGAGCGTCAGACCGGCCGGAAGGTCAAATTTGACCGTTAGCCCCTAAGAGGGAGACACATGGGGTGGACCTTGCAGAGATGGTATGTTTTTAACAGCAGTGATCAAACTCCTCATATCTCTTCACCCCTTTCTCCTATGGTTCTCCTTCCCCCAACTCTTGTGGCCACTCCTCTGTCCTGGGTCCTTCTCTGTTCTCAGATTAAAACGTCGTTCTATACAAGTTTCAGAGAGCAAAGGGTGAGCATGTCAAGAGAGCAGAAAACCTTTAATTGAAAATTACTTATTTAGTTTCAAAATGCGTATAACATACTTATATGGATGAAAGAAAAAAAGGCCATGCAGTTAAAAAAAAAAAAAAAAGATGATTTTCATCCCAGGTGCATTGAGATGAGGAAGCAGTCCTAGGAAGTGAAGTGTCTTCACCCTCAGAAATTGAGAAGCTCACAAAAGCAACACTGGATCACTTGGAAGCTGTTTTCTCGAACCTGAGTTCTCTCCCCAGATCCTCTCAACTGCCCCTGGAAGGTGAGTGTAGGCAGGGCCACTCACTCCACATTCTCAATTTCCCTTCACTGCATTCTGTTCCAGCTACATGTGTAGATGGCCCCAGACAAAATTCAGCGACCTTCCAGAGCTCCCCTTGCTGGGGGGTGATTATCACACTGTGTTCTATTTTCATGTGCTCTTGCAATCTCCTGCCTGGGGTGAGACCCTCTGTGTGGACTCAGTCTATATGCCTTTTGAATATTGAACTGGTTCATTAGATGAAATCAAGCCCTTCCACTCACTGGCCTCTTAAGCAGGGACATTTTTCAGAGACGTGCTAAAGATTTTTGACCATGAAAAGTGATAAAAATGGATTAACAATTCTGTCGTGAATTTCCTGAGAAAGAGCAGTCATACAAGTGCATAGAGATTTGACTTTTGGAAAGAAGGTCACCCTCCTTCAAAGACTAGGCTTGTGCTCCCTGGTCTGATGAACTAGATGCCCCCAGAGGAGTCTGGTCAGAGTGGATTTCCTGAGCCCTCCAGAGACAGGTAGAATCAGAGCCTGGGATGGGGCAGGCACAGGCAGTCCCTCTGGCTAGCCCTGAGCGGTTTCCACGAGCACTTCATTTCAGAGCCACTGTGACAAGGCCACTCAAGAGTTCATATTTTGCCTCCTCCAGCCACCTACAAGTGCCTGTCGTCTTTCCCAACACAGAGAGAGATTTTCCAACTTGGTTATTTTCATATTTGATTACAGTAACTCAGAAGACCCACAGCAAATCAGGCCACTCGTTCTAAGGAAGGGTAGGTTCCCAGTATCTAACTGTAACAACAAAGATACATAGACAGAGTGTTGATATTTTCTAATAGGTGGTAATTTTCTAATAGATGGTAAATTTCAAGTGACAGGATCCTATCAACTGGTCTATTTTATATTCCATGCTGGATTACAATACCTTCTATATAATTGTGTTAAAAAGGACACAGTTTTCAGAATTGCAGTGTGCTTGCTTCTATGGAAATGGAGAAGCTGGGCTCCAGTTGTCTGGATCACTCCCGTTCATTAGAGTTAGCCCAATGCTGTCCGGCTTCTATTCAGACGGAGCCACGGAAGCCCACCGCCACTCATATCCCCTGCCAGAGTGGTGTATGACAACAGACCCTCACCCCTTAGCGGCTCCTGATTCCTCAGTTTCCTGCTCTGTGTTTCTTCCCTCCAGTGGCCCTAGTGTGGCTCTTTGTGCAAGCCCTTTGGGCCCTGCTTCTCCCCCATCCTTGTTCCACGAGGGGTCCTCTCCCCCTGCATGCAGCTTCGCACCTGCATCTCCAGCACTGCCCCTCTGGGTACTTTCAGGCCTGCATCTGCCTGTGGGACCATTTACCTGGACGACCCGGGCTGGCCTTCAGTGCCCCAGGTGGACTTTAGAATATCTGTTCCTGTCTCCAGGTCTCCTGCATGTGTCCCCTGACCCAGGGGTGGAATGCCACAGCAGCCTTCCCTCCCCACGACCGTCTCATCTGCCACTGTCCCTTTCCCTGGCTCCCCAGGTCAACCTGGTCTATCTGGGAGACACTGCTGAGAGTAGTCTTCTTCATTCTGACCCTTTATGGCTGTGCTTGGGCACGTCTTCATCTCCTGCCACGGCTGAGGGATCCGTTTGTCATTGCTGTTCCAGGCTGTCCCCTCAGATCCTGTCACAGAAGCCAGAGTGATTCGTCTTAAATGCCGGTTTGGCCATGAGGCCTTTTGCTGATAAGACTTCAGTGATTTCCTGTTAGCCACAGTATCCAGTACCTGGTCCTCTGTACAACCTGTGCTGTCCTTCTTGAGCCCCTCCTGCCGACCCTCCGGCCTCCTTGCATCAGTCCTTATATCTGCTACCTTGGGACAACACCGAGTTGAATGCAGTTCCCTACTCAGAATTTAGCCTGCCTTCCTTCCTTCCTTCCTTCCTTCCTTCCTTCCTTCCTTCCTTCCTTTTGTTCTATTTATTTAAAGATTTTATTTATTTGAGAGAGAGAGAGAGTGGATGCAAGCACAAGCAGGGGGAACAGCAGAGCAGTGGGAGAGGCAGGCCCCCTGCTTAGCAAAGAGCCCAATGTGGGGCTTAATCCCAGAACCCTAGGATCATGACCTGAGCAGAAGGCAGGCGCTTAACAGACTGAGCCACCCAGGCGCCCTTCTTTCTTTAATTTTAAAGATTGATTGATTGATTTGACAAAGAGAGAAAGAGAAAGAGAGAGCGCACAAGTAGGCAGAGTGGCAGGCAGTGCAAGAGGGAGAAGCAGACTCCCCAGTGAGCAGGGAGCCCGACATGGGGCTTGATCCCAGGACCCCAGGACCATGACCTGAGCTGAAGGCAGACACTTAACCCACTGAGCCACCTAGGATCCCCGTGTTTCGCATTTCTTAATGTGGAGACTTTATTCATTATCGTGTGTGCCAGGAATGTGCTTCTCACTCTGCTTAGCCGGAGTCAGATCCACATCTTTCTCCAATCGCCCACAGTCCGGGGATGTCCCTCTTCTGACATCTCCTTACTGCATGTACATCTTGTGCTTGTCCTTAGCGCTACTTGCTCTGCTTGAACATCTGACTTCCTGCTACGTGTCCTTGTGCACCTGTGTGTATGCACGTATGCATGTGTGCATAGCTTGGTAGATGTTGTATGAATGGTGTCAGCCCTGCAAAAGCAAAGCTGCTTGGTGCCCTGCGAATGCCCTTTCAGATTCCAGAACTGACTGCTCCCTGTGCTCCGACCACGTGGAGTCCTGTCTCACATTTTACTGGGGCTTGCCTCTCTGCCACCACCCCAGACCCTGCCGCACGGATCCCTCTGACTGTGTCCTTCTCCCTCCCATGGAAATCATCCGCTCATTTTACTGATAAGGAAAAGAAACCTAGAGAGATGGAGTAATTTATTCAGAGTTACACTGCTAGCTCAGGATGGATCGGGACTTGCATAAAGGTCTGGTTATTAATACTGTGCTCTTATCACTAAGCAAAAATCCAGGTTCCTTCTTTTTAAGAGAGAAACATTTTTCTTTTTGTAATGCTTCTTTAACAAGTACCATATAAAAACCATCTACAGCCAGGGGCTGCAAATTGTAGCCAAATATAACCTGTGGCTTGCATGCATTGTAGCCTGTAAAGCTACGCCTTGCCTTTCATTTGTAAAGGAGAGCAGAAACAGACAATAGGACACAGACAACAAAGAAGGTGTGACCAGGTGAGACCCTCCTAACCTAAAGCACTTGCTGTCTTGCCCTTTGCGGAAGATGACTGCTGAGCTTGATCCAGACCAACACTGGGGCCCGAAGGTCATGTTCAGTGTAGTTAATACGGAAGTTGACTTTGGTGAATCATCATCATCCCTCCAATAACTGGACTTATAAAAAATAAGTTGTAGATTTGCTGCATTTTAAGGAGACAAAAATGAAAGAAGAACCCACATTTCATTCTTTGAATGAATTGTATCCATTGCTTGTTTGGTATTCTTCTCCTTACCTCCCCCCCCCCACGATTGTCATGTAGATATTATCACTATTAAGTAATGTGAGTAAAATAAGTCCCTTATGTCCCGCCAAAAAATCGCTGAGAGCACTTTTTGGTTAAAAAATATGATTAAAAGTATGGATGAAGGTGAGTTTGATATTCATATTCTCAGAAACTAAATTGAATTATGCGTAAAAATAGGCATTTGAACATACTCTTTTTCTAGAACTGAAATGTTGAATGCCTTCTATTTCACTTCTATCACTAGAATTAGTGTTTTAAAAATAAACTTGGTAGGTTAACGCCTTTAGCATGTGGCACTGTATGCCTTTAATGAACACATTTGAAATATTAAATAATTCCTTTAAGAATGATAAAGTCTTATTCAGGCATGCTCATTTTCTTTCTAATTTAGATTATTGGTTATAAGCAGCTCAGTTATATGTGGTTGAGAGTCCCTGGGTAGAAATAATTCTGTGAGCTCTCAAATCTTCTTTTAAAAAGTCTATTAATATGCCTTTTATCTTTATGATTTGGGACAGCGAGTCATTAACTTTACATTTATTTCCAGTGATTTAAAACTAAATGCAAGAGCAAGACAAAGGAACTTTGGCGTAAGAAATAAAGGAATTTAGCAGAAGAGAATACCAAGGAGGGTATTTCATATGGACCGGAGCTTGCTGTTTTATTTTATAGCTTATAGAAAGAAACAAGTAACAGTTTTCTGGAGTGAAACAAAGACATTTCTCAGGAAGGGGTTCGCTGAAGCTACGCAGACATGAGAATTCAAAGGCGGATGATAAATAGAGTTTTCCTAATATAGGTGATAAAAGAGGCACTGAGGCAGGAAATTGCAGTCTGGATAAGACACAGTATGAATGTATAGTATAGTGTAAGTGGCCAAAAGGAGGTGAGCTTGAAACAGACAAGGATATGTTGGAATTCTGGCCCCATGAATACGAGGAAAAACCTTCCTAGACCTCATCTGTGAAATGGGGTGAACAGAGTGGCTGCCTTGTAGGGTAAAATGCGGGATTAAATGAGATTCGGCTTTCTGTACCTGCTTAGCTCAGGGCTTATCCTGGGCAGGAGCTCTGTAAATTCATGTCGTGGTGTCCTGCCTGGAGAAGATGGCAGTGTGCTAGGACTTTGGCTGGAGTTTCATTCTTGGAAAGTCTAGGTTACTTAAACAAGTTGGAGCGCTTTCTAAAAGCTTATTATTCAGAAGCAACGAGAGCGAGTTCTTTGATGGACTTGAATCTACTTACGAAATAACAACTTGGTGGCAGAAATGTGGTGAAACCTTGGGAGAAAAGGATCCCACTAGCTAGTTTTGTACAAAGTTGAAAAGGTCTTATGCCTCGCAGATCACAGTGGATTTTGAAATGCCTAGAGGAAGGAGCCCAGGGGACAGAGGCTATACAATCAGACAGAGCAACATCATGGCTCTGCAGTCACATTTTGTCCTCATGAGGAAGCAAAGGAAGTCACATAGGAAGGCCACATCACTCCCTAGGGTCTGTGAGGTGACAAGTAGCGGGGGTGGAGCAGGAGCAGGTGTCCAAGTAAAGTGAAAAAGAGTAACATGAAACCCATAAGAAGAATGTCAGGACTGCATCTCATCATGAGGGCAGGTTTGGAAATGCAAAGACAATAAACAGGCTATTTTTGCAGTGTTTAGAATAAGAAGAGCAAGGCCATGATGAGCCTCTGCTTGGGTCTAATGATGTAAAAAGCAAAGATCACATAAAGATAGATCTCATCCCTCCTCTAAACTAGAGAATGAGCTTAAACAAGGAAAACAAATCAGAATCTTGTATTAAAGCCCAAGATAGATGAGGAAATTAAAACAGCAATTCACTTATTTCTTTTAAGTGAATTCAGGTGAGACCCAGGTGAACTACAAATGTGATTGGGGGTGTCCTCAGCAATTGTGGGACATGATGTGGAATGATGAAACCTTAGAGAACTGGGCAGGTCAGATGTCCTGAGCTTCATAGGACTTCCTAGTGGCTATAGATTGGTGTGTAGATTCCTATAAAAAATAATACATTATATACATTACATATACATTATATAATATATATGTGTGTGTATGTATATATATATATACATACACACACACACACACACTCATCACAAATAATTTTTAAGCCATTACAAAAACAAGGAACCAGGATAGTTCACAAAAGTCAGTCATTACAAACTCACCTGACAACATATTTGAAAATCCAGTTACAATTAATCCTTCACTCTGCTCATCTACAAAATTAGGTGAATTAATTTCTAAGGTTCTTATTTATAAGAATTTACATTGGAGTTTAGTTTTATTTATTTATTTATTTTTGCTTTATGTGGTGTCAGTTTTTTTTTTAAATTGTGGCAAAACACACAGAACAGAAAGTTTACCACCATAACCATTTTTTTTAAAAGACCTTATTTGTTTCATGAGAGACACAGAGAAAGAGAGGCAGAGACATAGGCAGAGGGAGAAGGACCCAGGGATCACGACCTGAGCTGAAGGCAGACTCCCAATCACTGAGCCACCCAGATGCCCCCATTTTTAAGTATACAGTAATGTTAATTGTGCAACAGATCTCTAGAAATTTCCCCTGTCACACAACTTAAGTCCTGTACGCGCTGAATAACAGCTTCTAATCTCCCTACCTGCCTGCAACCCTTGCACTCACATCCCACTTCCTGCCTGCAAGTTTGACTATTTTGGGTGCCTCGTCTAAAGAGAAATCATGCCCTATTTATCTTTTTGCGACTGGTTTATTTCACTTAGCATAGTGTCCTCAAGGTTCATCTGTTTTGTAGCATTTGACAAAGTTTCCTTTTTTTCTTAAGGCAGAATAATATTCTGTTGTTTGTATGCACCACATTTTGCTTATCCATTCATGTGTTAGTGGGCACTTAGGTTTCTTCTGCTTTTTTGGCAACTGTGAATAAATAATGCTGCAGTGAATATGGGTGTGCAGATTTCTTTTTGAGATCTTGTTTTCGATATATATCTTGAAGTGGGATTACTGAGTCATATGCTAATGCTATTTTAAATTTTTTCCAGTTTTATTGAGATATAATTGACATATACTGTGTAAATTTAAGGTACACAGAGAAATGATTTTATATGTGTACATATTGCAAAACGATCACTGCAATATAGTTAACACATCCATCACCTTACATAGTTACGATTTTACATGTGTGTGAGCACTTTAAAAATCTACCTCTTACATACAAATTATAGTACATACTTATTACTTATGTATAATATAGTATTGTTAACTATGGTCACCATGGTGTACATTACATCCATAGAACTCATTCATTTTATAATTGGAAGTTGACCTTTGACCATCATCACTCATATCTCCCACCTTCCACTGCCTGCCCCTAACAACCACTAATTTATCATCTCTTTTTATGAGGTTTTTGATTTGTTTTAGATTTTGACCTGTAAATGAGATCATATAGTATTTATCTTTCTCTGTCTGACTCATCTCATTTGGCATAACGACCTCAAGGTTCATCCATTTGTCGCAAGTGTTAGGATTTCTTTTTATGGCCGAATAGTATTCCATTTTAGTGGCTGAATGGTATCCGTCTATCTATCTATCTATCTATCTATCTATCTATCTATCTATCATCTATCCACACATACTGGAGAACTCTGGTGCAGAACTGAGCAGGACAGGACAGAGCACATGTCTGCGGTGGCAATACCCCACTGGAGGAAGGTGCAAAAACATGGCATATATATATGCTTTTTTTTCAAAAGATTTTATTTATTTATTCATGAAGACACACAGAGAGAGGCAGAGATATAGGCAGAGGGAGAAGCAGGCTCCCTGTGGGGAGCTCAGTGCAGGACTCCATCCCAGGACCCCAGGATCACTCCATGAGCTGAAGGTAGATGCTCAACCACTGAGCCACCCAGGTGTCACTATATATGGCTTTTGAGAATCTCCACACAGTTGTCCATAGTGGCTGCACCAGTTTACATTCCCACCAACAGTTCACTAGGGCACCAATTTTTCCACATCCTTGCCAAAGCTTGTTATTTTTTGTTTTCTCGATAGTGGCCATCATAACAGATGGGAGGTGATATCTTGTGGTTTTGATTTGCATTAGTGATGTTGAGCATCTTTCCATACGCATGTTGGTCATTTGCATATCATCTTTTTGTGTGTGCGCGTGGTTTTTTTTTGTGTGTGCGCGTGGTTTTTTTTTGTGTTTTTAATTTTTTTTTGTGTGTATCATCTTTGGAGAAATGTGCATTTAAGTCCTATGTTCATCTTAAATAGGGTTATTTTATTTCTTATTGAGTGGTAGGACTTATTTAAATATTTTGGGTATTGGGCAGCCCTGGTGGCCCAGAGATTTAGTATCGCCTTCAGCCCAGGGTGTGATCCTGGAGACCCGGGATCGAGTCCCGCGTCGGGCTCCCTGCATGGAGACCGCTTCTCCCTCTGCCTGTGTCTCTGCCTCTCTCTCTCTCTGTGTCCGTCATGAATAAGTAAATAAAATCTTAAAAAAAATATTTTGGGTATTAACACCTTCCTGTATATATGGTTTGCAAATATTTTCTCCTATTCTATAGATTGCCTTTTCACTCTGATGACTGGTTCCTTTGCTGTGCAGAAATCTTTAAGCTTACTTTAGTCTCATTTGTGTATGTTTGCTTTTTGTTGTCTGTGCTTTTTGTGTTATATCCACGATATCACTGCCGAATCTAATGTCATGAAGTTTATTTCTTGTTTTCTTCTAGGAGCTTTATAGTTCCAAAGGCTGTGTTTGATCTTTAATCTATTTTGAGTTGGTCTTTGTGTATGGTGTAAAGTAAGGATTCAACTTTATTCTTTTGCATGTAGACATTTGGTTTTTCTAGACATTTGGATTTTCCTTCCCCTGTATGTGGCCTTGGCACCCTCACTGAAGATCATTTGACCACGTACAGAAGGATTTATTCCTGAGCTCTGTATTCTGCTCTCCTGGCCTCCACATCTGCCTTAATGCCAATACTATTCTGTTTTGATTGTTATAGCTATGTAATGTGTTCTGAAATCAGAAGAATGAGATTTCCAGTTTCTTTTTTTTCAGGATTGTTTTTGCTATATAGTTCCTTTTGGGATTCTAGGAATTTTAGGATTGTCTTTTTATTTGTGCAAAAAATGCCATTGAGATTTTAATAGAGATTGCATTCAATCTATATAGATCACCTTGGGTAACATGGGTATTTTATAATATTAAGTCTTGCAATCCATCAACATGCATTGTCTTTCCATTTATTTATATCTTCTTTAATTTTTCAACAATATTTTATAGTTTTCAGAGTATAGGTCTTTCATTCCCTTAGTTAAGTTTATTCCTAAATATTTCATTCTTTTTGGTGCTATTGTAAATGGGAATGTTTCCTTACTTTTCTTTTAAAATTCTTCATTCCTAATGTATAGAAAACACAACTGATTTTTGTTGTTGATTTTGTATTCTGAAAATTTGCTGAATTTGTTTATTCTAATAGTTTTTGGTGGAATCTTTAGGGTTTTCTACATATGAGAACATGTTGTCTGTGAACAGAGATAATTTAACTTCTTCTTTTCCAATTTGGATGTTTTTGATTTTTTTATCTTGTCTAGTTGCTCTAGCTAGGACTTCCAGTACCATGTTGAATTGCAATGGTAAGAATGGGCATCCTGACCTTTTTCCTGGTCTTAGAGGAAAAGCTTTCAGCACATGATGTTAGCTGTAGGCTTTTTGTGTATGGCTTTTAAAAACATATTGTGGTAATTTCATCTTAGTCCTAGTTTGTTGAGCATTTCTGTGGTTAAAGGGGGTGGAATGTTGTCAGATGCTTTTTCTTTGTCCTTGAGATGATCATGTAAATTGTGTCCTTTGTTCTCTTAATGGGGTGTATTATATTAATAGATTTTCAAATACTGAAATGTTCTTGCATCCCCAGAGCAAATCCCACTTGGTCATTTTGTATATTGATTTTAATGTGCTGCTGAATTTGGTTTGCTAGTATTTACTTGAGGATTTTTCATCAATATTTACCGTGGATATTGGTATGTCATTTTCTTTTCATGTGGCATCTTTGGCTTGGTATCAGGGTGATACTAGCTTCATAAAATTAGATTGGAAATGTTTCTTCCTCTTCTACTTTTTGGAAGAATTTGAGAAGGATTGGCATTGATTCATCGTTAAATGCTGGATGGAATTCTCCAGTGAAGCCATCTGGTCCTGGGCTTTTCTTTGTTGGGAGGTTATGATTACTAATTTGATCTCCTAACTCGGTATAGTTCAGCTCAGATTTTTTTATTTCTTCTAGATTTAGCATTGGGGTATTTTATATTTTAGGAATTTATCCATTTCTACTAGGTTATCCACTGTTGGCTTGCAATTGTCTCTTAGAATCCTTTTTATTCGTATGGCATTAGTTGTCCTATCTCCTCTTCATTTCTGACTTATTTGAGTCTTCTCATTTTTCCCTTATTCTAGTGAAAGATATCTCCATTTTGTTGATCTTTTCAAAGCCCAACTCTTAATTTTATTCATTTTGTTTTTTCTATTCTCCATTTCATTTATTTGTTTTAATCTTTATTATTTCCTTCCTTCTGCTAATTTTTGGCTCAGTTTCTCTTCTGGTTCTTTGATGTGTAAAGTTAGGTTATTGATTCCTGATCTTTCTTCTTTTTGAGTGTAGGTGTGTACTGCTATTAACTTCTATCTTGATACTGATTTACTATATCCTGTAGGCTTGCTGCATTGTGTTTTTATTTTTATTTGTCTCAAGATATTTTCTAATTTCCTTTGTGAAGTTTTCTTAGGCTCATTATTTTTCAGGAATGTACTGCTTAATTTACACATATTTATGAATCCTCTAGTTATTCTTTTGTTATTGATATTGTTTAAAAATTCTGTTGTGGTCAGAAAAGATACTTGGTATGATTACATATCTATCTTCTTAATTTTTTCAATATTCTTAAAATTTTAAGACTTGTTTGTGGCCTAATATGTCCTAATATATGACCTGTCCTGGAGAATGTTTCATGTATACTTGAGAATAGTGTGTATTCTCCCTTTGTTGGGTGGAATGTTCTGCATATGTTGGCTAGGATAAATTGGTCTATAGTGTTCAAGTCCTTGCTTTTCTTATTGGTATTCTGAATGGTTGCTCTAGTCATTATTGAAAGTAGGGCGTGTTAGTCTGGGTTAAAGAAAGAAAAGGAAATTTTTTGTCAAGAATTGGATCA
Source organism: Canis lupus baileyi (assembly GCF_048164855.1). Classification (NCBI taxonomy): domain Eukaryota; kingdom Metazoa; phylum Chordata; class Mammalia; order Carnivora; family Canidae; genus Canis; species Canis lupus. Next base: position 4,236,342 of record NC_132854.1, on the reverse strand, counting down.
TGTGATTATAGAGGCAGAGAAGTCCCATGATATGATCTCTGCATATTAAAGGCCTAGGAAAGCTGGTGATGTAATTCATCCTGAGTCCTATAGCCTGAGAACCAGGGGAGCAGGTTCCTACTTGAAGGGCAGAAGATGAAATGAGATGTTCCATTTAAGTGAGACAGGACAAAAAAAGGGACAGATTCCTCTTACTTTTGCCTTTTGTTTTCTTCAGGACTTTAATGGGCTGGATAATGCCCAACCTGTACTGGAGAGGGCAATAATCTACTGTCTGAGTCCACCAATTAAAATTTTAATCTTATCTGGAAACACTTTCATAGACATAACCAGAAACAATGTTTCATCTGAGAACCTTATGGTTCACTCACATTAACACATAAAATGAACCATCACATGAGGTATTGAAATCTGCTGCTGCTATTATGTTATATTCAATTTTTGCCACAAATTATGTCAATTTTTTCTAGTATTTGCGTACTCTGATATTAGGTGTACTTATATTTATAATTGCTATATATTCCTGGTAAATTGACCCTTTGTCATTATATCATGTCTTGTCTTTGTTTGAGAGCTTAAACCATTTACTTATAAAGTAATTATTGACAAGTGAGGACTTACTATTGACATTTTGTTGTTTCCTGTATATATTAGTTACTTTGCTCTTTTCTTCCTTTCTTGCTGGCTTTCTTTATGTTTTTCAGTCTTTTGTAGTGACATACTTAGTTTCCTTTCTTAGTGTATCTTCTATTGTTTTTTCCTTTGTGGTTTCCATGGGGATTACATAAATTATAGTTATATAAAAAAGAACCAATCTGAGATGAAGAACACAATAAATGAAATTAAAAACACACTTGATGGGGCAGCCCCGGTGGCTTAGCAGTTTAGTGCCATCTTCAGTCCAGGGTGTGATCCTGGAGACCCAGGATCAAGTTCCACATCAGGCTCCCTGCATGGAGCCTGCTTCTCCTTCTGCCTGTGTCTCTGCATCTCTCTCTCTCTCTCTCTGTGTCTCTCATGAATAAATAAATAAAATCTTTAAAAAAAACCACACACACTTGATGGAATAAATAAGCTGGAAGAGGCAGAGGAACAAATTAATGAACTAGAAGACAGTAATGAAAAGTGGGCAAGCTGAACAAATGAGAGAAAAAAGAATTATGCAAAGTGAGAATAGACTTAGGGAACTCAGTGAATGATCCCATCAAGTGTAATAACATTTGTTTAATAAGAGTCCCAGAAGGAGAAGAGAGAGAAAATGGGGCAGAAAATGTATTTGAAGACATAATAACTGAAAAATTCTCTAATTTAGGAAAGAAAACATACTCAGATCCAGAAGGCACAGAGATCCCCCCAAAATCAACCCAAGGAGGTTCACATCAAGTAATCAAAATAGCAAAAAAGTAGTGGTAAAAAAAATAAAATAAAAGCAGCAAGAAAAAAGAAGTCAGTTACATACAAGGGAATCCCCATAAAGCTATCAGTGGATTTTTCAGCAGAAACTTTGTATGATAGAAGAGAGATACATTCAGGGTGCTAAAAGGGAAAAAATGTACAGCCAAGAGTAATCTATTTAGCAAAGCTGTCATTCAGAATAGAAGGAGAGATAAGGGGCACGTGTCTGGTTCAGTCAGTAGAGCACACCACTCTTGATCTCAGGGTTGTAAGTTTGAGCCCCACACTGGATGTAGCAACTATTTAAAAATAAAATCTAAAACAAATGAAGGAGAGATAAGGAGGTTCTCAGGCAAACACAGACTAAAGGAGTTCATGACCACTAAACTAGCCCCATAAGAAATATTAAAGAGGATTCTTTGAGTGGAAAGGAAAAACTGTGAGAGTATGAAAAAGTAGAAAACTCAAAAGCAGTAAAAACAAGTATTTCTATAAAACATCAGTCAAGAGATTCATAAAATAAAAAGATGTAAAGTATAACACTATATACCTAAAATGTTGGGGGAAGAGGAGTAAGAATGGTTTCAAACTTAACCAACTATCAACTTAATATAGACTGCTATATGCACAATATGTCACTTATAAACTTAATGGTAACCGCAAATCAAAAACCACTGACATTCAATGAATAAAGAGAAAGAAATCCAGGTATACCACTTAAGAAAACCAGCAAACCATGAAAGAGAACAAGAGAAGAAAGGATCAGAGAAAAACTACAAAATAACCACAGCACAAGTAACAAAATGGCAATTCCTATCTATATCTATGAATAGTTACTTTTAATGTAAATGGACTAGGCACTCCAGTCAAAAGACATGGGGTGACAGAGTGGAAAAACAAAAACAAAACAAAACAACAACAACAACAAAAACAAGACCCATCCATATGCTGCCTACAAGAGACTAATTTCAGACCTAAACACATCTTCAGATTGAAAGTGGTGGGATGAGAAACATTTATCAACTGGATATCAAAAGAAAGCAGAATTAGCAATACTTCCCTCAGACAAAAGAGACTTTAAAACAAACACTGTAACAAGAGACAAGGAAGGACAGAATTACTCTGATACCAAAACCAGATAAAGATATCACAAAAAAAGAGAACCACAGGCCAGTATCCCTAATGAACACAGATACAGAAATCCTCTACAGAATACTAGCAACTCATATCAAACAATACATTAAAAACAACATTCACCACAATCAAGTGGGATTTATGCCTGGTTCAATATTTGCAAATCAGCTAATGTGAACTATCACATCAGTAACAGAAAGGATAAAAACAATATTATTATTGCACCAGACAGAAAAAGCACTTGACAAAGTGCAACATTAATTCATGAAAAAATCCCTCAACAAAGTAGGTTTAGAGGGAACATACCTCAAGATAACAAAGGCCATATATGGAAAACCCATAGCTAACATCACCCTCAATGGGGGAAAAACTGAAAGCTTTCTCCCTAAGGTCAGGAACAAGAAGATAAGGATGCCCACTCTCACCACTTTTATTTAATAAAAGAGTACTGGAAGTATTGGAAGTCCTACCCATAGCAATCAGATAACAAAAATAAAAGGCATTAAAATTGGTAAGGAAGAAGTAATATTTTCACTATTTTCAGATGATGTGATACTATATATAGAAAACCTGAAAGATTTCACCAAAAAACCTACTAAAGCTGATAATTCAATAAAGCTCAGGATACAAAAATCAATGTGCAGAAATCTGTTGTGTTTCTATACACTAATAATGAAGCAGCAGAAAGAAGAAATAAGAAAACAATCCCATCTAAAATTGCACCCAAAATAATAAGATATCACGGAATAAATTTAAGCAATGAGATGAAACACATGTACTCTGAAAACTGTAAAACATTGGACAAACAAGTTGAAGATGACACAAAGAAATGGAAGGACATTCCATGCTCATGGATTGGAAGAAAAGATTTGTTAAAATGTGTATACTACTTAAAGCAATCTACAGATTTAATGCCATCCTTATCAAAATACCAGTAGCATTATTTACAGAAATAGAACAAAACATCCTAAAATTTATATGGAACAACAGAAGACCCAAATAGCCAAAGCAATCTTGAAAAAAAAAAAAAAAAGCAAAGCTAGAGGTATCACAATTCCAGATTTCAAGTCATATTATAAAGCTGTACTAATCAAAGCAGTATAGTAATAGCATAGAAATAGACAGCATTATTTACAATAGCTAAATTATGAAAGCAGCCAGAGTGTCCACTGGTAGATGAATGGGATAAAGAAAAGGTTATATAAATGATAGAATAAAATATATAAAATGGAATATTGTTCAGCCATAAAACAATAAAATCTTGACCTTTGCAATGACCTGAATGGAACTAGAGAGTATAATACTAAGTGAAATATCATATGATTTCACTCATATGTGAAATTTAAGAAACAAAACAGCAGATGCCTGAGTGGTTCAGTTGGTTAAGTGTCTGCCTTTGGCTCATGTCATGATCCCAGGGTCCTGGGACTGAGCCCTGTGTAAGGGCTCCTTGCCCAGTGGGAGTCTGCTTCTCCCTCTCCCTCTGCCCCTCCCCCCTGCTTGTGTTTTCTTGCTGACTCTCCCTCTCTCTCTCTCAAATAAATAAATAAAATCTTAAAAAAAGAAAACACATGAACAAAGGAAGAGAGTTCCTGTTTTAAGATGATAATAACTTTATAAGAAAACCTCTACTCCTTTATATCTCCCCCCTCATTTTATGTTTTTGATGTCACAAATTACATTTTTATGCTGTGAGTCCATTAACAAAATTTTATAGTTCTTTTTATGCTATGGTCTTTTGGGTTTTATATTATAATTAAGAGTAATTTATGCACCAATACAGTGTTTATAGGATTCTGTGTTTGAGTACATCCTTCTTATCAGAGAGTTTTATGTTTTCATATGCTTTCTTTTTTATGTCAGCATTTTTCATTTTAATTTGAAGGAGTCCCGTTATCATTTCTTGTAGTGAAGTTCTAGTTGTAGTGTATCTCTCATCTTTTGTTTATGTGGGAAAGTCTACTTCTCTGTCTATTTCTGTTTCATATTTGTAGGATAGTTTGGCTGGGTATATTCTTAATTGTCAAGTTTTTTTCCCCCTTTTACTACTTTGAATATATTATCCTATTTCTTCCAGACCTTTAAGATTTATTCTAGGAAATCTGCTGATAATGTGAGAACTCCTTAGTGCATGATGAGTCATTTTTCTCTTGCTATTTTGAGGATTCTCTTTTCCTCTTTGACTTTTGACAGTTTATTGCATGTTTCAGTGTGTGTCTTTTGGGTTCATCCTAATAGGGAACTATTGAGCTTTGTGGATTTGGTGTCCCTTTTCTTCCTTAGCTGTGGGAAATTTTTAGCCAGTATTTCTTCTGATAGGCTTTCTCTCTCTTTCTTTGTCTTTCTTCTAGGAAACCCATATGGATATATTGCCTTCCTTATAATGTCCCATATATCCCTTAGGCTTTTTCATTTTTCTTCATTTTTTTTCCCTCTCAGATACCAAATTATCAGTTTCTGAGTTTTCTGGTTCTTTCTTCTGCTTACCCAAGTCAGATGTTGAACCTTTTTAGTGAATTTTCAGTTATATTCTTCAGCTTCAGGATTTCTGTTTTGTTTGTTTGTTTGTTTCTGTCTTTCGATGATATTCTCATTCCTCATTTTCCGGGTTTTGTTTAGTTTTCTCTTTTTGTTCTCATCAAGCTCATTGAACTTCTTTTTTTGTTTTGTTTTTTTTTTTTTTTTTTCATTGAACTTCTTTAATGGGGTTATTTTGAATTTGATATCAGATATTTCATTGATTTTCATTTCTTTAAGATCAATTTCTGGAGATTTATTTTTTTTTCCTTTCTGTCATCTTTTTTTTTCTTTCTCTTTTCCTGAGGCTTGGGATTATGAAAAAACAGCCACCTCTCCCAGTCTTCTTAGTCTGGCTATGTACAGGGAGATTCCTTCACCAGTCAACCTAGTTGAAGACTCTGGGACACATCTTCTCTGTGTGATCTTCCAGTTAGATTTACCTTTTTTTTCAGGAACTTGTAACCTCTTCCTTCATCTGGTGTCTGTTTGTGGTGCTGCAGGCTCTCTGGTGCTGCACATGTTACTCAGCTCTCCACCATTCTCAGTGGCTCCCAGGCATCCAGAGTATGCTGATTCTGTTTGCACCCCACATCAGGCTAGACAGAAATCAATCCTCCAGTATCCTCCAAAAGCTGGAACACTGCATTCATGTTCCTTTCTTTTTTTTTTTTTTAACTCCTGAGATAGAAGTTCGGTACTTTCTGTCAGTCATAAGAGGCTGTGCCAACTTGGGGGCAGAGCAGCTGTGGGTAGAGAGCAAAGGCTTTCCTTACTCATTTCAATGCAGCTCCTCTCAACGTTGTGCTTGCCTGGCCTACTGTAACTACTTTGAGGTATTTTGATCTCTTTATTATTTTTATAAAGTCAGTATATCTGTGGGAGAACAAGAGATGAGCTTCTTATTCAACCCTCTTGCTGATGTCACTCCATAGGCTTGAGTTCAGTTTGATTTTAACAAGGCATTATGCACATTTTTTTGGGATTTGACAGAAGGCATCATTACCTTGATCAGCTGTGACCCATATCTGTGTGAAGAAGACCCTGGGTAAGGTGAGAGAGTTTAATTGAGCCCAATTGCCTTTAGGGCAAAGTGTTTAATTGACTAGTGTCAGTCTTGAACAATCAAAGATCAACTTTAATGAGACATAATTGAAAGAACAGACAGAGAGGTGTGACTATTATAGGACGAAATATAAGTAGAAGATTGATCAAGGTCAAATCATTGGGGAACAAAATCTCATAGAAGTAGGATCCCAGGTAACCATCAAGACCAGTAAGATATGTATACAACATGAAAGCACTTTGTGAGTAGAAGTTGAACTCATGCACAAACTAGATACAGTGTATTGATTGGTATAGAAACATTACAAAATACATGCAAACTGAAAGAAAAAGTGTACCGATTCATGTTGCCCCTACTCTGTGGAAATGTACTCTTTACACCTTGGTGTATATTCCTCCGTAACAGTGTCTCTATGTATGTGTGTGTATGATTATGTATACATGTATGTGTGCGTATGAATGTATATCGATCACCATTCATTTTACTCTTTTCCCCATTGCTTAGTATTCAAGTGGTTTGGGTGAAATTGAACCAAATTAAACTTTAGATGTGGACCGTGATTTGGCTGAGGTTTATCAGCACAATAGTATTCTGCTTACTCTGGTGATTTTTCAGGGGTAAGAATGTGATCCTGGTGAATGTGGTAAGAATTTTCTTCTATTGTTGAGTCAATATCCATCCATCCATCCATCCCATCCCTTCTCCCTCTTTACATTGTCCTACTACAGCCATATTTCTGTCATGACAGGAACTGGCCTCTGAAGACCACCAGGAGATACAGTGGACGTTGGATGAGAAGAGAAAGGGGCTAACACTGTCATCAGACAACACCTGACACACTCCCCTGGCACAAACTACCTCTGATTTAGGATTTCTGTGGGTTGTAGAAGGATAGTCAATCTAATTAATTCTTTTAATTTAATCTTAGTCTTTTTAAAATTTTTTATTTATTTATGATAGTTACACACACACACACACACACAGAGAGAGGCAGAGACATAGGCAGAGGGAGAAGCAGGCTTCATGCACCGAGAGCCCGACATGGGATTCGATCCCGGGTCTCCAGGATCACGCCCTGGGCCAAAGGCAGGCACCAAACCGCTGCGCCACCCAGGGATCCCTAATCTTAGTCTTTTTTTATTGACAACTATAACACTCACAAGAGAAAAAATGCATGTAACATAGTCAAAGAAATTATTATAAGGTAAGCACATGTATCCAGAAATAAACTATTGTAAGCAACTCCACCACTCACTGTCTTTACTTTTACAATATATCTTTGCCTTCCTGAACACTGGTTTTGTCCAGACTGTGAATTTTGTGTGAATGTAATCATTGACTATTTGTTGCATGAGTTGTAGGTTAGTCAGTTTCACTGATGGATGTATCTCTTCTTCTGAGTATACCAGAATGTATTTATCCATTCTACCATTTCTGGGCTTGGAGGTTTGGGTTTGCAGTTTGGGTGTATTGCAAATAATGCTACTCTGTCAAGTCTTGGCATGCTTCTAGATGCATACATACACATGTGTATGTATGGTGTATACCTGGAAGAGAAGGGCTGGGATAATGAAAATGAATATTTTAGATGATTTAGATCAACATTTTAAAGACCTTGGTAGGCTGATATCTGGGTTTAAGAATAAAAGAATTTATAGGGAGAATTTTAAATCTTATTGGCTGATTCAAAATATTAATGGCACAAGTTCAGACTGTCAAAGACATACCTTGACAACAGAACATTTGGAATAAATTGGTGGGTGTTAGTTGACTGATGCTTAGCATAATGAGCCCAGTGTTACTCTCATAAATGCACATGTGCTATCAATATTGAAATCTAGTGCCTAATATCCTAAATAAGTGAGTTCACATGTAGAGTAGTGTATTCCTTTTGGGGAATCATATGTAATGAAGGATTTGACAAACTGGAGTATGTATAGAGAAAATAAACTACGATAGTTAAAGCCTGGAAAGAGCAATGTGAAAAGCTTCTCCCAAAAAGGTTTATCCTGGAAGAGGGTAGAGAGAATGTTGTACCTTTCATGTAGAAAAGTGGTTACACCAATTTTGTTATCTCTCTATGGTTGACCTTGGACCAATGGGTGGGGTGGGAGAAGATTGTATGAAAGAATGCTTTACTTGCCTCATATTTTAATATAAATGTGAGCTTTGATAATTCCAAGGAAAGGAGAGGATGATTTTAAAATGTAGAGAGCTCAATACCAAAGAAGTTTCAAATAGAAATGGGAAAAATATATTCCTGAGATGTCTAGATGTCCTGGGTCTAGGGGGTGACTTTTTCGTCTTCTCAGTATGTCTTTCTTGCAGATGAGGCAGAAAAAATTCACAGCCTCAACCAGGGAAATCCTGGATAACCTTAAATATCCTTTGTAGAGCATTTCTCTACATTTTGAACAGAGAAACATTTCTTAGTTCTAAATTATAGCTTCCACTCACCATGTATAACATGACAACTGCACCTGTTTTCCATATGAATAATTACCACTTGAGAAAGGAATGAAGTCAAAACACAGGGACAACTAACCCCTAAGGGTAGGTATGTGTCAAAATGTACAAAATCACATTCCATAGTGATTAACCTTACATGCGGTCTTCTTTAAAGTTCTGGCTTACTTATTACAGAGCAATCTTGATTTATAGAAGCGAGAATTTTGATGGAGGGATTTCTCATTGAGAAAAGAACAATGTCAGAATTGAAGATGTTTTACAAAATCAATGATTATTTTAATTTTCTAAAATGATTTAATAAAATTAAAACTATCAGGCCAAAGGATAGACATAGAGTCAGTGATGTGACCTCAAATTGATACACTTAAAAAAGAAACCATATTCCTGAGCATCTTGGAATAGATGCTGTTTTTAAAGTATTGAAAAAAATAGAAAAAAAAGAAATCCTAGTGCTTAGATGACTTTGTACTCTCAAGAGATCAGTAGCATAATAAGTTTCTTAAATCTGCATCAAGATCATCTTACCAGAGGCAAGAAGTCCAGATTTCACACAGGTGAGCACAGAATAGTTTAATCTTGCCTAGCAGATGGCTCCAGGTCAGTGGCCAATAACAATTTGTAACACACCAATGATAATATAAGGCAGCCAGCTCTCTCCTTGGAGTGCAACCTGCTTTATAAAAATAAAACAGGCTGATGACTTTCTCTTTTTCTGTAGCGTAGAAATCTATCCTCTCCCTCTTTCCCTCTTTTTCTTTCTTTCTTCCAAACTATGGATTTAACTGTACTTAGTTGTTCCTTTATTTGCATAAAAATACTACATATATAAGCCAATTAGATACTTAAATATATATCATATACGGATTCAAACTATGTAAATAAAAATAAGATTCACATGACCAAAATCAGCCATAGGAACAATATCACACACACACACATACACACACACACACATGCACACACACACACTAGGAAAAATTTCCAACTTTGATCCAAAATCCAGATGTTTTCTTAAGAGTTTACAAAAGCTATCTCATAAACAGGCATCATGTAAAAATAAAGTGGGAAGACCATTTGTGGGATTCAAAGTAAATTTGCTAGGGAATGAATGGCTCTCCTGCCACATCTTGCCCTGAAAAGAAGGAACTGAAGTGACTGGCATTATATAAATAAACTGAAGATATGAGTTTTGAAAAGTTAAGCATGTGTGCATTTTGTATTGTATCTGTTTTTTAAAATCTTTTATTTATTTATTTATTTATTTATTTCACAGAGAGAGGGAGGGAGAGGGAGAAGCAGGCTCCCCACTGAGCAGGGAGCCAAATGTGGAACTCAGTCCCAGGACCCTGAGATCATGACTGAGCTGAAGGCAGATGCTTAACCGACTGAGCCACCCAGGTTCTCCTGTATCTGTTTTAATAAGGGATTTGACTTAATACAGTCCCATTGAAAGGAAGCCTACCTTCCATTCTTGACACTGTGACTCTGGAATCATCAGTTTACAGGGTAGCAGCTTACTAAAACTTGAAGTATATTATCATTGAGGAAATTAGAATGATGATGATCTCTTCATTTTCTCTGGCTTCCCATGGCTCTCTCTTTCCCTCTCTTCTTTCTCTCCTGTCCTGCCTTAAGTCATGAAAGACCATCGTGTGACAGTGTCTGAAGTATTATAGCATGTGTCATGAGGTCTTTCAGGTCTGCTCCAGTTTTAGTGAGAATCAAACGAAGTGATGCACATGAGAGTCCTTTTCAAAACTGTAATATGCAGTCTGCACACACTATCATCTATCTATCAATCGATCAGCCAATCTGTGCTACATCTGTAGGCAAAAATAGGAAATTACAACCATAATGAAACCACAGGTCATTTTACATGGAAAAACCCCCTCAGTATGTATGTGTGAATAGATATTGCCAGACTGTATCTGTTACTTGGATATTAGAAATTAGTTCTTATGTCAGCATTGTGGGTTTGAGTTTCTCATTTTTAAGAAAAACTTTGCAAATAAGTGCTTATTTGAAGGAGTTACCGATCTTAATACCTTGGGTCAGAAAAATTTGACACATTGAATAAAATTGGTGCCTGTCAAGAGGAAAATTGGCTGGTAAAGATCTATTGACAATTGGATCTATTTTTAGCATTGTACTAAATTATAATATATGTTGAAATTCCCCTTACTCTCGGATGCCTGTAAGGCCAGAAGCTTTTCCCATTCTCTGTAGTGTGAATACAGACACCTTAAAAGCTTTCAAAACTCTTTCAGGGCCCTAAGCCCCCAGCCCCCCAGCAATGTCTCCAGCAGGTGCCTTGACACCCCTTTTCTGGAAGCAGAGGACCGCCATTCATGAGGGTCAAAGACCTAGGTTACTCCACATCATGGGCACATCCCATCTTGTGTGTGTCTTCTCCCTTGTACCTCCTCTTCCTCCTCTCTTCTCTCCCATCCTCTCTCCCCTCTCTCCTCTCCATTCCTTTCTTCCAGTTTCTCTCTTCCCTTCTCTTTCTCCTCCAGCATGGCACCTGTAGCTCTCTTGTGCTACATGCGAGTCAGAAACAGCACAAGACCTATCCTCTGAGCTTGCACGTTCTGCTGTCCAGGGAGAGAGAGGCAAGTGAGCACAAGAACTGGGAGGGCAGAGGAAGAGCCAGTGTCTGTCCTTGCAAGAGGGGAGCAGACCAACAGGAAGAGGGTGGGTTAGTGAAAGCTGAATGCATAGGGAGACTTCGTGGACACGTCATGGAGCTTGTGGGGTGCCTACAGGACACACACTATGATGGTCTGTGGACAATTAGTAAGGGTTATATGATAAGATTTTGTCATTTATTAATGCTATTTTGTCATTCAGTGTTAGTTGATGAGTAGGGCAAACAATAATATTTTAGAATGCAATCCAACTTAGTTTAATTATCAGCAAAGCCTGTGTTTAACACAGATGTCTGTTAGAGGAGGAGAGTCTTGCTTTTTGGCTCTTTTTTTCTCAAACATAATTGGTTGTAATGTAAATGTAGTAGGGGCGGCATGCTGCTTACCCCACTCACCTCTGTGCAGCTGCGTGGTAAATAGCACTGTTCAAACTGATAACTGTTCTCTTTATGTCTGATAATCTGCCTCTGAGCCTGGCATTTGGGACCGCAAGTAGTTTTGTTTGTAAATGTAATTATATTTAATGATCTGTTTTGTAAATACAATGGTTTTTCCTTTTCTGTGGTCAGTCAAGTGAATCTGAATGTAGAAAAAAGAAAGAAATGCAAGCTTTATACATTTCAGAAAATACAACCATTACTGTGTATATTTGATACTTTGTTCTAAATTTACATTAAGCACAATTTCATTACCATTAATCTCAAACAATGTAAATATCACGCAGATTTATACAAATGTTGCTTTGCAATTTTCACCAGAGTTCTTCTCCATATGATATATCTGAAGGGTGCTAAATAGTTATCAGTTATTTTCCAAATGTAAAAGCAAAATCAAAGTCATGAAGAGAAGGAGAAAAGAAACCCAAGAACAGGGACTATTTTGCTTAGGTACTGATGATATGCTAGGAAAGATCATCTGTTTAATGTGCTCTGGTACAGCCCAGAACTGGGCCAGAAGTTTGGAAATACACAAATTCTTCCCTGTTTGGAACGTAAGGGCTTCTATGAATTATGTGATCTAAATAACATGCTGGAAAGCAAATCTCTGGCAAGTGTATTCCTGTTTGACTAACGAATGAATAAACAAATGAACATATACATAAATCACATTTAGTATCTGTTACTTGTCTTCCTCATGGATTTAAAATTGTATTTCAGGAGAATCTAGTTATTGAATCCCATAATTCCTATTTACATACCAGTATCTAATTTTACATGAGTGTATTGGTTTGCTAGGGCTAACATAACAGAGTACTGCAGACTAGCTGGCTGCAACAGCAGGCATTCATTGTCTCACAGTTCTGGAGCTGGGAGTTCAAGGTCAAGGTACTGAGAGGGTGGTGAGAGCCACACTTCTCCCCTACCTGCTGGTGGTTAGCCTGAGGTCTTTGGCATGCTAACTAATTATGTCTGCAATGACCTGATTCCTAATAAGGTCAAATTCAGAGATGCTGGGAGTTAGGACTTCAACATATGTATTTGTGGGGTGGGGTGAAGTGGTACAGAATTCAGCCTATTACAGGATATCAAAGAAAGGCCCCAATCCTTTCTACATAGGAGTTATCTGGATGGAGAATAAGATTAAATACAGATTGGGGGATGGAACAGACTCTGTAAGAGGAATACCAGAGTGAGAAGAGCTCTCAGGTACAGCAGTGGGAGCGATGACACAGCCGCCAAGTCTGGTTGCACTAAGTCAGGGAAGTCTTCACAGAGGAGATGGAGTTTGAGAGTTGAAGGATGTGTAGACATTTGTCTAGTGAACATGAACCTCAAATTTAGTTTGCCTTAAAGCAAACTCAATTTTCTAACTAAACTTGTTCCGTCTCTTGAATTGGTTGAACTGGATTAGTTCTATTAGTGGAGCCAGTGGAATCTGAGTCTTCTCTTTCCTCCATCACACCTGTTTAGATCATGGAGTCATCTCTTCTCTCCTCACAAAATCACTGTGTTCTTTCCCTCTCTTACCTTTTGACTGCCACTGCCCAGCATCAGAGCTTCCTTCCAGAATGCCAAGGATGTGGCTGATAGTTTTCAGTGATATCCCTGAATTTTCATCTTTTCTTCATCATTCATCTTGGACATCACCACCCAGTTGACCTCCTTAGTACCAATTTGGTCATTACTCTGCAGGCCCCAGACCTTTAATATCTTCTGCCTGCCTGCCAATCTTAATCAGGCTATCCCAGGTCTTCTTACAGCCTACATTTTCAACCTGAATTTTTTTTTTAAAGATTTTATTGATTTATTCATGAGAGACACACAGAGAGAGTCAGAGACACAGGCGAGGGAGAAGTAGGCTCCTTGCTGGGAGCCCAATGTGGGACTCGATCCCAGGACCCTGGAGTCATGTGCTGAGCCAAAGGCAGACGCTCAAGCACTGAGCCATCCAGGTGTCCCTCAACCTGAATTTCTCAGGTCAACATTAAGTAGAGTTAAAGAATCCCATCTCGAGAATGAAATTTAAAAGTCATGTGGTTGATGTGTCTGCCATATGCATGAATCCCTCAGAACATCCTAGCTAAATGGTCACATCTTATGTCTGTCTGCCCCCAGTTCCAGGAACCTTGCCTATCACCCTGCTTACTTGTGGTCATAACCATTTTGAGCTCGTTGGTATGCTTCTCATTTCTACATCTTTTGCTGCTGTTATATCATCTTCTTCTTAGACATCTTTGTCCTTGCCTATTTCCTGCCCCCCATCATTCAAGACCTGGCTCTCAAGCTATCTCTGCTATGAAAAATGACTGTGGCATGCATATTATAACACCTGAACCAAAGATTGTGTTGTGATGACAGGGGATAAATGACAAATAGGATGAAGTGATGAAATAAAGATTGAAGTGGGGGATCCCTGGGTGGCTCAGCAGTTTAGTGCTTGCCTTCGGCCCAGAGCATGATCCTGGAGTCCTGGGATCAAGTCCCACATCAGTTTCCCTGCATAGAGCTTGCTTCTCCCTCTGCCTGTGTCTCTGCCTCTGTGTGTGTGTGTGTGTGTGTGTGTCTCATGAATAAATAAATACATTTAAAAAAATAAAAAAAAATAAAGATCGAAGTGATAGTAGAGCATAGGAGAGAAAGAGATGTAAGTGGAATTTGGGTGTAAAGGTTTTTGTAAAAGGTTTCGATGAAGATAGATACTTCATATAAAATTTGCTTTTGAAAATACGAAGATGACTTTTAACATCAACTTGCCTAGTTAACATTATTTCTGATTTTGAGGTAAAATGATTGCCCAGTGGTTTATATTTTTAAAACTTAAGAAAAGGGGATTCCCGGGTGGCTCAGTGGTTTAGCACCTGCCTTCGGCCCGGGGTGTGATCCTGGAGTGCTGGAATCAAGTCCCACATCAGGCTCCCTGCATGGCGCCTGCTTCTCCTTCTGCCTCTCTCTCTCTCTATCTCTCATGAATAAATAAATAAGATAAAAAAAAAAACTTAAAAAAAAATAAGATTCCAGTGATGTGGCTAGCCCATGTCCCAGAGTATGATGACCAAGGGTCCACACGTAACAGGCATGGAGATTACCTCTGGGTCCCAGTGAGAGCAGTAGTCAAAATCACCTTAGCACATCACTAGACAAGATGTGACTGAACACAGATGGTGCAAGGGAAGCTGCCTCATTTCACCTGTTTCTCTCATGGGCATGTTTTACAGAGGAGCTCTACTGCCGCAGAAAGAACATCTTAATATATGTATTAGGAAGCAAAACGTAACTAAATTATTTGGATCTGCCAACTTTGAAAAATGGTGTTAGGCACTTTTAATTTATAATGGAAATAATTACATTAATGAAATAACAGATACTATTTACCAATACTTGTGAAAGTTATGCTCTGTTCACAGTCCTGGGACCATGGGGGGATATTGCCTCATTTTATAATTTTATTTAAATCTGTGTGTGGATGTCCTTGTATTGCAGTAGCCTTTTATGGTCCGTACTTTCCATCTAAAGAGGTTGGCACAATATGAGAAATGAGTCCTGGCTCCCCAGCCTCTGATACTGGCCATCAACTGGCTGGCTATGTAACATTTACACACATCTTGATCTAACTGGTGTGTTCTGATTCTTCAGAAGCATCACTAGGGGATTTAAAGTGGTAGCTTCATTTGCACATAGATATCTACATCAGGGAAGATACCTACTATTGACATTTTGGATCAGATCATTCTTTGTTTTGGGGACTGTCCTGCGCATCGTGGGATGTTTAGCAGCATCCCAGGACTCAATCCTCTGTGCCAGAAGCACACCCCTCCCACACACAGTTTTGACAACTAAAAACATCTCCAGACATTGCCAAAGTGTTTAGAGAGCAGAATCACCTCCAGTTGAAAACCACAGAACTAGATATTAGCACCAGTGCCATAATTTTATTTTTCATTACATTGAGGGGCCATATATTTAGTGGAGAACACCTACTCCCTGAGTCACTACTTGATTGCTTAGCATGACAGGTAGGCTTATTATCTTATTAAAGGGGCTTTAACGAAAATCCCAGAAACTGAAACCTGTGCATTTATGATTCCTTCCATGGGTAGATTGCATGTAACTGAAATGATATGAAATTACTTACTTTTTACTCATTTTACACATTTTTCATGTGTATTGCTTAAGCAAATGATGCCAGTTTTTAATTTTCTTCTTTCAAGTCTGGCAACAGACGCTGCTCTTCATCTCCCTATGTCTGTTTTTTTTTTTTTTTTTTTTTTTGGTGGGGGGAGAGGGAGCAGGAGTGATACCAGCTGGTGAATACAGAGCTAATTACAGATTGTTTCCCTCAAAAAAGACACACGTGGGTGACTAACCTCTAATGATTTTGGCAGCTGTTTTGGTCCTATTAAGATAACTAGTAACTGGACAGATACTTCTTTTCTTGGAAGTGTGTGTTGCAATTTTGGGGGATTTGGACATTAGGAGCTTTGTTACAGATGCCACATCTGATGAGAATTTAAGACTATACAAGCCATTGCCTCAGAAATCCATTATGTAGCTTATTAATTCACAAGCTTTTTGGTAATAATTGACTTTCTGTTAAATACAAATGTACAAATAAATACATTTCAGAAAACTACAGACTCAGAATTAAAGCATATATGTCTTTTTTTTATTGATTTATTTTTAATTTTTTAATTTTTTAAAAGCATATATGTCTTAAAAGTGGAAAATTTTCAGATAAGTGAAGAACGATCTCTCTTCTTATACTGGATTGGAAAAAGAATTATTTCAGCATTTAAGTGGTTCTTAAAATGTGTCACATTCATGGTAGCAGTTTGTGCGGAGTCGTTTCCCTGTTCCAAACCCTGATAAGTTAATGGTTTAATTGTATTGAAATAGGCCCTTTAAAAAAATTTAGGGTCGTTACCAAACTAGTATTTCTGTATTAATAAATATTATAATTGAAATCACTTTAATTTAAATTATATAGTTGAAAGGAAGGCTCTTAGTCTCAACAATAGTCTATACACTGTTTCCAATATCTTGCTTCCCATTTACTCCTCAATCCACTAAGTTTGAATTTAGGTCAAAGTGTTTCCTTAATTGGTCTGTTGGATATTCTATCTCCTTTCTGCCTTTCTTCCCTAGACATCAGATGCACCTGATGGCAATGGTAGTATTTGTCTCCATCATTTCCTTTTGTGGAGAAGCAGTATAATGTCAAGGTTAAAAGCACAAACTTGTTTTCCACCTGCCTGGGTTCAAATCTTTGTTCTGCTATCGGCTGACTCGGACAAAGCCATTACAAGGTGCCATCTTGTTATTTCTCTGTCAATTAAGGTCAAGTTATTAAATTTGATGAAGTTAAAAAATACTGAGATCACAGATGGTGGGTTAATTATCATGAGGTTGGTGGATAAAATCAACCTTCTATGACAAAATGGCTTGTACCATCAGGTGAGTGAGCACAGTTTCCAAAGACAAATTTTTAACATTGCGGCTTCTTAAAACATGTGATCATAAATATTGCCCTTGGAACATTTAAATTATTTAAATATACCTTTGAGTATTCATAGAAATTTTTTTTCACAATACAAAGACACTGAATTTCTGTAGGAATTATGGTTTACCATAAGTTACAGATTAAGTATACAGCTCACTTGAATTTGATGGTAGCTGGTAAGTGAATTTTGACATACATTTTTTTGTTTGGAAATAAAATATGATAGGTAAATGCATGCTTTCATTCATCAAATTCCTTATATTAATAGTCTCTTAAATTGTTTCATGCTTCCTTATTAGACTGTTAATTAAAGCTTATAGCCTGTGGCTTCAGTTACAGTTTTGAGTAAAGACTGAATCAAAGAATATGGGGCATATAATTTACATTTCTATACTCTCATTAAAGAAATCATTTAGCACAGATTCCTGTAGGTGCTCAAAATTGTGTGGCAATGTGAATTGTATCTGAGCTGTCTTTCTGTGTAGAGTGGCTGCTCTTGCATCTCTGAGGTAACAATGTACGCCGGTAAAAGATTCTTTAATGTGAGAGGGTGGTTTCACAACTTGCTCCTTTCTTTTTCTATTCTTTTCTTTTCTTCTTTCTTTCTTTCTTTCTTTCTTTCTTTCTTTCTTTCTTTCTTTCTTTCTTTCTTTCTTTCTTCTTTCTTTCTTTCTTTCTTTCTTTCTTTCTTTCTTTCTTCTTTCTTTCTTTCTTTCTCTTTCTTTCTTTCTTTCTTTCTTTCTTTCTTTCTTTCTTCTTTCTTTCTGATTTAATTTATTTATTTCAGAGAGAGAGAGAGAGACTGTGAGGGTTGGGGGAGTGAGCAGAGAGAGAGAGGAAAAGAAGCAGATTCCTTGCTGAGCTCAGAGCCCCATATGGGGCTCCATCCCATGACCCTGAGATCACCACCTGACCTGAAATCAGAGATGGGCTCTTAACTGACTGAGCCCCCCAGGCACCCCACTAGTCACTTATTTCTTCTGTAAGTATTATTAACATAGGACTATTAACTCAGTAATAATCCTGTTTGTTTTGCCTACTTAGTTTTTTTTTAAAGTTCTTTTTAAATTGGCCTTTCTAACATCTCTGTGTTAACAGGTATGCTAATGAGGGAATTCTTTGAAACTGAGGGTGTTACAATCCACCCTACATGAATTTTCCTTTGATATTCCTGTAGTAGTTTCTTGCAGTAGTTATTCCTGGACTTCCCAAATATGCTCCTTGTTTTAGGCTTCCCCCATATTTCCTCTGTCGGGGGAGTAAACGCTTCATCACAGTGTCAGTTCACTGCCTGGAACCTGATTCCATTAAGTTGAACACTTGGGAAATTGGGAACTGTAGGATCCCAGAGCATCCACGGAGACTCGAGGAAGTAAGATTACAGTCAACAAGACAAGTGAAAAAAAGTGATGAGCATACAGATGTAAAGCTTTAAACATTCATGGGGAACTAATGCTGCGTAGAACCAAGCTAGTGTGTTTACCACATTGGACAGCTTTTTTCCTTACATGTTATTTTAAGTGAAAGTATTGTGAATGAGATGAAGGGTGGAATCCCATAAAGAGACAGATCGTACAAATAGTTAACCTCTTGGCCAGATGGCACAACTTGAGGCAATTTATCAAGATCTGAGGGTAGAATCTGGGACAAGAAACATTAGGTCCAATGCCAAGAAGTCAGGAAACTAACAGTGAGGAGACATGGCTTTATCCTGCTTGAATAAATACAGCAATGTTTATTTATTTTATTTTATTTTTTTTTAAGATTTATTTATTTATGATAGACATAGAGAGAGAGAGAGAGAGAGAGAGAGAGAGAGGCAGAGACACAGGCAGAGGGAGAAGCAGGCTCCATGCACCGGGAGCCCGACGTGGGATTCGATCCCGGGTCTCCAGGATCGCGCCCTGGACCAAAGGCAGGCGCTAAACCGCTGCGCCACCCAGGGATCCCCAATACAGCAATGTTTAAAGTGCAGCTCCTTGTATTAACTAGGAAATCAACCTCGTTCCATAAATTATATTCCAGGTCAGGAGGAGGTGGGATTTAGGATGAGAATTGGGTGAGAGAGAAGATACATTT
Organism: Canis lupus baileyi; assembly: GCF_048164855.1. Lineage (NCBI taxonomy): Eukaryota > Metazoa > Chordata > Mammalia > Carnivora > Canidae > Canis > Canis lupus. The sequence continues at coordinate 4,217,097 of NC_132854.1, read as the reverse complement.
TGGAGACAGTGTGGGGTCTTTTTCATTTAGTTTCTTTTCCTCCTATTTCCTCTTCTTTCCCTTTCTTTCCCTCCCTTTTCTTCCCTCCCTCCCTCCCTCCCTTCCTTCCTTCTCTTCTAGACTTTTTTCTAAAAAAGATGTGCTATGAAAAGAAATGATGGTACCTTAACCAACGGGCAAGTTGGGAAGAGGACAGGTCATGGATTTAAACTAGTTTAGGGTGCCAGGTCAGGAGAGAGAGTTCAATAGCCATGTCTCAAGTCCCAGAAAACTCTGAGACCAAAGAGAAAATTAGCAAAGCAAAAGCAGAGAATTGCACTTTAGGCATTGGCTGGGCCAGCTCTTCCTCTGGAGCATGGTGGTAGAATGGATAAAGCCTTGGTCTAGGCTTGAATTCCAGGTGTGTACAAATGAGCTATGCAAGGAATGCACTTAACTAGTCTCAGTCTGCATTTCTTTAATTTAAAACACAAAGGATTGGATTTGCTTCACAGAAATTGTTGTTTCTTTGTCCCTAAGGAAGCCACCATAGTTTTAAAAATCTCTTTATATTTTTCTCCTTACCTTTTCATATCCTTAAAAATTTAAATACATCAATCCTTTGTAACTTAAATACTGTTCCCCCAGAAAGCCTTTCTTACTAATGCACCCCAATTTAAAACGATCCCTTCACTTCCAAACCCCATCATCAACCACCAATGATACCTACAGTTTAAGTGTCAAATAATTAAGTATTGCATTATTTTTATTTCATGGTTATATTTTCTTATATATTTTGTTTTCTAGTCTTTGATTCTAAGTCACTAAGACTACTAGTGTATTTTGGACAGGGAGAGTTTCGTGCACTTTTTTTTTTTTTTTTTAAATCAGCACTACCATGGTCCTTGGAGAGAGTATGTTCTTCATTAAATACCTTACTTTTTCATGGGTTGAGCTGTCAATCTGGACATCTTACATATTTCCACATTAAACTCATTTTCATAACTTAATAAAGTGCACTCTTTTGGAAGCTCCCAGATATTCTACTGGAGAATAAAAATCATCTCTATTTTTAGTTTGGATTTGTCTTTTTCCTCTATTAAAACCCCATCAGGGTTAGCCCCTTGCCCTACTAGAGCGAGTGATGTTTCCTATGCACATGGACCCCAAATGTTGAGGAAAATACCAAATGGATCATTGAGGACAGACTATATACCACAGTAAAGTCATCTGCAAGGCACTTTTTTGTTCTTAAGTTGTGGAGTGCATTACCGAATTGGCAGGGTAAGTTAAAACTGATGTTGAAAAAAGAGGGGGATCTCTGGGTGGCTCAGGGGTTTAGCATCTGACTTCGGCCCAGGGCATGATCCTGGAGTCCTGGGATTGATTCTCACATCGGGCTCCCTGAATGGAGCCTGCTTCTCCCTCTGCCTGTGTCTCTGCCTCTCTCTCCCTCCCTTTCTCTCTCATGAATAAATAAATAGAATCCTTAAAAAAAAAAAAAAAAGAAAAAGAAAAAAAGAAAGAAAAAGGAAATTCAACTCCATCCTAAGTCATGTTTATTTAATCAGTGCTGATTTAATTAACCACCAGGGTTCTCACTTATAAGTCCGTGGGAATACCAAACACCTCTTTTGATGATCCTTAATTCACCAGAACCTGTCTTCTGATGGTTTTAGCTAGGCAGAGGTGCTCACAGCCTACCTGTGGTGCCGTGTGAGAGAGAGCAATGACTTCATACAAGACTGTTCCTTTGCTTTCTCTCTCACTAGGATTTTCTGAATCTCCAAATCTCCCTCAACACTTTTCTGCTGTCCTACAGTGAACTCCCATGTTCCCAGGAACTAGTTCCCAGTGCAAGTTTGGTGCTACACAGATCTCCTGCTGCAAACTCTGCCTCTGCTGATTCCAAGTCACTTCCAAGATTTATGGAGGGATATATATGAGAGAAAGACTAGCAGGGATGTGAGAACCCACTCTCCAGCGATAATCACATATAGGGAGTCAGTAGGAGGAGAGATGTCCCGGGGGGAAAAGAAAAATAGATGTGCTGGAAAAACAGAGAGATTAAAAGGGAAGGTGGGTAGTTTAAAAAATGCAGAGCAAAACGGGAGAATGATTATTTAATTGTACGGTGTGATGGGATTATATGGCCAGTTCTTTTGCTGTAGCATTGTTTCTGTTGGAGAAATGAGATTTACGTAGGTCAGATAGCCAGCTGTTACTTAATTTAATCGCGGGACCCTGATTTTCAAAAATAGAGTTTTAGTTTCAGTATGTCACAAGTACATTAATTATATATGATTATTGGCTTAATAAATCTTTATAAATTAAATAAATTTAATCTAAGATTAAATAAATCTTAATAAATCTTAATAGATAAACCTTAAAAGCTAACTTTGTGCCTTCAGCTAGGCACCTAGCTCATATTAAGGACATGGTGGTAGTCAAATATATTCTCTGCTGCCAGAGAGAAGGTTTATCTTCAAATTGCAATAGAAAATTGTATCACCTGCGTTCTGCTGCACTTCCAATTACTAGGAAGCTTTGACATTTTTAATGCTTCCTTTTTGGAAAATTGTCTTTACCTGGCTATCATTTGGGTCTTAAACTTTATTTATTTATTTATTTATTTATTTATTTATTTATTTATTTATTTATGCTATTGACTTTTTCTGCAAGTGTTGTCAGTATTTTCTAGATTTTTCTTCCACTTTTGTGTATGATGTCTTTTTGAAATGGAGATATTTTAATTTGGTGACCTTCATAGGTATGGATTTTCTTTAGTGGCCTCTTCCATGGCTTTAGGCGTAGAGAGTGCTCAGCCACACAAACACCCACGTTGCTGGCAGAGGGCAGAGCATGTGTGCAGAGTCTGAGGTGGTTTCAGGGAAGTAAAAAATAAAAGCCAGTGAGCCTGTAATTCTGAGCTAGAGAGGATGTGTGACGAGGTCAGAGGATGTATGACCTTGAGGCTGGATTAAGGACTGTATCTTCGTTTTGAGGGATCTATGTAGCCATTGAAGGGCCAAAAACAGGGCAAGAATATGACCAGATGAAAGGCCAGTCTGGTGGTGATGTGGCCAGCAGTGGGAGGGGCCAGGAAGCAGGTAGCCTGTGACCAGGGGCACCCTTACTGTCCATACAGAAGTGGGGGTCTGGTGTGGCGCCATGGGAAGTGGAGGCAAGGGAGTTTGTTTTAAAGAAACACTTTAGAGCTAGAACACACAGGATGTGGGGACAGACCCAAGGGGGGGCAGTTGGAGAAGAGGTAAGGAAACTGACCAGATACTGGTGTGATGGCTGGAGGGCAGAGGTGCATCGTTGGGATGGGTAGCAGGAAGGAAGCAGAAGCTCACTGTGGTGCATGTCTGTGCTTCACGAAGTTCACCTAAGTGTGGCCTGGGACTCATATATTCTCATATGGCTGAGAATTAGTAAGGGTTGGGACAAGCTGACAGGGTCAGAGAAGAGAAGGAAGGCTGGTTCTGTACTTGGAAGAGCTCTTACCATTAGGGAGCAGACTGAGAGGAATTTGGGGATGGAAAGGAAAGAGGAAAGTTTGAAAGAATATGCTTCTGTGAAAATCAGAAGAAGCATTTATTTCAAGAAGTGGAATAATGACCTGTGTAAAATCTCACTAAGTATACTGGTCAGGTGAGAACCAGCACCCTGGAATCTTACTGGTGATCTTAAAAGAGCTGTTGGTCAGGATGCCAGGGTGGTATAGTCCATTAAGTCTCCAACTCTTGGTTTTGGCTCAGGTTGTGATCTCAGAGTTGTGAGATCGAGCCCCTGTAGGCTCTGTACTCAGTGTAGAATCTGTTTGAGATTCTCTCACCCCTCTACTCCTCCTGCTTGTGCTTACTCTCTCTCAAATAAATAAATAAATCTAAGAAAGAAAGAAAAGAAAGAAAGAAAGAAAGAAAAGAAGAAAGGAAGGAAGGAAGGGCACCTGGATGGCTCAGTGGCTGAGCATCTGCCTTTGGCTCAGGGCATGATCCCAGGGTCCAGAGATTGAGTCCCTCATCGGGCTCCCTGCAGGGAAGCCTTTGTTTCTGCCTCTCTCTCTGTGACTTTCATGAATAAATAAATAAAATATTTAAAAAAGAGCTGTTGACCAGAGTGGTGCTATCAGGACAAAAGCTAGCATGGATTGCAGAGGGTGCTAGCCAAGGCAGTAGGCACCTCCTCGTGTTCATGAGGAGAGCAGGGGTGTCTTCAAAGAGATGACGGAAAACATTCTAATGAGTGTTTGGATGTGAAAGGATGGGTCCAATGAGAGGGAATAGATTGAAGATGCAAGAGAAAGACAATCTGATCCAGACAGTGAGATTTTCCCTGGAAAAGTGGAAACAAGGAGGATCCAGAGCAGCACAGTGGAACAGCTGGCTTTTGCTGTGAGAAAAGATACTTGCTTCACTATAAATGGAGGGAGAAAGAAGAAAAAGAAGAAGGTATAGAGGCAGGCTGGTTTGCAGATTTGTTGGTGGAAGGATGAGGGGATTCTAGGAGATTCTATCTAATGGCTTCAGTTTTTCTTTTAAATGATGCAGCATGGTTAGCTGGTGACCTCCATTGGGAGTGATGGTGAGGGGTAATCAGGCTGTAGATGGGAGAGGGCCCTTCAAATCGGGTTAAGGGGGCTTACGTAGAATTAGCAGCTTGGATAGTAAGAAATTTGGCATCAGCCAAAGAAAGATCTGGGCTTTTCCCTGGATACTGGGAGGTAACTATTAAAGTATTAGAATTTCCCAGGTGATATCCGGGGTACCATTGTCTTTGGTGGGCTTCTAGAAACACACCTGATAGGTTAGGCTAATGAATGAACCAGGACGGGGCTTGCCACACCAGGTGGATTTAGGGTAGGGGCTGCCCATGCCAGAAAAACCACCATATAGTTTGTGGTGGTAGCTTTGCTTACCGGTACACCTAGAAACTGACTTTGATCATATGGGCAATAAATCGTCAATCATGCCTTAAATAACAAAGCCTCTGTGAAACTCTAAACACCAAAGCGTGGGTGAAGTTCTGGGGCTGGCTCTGTGCTGTGTTTGCTCCACATTGATTCTGGGAGTATAAGGTGTTCATGAGCACAATGCAAGTTTGCATTAGAACCCTCCCAGACTCTGCTCTGTGCATCTCTTCCTGTGGTTGGTTCTGATTTGTATGTTTTCCTAAAAATAAATATAACCATGATTTTTTTTAAATTTTTATTTATTTATGATAGTCACACGGAGAGAGAGAGAGAGAGGCAGAGACACAGGCAGAGGGAGAAGCAGGCTCCATGCACCGGGAGCCCGACGTGGGACTCGATCCCGGGTCTCCAGGATCGCGCCCTGGGCCAAAGGCAGGCACCAAACCGCTGCGCCACCCAGGGATCCCATAACCATGATTATAAAACATTTCAGTGAGTTCTGTGAGTTCTTTTAGTGAATTTTCTTTTTTTTTTTTCTTTTAGTGAATATTCTAATGTGAGAGCAGTTTTGGGAAAACCCCGTGGACTTGCACTCAGCGTCACAAGTGAGGATGGTCTCGTGTGCACCCTTTGCTCAGACTTTGTAGTTGGTACTTGCCTCCTTAGAGTATGAGTCAGAAGCCTTGGGCAGACTTAGATGTCTCTAGGAAATGTGCTCCTAGCCTCAGAGTTTGGCTACTTCTGTGTACAACCCATTTAATATTTGGGGGAAATTCGTTTTGACGTGACCAGAACTATTCCTTGAGAAGTTGTGACTCAGTCATGTGTCAGGTGAGTGGTAGGATCTAGACTGTTGGAGTCAAAGGACAATGACTATTAAAGCTGTCCCCCATTGTGCCATTGGGGTGGTTCAAGTGGCAGAAAAGAAGAGGGGTCCAGATACAGAGAGATTTCAGAGACAGAGCTGACAAGAGCTGTTTTTTCTCCCGCACCACATTCGGAGGCCTTGGTTCTTTTCTCTCTTAAGCACACCTGAGGCAAAAAGCAAGCCCTATTTGTAACAGCAGCTCATCTCTGAAACGATCATAGTACATCAGTCACTGTCATGAGTGGGTTGGAAGTGGTGGTGGGGCTCGAGTCATCATAGAGTGGATCAGAATATCTGGGTGGGGAGTACCCTTAGAAAATGTCTAGCAGGTGTTTCTGGTTTATCAATCTAGGGAAATGTGCCCTTTACTCAAGATTGAAAATAAGTGGTTTAAGAAACAATTTGAATAAACAGTTTTTAAAAAATATTTTATTTATTCATGAAAGACACAGAAAGAGGCAGAGACATAGATAGGGGAGAAGCAGGCTCCATGCGGGGAGCCCGATGTGGGACTCGATCCCAGGACTCCGGGATCATGCCCTGAGCCAAAGGCAGACGCTCAACCGCTGAGCCACCCAGGTGTCCTGAATAAACGGAATTTATGTAAAAGAAAAGCTTTCTGGAGCGGAGGACATGACAAGTGAAGCGGCCATATAATCAGATTCTCTTGGGCAGGCACAGAGCCCCTGGAATACGATCCCGGGCAAACCCTCTTACCCTTGGGGTTTTTGCCATGGTTGATAGCTGTGCAGATTTGCATACATAGTCTGTGTCCAGAACATTTTCTGGTGAATAACAATTAATCAGAGAAAACAAAGGTTTCCATTTGGGGTGGCATCCTGTTTCCCATAGAAATGAATCCATATTTCCTTGAATTAAAATTTGCCTCAGATAAAAAGATGCAAGAATTTTGGGGTGGTGGGCTCAACTGCATGTATTCAGTTGAATATACATATCCATTGCAAAATGATTCTCTGATTTTAGTACTGGGACTTTTATTTTACTGGAGATTTCACCTGGCTTTCTTCCATCTCCTTATTTTTGTATGGCAATAAAAGCATGTTTTATTTATGTTTCCTCAGATAGGCTGGATATTACTGAAAGTGTTGGAACACAGGCTAATTACCATAATCATTGTGCAATAACTGAAATATTGCCTCTTCTGAATTTAAGGGGTTCTTTTTTTTTTTTTTTTTTGCATTTCTGCTCTGGCTTTACATTTCATACATCTGTGCATTGTGCATGTGTTCATTCATGGTAGTTACTGCTTCAGCTGTACTACTGGGGAATTTGGGAGAGGACCCCCAAACTAGGATGCTGTTTTAGTGATATCTTATTGAGATGTAATTGGATACCATTTCTCTCCCATGGGTCACCCTTTGTACATATTGCTGCAAGCGGGCAGTTTCATCCTGACTGTCCTATGGCTTCTGGAGAAAGAGTCTATAGCACTGGTGTAATATTCATCATTTCCAAAAGTGCAGTGCTCAGAACATCCCATACTCACTTGATTGTTCTTGGAGCTGTTTGGTGTCTGGTGATGATTTGTAATGGCGGCAGAACACAGCAAGGATGATGGGTCATGTGGCTGGCCAAGTAGATGATATCTGGTACTTCCCTTGATTGTCCACATGTGAAGTTCTTAGCCCTTTGTGTAGGAAATGCTCATTTTTCCAGTTTTACTCAGGGAGCATGAGGGTGGAAAAGTGGAATCTCGACTTGCTCTGCTTCTGGGTGAGGACTTTTGGAAGGAGAAGCCTCTACTCTCCACTGGCTCATGAATGGCAGCCAACAAATCTCTGCAGTTGACATAAGCGACAATACACTTGGCTGTTCTGAACTTTTTCTTATTTCTTTAGCAAAGAGGGGAAAGGAAGGGGGTAAAAGCCACCCCCTCCCAAGTGTCAGCAGATCTCAGTTACCATCACTGGTATAGACTTAAATGAAGTAGTGACAACAGCCAAAGTCACAATGGCCTAAATAATAGAGACATTTATTTTTCTCTCTAATCTGTTAGCGTGTACAATGTGGGTCTGGCATGGTGGCCCCAAAGATATCAGGGATTGGGTGAAAAGCCAATGTTAAAATTGACAAGTCATCCTTGGTGAGAAGTGAGCAGGATCCTTTATTTTGGCCATAAGTGGGTTACTGGTGACTTTGATATGACAACTTTCACCAGTGGCATGTATCTGTGGGCTGGGGTGGTGGAAGCTCAGAAGCACTGGCTGGAAGAGTGAATGTCTGTGATGAAGTGGAGACAGCAGACAGAGATCATGGCTCCTGGAAGCTCCACTCTGAATGGAAGAAGCTGGAGAGCTTAAGCTGGTGTTTTGCAGGGAAGCCTATCACTGTGGATCTAAGGATGGGAGAGGTCCTGCTAAGGCTGATCCTTATGGGCATATTTGGCTCTGCCCAACCCCAGTCTAAAGGTGTTAAGGGAGAGGTTCTTTTATTTATCTCTTTGTATCTAGTGGTTGGCACTATAACTAGAACGCTCAGAATCTCTTTGTGGAATGAATAAAGAAGTCTCACAGGGCACCCCACCATCAAGCTGGTTTCCATACAGGCCCCAGTACTATTCCCAAGCTTGGATCTGCTCTCTGCTTTCTGTAAGAATATACCATCTAGATTCTAAATAGGATGGACATAAGTTTTTATGTTTTTCTCATTTTCTCAACCAAAAAGGGAATGCCATTAAGTCATATCTCCTCACCCCTGGTTGCCTTTTGTGCCGTCGGTCCTCCCCCCACCCCCCGGCCTCTTTCCAGCCTAGATGCATCATCCCCAGCTTTCTTGCTATAGTACCTGATTTAAAAACACACTACACTTAGTTGTTATTTATCAGAATGATTGTTTGCCAGTGTTTCACGTTCTGTGCTGAGTTAAGAGAAATGGATTTGATTAATGTTTGCCAAAGAATTTTTCTAAAAAAAGTCTTTTTTTAAAAATTATTTATTTATTTATTTATTTATTTATTTATTTATTTATTTATTTATGATAGATGGAGAGACAGGCAGAGACAGAGAGGGAGAAGCAGGCTCCATGCAGAAGCCTGATGTGGGACTGGATCCCGGGTCTCCAGGATGACTGAACTCTGGGGTAAAGGTGGCGCTAAACTGCTGAGCCACCTGGGCTGCCCAGAAAACATCTTTCTTAACATCAGTAATTTATATGATGCACAAATAATGTTCAGTATCTATTTTTTAGATGCGTAAGATGTTTTATGAGTCTATGACCTTGTGAGTGTATGCGGCAAAGCAGAACAGGCCTGTGTTTCTGGGATTGGTCCGATAGCACTCTGCATGGACCCCTCCTCTTTCAGTTTTCAGTTTTAAGAGAGCTGGCATTTTATCATTTGAGCAAATGAATGATGAATGACCTAAAACATGTATTAAACTTCATGGTTTGTCCAGGAAACCAGGGCAAGGAACTATAAATTGATGATCTGCCTCCCCGTGGGTCAAATAACTTATGATCTGTCATGCAGTGAATGAAATGCTGTGGTTAGGAGGAATATTATGGTGGTTATGTGCAGATGTTTCTTACATTGAAAAATGGGTTTATTAATGGCATACTTATGAAGAAAGTTCTAATCAGGAATTCTGTTACCGTATTTAATTAACTAGTCAGCTGTTGAAGATCCATGAAACTCAGATCCAGAAGTGAATGACAATCAATTATTGGTTTTGCTTTGCCCATAGCTAAGAAGAGGATGGTGGCAGACCTCAAAAAGCTCAATCAAAAGAGTAGATAAATATTTTATTTTGTTTTTGGTCATTGGTAATCTAATGAGAGGAAACACACGTCTGCCTTGATTTCTGTTTGGCTCTACAACTTGTTTGAGTTTCAAGAGGGTGCAGACGATGTGTGAGATGGAAAAAGAGTATTAGATCATTTGCAAGATAATAGTCACATGTCAAGACAATGCAACCAGTGTTTACCGCTAAATTTCATATTAATAGCTCTGTAATGGGACATATGCATCATCAACAGAACCTTCAGAAAAAGATTTGAAGCTTTAAGGACAATGATCAACTTATTTCTGTAATTATGGGACTAACTTCATCCCTTTTCTGATACAATTTTTGAATTAGATTCTGCATACACTGGACTGTAATGAAGGATACAGATGGGAAAATATTTGAAATCATTAACATATGCATGAATATGCAGTGGTTAGCATATGCTAGGAATACCAAAGGGTATGTAGTATGAATTTTAGATGCCTTATTTTTAAGGATTTTACTTTGTGGCAAAGCCAGTATTTTTTTTTTGTTGTTGTTGTTAGTTTGGTAAAAGCCTTTATTTTTATTAATGATGGCTTTTGAAGATGTCATCCAAAAGAAATGAGCCTGGCATGACCAGGGAACACCTTTAAGGACCCTGGATGTTATAAGGGACAGTTGCTTTCTACAGGGAATTATTTAGAACTTGTGTGATTCTAACCTGTTATGTACTCATTTCTTTTAGAAGCTGGAAAATTGAGGATTTTTTTGCTACTCACAGAAAAGAGACCTACATTAACTTTGATGCTGCAGGATAAATTCTTAGGAGTACACCATCCCTGTTTCTGCACCCATTTCCATATTCAGGGTCAGCTTCCAAAGAGCTACTCTTAGAAATCAAAGTGGAATGACTTAGTTAGATCACATATATAAATCTTTGTATTTTTCCAGAAGCAGAACTATTCTAAGACCATGGTCTCAAAGTCAATTAGCCAAGAAAGAGAACTGTACTCACAAAGTTATAGCAGAATTTTAGTTTAACACATGTTAAAAATGAGAACATTGTATTACTCAGAACACACATAAAAAGTGGACATTTGAAGATTAGGAACAATTTTAGGTGAGATAAGTGTTGAGATTGAATGGGTATTGTTTTCACTTGACATGGCCTGAGGTCAGACTTGCTAAGAAGATTCCAAAGGACAGTTGGCATGATTGAATGCTCTTCACTTGTGATTGGGTGATCCCTTACTCTCGGCTGTTTGCCATGGTATTATTCAAACCAAAGTAAAGGAACTAAAATAAAAATTTATATGTTTCTTACCAGTGACTTTAAAGACCTGTGCTATGTGTATCCATTCATTACACGTCTTTACATATACCTGTATGAATACTAAAATGAAGATAGGTGTATGTGCACTATTCCATAAAGAATGCATCTTTTGATGCACTGTAATGTTCAGTAGACAGTTGATTTAACCACAAGGCTGTTGTATTCCATACTTTTTATTTTGTGCTTTCAAGGTCAAGGGTTCAACATGTTCTTTCCTCTTCCTTTTGAACATGTCACCTGAAACATTTCCAGCATCCTTCAAAATAGAGATCATAGCATAGTAAGCCTTCAGATACTCTATGTTCAACAATTAACGTCTATTTCTTAACCAGAGTTCTTGGGTTTTTTGGTCCTGTGCCTTTCTTCAGTGTCTCGAATCCTGTTGTATTTCTTGAAATGGGTTAAATATGCACATTTAGCTGTGGATGTCTTTATTTTGATATCTTATCTACAAATTCCTAGAATGTAGCAACATACTGGAGTTGATATAAATATTACTATTGGTAGTTTGGCTAGTTATTGGCACATTTTTCCTAATAAGATTAAAGAGAATATTGATTATTCCTATATTTTAAAATAATATTCTTGAGAAACAATTTTCTATAACTGGAGCAAAGGTGTGAATCAGGGAAAATTATGATGAAGTTTATCTGCATTTTATGCCATTGTTCATTTTTAAATACGCGATTAATTGTTACATTAAGATTGTATTGTCATATAACAGATGTCATGTTTATAAGTACCTCAACATCAGCCTGGGGATGGAGAACAGATAAAACATTGTTTTGTATTCTGCAGAAGCAGATGTTTGATTTCATCCTAAATGATCATGCTTGCTTGTTTTAAGACAAAGCATTCTTCAGTATCAAATATCACAAGCTGCTCTTTGTGGAAAGTATCAAATGAATATTTGGAAAGGATAAGAAAATTTATTATAGAGTGAATAAAGATGATTCCTCTCGAAGCTGACTTGAAGAAAGAAATTTTAGTGTTTAATTAAAGTTTAATTGCAATCATCTATGTTTATTGTGATTGTAAAATGCACAATAGTAAGTAATTCCACCATATTTTAAAGTTTAATTTGCATTAATGAACCAAGAGCAAAATTGAATCCCTAATTTTCTTACTTGACCAAAGTAAATGTACCAGGTAAACTGATGGCTTTTATTTAAAACTTTTGATCATACACTTTGTTAAAGAAGAGTAATACTTTCCTTAGTTGATTTTTTCCCATACTATACGCAGTGGTAGATTTTAATGGTTTTCAAGCACTATGTATTCATATGTTTAACATTCTAATTCATGATCTAACTTATTATGGGTAGAATGTGGAGATTAGTCCTCCATGTGGGGGACAAATCTCCACAGCCTTCCCAATCATGAAACCTTAAATATTAGACAAGAAATAAAAGGACAGATTAAGTCACATTTTAAAGGTAAAAAGAGCAGTGGAAGAAGGCAGAATTTGGTTTACACTCTGGGGTAATGCGTGGTGATGACCAAGACCTGGACCCTGCCACCTTGTGGGTGTTTGGATTATCTTCCTAGTTTCCATGAAATGGAGATATTTACCTCCAAGTTCCTATGAGGACCAAACATAAAAACGTGGGGGTAATGTATGCATTTAATAAACTCATAATATACACTAGTAGTTGGTGGTAAAGGTTGCCATGATGCTGAGATTGTGACCCTTGGCCATGATGGTCTAACTTCTTTCTGTCCACGCTATGCTGTTGTTTTTCTACGTGAATGCAGACTCTCAGGGTTATAAACTACCAGGGTCTGAATGTGTTCTGACTATGTGTGAAAATGGGGCTACAGACAGCAGTGAGGCCAGGGGCTGCCTGCATGTGGCCTGGAGTAATGACGTTGGATGACAGTTCTGGAGGCAGCAGTGGTCATTTCTGGCCAGAAGCCCAGAAGGCTCCATCCTGAGCATGCTCAGGTTTCTTGTTATAAATAAGAAAACTGAAACTGCCCTCTTTGGGGGACTCTTCTGAAAATAGACTTTCTAGGGCAGTTAGTTTTAGGGCCTTGAAATGTATCAAGAGGACCTTGAAGGTGCTTCTTAGAACTTTCAAGTTTAGGATGTGTCTGGGGGACAGATTTATCTTGAAGAAATCTCTCTCCCTCTCTCTCTTTTCCTCTCTCTCTCTGTCACACACACACACACACACAGCCCCAAATGTAGCTTATTATAAAACTTGGCTGGCACTTTACCAGTGCTAAATGTTTATTTTCCTCATTTGCTTTCCGAAAGTTTAGCTGAGAAAATATTCACTGTGATAGCATTGGACTGATAACTAAGCCCCAGAAAGCATAATTGTACAAAATGTCATGGTTTCTGTTCCTCCCATTTACAACATTGATGCAGCAGAGACTCCCTAATGGAGGTGGGGCTGATGTTTCCACTTCTCACCTCATATTTGTTTCTCAGTATAATCAAAATAATGGGATTTTGTATTTGTAGAACACACTTCAGAACTGACTTTCAAATCACTCAAGGAAGAACATCACATAGGCTGGTAAGTGGTAACTGTTATCCCTCCTCCAGGATAAAGTTAGGGAAGTGAAATCAGAGCTGGCTCAGAATCACTTAGGAAGCTCATATCAGGGCTCAGAACAAAATGCAGGACTGATGAATACTGAGCCATTGTCAACTCACCTGTGTCTGCCAGTAGTAGTATGCATGATGCTTAACAGTTGGCTCTTTTCAGGGGAAAGGGAACTCTGGTAGTAGCATTTCCTGGTTTCTAAAGTGTGAATACTTCCACCATGACTAGTTTCAAGCTCTTGATGTGATGTTCCTGAGCACAAAGTTGGGGAGAGGTGGGTATCACTGATTGTCGAGGCTGTTGCAAGGTGGCTGCCGCATACTACTCCTTACACCCAAGAGTAAACCTTTCTGGTTTACAGGATCCCTTACAGGATTTCTATTAGGTCAATTCTAAGAGCAACATGGTGTACTGCCACGGTTATAAAGAAGTAGGATATACAATGTCTGTCATCCCAGAGCTTGATGATAAGATCAGTAAGTGGTGTGTGCGTAGGAGTGCACCATACTATAGGTAGGCTTTGGTTGTCTAGCAGTGGCTGTACAAATGCCAGGTGGCTCAGATCTCTTAAGGCTGGACGAGTAGGGCTGGAACTAATAGATAAAATTTAAATAAGTGGAAATCTGCAGGGTGCAGAACGAGCCATGAGGGCACTTCCTATCCTCCTTTTCTAGTTTGGATAATTCTTTTGACCTTGTCACCACCTAATTCAGATACTACTGTATTTATGCTTTACAAGGGACCGTGTGGTTTTGAGGGAAGACCACTGAGTCATCAGAAGGTCTAGGTTAAACAGCTGATTTTGCTACCTTCAAATAGGAGGTGTTGGGCAAATCCCTAAATGTTATCACTTATCTGAGTCTAAGCTTTCTTCATATATGGAATATATGTAGCCCTTTAGAAAAATGGTGATCTACTTTACAAGCTTGTTTTGAGGACACACCATGTACCCCAATGATAAAAATCAGTGTGCTGGATGCCTGGGTGGCTCAGGCGTTGGGCATCTGCCTTCGGCTCAGGGTGTGCTCCCGGAATTCTGGGATTGGGTCCCACATCGGGCTCCCTGCAAGGAGCCTACTTCTCCTTCTGCCTATGTCCCTGCCTCTCTCTACGTCTGTCATGAGTAAATAAATAAGATCTTTAAAAAAAAATCAGTTTGCAAGCATACCATGCTGTAATGATGCTGATGATATAGTGATGTTTGTGGGGGTAATGGTGTGGATGATGGTGATGGTGGTGGAGATGGTGATTATGTGGATGGTGATATTATGGTGGTGTTGATGATGCAGACAGTGGTGTTGATGGTAGTGGTGGTGATGATGACAATCATCATTAAGTTACTCTCACTTTTCCTGCCCACTGCTATCTTTCAGGTTCAACATAAGCAAACAGAGTTTCTTGGAAGTTCATTAATTATTATAACTAGTTGCACTAATATGAGTTAATAAAACAACATGGGCAAAAGATCCTAACACGTGTGTCCCTCCTTGCACAAAGTTTCCAAGGTCCTGCTCCCACCATGAGGAGGAGGCTCTGACGGCAGTGGGCCAACTGCAGTGGCATTTCATACAGAAATCAGAGATTTACTAACACAATCTACCAGTCTGTCTTCCCCTTGGCTATCTTTTGTGTGTTATAACACTTTCACAAGGTGAAAAAAAGAGAAAGGGAACTTATCAGAGAAGAGATTCTGTTCCATACAGAAAAATGCGGCTTTGCAGGAAAGAAAAGTTACCTAATATCAACATATATCTCACTTCCACCATCTCTAATGTGGTTCCATACCTGACATAAGGAATATTAAATAAACAGAACCTGGGTGAGAGTCTAAGGTGTGGAAGGATGGAATTTAACATCTGCAGCCTGGCCTTTCTTACCACATAGAACTTTGTTTACACTTGTTGATACTATAACTGACTTTATTTTCATACCCTGTCATGGTCTCACTTAAAAATGGGAAAAATTAAGCAAACATATCTTTTCTCATTAAACATTTTATAAATACTAAATTGTATAGTTGTTATTTCCACCAGTTACAACCGGGTTTGTTGGAGATGTGTGAATATGGTGTTTGTGTTATGTGTGCACACGCGCTCACACACACACACTTTATCAACAATGACTCATTTCATTTAGGGAGAAAATGGTAAAGAGGGTAATCAATCAGAATAACTGTTACACCATGACAGTATGTACCAATGCTGGGTACAGACTATAATAGAAATCAGGGTGTTAAATGGTTGTTTTGTTGGCTAGGAACAGTCTGGAATATCTGTCTTTTTTCTCACAAAGATTAAATGATAAGGTATGATGATTACTTATTGGCTCCAATTTGTTTGCTGTCACTGGTTTTTGTTTGGTCAGATTTTACATTCCCCTCACATGGATTTCCAGTTTTGCTGGTGGAGTCAGAGCTCCTTTTCAGAGATTAATATTGCCTAACATATAGCTTGAAAATTTTCTTTATTTATCTTTTAAAGCATAAGATAACTCATGGTGAATTATATTTCAGAAAATATTTTAATATAATAATACTTTATCTTTTCATTTGATATAATTTATGGTATGTAAGCCTATACTTTTATGCTTTTTAAAAAAATGTTATTTTAATGCTAGAGAGTATTTATAATACTAAAATTCTTGAAACATGGCGTGTATCCCCATCTGCTCAGGGTCACTATTATGGCTCCTGGGAGTGTGTGACGATTTTCCTCATACAGGTTTTGAAAATTTGTTAGATAGATAGATAGATACACATTCACACCTTTGTGAAACACGTTTTTCTTCATAATATGGAAACAATACATTTCTTTGTTTATTATATGTTTCTCTCCATAAAAATTATATTCTGAGGAGAGAATTTGTTTTGTTCAGTGTTGGATCCTCATAGCACGTGGCACATAATAAATACTGAAAATGTACTTGTTGAGAAAATAAGATACACGTCAGCTTCTTTCTTCTCTACCCTTCCCTTCCCTTCCTTTCCAAGCACATCTCTGTGACCTTCAGGCAAGGTCTTGGGTCTCTTCATGATTGGTTTTTACTTATATTTAAGTGAAGTTTATTATAGGTAACATTGAGTAAGTAAGTTCTAGAGCAGAAATCACAAACTGGTAATTTGTGGCAAATTTTGGCAGGCATCATTGTTCCTTCCCTGAACAAAATTTATAATAAACTTCTTCTCTAGTTGGGCGGCACCTGTGAGAACTCTGTGATTTTGCTGGCTTTACTGGGTAGACTGGCAGACTGGTGGTCTCAAGCCTCTGCTGGCCTGGGTGCAGCAGGTGCTCCCTGCAGATTACCCAGGTATATCACAGCCACAAAGTCTTCTCCCATTTGACCCTTCCCCTGGATTCTTGTACTAATCATTCATCTTCCTGGCCTCAGAAACCATCTGCATTTTCTGTCTGAATCCAGTGAGTTTGGTGTTGGCACCAAACAAAGGGAAACTGCCTTAAATAGGAGCTTACTGGGCGTCAGATGATTTTCTTAATGTTACCTCTTTTGATTCTCCCAGTGATCCAAGAGGGCAGGTGCCTTGTCTGTGTTTCTGATAAAACAACAACAGGACAGAACACAATACAACAAAACCTAGATGCTTCCAGGGCATATTTCCATAAAACCTCTTTATGCTTAGTAGTAACTTTAATAATGTAAGGGAGGGCAACTAATTTTATTACTTATTACATATTAGTGGGTGTTTTGGCTTCTGAAAATCTTATAAATTAATTCTCGAATATCATTCATCAACTCAAAAACATTAATTTCTCATGCCTCTTTGTTCTCATATTCCCTCTACACTGTACGTACCCAATACAATAAAGTCTTGTTGGTGCTTATTCTGTGTTAAAAGATATGTGAAGTATTTTAATTCTGAAAAGGCAATAAGTTATGATAAATATATGGGTCACATCATGGGTTATTTTGTCCATCAGATGGACGTTTCAGACAAGAGTTGTCTGGATGAATTGAAGATGCACCGCCGAGGTGAGAGGGCATGGAGAGAGCCAGGTTTGAGTTTAACCTCAAACAAATGGGCCTTGCAAGCTTTCTATGGGACTATAGACTTACCTGGGCATCGGGGGAGAGGGATCATAGTTTGTGTGCATGACCCCACATGGGACCCAGCGAAGGGGCCAGTGTGGCCTGTGTGCTTAGCCCTCCTGAACGGAAGGCAGGGAATCTCCACGAAATGTCCTGTAAATCAGTGATCAGTGTCTTTCTTAATTTTTTTTTAATTTTTATTTATTTATGATAGTCACAGAGAGAGAGAGAGGCGCAGAGACACAGGCAGAGGGAGAAGCAGGCTCCATGCACCGGGAGCCCGATGTGGGATTCAATCCCGGGTCTCCAGGATCGCGCCCTGGGCCAAAGGCAGGCGCCAAACCGCTGCGCCACCCAGGGATCCCCGATCAGTGTGTTTCATCTCTGTTGCCACCTCTGTCCTCATCGTCCTGGACTTCAGACTGACGCGGGTCATGCAGCAGTCCACAAGCAGTCCAAAGTCCTCTCAGCAGCCTCTGCCCGGGGCTATTTCTCTTCTTGGATGTGCTTGCTCAGTGCTGGCAACTCCACAGCACATGTGTGCTCACATGTGTCTCTTGACTCGGGTACCACTGCCGGCCCCTAGGTCGGGCCTCTCTCTTGTACCTAGACACAGCCATGGCTGCCACCTCATTCTTCTGTCTTGGTTTCCTAGTCACCTGCCCCTTAGCTGTTTCATTAACCTATTCTTGAAGTAGAGGAGCCTTGAGCCTGTGGTTGCCCTTTACCTTCTTCACTTCCTCCTCTCTTAATCTGCAACCCAGCAGTCAGCCATGGTCCAGTCTTCTGACTGGCTTCTCTGTCCTCACACTTTCCCTGTCATCACTCTTCCACTCATTCTTTATCCCAATTCTTTATGCAGTTGATTTTTGTTCATCCACTGACAATAAGTTTGTTTACTCCATTATCCAGAAAAATTTAACTACCCTCCATGCTTCTTTCCAACTTAAATTGTGTACTGCACTCTCATGATTCTGAAAAAAATCCTATACACACACACACACACACACACACACATATATATCACAGTAGTATCTTCTAACTGGACTGCCATATTCTTGAAGTTGAGTAGTGCCTTATTGATAGCTAGATTCCCATATATGGTGAGCAGAAAAATGCTGCCTTAGAGATATCCATGTCTTAACCCCAGATCCTGTGAATATGTCATATGGCCAAAGAAACTTTGCAGATGTGATTAAATTAAGGGTCTTGAGCTAGAAGATTATCTTGGATTATCTGGATGGTTCCAGTATGATCCAAAGGTCCTTATAAAAGGAAACAGAAGTGTCAGAGTGAGGGACGGATAAGAAGATGCTGCCCTGCTGGCTTTGAAAATGGGAAAGAGGCCAGAAATCAAGAAATGCAGAGAGCCTCTAGAAGCTGGGAAAGCAGATTTTCCTCTGGGCCCTATAAAATGAACACAGTACTACTGACAGTTGGATTTTTTCCCTTAGTAAAACCCATTTTGGACTTCTCAATACCCAAACTATAAGATAAGAAATTTTTATCTGTAATAATTTGTTATAGTAGTAATAAGAAACCAACACACAAGCTCTGTCGGGAGAGAGTAAATATTTGAGGTATAAGAGTGGCTGATAGAATGGAGCATATGATGGGGCACATTAAATTTTATATCAACTCTCTGAGGGGACATCAGTCTTAAGAAGAGACAGAACATTATATTGGCACATGGCGGGTTTGGGGAGAGCAGTGACACGTGTTGGTATGTATCTGGGATCAAGAACTTTCAGAATATTGAATTAATGGATATAATGTTAAAAATGTGGGAAAAAACCTAATACAGCTCCCAGTATGCTAGCAGACATTGGAAAGTGATTAAAGAGGGCGCCTGGGTGGCTCAGCTGGTTAAACATCTGTCTTTGGCTCAGGTCATGATCCCAGGGTCTTGGGATCGAGTCTTGTGCTGGGCTCAGTGGGGAGTCTGCTTCTCTCTCTCCCTCTGCTGCTCCCCCTGCCTGTGTGCACTATCTCTCTGTCAAATAAATAAATAATATCTTTTTTTAAAATAAATAATATCTTTAACAAAAAGTGATAAAAGGTTAACAAATACCTTAGCAACAGGAATTCTCAGTTACTGTGGGTGGGTGAGAATTCAAAATGGTGCAGCTTCCTCAGAAGACAGTTTAGTGGTTTGTTACAAAACCAAACATTCTCTTGCCTTATGATCCAGCTGATGTGCTCCTTGCTATTTACTGAAAGGTGTTAAAATTTTATGTCCACACAAAATCCTGCACATAGATGTGTATAGCAGCTCTATTCATAATTGCCAAAACTTGGAAACATCCAAGATGTCCTTCAGTAGGAAAGTGAAGAAAGAAACTGTGGTCCATCCAGACAATAGACAATTATTCAGCACTAAAAAGAAATGAGCTATGAATTCATGAAAAGATGTAGGGGAATCTTAAGTGCTTAGTCATAGGACCAAGTGAAAGAAGCCAATCAGAAAAGGCCACATACTGTATGGTTCCAACTATATGACATTCTGGAAAAGGTAAAACTATGGGGACAGTGAAAAGCTAGGTGGTTGCTAAGGGCTGGGGGGTGAGGTGGGGAGGGACGAATAGGTGGATCATGGAAGATTTTTAGGACAAATGACAATGTGTGATACCATAATTGTGGATATTGGTCATTATACCTTTGTCCAAACCCACAGGATGTGCAACACCGATAGTGAACCTTAATGTACACTGTGGACTCTGGGTGATGATGGTGTGTCAGCGCAGAGTCATCAGCTGCAAGGATGTACCACTCTATTGGGGAACGTCGATAATGGGGGAGCCTATGCATTGTGGGGGAAATCTCTGTGCCTTCCCCTCAATTTTACTATGAACCTAAAACTGCTGCAAAAAATGTCTTCATTAAAAAAAAAAAAAAAAAACAGTTAGGGATCCCCGGGTGGCTCAGGGCTTGAGCATCTCCCTTTGGCTCAGGTCCTGATCAGGTCCAGGGTCCTGGGATCGAGTCCCGCATCGGGCTCCCTGCAGGAAGCCTGCTTCTCCCTCTGCCTACGTCTCATGCCTCTGTCTCTCTGTGTCTCTCATGAATAAATACATGAACAATTAAAAAAAGAAAAGTTAACAAATTTGAATAGAAGCTAATTTTGGTAATACTGCAAAGGAGAAGGAATAACCATGAGCCCAAATTCCCTGCAGTGAACTTTGGTGCAGGCTCTCCGGCCCCTCCCGGGGCAGGATACTCCGGGTTTCTGCCTTCAGTGATCTGCCTGCACTTGGAACTGAACCCAGCTCTGTTCCATGTCCATGGTGTCGATGGGCCAGTTGGCTGGCAGACCATCTCCCTGTCTTTATATCCCCACAGCCGAGAAGGCTGATGGGCCAGGAGAAGTGGAGCCTGTGAGCCATGAGCAGTGACAGCAGGCCCTGGGGGCAGTTAGCCACTGGTGGCGCCAGCCCTCCCCCATCTGCTGTGTGACAGAGCTGCTGGGCTGCTCCTTCCAGTGGCGTCAGCCCTTTGGCAGCTGTGCACAGGGTTCTTGGAAAGAACAAAGTCTTTGCAGTTGCCTGGGTAGTCCGGCCCCGCTGAACTCTTGGGCTTTTAACTCAAATATCCCTTGTGGGTAAAGACACACAGCATGTATGCTCAGTGTCAGAACATTATCCTTCAGGTGATGTTGACACTTAGACTTACCACTTGGGACCCAAATATGGGCTCTTTTGTTCCTTAAAGAAAGTATAAAAATGGTCTTCCACTCACCTGCTAGAGTACAAATGGAGTTTAAAATAGAAAAAGCAAGCTGGCAATGTTAGATTTTGCTGTTTGTGTTTTGTCCTGACTTTTAACTAAGGCAAATGATATTGAATCCTTGATAGCGCTTGGAGATTATGCAAGTTAAAATGTCTGTGGATCCGTAATAGAAATGGACTAAATTGAAAGAGGAAAGCAGCGATTCTTGTTTGTCTCTATTTTATTATACTTACCAGAGCTATCCCTCTCTTCTAACTTTGGTTTTTCAATTAAAACACATTCACCGAGTCCCTGCTGATGCTTTGGAAATGAACCATTATTTTTCTCTTTTCCTCTTTGTCAGCAATGTTCACTTGCTCTTTGAGAAGGCAGCTCTGAGAGAAATACTACGTCCACAGGAACAATGCATGACTGAGAATGCACCAAATATCTTTATGCACTGGATAAAAACTAATTATGCTTCATACTACTGGGCATTGTGCCCATGTCTTTTTATGGAAGCTTCTTCCTTGCCTTTTGTAATTCCAAAATGGCAACGTCGCCATGATGAGCAGTTTTTCCCTTCGTTCCTTCACACACTCATTTTTATCCATTCTTTTCTAGAATATCAGGGTTCCAAAGAACCCATCTCTTCCACCTTTATCTGTTTTCACACTGCAGGATCCCCTGGAGTAATTTTATCTTTTCCCTGGTTTCAATGTGCAGTTATACCTGGAATCTTCCTTCCCTGGGTCTTTAGCCAGATTGGCCTCATCTTCTAGACCCTGCTCCCCAACCGTGTAGTAGATAGACCCCTTTCTGTGGCTGGCTCCCTAGGTCTGAGATTGCACTCATTGCCTGCCCCTTCTCCTCTGTCCCACACGGGTGAGCGGCTGGCCTCACCTGCCTATGACTCCGATGCCTCACTCTCAATTGTCTTATCTCGTGGCCTTGCCCAATTGGCCATCTCTTGCCTATGGTTCCCCCTCTCAGTCCTACAATTAAGACTCTCCTTGTGGTTCATTCAGTTAAGCATCTGCCTGTACAGCTCAGGTTGTGATCCCAGGGTCCTGGGCTCAAGTCCCACCTCAAGCTCTCTTCTTAGCAGGGAGTCTGCTTCTCCCTTTCCCTCTATGCTTGCTTTCTCTCAAATAAATAGCACCTTAAAAAAAAAAAAAAGAAGAAGAAGAAGAAGAATCTCCTTAATTAATGTTCCTTATTTCCCACTGCAGTTGTGCAGTACCATCTAACCTCCAGTCTGGTCCCCATCCTCCCATGCTTTCTCCACATTAGTCTAGAATTTTCCCACATGTCATCCAGTTTTTGCTCCGTAAAATCTTTCCAAGGTTCTGCATGGCCTAAGGGATGAATTCTTCACCCTTAAACTTTGTTGGGAAGGCCTTTTATGATTTCATCCCTGACAATTTTTCTCGGGTTCTCTCTCATCACTCCACAGCTGAAGTCTGTCATTCTTTAATAAGCTCACTGCATTTCCCGGGCTTTCCTTATGGTTACTGTTATGTGGGGCATAAACCTGGTGCAAGGGTTGCTTCTGAAGGTACTCCCAGCAAGCTGTCCCAGAGGTTGTGGAACGGAAAAGTTCATGCACCAAATTAAAATGCCTCAATCATTCTGTGTGCTGACTTAATTTGAAGCACACGGGAAGAGCTAGGGAGGAGATGGGAGAGTTGATGTCTCTAGGATAGAGTGCAAGCAGGTAGAGAAGCCCCTACTGAGTCCCAGGACACTGATGCTGATGGGGTTATGACGATCCACACTGAGGCTGCCTCCAGGGGCCCATGGAGAGACGGTGCCCTGGGCCAGTGCAACGTGCTTCCCGTACTGGAGAGCAGGTTCACTTGGCCACAGCTGTCGTGTGTTCATGGGCCTGCTGTCACGCATGGGCTCTTTCTGCTTTCCTTGGGCCGAGCACATGTGGGGCAAGTACTGTGTGTCATCAGCGGGTGACCGACTGTCATTCCAGAAGTGACAGGTTAATGGCTTGGTCCTGCCATGGTTACCGTCTGTACACACACTCTTGTTTGTGGAAGCATATTTTACTTTTATTTATTCCATCTGCTTCGGCCTGTCTCACAGCTCCCCCACTGGCTTCCCAGTTCTTCCTGGGTTCATCTTAACCCAGGCCCTGTGCTTACATCTGGAGCATGTGGCTTCTGTGTCACCAACTGCCAGCATACGTACAGTTTACATTGAACACTCAGCTGGTGTCCAGCCAGCCTGTTTGTGAGCCTCGTCCTTCTAGCAAATGAAATGCCATGAAGCATGCCGTCACGTGTGTATCATCTACTGCACGCGCATGTGGCAGCCGTGTGCTACGTGTGCCCCACAGCCCCTCCCTCTTGCCAAGCTGCTTTCCATTCCCCCTTCAGGGACTAGCTTTGCATCTCCTCCCCAGGAGGCTTCCGTGAGCCCAGCAGGCTGGACCCGAAGCCCTGGAGGGATGCTGCCTCTGTCTACACTGCTCACAGCACTTAATCATCGTGTACCATAAGCTCCCACTTACTGTTCCATTGGCCCTCGTTACACCGGGAACCACTTGGGGCAGGAGTTGTGTGTTGTTTCTGTGGGCTCCCTGAGTTACCCCCGGCTGTGTTATTCCCACAGTGGGACTATCAGGTGATGGTGTTGACAACAAGTGGCACTGCTGTAGTTTTGCTTCCACCCCCCGTTACAGATATTCGGGTTTAATCCAAGGCCAGCCTCCCCCTCGGTGTTGAAGGGATCCCCGGTAGGGCTTGAGGGTGCTCATCACGAGGTCCTCTCAGCTGCCCCCTGGGGCATCCCTTGGCCTTTCTTTTTTTTTTTTTTTTTAAAGATTTTATTTATTTATTTATTCATGAGAGTCACAGAGAGAGAGAGAGGCAGAGACACAGGCAGAGGGAGACGCAGGCTCCATGCAGGGAGCCCGATATGGGACTCGATCCCAGGACCCCAGGATCACTCCCTGGGCTGAAGGCAGCCCTAAACCGCTGAGCCACCCGGGCTGCCCTCCCTTGGCCTTTCTATCCTCCCCTCCTTCCTCGCATCTCTGCTGCTGGCGATGCTAGTGCTGGGGGATGAGAAGGAGATGTGCATTCACAGTGTCCCTGGGCTGAAGGCCGCCTCTCCGATGCTGGTTCTGTTGCATCCCCCCCAATACCTGCTGTGTCCCAGAGCTGCTGTGTGCCACCCCAAGTCACTGCTGTTCCTCAGTGGCCCGTCTGGAGCCCCTCAGGGGTCTCTGCATTTGGGTGCCAATTATCTCCCTTGATTTTTATACTCTGTTCATGGACCCAACATGTCAGTGGTGTGTTGACTTGCCAAAAAATGACAAATTGTACATTACGGCGATATTTGTCCTTTTTGCAATTTGTCTAGTCTGACACTGTGATATTGCCTTGTCATGTAACTCTGACCATCTTTACTTTTATTGGCTTCTTTTCCTGAGTCTTTTCTTTTGCCTTCTTCAACTAAAGGCAGAAATCTGAGGGCGGCGCTCACTTCACAAACTTTTCTATAAATAGCTGTCTCAGAGTGTTCATCCTTTTGAGTTGCTACCTTCATAGTGTTGGTTCACAGTTCTCAGCTACTCTTCCTGCCATCTTAACTGAGTACTTGTTGTGTTCTTATTGTTGTCTACTTGGTGCTGGTTGTGGGCTGGGGCATTAATGTTTTCCAGATTGTACTAGCTTCTCAAATCAAATCTATATTTACCATCTTTCATTCCAAACCTAGGTGCTTCCACTCTTTGGGTGATGGTCTCTCATAAATGTAGAACAGAGCTGGATATTATCTAATAAGTGCAAACTTCTCAGATCATACAGAACTCTAACTTGTGTATTTATTTTTATCGGCTAGCATTTGAACACCTAACAGGTATTTAATAGTAGTTGTTAGTTAATTAGCTCTTCTCAAAAGAGGGTCATTAAATGTTTGGACCTGTGTGTGTTCTTTAAGCCATCATTTTACCAATTCTTCAGGTTTTCATCAAGTACTCATGAACTATAACTCTGTAAGAAGACAAACTGAATCATGGGCACACGCATAAATTGAACTTAGATGATGTCTGCCATTGTATAAGCAGAACAGGAGAGATCCCTGAAGGGAAGTAGCTTTCAGAATTTTTATCATGATGCACATTAACTATTACATTTAATACTGTGCCAAACATATTTTTATGCCATACATACATACATAGACACTTATAACTGAAATGTAAGTATAAATTATAACTGAGGCAAAAGTTTCACAAATAATGTTTGTTACCATATGAGATAGAGTCTGATTTTCAAGTCTAGAAATAATGCTGGTTGCTACCCACCCAATTGGTTTCAAAACCACAGTTTGAACAAAAACACTATAGTTCATTTGAAGTTGGGGACAATTTCCATGGATTTCTAGCTTAAAGTGGGAAATGGTATGTGTACTCTAAAAGATTAGAAGAGAAGAAAATTTTCAATTGTATGAATAGAATGGATGAAAATAAGTAAATACATTATTGAAAGGAAAGCATTGAAATGCTTACTCAGCACTTATTTTTTAAAAAAGATTATTTATTTATTTATTCATGAAAGAGAGAGAGAGAGAGAGGCAGAGACACAGGCAGAGGGAGAAGCAGGCTCCATGCAGGGAGCCCGACGTGGGACTCGATCCCAGGTCTCCAGGATCAGACCCCAGGCCAAAGGCAGCACTAAACTTCTGAGCCACCCAGGCTACCCCTTACTTGGCACTTATAAAGGCAAAGGGGATTATGCAGAGAGAAACTGAAGGACTGCACATGGATTTCCTCTCTTGAATTTTATTGCTATGTAGTAATAAAAAGCATTTACACAATACATATGAATTGGTACAGCAGTAAATGGATAGATGATAGATGTACATGCATATACACACATTATCGTACAGTGGGGCTACACGTTAAATTGGATTAAGGAACCAATGGTAAGCATCCTCTGAGAGTAATTCAAGTGATCTTTTATTCAAATCTCATTTTCAATTTTATTAAAGAAGGATTCCAAATATGGGAGCTTAGCAGTGGAAAAAAAATACTGTGATTTCAGTTTTCCATAAAAAGCTTGAATTGTCTCCTGCTCTTCTGGCCTCTCCCATTTGGAAGAAGCCTTAGCATGAGTGGAGGCTTCCTTTGTGATGTCTCCTTAGGCCTCACTTTGAATCAAGGGTAAAGCTGCTGTGGGCTGCCTGAGTACCCTGAGGGGATGCCCCTCCATGGGGTCTTCTCACACCAGATTTGGGGCTGTGGAGAGGAACACACAGTGGGGGCTCTTGTAAGGTGTTTGCAGATGTCTGGGTAGAATGATGAGCAGCCTGAGGTTGTGAGGAGGCTAGGGAGGCATTCATTGTTATGCAGACAAAACTACTCCACTCACCCAGTTTCCTCTAAGGCCCCCCCTTGCAGGCATGGGGGTGGGGTTTCTTAGCACCCTGGCAGAGCGGGCTCCTCCCCCTTGCTCCTGCTGCCCCCCCAACAGTGATGGGGGACCTACTGGAGGCCCATGAGGTACCCTGGAGTGCAGAGAATCTCCCCTACAGCCTGACCCTTAGCACATGCCAAGCACCCCTCTTTTGAGCACACTACCACTACCTGTGGTAGTCTGTCCTCACAAATGAAGGAAGCAGTGCACTCATGAGGCCTTTCATTTTTCTTCATTTTGTATAAACGCTCCCTCAATAGCACTGGTGTGAATTGAATTATGCCCCCCCCCCCCCAAATCTGTGTTGAAGTCCTAACCCCCATCAACCTCTGAAACTGACCTTATTTAGAAATAGGGCCTTTGCAGAGATAATTAGTTAAGATCAGTTCTTAGAGCAGCCAGACTGCGGTGGGACCAGTGTCCTCATGGGAACACAGACAAGGACACGGACACAGAGAGAAGATAACTTTGTGAAGGCAGAGATAGAGTCGGAGGAAGTGCATCTACAAAACGAACGATCACCAGTGATTGGTGGCAGCCCCCAGAAGCTGAGAGATTCTCCCCTAGAACGGGGCCCTACCCACACCTTGATTCTGGCCTCTTGGCCTCCAGAACTGGGACAGAATAGTTTTGTATTGTTTTAGACCACTCGTTTGTGGTACTTTGTTCTGGCAACCCTAAGAACCTAATGCAGAGGCATGTAACTCTACCAGGAAGATTCTGTAAGAAAAACCAAGTGGAGTCCCACCAGACTTTTCATGATTAACAGTCAAAAATAAATGTTAGGTTTGCTTCGTGGTGTTGAATGATCATGAATTGGAATTAAAATATCAATGTTGGGATCCCTGGGTGGCGCAGCGGTTTGGCGCCTGCCTTTGGCCCAGGGCGCGATCCTGGAGACCCGGGATCGAATCCCACGTCAGGCTCCCGGTGCATGGAGCCTGCTTCTCCCTCTGCCTATGTCTCTGCCTCTCTCTCTCTCTCTCTGTGTGACTATCATAAATAAATGAAAAAAAAAATTTAAAAAAAAAATAAAATATAAAATATCAATGTTAAAATATCAGGGTAAGAATGAGTGGAAAGGCCCATCTGTAAAGGGGTGGTGTTCTATTTGCATGAGGCCGTTCAGCATATACTGAGACTTCAAGGCAGTGGTTGGCTGGCATGTTACCATGTTGCACGGTTGCTATGGCAATATCAAACCAATGAATGGACCACCTCCCAGAGATGGGGAGGTGAGTAAGTGTGAAATGGATTCAGTTGTACACAGGAATACGCTCAAGCCCAATTTGTCAGGATAAAATTTCTGGTAGGAAACTGCATTTTTAATTACATAGACACGATGAATATGATATTAAATATTTACTCTGGGTATTTCAGTAAAACGGTATTTGAAAACTAAGTGTGCTGCAACAATTTTATTCTTTTTATGTATGCTTTGCACTTAATTTCAGGATAACACTGATTTTTGCTTCCATTCATTGAAATTGGAGTATCTAAAGCATAATTTTACATTGACATGGATATTTTACTTTATGTGCTCCTCATGTGAAACTGCTTTTATTTGCTCATTTTACATGAACATATTTAGCACATGACTTTTTAGGAACTACAAATGAAATACAAATGAAAGTTGTTATGTATATGTTTTTATTTTTAGATAACATTTGTAAATTGCTTTTTGCATTGAGTAGTGCAAAATATCATAAGGAGTCCAAATCAGTCAAATGTAATACATTTTAATACTTTAATACTTAAGCAGCCTATGGTCAAGCCTTATAAAAAAAATAATTTATTCACATGACATACTATTTAACTGTGTTCAGAACTCATTCTTAGCATGCAGTTATTACACAGTGTTACCGTAGGTATGAAATCTTAATTGATGTAATGCTTTATGATAAGTGGTTTATTTAGAGTAATCTGATAAAATGGATAGATTTGCTTCCTTTCTTGTCTTACTTGTAATGCGTACAGTAGGCTTTGTCTATCTCATGAGGTTGCAGAAAACACCATAGAGAGAAAGATCTTTCTGTGAGGTGGTAATTACTGCACTGTGCCTCTGTCTGATATGAAATGCAGTTACTCTTAACAAAATCTGTTAATCAGGCATCATGAGTTTGAAGTGAGACAATGTCTCATATCGGGGACCCGCACATGCTAAGAGCTGTCTACCTTCCCATTAGTTCAACTTGTAGCATAGAAGAGCATGACTTATTTACATAACAGAAACCAATATTTGCTCTCTCTTATTCTCTTGGCATAGACTTCCAAGGGCAACGTTCGCCAAATCCTGGCAAAATGCTTGCTGACGATGCATTTCTCCTTGGGAAATGAATTGGAGCTCTCTAAACCAGAGCAATGCCTGCCTGAATGCTTTTATGACTTTGATAGTTGCATGTGGATCCATTGATGTTTCTTATGAAAAGGTACACCCATTTTGAACTGAAACTGGGCTTAGTTATTATAAAATGTGTTTCCTTTTGTTTCGTGACCTGAAACTGT
Organism: Canis lupus baileyi; assembly: GCF_048164855.1. Classification (NCBI taxonomy): domain Eukaryota; kingdom Metazoa; phylum Chordata; class Mammalia; order Carnivora; family Canidae; genus Canis; species Canis lupus. The sequence goes on along the minus strand of NC_132854.1, from coordinate 4,188,033 downwards.
GATCGTACCCTGATAGTTATTTGGAGGCACTAGCTCACCAACATGATGCTGGCCATCAGATGGTCCTTTGAACAGGTGCATCCATTCCAATGCAGGACTTGTCACTGTTATGTGTAAACCATGTAGAGCTGTGGACACTCACACTTAGGGAAAATTGTGTATTTGAAATATTAAATAAGACAAGCTACTGCAGCAAGTAAGTCAAGCTGATCTTCTGGCACAGAGTCACTTCTGGAATAATGGTACATTGTCTGGTATGAGGGAAGTAAGCCTATTCAAAATGGGATCTTGGGAGACAAGGGAAATATTTCTAAATAAAACCTGACTCCTTTTGCGTGTTCCTAGCTCTCCCGATTCTGGACTCTGTCATCATCTAGACCTTCAAGTTTTACCTACCCGAGGAAACTCTTCTACAGAAGGCACTCAGTTGTCAAAGGACATTTAAAAAAGGCAGGAAGAGGAGAAAAAGAGCTTATTCATTTTGAAATGACTGCCACAGTGCACGCTAAGGCATCCTTTGATGTTGATTTTAAGGGTGTGACAATTTATCGATGAATTCCAGTTCTAGGAAACTTACTACATAAGGTGCTAATGGTACTTGTGCTTAAAATTGGCTTCATAGACAATTGTGATGTGATTTTGACATACTTGTATGGGCCAGTGCTGGTCTATGAATTTTTGTGTGTGACTGGTCTACAATAAGCAGAGGCATTGACAATGTACTTAGACATATTTAGACCTACGTGGCATTGCTGCAGCATCCGCTTGCCTGATTAGGGGATTCGTGTAATTAGCAGAGAGCAGGTGGGGTATGATTGAACCTATGTGGTGTGTTGCTGGTAGTGTATCCTTCATACCTGAGCAGAACCACACTTTTTTTTTTTTTTACCACGTTTTTAAAATGACATGTAAAAAGCTGTAGATATTTAATATATATAACTTAGTAAGTTTGGGGAGAACTGTACCCCTGTGAAATTATCACCAAATTGAAGGCCACAGATATATGCATCTCTCCCCAAAGTTTCCTCCTGCCCCCCTTATTATTATTATTGTTATTATTCGTGTGTGTGTGTGTGTAGTAAAAACACTTAATATAAGATTTCTCTGAGCAATATTTAAATACGCAATACAATATTGTCAACTATACATGCTGTGCAGTAGATCTCCAGAACTTATTTTGTGGAACTGAAACTTTGTACCTTTTGACCTTCCGCTCCCTGCCCCTCCTTCACCCCAGCTCCTGGCAGCCACTATTCTGCTCTCTATTCTATGAGTTTGAAGATTTTAGATTCTACACATAAGTGAAATCAGTATTTCTCTTTCTGTGTCTGGCTTATTTCATTTAGTGTAATGTCCTCTAGATCCATCCTTCCATATTCTTGCAAATGGCAGGACTTCCTTCTTTTTTAACATTGAATAATAATGCATTGTGTTTTCCTTATTCATTCATCTATTGATGGACATTTAAGCTGTCTCCATACTTGGCTGCAACCCACATGGGAGTGCACCTATCTCTTCAAGATCCTGATTTCAATTGCAGTACCACATATTTGTCTATAATTAATTTTTTAAAAAAAATTTATTTACACAGAGAATGTAAGAAACATTGGTGTAGGTCAATGGTTTATTTATTTCAAAAGACCCTATGCCATAATTTGGTAAAAGTGAACTGTAAGATATTTATTCCAGAATTAATATATATATATATATATATACATATATATATATATATATATGTAAAATCTTATATATTTCCTTTTTTAAGATTTTTTTCCTTTATTTGAGAGAGGGGGAGAGAGAGAGAGAGTGCACAAGCAGGGAGAGGAGCAGAGGGAAGGAGAGAAGCAGGCTCCCCACTGAGCAAGGAGCTTCACGTGGGGCTCGATCTCAGGACTTTAGGATTATGACTTAATCAAAGACAGACGCTGAAGCAGACTCCTAAGCCAAGCATAAAGCCTGACATGGGGCTCAATCTTACAACCCTGAGATCATGAACTGAACTGATATCAAGAGTCAGACATTCAATCAACTGAGCCACCCAGGCACCCCTAGAATATTTTTATGTAGAAGAGAAAGTAATTCTGACTCTGATCATGAACAATAAGAATAATTACAACAAAAAACTGCCAGTTTCTGAGTACTGAACATATTTTGGTCTTCATGCAGGGATTTTCTTCTCTATTATATTGCTCAATTCTTAGGCCCTAAAGTAGGTGACGTTATTTTCATTTCAGAGATGAGAAAATAAGAATACAGAGTGCTTTTGTTGCTTGTCTGAACCTTATCACCTGTGGTAGATCTGGGATTCAAGCCTTTTTCTAAATCTTGGGTTGTCCTCACCACAATGATGAGAAAGAAATTTTTTTTCTAAAGGTTTTATTTATTTATTTATTCATGAGAGACACACACACACACAGAGAGAGAGGCAGAGACATAGGTAGAGAGAGAAGCAGGCTCCATGCAGGGAGCCTGATGCAGGACTTGATCCCCGGGACTCCAGGATCACACCCTGAGCCGAAGGCAGACGTTAAACTGCTGAGCCACCCAGGTGTCCTGAGAAAGAAATATTTAACTGAATGGACATTTAACTCGATATAAAATAGGTGAGTGGGGACGGGGAAGGAGAAATGTCAAAGTAGAAACAAAATGTTATCTACAGATATGGGGATTGAATGCTGTCGGGTTTGTTTCAGGGTGGTAAATAGAGCAACTTGACTGGGGTAGAAGACTAGTTAATGCAGAATACTAGAAATAACATAGGGAAATGGGTTGTGGGCAGTATACAGAGGCATTTTAATGCTGAAAGATTGCCTTTAACCTCATAGGAAATGAGGAAATATTTGAAGCAAATGAATTCCACAGAGAAAGATATTTTAGTAATTCATTTTAATATGAGTTAGGTGAGGAGAAACAATAGTCAGGAAAAAGGGTAAGGAGAGGATATGGAATAGTCTGGCTTTGAGATTATAAGGCAGAGTCAGGATGGAGCAGCAGTAGAAGGGGAAGGACATTTAGGAGAGGGATCAGGAGAACTGACCTAATGTGATGAGTGAGTGTGAAGGGAGAGGGAAACTGTAGATACCAACTCCAGTGCTTGGAGCCAGGACCCCTGGAGAAAAGACTCCTTGACTGCTTATGGGCAGTTGATAAAGGAGAGTGGCTTAATAAGCCCAGGTAATAAAATCGATTTGCTACCTGCATTGAGATACAGCAAAACCTGCAAAATAAAAATGGCCAATAGACATTTCAAAAGGTGAAGACAGAACCTTGGCATGGAAAAGAGGTCTTATAATTACCTGAAAACTACTAAAATAACTGCAAAGGAGGATAGTTATGGTGCCTACAAGCCTAACCTAAAAACATGAAAAGCTCTGGGTGAATGAAACAAGGTTTATAAATTGATGGTTCTTTTTTTTTTTTTTTTGAAAGAAAGAGGAAGAGGGAGGGAGACGGGCAGAAAGAGAGGGAGAGGGAGAGAAAGAATCTTAAGCAGACTCCAACCACAGCATGGAACCTGACTCAGGGCTGTGGATCTTAAGACCCTGATATCCGTGACCTGAACTGAAATAGAGTTGGTGGCATTACCAACCGAGCTACCCACATGACCCATGAATTTTGGGTGACAGTAAAGCATGAACATGACCAAATCAACTCTTAACATCTTCATTAAGATATATAATTCACAAACCATAAGACTCACCCCTTCAGGGTGTACAATTCAACACTTTTCAGTATAGTCACAGCTCTGCAATCATCATCACAATTAGTTTTAGAGAAGTTTCATCAGCTCCTCACCAAATATTCCCATACCCATTAGTAATCATTTCTCATTCCACCCCACCTAACTCAGTGAACCAGTGATACACTTTTCTGTCCTTATAAATTTCTTGTTTATGCTGGACATTTCATATAAGTAAATTGTATATGTGTGGCCTTCTGTGACTGGCTTCATTCACTTAGCATAATGTTACAATGCAGCACTGTTATAATGTAGCCTGTATCAAAACTTCATTTTCCACACTGGCTAGTATTCCTTTGTGTGGATATGCCACATTTGATTTTCCCATTTATCAGTTAATAGGCATTTCTGTTGTTTCCACTTCTTGCCTATTATGAATAATGTTGCTGTAAGCAATCACAGAAAAGTTTTTTGAGGATGCAGATTTTCATTTCCTTTGGGTGTACATCTAGGGGTGTAAATGCTATGTCATAATGGCTATCTCCGATTTTAATATTGGAGGAGCTGCCAAATGGTTTTCCAAAGTGACAGCAGCATTTTAATATCCCTATGAGTGTATAATAATTCCAATATTTTCATACCTTGCCAACACCCACTGTCTTCTGACTTTTGGTTATAGCCATCCAAGTGGGTATGATGTTGTATCTCATGGCAGTTGTAATTTGAATTTCCCTAATGATTAATTATGTTCAGCATATTTTTCATGTGCTATTGGCTATTTGTATATCTTCTTTGGAGACATGTTTACTCACATCCTTTGCCCATTATGTACTTGGATTTTTTTTTTATTGAGTTGTAAATGTTCTTCATATTCTGAATACCAGTCCCTTAAAGCATATGTGTTTCAAATACTTCCCTCTTTATATACTATAGTCTTTTACTTTGGTGATGGTACCAATTGTATGACAAAAGTTTAAAAGTTTGCTGTAGACTAAATAATCAATCTTTTTTTTCCCCACTTGTGCTTTTGGTTTCATATCTAAAAATACATTGTCTAATCCACAGCTACAAAGTATATTCTTGCATTTACTCCTAAGACTTTTATAGTTTTGTATCTTACACTAGAATGATTTTTGTGTATGGTATAAAGAAGGGTCCAATTTTTTTGCTCTGTATACCAGGTTCCAGCATCCTTTGTTCAAAAGCTGTTCCCTTCCTCATTTGCACCTTTGTCAAAATCCAATTGACCATAAACATAAGGGTTTATTAATGGACTCTGGATTCTAATCCATTGATCCGTGTGTGTATCTGTGTGCCTGTACTGCATTGTCTAGATTACTGTAGCTGTTTTGTATTGAAATTGGCAAATGTGAGTCCTCCAGTATTGTTCTTGTTTTCAGAATTGTTTTGGCTACTCTGGGTCCCTTGTCTTTTCATGTAAATTTTATGGTCAGCTTCCAGTTTCTTCACAATTCCAGTTAGAATGTTGATAGAGTTTGTATTGAATTTGTATATCATTCTAGAGAATATTCCCATCTTAACAATATGATGGGTTCTTACCCATGAATGTGAAATGTCCTTCCATTTATTTCAACCTTTAATTTTTTAACAATGTTTTGTAGGTTTCAGTGTACAAATATTGGACTTTTATTAATTTATTCCTAAATATTTTCATTAGTTTTGTTTCTATTGTAAATAGAATTTTATTATTTTTAAATTTATTTATTTATTTATTTATTTATTTATTTATTTATTTATTTATTTATTTGAGAGAGTGTGTGCATGGGCACACTTGCCAGCAAGTGGCAGGGAGGGGCAGATGGGGAGGGAGAGGAAGAGGGAAAGAATCTCAAGTAGACTCCATGCTCAGTTGGTTGCCTGGCATGGTCCATGATCCTAGGACCCTGAGATCATGATCTGAGTTGAAATCAAGAGCTGGATGCTTAACAGACCAAGCCACCCAGGCACCCTGGTAAATAGAATTTTAAAATTTTATTTTGTTTTTTTTTTCATAACTAGTACAGAGATATAATTGATTTTTACATGTTGACCTTGGATTCTGCAAATCTGTCAAACTCATTTGCTAGTTCTAATAGATTTTTGTGTATGAATTCTGTAGGCTTTCTACATGCAAGATCATGTCTTGTCGATAGAGATAATTTTGCTTCTTCCTTTCTAATATGGATGGCTTTTGTTTCTGTTCACTCTTTCATTGTCCAAGCCAGAACCTCCACTGCAGCATTGAGTCGAAGTGGTGAGAGCAAGCATCTTTTTCTTCTTCGGATCTTTGAGGGAAAACTCTCTGGTGTCACCATTAAGTGTGATGCTAGCTGAGGGGTTTTGTAGATGCTCTGAATCAGGTTGAGGAAGTTCCCTTGTCTTCCTATGTTGCTGAGTGTTTCTGGCAAAAATAATGCTGTTGGATTTTATCAGATGTTTTCCTGTGTCTGTTGAAGTGATCATGTGGTTTGTTGTCCCTTCTGCTATTACTATGGTGGGTTGCATGGATTGCTTCTCATATGTTAAACCAGTTTGCATTTCTGATATAACTTCTGCTTAGTCATGGCATATAATCCCTTTTGTAAGTTTCTGGATTTCATTTGCTTATATTTTGTTGGGGATTTTTTGCATCTATATTCATACAATACCTGTGTGTGTGTGTCTACCCGGTTTTGGTAATGCTAGTTTCATATAATGAGGTGGGAAGTGTTTGTGAAGAATTGATATTAATTCCATCTAAAATGTTTTCTGTAACTTCCAGTAAAGCCAAGTGGGCCTGGGAAGTTAACGTTGAAAACTGATTTTTCTACTTGTTGTCTACTCTGGGACAAAAGTCTGAAATACTTTGTAGGTTCTACCAAGTCCATGTGTCTAGCTGAGGTAATCCTAAAGGGACAGTTTATTTAATTCAAGACTTCATGAAAATTAAAAATAATATATTGAGAATGACTAAATCTGCTCATGATTAAAATGGCACAGTTGTGACTAAGAGCCTTGCCTCTTTGCTGCTCTAGATTTCTATTATTCTGTTTTCCAGTACACTCTTCAGTAATTCTCTACTGAGGTTAGGGCTTTCATTTGATATGGTCATTATTTTGGATTAAAACGTCTCTTGGGTCTGTTATCCACTTGCTTAACATTAGCTTTATGGGCAAAACACTTACCAAAAACATTCTAGGGAGGGCCAAGGTGACATCGACAAGCTATTGTAATTTTGGGTTTGGGTATAATTAAGTATGAGTAAGCCCAGATCTGATTATGCTATTTTTTTTTTTTTTTGTATTACTAAGGCAAAAGGGAAGAAAAGATCCCCAAAGGCAAATGGTTTGTGGTGCATTTCCCATTCTTTCTTTCCTCAGGCTCGAAGAAAATACTTCATTGATGACTGAATCTCTCTGAACTGTGTAAGTCTAGGAGCTGGCTCACCGATTAAGGATAAGAGAATCCAGTGAGGATGAAAGCAGGGGATCAGAGGATGGCTCGGAGCTGAGAATTAGCCCCTGGAGGAAGAAAAGACAAAACTGTCAATGTTGGGGAACTGTTGAGAGTGCTGAAGCTAGAAGGAGTGCAGATGTTTGCATCAGGACAATGAAACTGATTTGAGAAATTACTAAAATAACGAGAGGCTAATCATAGCTCTTGTAGGGAATTAGAATGTTCAGTTTGCATTAGTTGTATCATGAGAGTAAGAAATTTCAAGAAAAATTTCAAGTGTGCAAGAGATGGAAGAAGTGAGAAGGCACGTGGTGGTCAGTTTGTGGTCTTGCTTCTGGGTGTGCTTGGGTGGGGTATACTTCACAACAAAGCCAAGCAGTGAATCTAGTGGTTTTACATTTCTGAAAACAAAGTTGGCTACTTGCAAATTCCTGGATATTTATTTTTAAGTATTTTCATTATGTTTGTTGCTACTATAAATATAATTTTTTTCTTAATCTTATTTTGATTTGCTCATTATGAGTGTATAAAAATACAGATGATTTTTGTATATCGATCTTGAATTCTGCAAACTTGCCAAACTTGGTTGCTAGTTCTAGTAGATTTTTGTGTATGAATTCTTTAAGTTTTCTTTTTTTCTTTAAAGATTTTATTTATTTACTCATGAGAGACACAGAGAGAGAGGCAGAGACACAGGCAGAGGGAGAAGCAGGCTCCCTGCAGGGAGCCTGACGCGGAACTCGATCCCGGGTCTCCAGGATCATGCTGGGCTGAAGGTAGGCGCTAAACTGCTGAGCCACCCAGGCTGCCCGAATTCTTTAAGTTTTCTACATGCAAGATCATGTCTTTGTCGATAGAGATAGTTTTATTTCTTCCTTTCCAATATGGATGGCTTTTGTTTCTGTTCACTGTCTCATTGTCCAAGCCAGAACTTCCACTCCAGCATTGAGTCGAAGTGGTGAAAGCAAGCATCCTTGTCTTGTACCGATCTTTGAGGGAAAACTTTCTAGTGTCACTATTAAGTGTGATGCTAGCTGATGGGTTTTGTAGATGCTCTGAATCAGGTTGAGGAAGTTCCCTTGTCTTCCTATGTTGCTGAGTGTTTCTGGCAAAAAATGCTGTTGGATTTTATCAGATGTTTTCCTGTGTCTGTTGAAGTGATCATGTGGTTTGTTGTCCCTTCTGCTATTACTATGGTGTGTTGCATGGATTGCTTTTCACATGTAAAACCGTTTGCATTCCTGGGATAAATCCTACTTGGTCATGGTGTGTAAACCCTTTATATGTTTCTGGATGTTATCTGCTCCTGGTTCTTCCCTCCAGCAAGCTAGAGAAGGTTGTCGCTGCAAGTACCAAGTACCCCTTTGGTACCAGTATTCCACTGAACATGCACATTCCTTAATGGGGAATCATGAAATAAAGTTTAAGATAAACTTTACCTTCCATGAACCATCAAACTTGCTCAGTGATGACTGTTTCTTCAGCTACTGGATGAAAATTCAGACAGGTCTGATGACTCCTCTACTAAACTCTTAGGTAACAAAAAGGCCCATAGCATAAAGTTTTAGTTCAAGAACTTAAAATGTCCAGTGCCAGAGATGCAGCACAATTTTCAAGCTGACCTGAAGTTAAATTTTTCTCTCTTTCTGTGGTTGGGGCCTTGATAAGTATTACTGAGAGAAAAAGAAAGACAGAAGGTGAGATTAGTTCTCTCCTGAGAAATCCTTTCTCCCCAACTTGTTCATTGCAGTCTTTAATCCCAACAGTTGCTATGTCTATGACAAGAAAAGTTTAATTCAAGAATGAAAAAACAAAAAATGCCACCTGTAACTGTCAGTTGACGAGTGAAAACTAGATCCTGAGAAACTTGTTTATATAACAGACTTTCTAATTGCAATCCATCCCATGTCCTACACTTCAAATAGGAATTATTACACAAAGTAAAGTAGCAAGGTAGCTGCCAGGACTGGACATGCACTTGACAACTTTAAAACTAGAAATGGCCACATGGAAAAGAGATGTTATCAAAGAAGCACACCGCACATGATTCCATGTCTCTCTTTCTTGGGTCAGTTCTGTGTGCTTGTAAAGCATCTTTCTTCTGAAAGAGCTGCCGGTGTTCCCACTAGGGATCATGCCCACCCATCTGTGCTCCCACCAAGATGTCTGGTTGTAATGAAACCTCTGGCATCTTGCTGCCCACTCTGTTCTTCACCTCTAGCCCCCAAATATGGATAGTGCTGGTCGAGATATACATCACCGAGAGCACCGTAACCTTTTTTATGTAGTGTTTTCATGTCCTGGCTCCTTTGCTTTCTTTCTCGGTCCTGTGTCATGATCAGAATTACGACTGTATGGTGTGCTGAGTATACCTGTCTAGCTTACGTGTATATCTTGTTACTCCAACATCAGAATATTGGAAACATAGTTGCTGAGGAATCATCTTTAAAGTCTTATTGAGTGTTGCAGACTGGCTTCTCTTCCAGGCGCCAACCGATGGCCCTTTGGGATTATCCTTCTAGATATTAAATGTCTAATGGCTTCTAATTTTAGTTACTGAGTTTGTCCCAAAGGCAATGGTGATTTGATAAAAAGGCTCCAAGAGACCTAGGTAAAAGATACAAGCTAAAAACACATCCATAAAGATATGCAATCCTAAGTATGAATGAAAAACTTTGTGGGGTGTGGGCCATCTCTGGGATCTCAGGTCTCCACAATATGCCCAGAAGCCAGTGATGATCCCATAGCCTCTTCTCCTTTACCTCACTAATGGGTGGTGGTATATTCACCCGTGCTTTTTCCCTGGCTCTTCAACTCCCATTACTAACTATTCTGTGTATCATGAGTCTGTACTCAGTGCTTCCTAAATACAAGTTCCTGGGGGGAAGAACAACCTTCAGCAAGTTCCTGAATATTTCCTAATATTTGAGAACATCAATCCTCAATTTCCTAGCTATTGCAGCTCTTGACACATGGCAGCACAGGGCTTGCTTTCCTTTTTTTTTTTTTTTAAGATTTTATTTATTTTAGAGACAGGGAAAGTGAGAGAGAGAGAGAGAGAGAACATAAGCAGGAGGAGCAGCAGAGGGAGAAGGAGGAGCAGACTCCTGGGATCATGACCTGAGTTGATGGCAGACGCTTGACTGAGACACCCAGGTGCCCCAGCACAGAGTTTTCTGAGATGCATCCCAACCCTTGACATTGTTTGACTCAAGCCTTGGTTTTGATGACTTTCTTGTATGTGATTCCCTTTACTCATTAGCACATCTCTTCTGATATAATCCTGGTATTAATCTTCCCGGTTTTTATTAACTCAGCTCCTGTTGAAACATCCTGACCTTTCCCTTCTGCCCCAGCCCAGAGATAAGGGCAGGAGAATTTGTCATCAAGCACCCCTCCAACCTCATGATATAAATAGAGGAGACTGGAGGGAAGGGTGTGTCAGAGCCTGCCAGGAGACAGAGTTATACCACTTGGTATATCAAAAGATATTAAGAAGTGATAATTAGATGTTTAAGTAATGAAAAGATGCAAAGGAAATACTAAGGTATAAAAGAGAAGTAGCAAATGCAAGATGCAGCTGTGACTCCTAGATTTTGGGTAGAAACTTGGTAAAGCTTGAATTTCTACCGGTGGGAATGGAACTCTCCAGACTAACTGGAGACCAGGCTTGTGGACAGTGCATGCCCAGGGGGTCACCAACATTGATTAGGATGGAGAACATCCAGAGAAGGAAAATCAATTAAAAGCTTCTAGAGGAGCCACTTGTTTTGAACAATTTAGCAATCCAGAAAATAGCATATAAATGTATTTAATACTTAGACTGCACAGATAGTCTAAGAATATTGAGGAAAATAAATGTATATGAATGGCCTTCTAAGACTTTAACACACAAGTTTCTTTCTAAAATAAAATATTAGATTCCTTTTTTCTTATGGTAAATGTGAGTGATATTTTAATTAAATTAACTATATTGAATGAACCTACAATGCCGTATGGATGCATGTAATTAATACAATAAATATAAACATTTTAGGGCATCATTTTTTCAGTATATAAGATAAGTGAAAAGAGATACAGGAACTTACTATGATTCACTAAAAACATATAGCAAAAGGGTGAAGTGTATGTGTTATACAAATTTCTAAATGTAGAATCACATCCTAGTAATGTGAATATCATTAGAGATTCTAGCTTGAAACTCTCTTTGTCAGAATCCTAAATCTTATACATATGATACATATAATATGTTAGCTAAACTGAACAAAATCTTCAAACTCTGTTACTATCAAATTCTTGTTTGGAGATGATTTCAGTAATTGAGGTGCCTTTTTTTCCTACCTATAAACCTCCACTCTTCTTCTGGCCTATTTAGATACACTACCCGTGTTTCTTGTCATCATGGTCCCATTGGGGTTTACTGCCTGCTGTTTCCCAAAGGGCAGCTCTAGGCAGTGTTATCAGGTAGGCAAAGTATGTCAACAGTGTTATAATTGAGTGAAGCTGTTTAGATTCTTCCAGCATTTCCAGTGAGTTTATTGAACTAATGCATGTTCATTGTTTGCATTTGAGAGAGTACAGATTATTTCAATTCATTCAATAATGAATTTTCTACATACCACTAAAGCCTTTATTTAAAGAATTATAAAGAAAAGATTTTATGTACATATTCATGAGAGACCCAGAGAGAGAGGCAGAGACCATAGGTAGAGGGAGAAGCAGGCTCTCTGTAGGGAGCCCGATACGGGACTTGATCCCAGGACCCCTTGATAACGACCTGAGCCAAAGGCAGACGCTCAACCACCGAGCCACCCAGATGCCCCCATTAAAGCCATTTTAGGGTAAGGTATAAGACCTAAATTTTTTTCTGAACTTGGAAACATTTCTTATGTAAATTCGTTCAGATTCCCCAGTACTTTTCATCAGGATAAGCTGATTTTCAAGACCTTCTCTTAGTGGTGACTATTTTTGATTCCAAGAGATGATAGGATGCAGAGAAACTTTATTAAACTCAGTGATAAAGCACCACAGAGTATTTACTCCTTACCCTTGACCTCACATCTCAGTCTACACTGTCCAGTTCTACATGTCTATATTCAGTCTGTGTCATGGATACTGGAAGCACAAAATGGAATAGACATATTTCTAAACTTGTGGATCTTTGAGGAGGAGGAAGATGTTCTGGCCAGGGGAGACAGGTGACATCCTCCTACCCAGCATTCAGCACACCCTAACCCAGGCAGGGGAAACCAGGAAGATATACAGCAGAACTTTTCAATTCGTAGTTGTAAATATTAGAAAATAGTGTTATGGGAACAGATAGCAGGGACGATTGGCAAGCCGATTTGGAGATGGTTTCTATGTCATGTGAAGACTGAGCTGAATCTTGAAGGGATAAATAAATATTGGCCAAATAAAGGATGTGAATGTGTAGGGGGAGGTTGGGGCTAAGGGTTTAGAGTGGAGATGAAGACCCTTCCATACAAAAGGAAAATAAGCTTGCATTAAGCAATATTATGGTACATGGAGTCATTGCCTAAAAGTTTATGATGATTCTGGCATGTGAGGAGTGATCTCCTGGGATTATACCCACTTCAGATAGGATCATGTATGTTAAAGCATTAAAAAAATACAAATTGCAAAAAGTTTTATAATGCTAAACTTTAACATTGGTATTTTATATTCAGAACATGTTGTACAGCAAATTTATGAGTAAATATTGTAATATTGATGAAAACATTCAAAGAGCAATAATTGGGGATTTGTGAAATTGCATATTGTGTGTTTTGGCTGTTGCATTCAAAACAAAATGATAGGAGCACCAGTGTTTTCTTGTTTTCATATCTGCTTTTTAAAAAAATATATGTAGGATTTGTCTTTTGTACACATTTATTATCTTCATATTTTCAATCAGAGAAGTTACACAGGATGTAATATAAGAACTACTTTTAGGACTGCATCTGTAAATCATCCTGGGATGTAGAAAGGACCCATACATCAAGCTGACAGGGTTGATGGCATTATTCACTTGCAACTCCTATATTCAGATTCAAAGGATCCTAGAAGAGTGTTTACTTAGAAAAGCTTTCCTGATACATGAATCTAATATTCTTTTGGGTTACCAAAATTTAAATGTTAGTGCCCTATAGATTTCAACCTCAGATTTCAGTGTGAACACCACAGGTAAACATAGTGGACTTGAAATATTACATTAGGATGACTTCCCATAGCACCTGACTCGATTTCTAAAACACCAGTTTATTATAACCATACATCCAAACAATGTTCTAAAAATAATTTGAAGCCATAACATACCTGTAAGCAGAGATTAATATCTGGGCCATAAATCAACCTTCTCAGAGAACGACAAATATATCTGAACACAACCAGGACCTGAAGCACGCACAATTTATTTTTTCTAAAACAACAATTTAAATAAATGCAAGGGTATTGCAGAGTATTTAGTAAACAAAGAAACCATCTAAAGAAGGAAATATATTTTTTTTAATGGCCTGCAATACCATTACCAAGGAATAGCAACCTTTAAAATCCCTTTTCAGAGCTACTGTTTTATATACACATATTAGGTTTACATGGTAGCGATCATCATGTATATGGGATTTTGTGTGTATTCTCTGCTTCTCGGAGCACTAAATGCAATCTACTCAAATTTCCATGTCTTGAAAGGAACACTACCTGTGTGTTTTAATTACTGCTTTGCCTATTTGGGAAAGGAGGTTTGCCTAATTTGTGCTTTGATAAATGTGACTATTTTCCAGAATGTACCAGTCATAGAGATTGTGCAAAGACATGCATCACTGCTTGGTAAGTCTTAAGGAGAGGAGTTAGTACAGAAAGCAGCATATGTCAAATGTGGCATTGTTGTAGCAGGAGCAGCCATTACACTTTCTAGAAAGTTATCAAAACAAGACAGAAATCAGACAGAGGGATGCTGGGGTAGCTCAGCAGTTGAGCGTCTGCTGGGTCATGCTCAGGGTGTGATCCCGAGTCCGAGGATCGAGTCTCACATCTGGCTCCCTGCAGGGAGCCTGCTTCTCCCTCTGACTGTATCTCTGCCTCTCTCTTTGTGTCTCTCATGAATAAATAAATAAAATCTTAAGGAAAAAAAAAGACAAATCAGACAGAAAAGCAGACTGAAGAAACAAGAGTAACAATAGGCCACCTCCCTTCCAAAACCACAACATGCCCAAGGGAACTAGAAAGGTCCTTATGACAAGAGCAAGCAAGGGTTGAGAAGATACTGAGTTATGAAGGTATTTTTCAGGCAGTTATATTTGCAAACTGTTCTACTTCACCTCTTTCAGATACAAGGTAGGATTGCACGTTCGAGGCCTGTTGTGGTTGGATTGCACCATAGGATGAGTTTCGCCAAATGAGGTGTGAAAAGGTGCTCTGTATCCTTTCCACACACACCACTCACTTGTCTGTGTGAGGCCTCAGACCTCTTCCTCCTGCAGAGTGACTGGCAGTGTTCAAGCTTATGCTCAATAGACACCCCCTGTGCCCCTCTGATGACCATGTAACATGAAAGACAAAGAAACTTTCCTGTTTCCGGCCACAGAGATTTGGGGTTGATTTCACCACTGCCTAACTTAACTCGTTCTTACTCATAAAATGGTTTGGCCTTTGTGGATTTTATGTACAATGTTTTGGAGTAGCTGTTGAGTAAACGTGCACTTTTCATATTTGATCGTGGAAAAGACATCAAAAGATATTTTATAGGCTAAAGCAGTCACAGGTGAAGGAAGCCAAGAACGAACTGCAGTTACTGCAGGTCTGAGGCTTTGGGGATGGTCCCTAATTACACCAGTCATCCTTGTATAACTATTGATAATAATTTCTTTCCCTCCCCTAAGGTCCTTTGGATGACAAGTTATATTGTAGCTCTACAAAAACAACATGTTGACCTCTTTATTCTTACCTCTTCCCACTGAATAGGTTGTATGACTTGTATGTTATTATTAATCTGATTAATATATTTGGTCCACTTCCATATCAGTATTTTACTTCTCATGTATCATAGTATTGGAGTTCTTGATAGACTAGCTCCTGGTGTTTTCATTAGTGTACTATGTATTTTCCTCTGCTTTATAATATACCAGTATTTCTTTAGCTCTTTCCTTTTCACTGTCTTTTAATAAACACAAGAAAGGTTATTATTTCATAAACATGTAACTATTTAGCCAATAATCACTGTAACAGCAAAACAAATGCCAATATAGAATTTCTGTCAACTCAAAAGGAAAGTGACACCCAGTGTGATTCATTTAAGATTTTTCAAATTATTTTCTAGGGCTCCAGGCTGACTATATGTATTGAACACCCATTCTTTTCTTTTCTTTTTTCTTTTTGACCCAGAAATTGCATCTGTCTATTTAAAATATTTAGAAGCCATTCGAAGTGTTTTCAGAAATCTTGACTCTGAAATATTTGGCAAGAATAGTCCAAATATAGTCCTGTAGTGTGGTCCTTTGGAGCAAAATTAGATGACACAGCGAGAAAGACTAGAAAATAGTGTTGAAATCATGAACTTGTTCAAATTAACTTCCCAAGTTCAAGTTTCTTGGGTTTAATTCTCTCACATGCACTTTCTTTCTTGACCTTGACATTGTTTCTAAACATCTGTAATGGCTATATATAAGAGTAACTATTCCATGATCCGTGTTATACCCACCTTGAAGAAACAATCAAACATCTATGGTCAGACTGATAAGAAACCTTTGGGTTCTTGACAAGTATTGTCAAAAAGCCTCTGTTTCTAAACAGCATATTTTTAGCATAGACTAAATTACTGGTATATTTTTCTCCAATTCATGCTAGGGAAAAAAAAAAAAAGACCCTGCAAGCATTCCATTTTAAAATATTACACATTTTTTACAAAGAGCTGTAAAATCTGAGTCTTTACAGTGGTTCCCAACCCTTGCAGTACACTATAACTCTGTGTGTTAAAGAAGAGTAATGCCTAGCTTCACCTCTGTGGGGTCCCATTTAATTGGTTGGAACCTAGCATTGCTGTGATTTTTTTTTTTTTTTCATTGCTGTGATTTTGAAAGTTCTGCAAGAATTCTAGTGAATAATCAATGTGGAGAAACACAGTTTTAGTGGATCCTAAACTTTGGCGGGCAAACATTTTGGGTTGAATTGTGTCTCCAAGAAGATATGTGGAAGTCATAACCCCAGGAGCTGTGAATGTGAACCTTATTTGGAAATAGGATATTTGCATATGTGATTGGTTAAAATGAGGTCATGCTGCAGTAGGACCCTAATCCAATGATTGGAGTCCTTATGAGAAGAGGGAAATTTGGACACAGGATACAGGGAAAGGGAAATGCCATGTGACAACTTGAAGACCGAGGGGATGCAAAAGAGAGAAGGCCATGTGGGGATGGAGGTGGAGATGAAGTAGTGCATCTACCATCCAGGGACCACAAGGACTGTCGGCCACACAAAAAGCAGAAGAGGTGAGGGAACATTGTTCTCTGGAGTTTTCAGAGGCAGCATAACCCTGGCAACACCAGGGTTGGATTTCTAGCCTCCAGCACTGGGAGAATGTCTTTCTGTGGTTGTAGAACACCTACCTATGGTCCCTAATTATGGCAACCCTAGGATATTGACAGAGTGTGTTAGGGTCATTTGTTGAATTCATTAAAAATAAAGAGTTTCAGCTCTGCTATGTAACGACTTAAACCAAATCTCTTGATATGGGTCACAGGTTGCTGAATTTTTACTTCGTTCTCTAGGCCCTTGTGGTCTAGGTGGGCCAGCCCTGTAGACATCGTCTGGAGCTTGTTGGAAGAGCAGTCACAGGTCCTGAACCAGATTTCCTGAATCCAGCCTGCATTTGAAACAGACCCCGTGTGATGCATGTGCATGGTTCAGTTTGAGAAGCCTTGCCTCCAGGGGAAAATGAGGCATCCCAAGGCATGAGCTTGGTTGCTGTAGAAAGAAATAGTTTTTCAGATGAAGAAGAGTTGCAGTCTTTAATGAAATTTGGTTAGTTGTGAAGAACAGAAGCTATTTCCTAAACACAAAGGAACAACACCCAGTATTTGAAAATGTAGCTGAAGATTGAACTCAACAGAAAATATTGATTCTTTTGTTTTTTAAAAGAAAAAAAAAACTGGCTCTTAAGTTCATAAATGGTTAATGTCTGCAACCTTTCATTTTGAGGCTGAGCTGCTTTTTTTCCTTTTTCATTTTTAGCTTACAGTTAGTGGCCTTTCATAATGATTGGAAGGAAATATTATGACAAAAGCCAATTTCCTGGCTTATTTTTCCTGACAATACTAGATGATGTGCTTTAGAAGAAAAAGTATTTGGATTTGAGTTTTAGTGTTGGTGAGCCTTCGGTTGTTTGTTAAATGCTTTCTCTTTCTTCTTCTTTGTCCTTTCCACTGTGTAATGACCTACTTTGAAGTTTCAAATAAAGAGAAGTTAAATAGGCTTTTATTTGGCTCTTGATTCTGTCTTTTTCTAGCAAATTTGGAAAAGGTCCTGACTTTGAGTATAACATGGCTGAGTGTAGAGAGAAAAGAAAGAGCTTATCCTGTCTTCTCTCTTTCTGCTGGTTCCCTTACAGGACGTTTCCAGCTCTGCGGGAGAGCAGACTCACCAATATTTGTAGTCCATGGGTAGAAACATTTGGGTTAAAAAAAAAAAAAAGTAAGATGTAAAAGATGTTCACCCACTTTTTGAGACATAACAGCTTTGTAAGGGAGCACATTGTGTGTGTGTGTGTGTGGGGGGAGTTGTAGTTAGCTACTGTAGGGATGAAAAATAATTTTCATTCTACCCTTCTGAATTGTTAGGTGAGACTTCTGTAACAGGCAGATTAACAAGAGAAAAGCAGGAAGTTTATGAACATGTATACCTTGTGCATACACAGAGGAAAATGAGTAACTCCAGGAGGTGGCTTAGAATTCAGGATTAAAGGACATCTTAATAGGGAAATGGGAGGAGGATGGGGGAGGGAGAGGAAATGATCTTTGGGAAATATGAATGGGCCTTTAGAAGAACAAATGGAAGGTATGACAACTTGTGGCAGAGTTTCTCTGGGTATAGGGTCAACTTCTAGTGTCCTGACCTGTGATGAGTCCATCTGACCTGGTTGATAAAACTCTTGGTGATGGGATTTATCACCACTGAGTTCTTTTGTCTTTGAGCAGGAAGAGATGCTCAAGGAAGGGCTCTCTCTGCAGCTGTCTACAGCTCAAAACAACATATTTTGAGCTGGCACATTCTGCTGCCCTTCATTACATTGGATTCATTCTATCTTAAACACTTTGGTACCATCATGGGGCTATTCTTAATAGGATTTGATAGCAAAACTTTTTTTTTTTTTAATTTAAAAAAACCAAAGTGTGCTGCTGTTGAAATGGAAGACTTTTATAATTTTTAATTTATTTGAATTCGTAAGCCATTGTACTCTATCTAAGGAGAATAGTAATATAGGGGCACCTGAGTGGGTCAGCCAGTAAGATGTCCAATTTTTGTTTTGGCTCAGGTCATGATCTTGGGGTTATGAGATCGAGCCCTGTGCCAGGCTCCATGCATAGCATGGAGCCTGCTTAAAAATCCCTCCTTCTCCCTCTGCCCCTACTCACCCAGTCTCTCTCTTTCTCTTTCAAAGAAAAATAAAAGTAAAAAAAAAAAAATAGTATCTATATTCTCTCAAAATAAAATAGCCCTCTGACTATAGAGTTATACTTAAACTGAGCTCTCTTCATGGCACCTCTGTTGTTAGTTCTGGTGAACATGGATGAAACGCAACATCTTCTACCTTGTAGCCTAAGGAGGTTCATATATTATCATTTCAATGTCACCTAGGAGGATAATATTTTGTCTCTTGAAATGTATGAATACATGAAGAATTGTTAAGTGGGGTGAATAAAATGCTTAAAAAATGGAATGACAGCTTTTTCAGGATGGGGGGAAATTTGCTAGCCATTCTTAGTATCAACACAACTCATAAGGGGATTGACATAAACTAAAATGTTCAAGGACATGTTCCAGAGTAGTTGAAGAGGAAAACAGAAGATTCAATGCTGGTATGATTTCAGCTGTGTAAAAGGAATGCTAGAAGTGGATTAATCCAGAAGAATGGAGAATTCCAGTAATGGATTTGGGGAATAAGTTGCCTGGGGGCAGAACCGCAGGGACAGGTGTGAGCTACCAAGAATGTGGAGCTTCCTTGATCTGGACCCACCTGAGATACCATTAGTGACAGAATGGTGCTGTCTACTTTATAATTTGCAGCCTTATGGATAAAAAGCTTCCTTGTATATTTTAACACTGAGGAATACAGACTGTGGTTTTCATATGACCTTTGGCACGGAGCAGAGATCAACTGGAAAACTGGACAAGGGCGTGCTGGACTAGCTAGTGAGGGTGCTGGCAGCTCTAGCCCTAGCCCCTGCCTTCCTCAGAGCCTGCTGTGAATCCTCGAAACCCCCTTCCCCTTAAGACAGGTGTCACCACCCCCTCAAACAGCCATGACGATGTGGCACTTAGAATTTTACCGCATGGGGATTTTGCTATGCTCCCACATGGTTACCAAGTACTGCACAGCAACCCATGCCTCCTGTCTGGTAGAAGAATCCCTTCCACTTACCCTCTGAGGAGACTACAGTGGCCCTTCCATGCAGGAGCTGCTCCATACACAGTGGGGTCATGGTGTGTTTCTGCTGAACACAGACAATTTCATCAAACACTGTGTCTGTGAAAGCTCAAGCTAATAGGAGATCCCTCAGTTACCCTGTCTGAACACAGACAAAAACATGAACCTTATTCAACCCTGCTAAGAGATAAAATTTACTGAACCCCACCCTTAGAAGTGACCTAATGTCCTAATGTCATCTGCTCCAGAGAAAAGCCCTGAGTCCTTGAACCCTCTCTCAAATCACCTCACACCACCTCAATCCTGTTAAGTTTCTCTGTGATGCCGCACAATCCCTAGGAGTGTGTGCTCCCTCACTGCAGTGAGCATTCACCCAAACTCGCCCCACTTCAAGAGTGCTCTTGGGGGTCTCTGTGGAGGGAATGGATGCACTCTCCCCACCTTCATGCATGCTTATATGTCTTCCTACTCTGACAAATTAAGCCACTTCTTGAATCCCAACTGATTTATTCTCCTCTTGCCACACTCCTCCCTAGCCAGGTGATTAGCACCCTGCCATCTTTTAACAAATCTGTTGGAATCCGTCATGGGATGATTGGCTCTAAATTTACCTGTGCTAGAATTCCCCATTGCCTGTCTCCCTACGGGATACTTGGATGCTGAAAACACCCAAGTATCCCATAGAGTCCTCTGGAACTTAACATGCAGACACATACTTTGACACAATCTCCACTGCTGGGGTAGTTTTCTTAGGCACCCCCAGCCCAGTTGCTGAGCAAATGATAGGTTTTGTACCAACACCTCCCTGATGTATATGACACTTGTGAGCTCCCTAGAAATACTCACACACAGGCTGCACAGGATCCTTGTATGGGAGGGAGGTTGAACGAGTAATTAGTGAGCACCCTTCTAAATCAAAATTTCTGTGATGTTATGATGCTCGGAAGTTAGGGAAGAGGAAGAGTATTTTCTTGCTTCTTTATGATCATTTATGGATTGCTTTTGCTGAAAGATAAGCCACAGTGACTTCTGGTTCATATATATCAAAATGTAATTTATTCCTTTCCAGACTTTGAACTCTTTAAAACATATTCAATCTATATATTTCATGGGTATTTTGGCTGCCTGAATAATTCTGAAATATAAATGCCCAAATCTTGACTTCTCTTGAGAATTTGTCCTTCCTGCACATTTCATCTCTCCCTTTTATAATTAACTTTGTTTTATGCATAGATCTTTTATTTCTTCAAATGACCAGTTGCAGGAGCCTGGACTGTCATATCAGAAAACCACCATTCACATTTCCTGTATTAGTTTTCCATAGGAGTATTAGGCTTGTTTAATTCATTCCACAAAATTGAACAGAGTAATGAAATCAGGTCAAATCTACCCACCCCAATTTAACTAGAAGAAAGTCTGGATCTGATACGTGGTATAAGGGGCCTGACTCAGAGCTCATACTTGAGCTGTTCTCCCTTCCTTCCTTCCTTCCTTCCTTCCTTCCTTCCTTCCTTCCTTCCTTCCTTCCTTTCTTCTTCTTCTTCTTCTTCTCCTTCTCCTTCTCCTTCTCCTTCTCCTTCTCCTTCTCCTTCTCCTTCTTCTTCTTCTTCTTCTTCTTCTTCTTCTTCTTCTTCTTCTTCTTCTTTCTTCTTCTTCTTCTTCTTTTCCTTCCTTCCCTTTCCTTTCCTTTCCTTTCCTTTCCTTTCCTTTCCTTTCCTTTCCTTTCCTTTCCTTCCCTTCCCTTCCCTTCCCTTCCCTTCCCTTCCCTTCCCTTCCCTTCCCTTCCCTTCCCTTCCCTTCCCTTTCCTTTCCTTTCCTTTCCTTTCCTTTCCTTTCCTTTCCTTTCCTTTCCTTTCCTTTCCTTTCCTTTCCTTTCCTTTCCTTTCCTTTCCTTCTTTCCATCTTTTTTGAGTTCCCTCAAACACAGGTTTCAATATCCCACAAGATTATGTTCCCAAGTGATTCAACAAGCCTGCAGTTAAGGCGGTGACGTGCTTGTAGTGGAAGGCTAATCTGCCTCTGTTTATCCCAGCCACTGCTCACTGGACTCTCTTGCCGGGCTCTGGTCTCTCTAATCACTATGCGATCAAAGCCATGCTCCACCTGCTGGGGTGTTTTGACACAAAATGAGGACTTGGCCTTACACAGCCTCCCATCCCTCCAATAAATAAAACTGCCAATTGTCACACCTCCTCTTTCCTCCCCCGACTCCCTCCACTTCATTCTGGCTGGTACATCATACTGGTAAACCTTAACTTTATTAATTGTATTGACTTTGGTGTCATCTGGCTGGCTTCTTGGAGTGTTTCTAGAGACAAAAAGTAGTGCACAAGTCAGAGTTTGTTACAAATTCAAGTTTTTAGAGAGTTTTTTTTTTCCCCCTTACCTTGAGCAGACTTAAGACTTCCCTTCTTGTTAATTAAAGATCTGTGCTGGAGTCACCAAAGAATAGTTGCCAAATGCTGTGGGGCTGAATGTGGGGCTGCCCTTAGGTCAACCTGAGTTTTTTTGTTTTCTAGGATGACTTTAAAAAGTCAGGTTTTGACTTACTGGAATCTGCATCATTTGCCTGGAGGGTAGTGGGGGCAGAGGAGGGATGTGTGGACCAGAGCTGCAGGCAGAGACTAGAAATGCAGGGAAGGGATTTCCAAAGGTTGTATTTTTCCTTCTGGTTGGAGCCTCTCATCCACTCTGTGGTAAGTGGGTCAGCTCCAGTTCACTCTTCCTTTTGGGAGGAGGGAATACCCCATGCAGAATTAACCCTGCATTTCCCACCAGCTAATTTTAATTTTCTTATTTTAACCTTAGAATATGTATGTTTCACTACGAGACTTTTTTCTTTGTTTTTGTTTTTGTTTTTTGGTTTTTTTTTTTTGGTTCTGTTTCTGCTTTTGCTCTTTGAGAGATTCAACTCAGTTTAATGTAGTCATTCTCTTTCAATTCATAGTTCTAATTAAATCTAAAAATAAAATAAATCTAAATTCTGAAAGTCTTCCTGAGGAAATCATAAATTAAACAAAGGAAATATTGGCAAAGTTCTGAAATATAAAAAAGGAAAGAAGGTGATATTCTCAGTTCTATATGCATTAGCAAATTCTTATGTGTACCTTAAAATTGAAGCTTGTAGTAGAAGAAAGATAGTTTTCTTTGAGAGCACATAAACATTTTAAATGCCTCTATAAAGTATATAATACATTTAAACTGCACACATTTTCCTTTGTTTTCACAAAACAGGATGTATTTTTTGTAGGATCATAGTATTTGATTATCTGAATTTCTCAACCTTGACAATGGCTTTTAAAAGACGTAATAGCTACCATTTATTAATACTTCTTGTATGCCAGGCACTATTAGTCCTTTGTGTGCATTATCTCATTATATACTTACAGCAACTTATCAGTTAGACATTTTGTTACTCCCTTAAAATGTATTTAGATCAAAGTGGAACCTACCATAATTAAAATAAACTAAATGATACTGAGGGCTTATGAGAAAAACGTGTCATCTCTCACCCATAATGGGTTCACCTACTATTGCACAACAGAAGTGCATTTATTTCTGTTATTAGTTCTTTGGGGAGATACCTCCAGATTCCTAACAATATGCCAGTTTAGACATAGTCTCCTGATGTCCTTCTCTAATGGGTGAGGAGTTAGCTCATCCTGCACCTTCATTTTTGTCATCCTCCATCAATCTGCTTCCTACCCACTCAGCTAAAAATACATGTCCCATTATTTTTAGTTTCCTTCCTGGTCAGTCACCTTTGTAACCTCAAACAACGTACTTAAACCAGTGTTTATTAGTCTATCCATACATATGCTATCTCTTAACTCCCCATTTTGCAAGAGGCAGTTGTTGCTCTTGCATCTCTTCCTGCACTTCTTTCTTTCCTGTGTTTTCCAGTCTCTATCAGCTGTGCCTAGATTTCGATCAGCTTGAAGTATATAAAGTGGCCGATATGCAATTGCTTTTAATCTACAAGAATGGCAGCTCCATATGTCATGTCCAAGGCGGATAAAATTACAGAACATTGCATTTCATAACCATTGTTAAGTCCTCCATGTCTCTGGGATGGTTTTAAAATGGAAAATGGTTTAAAATGGAAAACTGTTGGGGATCCCTGGGTGGCGCAGCGGTTTGGCGCCTGCCTTTGGCCCAGGGCGTGATCCTGGAGACCCAGGATCGAATCCCATATCAGGCTCCCGATGCATAGAGCCTGCTTCTCCCTCTGCCTGTGTCTCTGCCTCTCTCTCTCTCTCTCTCTATCATAAGTAAATAAATAAAAATTAAAAAAAAAATAAAATGGAAAACTGTTAGAAACAGGAGTAGACAATGAGGAAGATGAACTCTTCCTTCTTAATTGGCTGTTTCTGTGCTTTGCTTTAGTGTTGATTTTCCTTTTGAACAGCCTACCATTTCCTTATTCAGAGACCCAGGTGCTCTACCTCGGAAAATACTGGACATGTATTTGTACTGGCAAGGTTACTCATTAACATTTTGAATATAGCTGCGTTAGGGAGATAAATGAGAAAAGTGGGCATTGATCAGTATCAATGTTACTTTCATTTATTGATTCTGCAGATATTTTTTGAGCACCCACTGTGTGCCAGACACTGTGTGATAGGGTGAAGAGTATATGAGACACTGGGGCCTGACTTAAAGGAGATGATAGTCTAGTGTTAGTATTTTATGGCACTCTACACAATAAATTGGAGTGTCTGGAAATGTGTGTGTGTGTGTGTGTGTGTGTGTGCGCGCGCGCGCCGCGCGTTTTAAATTTAGGCTAGGATTCTTCCCAAATTCACTGAGGTTTTAGAGCATTTTAGATTTTCCTGTGAGTTATGACAGCTTTGTCTTTTTTTTTTTTTTTACCGAATGCTGATAAAGTGCAGTCATTTTTTTACTCCAATTTACACATAACTAGTTTTCTCATCTCTAACAGGGGTAGTAAAATTCTCATTTGTATCAATTGGTCTGAAAAGATTCTGTTTCTATAATTTTTAAAATCAAATTCCAAATTTACATAACAAGTGGATTGTCTTTCTGTGGCTGAAAAAATAATTCTTGAAGGGGTGCAATTAAAGTGATAGTTTGAGGCTTTTTACATTTTATTAGTTTTTTTCTTTAAGTGTTCTGTCTTAGAAAGCATCAACTGTCTTTTGAAAGTATCCATTTCTTGTTGCTGTTTCATTAAATGGTTTTGATGGCAAAATAGAGAGGAATGGACCAGTAAATATTGATTTCTTAGGTGATTACTCCCTGGAATCTAGAGCAGTATTGCTGGCCTGACATGGCCTCTGCCTTGAGAACAAAATCAGTGTGTATGAACAATGGGAATATTGAACGGTTACCTAAGGTTTAACTGCTCCTCATGTAGGCATTTCCTTTTTATGGATATCATGGGAAAAAAGCAAAGGTTGTGCTCACTGAGGCAGTGAATTTGTAACCCCGATGCCATCCTAGGCCACAAGGCACTTCTGTCTACGACAGAGATTCTTCACATGTACGGTCAGTACCCCATAATCATGTTTGGAATCAATGAGTGAAGTTAACTGACACCCCACTCAATGAGCTAAAGACTCAAAGGCCTTCCTTGAGATTTCTGTGAATTCCAGGGCGGGGGGCGGGGAGGGGGGTTTCCAATGTTATGGCTTCTTTTGGCTTGTGACTGCACTTTATGCCAGTTAGGAGAATGTTTGGATTGTCTCACAAAACTGTCTGTGCTCTCCCGGCTTTGTGCTGAGTGAGTTCAGAAATGAAATGAGGGGGATCCCTGGGTGGCTCAGCGGCTTAGCGCCTGCCTTTGACCTGGGACACGGTCCTGGAGTCCCGGGATCAAGTCCCACGTTGGGCTCCCGGCATGGAGCCTATTTCTCCCTCCTCCTGTGTCTCTGCCTCTCTCTCTCTCTGTGTGTCTATCATAAATAAATAAATAAATAAATAAATAAATAAATCTTAAAAAAAAAAAAGAAATGAAATGAGGCTCTATCTTTGATTTTTCTCCCTCACAATTGATGGAAGGATGAGTCAACAGAACATCCATTTGTGATCATATCAGACTTTATTCAACATTTGGGAAATGTTCTCAGTCTTTATGTGCGGTGACTTGGCCATCCATCTGCAGAGTCTCCTCTATCTAGATGTACCCCCAAGACCTATTTCCAGAAACAAAATTATTCAGCCGAGCAAAGCCAGCACTTCTCTAATGACTGCTGTTCACCCTAAGTCTTGACTTTTTAAAGCTATGTTTTCTAGTTCTTTGATTCTAATGTAAAACATTTGGCAGCATTGCCCAGAGAGTGTGGAGAGTGTGAGGTGGGGGGGGGGGGTTGATGATGTCAGACAGAACTGTCTGCATTTCAGCTCTGATACCTACCGATCTCGGTTATCAGCTTATTTGCCAAACTACTTTAAGCTTCGATCTCCTCCCCTGCAGTGTGCGTGAGCGTAACATTTTACTGCTTCAGAGAGTTATAAGCATGATATGAGCAAGGTGCATAGAGCAGTACCCAGCATCTGGTAGGCAGCCAGGGGCGCTCTTGTGTCACTACTGTGTGGATAACACCTCTACTGTGGACCCTTCCACACCCAAAGGGCTTCATGTTGGTGGAAGCTCTGCCAATCATCTTTAGAAATTTTTGCTACTATACAACTTAGTACATTTAGGGGCTCTGAGGTGGCTCAGTTAGTTAAACATCTGCATTTGGCCCAGGTCATGATCCCAGGGTCCTGGGATCAAGCCCTGTGCATTGGCTCCTTGCTCAGTAGGGTGTCTGCTTTCCCTCTCCCTCTGCCCCTAACCCATGCTCTCTCTCTCTTTCAAATAAATAAATAAAACATTAAAAAAAAAACCACCTTAGTACATTTAAAAATAGTTTGCTACAAGGGAATCAAGCAGGAAAACTGCAAAACCACAAGAGAAGGTGGGGGAAAAATGGGACATTAGACTTGCTGTCATGACGGGATCATTTGACTTTCTGTTAGAAAATTCTAGTACTTTGAAGTGAAAATACTTTGAAACTTAGCAACCACTATATCAACTGCAGCACCTTTCCTTCTTTCATTTTACTGTTGCTTTGGGGCATTTAGTACAGGCAGCCCATGACAGGTCTCTTGATGGTGAAATAAGTTCTGCTTCAGCTCGTGTCACTGTGGTTTTTATAAATAAATTAGTTTTCTCAACTTTATATTTTCCAGCAGCTCTTATTAAAAAGCAGGTATTTTTGACTACTGGGGAAATATCAGAGACACATTTTTCACCATGAGGATTTTTTTTTTTTTTTTGCTTTAGATAAAGAAATATGGAGAGGGGAAAAAATGTAATTCGAGGTCCCTTTTACTTGAGCGGTTCTTAGATGACTTTGAACTCAGTGTGTAGAGTGTTTTGACCCATATAAAAACCTTACAAAAAAAAAAAAAAGGACCGCTTTTCTGAGAGGTAGGTCAGAGATGATTGTGACTGTGTGCCTCCATTCAGCACACCTGTGTCCTTGGAGATGTGCATCCCGCGGAGCACTGAAATACAGCCTTTGAAACTAGTATTTGATGGACTTTGGTCTGTGTGGTGGACAAGTGGAAAATTAGAAAGCCTCCTAAAACCCACGTTAGAGAATTTTCTACTATTTATTGTAGCTACACCGCATAATAAGAGTAAATCATTGAAACTTTCAATAGGTTCCATCCCAATAAACTGTTGTTGTTTGTTTTTTAAATGAGAAGGAACACATTTTTGGTCACATATATAGGAGACAAAAGGGGAAAAAGTAATTCTTCCCTGTTTAGAGAACTGTGTACATACAGCCACCTAAAACTCCATTTGCAAACTAGTTGTATTGGTTTGTTAATAATGATAATAGAAGTAATTATTTCAAGTTTCTTTTTTTTAAAGATTTTATTTATTTGACAGAGAGAAAGAGAGGGAGAGCAGAGGGAGAGAGCACAAACAGGAGGTGGGGGCAGAGGCAGAGGCAGACTGCCTGCTGAGCAGGGAGCCCTACATGGGGCTCAATCCCAGTACCCTAGGATCATGACCTGAGCCGAAGACAGACACCTATCCAACTGAGCGACCCAGGTGCCCTTTTTCAAGTTTCAAGATGATTCTAAGCTCTCTTGTATAGTGTATAATTGGAGATTGTGTATGGGGGAAATTATGAGATTATCCCAAAGATCCCCCAGGCCTAGAGCACACCCTCCTGTACTGTGGACTGTAGCCCCACTCCCCTGGGCTTCCAGAATTTACCCTCTGTATTTCACACAACATTTAGAATAACCCAGTAAGGGGGCACCTGGGTGGCTCAGTCCATTGAGTATCTTGACTCTTGATTTCAGCTCAGGTCATGATCTCAGGGTCAGACTCTGCACTAGGCACAAAGTCTGCTGGAGATTCTCTGTCTCCTTCTGCCTGCCCTTCTGCCTTCACACATTCTTTCTCTCAAATAAATAAATAAATCTTAAAAAAAAGAAAAAGGAAGAAAGGAAGAAAAGAAAAAGAAAGAAAGACAGAAAGAAAGAAGAAAGAAAGAAAGAGAAAGAAAGAAGAAAGAAAGAAAGAGAAAGAAAGAAGAAAGAAAGAAAGAAAGAAAGAAAAAGAAAGAGAAAGAAAGAAAGAAAGAAAGAGAAAGAAAGAAAGAAAGAAAGAAAGAAAGAAAGAAAGAAAGAAAGAAAGAAAGAAAGAAAGAAGGAAAGAAAGAAACCCAAGCAGGAACTAGGTTTACAGTGCTAAGTATTTGGTTACTTGACCTTTAAGTAATTTTGAGAAAGTGTGATCTTTTCATTCGCGGTCTTGACTTTTCCTAACCACACGGGCACACAACACTTTATTCGTGACTTTCTACTTGTTTGCACTTTTTGATCTTTCCAGTCTATATGTATGTGTTTAGACTCTCATCTCTTGGATATACTTTTTGGTAGTCATTTTATATATAATTGCAATCCTGAAACACCACATTTAGATTTTAAGGTATTGGTAGGAGTTTCTGTGAATATCATGAAACATATTGCCTAAAAACTAGCTGAGGCATTTAGATGTGGTGTGTGTCATGACTCTGTGGAGAATAAGGGGATCAGTGAAATAGCAAGTTTTACTAATTGCAGAAAACCTTGGACATGTTTACATCATCCAAAAATGTTGTAATCAATCTCTGAAGCTTTAAATGGGCAACTTTTCCTAATAGGGATAGTGCATGTGTTCTGAATTGCTAATCAGCACTGAGATTAGTTATATCTTGCTCCTAAACTGAGCCAAAGGTGGCAAAAATTTATGGACTTAATCTAAAAATATCATTCTTTTATTCAATATAAAACTTTGTGGTTATTTGGTGATTTGAGATGTTGGACCTTTGATATGGATTATTTGAATTATTGACAGTAACTTCTAATGTTTAAATTGGTCAGTGTTTTTAAATTTAAATTTAAGTTAAAATTGTTTATTATTTGCTTTTAAATTATGCTATTAATGTCTTCAGATTAATTTGTTAATTTTCTGCTACTAAATTCATTTTAATGGCTTATTTTTCACAGCACTGAACTATATTTAGCTATATTTCTCTGTTCTGTGGCTATGATTATACCAGATGAAAGGGACAAAAGCAATTAATCAACTAAATTCAGCATATGTTCTTATGCTATTTTCTTGATTTTTTTTAAGAGAAAGAGAGCATGAGGGTGGTGAGGGGCAGAGGAAGATGGAGAGAGAGAATTTTAAACAGGCTCCAGGGAGCCGACACAGGGCTGGATCTCACGACCCTGAGATCATGACCTGAGCCAAAATCAAGAGTTGGGCACTCAACCAACGGAGCCATCCAGAAGCCGCTGTTAACTTCATTTTTGAAGGACTGACTCATTGGCACAGTCTAGACTCCTGTGAAAGAATTATACCTGGAGCTAAATATGGCCATGAGTGCCAAGAATGGATGTTTCTAAGGAACTTGTCTTAGCAATGTGTCTAGGAATGTTTCCTTTTGTTTATCTAAGAGGAATACCCTTCATCTGGCTTACTCTATATGAAGAAAAAAAATCCTTTCTAATGTTCTGATACCCCACAGTTTTCTAACACCTCACAATGTTCTAGTTTTCTATGATATCCTAATGCCCCACAGAATTCTAATACCCACACAGTGTTCCCATGCCCCATGGTGTTCCCATGCCCCATCTGCTCTCAGGCCCCACCATGCTCTAATGCCTCACTATGTTCGCATGCTCCACCATGTTCTCCTGTTTTACCCTGTTTCCATGCCCCACCTGCTCTCATGCCCCACCCTGTTCTCATGCTTCATCTGCTCCCATGTTCTAAATTTTTTTTTTAATTTTTATTTATTTATGATAGTCACAGAGAGAGAGAAAGAGAGGCAAAGACATAGGCAGAGGGAGAAGCAGGCTCCATGCACCAGGAGCCCGACGTGGGATTCAATCCCGGTCTCCAGGATCGTGCCCTGGGCCCAAGGCAGGCGCCAAACCGCTGCGCCACCCAGGGATCCCTCTTACCATGTTCTAATGCCCACCATGTTCTAATGCCCCACCATGCTCTAATGCCTCATGTTCTCATGCCCCACCATGTCCCAACATCTCTCTGATGAAAGACTTGTCCCAAACTCCCAGATGGATGGTGTTGGTATGCAAAGAAGGAATCTGCTTGTCCTTACTGTCCTTAGTGTGAGACCCTTTGGGACTGAAGCCAGCACGCTGGAGTATCTCCAGCCCTGGTCAGTAATGCAGTGCTATTGTACACCTTGCTATGAGCTTGTTCCCATAGCTTGACAAACTTGAAGTCCTGGCCCTTTGCATGTGGATTTCACCTCTTCTCTCCACCGTTTCCCACAGTTCCTGATCCTACAGTGCTCTTCACTCAGCTCAACTGCAGCTTGTCTAAAAATGGCCCATTTTAAATAGGCCATGTAAACATCATTAAGCTTTCCTAAATTTTTGTAGTTAGTCAGGACCACTTTCCCACAGCACTTTGTGAATCTAACGATCAATAATTACCACTTTCAGCTGTGCAGATTTCTGGAAATTCTGATGTTAGCTTCCATTCCTGTTTTGGAAAGTTCACATTAATGTTTCCATCCTACAGAACAGCCCAAGGCAGTGTTTAACTGTGACCTGTGTTTACTGAGATGCGTTAGATGCCCCTCATCACGTATTTACTGTTCCTCTTGTAACTCTCACACCCTCTCCCACTGCAGCCACGGTGCTTTTCTGGCTCATCGATTAATAATTTGCCGTTATGTTTCTTGCACCAAGGACGTGAGCAGCCTGGGCCTCACACACTGGCCAGGAACTCCTCACAAACACCTGTTCATCACGCATGAACCACCTTAAATCCACCTGTCATCTGAACCCCCTAACGATGTCACACTTCTGTTTTTTTTTTTCTTTCATGCTACCCTATTCCTGACCTTCATCATATTCTTCACAAATTTTATCTACTTACATATGTATCTGTGCATAACCTGAATAAATTTTGAACCCATTTGTCCACTCTGTGCAAGGACTGACATTTAGAAACTTACATCCTCATACCCAAAATCAATGTGAGGAATGTGATCAGTGTAAGAAAGTCTTTATCTTCCTTTACTGAAGGACTGTGAAAGGGACCCGGGGCGTGATTCACAGTGACACTCCTTACCAGCTCTTTTCTTCATTGCTTGCTTTTTTCTGATTTTTGCATAAAGCAGGTTTAGGCCTTCTCACCTGCCAGGTAGCTTGGCCCTGGCCCTGAGCTCGACCTGTCCTTTTGCACATCTGCACCATTCAGGTGGACTCTGCTTCTCAGATTCTTAACTGTTTCTTCTTTGCAGAGTGCTGTGGAGCCACTCGGAAGATTCTTCCTCCCTGCCTATGTGTCCTCCAGGTGCTCTGTGCTCCCAGGGGCTGGCCATTTTTCTGATTCTATGGCATAGACACAGAGGCCCTAGGGGTTTCACGGGTGGGGGAGTGGGGGGGTGGGCGGGTGGCAGGGGGAATGCTGGAGGTGATGCGAAGTCAGAGGGAGCTGCAGAGTTAGGAAAGAGGGTGAGAATGCTCTTGGGCCATGGGGTGACCCTCATGCCTGTCATGGTGTGAGAGCGCGTCCCCAGGGCACCGGACCCTTCTGTGTGGCTGGCATCCCGGATTGTGGCGCTGAGCCCACAGGAGGTGCTACAGTGGCAGTGCCCACTGAACACAGAAGCAAAGGAGCAATCCAGAAGAGTGTCATTGAGCTGCCCAAAATGTGCAGTAATAAGCCAGGGACACTAGAGGGAGAAGGACTGTAACACAACCGGTAGAACAGAAGTCGGTTCAGCTGTGTTTGCTAGGTTGGAAACTTCACTTCTCCCTCCTTGTCTTAAATTAAAAAAAAAAAAAAAATGGTGTGAAATCCTAACTGAATCGGATACAAATGCTTTCTCTTTTTAGTACAGGCCATGATGGCCCCTGCCATCTGTAGAAAAAAAATGTAGGGATGCTGATAGACATTCAGAGATACTCATCTGAGTAGAAGGCTCTTGAGATCACACTGTATCATTAAACAGATGGGCTAGAATTAACACCGCTAAGAGAAATCTGAAACAATACATACTGGACACAAGAAGGAGTGCTGCGGGGGCAAAACGTGCTTGAGCAGAAACTGCAGCTCCCCAGAAAGTTGTGTATGTTACGTGGAAGGATTCACTTGCATTCTCACAAACATTAGTAATGTAATTCGTCAAATATATGGATAAGCAGGAAATGACTTCTTCTGAGCATGGTCATGTGACCTTCTAAGGCAGACCTCCCTGCCCTAGAACCAAGGAACCCAAGGCTTCCTCTCTGTTTGACCTTGAACAATAACCCCTGCAAGCATCATCTCTTCATCTATAAAATGGAGGTAACGATAGTCTGGGATTCGCAGGGATTTGGTGATGTTTAAAGGAAAGAATGCACATAAGGCGACAGGGAGAATGTGATGCACATGCTAACTCTTGAGTGGTACCCCATAGAGACCTTTATGTTCATGTGCCAAATTTCCTAACATTTGCCGCTTCATTTATCCTCTCCTTGGACTCTTTTTTATTTATTTATTTTTAAGATTTTATTTATTTATTTGAGAGAGAAAGTGCACAAGCAGAGTGGAGGAGCAGAGGCAGAGGAAGAAGCGGACTCCCCATTGAGCAGGGAGCCCAATACAGGGTTCAATTCCAGGACTCTGGGATTATGACCTGAGCGGAAGGCAGACGCTTCACTGACTGAGCCACCAGATGCCACTTGTTGGACTCCCTTTTATTGATTTCGCTGTGCTAGAATTTTTTTCTTCGACCGCACCTCAAAACGTTTGGGACCGTGAGTGTTTTGTGGAGAGGAGCACTCTTCTGTGATGTTTGAGATCCCTTTGCAAGTTGGTGCATCCAGTGCGGTAGACAGATGAGGCCCTGGCAGTGGCTTAGGAGCAGTGGTGCTCTAAGCAAGATGTCTGACATGCTTGGGGAGATGCTGATGGAAGTGCTCTATGATGAAATTGTGTGAGTGTTTCCCCTTCTGCTGCATTCACACTGCAGTTCTAGTAAATCCTCCTCTTTGTATTTGCTTCCCTCTTGGCTTCTATATAGTTGGCTCTGGCTGAAGCTTTGATAAGCAAATGGCTGAGCAGGGGACAGGTGACCTTGAGGATGAGGAGGGAGGAAAGCTGATGTAGTAGGCAGACCTGGTGAAGGTTAACAAAGGAGCATTTGCCTTTTCTTTCACCTTGGGTATGTGAGAGTATTTTTTCCCTCTGGATAAATAAAAATCTGCTAGAAGTTCATTTCTAGATGCTTAGTAAAAAAAAATTAAGTTTAATAAAAGTATGATAGGAAAGCCCTCAGTGGCACAAAAGCCATATGTTGGAGTGATGAATTCTTACATGAACTTTAAAAATTAAAGATACCATTAGGTAGCACATATATCATTTTGAAAATAATGTCATATCTTCTGTCTAAATGGGAAAGAAGTATCACTTCAATGATCTAAAAGTCCATATCATTTAGCCATCCATAAAAGGAAGAGAAAGTCAGCATAAAATGGAAGGAGATGCTGCCCTAGGAATATCTTAGAGTCTTTTAGTTTCAAAGACTGGCTGTTGAACCATGTCTTTTGTCTTTACCTGCGTTAAATCACAGAAAAGAGAGCAAAAAAGAAAAAAAAAGACCTTGAAAAAGCATCTATTCAATGAATCAAATTAATCATTTAAAAATTCCAAGTTGGAAGTCACATGGAAACAAATGAGAGAGGAATTAATTTGGAACCACCAGAAAAATGACATGGAGCCAGTATTGGATTCTGTTCAATTTAAAAGCAGAACAACTTTTATGTTTTACCATCTGCCTCACCAAAAGCCTGATAAAATTTGAATACTACAAACTTTAGAGATTCCCATATGAGGACAGCTTTTTTATGGCCTTTTAAAGAACACAAAATCAGAATAAATAATGTTGGTGTTTGTCCAGG
The DNA here is from genome assembly GCF_048164855.1 of Canis lupus baileyi. Classification (NCBI taxonomy): domain Eukaryota; kingdom Metazoa; phylum Chordata; class Mammalia; order Carnivora; family Canidae; genus Canis; species Canis lupus. The sequence goes on along the minus strand of NC_132854.1, from coordinate 4,153,843 downwards.
GATCAAGTTAGTAATTAGTGATTACGAAAAAGATAAATTGCATCTGTGATTTAGGGATTCAGATATTGCATTAGAATGTCTGTCCTCTACAAAACCTCTCAGAAGCCCATCAAAAGGTCTTTTGTTCCATGTAACAAGTGAGTAAATGGAGTCCCAGGGAAGGCAAGCCCTTAGGTCATACTCACTTCACCTGCAAATGGCGCAGAGCTGGAATGGAGACCCTTGACTCTAAACTTTTGGTTTTAGGCATAACAATTACTAAACAAAATAGGCAAGAGGCATGACAGAGAAATTATGTCTGCCTGCGAAATTTTCATGTTCCAGTTGTATGTTAAAGTGAGCTAGATAGAAAGAAAGCAGGTAATACAATATGCTTTACATACACACATGCATGTGTGTGCATCTTTGTAGAGATTTTGATCAATTGTAAGCTTTAGTTTATGGATAAGATATGAACATTATAATGTTTAAATTGCCCATGTAGTTGATTCTGGTGAAGCTACCTGTAGACACGGACTGCAGCCTACTTATCTTACAGTCCCATGTCTTAGACATTGCTTGTTAATGAGTAAATGAGCCCAGGGAGAGAGGAATCTTTAATCTGATAAAAGAAAACAGAGCTAAGATGCTGATGCCAGGAAAAGAAGTGGTGATATGCTTGAATCAAGGTTTTACTGAGTATTATGAGAAAAGATTCTACACGAGTTGGCATATTTGGGCAGTAGACATGAATGAGAAAGATCTGGTTAATATCTGCACACTCTTGACAGATGAATACCTTCACTTTTAAGAAGTCAGATTCACTATTTACTATTTTAACATTTAACATATGCCATGTGACTGAGTTAGAATGTCAAATAAGACATGGTCCTTGCTCATAAGGAGTGCACAGAAGACATCTGAGCAAATGGATAAGTGTGATACCAAGTAATAGATGCTAAGATCACACCTACATCATATACAGGGAGCTCAGAGGAAGGAGCACTGTTGGGTGTGAGGCAGTGAGCATGAGTGAGGAGAACAGAGGTGGTGGGAACTGAGCAGAGATAGCTCTTTGTCTAATTGCACACTCACCTCCTCCTTTCAGACTCTGGGCAATATAATGCAGGTTATCAGAACTGATACCAGTTTTCTGTTCTTGCTTCTCTGTTTATAGACCATGCCTCTCCTGGCAAATGAGAATAGAAATGAAGAAAGGTTAACTCTTAAGTGAACTAGGACTTGAAATTAAACCAGGATGTAATGTGTGGAGAAGTAGCCCGGATGAGGATGGGGGATTATCCCAAGACAGATTTTGAAGCAAGAAATAGCACTGCCTATCTGAAGGTGAGAAAGAATATAGGGGGGGAGCCCCAGATGAGACACACAAGGAGTGACCTTGCCTGAAGTTCTAAAGTCATAGCTCCAGCTTGGGAAGGTGGGGTTGATTGTGGTCAGCTGTAAAGGTAAGAAAGCAATTTGGACACATTGTCTGAGGATGGCTAAATTCAATTAAATATGATGAAAATATGAAAATACTTCTTTTCAGATTTGTCTAGGTATAGCAGGACGCATTTCAATGTCTGGGAAAATCTGTGATCTTTCTGGATTTGACATTCTCTCTGTAAAAACATTGAGAATGTGTGAATGAGGGATTGAATCCAAATGTGCACTCATTTCTGATGTGCTTGAGACATTCTAAAATTCATCTTCACTCCTTCTCTCTCTTTAATTCCTGACACCCAATTAGCACCCCTATTGATTATGCTCATGTAAGTTAGCTTGACTGTGTAACTAAACATGCTCAAAACTTAGTGTCATGACAGAAGAGGAAGGAACATTTCCCAAATCATTCTATGCAGCCAGTGTTTTCCTGATAATAAAATTAGACAAAAGCATTCCAAGAAAAGATAAGCATGTGTCATTTGTGAATATGAAAAGAAAAGGATTCAATAAAATACTAACAAACCAAACCCAAGTCCTTATAAAAGGACTATATAATATGACCAAGTGTAATTTATCTCAGGAATGCAAGGTTGGTTTAACATATGAAAATCAATTGATGTAACACATTGTATTAATAGAACAGAAGACAAAAACTGAATGATCCTCTCAATAGGTCCAGAAAAAACATCTGACAAATTCCAAAAACCTCTCAGGATAAGAGACATAATAAGCTAGGAATAGAAGGAATGTTCCTCAACCTGATAAACCTCATCTATGAAAAACTCACACCTAAAATGATGTATAATATTGAAAGAATGAAAGATTTATCCTAGGTCAGGAACAAGGCAAGGATGGCTGCTTTTATTGGTTCAATTCAGTAACATACTGGAGATTCTAGCCAGGGCAATCAGGCAAGAAAATGAAAGAAAAAGGATTGAGATTGCAAAGGAAGAAATAATATGATCAGTTTGGAGATAATGTGATCTTGCATATGGAAAGTCTTAAGGAAACCCCTCCCTCACCACACAAATGTAAATAATAAAAGAGTTCTTCAGTTTACAATATACAAGATCAGTAAAAAAAGAAAATTGTATTTCTATTAACTAGTAATGAGCAATGTAATACTTTAAGAAAGCAGTTCCATTTACAGATAGCATCAAAACCAGTAAAATACGTAGGAATAAATTTAACAAAAGAAGTAAGATTCATACATTTAAAACTACAAAGTACTGTTAAGAGAAGTGAAGGAAGTCCAAGGTAAATTGAAATACATCATGTTTTTATGGATTGAAGACTTTCTTGGAAATATGACAGTGCTCCCCAACCTGGTATACAGGTTAAATGTAATTCTTATTAAAATTACAACTGGTCTTTTTGAATAAATTGACAATCCGAGCTTAAAATCAATGTATAAGTGTAAAGAACCCATACTAGCTTACACAGTCTTGATGAAGAACCAAATTATAGGATTGGTGTTTCACAATTTCAAAATTATTACAAAACTACAGCAGTCAAGACAGTGCGATACTGGCATAAGGCTAGATATATAGACTAATGTAAGAGAATTAAGAGTCTAGATAAACTCTTATATTTGTGATCAATCAGTTTTTGACAAAGTTGTCAAGACCACCCAAGTAAGAATTAGTAGTCTTTTCAGCAAATGGTGCCAGGACAACTGACTATCTGAATATTCATTCAAAAGAATCAAGTAGGGCTCATACTTCATACCATATACAAAAATGAACTTGAACTGGATTATAGACCTAAATGGAAGTGCTAAAACTGTAACATTTTTAGCAGGAAACACAGGGGTAAATTTTTTTTTAAGGTACAGGAAAAGGAAAGTTTAATTTCTTAAACTTTATGCTTTCCCCTTCAAGCTTTATTGAGGTCTAATTAACTGATAAAATTGTGTATATTTAAGGTGTACAGTGGGATGACTTGACATATGCATGTTATAGTGAAATGACTAACACAGTAAGCTCATTGTTATATCCATCACCTCACTTAGGTACCTTATTATTTATTTATTTATTTTGGTGAGAACGGTGAGGACTTACTCTTAGGAAACTTCAGGTATACAATATAGTATTATTAACTACTGTAGTTGCTACACTGTGTATTAGATTCCCAGATCTTATTCATCTTACAATTTTAAGTGTGTACCCATTGACCAATATCTCCTCATTTCCTCCTCCCGCCTGGCAACCACCAATGTACTGTTTGCTTCTGTGAGTTGTACTTTTTAGATTCACATAGGAATGAGATTGTACAGTACTTAAATTTCTGTGCCTGGCTTTTATAGGAGTAAATATTTATGACCTTGGATTAGGCAATGAGTTCTTAGATAGGACACCAACATCGCTAGTGAACACAAAGGGTAAACTACATCAAAATTAATATTTATATGGTAGAAGGGATACCATCAAGACAATGAAAATACAACCCATGGAATTCAAGACAGTATTTGGAAACTATGTATCTAACGAAAGCTTTTTTTCCCCAGAGTATATAAAGTAATTAATTGACAACTCAATTAGATCTACAGATGAAAAGATATTTGGCATCATTAATAATTAAGGCAATACAAATCAAAATGATGAGCTACACCTCATATCCACTAGGATAGTTAAAATAAAAATGTCAGACAGTCAAATGATATCCTGTTGTGCGAATGTGAAGAATTAGAACTCTAATATGCTGCTGATAGGATTATAAAATGGTGCACTCACTCTGGAAAACAGTTTGGTGGCTATGCAAAATTGTAAATATAGAGTTCTCCTATGGTCCAGCAGTTCTACTTCTAAGTACATAACAAGAGAATTTAAAACATTTCCACACAAAAACCTATACATAAATATTCTTAGCAGCATAGTTTATAATAGCAAAAAAGTGACAACAACCCAAATATCCATCAATTGAAATAGGAAACAAAAGGTGTTATATCCATTCAATGTAATGTTATCCTACCATAAAAAAGAATGAAGTGTTGACCTGTGCTACAAAATGCATGAACCTTGAAAACATTATGCTAAGGGACAGAAGCCAGACACAAAAGACCACATATGGTTTGATTTAATTTATGAAATGTCTAGAATTGGAAAATCCAGAGACAGGAAGTAGATGAGTGGTTGCCAGAGGCATTCTTATTATTGTAGGTTTAGTTTTCAAACAACCTAACTTATGATGATCTATCTTCATACTGAACAGTCTATTCTTATACAATAGAGCATGCACTTGCCCTTTCCTGAGCCGACTATACCGTTCTGCAATCTGAACTTCCTTATCCATCTTCCTTGTTCAGCTCAAATGCAGTTCCTTATATCCCAAGCTAGAATGGGTCACTCTCTTTTCAGGGACCCCATAGCACTGCGTAAAGCCCCTGATTTGGCATAAAAAATTTGGCCAAATTTAGCTAATGACTTTCATGTGCATCCTCCCTTCCCCACCAAACCGATGTCCCTCGAGGGCAGGACCCATGCATTTTTGTCAGTCATCTTGTCCACATTAGCCTTTAGATAAAGGGTTTTGCACATAGTAATCTTTCAATAACTTACTAAATTGAACATTTGAAGACGTTCAAATGAAAATTGAACATGTAATAGACATTAAGGAGAAAATCTGTTCCCTTGCTCTGTATTTTATGCCCAAGTAAATAGAACCAGTTAGCAGGCATCCAGAACAAAAGGAAATCTTTTCAACTAACTGCAATCTCAGTTTGTTCTGGGGATTCTTATATATATCTTCCCTGTTACAGTACGTGCTTCTGATATTTGAGAAAATAGTGGATAGCACCTCTGCCACTTTCTCCTGTAGTTCAGTCTTAGCCATTTGGTGATGAGTCACAGGATGGTAATGACTCGAATCTGTCCATGGGCAGCTGGTTTGTTTTGCCTTCGTGTGTAAACCAATCTTTGAGTGAGTTAAAGGAGGATCTTCTGTCTGCCCCCAAAGCCATGTTCAATCCTAGGAACTAGGAAGGTCTTTGTGCACCATCCGGATTCCTTACTTACTGCTCTATGTAGATTGCATGCCATATATTACTTTAGGAACTTTTTTTGGAGAAATGTGTCAGAATCTATCAGTAACTAGGTGCAAGAGACCAGATGCAGAGGAGAAAGTGCTATTAGAACCTGATCAGGTCTCTTCCTAAAGTTGAATGTGGAAACCCAGGAAAGCATCAGAGCAAAGATAAAGAATTGCTTAAATAAACTTTTATTATTAATAAAAGCACCGCTATTATTGTATCCCAACTGTATACCATGTGGAGGCTTTTCTTATTAATGTATTGATTGAACAACTGTGTCCTGGGCATTGGGGATTCAGAGACAGATAAGGCTAGGTTTGTGTTCATTGTTTAGTGGAGGAAAAATAAGGAATATAAATCTTACAAGGCACAAAAGGTACTATCTAATAATATAAGTAAGCCAAACTAATCAAGCACAAGGGAGATATTTCTTTCTCTCTACATCTTTCTTGCTTGTATGTTATTTTCCTCCTGTTCATGTACATGTGGTATCTCCAATTCTGGGATCAATGCTAGAAGATTTTTTTTCTCAGATTTTTCTCTCCCTGGCGATCTTCCCACACCCAGGGCTTCCATTTCTGTGATTTATAAGAAATACAGTTGACCCTTGTATGACCTGGGGGTGAGGGGAACCAATCCCCTACCCCTACAGGATTGAAATTCTGCATATAACTTTTGACTCCTCCAAACTTAATTACTAAGCCTACTGTTGACTGGAAGCCTTAATGATAATATAGTCGATTAACACATATTTTGTATGTTTTATGTATTATATTCTGTATTTTTGCAATAAAGTAAGCGAGAGAAAAGAAAATGGTATTAAGAAAATAGTAAAGAAGAGAAAATATACTTTTAGAGCTGAGTTCTAAAAGTTTCACATAGACCAGCAGAGAGCAAGTCCACATTGTTCAGGGTCAACTGTATGTATTTGGTTTCTTTCCCTGTTTCTGGGACAGAGCTCCTAAAACCCTTGGAATTTCCTAAGCAGTGAGAGCTTTTAGAGGATGGGGGCAGGTTGCCAGGAGAACCAACCACAGGATTGGAAGGTTGTAACTCTGAGTCTCACCCCTGACCTTAGGGAAGGGGAGAGGGCCTGGAGGTTGAATTAGTCACCAATGGCCAGTGATTTAATTAATCATGCATAAAGAATGAAGCCTCCATAAAACCCCAAAAGGATAGATTCATAGAGTTTTTGAGTTGGTGAACATGTGAAGATTCGGGGACAGTGGTGTGCTCCATGGGGAAGGGCTTGGAAGCTCCTCTCCCCTTTCTTATGCCTTGTCCTACACATCTCTTCCATCCAGCTGCTTCTGAGTTCTATCCTTTCATGGATGAATTGGTGATCTAGTACATACAGTGTTTCTCTGAGCTCTCTGAGCCGCTCTAGCAAACTAAGGAGGGAGTCACTGGAAGCTCTGATTCTGTGTCAGTGGCTCAGAAGTACAGGCAACAGCCTGGACTTGGGACTGGCATCTGAAGTGGGGCAGGGGTGGGAGGGTGGGAGGAAGCAGTCCTGTGGGACTGAGCCTTTAACCGTGGATTCTACACTGTCTCCCAGTGGAGAATTTCAGAATTGAGCTGGCCTGAGTCAAATGGTAGGACATCAGCTGGTGTCCAGAGAGTTGCTCGGTGTTGTATGAGATGCATGCTCCCCACCATGTTGGAATGGTACCAGGAACCTAAAGAATATCTATTTAACTATGGATTTCAAATCTCATTGACAACCCAATCCCTTCCTAAGAGCTGTATTGATCCCAATAATTCATTCTCTGTTGGAACATCTCCCTAAAGTTCAAGAAGCAACCCTGACTCACTGTGTCTGAAACTGAGCTCATCTGGATCCCTAGTGTTCCCACATTACTCCTTAGTGTGGTCGGCAGGCATGGTGATCTTGTCCTCTGCGGTCTCTCAAGCCCTGTCAACGAATTTACACCCAAATTACTTAAAATCTACCTCATCAATAGATTTGAGACTGATTTCCTCCTTTTTATTTTATTTTTTGCAAATGAATTTCAGAAATCCAGAAAAGCATGTAGTTTAGTTTTCTCTGTCTGAGAGATAGTCACAGGCAGGGGCTTTATCTGTGCCATAGTTTTACTTCAGGATCTGGTATCCAGCCTTGTAGTATAGATCCCATAAATACGGTTACGAAGGGATAAATAAAAAGAGAGATCAAAAGAGACTAGAGCCCATGTTTACTGCACCCTGTGTTCTCTCCAGCACCAGCTCAGGGCCTGTGTGCAGCAGAAGCACTGTAAATATTTGGTGAATTGACAAATGATGGTTTTATAGGGATTGAAGGTTGAGACATTTTGAACAGGTCCTACATGTACTTTTTATCTTATTGTGGATATTACTTTGGCTTTTCATCTGCAAAAAATCTTGCCTTTCCCCAAACCACCTCTTCCTCCCCCTCCTCCTCCACCCCACCAAGGACCTCAGCAAACCCGCAAGCACTGAGCGTTTGCTGAGGGGCCAGTCTTCTTTCCCTCCCACCTCTAGCACTGCATTTCACTTCCCATCCTGGCAGACTTAGAGTCCTTACTTCCTGAGAATTTATCCAGTCTTCTCTGTCCCCACCACCATGGCTCTGTTTCAAGGCCTCATTATGTCTGGTTTGGACCTCTAATTGACAATTCCTGCTGCCCATCTTACCTTCCTGTGATCTTTCCTTCCCAGAGTCTCACAATTTAACTCCTGTGCTTACAATCTGCCAACCACTCTCCCTCAACTTCAAGAAAGGTCTTAATTGAGTCAGGGATCCCTTTGAAAAGCTGTGGATGCTCTCACAAGAGTCTATGGAAGTCTGTGGAATCCAGATTAAATAAAGCTGGCTGAGATGATGAAGCTCTTTGTGCCACACGCAATGTTCTTAGTGATTTGGTCCTGTCTTTCTCTTTAGGTTCAACTCCAACCACCTCTTAAAAAAAATTACTAAAAAAAAAGAAAAAAAATTACTTATTTATTTGAAAGAGAGAGAGCAAGAGAGCACAAGTAGGGGGAGGTCAAGGAGAGGGAGAGGCAGACTCCCCACTGAGCAGGGAGGCCACACGGGACTCCATCCCTATGAGATCATGACCTGAGCCCAAGGCAGATGCTTAACTGACTGAGCCACCCAGGCCCCCTGCACCCACTCCTTAATCCTCTCCGTGCCTGTGTCCCTGAAATCCAGCTGGCCTATAGCAGTTGTAACACACTGTGCCTTTGCTTGGTGCCCTTTCCTGGACAGTCTTTTCTTACTCCTCATGAGCACCCTTCCTCCTGAAGGACACAGAGCGCTGTGCTTGCATGATGCCCTGTTTATAGTTGATCTCTGCATTGACTGTATTATATTATATTGCCAGTTCACGGTGCTAGGAAATCATTCTAAGGGCAGTGACTCTTCAGTGTTGATAACTCTGCATCTGCATCATCTATGTAGCCTGTCAGCTAGTGGTTGTTGAAACAATAAATGTAAGATGAACTACCTTTGTTTTATATCCCTTGGAAATCTTTCTTTTGCTAGACCTCCTGCTACTGTGTTTGGAACTGTGTTACTTTTTGTGACACTTAAAAATTGTTTTAGATATAATGTGGGTTCAATAAAATGAAGGAATCTTACAGCTCAATAAAGCAGTGTATGCCTTTATATCTGTATATATTTATATTTCTGTCAAAATATGCCCCAAATATGAAACATTTCTGTCATTCTAGGATGTTTGCTATTGTTCCTTTCCCGTCGATAGTCCACTTTTAAAACTTCTGTCATTATAAATTAGTTATTCCTGCTCTTGAACTTCATGTAAATGAAGAGTTATATATTCGACACCCTCAAAATATCCCATCAGGTTCATGTGAGACTTTTATTTTGGTGAAACTTCTTCGCACCCATCACATTACATCCTACCTTAAACTTAATTAACACCTCCATATTGGGGTCTAGAGATGTATATCAACATCCTCTGTGCTCTGAAAATAATCCTATAATATTAACAGCCTACTTATGATTGCTAGCAGCTATAATATGTTAAATTGAAAGAAGAGTCTATTAAAGTTGTTACAGCTTAGCTACCACATAAGAATCTAAAATTCCATTCCTCTCTACCTTTTAAATCCTGTGTATATAAAAATGCATCTTCCTTCTCTCAAGTAAGTCCTACTTCTTATCTGTAGATCTTTTCTTAATACTTCCCTTCTCTTTGCATTTATGGTTGAGTGACCCTGTACATTGCAGTGCTGCCATGATGGATTTTCTAGGGTGTAAGAGTAAACATCATTGCATTAGCATCATATTAGCATTTTGAGAGAAAGCCCACATAGGACATAAATAATCCATAATAGGATGCAGAATCAGAAGGTATGGCAGCAATAAATAACTGTAGCTCACCTAATGAAAGAACAATGGGCTGGGGGACAGGGAAAAGAAGCGACTCCCCAACTTTGGATCCTCCATTGCTCATTTTCTACCTTAATTTACCCACCTTCTTACCTTTCATCTTTTCCTCTCTGTAGATCTATTCCGTGTGCCACTTCCCCTTCTCTCTCCTCTCCGTCTATATATACATAGTATGTAGGGTTGAGTTAATCAGACAGAAGTTGGGGTTAAGAAAGGCAGTAAGGAATGTTCCAGATGGAAGGAGAAGTATGTGCTTAGGGTTGAGAGTCCCTGGCATGTTCTAGAATCTAAAAGAAAGGCTTGATCCCCAGTCAAGGAAATGGTATGCAGTGAATCAGGATGTGGTGAATGCTGTGGCCTGATCGTCTTGGTGAGCCAGTATGTGCTTCATTGTCATGGGATTTTCGACATCTTCCTTAGGCTTTGTGACTCAGTTTCCTCTTCTGTTAAAAATAAAGATGATAGCTCCTACTCTGGAGGTCTGTTATGAGAATTAGATGAGTCAGGACACATATAGTGATTAGAATAGTGTCTGATAAATTATAAGCACTTGTCAGTTGTTTGCTATACAAAATCAAGCCTTAAGAAGAATTTGAAGTCACTTCCTAAAACTGTTCCCTGAAAAGCTTATTCATGATTTACTTGTTCTGTACAACTGGTTTGGATATTTATTCTGGGAATGTCAAAGGGAATGATACTACATGTATTTATTTATTTTTTGATTACCTGAGTTTCAGGATGGTTCTGATATTCGAGACCTGAGCCACCCTGAAGATGAAGAAGGAGGGATCAAACACAGGGGGAGGATTAATACAAGTGGCTTTTGCCAGCATCCCAGACTCTCTTCTGAAGCCAGTTCTGTGAGCGGAACTTGCAGAGTTTGGGTTTCTAGAGAGGAGATGTTTGCAGGATTGGTGACACGACATGAGTGAAAAGAGCATAGAAGATCAAATTAAGTCTGTCCTTCTGAGGTTAGGGAGAAGGGCTGGATGGCAGGTCAGGAAAGAGGCACTTATAGAGAAGAAAGCGGACACAGGGAGGAGATTTTGATGTAGGTGGTGGAGGGTCTTACAGTTTGGTTGGAGAAGGATGCACGCTCTGCTTTTTCCACTCACACGTCTACCTCCACTCTGGCTTCCAGCATTTCTGCCTCGCTTTCCCAGCATGGCTGCCTATGGAGACAACCCTCCTGTGCTCCCCTGTGCATTCCCTCCCTGTAGTCGGAGTGATGGTCATGAATCCCACCTCTACTCATGCCCTTTCAGCATTCAAATCTCCTGCCTCTTTATGTTTCACGAAAAGGAATAGAATCACCTCACCACTTGTCTCCACCTTGGCCTCTGATGATTTCTCTGGGCTCTCCTCTCACCTGGCCATTCCACAAACTTCTCCTTTAGTCATACCTAAATGTTTGTTTTTTCACATATTTTATTTATTTATTCATGAGAGACACAGAGAGAGAGGCAGAGACACAGGCAGGGGGAGAAACAGGCTTCCTGTGGGGAGCCTGAGGCAGGACTCAATCCCACTATCCGAGCCAAAGGTGGTTGCTTAACTGCTGAGCCACCTAGGTGACCCTCCCTTTTTAAATCTGAGCAGGTGTTGAACATCCCCCATGTCAACCCCTCTGCTCACTTCTTTTACCAGATATTTTTCCTCTTATACTCAGGTGTTTACTCAAGTAGACAGGTTTCTTCAAGAATATCTCCAGACCCTCAAGCTTTGGTGAGCTGCTTCATAATGCATTCAAGGTATTGTGCAGAGTCTTTCAATAATTCCTACTTCCTGGGCTATAATTTTTGTAAAGCTTCAAAGGGCAGCAGCTAGGTCTGATCTCTAACTGTCATGTGCACCATGCACACAGGTATTTCCAGGACTGACGGAATTCTATGAAGTTGTGGAGTATGTGTTTAATGCCTGGCTCATAACAAGCACGGAGTAAATGTTTACTGAGATTTGGTGTTACTAGTCGCGGATGTCTGCAAGTCTGTCCCAAAGGGTATTGATGTGTTCAGGACAAATCACATCAATAGTTTCACTAATATAAAGATAGAACTAGGTCAGTGGAACATCAGGGGTGTACAAATTATTTTGACAATAATTATTGGGAATGCACTTGCCAAGTGCCTAACTTACCCGTGAGAATTCTGTGTAGTATGTATCATTACTTCCATTTTTCATCTGAGGAACTGAAATCTCAAAAAAGTGGTCCGATCTTTAAGGAGTGGCAGAAACAGGGTCCATATGTAAGCATGATCACTGATGTGGAAGGACAGGTCACCCACCAGAGGAGCCATGGTGATGGAAAGGATGTGCCATCCTCCTGGGGCTTCATTAGCTTTATCCGGTGCCTATAGAGCTTACTTGTATTTATAGCTTCACTCTGAGGAGTTCCTCCACTTATCCCTGTGGTACCCCCTTAGGCATATTAATCCTTAAACCAAGGTTTCTGGTGCTCTTTGCCCTGACAGCCCAGACTATAGGCATGTGAAGATCATTATGGAGAGCTGCCCCAACAATGAATGCTATTTCAACTTTTCCAAAAAGCTTTAGCTTTTGAGTTTGTGAAAGAATTTGATGCCATTTATGAATTTGGGCATTTCACTGTACAATTTTTTTCCAAATCACTTTAATATGCTGTTAAATTGTGTCAAATACAGAGGCCACACTTTAGCTTTTGTAGTCCAAAGGGGAATCTGCAATCAGGGAGTTCATTTATTTTTTTAACTTTGGGGGGAATTCGTTTAGAGAAAGGAAGTCATCAGTGTTTAAACTTGACCCCTTATCTTCCTATGTTCCATTTTAAATTCACAGGGAATATTGAAAAGGCAAATAAATGAAAGGCAAAGTTGACTTGTGCTTATATGCTGACTTATAGTAGGGCGTGTCTTCCACCTCTCTGCTGTGCTCCTCTCTCAGGTCTAGTAAATTATGCTTTCCTGAGTGCTCAGTGATCCTGAATTTAATAAAATATTGCCCCAGACATTACGTGTCATGATCCAGAAGATGCTTTGTAGCAATTCTAATTCTCGGGTTCTTCGTTTGGTGACCCTCGAATGTTCATTGATGTTTTGGACTTTGTAGGAAGCAAGCAAAAGTAGAAGGTCTTAACCTCAAATAACTAATTATAAAAGTAATTAAAGAAAAATACAGAGCATTGTATTACCACGTGCCGGATTGACTGGCACATAGAAAAGTGAATAGAGGGTCAGTTAAGGCTAGGACTAACTTAGGCCAAGATACATCAAGAAGAGTTTGTAGGTTAAATGGGCTCAAAGTGAATTTCAGTGGATGCTGAGAAATTGACCAAGTAACTTAGTGTGTGTGTGTGTGGGGGGGGGGCAGGGAGAAGATTTAATTTAAGAGTCTTTTGTTTTTTAAAAGATTTCGTTTGTTAATTTGACAGAGAGAGAGACAGAGATTGAGAGATCTCATGAATGAGTAGGGGAAAGGGCAGAGGCAGAGAGAGAATCCCAAACAGACTCCCCACTGAGTATGGAGCCCCAATGTTGGGCTCAATCTCACGACCCTGAGATCATGACCTGAGCTGAAACCAAGAGTCAGACCCTTAACCAACTGAGCCACCCAGGCACTCTGAGACTATTTTTTTTTTTCTTTTAAAAGGAATACATATCAATTGGGGAACTAGGAGGGAGAGTTCCAGATTTAATTACCTCCAAATTCTTTCTTTTTCAGGAAAATTAAGATGATCTTTTACATCATCAAAATACTTCAACGAACTATCTCCTTAGTGACAGTTGTTTAGAGATATGCCCACCTAGTTGAGCTTTGTTAGCCAGGCCATCACTAATCTCTACAGTTACCTTTGTCATTGAAAATCCATTTGAAAATCCACCTGGGTGGCTCAGTTGGTTAGGTGTCTGCCTTCAGCTCAGGTCATGATCTCAGGGTCCTGGGATGGAGCCCCATATAGGGCTCCCTGCTCAGCAGGATGTCTGTTTCTCCTTCTCCATCTGTCCCTCCCCCTGCCTGTGCTCTCTCTTTTTCTCTCTCTCAAATAAATAAATAATCTTTAAAAAAGAAAAAAGTCCATTTGTTTGCCCCCCACTTACAGAAAGCCATGCACTCCCGCAAATGGATTGAAGAACAAGGCAGAGAATACTTACTCTTTTGTTTACACGTACCTATGTATACACACATTCACACAAACCTAGGTGCAGCCGTACAGACACTAGCACTGTCCATGTCTCATTTACAGTTAAGATATGCAAACTTGTGTTCATTGTCAAATTTTGGTGAATTGGAGCAATATCTGAAAGTGGGGAGGTCATCTTGAATAGCTGTAACACGTATGCTAGAGAGATTTCAAAGTGGTGTTAACATTCAAGTAAATACATTTGCAAAAGTTTACAGATTTCCTTTCCTAGATAGCTACTTTAATTGATACTCATTAGAATTCAAAGCATTTCATTTTGATTAGGGAGAAAAAAAATTGCAAAGGGAATATGGGTAACCAGATGCCTTTGTGGGACAGCTAGAGCCTCACATATAGCCTGTGTGTATGTGCATATATAAATAGATATATATATATATCCATATCAATGCATGTATATGTATATGTATATGTTATATTGCTCTATATTGCATTACATAAAGAGCATCTTCAGCCTTCCATGGAGCAACTTTAAAATTGTATTCTTTTTTACTCTACATTGCTATTCTATGAAAATGTTAGTGCTGATGCTAATAAGTATTTTCAAGCCCATACATCACATGTTTCTATTTAGGCACTAAATGGTGCTCAGCTGGGTCAGCCTCCTCACTGGTCTGCTGCCACAGAAAGGTTGGTCCACGTTAACTTCTCCTTTCCTTCCAGCCATACAGATCTATGGTGTAAATTTCTTCCTCTGTTTGCCCCATAATTACCTACATCTATGTTAAATGGCCATTTATTCTGGAAGGAGATCTGTGTGGCTGCTTGAGGGTGGGGAAGCCTGAATCTGATAGCCAGTGATGTGACAGACTGACTGGAATTCAGATCAGTCCCAACAGGTGGCAGACTGTGGAAGGGGAGCTGGTTAGAGATGCAGGGGCTCTGATGAGTCATGCAAGGCAGACTTGATCCTGGTCCTGAGGCAGCTGTGGGATGACCAGTGAGACTGATTTTCTAGCAAGCACTGACTTCAGTGATGCCAATTTCTTTTGGACGACTGACATCTTTCCTTCTCTGCAGTCAAGAAAAGGGCCCCTGAAGTCTTATAGGGTGCCACAAACTAGAGTATTATTCCCAGGAGAGAAAATGGTAGCTCCATCTATGCAGAAGCATCCGTATTTGTGACAGGTGGTACTGTAAATTTAATTCACAGCCATTTTGTGTGGATTATGTGTGGATCGAAAACCTGTGTGTGATTTGTTTCATCAAAGTCTTCTATAAGCCTCAGTCCATTCCCAGAGCAGAGGCAAAGGTGCCTATGTCATAGAGCTTGAATTTGAATTACAAACACTTTGTGCATGTGATTTATAGCTCACTTGGAATTTTTATAGTAACCTCCTCTATATGGACCCTACCTAAACTGACAGTGTTGGTACACTTGAATTCTAATCTCATGATTTAGTAAAGTGTGAAAAAATGCAGAATTATTAGATTTAGAAATTATATCTGAAAAGGCTGGCATAATATATCAGTCCAAAACGAAGTATAAGGGAAGTAGTATCTCACCTGTGAGCTTTCACTGGAAAACCTATTTTGAAGCTATATATCACACATATCCCATTTAAAAAGATATTTAATAATAAACAAGAGCATAATTTTAAAATGTTCATCTGTCACTAGAATCATTCCAGTTTCTTTTTCTTTCTTTCTTTCTTTCTTTCTTTCTTTCTTTCTTTCTTTCTTTCTTTCTTTCTTTCTTTCTTTCTTTCTTTCTTTTTTTTTTTTTTTTTGCCAGGAAATCATTTGAAAAAAAATCTAGTGTATAATGATACTAACATTTGAAAGGAAGAAATTATGTGTTTTTTTTAATCAGAAATAGTGTGAATAGTGAGCAGCTGTTTGGCGTATAAAAGAGAGGAAGGAATTTCTTTATTGTTCCAAATTGCTTTTGAAATGCTATGTGTGACATTCAAAGATAGCAGTTGGTCATTGTAATAATTATGAAAGGTAATAAAATAATAAGATACTTGTGCTTTACGAGTAAGTTTTGTTGTAGTGAAAAACAACTTCTTTTAAAGCATGATTGCATTTTAAAAAGATTTATTTATTGAGAGAGAGAGAGAGGAGATGAGCAGAAGGGACAGAGGGAGCAGGAGAGAGAATCCCAAGCTGACTCCACACTGAGCGCAGAGCCTGACTCGGGACTTGATCTCACAACTCTTGAGATGACGACTGGGGTCGAAACCAAGAGTCTGATGCCCAACCGACTGTGCCACTTGGGCAACCCTGAATGATTACATTTTGTACTTAATGATTACAGTCTGCAAAACAGATAGGTTACTAAGAATGTAGCTAATATAATCTAAATCTTCGCTACCTACTCCTGTAGCCAACTCTGATGTTATATTTACTATATCAGATTCACAGAATTCTGAAATGATCGATCTGATATCCTGACACTGAGCTTAGTTTCTTAGGGGTGGGTAGAGATCAAGAAATTTTAACCATTTGTAAATTACCATTGTTTTTCTACTTTATAAAGGGAGTGGAGTTATAAAGCCAAAATTATTTTCCCTCTGTAATAATGCCTGCATAAATTTTTGGTTTGATAATGAAGAAAAACGTAAAGCTGTATTTCTTTGTAGTTAAACATAGTCCTATTAGTGTTTTGAGCACAAGTATGTGGTTTCCAGAGGGAAAAAAAGGATGAGAGAACTTTTTAATCTGGAAGAATTCTATGTATATACAGCTCATGCATAAAGGCAGACCCTGCCTTTATGCATCATAATAAAGGTAGAATACATCTCTTCAGATAGCCTCCTTCAACTCTAAAGTGGGTTGGAGATTGCTCCTTTAGGTTGCTTCAGAGATCCACAGTTCCCATCCTATAATGTCTCCCACACTCCCCTGTGTGACTATCAGTATTTCACCAAACAGTAAGCACTTTGAGGGCAGGGACGACACCAGCCTTCCTTCCCATGTGTCTTAGGGTTTGCCAAATATCTATGGAATAAGTGAACCAGAGAATAATAAATGCATTTGTAATGAGCCCCCCAAAAATGGGAGAGGTGTTACAGTTTATGGGGGACATTGTTCAGAATGCTTATATAGGGGAGTTTTGAGTTAATAACAGATTGTTTTGAGCCCAACTCAATCTTATTTTCAATAATGCATTTTGTTTGCCAAGAGGATACCATGCTTTATCTGAATATCATACTTTAATTTTTTTCCCTTCAAAGAGTAAATAGTGTCGTAGAGCTCAATTGTCTTAGATGTTTGTTGAGTATTATGTGGCAGCATGCAATTTTCAGAAAACTAAGAAATTTTCATATTTAAGGAAGGTATGGAGACGACACACCTTTGTGTTAAGAGGAGGGCAAGGGATATCCAGATGGGTAGTGCTTTCTCCGAAGAGACACTGGACAACATTCTCATAAACTCATGATATTGTATGTGCCTACAAAGACTTGTCATGCAGTGAGAAAGAGCCTTGCTCTCTGTCAGATAACAGACATACAGAGTTGTGTCTCACAGTTTTATTAGGAGACATTTGACACACACATAAGGAAATCTTTAAATGGTGGATTGTATATTCCTTGTATATAAAGGCAATTTTTTATTCCTGAAAAGCTCTTAAATGGTGATTGCATACCACAGGCGCTGAATAATTGATTGAGGAATGAATGAATTAATGAAGAATATTACTGATAACAGCTAACAATCCTCATTCTGGTTCTTGGGAAAACAAGTGAAAGTGTGCATTGCAGTTATTCAGCTTATAGCTAACTATTGTTTCCACACGAAGCTGATGACAACCTTTAGTGCATCCCAACAGTATAAACTAGAATGTGGGTGGGTGTTTTCCTATCCTTCTAAACTAGTCCAAGTTGATACTCTGATAAGTGGTAGAATCTGGATTTGAACTCAGGCCATCCCGATCAAACCTTGAACTTGTTCTTCTACATCATACTACTAAAATGGTAGAATGATTTCTCATTGAAAACTTAAGCCATGAGTCTTTGATGCACAGGTTTGAATTCCATAATCTTTGTGCTTAATAAAGGGGCTGCTTTTTAAGTTTGGCTCAGTAGGAGAACCTAGATGTGGGTTTCTACTGTAGAATGATATACCTGTTCAATGTACTGTGCGTATTTGTCTTTCCGAGGCCCCAGAATCTAAAACACAAATTCTAGACTGTGCCAACTCACTTGCAGAGATCATGATAAAAAAAAGTATCAGTTTGCAAAAGCAATTGGCTTGCATTTGTGAGAGACTTAAATGTGACCCTTTTCTTTGGCTAACATGGCTATTGCCTTATAAGCATGATATTTTTGATTGCAATAATCCTTGAAGACCATATATTTCTTTCTTTCCATTCAGACTTATTTCATTTGGTTGTACAGTGAAATCCATTTCAGTCTGCAGAGGTAGCAGAATCCTAAATTTGTAAAGCTATGCAAATCAGAAGCTTTTTGTGGATAATTTAAGTTTTTCATTTTGCATAGAAAACCAAAAAGATGTGTCGTGAAATGTAATTTCTTCATGACTAGAGGCAGATCAAACGACCTCTCGTCCTAAGAGCTGGTATTTTGAGGTCCTGCTCTGCATTTCCTCTTCACACACAGCAACTGGTGGCCGCTAAAAATAATCAGCTCCGCCACCGGCTAAGAATCTGGTCACATTTGGCTCCTGGACAACGTGAACAAATAAGATTTAGGATCCCTCCTTCAGTTTCTTCCCTCCAGCCCACTCATCAGCTAGTTTGCTGCCATTTGAAAGCTATTGAAAAGCCATTAACAGGCAGGACCGGGAGAGCCGCACTGCAGCACACCTCTATGTGGGCAGAATGTGGCTGCATGTGAGCACCAATTAGAGGACGATTCCCGGGCCTGTGGTACTAGGAGCTCTGTCAATCAACCGTGCTACGCTAGCACGTGCAGCGTGGTGACTCCAGATCCACCAAGAGGCTTAGCTGAACTCCAGCTGCTGAATGAGAATGAGTTTGAAGCTTTTTGCGTGATCATGGAACAGAGCCTCGGTTTAATAATGCGTCCTGAGGCAAACTGTTACCTGAGTCAGGGCTCTAAATAATGCATTTCCTGGGAACAACAGTTGTAGCAGAAGAGGATGCTGGAGCCCATAGCAAGATTGCTGTCTGAGATGGAAAGATGTCTCACTATCATTTCATCAAGTGCTGTAAGTAAGCTGGATATTTTGCTCATACAGTTGTCTTCTTGAAATATTATTGTATGCAGATGCCACCAGTCAGGTGGGTCTTCTGGCCACCTCCAGATGAGTGACAGAGGATGGTGACTTTGAAAGACGTTTTACATGCTGAAATGTATTTCCTCTTCATTTCAGGTTCTGAAATTATTCCAGGGTGGTCCAAATGCAGATAGTGTTAGAAATCTTTAAAATTTGACCTTTTCAAGAAAAAGATACATACACGCAGTAATTAAAAAAAAAATAGTAATGTGTAGAAAGGAATGTGAGAAGGGTATTTCTGGGTATCAGCATATATTAATTAATACAGGGCTTGGATAAAAACTTAGCTTATGATTGTATGGCTGAGACTATTTAGTTACTGTTTTACTCTCAAGTTTGCCTGCTTCTCCTTGCATCCAGTCGTCAACTTAGAAGCTTGAGCTCTTTGATTATCCTTGACTATAAACTTTTGTCCTTGCATCATTTCACCTTGAAGTGCTCAGGGACTCGAGTGACATCTGTACCAAATGCTCTGCACTGATGCTCATAAGGTGAAAAATAGTTTGTCACTGGCTTTTCTCATGAGTCCATAAAGGCTTTCTTCAATGCCTGATTTTTTAAACAATTTTCTAAGCTAGATAAAAGCTGCCTCTGAACCTTCTCTGGATGCTAATCATGAGGAAGGAGACATTTATAGCAAAAATGGCTTGCTAGATATACATGTGGCACTTCTGAAAACTTCTGTACATGTATGTCATGGTCTTAAAGTGACAGATGACATTAGTAGCAAATGCTTGTAATGCAAAGGACATTACAATGTTCCATTTAAAGGAACATTATTAAGGAACATGTTTGAATAGATTTTGAGTTTTGCACTAAAGGGGAGTGAAAAATAATGATAAACGAGAAGGAGAAAATCTTTACCTTTCTTTTGTCTTTTGTGGAGGATGTATATAGGAATGAAAAATCTATGATGAATGAAAGTAAAAATGCCTTACTTACTCTTCACCATACCCGCGAGAGGCATGCATGGGGCTTGCAGGACAATTTTAATTCCAAAGGAAATTCACTGATCAGTTTGTAAGTTGGAAAATTAACTCTTTAATTAACAAAAATTGGGAATGTGCAGTATATTTAGGAATTATGAGAATGATTTTTTTTGTTTTGTTTGTTTTAATCCTTGAAATCTTGGGATTATGATCTTGGTGAAATGTGTAGGAGAGCACTATTGGCAGGCTTTCATGCTGCCCCTCCTGTTTGACTGCACTAGCAGAATGTCATTATTTCTCCTTCTCGTGCCTCTGCAGAGGAGATTCCCAAAGTCCTCTGCACCATTTCTGCAAGGAACCTGGGTGCTCATTAGGTGGAGTGAACACACCTGCTGGAAGGAAGCCATGGAGCCTGAGTACACACACAGAGGGACAGAGTGACATGAACCAGGCGCTCAGGGGACAAGTTGGTCACCAAAGAGAACACGAGGCTGCCCTTTCCTGCCTCATATTACTTTTGTTCCAGCTGAATGATTTCAGTTTAGAATTTCAGAAAATTAGAAGAAGTAAGATGTCTGGTCAGTGGAAGCATTTGAGTTAATTCATGCAATCTGGCTGAAATATAAAATTAATGAATAGTGAAATATTTCAAATGCCTGGAAACAATGTTCCTGTTGAATTTATCCAAGTAATTGTATACTGCTTACGAAAGATCCAACTATGTTCTTGGCTTTGTGTTTGATAGTATCTATAAAATGGAAAAAAGCATGGAAAGGTCAAAAACCATCTTCCATGGCAGAATGGTACAATGTGCTAAAGGAGTTCAGAAATTATATTTTTTGTGTGCCACCAGTCAAGGAATGTTTCATAGTCCAGCTGGATCCTGGAGGATCCTTCTGTATTGTTGCAAATAGGAACCTTTGGAAGAGTGGGGGCATTTACAGAACCAGAGGGTTTGTTGAGAAGGATCATAATCCACAGCCTACTCATTCTTCATGCATCAGGTGTTTCCATATTGTGTTCCCTTGCCCCTCCTATTGGGGTGATCTATTGGCAAGGCTAGTTGGCTCATCTTCTTCACACTATTTCTTCCTCACTTGAGCTTCTACATGCCTGTCTTCTCATTCTAGCCCTGCTCTATCCCCACACCATGTCCACTTCTGAGCAAAAGCAGCAAAGCAGGAAGTGTTTGGATTCTAGGGTAGGGGCAAGAGCTCCTGAAAATCTGCAACAACAGAATCCTATAGCATCCTAAGGGAGCCTGATGACTGGATTTGGGGACACCAATAAAGAATGCTTACAAGGAACTTTAAATATCACCTAGGGAAATTCTCATTGTTGACTCTGACTCTGGTTTGTGGAATAATTTGTTTTTGTGGTTCTATGTAGCATATATAATTCTGTTAGTTATAATTGTGATTAATTATTC
The DNA here is from genome assembly GCF_048164855.1 of Canis lupus baileyi. Classification (NCBI taxonomy): domain Eukaryota; kingdom Metazoa; phylum Chordata; class Mammalia; order Carnivora; family Canidae; genus Canis; species Canis lupus. The sequence continues at coordinate 4,132,279 of NC_132854.1, read as the reverse complement.
ATATACAAATATAAAATCTAAGTATTCATGTATTAAATTTGACTAAATTCAGAATATAATGATATAATTAATTTTAATTATGGGATTATCTGTTACTTTCATAAATTAGCCTATAGTTTCAAATTTGCCTACAGTGGGCATGTTTTTCCTTTTACAGTCAGAAAAACAAAACTTTAAGACCATGTAAGAGAGAATATAAGGAGGAAGAAAATGCCTGAGACCCACATCTCCACCCACATTCCTTTCCAACTCCATGGGCTCTGGCCTAATTCTTATGTTCCATATATCTTATATAGAAAAGTTAAAAACCAGAATCTAAAAATGTATCGTGGAAGCAAGATGTATTAGGAAAGCTTAGAAACATCACAGAAAAAAATGCTGACGTTTCCTGGACCTCTGTGGCCAAGAAGTGTCTTTGGTTGGATCTGTGATGGGGTTCTGTCTAAGCTGCATGTGGCAGGTGGCAATGGGTGAAGCCGGCCAATGCCTGTGCTGAGGTGTGAGCAGGATCAGGAGGGAGGAGGGGCTCACAGAGCTTTAGGGCCATGTGAAACCATGGAACAATACATCTGGCTTCCTGCTAACAAGGGGCAGAAGCGTGAGGCCTGGCCTGCATTACATCCTCTTAGGTGCTTCAGGAATGGACCTCTGCCTGGCCCATATCTCTCTCTCCCAGTTTCCTTCTCTGAGTTGATGGGGTCGGACAGTACTGCTTGCAGTAGGAAGTGAGTTAGAGTTATTTAAAATAAATATACTCCAGGCCTGTTAGTTCATCCAGGGCAACCAGGGATGAATCATACCATAAAGACTGCTATTTTGCATGCTAAAAAAAATCTCCCAGTGCCAAGGTAACCTTATTTTTCCTCTTATCACAGGTTTTCATAAATGCTACTTGCACTAACATGCCCTCCCTGGTCTTTCACTGATTGTACATGCTGTTCACTTGTTTAGAGCCTCGTGATGCTGTGAGCTCATGGAAACGCCAGCAGGCTGGTCCCAGGATCCCCTCCCAGCCCAGCATCACCCCAGGTCAGGCCTGTGCTCTTTCACTGAGGCCATCCCACCTCCTCGTCCTGATCTCTGTCTTGTGTTCAATAAGAGGTGCCTAACCCAGCTTGAGCCTGACTTTGCAACCCGTCTGTCCTTACTACACCAGGGCAGCTAGACGGTCATTGAAGGCAAAGTTGGAGCAAAAGTGGACTAGTTCCATTTCCGTTTCAGACAACAACCCTCTCCCTCACTCCTGCCTTGCTTCCCCAGGAGGCGTGGCTGCTCATCCTTAGAGAATCCTTTTACGTTCCCTGCCCAGAGAGGATAGATGCCATCAGATGTAAATGGTGCATCTTCCTGCTTCCTACCGTTAAATGTGTGAAGGCGCTGGCATGTGATTTTCTCTTTGCCCACTCTGTTCTGTGATGATGAATTGTTCCTCCTTGTTTCCAGAGCCAGTGTGCTCTAGACTCTGTCTCCTCTTGCCTCCCTTCTTCATGACCCCTGCCTTGCAGCACCCACAAACTCTTCTCCCCTGAACCGTGTCTGCTAGCATACATACTTGGTCCAACATGGTCATCTTTAGATGATCAAACAAGGCCCCCTTGACTTTCTGTTCCTTTCTGGCCACCAACCTAATGTCTTTGTTTTCATGGCCACTCTTGGAAAAATTGCCTATACACACGGTCCCTGACCCTCGTCCCTTGTTCTCCTCTGCAGATGATGCCACTGACCACTGCACGGAATCCACCTTAGACCACCATTATGGGGCAAAATCCAATGGGCATTCATCCTTCTGCTTTTAGTTCATTTTTCACGTGATTTCCACCTCTTCTTTTACAATTTTTGGATTTTTCTCCTATGTTACTGGCAGCTTTTCCTTTGTGTCCTTGCTGGCTTTTCCGATTAGAGGTTGGCCATGAAACTTGGCAGCATCCCTGCTTGACCTCATCCCTTGTGGCTTTAAACCTCATCTATATTTTCCCAAATATGTACCTTTAACTCCAGTGTATCCTTTTCTCTCTTAACAATGTGGGCATCTTTTCTGGCTAATAAACATATATCTTCTGAGTATTCTTGTTTTGACTGCCAAGTAATATTTCATAGCATTTGTTAAATCATTTATTTATTAATAAACTTCCCTTTTTGGTAGGCATTAAAGCATTCTATTCTGGCATTTTGTCTTCTATTCCTAAAGTATTGATTCACAAAGTCAGTGTTGTTGAACCAAATGGCATGTGTAATTTTATGTGTGGTAGAAACTGCCAGATTTCTTTCTGCGAGGCTATATCACTTTGGTTCCCACCATCAGCAGAGCATGCCCATGCTTGCATTTCTGCCAGCCTGGGATGCTGTCCTTCAGATGTTGTCAGTGCCTTGGTTGAAATAAAGTTTCTCACAGAGGTCTAATTTTATTCTACTAATAATTAAGGAGATTCTCTCATTTCTTATTAGCCCCATCTCTTCATACCAGTTCTCATTTTTATATTGGACTGTTTATTTTTTTTATCAAATTTATGTAACCTTTTATATTAAGAAATATCCATATTTCCCTAAATATGTGCTGAAGATAGCTCTCCTGTTTTGCTCTTTTGTTTTTGTTTTGAGTATTTGTTGGCATTTAAGTTTCTAATAATTTATAAAAAAAATGTCTTATGGACTTTGGTTTTATTAATTGCTTTGGGCTGTCTATTTTAGAATTGTTAGCTTTTATCTTATGTAAGCTTTTATTATTATATTTTGTTTTATTTTATTTTTATTATTATATTTTAAATTCTGATCCTTATAAAATTAAGTGTATGTGTGTGATGTGAAATGAAGGTCACCCCCATGTCTATTTCTACATGCACTGAATTATAATTCCATGTTTTTCACATTTTAATTTCAAAATGTACTTGTATTTATTGCTGGCTTCTCTTCAGTTACATGGATTGATTTGCCTTGTTCACAGCCATATTGTTTTAGTTACTGTGGTTTTATAGTACCTTTAATAAATTATAAGGCAAGTCTCTTCTGATTTCCAAAATATTTTTATTAGATAGTCTCAAATATTCATGTTTCCATTTAATACTAAGTTTTTCAATTAGTCTTAAAAGAAAAAATTCTCAACCAGGTTTAGAATAAATTTACCTTGCAATTTAAATTTAATAATATTGGAATAAGATCTATGGATCAATAGTACCTATAATTCTACTAAAAATTAGTTTCAATACATCACAAACTATTCCAAACTGCTACTTATCTTTATAACAGCACATTGGTAATTATATTAATATTTTATCTGTTTATAAGAATTTTAAGAAAAAAGAATGTAAGAATAACTTAATGTCTTATGAGCACTGTTTTATTGAATATTATTAAAACAAAAGAAAAAATAATAAAACTCTCATACTGGTGATGAATCTAGGACTCATAAACCTCACCCAATTATGAAAAAGAAATCATTAAATGTACTGCTGAAGAAAAATAAATCTTTAATGTCAGACTCCAAATCTAATCTGTATCTCTCCATATAAAATTGCATGTTGTGCTCGCTTCGGCAGCACATATACTAAAATTGCATGTTATGTATATTTATATACGTATATTTTTATATATATGTTTTCTGTGGCCTCAGCTCTGAAGTGAAGAAACAGTTGAAGAATATATATAAAATGATAGAATTATTATAGTATAGTCTGTTAACATTTGACTGCATTGTTCGTACATTTCACTTTTATACAGACTCTTAGGAATGTCATGGCTACCTGTGACCCAGTGGTCCATCCAATGATAGTATCTTTGTGTATCTCGACAGAGTCGACATTGCATTATTAAAGGTTTGTCATTATATATCCTGCATCCATGGCCTCACTTGACACCTGTTACTCTAATGTGATACGCTCTCTTTCTATAAGTTGTTTGGTGAATGAAATGGGGCTCTTTATGTTTCTAGTGATTGGCTCACACTTAGTGTCACTTTAGAGATGGAGACATGCCATGGTAACTCAACTGAGCTGGCTATCCCATTCATTCATTTCTTCATTCATATATTCATTAATTCAGCAAATATTATTGAGTTCCTATTCTTTCCAAGTACTGGTCTAAGGGCTAAGAGTACAAGGATAGTCAGGCCAGCTCACATCACTCCCATCTTGAAATTCTGATGACCGTGGTGAGACAAGTAAACTAGTAAACAAACAGATGTAGATTAAAGTTTTTGGTAGCAGCAACTGATGTGAAGAAAATAAAGAAATTTAAAGGTTTAATAAATGACCTGGCAGCAGAATGCAGTGAAGGTCAATGCTGAAAAGGTTGTGAAGAGATAACCTCGAAGTGATTGAATGAAGTGAGAGAACCAGGAGGTGGTTATCTGTCTGAGGGGTAGGCTTGGCAAAGTGGAGAGCAAGTGCAAAGACTGTGAGGCAGGGATGGGCATGTTTCATATGGCTAATTCAGAAAATCTAGACTGTCAGAAGTTGACTTCTTTTAAATACTTAATACTTCTTGAACTCATAAATAAATACCACTTTTTATTTCAGTGCTCTTAGCTGCTCAAGCTAATAGCCTATAGCTCCATTTACCTTTACTTCCAAACTTCTTGAAAGAGTTACTTATATATGCCCCTCAAATGCCTTGCTACCCAGTGACTACATTTTAGCCCTTGCTTCAGTATTGCCCTGAAACATCACATTCTCTTTTTGTTCCTCATTTACTTCAGTATATTTACCTGCTTTATCTTAGTGATCATCTCTAATTTCTTAACCTTTTGCTTTCCTGAAAAAGTCTATGTGTAACTCGTTGACTTACTCTGCTCTCCCAGGTCCCTTGGTCTCTCCACTTATATCCACTCTTCTCAGATGTTTCCATCATTCTCTCATGATCAACATTATACAGTGCACTCAGCTTCTATGTATGGATAGGCTTCTTTTCTGTAAGAAATTCAGTCTACAGAGGAGCCTGGGAAGTGAACAGTGTCAACACATTTCTGTAAATGGGTGTTAGGGGAGAAGCTGAGCAGGGCACCTGGTTCTGCTACGGGGAAGATGTAAGCGAGCAGGCATTGAAAGGTGAGTAGGCATTTCCTGTTGATGGATGGGTGAGGGACCTTGGTGGATGGGAAACCCTGTGTGAAAGCCAGTGTTGTGAGCCATGGCATATTCAAAGAACAAACAAAAGGAGTTCCACATGGTGGAGGAAGAAGAACAAATGTGCAATGTTTGGACAAGTATGATGCATTTTCATGGTATTCATTGTGTAAGAGAGTTCGTGGGATAGTTTTGAGAGGAAGGGATATGGTAGGATTTGTCTTTAGAAATGTCATTCTGACCACAATATAGTGGATGAATTAAAGGACATGGGAAAGAGGAACAGACAAGAAAATAGGACAGATGGCAGCTTACATCAGAGTGGGGGCAACAACAGTGATGAGGCATGGTCTGATTTGAGAGGTATTTATAGTAAAGATTTAACAATTTACTGCTTGATTAGTGAAAATTTCTGTGCTTCGCTCTGCTCTTTCTTTTTCTTTATGTGTGTCCTGTTTAGGTCATAAGATCTCCAGCATTTCCATGGATAGCTTCCAGGGAAGTCTCTTTGGCTGTGCTTTTGTCAGGCTATCTAGGCCCATGTGGTCAGAACTCAAGCATACCACTCTATTCTATCAGCTCTCCAAACATGAAATGTCCAAATTGAATCCATGCTCTTCCTTCCTGAACCTGAATGTCAAGATGGCAAAGGCCCTGTGTGCTGTGTAACCATATTTAGACTTTTCATAAGAGTAATTGGAATCTATTAAAATTTCTACCCATTAGAGTGAAGGACAACATTTGTGTTAGAGGGATCAAATATGGAGATCCATTGAAGGGAGCAGCAGTGGAGTCAGGTAGGCCAGTTGGGAGGCTTTTGTGGCAATCCGCACCTGGGTGGAGAGAAGTCCATCTTTGTGGGTGACTTGAGAATGGAAAAGAGTGGATGAATTTGAAAGACACTTGAGTACTAGGGAGTCTTAGACTATTGGACTGATTTAGGAGTTGCAGAGGTTGAAAGAAAGGGAATATTCAACACTGGCACTTGAATGTATTTGCTTGAATTACTGTGTGTATGGTGTTTCTATTAAGCTTCAGATGTACACCAGGGAGGGAGAGACAGGCCAGAGCACATTGGGTCCCATGATGTGCAAAGGAGAACGCCCAGTAGGCGGTGCATATACAAATCTGACATCAGGCAAGAGATGTCTACTTAGAGACACGGGGTCATTACCATACTGGTTCCATTCAAGCCATGGTACAGGGGGAAGTAGCCAATGGAGAAATAGATGGCCTGGGTCAAACACTTCTGAGAAGCAGATAGAAGAAAAGACGTTCACAAAGAAGGGAGGAAGTCTTCTGTCAAGAACACAAGCATCACATTTCCAGGAGGCAGGGTCTGTGAAACAACCTGGAATGATGAGACACAGACTTAGGGCACATGTTTGAGGAGGATCTGCTGGGACAACAGACAAGGAGCAGTGTCAGTGGAGAAGAGTGAGTGGAATTCAAACTGTAATATCTTGGAGAGAAGTTGAAGAGCACTGTGTACTTTGGCCTTCTAAAATGAAGAGATAAAGGCCAGTTGGTGGGCAGAAATGTGGTTCTCAAAACAGTTTTTCTATTTTTAAGATAGAAAATACTTGAATTAAAAAAAAGATTTAATTTATTTATTCATGAGAGACACAGAGAGAGAGGCAGAGACACAGGCAGAGGGAGAAGCAGGCTCCCTGCGAGGAGCCCGATGTGGGACTTGATCCCAGGACCCTGGGATCATGACCTGAGTCAAAGGCAGATGCTCAACCACTGAGCCACTAAGGTGCCCCATACTTGAGTTTTTAATTCACTGTGTCTACTTCCTCATCTTTGAAAGCTCCAGCCCACCTATGCCTCCACACCTGCTGCCATGAAAGGCTAGGTGTTGGGACTTAAAAAAAAATCTTTGAGCCTTGTCCAATCACTTGAGAAATTAAAATAATGATAAGACAAGGACAACAACAGTGATGCCATTGGAGATTCAGGAGAGCCTGGACATAAAGGAAACTTTGGTTTTCACCGGTTGTCACAAATAAATTCATGCTAGTGTCATGTTTTAAGAGTTATCGTTATATGGGAATGACCCTTTTGTGCCATGCGTTGAAAGCTTCTGTTCCACCCACAGCAGAATTATCTTTTCCTTTCCAAGGAGAAAGTATCCTACACCTGCAAAGTCTGTTTGGATAATTCTTTCACTGTTTGGTTTTAAATTAGAATGTAATCTTCAGAAAACTATGTAGAGGTCATTGTGGACAGTTCAGTAAACATGTCATCTCCACGGATAGTTGTCCCTAAAAAAGCTGACTGGGAGCCCTTCTCCACTTATCGACAGAATGATGTGATGCAGGATGAAAACTGCGACATTGCATGAGTCAGTAGTGCATTCTAAATACCGCTTCCAGTTTTGTTTGGCTCAGCATCACTAGGTTTTCAGTTCATGGGAAGTGGTCAAGGGAGGAGTAACTGAAAGGCAAAACTCTTCAGGGTCCTGTGAGGAAGGAAAAAGAGAAGAGGCTTGAATTATTTATTATCTGGAGAGGAGGAGGGACAGCAGAGACACACATAGATGAATGGATGGTTTTGTGGAAATCAATTGGCCATTCTTTTTTTCATTCTGGCTTTTAGCAGAGAAAGAGGAAGACACTTGTCTCTGTGGCTGAAAACATGTATGAGGTAGATGAGGGCTATGCCTCTCGCTGCCTCCTATTTAATCACAGAAAAGCCAATTCTGTGGAGTGTCATTGAGAGAAGAAAACCATTTGAAGGTTGAATTGTTTCCTCAATTTCTGGTTCATTATGCTTTTCTCAGAGCAACGTTACCTATGAGGTTCAGCTCTAAGGACTGACCCAAACCCTTTATGCTGGGCCTTCAGTGCAGGGCCACATGTTGCTTCACATTTTCTATTCTTGTGGGATCCTGGATACATCTTTTTTTTTTAATATTAAAAAAAATGTCCAGTATAATGATCATAGAGTGTTATACTGATCCTAGTCAAGTGTTGATCCATAGAGTATAGCGCCTATGGTGGGCCCAGTATGGTGTGTCGTGACATTTGTTCTCTGTCAGGTGAACTGTCATCACATGTGGGGCCGACATGGGTGATGGAGGCAGCACATGTCATCCACAACCACCTGCTACATATGGGAAGGCTTGGGCTAGTCCTAGGCTGTTTCAACTACTGTCTAATTTTTTCACGTAATTTTTAGTATTTCACTTAATTTCTTTAGGGCTTGGTTCTTGATGTCATCATTTGAAAAGTGTAGCTGGTAATATCATCCTTATTCACTTCATAGGCATCTGTGAAAGTCAACCAGTTCATTACTCATCCCTTCCCTCTTTCCCTCCCTTGACCTACCAGGCATTCATCCAACTCTGCAGTCAGCCCTGGGTCTTCCATGAATCCCCTGCTTATGGTGGGGCTCACCTGTGCCAGATCTGGGCAGGTTCTGCAGGCCCTCAGGGAAAGAAAGATCATTCAATGAAGCTGGTTTGGTGTAAAACCAAACTTAATGTTAATAATATCGGACACGTGTTAACAATATTGGATAATATTTGATAAATGAAAATGAGCCAACAACAGTAATTAGTTCACGTAATGACGGTCATTAATATTCTTTAATGAAGCCATCTTTTAATGGTGTTTCTATTTCCGTGGTCTCTACAACAATTTCTGGGTTGAAAATGACCTCTAAATCTTATAGGGCTTAGTACAGACACTGTTTTTCTTTGTATCTTTATAAAGCCCCAGCATGTTTCTGTACATCCAGAGACATCACTCTTGTCTGGACCCCCTCACCTCACCATCCTCATCAGACATCCCACAGAGTAAGCAGCACTGTATCACTTGCTTACACGGACTCTGGGGTCAAAGTCCCTGGAGCAGTTCTTACCAGAGGTAAGAACTATGGCACACACACACTCAGCTGCAAAAGACAAGACAGACCTGCATGGATGAGTTACATGGGGACCAGATCGGGAGGCTAGGGTTAAATGGCTGTGGGGGCCACCACCCCATCTCACCCTTTATCCTCCGAGCTTCCTTGCATGTTCCCACATGGACCTATGCCAAGGACATGCAGCTTGGGCCATGGGAAGAGTAGAACTAGTGACTCCAGGTCGCTTTGCTCAGACTGATCAAGAAACCCTTGACAGGGCAGGGAGGTGAGGATTCAAGAATAGGGCAGGAAGCCCTTTTCCAGAGTGTTCTCAAGGTCAAGCACTTACTTTCAGCCATGCCTCAGCTCTGCCCGAGATTCAAGCCGACTGTATGTGACATGTCTACCAGGGCTCCTGCATGAGGATCCAGTGGTGGTTCTGTGAAAGGAAAGAACAAAGTCAGAAAGAAGAGGGACTTCTTCCATTTGTTTTTGGTAGCACATGATTCCTTAATGTATGTGCGCTATATCATCTATGCTTAGCAGAACGTTTAGTACTCTTGTCTTTCTGTGTGATGCAGTTAATTTCACACACGTGTCCAAAGCCTTCAGAGGCATGTGGACAAGTCATATAACTAACTCCATTTCACATTTACAAGAGATTTTTTTCATTATGATTCAAAACCAGCCGTGAAAGTGTTGTATTAAAGGATGACATTAGAGGCACCTGGGTAGCTCAGTGGTTGAGCATCTGCCTTTGGCTCAGGTCATGATCCCGGGGTCCTGGGATCAAGTCCCGAATCAGACTCCTCACAGGGAGGCTGCTTCTCCCTCTGCCTATGTCTCTGTCATTCTTTCTGTGTCTCTCATGAATAAATAAATTTTAAAAATCTTAAAAAAGCATTAAAAGTAATGGAAATAAAATCTACTGTACATTAGGACAAGTCCTTATTCTTCCCCTTAATTATAGCATTGATAAACTTGCATGAAGATGTGATGGGCCATTGTCTTGTTAAAAAGTTCTGAGGTTGATATAATCTGTGAAAGAGACAATATTGGTAATTTTGATATTTAGAAATAACCAAATGTGTGCCTTTCAAAATCATTTACATTTTTACTCTTTTTTATAAAGCTTAAAAATATATAGTAATTAAAGTGTGACTAGGGCAGCCCAGGTGGCTCAGCGGTTTAGTGCCTGCCTTTGGCCCAGGATGTGATCCTGAGGACCGGGGATCGAGTCCCGCGTTGGGCTCCCAGCATATTGCCTGCTCCTCCCTCTGCCTGTGTCTCTGCCTCTCTCTCTCTCTCTCTCTCTCTCTCTCTCTGTCACTCAAGAATAAATAAATAAAATCTTAAAAAATAAAAAATAGAAAAACATAAAGTGTGACTTGATGCTTAATCAGCATCTCAAGTCTTGTATATTCTATGAGTCATTTGGTTGCCATTGACAGAGAATAAACTCATAAGGGTTTAAGCACAGAATGGAATTTATTGGCTTTCATGTGTGCAAAATGGCCCTTATACTGTGGAAGTCCAATTCAGTTGGCTTCAGATAATGCTGAATTTGGGATCTGGGGATTTAACTGATATTATTTTTTTCTGCCTGTTTCTCTTTTTCCTCTCTCTCTGCTCCTCTATTTCTCTCTTTCTCTGAGTCAGGAGATATAAGCCATGATAGTATATACCTACATCCTACTGGATTGATAATAAAAAAATAAGACAGGGTTTTTGTTTTTGTGGTTGTTGTTGTTTAGCTCCTCATGTCCACCTATCAAATCTCATGGAAGGGTCTTGAATTGTCCCCACTAGGATCATATCTCTACACTAGGATGAGTCATTGATCTTCAATGTGATGGGCTAACCTAAGTCATGTTTCCAGCTCTGCAAGAAGTTGAGTTGAGAAGCCTTTGTAATAACCACATTAGGACCACATGAAGGTCAGAGGAGTGGTGATTCCCAGAAGGACAGTGCTCCTAGAAGAAACAATGGGGCTCACTAAGTAGGTAATGATAGTTTCAGATTCCAAATAATGGAGTAGCAAGAAGATAGGAATGAAGATAGAATGTATGTAAAAGGCTGGATGGTTTGTATGGTGTGCTAGTTAGTAATAATCTTCAGTGGCCCAGGTGGAGCCATGGATGATGGACTTGAAGGCTTTGACTATTTTCTTTCTTATACCATTATTTTAGGTTAGTATTAAGGCAAACTTTCTCTCTTTTTGAAAAGTCTTCCCAGCAGAGCAGAGTAGTAAGAGACTGAAGCCAAAGGTGTTCAATGCAATTAATAAAACGTGAGTGGTGCCTGCATGGCACAGTCAGTTGAACATTCAACTCTTGGTTTCAGCTCGGGACATGAGACCAAGCCCCGAGTCGGGCTTTGTGCTGAGCATGGAGTCTTCTTGAGATTCTCTCTCCCTCTCCCCTTGCTCCTCCTGCTTGTACTCTCTCTTTAAAATAAATAAATAAATTTTAAAAACAGACTCGAGAGACAGAGGGTCCTATTGTTGGATATGGGGATGTTTGTTTGTGAATCATACTCTATGTTTTGACATTGCATTTTAAATTGACCTTGAAGAATTTATTTTATCTGAATGTATTTTATAAATTGATGCAAAGGACAATGGAAATCATTTAAAAAGACAAACTGAGCTTTACGCAGTGGCAGTATTGTAGCCAATGAGGTTTATCTGAGGCGCGATTATAGCTAATTAAAAAGACAAACTGTAACCTAGAAATTATCTTAACTTAGAAGAGAAAATAGAAATTTTAGCATATGATTTTTCCCTAATTTTTTCCTCTTTCAAAGAAAGAGGGGAAAAAACAGACTGTATAAAGCCAAAATTAAATATTAAATGTGAAATTCAGTTTTGCTTCAGCTCATTACAGGACTGAAAATATTTTATATCAAAAAACTGTCAAATATCAAATATTTTATATCAAAGTAACTGTTAAATTAAAAAAAATCTTTGCAAGACTTAGGGAAATGATGGAATATAAAGCATTATTTATAGCCATGAAATTACAGTTGTATCGACACATACAAGCTTTCAAATAGAAAAAAGATATTTAGAGAGGAGCTGTTAATGTACAGCACGTGCTCATTGGTCTTGTACTTGCCATTTGCAGTGTTCATTTTATAATGTTGCTTCAGGACTCAGACTAAAGGCATGCAGGATGCTGTGATTGACTGGTGGGGTCATGGAGGGAGTCAGGGCTCTGTGTCCTAAAAAGGAACCAGTGTGTTGAAACTGGCAGGTATCCCATTCTGAGACAGCCTGGAACACCAGGGAATTTGTCTATTAAAAACACTGTCTGGCAGGAACAGAGTGAGCTGAGTCTCTCCTGCCCTGAATCGAAGATGTCGGCTACAGGTGAATTGTACAGATGTGGATTACGAACAGAAGATTGCTTAACATTTGGGAGGCCCAAACGTGTGTATTTAGGGTAGAGGTTCTAAATCTGTTTTATTCTGAATGACCCAAAAGAGAGCTTCCCTTTTGAGCTACCTGAGAATTAGAGTTTGTCTGAGACTGTTGAATTCCAGAGCATTGCCCTCTGTTGGAGTGGACTGGACAGCAATTACAGCAATCTTGGAGACAGCCCCTAGTGGGACCATGGTGTTTAGAAAGGCAGGAAATTGGGGAAAAGTCTGGATTTGATTTTAGCGAGATGGCATGCCTGAGGAAGTGTCTGAGAACAGCCATTAGTAGGCAGTTCTGATCTTAAGGGTCTGGACTTCCCCAGACAATCCCTCATTAAGTGTTTATCTTATAAGATAATAGCTAGTTGATATTTAGGGGTGCGGCTCCAAATAACCAGACTCTGTGGATCCTAAATGAAGTGGATTGTCTTCTGAAAAGGAGCCTGGTCATTCAGTACTCTACATATCACGGTAAATCTTTGTGCTGGGCATTAGCACACAGGCATGATTCGTGTCATAACCCAGGGCAGAGCGTTGATAGCGTGGTACCCTCCATCAACAATGGATTTGGTAAAACATGTGGGTTCACTTGAATAATGAGCCGGGGACATTACCTCAGGGTGACAATCTTCAGTTTTATTGTTACCCTGAAACAAATTCCACAAAGAATTATGACTATAAATCTATATCCAGTGAAAAACAATTTATCATAATCAAAACACTTGTTTTTAAGGAAATATTAAATGTAGAAAACTGTAGGTTGGTGTGTAAAAACATAAATATGCTCCAGAATATGCCATAATTTTTATGTCCTGTGTGTTTTGCTTTATTTGTTTTATTTTTTTTTAAAGATTTTATATATTTATTCCTGAGAGACAGAGAAAGAGAGGCAGAGACACAGGCAGAGAGAGAAGCAGGCCCCATGCAGGGAGCCCGATGTGGGACTCGATCCCAGGTCTCCAGGATCACTCCCTGAGCCAAAGGCAGACATGATTAACCACTGAGCCACCCGTTTTATTAAAACGGCATCCCCATTTTATTCCTATTTTAGCTTAGAGAGAGAACATTCTTCACATTCTCTCATTAGACAAGCATGCCATAATAATTAGATAGAAAACGAAGAAATGATCACTTGATATATACATTTATAAATTTAAAGACAGTAAGTAGTGAGATGAAAAATATTGTTGACTTTCTTGAGCAGAATTAAAATTATTCAGGTTTATCCCCCCATCATTAAGAGAAGTGTTTCAGGGCAAGATTTCATCAAACAGGCATGGTGGACCTACATCCTGAGATACTTTAGGGCATAACATCTGTATCTTCTTCCCCAGTGCAGTTTCTTTTTGCTGTTCTTGTAAAGAGGGATATGAACCTGCAGGTTGATTACAAAGATTTAAAAAATCTAGCACTTTTAAAAGACTCCAATGCTTCAGAAGAGGTTTTTTTTTTTTTTTTTTTTTTTTTTTTTTTTTTTTTTTTTTTTTTTTTTTTTTTTTCTTCTTTAAGGCTCTGGGGGAGTATGTTGAAATTGATTATACTCTTGTCTTTGAAAATCCTCACTGTTCTTTTGTTTCATTGTCATTGTATATGCAGTAAAAATAACCCTGGAAGCATGTTATAACAATAGATTCTGAGAATAAAGCTTCTGCTAGGGCAGTTGTTGGGTGCGTAGATACGAGCGCGTGTGCGCGTGCACACACATGGACGTGCTCAACACCTGTGTGTGAGTGAGCATGTTAATTACCTTCCTGGACAACTGCCTTCTGCCTCTCAGACTTTGTAGCAAACATTTTTATAAAGTGGGATAAGCAATAAAGTTTGAAAATGCATTTTTATGAAGTCCTTCAACTGTGTATATATTTTAAAAACTCTTGTGATCTAGCCCCTTGTGTCTTACTCTCTTTTTTTCCTCACTTTTTTTTTATGGTGGTAAAACACGTAAAATAACATTTAGCAGCTTAGCCATTTTTAAGTGTATAGTTCAGAGGTTAAATATATTCACCTTGTTGGGACACAGCGCTCTACAAGTTTTTCATCTTTAAAATCTGATACTCATTAAATAGCAACTCTTGCTTTCTCTCTCTTTCCATCCTTGGTACCCAACATTCTAATTTGTTTCTATTGAGTGGGATCATATAGTATTTGTCGTTTTGTGACTGGCTTATTTCATTCAGCCTGTCCTCAAGGTTCATCCATTGCATAGCATATGATAGGACTCCCTTCCTTTTTAAGGCTGAATAACATGCCGTTGTATGGATAGACCACATTTTGTTTATCCACTCATCATTGATGACATTAGCCTGCCTTTACCTCTTGGCCACTGTGAACTATGCTGCAGTGAATATAGGTGTGCAAATATCTTTTGAGATCCTTTTTTCAGGCTTTTGCACGTATACCCAGAAGTGGGATTGCTGAATCCTAGGACAATTCTATTTTTAATTTACTATGGAAACTCCATACTATTTTCCAGAGTGGAAACCATTTTTCAGTCCCACCCACAGTGTACAGGGATTTCAATTTCTCCACATCCTTGCCAATTCTTCTTATTTTCTGGAGTTTTTTTGGGGGTGAGTAAAAGCCACCCCCTAATGGGTATGAGATGATGGCTTATTGTGGTTTAATTTGCATTTCAGTGAGAATTTTGAGCTTTTTAAAATGTGCCTATTGGGCATTTATATATCACCTTTGGAGAAATGTCAGATTCCTTTGCGTGTTTTTAAATTTGGTTATTTTTTTAATTGTTGAGTTGCAAGAATTTTTTTAATATTTAAATATTAATCCCTTATTTATATATATATATATGTATATATATATCCCTTATTTATATATATATATTTGCAGATACTTCCTTCTGTTTCTTAGGTTGCCTTTTTACTATGTTGATTGTGTCCTTTGATGCACAGAAGTCTGTAGGTTAGTACAAATTGTCAGTGTTTGCTTCTATTGCCTGTGCTTGTGGTGTCTGATCCAAAAAATCATTGTTAGGTCCAGTGTCCTGAAACTTTTGTGTCCTTCTATGAGTTTTATACTTTCAGGTCTTATGTTGAAGGCTTTAATAAGTTTTCATTAATTTTTGTATGTGGTAGAAGATAAGGCCCCAGCTTCCTTCTTTTGCATGTGTGCCTTATTATTTCTTGTGATGTTATTACTTTGTTTTTGAAAACCTATATCATTAGGTATGTGCGATCTGTGTAAATTTTGCATCTACAAAAAAAAAAAAAATCTTCCCTTTGGTGCAAATCATGAAAATTAACAGAAAATTAAGGTAAATATACATAATCTTACATGAATTTGACTGTGCTTCCTAGAAGCAGAGTCTTGAGAGAGGGCTTGCGAAGCATGTGACGATATATAGATCTATAGAGGAAATGTTCATCAGGGAAATGCTGTTGGTGAGGGAAGCAAGGCTTTGAACAGAAAGAAGTGAAACAAAGTAGTCTTGGGTAAAGTCTAAACTTTCCAATTCACTTTGCTCTGCAGTGTAAATCACGCCAGAGAGTCGTCTCTTCTTAAGGGTACATGCTTTTGTACTTCTGTGGGTAGAGTCTTCCACTCCCTGGGGTACTGAGTCTGGCAGGGAATTCTTCAGGGGAGAGAACAGCTCTGAATCCTTACCAGCCAATACTCAGAGCAGCTGGAAGGGCGTGGCAGCCAGTAGGGGGATCTGAATAGGGGATTAAGATCACCTACCCGAATACAAAGACTATTTGAGGTCTTTGATAGGAAGCATCCCCAAAATTGCAAATATAAGCTGATGAATTTTTTTTTTAAGATTTTATTTATTTATTCATGAGAGACACACACACAGAGATAGAGAGAGAGAGAGAGAGAGAGAGACAGGCAGAGACACAGGCAGAGGGAGAAGCAGGCTCCATGCAGGGAGCCTGATGTGGGACTCAATCCCAGGACTTCAGGATCGCGCCCTGGACCGAAGGCAGGTGCTAAACTGCTGAGCCACCCAGGGATCCCCAAGCTGATGGAATTGAAATATAATTCTTAGTTGTAAATTCAGTTAAATACACATTATTGCTTATAAATGATAAAATATGCTTTCTTTTCACAGGGAAAACTATGGCACTATTTTTAAAAGATTTTATTCATTAGAGAGAGTGTGTGTGTGCACATGAGTGGGGGGAGGAGTAGAGGGAAATAGAGAAGCAGATGCCTCACTGAGCAGGGAGCCCGACACAGGCCTCGATCTCATGACCCTGAGATCATGACCTGAGTCAAAACCAAGAGTTTGGGATCCCTGGGTGGTGCAGCGGTTTGGCTCCTGCCTTTGGCCCAGGGCGCGATCCTGGAGACCCGGGATCGAATCCCATGTCGGGCTCCCGGTGCATGGAGCCTGCTTCTCCCTCTGCCTGTGTCTCTGCCTCTCTCTCTCTCTCTCTGTGACTATCATAAATAAATTAAAAAAAAAAAAAAAAAAACAAGAGTTTGAGGCTTAACTGACTATGCCACACACCCCACTAATGTTATTTTTATTTTAGCTCTTCTGATATGTATGTAGTGATAAGCCATAGTGCTTTTAATGAGCATTTCCCTAATGGCTGGTGCTGTTTGTCATCCACCTGTGTCAGTGAAAAAAGTCTTTCACGTCTTCTCCCATTTTCCAGTTGGAACATTTGCCTTTTTGCTGTTGGATGTTAAGTTTTTTACATGTTCTCGATGTGATTCTGTGTCAGACAGGTGGTTATCAGTACTTTCCCCCATTCTGTAACATTTTTCTTTACCCTTTCAACATGGCTTTCACATAGCAATGTTTTCAGTTTTGGTGAAATCCAGTTCATCGGTTTGTTTTTCAATTATGGACTGTGTTTTGGTGTCAAGACTAGGAAAGCAAGGTCTCAGTGATTTCCTCCTACGATCTTCCAAATGTGTTATAGTCTTATGTATTACATTCAGCTGTTTGATTCCTTTTGGATTCATTTGTAGAAGGTGTGAGGTTTGGATAGAGGCTCGTTTATTCCCTACTAATTCCCACCCTCGCTTGTTGGGAAGACTCCCCACTAACTTGATTTGCATTTTGTCACAAGTGGTGGGCCTCCTGTATGTGGTAATCCTCCCAGGTTCTCTCTCTCCTTTTTAAAAGATTTTATTTATTTATTCATGAGAGACACAGAGACGGAGGCAGAGACATGGGCAGAGGGAGAAGCAGGGAGCCTGCTACAGGACTCCATCCCAGGACCCCGGGATCACATCCTGAGCCAAAGGCCAATGCTCAACCACTGAGCCACCCAGGCATCCTTCCAGGTTTTCTTTTTCAGGTTGTGTTGATCTAGCTGTCTTTTCAACCAGTATCAATAACAGAAAATATTGAAAGGTACAGGTGGCAAAATAGAGTTCTTTCCTCCAAAACTCAGGGAGGGGATTGTTTACAAAGTTGACTTTTGTTACTCCTAATCTTGTTCATTGCATACTAGATTATTTTGTGTTTATTTTTATCTGCAATGTATTTCAAAGGTTTCTAGAGTACTTATCATGGTTCTGGGAGAGATACATGTTCAGTTAGAGACATAGCATCAGTTTTCTCTTTAATAGCAAGGGGACCACCTTGTCAATCACACGAGTGTGAAATGACATGTTTTAAAATTTTTCTAGACATTAGTAAGGCTGCACATCTCTTATTAGGTTTGAAAATGTAACTTTCTTCTTGTGTGTGTATATTGACTTGTACAAAATTCTGGCTAATGGCTGAGTCATAGAATGTGTTTGGCTCCCTATGAGGATAACAGTGTTTATAACAATAATTAGTTTTTCCTCCTTTTACTCATGTTAGGGTCCTTGTTTCTTTTCCTTTTATTTTCTATGCTGATGGAAACCTTCATTTTGAGATGTAATATAAGCAATGATAGAGGGCCTTCCTTTTCTACATTTGCAACAGAATGGAAAGTTTGAATAGCACATTTATAGATATTCTAAAGTTAGCCGTCTTTTTATTCCACTGACAAACATATGCACTGAGACTGTTTACACGTGTATGTGTACATAAAATTAATCTGTAACTCCTTTTTTTGTGATGTTTTCATTTGGTTTTGGTATCAAGCTTATACTAGTCTCAGAAAATGAGTTGAGGCAATTTTCATTTTTTCCTAATCTCTAGGAAAATTTTAGGAAAACAGGTTATCCATTTCTTCAAAGCCTGTGAAATCACTTGGGCATTGCTTTTGACTGTTTTATTTTTTTTGTAATTAGATTTTTAACAATTAATTAATGTAATGATTGTAAGTCCATTCAAGTTTTCTCTTTCTTCTTGCATCATTTTTGGTAAGATATATTTTTTCTGGATATTGTCCATTTACCATGTCTTTCTTCATCTTTACGCATCCTTTACTTCCTTTCTACCCATTCAGACCCTCACTTTGTTAATTATCTTCTTCCCTTTTTGTTGGACTTTGCTTTATTCTTTCCTATGAGGATGCTGTGGTCACTGATTCTAAGACGAGATTCTTTTCTAACATGTATATTTAAAACTGTAGATTTATTTCTATGCACTGTTTTAATTTCATCCACAAAATTTTTATGTAGACTTTCCTCAGCGATTGGCTATAAAAGAGTATGGTTTCCATTATGTTTTCTTCCCTAGACCTGCTGTATTTAGGATCAGTGTTGTGAGTTTCTGAACATACTGGGAGATAAGGCTATGCCTCTAGAGTTGATGTCCTGTTCTCAAGTGTGTTAAGAAAGTTCCTGTATAATTTCAGTTCTTCAGCATTTTTTGAAATTTGTTTTGTGGCCTAAGACATAGTCAGCTTCATAAATCATCCATGAATGTCTGTTCCCCTGAAAACTGGGTGCAAGTGTCTGTAAATGTCCTTAGGATCAAATTACCTGTACTTTTACCATTTTTTATTTCCCCTTTGATCTGGCAGTCATGGAGACATATGCAAAAAACTACCCACAGTGAGTGTGCCACGGCCTCCATGAAGAGTTTGGATCTCATTGAGGTGAAGGTATTTCTGATAGTTGTACAGCAGAATAATTTCAGGATTCATTTTCCCAGTTCCCTTTTCCTTAACTTTATTCTTTATATTTCTGCTTTGCTACTACACAACATCCTGAGATCTTGGTATGGTGTATAGGACCATAAGAGGAAAGCATGGGGCTCCTAAATTTTACCTAGATGTTCTATAATTACTTCTGAATATAGATCTTTGCTTTTTCTTTGATGTATTTTATTTCCTGGCTCTCACATTTTGTTATATGGAGATGCATATTTGTTGAGCAAGGATTTCTGGCTATGATAAATGTCTCTAATTTTTTATCTAGAATTGCAGCATAGACATATATATAGCCTCCCCCCACCAAGAAAAGTGAATGATAACGGTAGATTAAGAAATCCAATACTATCATAAACTTAGCTACACTGTGTCAGTCCAGATAATTTTGTGAGGAAGAGCGATTAGGTTCAACTATGGCACTATTATGCATTTCTATAAGAGCAGAAGTAATAAGCATGTGTTATCTACTATATGTTGAGTGCTGGGTCAAGTGGTAGTAATATATATGATATGTCTGCCAGCAATTTAATTAAATAATTTCATTAACAACAAGAAGAAAAATATTTAACATCTACTATCCCAGATACTGAGAATACTCAGTGGGTAAATTAGTCCCAAGTTCCTGCTTTTAGGAGGCTTCTAGATAGATAAGAAAATATATAGTGTAAGTATTTTAGTAAACAGCATTAGCATGAGTATAATATACATTCTAAGTATAATGCTTGATATTGTAGAAATATAATTCTGGGTGATAAATACTAAGGATAAAAATAAAGCAAGAAATAAGAATTGGAAGTATTGTCAGGAAACATTTGTAAATAGAGATAAAGAGGCCCATGAAAGCCTCATGAAGAAGGACATTTTGACAGAAGATCCTGAAGAATGGAGGATGCTAGCCGTATAGTCTCCTGCCATCAGAGAGATGAGTGTTCCAGGCAGTGGAAACAGCAGGTGCAAACACATTGTGCCTGGGGCATCTGTGGTGCATGGTAGAACCAGAAAGAACATGAAAGGAAGATCTCTGGTTCTCTTAACATATCCCATCTATACAATAGTTGGGATGCACAGATCCTCATAATATATTCCTAATAAAAAGAATTACCAAAAAAAAAAAAAAAAAAAAGAATTACCATTCATTGAGTACTTAGTGTCAGACATGTTTTGCAAACTCTGTCCTATTTTTTAAATATCCCAGCAAATTTGAAATATCGGCTCCTTTTGACAGATTTCAAAAATCTTAGAAGTGTTGAATATTTCACCCCAGGTCATAAATAGAAAATATGATATCTAAGATTGGAACTCAATTTTAATTTTTCTATTTTTTCTGTTAGTTAGCATTGCTTTCTGCAAGTGAATGATTTTGATGATTAAGAATTTTTTTATGATTAAGAAATTTAAAGTGAATGGTCTCTTATCTTCCTGTGATGACTCAGACTACAAATTGGTTAAATTTGTAGTCTGAGTCCAGTTAAACCTTCTGGACAAAGACTGTGACATATACATATATATTTATATATATATTTATATATATGTATATGTATATGTATATGTATGGGGATACATATATATCATATATGGATAAATAGATATATTAGATATATATATATAGTTATGGTTATAGTTATTTTCTCTTGAGAAGTGGGTAATTCTTGATGCTATCTGCTTCACTCACACATTGGAGATCTTACTGGAATATCTTTTCCTGTATATTTGTTGTTTCTGATGCAAATAAAGCCATGATTCTCCATGGTAGACTTGATGTAGTGATCGCTTTGAAGCCATCCTGTACTGTCTTTGGGAGAGTTCCTCTTCCTATCTCTTTGTTCAGTGACGTGACATTGGTAGTTTGAAACTGACTGTGAAATTTGCACTGTGGAAGTTCGCAGGCCTGACAAATCAAAGATTCCATTCCCACTGTATCAGGGCTGAGTGTTAAATATTTGCTAGAGCCTCACGTGGTAGATAGTAATGATGTAGTCTTATCATCCAAATTTCTACAAAAATTTGAATGTTCCCTTGGTCACCGTTCAACACTGGGGAAAAAAAATTCTGAACAACAGCATACCTCTAGTTAGATGACGCTAATTATTTTTTAAGAATTAAAACCCAAAACATCAGTACCTAAACACAATAGAAGTTCATTTCTTCCTCAGATACAAAATTAAGGGAAGGGCTGATTGGTGGGGGGTGCTCCAAACGGCAGTGGGGAGACTGAGGCTCTCTGACAAGTGGCCATCTTTGCTGTATGGCTTCATGGCCACCATGGTCAGAGGCAGCAAGCTGTAGGGGGGACAGAGTATGATAAAATGCATGTGAGCATTTTTTTTTTTTGTGAGCCAACCCTGGGAAGCTCAAAAATGACATCTACTCAGGTGTCAAAGGAGAAAAGAAAGCTGGTCTTCCCTAGTCAGTCTCTGCCACAATAATGCAAATATGTTCATTTACTATAAATGCATCCTGTATACTAATGAACTCATATATTATCGTGAGAATGAGGTTCATATAATGTTGAAGTTGTGTTAGTTAATGTATGGCTTTTTCTAGGCAAAGACAGCCAAAGCAGCAGGAAAGAATTACAGTTGTTACCAGGGAAGAGCCCTCAGTTCAGGAGCTGGGCAGGCAGGACCCTGTCAGCTCTACTATAGGACAGTTGAAAATGAGTGCCTGCCCAGGACTCCTGTCCCAGGAGTACAAACCAGCTGTGCCCAGCCCAGACTCATGTACTTCTTCTTCAGCCTTATCCACCTGCCTGCCTGGCCCATCCATATTGTTACCTGAGGTTATTAGTACACTGGTGACAAAGTTCCATAGGTTTTGAGTAGACTGCCTCAAAACTACGTTTCCCAGAACTACATTATTTTTAGTGTGGTATCTTACAGATTGACAGCAGCACATATACATGACATAGCTGGTCGACCTCTAATTACACAAAAAGAAATTCACAATGCCCATTGCATTTTTAGAATATAAACTAAATGAAAGTTTAAAGCATTTAAAATCAAAGCACGGGGAATTATTTAACAAGGAAATATGTTAAAAATTAATAGTTTATACATGTGTAGATTGAATTTCAACAGCCTTGGCATCTGATTTTCCAAATCATAAAGGAATTAATTTATGAACATCCCTCAGTGCTCCTTTTTGACAAACCGAGAGGATTGCTTGATGAATCATGAGCTGTCACTGCAGACTCCTTAAAAGTTAATTGAAAATTTCACAATAAGGGAGCGCCCGGGTGGCTCAGTGGTTGAGCGTCTGCTTTGGTTCAGGTCGTGATCTTGGGTTCTGCTATGGAGTCCTACATTGGGCTCCCTGCAGGGAGCCTGCTTCTCCCTCTGCCTATGTCTCTGCCTCTCTCTGTGTGTCTTTCATGAACAAATAAATAAAATCTTTAGAAAAATAAAGATTTCACAATAAGGCTTTGCTTACGAGCTCAACACTAGAGGACTGTTGTGTTTTTCAGGTTATCCTCCACCCTTGACCGCACGCTGCTCATCAGCATGTGACACCCTGTGATGTCATTGGTTTTACCTGCTCAGGTTTTCCAACAGTTCTGCTGATTCCCTGGGCACCTGCTGATAAGCTAGGAAACTCATGAAAGTCACAGTGTCTTGGGAATGGGAACCCAAGTGCAGTTTTCTGAACAGATTGGAAAGCAGAGGATATGGCCTGCCATTATTAATGAGTTCTCACAGATGATCTGCTTGTGATCATGGCTTTTATCACACAGACAGACTTCAGAGTGATTTGTTTATTTCACAACTGCTGCTGTGTCTTTGTGTTTAGGCCACTGGAGAGCAAATGTGTTATTAGTAGTTATTCGATGCTTCTCACATCACTCTTAGAAAGATTTTTATGAACATATATGATTCTAAAATATTGTCAAATGCTAACAAACAATAAGAACAAAATTTCCCAGCTCTGCTTCCCTTCCTGCCACCTCCCCCCCTCATATAGAAATATTAAATATCTGGCTGTAGAAAGTCACTATCTCTTATTCTGAGTTTCTTTTGAGCCTCTATGGAACATTCATGATTGTCATATAATCATCTCTTTGGTCTTAGACAAGTCATAGCCTCTCTCAACTTCACTTTTTTTATTTGCAAAAGAGAAATGGTCTTGCCTGGTGATTGTGAGAATAGCACTTTGCAGAGCATCAAGTGATACAGAAATGGAAACTGCCTTGTCACAACTTGGTGTCCTTTCAAAGGAGTTGGGCAGGGCACCTCTCCAGAGATGAAGCAGTGTGCCCTTTCTGAGTGATCTTTCCAGATATGACATACGATCAACCACATTTTGGAGCTTGTATAGTTACTTTTACTTGCTTGAGACTTACATCATAAATATATGAAGAGAAGAATCTATAAACACTTCTCTGAATCTGTGAGTTAGATTCTAGAATTTTCAGTGTTTTAATGTTAATTTTCTGCTAATAGTAAAATTTTAATCCAGTGGTAAATATATGAATTTGTATAATTCCATTATGGTGTTTTGGGTAGTGTTTATAAGGAATATTATCTTGAAAGAAAGTGAAGATTTTCACCTTCAGGAGAGAGAACTCAGTTTGTTAATCACTATGTTAATAAGACAGAGACCACAAGAGCAGTACTATTATTCTATCCATGATTTTGAATTGCCAAAAGAAAAATCTGTTTCATTGTTCAACCATTATGGTCTCTTAGAAATGGATATTACCAATCCCTAGGGAAAGTATTTAGCAATATATTGGTGGAAATAATCACTGTGTCACACAAACAGTTGATAGCCTACATAGCTTCTATTAACATTAAATAAGCAGAGTCATTGGGATACACAAAACCCATTTTATTTGGGTGTGCCGAAAGACTCCGAATGGCTTTCTGCCAAAATTTAACACACTAAGTTTAGTTGGCATTATTCAATGAAGAAACTTTAATGCATTGGTAGAACTTTTAGGCTTTTGCTACAGATCTAAAAAAAAATAAGAAAGGATGATTCGCTAATAATTAAGTTGCGTAAAACCACACATCTAGCTCTAATTTTATTAGTTTATTATCATGCGATCTTGAGTAAGACATCAGCTAACTTCTGTGCTTCTGTGAGCTGGGGTCTGCCATTTGCATGTCAAGCAACGAAGACCAGTGAGTGAGTCTCTCACTTCTGTGCTGGGCAATAGGCAATCAACTACACTCTGTAATGCTACTGTATTGATGTAATAGGTCTAGTGACATTCTCACTGTGTCTTTCGCAGGTTGCTTTCAGCTATGTAATGTTTTTCGAACCCATGAGATGGAAATTGACCAGTGTTTGCTGGAGTCCCTTCCCCTGGGCCAGAGGCAGCGGCTGGTGAAGCGCATGCGCTGTGAGCAGATCAAAGCCTACTATGAAAGAGAGAAGGCTTTTCAGAAGCAGGAAGGATTCCTGAAAAAGCTGAAGCATGGGAAGAATCAGAAAGTTCACTTTAACCTTGCTGACATGATACAGGATGCAATTATCCACCACGATGACAAAGAAGGTACATGACACAAAAGTTTTCTGATGCGGATTTTCATGGTTTTTGTTTGTTGTTTCCTGGTGGGGAGATGAAGGATAGTATTTATTTTATTTTATTTTATTTTTTTATATATTTACTTTTTATTGGTGTTCAATTTGCCAACATATAGAATAACACCGAGTGCTCATCCCATCAAGTGCCCCCCTCAGTGCCTGTCACCCAGTCACCCCCATCCCCCGCCCACCTCCCTTTCTACCACCCCTAGTTTGTTTCCTAGAGTTAGGAGTCTCTCAAAGGCAAAAGGAGAAAAAAATGAGTGGGAAATATCAGAAAGGGAGACGGAACATGAGGATAGTATTTCTTTTAAATGTTAGGGGCTTTTTAATAAAAAGATCTGAAATTGTCAGGGAAAAATCTTCTTTCTAATGAACGTAGTTAAAACTTCCAAGTCTCCTTGTAAAGATAAACGAAATGCAAAATTTTGGTAAAGTTGTTATATATTTTTGAAAGAATCACCTACCTGGAAAGCATGTGATTTCCTTGTGAATTGCTCATTTAAATTTTTAATGAAACTTTTTCTCTTAATGAAATTGTTTCCTTTGATGATGAGATTGTATTGAAAAACTCATTATCTCATTCATGGATAGGAATACCATAGGAATAGGAATTAGTTCTCATTTTATTATTCTTGTCCTACTTGGAGCTCTTCTTTTAATGGTCATCCCCTCTGTGGAGCTGTAAGCACCTCCAGGCACTCTCAGCCAGGTTCACTGCACCCTCCTACTTGTCCCAGGACATCCCAGTGGTGTTGAGTGAAAGAGGAGAGCAATTTGTCCAAGTTCACCAAGGAGTAGTTGTAAGAGCAAGTCTAAATTAGAATGCAGGCAGATATATGCCCTATACTGATTTAAAAGTCATGCAACAACAAAAAGATTAATTTGCAAAGTTATAAAATCTCTTGGTAAAATATCTGCAGGACAAATAAGGCCCAAGTTAGTGTTAAGAAAAATTAATAGTAGTAAAATAACAAACCCAGAGACCAAGAGGAACTATTTAAAATATGTAACATATAATATATTTAATAATATGTATTCTCTATTGTAATATTTTGGGAAAACATTGAAGTCATAAAACCTGAATTAATACTGAGGTAGCCATGTCACTTGGGTGATGGACAGGAAGAAATAGGAGTCCTGTTTTCAGAAAACCTCTAATTTAAGTAGAGAAGAAAAAATCCTCATAATAAAGTAGAAAATAATTAGTAAAAATGAAGTCTGGTAGAATGGGAAGGGTTGGGCAGTAGAAGGTGATCTTTGAGGGACTCCGAAGGAAGGAAAGAAGAAACCACATGCAGGCTGTGTGGTGAATAGCCACCCAGCCTCAATGCCCAACATGGAGATCTGTCTGAAAGGAGCAGGGGTGAGGAGGGTGGCTACTAAGGTGATTTGAGGAATATAGGATGATTGTGGATACTTCAAGGCCTGCTCTTGAAGCAGAACACAATGGGAGCCATTGCATGTTCCTAAGAAGAAACTTTTACATGCTGCAAATAGTGTTTAACAAAGATTAATCATGGATGTAGATCTGTAGGATACAAGAACTGACCCAGCAGATGTACTCCATTGGAAAATTGACTTAATTTATCAAATATTTAGTTAGTTTTTATTATGAGCTAGGCAGCTGTGAATGGGAAGGAGACAAAAATATCTATTTCTGTGATGCCCCATTGTCTGGTCTGTGACAATAAACAATAAGATAAAGTTAGATGCATAGTAATGATAAATAGGGAGGAAGACCTCTGGAGGGGGTGAGGAGGGAAGCATACAGGTATCTGAGGAGAAGCATTTCAGGTGAGTGCAGAGCAACTGGGGGGAGCATCCCAGCCTGTGGGAGGAGCCAGTGTGAATAAATGGGGAGCACAGAAGGCAAGACGGCAACATGGCAGGCTAAAAAGGTCATGGGAAGGATTCCGGCTTTTGTGCTCCATGAGTTCTGAAGCTCTTGCAGGGTCTTGAGCAGAAGAGAGACCTGGTATCACTTATGGGTTAACAGGACCAGCCTGGCTGATGCATTCTGACTTGAATGAAGAATTTTGAGGGCAGAAGCAGGGAAACCTTTGGGGAGGCTCTGTCGGTAAGCTGGGCATGAAATGATGGTAACTTGGACCAAAGCAGAGTGACAGCACAGTGAAAAACCATCAGTTTGGGCATATACTTCCAAGTTAGAGCTGACGGGAAATGCTGGTGAATGGTTGATGGGGAGTATTTCAGTTTATACTGCTGCTGTAATGAATTACTACTCCTTTAGTGTGTAATTGTAAAGGGCATGAATGTGTCCTCTTATAGTTCTGGTCAGAATTCCAGGGTGGGTCTCACTGGGCTGAAATCCAGGTATCATCAGGCTGTGATGCTTTTTGGAGGTTCCAGAGGAGGATTGCTTTCCTTGACTTGTCCAGTTTTGGCCATCACATTCCCTCAATCCTAGCATCTCCTCCATCTTCAGAGTCAGCAAGGGCAGATGGAGTGTCCCTCTCATGCTTCCAGTTCCTCCAGATTCTTTTTCTGTCTTTGCATCTCTCTGACCAAATTTTTTGCCTTCTTCTGTCTCAAAGGCTCACGTGGATCATGTTGGGTAATCTCTCTATTTTAAGGTCAGATCATCAATTAGCCACCTTAATTCTTTTTCCCAGACACTGTGACATATTCACTGGCATGACACTAAGGGAAAAATTATGGAACCCAGATCCTACCTGCCACAGGGAGTAACAGACTTAAAGATAGCACCAACTTTGTTTTGGCCCAAACAACTAGGAGGATGAGATGTTATTAACAGAGTTAGGAATGCAGCTAGGAGGTCAGAATAGGAGGGGGTGTCATGCTGGCTAGAGATGCAAATTGGAGAGAGATGAGCATATGGCATATGGACATCAAAAGCCCAACTTGAAAAAAAAAAAAGCCCAACTTGATTTTGGTTCAGGTCATGATCTCGGTGTAGTGAGATTGAGCCTCATATTGGGCTCCACACTCAGTGGGGTGTCTGCTTGAGATTCTTTCTCTCTCCACACCCCCAACTTGTGCAGTGCTCTCTCTCTTTCTCTCTCTCTCTCAAATAAATAAATAAAGTCTTAAAAAAAAAGCCCAAAGACTATATTTCACTTAGGAAATGAGTATAGATAAAAGTGTAAGCAGCTCAAGAATTCCCAAAGAATTCCCAAATGAGTTAGAACCACCAGGAGCAACAAAAAAAGGAAGGAGGAACATGAGGTGAGGGAGCTGTCCTGGGAGCTAAGCGATGAGAAATTTTCAAAGAAAGTGATTAGCTGCCAAAGATTGCTGCTCAGTGTTGGAGGGTGGGGACAGAATCGACCATTGCATTTAGAAATACAGAGTTTATCAGTTTTGGTGAATTGTTGGTAGCAAAAATTGAGTGGACAGCAATGGAGACAGAGTGGGCAAACAAAAATGGATGCAAAGAATAAGGAGACCTATTGATTGGAGTTTTATGTAGAGGGGAGAAATGATAGAAATGTAGAAGGAAAAGCAATGAAGAGAGCTTTTTAATGATGAGAGAAACAATAGCATGTGTATATGTGGAAACAAATCATGTTTTTGGGAGGGAAATACTGGTGACATGGAAGTAAGGGAAGAACATCTCTGGAGCAAGGGCTTTGTGCATGCATGCGCTGATGAGCTCTGGTCCTCTACTAGAGGGTTTGGTCTCGCTGATTTTATTTTTAATTCTAGTATGTCAGCTCTGACCATAGAGATTCTGATTCAACCAGGGTACTATTCCAGTGTGCCTCCAGTGCTGTACAGTGCAGAGAGGGTCAAGGACTTCCCAACAAGGGCAATGGGAGAAGAGATGGAGCCAAATAGTGGATGTGGTGATGGGAACTTCATGGTGGCTCTCTTACGGCCTCCAACACTTACTGATGATGGAATCTTGGTTGTCAGAGAAGAGGGAGGTTGGGGGGGCGGATAGGGCTGGCAGCTCCAGGAAAGAGGAGAACATGTATCTGTGGGAGGATCCATGGACCAGGGATGTCTGGGATGAAAAAAAAAAGAACTTACAGGTAGAATGATATATAAAAAACAGAAACAGAAGGATGACATGTGACTCAAAGTTTTCAGAAGTGAGTTGGCCTCTCCATTCCTGAGTTCTTATTCTTAGCTATTTACTTTTCTACCTTAAAAATTTCCTCTAGTTTTTAGAGTACAGTTTGTCCCCACTTTGCCTTCACACATTCTACATGTATAGACAGATACTATTTTTTAAGGAATATAACATAACCTCATCAATAGGCACTCAGATGTCCTCCCTACTTGAAATCATTTGTTAACTGTCAAGGCCTGGCCAGGACACATTAACACCTATTTTTAAGTGGAGTACATGACTGTGCAGCATGTATAGCATGTTGTTTGTATATGAACACTGATATAAACGATGCTAAAATCTAAGCAAGCAGTCAGATTTGATTTTTCCACTCAGAAGAAGCAAGGAGTAATTTTTGGTTTGAATAATCCATGATCAACTTTGAGTTGGGTTTTATTTTTTTAATTTTTTATATTTTTAAAGATTTATTTATTTATTTTTATTTAAAAAGAGTATGTGAGTAGAGGGGGAGGGGCAGAGAAAGAGAGAGAGAGAGACAGAGAATCTTGAACAGACTTTACACTGAGCACAGAGTCCAAAGAGGGGCTCTATCTCACAACCCTGAGATTGTGACCTGAGCTGAAAATTGAGAGTTGGACGTTTAACCAACTGAGCCATCCAAGTACCCTTTGTGTTGCATTTTATTGAAGAAATTGCTTTTGGGATTGCAAGGGTGATAATGAACTGGTCAGTAAAGTTCCCCATATTGCTTGGTGTAATGACCAGTAGAAGACATTTAAAGTGACAGGGACAATAGAAAGCAGAGGAAAAAAATTGCACACACACACACCCCCGCACAAAATGTTCTTTATACTGTTGCTTGTATGCACAACAAATTCTAATAAACCCTTCCTATATACTATCTTGTTTATTCTTTATGACAGAAATTACACAAAAAATATTTCAAAAGATTCTAGAGAAGAATGTCTTCAGGAAGACAACTTCTATCACTTTTTTACTTGTAGGAAATAGTTTCTATTACTAACGGAAACAAAGATGATGTTCAGTAACTAAGGTCAGCATTAACATCAAATGATGAAGAATAGTTCAATGACTTTTAGAACTCAACATGAAAGTTTGGCTTTCTAATCAATTGTTAACATTTTAAGTACATTATTAAATACATTATAATGTTAAATTAAGATATTTATCCACTTAGGGTTTTAGCTCGAGTAGCCTTAACAAAAACGACAGACATTGGGATGCCTGGGTGGCTTAGTGGTTGAGCATCTGCCTTCAGGTCAGGGCATGATCCTGGAGTCCCGGGTCGAGTCCCACATTGGACCCCCTGCATGGAGCCTACTTCTCCCTCTGCCTGTGTCTCTGTCTCTCTCTCTCTCTCTTTCTGTCTGTCTCTGTCTCTTATGAATAAATAAATAAAATCTTTAAAATAAATAAAATCTTAAAAAAAATAGACATTTATTTCTCAGGGTTCTGGAATTGTTATCCAAGGTCAAGATGTCACCAGATTTGGTTCTTAGTGAGAGCACTTTTCCCGGCCACCTCCTGGTAGATGACCACTTTCTCCTTGTATCCTCACATAGTAGAGAGAGGAAGTACTGGTCTCTTCCTTTTCTTTTAAAGGTACTAATCCCATAATGGAGGCTACACTTTTTGTGATTTCATCTAGCTTTCATTTCCTCCCAAAGCCCCCAACTCCTAATATCATCACCCTGAGGTTTAGAGCTTCAATATATGGATTTGGGAGGGGCACAAAAATTCAGTCCATAGTAGATGACATACTACTTCTATATTTGGAGCTGACCTAAGTATGAATAAATGAAATGTGACTTTTTGAGTTTTTCATCTTCTTTGGGAACTCCCACATGAGTACCAATAGACCTCACTATTTCCGAGGAAATGTTTTAATCTCTTGCAAATTTAAAGCATTTAATTGCGTTGAAAAGGTAAACATTATCCCCTCTTTAGCATATGTTTTACTTCTGGAAAAGTATCCAGAAAAAAGTGTTTATTTCATTATGCTAATCCTATTTTCATTTGTCTTTAAACTATTCAAATAGTGAAATGTACATGTTTGTAAAATTGAGACACTGAGGGGGGCACTTGACAGGATGAGCACTGGGTGATATGCTTTACGCTGGCAAATCGAACTCCAATAAAGAAAAATAATAAAAAAAATTTAGACAGTAAAACATATTGCCATAGAACAACCTTTTTTCCATTTAAATTATTATTTCAAACTTTGTAGATTCTATCTTTGTGTAAATAATTTCATTTTCTCTCTTATTTCCAAGTGCCTTCTTTGGCTGAGTATAAAGAATCAAATATACTTTTTCAAAGGACAGTATATTATTCATGCTAAGGTTTGGATTATATCATTGAGGAGCCATTCAGAATTTTTGTTTAATTTTATGAATGTTGTATTTTTGTAATTGCAAATTTAGTGTTTTTGGTGCTTTGTTGTTCTCTTATGGGAGTTGGTGATATTTTAGTGTTAATGTGCCTTTCGAATATACTACATCTATCAAAAATGTGCTCAACGTTTTTTTTCACCTAAAAAAACTTGTTCTAAATTTTATTTTAGGGTTCTTCATTCACTTATTTAGCACCTCCCCAGATTTCTTCCACTCCTTTAATTAAAATAATAATAATAATAATAATAATAATAATAATAATAATATTTTTTTTTTCATTTGTGGTAAAAGCATTTAACACATCCCCTCCCAGTTTGGCCTTTGATGGTAAATGAGCTACACAACCAACCCCACAAGCTGTTTTGCCTCCCCTGCCATTTGTAATCCTTTCTTCCTCTTGTCTGGGTGAGTTCTGCTCACCAGGGGGTGGCTAGAGGTGGGGACAGATATTCTTTATGCTCTGAAGTTTGCCCAGTCTCTCTGCTCAGTCTCTCCCTCCCCTTTTTTGGTTACAGTTTAAGAGGACTTATTTGTTAACCTATAGGCCTAATATTTTCTAGGAGTTTGTTTTATTCCAGCCACACAAAGAACATCTATCTAAGTGCAGTCACAAGACCTTGCAATGTCCAACTTCACTTATATCAGAAGTTAATGCTAAGAAAAAAAAAGAAAAAAAATCAGGTGATAGCAGTGGGAGACTTGATTTCCTTCTCTTGCCTCTTGGACTGCTGGCCCCAGTTTCCTGGGCTAGCAGGTTGGAGGGCTAAGGTTGAGGGCCAAGGCCTAAGTCTCTGACCTTAACCCTTTCCCTTTCCACTTGTCCTCCCCAGAAGCCTTACCTTTTCCTCTTGCATTCCCTGTACCCCTGCTCTGGTGATTCCCAAATCTGTGTTCAGACAGATCTCCTGAGCTCCAGACCCTACCTTTCTCCTTTCTGATGGCCTTACATTCCTAACTTGACATTCACAGTTGAATGCCCATCCACCTTTCCTTCCAAACCAAAATTTCTCCTTCTATACTCTACTTCTGAAAGGGTCCTTCCCGTTGACTTGGCATTTGGGGGTACTTGGCCAAGCCTTTTCCTTGCCTTTACTGAACTGGCATAGAGGTTAAAATGGTGAAGTAGGTGGTTACAACATAAATACATTTATTTTTTAAATTTATTGTTTTATGTTCTAGTATCTAGAGTGTAGATGTAAAAAAGGAGCCAATTATGATATTTTCCTGCTCCAGTCTTATCTTTATGAAGATGACGTGTGTGCCATGGCACTGTTTCCTAGGGGTGGCTATGGATTTCTACTGAGTGAAGCTTCATCCTGTCTCCCTAGCCTCCCCGTAACCAGGTGCATAAGTAAGCAGTTTGAAGACTTGACAGCCAATAAACAGATTTAATTTGACCCCTAGAGAAATTGAACCAAGACTCTGACACCTTTAGAATGGTGGTCAGACCCACCAAGCAATTACCACCCAGTCCTGGTTCCCTACACACATTTATTATGAATGTAATGGAGTGTGACATGTGTTAACTACTCTACAAGGATACATATTTCTAGGACTCAAAATTAGGCATACATACTTGACATAGAATGTAGATAGACCCTTTCCAAAAGAGTTGGATTCAACCAATATGAATGTCTTATATTGTATACTTGGGGTTGGAAAGGAAATATAAAGCATCATCCTGTCGTTAAGAAAGAAATTAGAGAAAAGAACATTCCCAGTGAAAAAACAAGCATATATGTATATTACTGTCTCCATGTTCCATGTTCTAGAATGGTACCAGACCTGGGCAGAGTGAGGGAAATGACCGCTTTATTAGAACTATTCCTATCTTGTTAGGTTTTCAATGACATGGAAACAGAAACTGAGTGAATCTGTTCTTCTTGTTTGGCAGAGGGCGGTGAGGATTTGGAAAGCAGTAGCTCAGGTGAAATGTTATCTGGGGCAGACACAGATGAAAAGATTTTTCTAGATTTTTTAGAGAAAAAGATGAGCTTTTTGGTGCCAGGCACATGTTCATATCAGAAATCTGGAAGGCACAGCGCCTGGGTGGCTCAGTCTGTTGAGCGTCTGCCTTTGGCTCAGGTCATGATCACGGAGTCCTGGGATTGAGCCCCGCATAGGGTTCCCTGCTCCGTGGGGAGTCTGCTTCTCCCTCTCCCTGCCTCCCCACTTGTGCTGTCTCTCACTAGCTCTTTCTCTTTCTCAAATGTATAAATAAAATCTTAAAAAAAAAAGAAATCTGGAAGGTTAAGTGAATATTGCTTATAGACATGCTGAATCCAGCAGCCCAGGGGATTTTTGAATTTCACAGAGAATTTTACAGAGCTATCTTCACTGGACTATGGTGCTTTCAATTAACAGGTAACAGTTGCTAGGTAATTAAAGGTGCCCATTTCAAAACCAGTTATAGAATCATAAAGAATTGGAAATTAAGTGCATTTAAGTTCTGAGGGATTCTGTATGAATTTAATGAGTAGCTTAGTATTTCACCAACACCAAATTCATATTTCTGACAAGTTGTAATTATTTTAACTGCCTGCTATGTAGTCATGACTTTACTAGGTACTGTGAAAATAATAATAATAAAAAAAGAGAGAAAAGTATACTTTGTAAGGCATTAATAATCTCAAAGAAACACTGTTCTTTAACAAAAGCAAACAGAGTAGAAATTGATCCATTTAAAAGGAATCACACACACAAAAATAAAATAAAATAAAATAAAATAAAATAAAATAAAATAAAATAAAATAAATAAAAGGAATCACAGTGGGCATTGACTGGGGTGAGGTTGGGATGAGATGAATCTGAAACTGTGCTCTGTGGGAAATTTTCCCTGCAGTAGGAGGGGAGAGAGGGACTTTTTGGCTGTGAAAAACAGTTTGAATGCAGGGAGAGAGGCAGAGACAAGCAAGTTTCTGATGGGACAGCAGTGTTGCTGGGAGTCAGCAGCAGTGGTCCTAATCCTGCAGTTGGGAGGACAGGTCAGTCCTTTCCCTGATACATCTGAGCTGTGCCAGCCTGGCCAGGATGCCTTCTGTGCCTTACCTTCCTCTCCTGCAGATAAGACTGGGAGGCAGAGAGAACCTCTCTCAGAAGTGGCTGCGAGGATTAGGTAGGTAACACATGCAGAGAACTTCAGATGACATCTGTCATGTCTTACTCAGCATCGTCAGTACTCAGAAGGGAATCAGGAGATGGTGTTGGAACAGCCAAGAGTGGCTAGTAATGACCCTGACTGGTGTGGGGTCCACAGACAATGGCAGTGGGTGAGAATGTGTAGGAATGAAAGTGAAGTGTTAGGAATGTTGTGGGCAATTATATTATGAACTATGATGAAATAGAAAAAAAGACAAGATAGACAGGTAAGCTCAAAGCATGGACATGAACATGAGATCCTGAGAAATAGCAGTTGGATCATACCTTTGGAAATGGATTAAAAGGGGAAAATTTACATTATTAAGCAGAGTGAACATTTTTTCACTCATTCTTCTCTGCTAAGGCAAAGCATGTTTTATATATATTAAATATGTATACATATTAAATATGTATAATATATGTATATATTAAATATGTATAATTAAATATGTATATATGTATATATGAACACACACATTATATATATATATATACACACACACACACACACACACACATATATATGTATATGTATATAGTTTGGTATACTTACCATAATATGTGACCATCAGCTCCCTAAACACTTCATATTCACTGTTTCAATTGACCCCCAAAATACCCCTGTGAGGTACTGTGCAGAGTGAAATAGTGTCCTCTATAATTCCTAGCCACCTGGAACCTGCAAATGTGACCTCATCTGAAAATAGTCTTTACAGATGCACTCAAGTGAAGATGGTGTCCTTCTTGATGAGGGTGGGTCTTTTTTTTTTTTTTTTTTTTTAAGATTTTGTTTATTTATTCATGAGAGACACACAGAGAGAAGCAGAGACATAGGCAGTTGGAGAAGCAGGCTCTCCTCAGGAAACCTGATGTGGGACTTGATCCCAGGACTCAGGGATCATGCCCTGAGCTGAAGGCAGATGCTGAACCAAGGAGCCACCCAGGTGTCCTAAGGGTGGGTCTTAACCAAAGACTGGAGCCCCTAGAGAAGGAGGGAGTTTGGACACAGAGCATACACAGGGAAGGTGGCCACGAGAACATGAAGACAGATCAGACTCCAGAGATTGCTTTCAGCCTTGAGAAGCTGGGAGATGAGACAAGTGTGGAGGGCTTTCCTCCCAGGGTCTCAGAGGAAGGTGGGCTTTCCTGAGCCCTGGACTTCAGACTTCAGCGTCCAGGGCTGCAAGAGAGTAAAACCCTGTTTTCTGGGACGTTGTATGGTGGTGTTTGCGAACTAATGCAGGTACATACAAATACTGCCCAATTTTATGGATTAGATATTAGGGTTTAAGGACGTTGAACAAAGTGCTCAGGAGGAGAGCTGCTCATCAGGGACAAAGTGAGTTGCAGACCCAGCTCCATGGGAGCCAAGATCCATGCTGCCCACCACTGCCTTCTGCTGCCTCTGGTGTCACACTGTACCAGCCCCCAGGGGGACTCTGGGCTCATCCTGCGTCCCCGTGATAAGCCCTTCCACACTCGAGGTCCTGTGTCTCTGACCTGTTGGACCAGGTGCTCTAACCCGACTGTCAGCGGCGTGGGGAGGAGGCCATTCCTGGAGCAGCGTGAGAATCTAGGCACTCAGGCCAGCAGAGAACTTGCGGTGAGCCACAGAAAGTTCAGGGTGACCGGATAGCCTTTCCCTGCATCCATCTGACCCCCATTCTTGTGGGTGGGACTCCTGACACCCTGTTTCCTCTGGGACACACATTGCCACTCAGCAATGGTTTCTGAGGCCATTGGCATTCTGCTCATGCTGCCAGGCTGCCCAGGGCGCACCACTGAGACCCCTGGCGCCTTGCGCTGCCCGTCCCCAGGCCCCCAGACCACAGCACGCCTCCTGCCACTCCCCCCACAACTCCCTTGACCTCTTCTGCAGCCCTAGGGTCCTCTATCCAGGCCTCAGGAGAAGGAGAGGACTGGATCATGTTGTGAGAAGACATCGGGTAAGCAACTCGCCCCACATCTGGAGTTTGGAACCTCTCTTTCAGAATTTTTTAAGTGTTTTAAGAAGAATCAATTTCTTCTTTACCTATGCAGAGACTGTGTTCCTTCTCCAGTGACTGGGAGGAAAGTTGACTCATTAATTCTGCCTTCCTGCTCCCTTTCCACCTCAGGCCATCTGCTTTCCATTGATCCCAGGAGGTGCTCAGAGGAGGCAAAGAATTGATAGAAATGCATCTGGACTCTGCCTGGTTCGTGCTCTGCAATTCTAAGGATGGGAAACACTCTTACTGCTGCCTCCTTGGAGTCTTTGTTTAAGCTTTGTCCTCTGCCTAGACTGTTGTCCACCCTTTCTCTTTCAAATGAACCTCTCTTCTCCCCTGTAGAACTTCCTCTGACATCCTGAGGCAACACCAATCCCTTCCTCCTTTGTGCTGCCAGGCCTGATTCCTTGAGGTTATAGTCACTTGTTTCCATGTTGGTATCTCCCAGTGGAACAGGTATCTTGCAAGAAAAGGATCATTCCTTGTTCACCATCCATTCCGTTTTTGGTAGACATTCATTGAACCCCTGCCATCTGCCTTGCACCGCTCTAGGCGCCGGAAAGATACAGCAAGGGGAGAGGGGGTTCTGGGCAGAAGAGATGGAGCAAAGGCATGATAAGAAAGCATGTTTTCTTTTCCTGTCCTAATAAACATCATGATATTTCTATCCCTGATCCTAGCACAGACACTGTGTGTTAGTCAAGGTTCTTGAGAGAAATAGGACCAATAGGACATCACACATGCACACACACACACACACACACACACAGAGGGTTGGGGAGATTTATTTTAAAGAATTGGCCCTCCTGCATGTGGTGGCTGGCAAGTCTGAGATCTGTGGGCTGGTAGGCTGAAAATGCAAATAGGAGTCAGGGTTGCAGTCTCATGTCTGAAATCTGCAGGCTGGAGACTCATGCAGGGCTTCTGTGCTGCAGTCTGGAGTCAGAATTCCTTTTTCTCTTGGAAGCCTTGGACTTTGTTCTTAAGGTCTTCAAGTGATGGGGTGAGGCCCACCCATGTTGTGGAGAGCAATCTGCTTTCATCAGACTCAACCGAAGAATTAGTCATATCTTTAAAATACGTTCATAGAAACATACAGACTGGTGTTTGACCAAATAGCTGGGCACTGTAGCTTAGCTACATTAAGACATAAAATTAAGCAGTGCAGAGTTTCACGGGGCTAATAAAAGGTAGATAGATTATTTATGAAGGTCCAGGCACTGTGCTCAATGCTTCAAATGTCTTGGCTCTTTGACTCCTCATTTTGGCCCTGGGATCTCAGAATAGGCCTAAACCAGGCTTCGACTCATAAAGCAACTCATCACAGCCTGCACAGCTAGTTATGGGAGACTCGGAGACTCAGACTGAAGCCCAGGTGGTGTCCTCCAAAGCCTCCTGGCAAATAAAAGCAAATCTGGATTTAAATAAGGAGTCTTTATTTGAAAAGGCTGTTGTGATAGGGGGAACACAGACCTTAGGATCTGCAGACATCTCAGAGTCAAGTAGAAGGATCTGCAGACATCTCAGAGTCAAGTAGAAAGAAGCTTTGCTTTTCTAGGGAGGATTGGCAGAGCCAGCAGGAGCTTTGGAGAGAAGGGCTGGGAGGTGGGGGAGCCCACAGCATGATTGGGTGAGTTACCAGGGCATTTTTCTCTCTGCGGGTGGCTTATTTTTGGAGTGAGCTCTTAAAGGAAGATCTTCATCCCCTTAGCTTGTGCTTCAACATGAAGCTGGCCAAGTGTTGGGGCCTGCGGGCCAGAGCTTGGTCAAGCCAAGTCAGCACCCAGCAGCTACCTGCCGGGCCGCTGTGAGTTCTCAGTCACAATGGTGCTCCTAAAATCTAAACTATCTGGGAGGTCGGTACAGTGTTGGGAATTAATTAGCAGAAGAGCAAAATATTCTTCGTGATGATATTGTATGATAATATATGTGAAAAGCCAGGATATTTTTCATATTGCTGAAACTAGTATTTGTTTACTTCAGCCTCTTCATCTTCAGTGAATGCCATTCTACTTCTCTTAGTGTTTACAAATAGCTTCTGATAGTGAGTGGCAATGTCAGCAGACCAATGTTGAAAGCATTCATTCATCATTCATTCATTCATTCATTCTTTCAGAATTAAGGGCTCATGTTTTCACATGTGCCCAACAGTGGGCTAGATATTGAGAATACCAAGAGAAATAAAGCTTGCTCTCTGGAATTTGGCAGAAGGAGAGACAACTACAACAAACAAAAGCCAGCAGTATTTAACTTCTGTAGAAGAAGGTAGATGGGCACTGGGGACAGTGAGTCAGAGCAGACTGGGAGGTGATGGTGACTACAAATGGTGTCTCTCAGCTCTTCTGAGTTAGGAAACTAAGCCAAAGCTAACACTGGTTAAAGGCCCAAGGCCCCTGAAGGATGTAATGTTCCAGAACTGCACAGGTTCTGGGATGTGATTGGGATTCGGGGGAGGTTGGCATCAGTCTCTGGAGACCTTGTGTGCTATGCCAGGAGCTTGGGGGTTGGAACATAGGAGAGAAGGATGTTGGTTTTGCCCAAATGTATTCACTTGCAGGTGAGCATTCTAGACGGTTATGAATCTTCGCTTTCTCAACGTGGATGTTCCCACCCCTGACCTACCCAGGAGAGAGAATTAAGGCTTTTCTGGTTTTCTAAAGGTGTGGTAACATGACAGCAAGAACTCAAAGGCAGAAACTCGTTCCTTACTTGCTCTCCGTTGTCTTACATGAATGTAAGAAGTGTGGGAGGGAACGATTGGGTTTAACAAGTACTTTAAAAACTTGTAACCTACTAGTTTCCATATTTTAGGGAGGAGGAGGGCAGATGGTGGATTCTGGCACGTACAATAACATATTGTCTCATGGTTTCGTAGTCACACTCTGCTGTGTCGATTTCTTGCTCCAGATGATGTTACTTCTTAGACCTGCTCTCTTCAAATATAAATGTCGAACGAGAATTCATGGCAGAACATGAAATCTATACGTTCTAACTCTCTCCACTCAGGTTTTAACTAAGTTGAAACTGAAAAAAACCCAAGCATTTTAGTTCATTGAAATAATACCACAACGAAGGTCTCTGATCAAATTTTAGACAGTGTTGCTGCGGGTGTAAACCAAGAATTTTCTGATTCATTGTGCTCAGAACAGCCTCTGAGGAAAAAAAAAAAAAAAAAAAGACTTGTAATTTTCAAATGAAAGAGGCACAATCTGTCCGAGACCCAGACTGCTGCTTGGTCCACCAGTGCAGCCACACGTCGATCTGCAGATTGTGTTTGCCTTCGGCAATATGACTGCAGTACACTCCAACGGAACGTGTTCTACAGGTAGAGTGTAGATTTGCCACTTATAAAATCAAACAAGTCATTTGGTACATGCAAGAATGGACAGAGCGGGATATATCATCAGAGTTTTTCTGAGGTTTTTCAACACATACACACACACACACACAATTTCTAGGAAATGGAAATTTATAAGGGCTGTTTTGTAAAGGAGCCTACTGGTACCAAGGTCAGACTCACCCACTGGACCCCCTCCCCTCTGGCCTCCCCAAGACCACCACCCTTCCAGTTGCCCCATCATCATGCACCACGCAGGATCATTCCGAGGAAGAAAAATACCTAACGTTGTCCAAAGTGGAAAGGAAAAAATGCTAAACCAAATGAAATCACTGCCCCTTCATTTTACCGATCCCTTTATGACAAGAAACCCTCAGAAGAGGTTGTACCCATGGTCCCCCATCTGTTGTCTCCTGCTTGGTGGCTTCTGGACCTGTCCTCTCTCCTTGGTCCCCTGTCTACCCCGTCTTCTAGCCAAGGTACTTCTCAGCCTTCCAACTTTGAACACCATAGTATATCAAAATTTTAGAGCTCTTCCCTGTCTACCCTCCATCCTTTAGGAAATCACATTCCATGCCATGTGGATGCCATGGATCCCAGTTTTTACTCCCAGCCAAGACCTTTCCCTGGATGTCAGGCTCCCCTGCAGCATCACATGCAGACCTGCCCACTGTGTACTCTGGGCTTTCTCTGAGGAGCCCTGGCTCTTCCTCCATCTTTCCCACTCGGTGAACTCCTCCCTGCTACTAGTTGTTCATGCCAAATATCTTGGAGGCTTTCTGGACTCCCCAGTCTCTCTCCCACTGCTCTGATCTAGGAGCCCATTCTGTTCACTCTGTCTCTAAAGGGCATTCATAATCTGACCACCTCCAACCACTTTTGTGACCACTGCCTTGTACGCCATCTTGCTTGTACCATGTCTTGCTTGCATTATTTCAGCAGCCTCCTATAGTACCACCCTGCTTCACTTCTCATGCCCCTCTCTGCTTACACATTTTCAGCGGCTTCTAGGCTCTCCAAGAGTGGCATCTGAGTCCTTGCCAGGGGCAAGAAGATTCCACAATGTCTGTCCTCTGTCCTGCCCATTCCAGCCAATTTACTGATCTCATGTTCTCCTTTTTTCCCTCACACACACTCTTCTTCAGCTACTCTGGCCTTATTACCTCTCCTCAAATATGCCACAGCTTCTCCTGCCTCAGGGCCTTTGCACTTTTGGATCCAGATGCCGCAGGGGTATTCATTCACCAACTTGAGCTCTCTGCTGGAATGTCACCTGATCAGAGAGGCTTTCTCTGACTCTTAGGTGAGCCAGCTTCTCCTCAGCCCTATCCCCTCTCTACGCACCTTGCTTTCTTATTTTCATTGCACTTCTCACCATGCAGCTGGTTCCTTGTTCCTGTGGGCATATGCCGCGTGATCTCCCAGGAGAATGCAGGTCTACAAGACCAAGAACTTTCTTTGTTTCATTCACTGCTCTTCCCTCAGCTTCTACAACAATGGCTTGCAGGACGTAGGTAATGTAACGTAGGTAATGTTTGCTTACTGAATACGTGAGTGAGTGGAAGCAAGTGAGTGGATGTCTTCCTAAACATCTTTGGAATGCACCGCTCTTGTCAGTCCTCACTTGCCATTGCCTGCTTGTGGC
Organism: Canis lupus baileyi; assembly: GCF_048164855.1. Classification (NCBI taxonomy): domain Eukaryota; kingdom Metazoa; phylum Chordata; class Mammalia; order Carnivora; family Canidae; genus Canis; species Canis lupus. The sequence goes on along the minus strand of NC_132854.1, from coordinate 4,090,838 downwards.
CACCTTCACCTGCAGTCTGGGTTAGCTCCCATGTCCCTGAAGTGATCACCTACCTTCTGTTTTGTCCTCCCCCAGCTCATTCTTTACATGCTAAACATTACAATCTATCCAAAGCACAAATAGAAACTTTTTCTCCTTTACTCAGAACTCCTACTCATAATGATACTAGTTTCCAAACTCCTTTTCCAGTTACTCACCATGTTGATCAGTCCAGAGTGATTCTTTGACACCACCCACACAGCCTGTCTCCTCCTCCTGTGCCCCCAGCATCTTGTACCACCTTGTCCCTAGAACCACATCCACATAGTCCTGCACCCTCAGCCCTTTTTGCCTGGATGGTCCCCTTCACTGTTACATCTCCATCTAGCTCAACACTGCCTGGGACACCTGTACAGAGAATCCAGTCCTGTATCCCCAGGTTGGCTCCCAGAGTGCCATGAGATGTCCCTGTTACCATATGTGTCACCATATGGATAATGGCATGGCCCGTTTGCTTCTCTGCATCTGGAACTAACAGAGGGCTCCATGGAAGCAGGGCTTGCTCTCATTTCTTGCCACTGGATCCCAGCACCTAACACAGTGTAGGTGCTCAGACATTGCCTATTATGTTTTGCATGTTTATCTTGCAAATTAACATAAAATATCTCCACGCAGCTATAAGTTGTTTCCACAATGCAAAGAGGTCAACAGCTCTTCACTTAATTGAATATTACCTTGCCCTACGTCTCGTATTTATCCAAGTATCCAAGGTTAATGTATGGTGTCTGGGTTAATCTCTCCAATGCTCTGGAATGCAGGCTTTGCATAAACTTGCTCCTTTTTTTTTTTTTTTTTAAGATTTTGTTTATTTATTCATGAGAGACACAGAGAGAGGCAGAGACATAGGCAGAGGGAGAAGCAGGCTCCATGCAGGGAGCCCGATGCAGGACTTGATCCTGGGACTCCAGGATCACGCTGTGGGCCAAAGGCAGGCGCCAAACCACTGAGACACCCAGGGATCCCAACTTGCTCTTTTTTTGCAGGTTTCTTCATGCAAGTAGAGAGAGCATAATTACTACTGTGAGTACAGTCAAAAATATTTTTTTTTATGCCTAGAAGTTCTTCTTAATCCAACTCTTAGGTTTCTAGTTATTACATACATATTTGGAATTGGACTTACTATGAGGACATGGGAGGGGAAGGCATAGTTTTGGGAAACCCTAAATCCTTTCATTATGTACACCTCCCACCATTGTGGACTGGATTTCACACTGTGCAGTGGGTTTGCCCAGCACATGGTAACCTGATTGATTGCTTGGGAGAAATTCATGTCTTCATTAAGGTCCTAGATTATGTATGAATGATGGTGTTGTTGTTTATATTATACATTTGTCAGTGATTTTTTTTAAGTTCTTCATTTGTTTTGAACTTCTGTTTTTTTTTTTATTAAATATTTTATTTATTTATTAATGAGAGACATACAGAGAGAGGCAGAGACACAGGCAGAGGGAGAAGCAGGCTCCATGCAGGGAGCCCGATGTAGGTCTCCATCCCGGGACTCGAGGGTCATACCCTAAGCCAAGGGCAGGTGCTAAACCACTGAGCCACCCAGGGATCCCTTGTCAGTGATTTCTTATATATTCCATAATAACAGTGATTTTATTAAAATCTCCATGGTCTTATAGGAAGACTATTTGTCAATGTGAGTTTTGAGTCAAAAATGTTCAGTGTCTTTTTCATGTCCTTGGTCTCATTCATAGGGTCATTTCCAAATTTGACTTTCCAAAGTCCAAGCACTACCCTCATTTTTCCCCTTGTACTTTTAGTCAGAAATCACACAGGCATCTGGAACTATGCCTGAAGCTACTCTGTTTTTCTATACCCCTACTCACCTTTCTTCACAGGAATGTCCTTTCCCACTACATGCTCATTTGTCAATATATGGCGATTTCTTTTCCCTCAGAAACTCTAGTTTGAAACTTAAGAGTTACTTTTGGTATTTTCTGTCTAAACTGAACATGGGCCTTTATCTTCTATATCACAGATCCCACTGGTGAGTCTCGGAAACAGGTCTGACTTCCACCCTGAATTATGCTCATTTTTGTTGCTGGGAAGGCTGTTTGATCCTTCTACATGGCTTGTCCCTTGTCTGTTGCATCCTTTTCTTCTTTTTCTTCTTCTTCTTCTTCTTAAGATTTATTCATTTGAGAGAGAATGAGAGAAAGAGATGAGTGGGAGGGGCAGAGGGAGAGGGAAAAATTCAAACAAACTCTGCGCTGAGTTCAGAGCCAGTTGTGAGGCATCATCTCATGACCCTGAGATCAAGATCTGAGACAAGACCAAGAGTCGTCTCCTCTCCTGATGTTGTCCCAGCCCTCCAGGCTTTCCCTCCAGAACTCCCCAAATGTAGTTTCCAGGGCATATTTGTGTTATGTTCTAGGGAGGTAAATAGGGAGCAGAAGCAACTGCAGCCCCCGGCTGACACACCTTACTGCCCAGAATGAGGAGCCACCCCCTTGGTCGGGTTTGCTTGCTCCTCCTCAGCTCTCTCCTCTCTCGTCAGGGATGAGCTTCCTGGGGTGGCTCGGCTGGCACATGGAATGCTGCTCCAGAGGGATAAGAGATACACACATGTTTTGTTTTCTCATAAGACAGTCTCTAAAACCATCCAGCTGCTTCCTCTCTCTCTCTAGGTTCTGAATGGAATAGTAAGAATGTGATTATGCATTTGTCTTCAGAGACTCTTTCTTCCTGTAACGTAGTTGCCATTCATAGCCCTCCATACTTTTATCCCAGTATTACTTCCTGGGTCTCTGTTCTGTGCACCAGAGACTTACCACCTTAAGGAGCAGCATCACCCTCACCTGGGAACTTCTTATAAATGTAGAGAGTGGGCTCCATCTGGGACCTGCTGAGTTGGAAACCGGGAATGTAGCAGGGATCTGTGTTTCAACAAGCCCTCCAGATGATTCGGAAGCTTCAGCTCGATTTTAGAGGTTCTCAAATAACCGTGTTTATCATACTTACTCTTGGGATTTACTGAAATTCTCTGTCCAGGGGACAGAGATGCTGAATGTTGCATAACCTATGGGACAATGACAGACAAAAATAGCTGTCCTGTCTTGAATGGTCCAGTCATCTTTATGGGCAACATGACAAATCTGGTCTCGCAGAGTTGTTGCCTTGCTTTGCATGTAAGTGCTAATTTCCTGCCCTTGTGTGTTTCCTTATTCTGTTTCTTCCACTGATTTCTGTCTCAAAGTGTCTGTGTTCCCTTCATTTGTCAAGGCCTGAACTAAATAATACCTCCTTCAGGAATCTTTCCTGACTTTCTTAGCTGAAAGAATAAAACTTCTCTGTGCACCCACAGGCATTTTATCCCTGGATCTAGAATTTGCTTATTGGTATCTGCCTTCTAATAGGTTCTTGATAGAAATGTCTTCTCCTCCCTACTTTGCACAGCTCAGGACAGGACTGTAGCTTCTTTTTGATGTCAGCAGAGCTGCTGGTTTATGAGAGACTCATAGCAGGAACCACTTTTTCCTTCTGTCCTCCTGGCTCTGTAGTGGTTCCGAGGGCCGGAAACATAGAGCACTACTGATAGACTTTGTAATGTGCAGAAATATGGAAAAAAAGGAACTACTCGCCCGTTACAGTCCATGACCACACACTCACAGGAAGCTCTACACGCAAGAATCTGTGTCTGATAAATGAGCTGCTTCCTGCAGAATTGGTGTATGATATAAGAAGCTATAATTCCAGCTCACTCCAGCTGTGTGATTCTAGAAGCCATTTTTTAATACCCTGGGGCAACGTAGAATTGACAGTTGCCTCCATTTCCTTCCCAATTGAAAATGATTCTGTAACAAAACAAGATTACTTTCTTGTTCTAATAAAATGAAGATCACAAACAGTTTCCTGTCCAATTTGAATTCTAGGAAGATAAGGCTTGAGATAAAACCTGACAACACAGAGCCTCAGTGTTCTTCGTCTGAATTCCCTTTCCATGGGACACATGTTAGGGAGTAGCATGCTCATGTCTGGAACTCCAGAGGAAGTCAGCTTGGACTGTGTTCTTGAGAAACAGGTGTATGAACTGGAAGGGCTGCTGGGCATGACTTGCAGGGTACCCTGCTCTTTGTCTGCCTGTGGGATTACCTCAGGTAGGAAAGATGTTGTATTTGGCCATTTGGACTGCCATAAAATATCACCCCAGGCTAGGTGGCTTGGACACCAGAAATTAATGTTCTCACTGTTCTCAGGGCCAGAAGGCTCCCGTCAAGGTATGGCAAGGAACTCTCTTGCTGGCTTGTTGGGGTCTGACTTCTCATGGCTTCACATGGCTTTTCCTCAGTAGGAGCAGAAAAAGTGAATTCTCTGGAGACTCTTCTTATAAGAACATCAGTCCTGTTGTATCAGGACACCCTTAGTATGGCCTCACTTAACCTTAATTACAGCCTTAGAGACCTCATCTCCAAGTATAGGCACTGGGATGTTCAGGTTTCAACACGAATCTTACATGGACACAATTCAGTATTTAACAGGTGTGTCTTGGTTGATTTTTTGATTTCAAGAAGACTGTGTTAGTTTGATCCATTGAAAAGCAGACACCAAGATGGGATTAGATGTGCAGGAGATTTGGGGGAGAATGCTAGCAAAGGGGAGCAAAGGGAAGAGACTTCAGAACTCAATGCAGGTGTGACCCTGGTTGTGTTAGTTTGCTAGGGCTGCCGTCACAAAGCACCACAGGCTTGGTGGCCTAAACAACACACATTTACTTTCTCACAGTTGTGGCAGCTAGGAGACCAGGATCAAGGTGTTAGCAGGTTGGGTTGGGTTTCTTCTGACACCTCTCTCCTTGGCCTGCAGATGGCCACCTCACTGTGTCTTCACATGGTCATCCCTTGGTCCATGTGTGCCTGTGACCTAATCTCCTCTTCTCTTAAGGACACCAGTAAGATTGGATCAGGGCCCCCCATAAGGACCCCATTTAATCTTAATTACATCTTTCAAGACCCTTTATTCAAATACAGTGATAATCTGTGGTGCTGGGGGGTCAGGAATTCAACATATTAACTTTGGGAGACACCATACAGCCCATAATATCAGTGAATAGAGAAGGAAGCAGAGGAGTGGGGAGGAGAAGTTTCACTAGGCAGCACAGTTCTGAGAAGTTCTCTACTAGGCTGACAAGCAGTTCTCCAGAGTTGTCTCTTTCTCTGGAGATCCCACATCTCTCAGGAATGGACCTGTCATTAGTGCCCTTGCTGTGCCATCATTTTTATTGGGAACAGCTTGTAAAAAGCAAGGCCATGGGAGGATTTGGGTACAGCATGTGGGGCCACCAGCCTGTCCTGCTTTTTGCTACAGGCAGGAGTTCTGAGTAAGCATCTTCATGGACACTGGATAGCCTTTTTGTCACATGGTCAAGAAAACAGAGATTTTACAGATAAAAGCCTGTAAAACTGGTATTGAGAATAGACATTCAGGTCGGACTATACAGATAGAAACTATAATCAATATATAATGCGAAGTAAAGTGAGATAGTATACACTGTCCCAAATATATGTCCCAACATGTAGACAGGGTCTGAATCAGAAGGTCCTAGATTCTGAATATTATAATTTAGATTCAGAAAGAAAGGATGGAAGTCATCATCAAAACTAGTGGGAGGTCTAAATCAAACAGAGAACCAAGGTGAAGATACTATGAGATCTCCAAATCAAAATAATTCCCTTTTTTTTCACTTATGTAAAATTCTAACTTTCTGAAATAATATAAAATCAATCTAGAAGTTATTAAGAAAACAATGGACAATTTGCCTTGGATGATTTGGATATTCATATGTCTGGCAACAGTGGTGTTAAGAGGTACAGTCATAACTGGGGCCTGGAATTGCTTCCAAGACTGGAGTTGATCTGCTCAGAAGGAAATGGAGCCATATGTAGTGGGTGGTAGAATGGATGGGGCATCCAAGGCCACATGCTGTCCTGTCAAAGTGGCTCCTTCCCCCATCTGCCCATCCCACCCCAGTTTTCATGATCTTCCTTATGGATCTCATGGCTGGCCACTGCTCTAGGTTGACCCTGTGACAGTCCAATACTCAGCCATTTTTGACCAAGAATAGTCACCAAGTTTATATGGTCCAATTTTGGTTTAGTTATTTATTCTCAAATTTTCATTGTATTTTTCTAATATTGTATTTAAATATAGTTGGCATACATTATTATATTAGTTTCATGCATACATCATGGTGATTCAGCATCTCTATGCTATGCTCACCACCGTGTGACTTCCATTTGTTACCATATATCACTATTACAGTATCATTGACTATATTCCCTATGCTGTGCATTTTATTCCCTTCATTTATTAATTCCATAACTGGAAGCCCATATCTCCTACCCCACTTTACCCATCTTGTTAATCCCTCCATTGGGCTCTTCCCTCTGACAACCATCAGTTTGTTCTCTGTATTTATAAGTTGATTCTGCTTTTTTGTCTGTTTTTTCTTTTTTTTTAAGAACTTTATTTATTCATGAGAGACACACAGAGAGAGGCAGAGACGTAGGCAAAGGGAGAAGCAGGCTCCATATGGGGAGCCCGATGTGGGACTCGATCCCTGGGATCATGCCCTGAGCCAAAGGCACAACCACTAAGCCACCTAGGTGTCCCTTTGAATGTTTTTTTTTATTTGTTTTTTTTTTTTTTTTATTACACATATGGTCTTTATCTTTCTCAGTCCAACCTACTTCACTTAGCATAATACCCTCTAGGTCCATCCATGTTGTCGCAAATGGCAAGATCTCATCCTTTGTTATGGCTGAGTAATCTTCCATTATATACATATCTATCACATCTTTATCTGTTCATCTGTTAATGGACATGAGTTGCTTCCACATCTTGGTTATTGTAGGTAACACTGCAATAAACACAGGGGTGCATATATCTTTTCAAATTAGTATTTTCATTTCTTTGAATATCCAGTAGTGGAATTACTGGATTATATGATATTTCTATCTTTAATTTTTTGAGGAACCTCCATCCTGTTGTCCACAGTGGCTGCACCAGTTTGCATCCCACCAACAGTGCATGAGGATTCCTTTTTCTTCACATCCTCTCCAACAGTTGTTGTTTCTTGTGTTGTTGATTTTAGCCATTCTGACAGATTTGAGGTGATAAGTCATTGTGGTTTTGATTTGCATTTCCCTGATGGTTAGTGAGATTGAGCATCTTTGCATGTGTCTTTTGGCTATCTGTATGTCTTCTTTGGAGAAATGTTTTTTCAGATCCTCTGCCCATTTTATAATTGGATTGGTTAATTAATCAATCAATTAATTATTTTTAATGTTGAGTTGTGTAAGTTCTTTATATTTGGATATTAGCCTTTTATTGTCTATATCATTTGCAAATATCTTCTCCCAATCTTGGAGTTGCCTTGTAATTTTGTTGATAGTTTCTTCACCGTGCAAAAGCTTTTTATTTTGGGGTAGTGCCAGTCGTTTATTTTTTACTTTTATTTCCCTTGTCCGAGGAGACATATCTAGGAGAATGTTTCTGTGGCCAGTGTCAAAGAAATTACTGTTTCTGTTTACTTCTAAGAGTTTTATGGTTTCAGGTCTCATCTTTAGAACTTTAATCCATTTGAGTTTATTTCTGTTGTGACATGAAAGTGGTCCAGTTTCATTCTTTTGCATGTGGCTGCCCAGTTTTCCCAAAGTTGTTTGTTGAAGAAGAAATGATCTTTTCCCCCCATTGTATATTCTTGCCCTATTTGTCATAAATTGACCATGTAGGCATGGGCTTTTTTTTCTGGGTTTTCTGTTCTGTTCCATTGATCTGTGTCTCTGTTTTCATGCCAGTACCATACTGTTTTAATTACTGCAACTTGGAACTATATCTTGAAACCTAAGACTGTGGTACCTCCAGCTTTGTTCTTTCTCAGTTCCTTTGGCCATTTAGGGTCTTCTGTGGTTCCATATGAATTTTTGGATTATTTTTCCTAGTTCTGTGAAAATTGCTGTTGGGGCTTGGATAGGAATTGCATTAAATTTGTAGATTGCTTTGGGTGATATGGGAATTTTAGCAATTTAACAATATTTGTTCTTCTAGTCCATGAGCATGGAACGTCTTTCCAATCTTTTGTGTCATTTTACATTTCTTCATAAATATTTTATATTTTTCAGACTACAGGTCCTTTACTTCCTTGGTTAAGTTTATTCCTAGGTATTTTATTCTTTTTTTGGTGCGATTGTAAATGGAATTGTAAAAGGAGATATATCACTTTGGACTTTACCCCGTAATACAGATTCAATTTATAATGACCGATTCTACACTATGGCAGAACCCTAAGTAGTTAACTAAGGAGTTACCTTGAGTGTAGATGTATATACACAGCAAAGAGGAAGTAGAACATAAACCCACCTCCTCTGTGGATTAGTAGACTATCTGCAGTGTCCTATTACTAGGAGTTTGGTAACAGTTATGGCAAAAGTAGTTATGGGCCTGGCTGCAGCACCAAGTGTTTGGTGCCCTGAATAATTATAATCACACAGATTCTTCTGCGTGTTCCATGCTAACGTTTTTTTCACATTGAACCACACTAGATTGGCCCCTTCCCCCACAGCTGATCTCCCAAATGCAGAAACCAGCAGTCCTTAGGTTCAGAATTCCTGTAGCCTTTGGGATTTTGCTTTTCATCTATTTGAAAAATCAATTATGTGTGGGTGCACGTATTTCCTTAACTTGTAGCTTGGGGTGAGTTGAAAATACATTGAATGTGGAAAGAGAATCTAAAAAGAACATTATGGATTCACATAGTGGGAGTAATCCACTGATAGAAAAATGAATAGGGGAAATGTAAGTTCCAAAATATCAGTGACTTACTTTGGGAGATGTGGTTTGTTGTGGTGTTAGTGCTCTTTCTTCCCCAGTTAATTAAATCAAAGATTGCATTAATAGAAGCACAGCTTCTAAACCAAGAAAGGCAGAAGTCCGGAGGTAATATAAATTAATTTCGGGATCCCTGGGTGGCGCAGCGGTTTAGCGCCTGCCTTTGGCCCAGGGCGCGATCCTGGAGACCCAGGATCAAATCCCACGTCGGGCTCCTGGTGCATGGAGCCTGCTTCTCCCTCTGCCTATGTCTCTGCCTCTCTCTCTCTCTCTCTCTCTCTGTGACTATCATAAATAAATAAAAATTAAAAAAAAATTAATTTGGGGACCTTGGTGCATTTAAATGTAGAGACTCTCATCAGGATCCTGAGAACAGTGAGAAGTCAAAAACCGTTTTATGGAGGAAGAGGCAAAGGACCAAGGGTGTTTGGCTCCGAGAAGAGAAAACTGAAATGGGGCAGAACAGCTCTGAGCATGTTGTGTAGAACTTATTCCTGTAGATTGTTAATTTTTTTTCTTGGGACTTAAACTTGTTCTCGATGAGATCTAGTGGATTAGAGAAAGCCAGGGCTTTGAAGTTGTAGGAAAACAGAAGGTAACTTTGTGTAAGGAAGCCATTTCATGTATTCAGAACAGTTGGCTTTGGGAAGTGGTGAAGAAGTTAGGCAGGTTAATAATGAAACTTTCAGTGCCCGGTTTACTCATCTAAAATAATAGTGTCCACTCCATAAATATATGAATATGAATTTGCAGTGTTGCCAGTATATGTTACGATTCCCACTATTATTATTTTCTTATTATTTTGTACAGACTTGGATTGCTTGATTTTTATAATTTCTCTCCATGTTATCATAGTTCTTGATACTAAAATAATTGCATGCTCAAAACACAACTGTAGGCTGCCATAGAATTGCTCTAGAATTCTTGAAAATCTCAGGATCAGATTTCTCATGAGATTTAACCTCTAGTATAAATTATTTTCAATGCAGAAGTAGAAATTGATGTAGGCAGAGAACAGCCTCCTAACAAATTCTTCTCCTGTCTCCCAAATGTTCTGCACGGATTGGCACTTGAAGGGCCTGGGGGCAGGGGATATAAAATTGTATAACTTTATTCCAGCACTTCATGAAAATATATTTTAGCAAAGATGGTAAGATTTGGAATCAGCGGCATGTGAGTTGGTAGTTTGATTTTTAAAATTTTATGTTATACCACAATTTTTTCACAAAGTACCTTTAAAATATATTGTGGATAATTGTAAATTTAGTTATCTTAATATATATATATATATATGTATATATATATATATATATGTCACAATCAGACACTTAAAAAAAGTCACAGTAGCTAATTCAATTGATAATTTCAAAGAGCTAAAAATTTTATCACGAGATAGTATAGTGGTCAAAATGACTTGTTTTACTTGAATGACCCATGAAGATCTCTCCATGAGCAGCAGACATTACAATTATCCTTGTAATGATCATATTTGGTAGGAATTGACTACACTTTCATTGTCAAAACTTATCTAACTTAAATCCAGACAGATAACTTATTTTTTTGCCCATTTTGTTTATTACCTATTTCTTACAGTGAATGAATGCACAAGTATAGGGAGCCATTTTTTAAAATTTAAATTCAATTTGCCAGCATATAGTACATCATTCTTTTCCGATGTAGTTTTCAATAATTTGTCAGTTTCATACAACACCCAGGGCTCATCCCATCATGTGCCCTCCTTAATGCCCATCACCCAGTTACCCCCCCCCACCTCCCCTTCTGGGACCCTCAGAGAGTCTTTCAGATGCAAAAGATAAAGCCATAATAGCAGCAAAGGAGCCAAAGCAGAATAGCTCATCCAGTACCAAACTGGACTTTGAAACCACCGCAGCCAACATACTTCTAGTTACTTCATTTCTAGTGGAAAAGAACCAATTAACTGAGGAGCAGAGAGAATAGTATAGTAAAGGAACAATCTTCAAATTGAGATTCTGTGTCTAACACCCTGCAGTGGGATCTGAGGATGGCCCCTGTTCTGGGAGAATATAGTGAATTATGTATCCCCTTCCGTCGTTTACCTGCTCTGTATATGAACCAGCTCTCAGCTTACCACCCACTTCTCTCTGCACGAATTGTTTACAGCACTCACTTTTCAGCCTAGTAAGTCCAGTGCATTCAATAAGATACACTCAAATCCTTTTATTTTTTATTTTTAAAATATTTTATTTATTTATTCATGAGAGACACAGAGAGAAGGTAGAGACATAGGCAGAGGGAGAAGCAGGCTCCCTGTGGGGATCCTGATGCAGGACTCCATCCCAGGACCCTGGGATCACGCCCTGAGCCAAAGGCAGACGCTCAACCCCTGAGCCACCCAGGCATCCCCACTCAAATCCTTTTAATGTAAAGGTAAATCTTGGCGCCACCTAAAGTGGAGACAAAGCAAAACAAAAGGAAAATACCCTTGGGGAGCCTCTGTGAGTACTTTGGGCTCCTGGGAAGACTTGGGAGATGGAGAGTGTCCGTTACCTCGCCCTCACTTCTTTTCTCTTCTTTCTGCTCTATTGCACAATGATTAAAATAAAAGCCCTGCTATTTCATTTTACAATGGAGTTATAAAAGAACATGAACACCAGAAAGTGAAGATTATGGGGGTCACCCTAGAGTCTGCCCACCGCCCATTCTGCTGTGCCTTTTTCATGATTAGGACCTGGTAATAAATCCTTATGCTCAGATTTCTCTCTCCATTTCTGGAATGTGCACGCACACACCCTTAGGCACACTGACCACTGTTGATCATTTGGATTCCATATCCTTAGGGAGATGAATTAATTCAGAATTGTTTTTGTTGATCTCAACTTTCTATTTAACATACAGTTTTAAAAATTTGTTGTGTAATAAATGGTCTTAACCATGAAATACTTGTCAAGGACTTTGCAGAAGTAAGTGAATGAGATAAGATTCAGAGCACTTAAACTCTTTTTATAAAATGTTTACAGTGTCAACCTTGAAGGAGAGTTCTCCTGCCTATATACCACCCCCAAAGTGCAAAATCATGCTCTTCACTGCATAATTTTTTTCTTATTTTAGTAGTGTATGTAATTTGAAAAATTAAAATTAGACAACTTAGCTCATCACAAAGCATTTACAAATAAGCTTTTTTATTCATGCTTTGAGTTATATTCTTATTTCACAAATATAGTTTAGGTAAATAATTCTTTCAGTGTGGGTTCTCAATCACCTTTTTACTTTTTTAGATCTTTATTACAAAACCAGAGGAAAAAGGCCTATTGAAAGTCACAAGAAGAAGATTCTGTTTGTATAACCTAGATTAAACAAAAGCTCCTTTGGGAAAAAAAAAGAAAACTCAAAAAAAATATTTTAAAGGTTAAGCAAGTTAGACAAGACTAGAATATTACACATGTATGTCAAGTATCACCATAACATGAACAATACTGAGCCAATTAGTAGATCTCTATAATGGATGATAGTCACCTTTTGTTGTACTGATCTTTTTCTACATATGTTCTATAAACTTTGTTCTACATAATTGCACTGATTTTTTAATTAAACTGCTTGAACTGGGATCCCTGGGTGGTGCAGCGGTTTGGCGCCTGCCTTTGGCCCAGGGGGCGATCCTGGAGACCTGGGATCGAATCCTACATCGGGCTTCCGGTGCATGGAGCCTGCTTCTCCCTCTGCCTATGTCTCTGCCTCTCTCTCTTTCTCTCTCTGTGACTATCATAAATAAATAAAAAAAAATAAAAAAATAAAATAAAAAAATAAACTGCTTGAACTGATTGCTCTGATAATCAGTAGTGATTGTAATCAGTGAAATTAAGATAATCACATTAGCACAAAATACTGGATTTTTTGCACATGCACACTCACACTCACTCTATTTCCAGAGTGTTCCTTCATTTCTGCCTATGGCCACCTGTGTTTAGACTTGCTGATGGGATGTCCAAGTCTTCAACTTCCCCGCACTGTCATCAGGTGGTTCTCTGCCTGGCTCAACTACTGTAACATTTTATATCCCTTCTATCTCTGTATCTCATTGCTTCCTTGATGTTGTCTGAGTCATTTATTTCTGTAGGGATGTCACTTGTTTGTTCTCTTTCAACTGCCTCTCTCATCCCTTAATCTGGCTGGCTGCCTATCTTCGCTGTCAGCCGTATCTTGGACTATGGCTTCCAGTGCATTAACGACTTCAAAGGCGCTAAGTCTTTTTGATCCAATGAAAATAAAAATCTGTCTTTTTCTTAGTTTGGGGCTTCAGTGTTTTTTATTATTATACATAGCAGAATCTTACAGAAATGTTTATTATAAATCCTTTTTTTCATAACCTTGAGTATATGATAGTCATCTAAATTTCTTTTTTGATGATTAGAAAAATACAAGATTCTAGTCTAGTACACAAATGAAACTTGTCAAAACTTCAGCAGCTAACGTCTGAATGCAGCAGATAAACTTGGACGCCGTGATGAGCATTATGTGGGCCAGGCTGAAAGTATGAACGTTGTTTGAATAATTATTATAAAATGGTGTTTGTTACAACTGACCATATGATAACTTACAATCTGACAAAAATGAGATAGGATTATCTAACAGATGGGCTAGATAATGTGTTAATTTGGAATCAATAAATCAATCTGTAGCATTATTTTTTGGATAACTTGAGGTAGGGAAGGGGGGACAGGTTTTATCAGACTTTCTCACAGGTCTTTTTCAAAGTGTGCGTTTCCTCCAGCTGTGGGTTTTTGTGTGTGGTGTTATGCAAGGCATGGCACCAGTGGTACTAGTCCTCTGTAGTAGGAAGAGCAGGAGGCCACAGGGCTTTTCTTTTCATGCCGTGGGCTCAATCAAGTGACTGCCAGTTTTCTAAGCTTAATGTAAAAACATGCATTTGAATATAGTTAGGTGTTCAACTGATTTCCAGAAGGCCAAAATCTTCCAAAGATAGATGAAGTACTTATGGTACGTAAGTTCCTATCTTAAAGTTGACCGTGACCAGCCCTATGTTGGTGAACACAACAACATCACAGTGACCAGAGGTGAACTCACTGTACTTTTGTGTTAATAACGAATTAATGTTTGTAATATATAGCATTTCTGAAAAGATTGAAAATATCTCTTGGAATTCTGCTGTTATTGTTGGTGTTGTTAAAGGAAATGCTATATAAGCAATAACCTAGCCCCCAAAGACACATTCTTAGAAAAAGGTGTGACAGTGGCACGGGGCGGGGGAGGGGGAGCATGGGAGGAGTTTCTGTTCCAGTATCTGCTCTTCACATTGCTAACGATCAAAGCCCTGGTCACTGCTCATCTCTAACATAAATAAACATTTTTCCTTTTTCTTTTTTTAAAGATTTTATTTATTTATTCATAGGAGACAGAGAAAGAGAGGCAGAGACATAGGCAGGGGGAGAAGCAGGCTCCCTGCAAGGAGCCTGGTGGAGGACTTGATCCCAGGACCCCAGGATCACGACCTGAGATGAGGGCAGGTACTCAACTACTGAGCCACCCAGGTGCCCCTATAATTAAACATTTTTCTCAGTCCTCAGTCCCCGTTCTTTTGTTTGTAAAATTATGATCCTTACTGTAATTGCAGGTTTTTACTAGTTTTAACGTGCCAAGGCATTTACAAATTACTATTTACATAAGCTTTTCAATGTGTTTTTTTTTTATGTGTCCAAATCAGAGTCAAGCTCTAATGTCGACAACATCTAACTTGCAAAGTGTTGGTATAATTTTGTTTCCCACATGTTTTCAGGTAACTGATGAGCAGTGTAGGTTTTTGTCACCTAAATGACTGTGTGGCATGGGGAAGTGTTTGACTCTACTTCATTTATTCCTTTCAGAAAGGGTCCATTTTGGATGTGGTCTGCCAAATTTTTGCCTCTTGGGGTATGGTGTGAATAACAGAAGGAAAACCAGATAACAAGCATGATCTGGTTGGGTAGTGCAGAAAAGTACGGGGAGACAGAGAGAAACAGAGGGAGAGGGAGAGAGAGAGGGAGAGAGAGAGAGAGGGAGAGAGAGAAGAAGAGAGATCATTTGGATTTTGCGGTTTGTTTTTTATAAGCATCATTTTTCATCTTGAGTCCGGAGTGATGGAGGATGTCTTTTTTGGTAATCCCTGTCATTTACATCATCATTATCCCAATTTCTAGATAAACCGAAGTTTTGTTTTTATTTTGGGAAGGTTTGGATTGAAGACAGGTGACTTTTGTGGTCTACCCTAATAGTTGGTTTTATATTTGATAAATATCAACTGGCTGGAAAAAGACCCAAGCCTAGCACCCCTGTAACATATGTGAACTTTCAGGAAAGCATGGCACAAGACCTCAGTTTAGAGGCTGACCAGGTGACACCTCAGGAAGTGCCCCTTTCAGGACAGAAACAGATTTATTTTTAGTGTCCCTCAGCTGATTGAAAGGCACCGCTTCCCATGACAACATTTTGAAATATCCCTGAAGCTTAACTCATTTTATCCTTGATTCTGACTTTTTGGGGCTTCTCTTCACTTTTAATAATGACTTTTTAAAATGATTGATTGATTGATTTGGGAGAGAGAGAGGTAGATATTAAGGGCGGGGAGGAGGACAGAGAGAGAGGAAGAAACAGACTCCTCACTGAGTGTGAAACCCAACTCTGGGCTTGATTTCATGACCCTGAGCTCAGGACCTGAGCCAAAATCAAGAGTTGGATGCTCAACCGGCCTGAGCCACCTAGTCACCCTGACATGTAATCATGAATTTTTAAACAAAGAACATCATGAATCAGGTGTAAATTTTCAATGCAGGATTAAGCTGAGTCAGACATGGACACCAGGAAAAGTTTGCTCTTTAGTGCCTGCTCTTTGAGGAATGATTTCCGTCATGCATGCCTTCTATTTCCTTGCTTTTTCATGAGACAGAAATTTCCTCGGCACCTCTGAGACTAACTGAGGTACTTGCTATTCATCAATGTAACTTAGCCAGTGGGCATAATATTGGATTTCTAAAAATGTTTAAGACACAAACTGAAAATTGGTTAATCAAAAATAAAGTATTCCCCACACAGGGACATTAAATACTGATTTAGTGCGGGTAGGGCAATTCTTCCATGTGAAGACCTAGCACCAACAGATAGATTTGTCTGGCGGCTTTTGTGGTCATGAGCATTCTGGAAAGGGGTGGGCTTGCTCGATTTTGCTGAATGCTGAAGCGTCTGGCAAGTACCGAAATTGGAATTGATAATTTCCTAAGGGGCAGCATTAATCTCTCTTCCTTAATGTGTCACACGGTACATATTTTTCTACATGAGCTCCTCTGGGGACAACAGTTATAAATGCTTAATGGGGCATATGTCTGAGTATAAAAAAGAAAAAAAAATGTACTGATTAATGAGACTCAAAAGGAAAGTAAGTGGTTGAAGTAGGACCAGGAAATTGTAGGGTTGGTCTAGGCACAAAAGGCTGTGGTGTATTTGAGGCCCCTTGAAAACAATGAGAACAGGTGTCCATGGTGCTGACCGGACTTGGACTAGCTCTATGGGACCAGAAACTAAATCTATGAATTCAAAACTATTCTCCAGATTGTTATTGGTGCCAAATGTGCATAAGTTTAGTGCATTGGTGAAAAAAAAAATCTAAATAACCATTATGCAGGTAAGAAGGCTTAACTAATCCCCTAAGGTTGTTCCCTTTCTATCTCAGAATTATTGAACAACACAAATAGGATTTAGATAAATAAAATTCCTTGACATTAGATTCTCTGTAAATACAGTTTTATAAAACATAATTATAAGAAAATGTGTGGGGTGGTCTCCCAGGTGGCTCAATAGGTTATGTGTGAGGCTCCGGACATTGTTTCAGTTCATATTGTGATCTCAGGGTTGTGAGATCGAGCTCCGTTGGGGGCTCCATGCTCAGCACAGAGTCTGCTTGGGATTCTCTGCCTCTGCCCCTCAGCTCTGCTCATGTACACTCCCTTAGTCTTTTGCTGTTTCTTACTCAAACAAATAAATTAAATCTTTAAAAAAATGTATGTGGCTTAAGTTTATAACACTCAAGACACCACAATAGGGGGGTTATGGCTTTTTAATTATAGTAAAATAATCCAAAATAAAACTTACCATTTTAATTATTTTAAAGTATATAATTCAGTGGCAGTTAACACATTCACAACACTGTGCATCCATTACCACCATCTAGTTCAGGATATTTTCTTTCTTTTCTTTTCTTTCCTTTTTTTTTTTTTCTTTTTGTTTAAGGTTTCATTTATTTATGAGAGAGAGGGAGAGAGAAAGAGAGCAAGTGCATAAGCAAGGGGAAGGGCAGAGGGAGAAGGAGAAGCAGAGTCCCTGCTAAGCAGGGGGCACCATGGGGGAGCCCGACACAAGGCTCAGTCCCACAACCCTGGGATCATAACCTGAGCCGAAGTCAGATGCTTAACCAACTGAACCACCCAGGCACCCCTCGTTCCAGGACGTTTTCATCCCCCAAATGGAAACCATACCCATTAACAGCCACTCACCCGTAACCCCTTCTCCACTCTGACAACCACTGTCTGCTCTCTGTCTCCGTTTCTACCCCTGATATTTCAATTAAGTGAAATCACACAATATGCAGGCTGTTATCTGGTTTCTTTCACTTAACATAATGTTTTTAATGTTCATTCATGCTGTAGCATATAGTACTTCATTCCTTTTAATGACTGAATAATATTCCACTGTATAAATATAACATGCGTGGTTTATCTGTCAGTCCATTTAGGAACACTTGAGTTGTTTTCATCTTTTGGCTGTTGTGAATAACTCTGCTATGAACCTCATGAACAAGTATTTGTTTGAGTACCTCCTTTCAATTCTTTTGGATTTATACTAGGAGCAGGATTGTTAGCGTGGTAGACTGTGTGTCACATTTTAAAGAACCATTAAACTGTTTCCAGAGTCACTGAACCATTTTACTTTTCCACTTGCAATGTAAGTGGGTTCCAATTTCTCTACCTCCTTGCCAGTACTTATTTTGATTTGTAAAATTTATTGTAGTCATATTAGTGAGCATGAAATAGTACCATTGCGGTTTTATTTGATTTGTATTTCCCTAATGATTATGATGGTTAGCATTTTTCATGTGCTTGGTGGTCATTTGTATATACATATATACACATTTCTCTAACTCCAGTCTTTTAAAGTTTGTCCTCTGTATTTATGGGCCTGTTGGATTAATTTTTTTTATGTGTTATGAAGTTCAACTGTATTCTTTCGCATGTGGTAACCAGTTGTCCCAGTGAACATATTTGCTGAAGAGACTATTCCTTCCCCTATTGAATGATCAGGAACTCTCACTGAAAATCTGTTGAGCAGGGGTGATTTGGTGGCTCAGTCGGCTAAGCATCTGCCTTTGGCTCAGGTCATGATCCTGGGGTCCTGGGATTGAGCCCCACATCAGGCTTCCTGCTCAGTAGGGTGTCTGCTTCTCTCTTCTCTGTCTCCCGAAGAAGCCCTACTTGTATGCTCTCTCTCTCAAATAAAAAAAATAAAAAAAATAGATAAAGAAAATCTGTTGAACATAGATGTGGGGGTTACAGGTTCTGGATTCTCAATTCCATTCCACTGGTCCGTACATTTATGCCAGGACCGCACCTTTTTTTTTTTTTTTTTTAATCTATTTATTTGAGAGAGAGAAAAAGAGCACAAGCACAGGAGCTGGGGCAGAGACAGAGAGAGAAGCATACTCCCTGCTGAGCAGGAGCCAGACACAGGCCTCTGTCCCAGGACCCTGAGATCATGACCTGAACCAAAGTCAGAGGTTTATCTGACTGAGCCACCCGGATGCCCCTGTTTTGATTACTGTAGCTTTGCAATAAGAAAAACAAACAAACAAAACAAAACAAAACAAAACAAAAAACAAGAAAGAAAAACAAACAACTTTGCAATAAGATTTTAAATCAGAAAGTGTGAGGCATCCAACTTTCTTTTTTTCAGTTTCAGTTTGTTTTGGCTACTCAGAATCTCCTGTAATTCCATGCAAATTTTAGGATCAGCTTTTCCATTTTTACAGAAAAGGGCATTGAGGTTCTGATAGGGATATATCACAGCTTTTTGATATACAAAATGTCCTGTCTCTTGTCTCCTTTGCTCCCTTGGACAGGCATTTTTATTCTTTCTGCCAAAGAGTCATTATTACTTAATAACCAGCATTTCAAAATGTTAGTACTCATTATTTTTTACAATAATATAGCACATTTTTTATTTTATAATATTTTAGAATGAAATAAAACACATAATAAAATTGGCAATAAATGTGCAACCATGATTTATTAAAAGTGAACTTCATGTAATCACCACTTAACAAAGTAGACCATTGCCTGTACCCCAAGAAAGCATGGTTGTTTTATCATTTGAAAAGTACTGTGGGGCATCCCTGGGTGGAGCAGCGGTTTGGCGCCTGCCTTTGGCCCAGGGCGCGATCCTGGAGACCCGGGATCGAGTCCCGCATCGGGCTCCCGGTGCATGGAGCCTGCTTCTCCCTCTGCCTGTGTCTCTGCCTCTCTCTCTCTCTCTGTGTGACTATCATAAATAAATAAAAAAAAATAAAAAAAAAGAAAAGTACTGTGATTTTCTGCATTGACCAAACAAAGGGGCAGTAACCATATCCAATAGATATAGAACTTCTATAGACCAATAAGAACAAAATACTGAAATATACCATAAAATATTGGGTAAAAGAGTGAGATTAGGACCCACAGAAGAAGAGAATATCCCAATGACTAATAAATTTACCTAAAAATTCTCAACATTGTAACTCATCAGCATGCTGCAAATTAAAACCTGTTGCCCATAAGTATGGCTCCATTAAATAGCCAATATTGATAAGAATGTGGAATAATGTGAAGACTAGTTATATTGCTGGTGGGAGTATAAAATGGTACAACTGCTTTTGAAAACTCTGACAATTTCTAAGAAATTCACATTTATACATACTCTGTGTCCCAGCAATTCCATGTCTAGGTATGTGCCTTATAAAAATGAATGCATTATTTTACAAAAAGACTTGTGCAAGAATTTTGTTAATAGCTGTATTCATGATTGACAATAACTGGAAACAAATCCCATGGTAGATATTTTGTTCTTACATCTATTATCTATTCTTGGATCAATGCTCAAGAGTTTTAATTGTGATAGATTTAATGTATGTGATACCTCCCCGTGTAATAATTCACTCTATTTTTAGCTCACTGAAGAATTAAAGCATTAAAAAAAATTGTTCAACCTTTCTGGTTGTCTCCAGGGAGTCAGTTGCTCCAAAATGTCTAGTCTGGCACAGAAAACTTTACTTCTATGAAATTTCACTCCCCCGCCCCAGTTTTTTAAAATAGGGCATGGAGCCCAACATGGGGCTTGAACTTACAACCCTGAGATCCAAGACCTGAGCTCAGATCAAGAGTTTGATGCTTAACTGACTGAAGCCATCCAGGTGCCTCTGAAATTTCACTTTTAAAATGAGTTAAAAATAATGAATATCTGTGATACAGTTGGAATTCACAAAATATCCTGCACTCAGTGTTTTGTCTGTCAGTTTACCTGGCAAAGAAGGCTGGAGGGGAAATAATGAAAGAATAAAAGACTACATCTACACAACCACCAATACATCAATGGATATTCTACGATGCTCTCTACATCTGTCTTCTGAGTTTATCTTTAGGTAGTGGTCAATGACAGATATACTCAGCTAGTTGTCTCCCCTTTGCTTTACAATTTTTTTTTTTTTAAAGATGAAATTGAAAAAAACTGGCTTGTGATGATTTTTTTTATTATTATGCAAGTAAAATTAATGTAACAATTCTATTCATTGCTCATTGCTCATCGTGGTAAGGGAATGTTGATCCCCTTCACCTGTTTCTCTCATGTCTCCATCTCCCTTTGCCTTACTTTTAAAAGAGGGTAAATATTTGTTTTACCTTTTATTTCAAGTACACTGCATTTTATTAACTTTGAGGAATGTTTGTATTATTCAGTTTCTGTTTTTACCATCCTCACACATAAACAGTATTCTAGATTAGCAGTAATATCAATGCTGTACCTCATTTTATTTATTTATTTATTTATTTATTTATTTATTTATTTATTTATGATAGTCACACAGAGAGAGAGAGAGAGAGAGGCAGAGACATAGGCAGAGGGAGAAGCAGGCTCCATGCACCAGGAGCCCGACGTGGGATTCGATCCCGGGTCTCCAGGATCGTGCCCTGGGCCAAAGGCAGGCGCTAAGCCACTGCGCCACCCAGGGATCCCTGTACCTTATTTTATTTATCACTTTTTGAAAATGAATCAAAATTTTTTTTGAAAATGAATCAATTTTTTGAAGCTAAGGCTACATCTAAAATTTGAAATATAAGAAAAAAACATTTTAAAGTTATGTAAGATAAATTGACGGTGGATTAGAGAGAGAGAGTAACAAGTGAAGCATGTGTTTATATTGTGTGCATTCTAGATTTACTTTTCCTACATCTAGGTGTGAAGAAATACGATGCAGTTAAATATGTGTTGTTTAAAACTGTCACTTTGGGTCTGTTGTGGACTATTTAGAGAGTTAATGATTTAGGATTGGTTTAGGAACACTGGCCACACCTGATCCCTCTGGGGCATATACATCCCAATAATACATGTTAGAAATTCTGTAGAACAGGTGAGTTTGTAGAAGCACTTTTTTGAATATCTTTTCAGCTCTGGGCCAGTGAAGGCCTTGAAGTGGGGAGGGAGGGAATGAGTTACAAGCAACATTTAAAGAGAGAAACAGCAAATAATTTTCTGAGAGATTCAGGATATCCAGGCAGTGATTCAAGAAGAACTACAGATCCCTCTACTGTGTAATACCTTCTTGTCTGTGTTCTGTCTTCACCTATGGGTACCTGTGAGATTGTAAACTGTACGAAGGCAGGATTTTTTTCTATTTTTTTCTCTGCTGCAGCTCCAACTCCTAAAGCAGTGCGTAGCACAGAAAAGGCACTCACTGGATATTTGTTGCATTTGCAGCTGCTCCAGTGGACTGGGTGGGGATCCGCATCAACTTGGCCACGGGAGTCCTGGAGCTCAGTCTCACAACTTTCAGATTTTAGGTAGATCCAGTTTTAACCAAGTTGAGTAGAAAGCCGAACTCTTCAGCTAATTGCAAACTAAAAAAGGCAAAAAACAAAAAACTCATTGCAAAGTGATATAAAATTGGCCTTCGCTCCCTGAAGCCTGGTAGGTCAGCGGGACTTGGGTGGGTCTCAGCACACATGATGACATGGTACCCCTAGCTGATGGGTCTGTAGTTCTCTTACGAAGTATGGAACCCTGATGGGGCCTTGACCCTGGGGCTCTCCTGTTCTAGGAGGGTGGCTGATAGCATCCCTGAATGGCCTGTTGATGCATATGGACCTGATCCAAATCTGAAAGCATCCATTTAAAGTGTTGACTGAGCAGCCCCCCTGAATACAGATCCCAGGCAGATCCTCACTGCAAGCTCCAACGCCAACAGGGATGGAAACAAGCTAACCAGCTCTTTGGATATTGATGTCCACTGCTTCTCACCCTTCCCAGTATTATAATCATCAAGGTGCTTTGACCTTAGAAACATATGGACAGTTGGGCGTGTTCTTGACTGACTCATTTTAAGACCAGTGACAGAACAGGGTACGTATATATTTCTAAGTTATAGTAGCTGTTCTAAGCATCCTGAACCAAAATTCACCTTGGGTGGGCTTGGCTAAATATGTATTTTTTGAGAATAAGTTGTGTGCTCCGAGCGATACAGCATTAGAGGCCAAATTCTCAATGCCAAATTAATGGGAAAGGATCTGACATGAGTTCTTAACTTTGCCACTAATTCTCTTGCTCAAAGCGAGATGTTTGAAGGTAATTTTCTGAGATGGTAAAATCCTAGCAGCTTTTCTCAAAATGAATTTTGGTGGCCATCTGCAGCAGAGTTTTCTTTAGTGTTTGTTTCAAATGCATGGTTTCTGATCCCATTCCAGAACACTTGCATTGGAGTATCCGGAGGTGGCTGGGGCTTGATTCTTAAGGGAGGAGAAATAGCCCTTAAGGGTGCAAAGTTTTTCTTGGGGAAGACAAACATTAGCTTTACCATGGTTTGTTGCCCTTCATAGGACCACTGCATCTGAGGAGATGGATGGAATGTCTGTGGTATTACAGGTTTATGGTGGAGGTTGATGGGGAAGGGGTGATAATGAAAAGAAGTTTGAGAATCACTGAACTGGGATCCCTGGGTGGCGCAGCGGTTTGGCGCCTGCCTTTGGCCCGGGGCGTGATCCTGGAGACCCGGGATCGAGTCCCACATCAGGCTCCCGGTGCATGGAGCCTGCTTCTCCCTCTGCCTGTGTCTCTGCCTCTCTCTCTCTCTCTCTCTGTGACTATCATAAATAAATAAAAATTAAAAAAAAAAAAAAAAAAGAGAATCACTGAACTAGAAAAACCGATTTTAGGGGCACCTGGGTGGCTCAGCTGGTGAAGCGTCTGCCTTTGGCTCAGGTCATGGTCTCAGAGTCCTGGGACTGAATTCTGTGTCGGGTTCCCTGCCCAGCTGGGAGTCTGCTTTTCTCTCTGCCGCTCCCTCTGCTTGTACTCACACTCTCTCACATAAATAAATATTATCTTTAGAAAAAAAAAAAAAGGAAAATCTGTTTTTAAAAAATCTTCATGTTGTTCTTAGACATCCTAAAATTTGGGTGCTACTTAGGGCAGGAAATTTGTATGGTAAGTGGGACTGCAGTGCAGATAGACATTTCTGTGGTGTTAATAATATAATCTGTCTGTTCCTTCTTGCTGCTTCCCTTCTTTATTGCCATAATGATAAGATAAGCCTTTTAAAGCATCTCTTAGAAGATCATCAATTGTTATGGAAATTCTCCCATCTACATTTTTGGAAGTCTTTGCATTGAGGTTTCAGTTATCGTTTCAGGGAGAAAGGAGCCCGCCTTGGGTTTTTTGTTGTTATTTGTTGTAACTTTTTTTTTTTTTTTTGAAATTAAATCAAATTTACAGGAAAGGTGAGCAAACAAAACAAAGTACTCCCATACACCCTTCAACGAGGTGTACCACTTGCTGACATTTTGCCACCCATCCATTATCCTTTCCTCTCTCTGGAAAATGCCTTTGCAGGGCTTAAAACAGGGCTTAAATCTTAAAACAGATTTAGAACCCCTGGTTATGCTGTGTTTCGCTTGTCCTTCCCTGTATTGATCTTAACTGTGAAATCTTTGTGAATATAGACCCACAATCATCATGAGAAACACATGAGCATCATCAAGGGCTGTGTAGCCAGATATCCATGTGGGTTCCTAGGGTCCCCAAAGCAGTTACTGTCACCGAGTTGCTCAGTGTGCTGTGTGATATCATCACAGACAAATCATGGTTATGTCCAGAGACTCCATATGAGGACCAATTACCTGCTGGACTCTTGGGGTTGGTTATTGTTGGTGATGGTCGGGACTTTCAGTGGGGGCAGCTGCATATTCTATGAAAGCTCCTTAGCAAGTTTTCTGGCGTATTTTCATCCATTTTCTGACCCCAATAGCTGAAGATTTAGAGACTGTTTCTTTTTAAATATCAAATCATGCCCCCTACACAGACTTCTCAGTGGAGCTCTGTGGCAGCTTGATGATGAAGCCACAAATATACAAGAAATGCTGAATCAGTTCCAAGCAGTGACACTATAAAAGGAAGCCTCAGCTTCATTACTCTGGTTCCCAGATGGCTGTTTTTCTTTTCCTGCGGATTTTATTGTCACTGAAAGACTTGGAGTAGCACTGACATTTTACTCGACTGGCAATTCACATCTTGTTATTCCAAGGTTGCTACAAACCTGGAACTTTTAGGGAAAAGTATTTTAACCTACATTTGGGCAGTTTTAATCAGAAGGCATTAAAATGGATTTTCATTCCTCTTGTGATTTTTTTTTTTCCTTTTGTGATCTTAAAGTTTCTCTACCCCAATGCTTATCTTGAGAATCCTTGGAGTCTTGCTGACCACACTGAGTTCTACATCTACCAGCTTACCGTGGCTTGGGGGCAACACAAAATCTATCAGTCTCAGTATCTTTCTCTTGGAAACAATGATAAGATCTGCATCATGGAGTTGGGAGAATTAAAGTAATTCTTATAAATCTAATTTACAGCCCAAGCACTTAGCAAAGTGCTCAGTGTGTGTTAGTTAGCGTTGGAAAAATGTGCCTGATATAGGAAATGTTGAGATATGGAGCCAATGGCCAAGAATTTTTGAGATGTCTTAGGTGCAAAGAGCTGGTTTTATTATAGCAGGGGGACAGTAGCCGTGGGCAAAAGAGCTGCCTTGGAGTCATGAGGGGTGACTGATTGTATACTTTCAAGTTGGGAGGGGGTTAGGGGGAGCATAAGACTCTAAGGGATTTTGGAAGCAAGGTTTCCAGGACCCTGAGGGGACTAGCTGTTGTTAGGAAAAAGCCATTTATTACTGTCTAATAAAACCTTAGTCATGAGATCCTTCAGATGTTTATCAGTAGACCGTATGCTTGGGGGATCATCGCTGACATATATCTTAGAAGGGGGGTGTAGAGATAAAAGAAATTTCCAAAGGATTTTTACATGTTAGAGTAGATTTACAGAATCCTGGAGGTTGGGATAATGTTAAGCTAAGGTTGCTGTTTGCCCTGAGCAAAGTGTCAACATGAGGCAGCCGAGCTCCTAGAGGAAGGTCACTGCCTGTAGCAAGGACCTGTCAGTGGTCTGGAAGTAGTAAGGAAGTTTAATGTTTCTTTTGCCTTTGCTTCCCACATCATACTGTCTTCTTTTTTCAAAATTCTCTGTTATGAATGTATTATTATGCAAATGGCATTTTCATTATGTCTTTACATCTAGCTACTTCACAATGTCCAGTTTTAACCCTCAGTAGAGACATAGAATTTAATTTAGCTCACTCTACAGCTTGTGTGTGTGTTTATATGAAAAACATTCCTTGATTTTGTCAAGAGCTGATTTTGTCTGCTTCTTGAGTGCCCACCATGGTGTCCAGCGGCAACCCCTTTAGCATGTAGTCTGTGGTTCTGACTTAGTTCTATCTGATAATGTAAACAGCCCTTGGGGAAAACAGCCCTTTTATCTAGGGAAAAAAAAATATGCTCAAATTGTCACTTCTTTCTTCCTTGGGTTGATGGGTGGCCCAATTAAGAGGAGTGGGACTTACTTACTGTGGTAAGTTCTGGAGTTCTTGGGGGTAGTGTCCTTCTCAGTCCTAAACATTCTTGGACATGTTCCTTATCGACCTCAGGCTACTCTCTGTAGAGTTGACCTTGCCCTTCCAGCCCCTGAGAGCCAATTGTTAAAATTTCAGGAATTTGTCAGTTGGTTGTGAAACAGTTAAATAAATTCTATGGTAAAAATTAAAGTACAATTAGGTAGATTGTAATAAAGAGTAATACTCACAGTGCACTTGGTGGCTTAGTCAGTAAAGCGTCTGCCTTGAGCTTGGGTCATGATCTCAGGGCTCTGGGACCAAGCCCCACATCAGGTTCCCTGCTCTATGGGGAGTCTGCTTCTCCCTCTCCCCTATCCCACCACTTATTCTCTGTCTTGCATGCTCTCTCTCTCTCTCTCTCTCTCTCTCTCAAATAAATCAAATAAAGCATTTAAAAAAAGAATAATACTCAAGATTTATCACTTCCTAATTAGTTTACTGCATTTTTCTCTCATGCCCTTGAAGGTCACATGCATGTCTTCTTTTCTCAACCCTGGGTTCAGTGACATCACATTGGTAGCTTGAGATAGGAGAATCACACCATGAAAGTTGGCTTGATTTATTGTCTTATGCCTTGTCTAGAGTTAAGTTTTGGAGGACACGTTCATTCAGGCCTAAACTTAACAAATGTGTTATATTGGAACCAAAAATGTGATATAAATGTAATATGATACATTGTTCAAAAACCATTATCTTACTTCCACAGATGTCCCTCCGGTCCTTGATAAATGGGCAATATCTGACATGCTTCATTGTTTCATTTTCATCTTACTCAGGAGCCAGCAAACTTTCTGTAAAGGGCCAGATGATAGCTATGTTAAGCTTCTTGGGCCACATAAAGTCCATGTTGCTCATTCTTCTTAGATTTTTGGTTGTTCTTTATTGCTTCTTTTTCTTATACACCCTTTATAAGTGTAAAAATCATTATTAGTTCAGACGCTGTATAAATTCCACAGCTTGATTTGGCCTGCCAGTCAGAGTTTGCTCACCTCTGGCTCTACTCATTAATGTGTGAAAATATCTACCAAAATGTCAAGGTCACATGCACTAATTGTAACCACAGATTGGCTGTGGATATAAGAGTTTAACAAAAATCATCAATAGTATTCTGTGAGAATCAGTTGGCTCTATGGCACTTACAAGACTGAGTATTATATATTTATTTGTAAATTGTGGGCTCTACAGCCTTTATATCAATAAAATGTGTAATAAACTCATCAGGGCATATCTATTTATCCATCTATCCATCCCTCTGTCCATCCATCCTTCCATCCATCCATCTAAGACATCTAGATCTCCATCATCCTGGAGCATTCACCAGTATACCACTGTGGCTCCCCCTCCTCCTGTAATCACCCATCCATGTTTTGCATCTTACAAACTGGTGGTTTCCCTAGACATGGGGCTGGTGCTCCATAGACCCCTCTCTTTGCCGTATGGCACCCACTCTGCCCCAGCCTGCTTAGTCTGTCCTGTACCCTCAACAACAAAGCTCTGCACCTGCACTGCAGTGGTTCCTACACCCCACTGCCTGATCCTGAGTCTGTATTCAGAATTTAAACAGATGGTGGGAGCAAGAGACTCCTTCTAGGCTTTGTGTTGCCCCCTCCCTTGTCTTAGCTCAGCTGCTATAACAAAGATGCTACAGATGGGGGTTTAAGCAACAGACACCTATTTTCTCACTGTTTTGGAGGCTAGAAGTCTAAGATCAAGGTGCTGGTGGATTTGGTCTCTGAGGACGGTCTGCTTCCTGGTTTACAGATGGCCTCCTTCCCATGTCCTCATGGGACAGACAGAGTGAGCTGTGGTCTCTTCATCCCCATACAAGGCAGCCAATCCCACCAGAAGGTCTCTATTCACATTACATACCTCATTCTATCTAATTATCCCTCCAAGGGTCCCACTCCTGATACCATCTCCTTGGGGATTAGGCTTCAACACAGGAATTTGGGAAGGACACAAATATTCAGTCCATAACAGTAAGGTAATGAGTCTTTTCCTCCTTTGTTGGAAACCCTGTGATCCACTTTGTTGCCCCCAACACGGTGTCCGCGTCCTGTAGTGTGATGTACCGTCCCCTCCATGACCCAGTCCTCTGAACCATAATCAGTGTTCCCATCCTCGCACTCATCATTCTTCATTGCCTTCTGCATTGAAGGCAATGCCTTCTCCACCCCTTTTGTGTTTGATTTATTACACACTCCTCCTCCAAGTGAATTCTGCTAAATCTGTGTTGTTTATATCCTACACTTATATTCAGCTTTAAAAATCAGAGGGTTGGAAAAAAAAAATCAGAGGGTTGGGATGCCTGCCTGGCTCAGTACTTGAGCATCTGCCTTTGGTTCAGGGTGTGATCCTGGGGTCCTGGGACTGATTCCTGCATCAGGCTCCTCCTGATGAGCCTGATGCAGGAATCCTGCTTCTCCTTCTGCCTATATCTCTGCCTCTCTGTGTGTCTTTCATGAATAAATAAATAAAATCTTAAAAAATCAGGATCAGTAGTTGAGCATCTGCCTTTGGCTCACATTGTGATCCTGGGGTCCTGGGATCGAGTCCCACATTGGGATCCTTGCCGGGAGCCTGCTTTTCCCTCCAGTTATGTCTCTGTCTCCCTCTGTGTGTCTCTCATGAGTAAATGGGTAAATCTTTAAAAAAAAAATTTAAAAATCAGAGTTTTGAGAAAATTTAGAATAAACCTTAAGTTACAGATTCTAGGATATATTATTACAGGGTTTTGTGACAGAGTAATTATACTAGTAGAAATTGTTTGGAGCACCAGGAAGCATGACCAACATCTGCACTGTTGGCTCATTCACTCCTGTGAAGCCCCCATGACAGGAGTCCAACGATTGTCTGTTATTCCACTGGCAGGAAACTGAGATGCAGAGAAATCAGTAGGTCTTCCAGTGTAGCCAGGCCTTGTGGCCAAATCTGTGGAAGCCCAAGACAAGTGTATCATGACTCCTATTATGTATAATTCACTACACATGTGCATGGTGTATTGTACAAAAATCTGACAGCAGGGGCACCTGGTTGGTGCATTTGGTTGAATGTCTTAACTCCTTATTTCCGTTTAGGTCATGATCTCAGGGTCATGAGATTGTGCCCCACCTTGGGCTCTGCCCCTTCCCACTGCTCTCTCTTTTTCAAATAAATGAATACATCTTTTTTAAAAATCTGAGCATTTTATGAATTTGTGCTAATAAAATCTGCTTCATATTCTATTTGTAGTGCAGGTGTTTTTCTATAAAAAAAAAAAAACAACTCCAAAGCCCTGTATTGATATTAGTTAATTCAAGATGAATAATTTCACTTGCTAATAAAATAAACATTTGGGTCAAAGTGCTATTTATCTTCTGAGGAAACCATCGGTAAATATATTTAATTAACTTTCTGTTGTTGACAATGGACTTTTCAAGATTAAGGGCAAAAAGTATATGAGGGAGCAGAAGTGGGTCCGTTTATTATACGTGTGCACGGAGAGAACCAGGAATGGGAGGGAGAAGGGGCATCTGCAAACCACACAGCAGGACAGCTCCTAGAAATACAGCAAGGTCAAGAAAGACAAAGAAGGACTTACCTTCCTGGAAGTTCTCCTGATGGCCAAGGGGCGAGACGCCCAAGTAAGCAAATGGAGGCACCACAACATACCAGGTTACCCTCGATTCTGTAAGATTACTGTCTTTGAGGGGATCCCTGGGTGGCTCAGTGGTTTGGCTCCTGCCTTTGGCCCAGGGCGTGATCCTGGAGTCCCAGGATCGAGTCCCACGTCGGGCTCCCGGCATGGAGCCTGCTTCTCCCTCTGCCTGTGTGTCTGTCTCTGCCTTTCTCTCTCTATGTCTATCATAAATCAATCAATCAATCAATCAATCTTAAAAAAAAGATTACTGTCTTTGAGAATTTTTTTTTTAAGATTTCATTTATTTATTCATAGAGACAAATTAGACTCCTTCAGTGAGGCAGGAGTTTGAGCCATTCCATTCAGGTCTGTGTTTTAATGGAAAAAAGAGTCACTGTTGCTTTAATTATAGTTTTTGTGGAAAATGCATGAATGGCTTTTTATTGAGACTCTGATACTGCTATTAACTGCAGAAACTACGATGGTGCTCTGGGGAATTGATGAGCATTTTTTTTGAGGCCTGTCCTGGAACTAGTGGTGAGGAGCATAGAATATAACAATCTCTTCCTGCTGGTGGCATTCCTTGTTATAATGGATTCACCTTTGCTGTCCAAATGGAAACACAGGTCATCTTCCAACTGTGCATTTATTCTGATAATTGGCATGTATTTTGACCTATTGGGCCTTATTAATTTAGAGTGAAATGGCTTTGTCCCACTGTCTTTCTTGAGAATGGTGGACACATTGCCTAGAGGCCATTGTATGATGGGATGTTTAATGTCCAAAGAATAAACTTTAAGTTGGTGGGTCTTAGTGAGATTTAAAAAAATGAAAGATAAGTGAACCAATGCTTCCATGAACCTCTGAAGTATTTTTTTTTTTTTTTTTTACTATTTTGCCCTACAAAGGATAGACAAACTAGACACTTTGAAACAATAAACGGTAAGAATGTGCTCCCCTTTCTGAATGCTTTGTGCAGCTGTAATAGGAAATTACATGGACAGACTGAGTTACAAGTGTGGGTATGAAGACAAACGCCACTGATCACATATACAGCAAGAAAGGTCAGAGGGTGGTTAATGTGTCCGCATTGGCTTTGACGGCAGTTTGCATTTGAGATATATTAATGAAAGGCTCGGGTTTGGGTTCCCGGGGTGGGCGAAGCACATACTCTAATTGCCTTCCCTTTTGATCTTTCAGCACTCCGGCTCCTGAAGGAGGGCGCGGATCCGCACACCCCTGTCTCCTCAGGAGGGTCCCTGCTGCATCTGGTGAGAACCCTTGACTGGGGCCGGCCAGAGAGGAGAATCAGTTCTGGGCTCAAAACTCAAGAGCTAAATGATCATCAAAACATGATGCTTTCAAATGATCAGGCTTGGATAACGAGCTGCAGTATTTACTAGTTGCTATGCTGGAGTTTGTAATTAATCTTTAACAAATGGAGTTAGAACTTCTGCCCTAAAGAAGAATCTTTTGAAAATGAAGCAAGTGAATTAAAAAATAAATAATTGCATAAGCGAGAAAACACTGTATTAGGCTCATGTGCCAGAAATTTTTACTGATAAAAGCCTTCTATTAAATTTTTAACTGAACCAGTAAAAGATGATCAGGAGAGAATTAGATCACATGACAGCTGCTTTTGGTCTTTTCTTCTCACATGTAACTTCATGCACATTTACTACTTTTGTGAAGTTTGAGGAGATGCTTAAGCTCACTGGGGTTCATTTTTCCCATCTGTGAAATGGGAATATGATCCTGGCTATTGTACTCAGAGTATTTATTGTGATGTATATACCTCACAGCATGCATTGTGATGATCAGATAGATATGAAAATAACTTCTAAGCTGTAAAGTGTCTTTGGTATGTTAGATATTGATCAATATATATGTTATAGTGTATGATTTATGATGCATTTGATATAAATTAATTTTTTATTCACCATAGCTCTGTGTGGTTGGGAATATGCCTGTGTGACTTTCCTAGTTAGAAACTGAGAAACAGAAGTATTGAAACAATTTGGCCAGGTTCACATAGTAACAGACAGTATATAGAGAGCTTTAGCTCTGGCCTCCGAGGACACATGCAGTGTTCTTGCCACATATATTCCCCAGTGATACCTGCAAGGTGCTCATTGAAGTTTTCAGAGAACACACTGTCATTCTAATTTGACTAACTGGAAGACCGACCTTTTCTGTAAAAAAAAAAAAAAAAAAAAAAAAATCATGTGAATTTATTGTTAATATTGCCAAAAATGTGTTATTATTGAGCATGTGTGTGTTTGAGAGAGAGACACACACATCCCCACTGCTTTATATATAAAATGCGTTTGCCTGTAATGAGCACATAAAAGTGCATCTTAGCAGTCGACAAGTCAGTGCTTGCTTTCTGGACCTCTGATGTAAATGCCACTGTGTCCCTTCATCTAGACCACTGCCATCTGCTCCTAAAGCATCATCCGTTTCCCAGGATAAGCAGCATCCTCTCTCATCTCCTCGTCCCATCCTTGCCTCCCCTGCAGGCTGTTCCCACACAGAAACCAGATCAACATCTCTTCTCCATCAGAATACCCTACAAGCTTTCCTTCCACTCAAAGAAAAGCCCAAAGTCCTACATAGAGCCATGCCATGACCTGCCCCCACCATGGCCCCTGCCTCGGTTCCTTTGCTTTTGTTCTCACGCCTCCTTATGGTCCCACCATATTCCCACCATGTATACTCTCCCCATCTTTTCCACTTGGAAAATTGCTCTGCAGGTCTCTGCTCAAGTCATCCAGCAAAACAGCCTTTCCTGGCTTGCCTTATAGCATATAGCAGCCTATCACCATTACTCTACAATCAACTTGATTTTCATCTGGCTTCATTATAGTGTGCGGGTGCCACCAGATTACAGACCCATGTGATTATGTTCTGCTTATTAGACTATCTGCTCCCTGATAGCGAGAACTGGGCATATTCTCAGCAGCCTGTTGTATCTACAATGCCTGGGGAAGTGCCCAGGACTTGGTAGATGCTCAGTAGATTGATTGAGTAGGGAAGTTAATGCATCAACTTAATTAATTAATTAATGTCTGATGCTATGATTGCCCTTAGGGGTGCAGAGGTTCAGAATGCATTCTGTGACCATATGGAGTTTAGTTTTCTAAGGGAGAAAAAAAAAATAAACCACTGATTACAGCAGACCTAGAAGAGGAGTAAACTGGAGGTAGTGGCAGAGGACCATACTGAGGCCACTCCTGACTTGAGAAAACAGTTCTGACATCGTCTCCAGCCCTCTTGATCGGACATAATTACTCTTTTTTCCAAGATTTCCTAGTACATGACCCTTGCTTCTGCTACAGATTGTGTCATGATGGGTCATAATTAATGGATAATGTGCCTTTTCTTTCTGATAGATTGAATTTTCAAAAACTGTGACTGTCTTAGATACTCTTATATCTTTAGTGTGTGATGGTGTGATGTGTAGGAAATACTCGATATGTCATCCATGAATGAACGGATGAATGAATGGGATCCAAGAACATAAGGAACCCTTTGGCTAATGAGAAGTCCGTTATTTGAGGCCCAGGTCATAGAGTATAAAGACTCAGAAATGGTGGAAGCAGAAGGAAAATGAAATGAGAGGATTAAAATGATAAGGCAGAGGGAAACACTTATTAACTCTCTGTTCACTGCAGATATGTTGCATTTTCATACTGTTAGGCATGGGCTGCGAGCCTCAGATAGAGGGATGGTGGAGCTCGAGTGCACGTGAGAAAGCCCAGGGATGGCCAAGAGACCCCAGGCTCAGCGCCGAGTCTCCTCCTTCCTGGGGTGCCTGAGTAAATAAAAGCAAATGAAAAATTGTGAGTTGCCAGAGAAACAAAATTACAGGGTTTCAACATGCCTTAGGTACTGAAAAAGGCAATTTCGCCATCTGAAATGTCAAGTGTGAGCATCTCTACTATTGGCCCCACTTATGGGGCACCCAGTGTTATGAAGCCTGATGTGTTATCAGCATTGAAGCTCTAATTATAGATGCTTAGATCAACGCCTTTGGGAAAAAGGCAGCGCATGTTTGTGTGGGCCATCGAGAAAAAGCTGTGGAATTTGGTGAGCTTTCCAGACTTTTGTTTATTTAACTCAATTATCCTTCATTGGGTTCCTGATTTGAAGTGTAGATTTTGGTACATTTCTCTTAGAAGTGCCAGGAGAACTTTGATATTGGAGATTAGCAATTCCCATCCTGTGCAGGTAGATATCTGAGAAGCAGGTTTTAGTATATTTTATCATATAAAATCTTTAATTTTATCTTCTTTTAAAATTTTCAACAAATACCCCTGGATTGGCTTGTTTACCTACCCTTCAGCAAATAATTTATGTATCAGACAGATAGCAGGTGCTAAGCCCTATGATGGATGGAAGGGAAGTAATGACAGCAGGTGACAGTATCTGCACCCCAGGAGGGCAATATAGATGAACACTCAGATTGAAATCTGTGGAAGAAGTATGATATTTGTGGATTTGGAAACAGAATCACATAGGTTTTGCTAAACCACTGCCTAGGGTTTTATATTATGATATCTAATAAATGAGCTCTCGAGAAGGAGCTCCTGAGGGTGGCCAAACCCTCTCGAATGAAACATGAAATGCAAATTCTTTTAGTCTTGTCCTGTGACAGCAGCAGACCACAATGAAGCTTAAGTGGAATATGTTAGAAGTAGGAACTGCTCTTTCTTTGACCTGGTAAATTCTCGTTTAACATAAAGACAGGCCTTTTCCCAGTGGAGACCCATGTAGGTGTCAGAAGTATTGAGCTACAGCAGATATGCAAATACGTTCATGACATAGTGGTAAATATCACATGCAGGTTAGAGAATGATATATAAAGTACAGACAGGTAGATGAGATGAGAGAGAAGGGGGAGCATCTTTTTCAAAAGTGGAGAAAATCTTGGAAGCCTAGACAAATTTTTAACAATGACTCAGGTTGGGGAAAGGAGACAAAGTCCTTGATTTTACATGTCTGCTTCTTTTTTTAAAGTTTTATTTATTTATTTATTCATGAGAAGACACAGAGAGAGATTGAGGTAGAGACACAGGCAGAGGGAGAAGGAGGCTCCATGCAGGAAGCCTAATGTGGGACTCGATCTTGGACCCCAGGATCACTCCCTGAGCCAAAGGCAGACACTGAGCCACCCAGGGGTCCCTACATGTATGTTTCATATAATAAAAGAAATTAATAAAAAGTAGTGATGAGTGCATTTTTATTAGAGGCTTAAATTCTGTTTTGATCACTTCCTGCTCTTATAAGAAAGTCTGGTGTCTGAACTGGCTGCTCATTGGGCTTCACTGTACACATCTTTCAAGTTTCAGGCACTGGAGGAAGCGGAGAAAATTAGCAAATTAATGCAGTTGCAGCTGTTCCACATCTTAGTATCTTTCAGAGGGAAGATTAAAATATTATATTTTGAAAAGAGTCAGAATATTAGGACTGTGGAGGAAATGTTTAAAGAAAGATTTTATTTTATTATTTATTTATTTATTTATTTATTTATTTATTTATTTATTTATGTATTTATTAGAAAGATTTTATTTAAAACTGGTCTAGAGGTTAAAGAGCAAAAATGGGGCAGCCCGGGTGGCTCAGCGGTTTAGCACCACTTTCAGTCCAGGTCGAGATCCTAGAGACCTGGGATCGAGTCCCATGTCGGGCTCCCTGCATGAAGCCTGCTTCTCCCTCTGCCTTATCTCTGCCTCTCTCTCTCTCTCTGTCTCTCATGAATAAATAAATAAAATCTCTAAAAAAATAAAAATAAAAAAATAAAGAGCAAAAATGTTCAATAGATGTGTGGTGGGTGACCATGTAACTCTACCCTCCTTTGCTCTTGAAAGCAAAGGGAAAAAGCTATGAGTGTAAGTGTTGGTGAGAAAATGAATCATAACAGAAGAAAATATGCCCTTTCCAAGGGGCCTTTCCTGGAAGTTTCTTGGGTGATGAGGAATGGGGGACATCCATACAGGATGGTGCAACAGGAAGCAGAGATATAATTGAAGGAACAAGATGGACACAAAAGGATAATGTCAATGAATAGGAGATCCCAACCATTGTTATATCTGAGCATGATGCTGGAAAGTGTTGGAAAACCAGAAGCAGAGTTTCCATGGATTGGAAATAGTGACTCCTTTAGATTTTTCCAAGGATGTTATTAAGACTCAAATTTCTGACTGGACTTTACTTTTTAAAATCCAACATCTCTTTGGTCTTTGGAAATCATGGCATCCATAACTGGAAGGCCCAAATCCAGAATTTTTGATCATGAATACAGTACCCATCTGAATCTTGAATGAAAGTGATACCCTTGTTCTACATGATGGTTATATTTTTATTTGGACTGCCAGTGCTCATGACTTGGGGGGGTGAGAAGGCAACAAAAGTGTAATTTCTGGCATTTCTCAGAATGCCACCAGGAACTGAGGGGAGTGAATTTTCAACTTTTGAGTAAATATATAACACAAGACTAGTCATTCAGCAGCAAATTCTAAAAAATTCCCTAGTAAAGGTACCAGTTTACCAGTGAGATTTGTGTTTTGTGTTGTTTTATCTCTGCGACAGTAGAACACTATTGAAATCAGAATCCTTCACGACAGGGTAAAGGCAGAAAGGTGAAAATTTTTTTACAGATGTCTTTGAACTGGGAGCCCTTCTGAGAAAAATCCTAGTCGACCAGCATTTAGAGCACTGGTACAGAGCCTTTCCTATGGGAACCTGGAAGTTGCACCCAGAAAGGTTTTCCCTGAGGTCGCAGTCTGAAATTCACCCTCTCAGAAAGGCTTTGCATGCCAAATGACAAATAATTCCCCAAAGAGCTATTTTCATTCTTCCTCCAGATTGTTCATGCTGTTTCCCACTTTGGGGTGCTCCTCAGAGATCGCCCCATAGTTCAATGGACTTCCCTATCATACCTCTTTTGACTGCGTTGCCTTCTTGAATTTGGCTATTAACTGGGGACAATATATAGACCATATTACCAACTCTCTGGCTTGGCACAGTCTTGGGTACGTGGTAGATCTTCAATGTATAGTTAATGGATTATGAATGTCTCAGCCCCTGTGTCCCCCACCAAATCCTTCAAGACTTGTGCTGAGAGTGTCCCATACTGTAGTGTCCAATTCTCTTTAGTCTATTGGGTACCCTCCACTGTGAATCTAGAATGCTCTGAACACCCCCAATTTCATTCAACTGGGTTGTCAGTTTCCCCAGAGCAGTTACTATGTCATTGAACATTACATGTACATTGCCAAGCACTGTGCCTGGAATAGACTGTTGCCTAATAAAATCTTGGTGATTCAAAGTGAGGCAAACCAATGTTGTAGCTGAAGAAGCAGAGCCTATATTCACTTAAAAGGATAAAAGAATTTTTTTTTTTTAGGATAAAAGTTTTATTAGGAATTTATTTATTTATTTATTTATTTATTTATTTATTTATTTATTTATTTATATTAGGATTTTAAAATTCCTGGATGTGCATTAGTGGTACATCTGAATCACTTTAGTAATAGCCTGTTTTATAATTAGGTTTTGGTTGAATTGGCTGGAAGGTATGTATGTTTGGAATGCAGGTGGAAAACAGTAACTATGATCCAGCTCAGAGGGTTCTGGTGAGGTAATCTGGAGAGGTAATCGGTATGGCAAGGTAATCTGTAGTACAATGATTTGCCAGCGAGAAGAAACGCCATCTTCTCTGGTTTATAATGGGATTATGTCTGGATGAGCCACGTAAGTTGAATTAAAAATGCATTTGCTACTGCGCACTGTAGCATAGCCTAGCCTACCTTAAATATGCTCAGAATACTGACATTAGCCTACAGTTGGGCAAAATCATTGACCACAAACCCAATTTTCTAATCAAGTGTTGAATATCTCATGTGATTTTATTGAATTCTCTACTGAAAGTGACACCACAGAAGGGTTGCATGGATGCAGAATGATTGTCAGTGTATGAGTTGTCTTCGCTCATGACGACGTGGCTGCCTGGGAGCTGCGGCTGCTGCCCAGCATCGTGAAAGGGGCTTGAACTGCATGTCACCAGCCCCAGATATGATCCAAATTCAGAATGCTTTCACACCTTCGTAACGTCAAAAACTCATAAGTTGAGCCATTGTAAGTCTGAGACCATCTGTACATGAAAAGCGAAAATGAGAAGTATGTTCAAGATGACTTTATAATGAGTACGAGCCTTCAGTGTGAGATGATGGCAGAGAAGTAGAAGTGATTTTGTACAGATCTAGGCACTGGCTGAGAGGAGTGGCCAGTGGGATTGATGTTCAGCACAAGGGGCCATATGGAAGTTCTAGAGAGATTTCAAAAATTTTAAAAATTGAAACAAATTCAAATTCATGTTCCTACTGATACAGATCTCTGGGTGTGTGTGTCTCTGTCTCTGTCTTCTCTGTCTCTGGTTGTAAAAAAGTTTTTGAACTACTGAGAACCCATAAATACAGGTCAAGGAAAATGGACAATATTAATACAAATTGATTGTATAAGGCATATTGCTTCCCTTTTCCCCACAGCTTCCAGAGAGTTCAGAGATAATTTCTGTTTGTTTGTTTAATAGTAGAACTGTGCTTAGCATCTGATATCCACCCAATAACTGATATCTAGATCAAATTAGATGTCCTGGTAACACTTTGCTAGTCTCTTCTACCCTAGTGGTTTTGAAATCAACATAGAGGAATAAAAAGGGAAGTGTGCCCTGAAGATGTATAGACATTGGGAAATGTGAAGAGGTCTGACCCATGTTTCAAAAAGAAAACCAAAAACTTGCAAAAGATAAAGTTCATGTATGAACCAGGGAATTTACTGTGTGAATTCAGTGTTCATATAAAACTTTTGGTTTTCTGAGTGATAAATTTCAAAATTGTTCAGGACATGCTCATTAGACAACCAGAACTAAAATACAGGAGCACCTGGGTGACTGAGTAGGTTAAAAGTGTCTGCCTTTGGCTCAGGTCATGATCCCAGGGTCCTGGAATTGAGCCCTGCATTGGGCTTCCTGCTCAGTGGGAAGTCGGCTTCTCCCTCTCCGTCTGCCCCTCCCCTTACTCCTGCTCTCTCTTGCTATCATTCTTTCTTTCTCAAATAAATAAATAAAAATCTAAGAAAAAAGGAACTAAAATACATAAAATATCCTTTATGACAAGATGTAAGGAAAAGACAGAACATTTTAAATTTAAGATTGTCTGTATTTGTTATTTGGTTTCTATGTTTTTTAGGGTCTTTTCAGCTCAATCAGTAACACATACTGTATTGGGGTTTGTGCACTGAGGCACGTTACCTTTGTTTTTGTTTTTTGTTTGTTTTTTTCAAGAATGTTTTTTTTTAATAATAAATTTATTTTTTATTGGTGTTAAATTTGCCAACATATAGAATAACACCCAGTGCTCATCCTGTCAAGTGCCCCCCTTAGTGCCCATCACCCATTCACCTTGACCCCCCGCCCTCCTCCCCTTCCACCACCCCTAGTTCGTTTCCCAGAGTTAGGAGTCTTCATGTTCTGTCTCCCTTTCTGATATTTCCTACCCATTTCTTCTCCCTTCCCTTCTATGCCCTTTCACTATTATTGTGAAAATGTCAATGTTACCCAGGGCAATTTACATGTTTAATGCAATCCCTATCAAAATACCATGGACTTTCTTCAGAGAGTTAGAACAAATTATTTTAAGATTTGTGTGGAATGAGAAAAGACCCCGAATAGCCAGGGGAATTTTAAAAAAGAAAACCATAGCTGGGGATCCCTGGGTGGCGCAGCGGTTTGGCGCCTGCCTTTGGCCCAGGGCGCGATCCTGGAGACCCGGGATCGAATCCCACATCGGGCTCCCGGTGCATGGAGCCTGCTTCTCCCTCTGCCTGTGTCTCTGCGCCCCTCTCTCTCTCTCTGTGACTATCATAAATAAATTAAAAAAAAAAAAAAAAGAATTTGAAAACCATACCTGGGGGTTTCACAATGCCAGATTTCAGGTTGTACTACAAAGCTGTGGTCATCAAGACAGTGTGATCCTGACACAAAAAACAGACACATAGATCAATGGAACAGAATAGACAATCCAGAAGTGGACCCTCAACTTTATGGTCAACTAATATTCGATAAAGGAGGAAAGACTATCCACTGGAAGAAAGACAGTCTCTTCAATAAATGGTGCTGGGAAAATTGGACATCCACATGCAGAAGAATGAAACTAGACCATTCTCTTGCACCATACACAAAGGTAAACTAAAAATGGATGAAAGATCTAAATGTGGGACAAGATTCCATCAAAATCCTAGAGGAGAACACAGGCAACACCCTTTTTGAACTCGGCCACAGTAACTTCTTGCAAGATACATCCACGACGGCAAACGAAACAAGAGCAAAAATGAACTATTGGGGCTTCATCAAGATAAGAAGCTTTTGCACAGCAAAGGATACAGTCAACAAAACTAAAAGACAACCTACAGAATGGGAGAAGATATTTGCAAATGACGTATCAGATAAAGGGCTAGTTTCCAAGATCTATAAAGAACTTATTAAACTCAACAGCAAAGAAACAAACAATCCAATCATGAAATGGGCAAAAGACATGAACAGAAGTCTCACAGATGAGGCACGTTACCTTTGTTTAGAAACAATTCCAGTGAAAGAATGCACTCCCTGAGAAGGTGTGGACGGCTGAGTTAGTGTGAAGAGTGTCCTTGTCACTAATCCTTGGCAACTCAATAAACAGTCTTGGAGGAAGGCACTATCTGTGGTGTTGCTCTCTAAGCATGCTTTAGGAGGCAGAATGCAATGTTTTGATAATGGACTGGGATATTGGGATTTAGTACTTGGGATCTAGCGTGGATCCAGTCTTGGTGGCAGCAAGCCCCAGGAGGGCGGTCATTAAAGTAAAATGTAGTGGAGGTTTCTGGAGTCCTGGAGGGAAGACACTTTACACTTCCAGAGAAAGTGAGTAACCACTGTTGCTGATGCACTTGGACTGTGGGGATGACTGTGATTGTAGTCTCTAACTTTGATAAAAGAGGAGAGTGACCCTTTTGGGGGGAGAAGAAGGGTAGTATGCAAGGATAGAATGATTCTTAGAAAGAAGCAGAGTAAGGAGAGTGGGTAAGAATCAGTAAGAATCAGTAAGCTCAGAGGAGCCTGGCTGGCTCAGTTGATGGAGCACGGGACACTTGATCTTGCAGTCATGAGTTCAAGCCCTACATTGACTGTAAAGCTTACTTTAAAAAAAAAATAATAATAATTTCAGAAAATGGCCAAGCTTTTTCAGGGCCCAATGGGAGAAGAATTGTGTCTAGCATGGAGAAGGCTGCAGGAGAGCCTGTGTTTCCAGAGAGATAGATTTAGGTTCTGTGGACATTTCTAGGTGAGGAGAATTTCTTCGAAATGGACTAGGTTCCAGAGGTTCACTAGAAGGAAATGCAGTGTGTGGACTTGAGGGCCCTGGGAGAGGGGCAGATTGATTAAGAGGCTCAACAATTCATGGTGGGCTTCACAGGCACTTGGTCCACATGGTCACTCTGGCTTTGTGCTCTGCAGAGCCCGTGCTTGGTTTCATGCTGTCACCATCTTAAAATTCTTAGTCATTTTTAAAAAAAGATGTATTTATTTATCAGAGAGAGAGAGACCATAGAGGAAGGACAGAGGGAGAATCTTAAGCATACTGTGCACTCAGCACAGAGCCTGACATGGAGATTGATCTCATGACCCCAAGATCATGGCTTGAGCTAAAATCAGGAGTCGGATGCTTAACCAACTGAGCCAGATGTCCCAACATTCTTAGTCATTTAAAAAATTTTTTATATTTTTAAATTTTTTTAAAAAATATTTAATTTATTTATTTATGAGAGACAGAGAGAGAGGCAGAGACACAGGCAGAGGGAGAAGCAGGCTCCATGCAGGGAGCCTAATGTGGGACTCGATCCCAGAACCACAAGACCATGACCCAAGCCAAAGGCAGACACTCAACCGCTGAGCCACCCAGGTGTCCCCCTAGTCATTTTTTAAAAAGATTTTATTTATTTTATTTATTTATTCATGAGAAACACAGAGAGAGAGAGAGAGAGAGAGAGAGAGGGAGACATAGGTAGAGGGAGTAGGAGGCTTCCCCATGGCAGGAACCTGATGCAGGACTCGATCCCAAGACCCTGGGATCATGCCCTGAGCTGAAGGCAGACGCTCAACTGCTGAGCTACCCAGGGCCCCTCTTTGTCATTTTTGAATAAGAGACTCCACTTTTTCATTTTGCACTGGGCCTCACAGATTATGTAGCTTGTCCTGACTGGACCAAAGAGGCAGAGGAAGGTGATGGGGGGAGCCAGGAGCCTTGGCTCCAGGAGGCCAGGGGAGACAACTGGTAGAGTCAGAGCTTTCTGAAGGGGACTTCGTGGTGGTTCAACCACCTTCTTGGTGCTCTGAACTGTTGCCAGAAGTCGGTTGAAATGATGAAGAACAACCTGAATCAGGAGGAAGATTTGCTAGCTGGAAGAAAATTCTTTCTAGTGAGAATGAGGTTTACTATCTAACAATAATGTTGTAAGAACATTGTAACAGGAATGTTCAACCATCATAATCTTTTCAGACAAGTGTGATTAGAAGGTATTTATTGCTGTCAAATTATTATTCATGATCCTCTGAAATGTGAATCTCAAAATTACATTACTTGAGAGAAGCTCATATCATTTTCCACACTGTATCTAATTAACTCTTTTGGTAAAAGACACCAAAAAGCCAAACTGTAGGTATCTTTGAATTGTAAATGTGGATTCCTGAGGTGCAGGTTGAGGGTATCTTGACAGGTCACATCACTGTTGATTTTGCAGTGAGTTATCAAAAAGATAAAGAGAGCAGAATAGGAATTGCCTGCACATGAATTGCCTGAAAGAAATTGGATCCAGGCCCCAATTCTAAAACCTATTTATTGATCCTTTATACTCTGATCCTCATCTTATTAGTCATTTTACCCAAACCTGCAGCTACTGTGGATGGGGCCATGGGTCATAGTGTCCTCATTACTGTTACACATGATGCAATATATCACATATGCAAAGATCTTAGTTCAAAACTGAAACTAATCCCTCAGAGTTCATGTGTGCCATTGCCCTGGTGCTTCGTGTATCCCAAACCTGATGCCTGTGTATATCTTCCTTCATGTCGAACCTGCACGGTGATTTTGCACTGCACTGACTGTACGTGCTTGAGACTGCCAGGTACTGGAGGAAGATAGGAATGTTCTTTCATGACTGTATTATGATTGTGAACCACAACTCATAGGTCTGTTTTTTTTTTTTCTTTCTTTTTTTCGTGAAATGTCAGTTCAAATATACTTTTTTAAGATTTTATTTATTTATTCATGAGAGACACACAGAGAGAAGCAGAGATATAGGCAGAGGGAGAAGCAGGCTCCTCACAGGGAGCGCAATGTGGGACTCAATCCCAGGACCCCGGGATCACGCCCTGAGCCACAAGCAGACCCTCAACTGCTGAGCCACCCAGGCGTCCCTATCAGTTCAAATCTTGTCCCTGATTTTAAAAATTGGACTCTCTTCTAGTTACTAATTCTAGTGCAAATTGAAGAATAAGAAAAATATAAATCAATCCATGTAGTCCCCATTTCCAGTGCTATCAGTCTGTTGGGTTATTATCTGGAGATTGCCCATGGCTCATCAATGCTCTGGTCACTTAAACTCATTTTGTGCTCTGTCTCACTTTGTGTAATCCACATTACTGTCTTCAGGTTCACCAGTCTTGTCTTCTGTGACATCCAGTCCATTGTTGATCCCATCCGTTGGGTATGTTTTTTATCTCAGCCATGGTAGATCCATCTCCAGGCATTAAATTTGAGTCTTTTGGCTGTCTTCCATGTCTCTGCTTACCATGTTCAACAGTTTCCCAGTTTTTTGAACATGTGGAATGTGGTTACCATAACAGTTTTAACACACAGATTCTAACACCTCATTCTAACAGGTGTGTCGCTTCTAGGTTGGTTCCCATTGATCACTCTTTCTCCTCCTTGTGGGTCCTAATTGTTTGGTTTCTTGTATATCTGGTCATTTTTTCTTGAATGCTAAATGTAGTGGATTTTGCCTTGTTGGGTACTGAATATTTTTAGACTTTTTTTTTTGACAATTTTATTTATTTACTTGAGAGAGAGAGAGAGAGAGAGAACACAGAGGGAGAGGGAGAAGCAGGCTCCCCGTTGAGCAGGGAGCCTGACGAGGGGCTGGACCCTAGGACCCTGAGATCATGACCTGAGTCAAAGTCAGATGCTTAACTGACTGAACCAC
The DNA here is from genome assembly GCF_048164855.1 of Canis lupus baileyi. Taxonomy (NCBI): domain Eukaryota; kingdom Metazoa; phylum Chordata; class Mammalia; order Carnivora; family Canidae; genus Canis; species Canis lupus. Next base: position 4,046,788 of record NC_132854.1, on the reverse strand, counting down.
CCAGGTGCCCCTGAATATTTTTATATTTCTGTAAATAATCTTGAGCTCTGTTTGGGGGGCATTGAAGTTATTAGGAAGCAGTTTGATTTTGAGTTTAATGTTTCTAGGTGGGAGTAAAGCAACATTCAGCTCAGGGCTCATATCCCCCTCTGGGCCCCTGCACAGTACCGCATTGATTAGGCGAAGGGAACTTATTTTATGCATCTAAATCCTATAAAAAGCATATATGTTTCAACCCAGAAATTTTACTAATAAATATTTAGCTTATTTAGCTTAGATCCTTTAAAAAAACTAGTTTAGCAAATATGCATTTGACACTAAGGTATGCCTATAGATATAAATATTTGAAAATTAGACTTACACTGGGACTGGATAATTAATAAGATCCAGGGCAAAATGAATATGTGGGATTCTTCAATAATTATTAAAAATTTATGATGCTGACAGTAGAGCATTCAACCACATGCTCGATCCATTTAAGCATGACTACAGAGATCATGCACCCTCGGAATCAGCTCTGAGTTATAATATTTGTATGAGTTTTACCTAGAAATAGTAAATCAAAAAATAAAAGTAAAACAATTTCCTGGAGAGTTTGATTTAGTAGACCATGAAATTTCTATAAAATATATTGATTCAAATTTATGTTAGAAGATTTTAGAATTACAGTAGGTAACTGTTAAAAGCTAGCACTGTGGAGTTTTTAGTTGTCTTATGCAACCAGGCTGAAGGTAGCATTTATAGGATGGGAGATGAGTTTGGTAGGACCATGAAGGCTCTTCTCTATCTTGGATGCAATAAAGTGATAAAAGTTTATTCTTTGACAAAATTCAATGACAAATTATGTCTGTTGTAAAGCAGAAGTATCATGTGATCAAATCTGTATTTCAGAGAGATAATTGTGGTGAATGATTGAAGATTTTCTAGTAATCCTGTCTACAAATGAGGAAGACCCAAATAGTGAAATTTTTCCCTGTTCTTAATGTCTGTCCTTAGTTTTATTTCCACTGTCTGTGGACACCACTTCCCTTGAGTCATCCATCCTCTATATGTTCCTTACTTATAGGTTAGTTGGAGAACATTTAGCCCCATTTAGCCTCACTTCTCAGCCTCTAAATTGGCATTGAAGTTTTTATCCATGGACATTTGCAGTAAACCTTATCATAGTTCAAAATATTTTCTTTTTTTTTCCCCCTTTCTTTCAGTGTGCTCGGTATGATAATGCCTTCATCGCAGAGATCCTGATTGACAGAGGGGTCAATGTCAACCACCAGGATGAAGACTTTTGGACACCAATGCACATTGCCTGTGCTTGTGACAACCCTGATATTGTCCTGCTGCTTGTATTAGTAAGTAAAGCAACTCAGTTTATTACCATCTGAATGTTTGATGGTGTATAAAATGCTTTATACTTTATTAATATTTCACAGTATGTAATACTTTGGTTGATAATATATATATATATATATATATATATATATGTCATCCTTAATTTTATTGGAGTTACAAGATAATTAGATACTAATGTTGTGGGTCAGAGTTCATCAAACAGATTGTGTGGATGTCATATGAAGCTCTACTCCTCTGACTTTTTTTCTGGGAAATTATATGCCTTAATACTTTGCAAGTGAGTCCTAACTAAAATGGTTTCATAAGTGTTATTTCTTTCAATCCATTCTCTTAATTTTGAGCCAGTTAGGCATACAGTAATGAGATATGACATCTTTTGAATCTTATTCTCTTGCTTACATCTAGTAAGTCCCTGTCTACAACATTTCTTTACAAGAAAGTGAAAACATGGGGCACCTGGGTGGCTCAGTGGTTGAGTGTGTGCCTTTGGCTCAGGTCATGATCCTGGGGTCCTGGCTCGAGTCCTGTATTGGGCTCCCCCTCTGCCTGTGTCTCTGCCTCTCTGTGTGTCTCTCATGAATAAATAAATAAAAGCTTAAAAAAAAAAAGAAAATGAAAACACTAGAGTTATTTGATGCTATTGCTTTCGATTATAGCTTAGACCTTGACATTGATCCTCACAACATATCTTAATTATTTTGGAACTGAGATTTGGGATTTTTTTTCCAGAGGGTTTAACTCTAACAAAGATTTTGAGAAATTATTTTTAAAAACATGCGCATCTCAGTGTCTGGTGATGGGGCTTTTCTTTGCCAGACAGGGTTGAGAAATAGAAACTGGTTTTATTTGAATGATCATGGAGTTAAATCTTTAGTTTTCAAATTAGCATGTTCATGATTCTGCAGTGCCTCTTTTCTCACATCATGTACAAAGTTGTATTTCTGATAGTTATGTTCTGTAATTACCTTCATTTACTAATCATTTAATTTATATTTATTGATTACTGTTTTTTTTATTACTATTTTTGACATAATTCCTGCCCTTGAGGAAATTACAACTTATTCATTCATTCAAGTATTTGTTGAATAACCACTCTGTTCTAGGTGCTATGCAGTGCAAAAAGACATTTACATTATAGAATATGGCAAAACCAAACAGGAGCAAGCCAAGTAAGGATACCACTGAGGCATTTGATTAGTGGATTAAGCAAGTCTGACTAGTCTCCTTGACAATGTGTAATAGCCAGTCCAGCCATCTATCCACGGAATATCTTACTTTTAAATAAATATAGATGAAACACATTGTTATAAAAATTGTAATTCCTATAGGAATGTGTTCCTGTCAACAATATCAAAAGAAATACTTGTCTTCTTTCCAGAATTAAATACCATTGTATTTGATTCAGTGCTGCATGCCCAATATTCTTTCCATTTTCCAAAGATTATTGATGAATGAGAAACTGGGTAGGTACTTGAGTGCCTTCTTTCCTCTACTAAGAGAATCTGAGTGAACAGAAATAGCAAAAATCCCTGCCTCTTGGAGCTTACATTCTACTGGGGAGAAGCAGGAGAAAACAAATATGTAAATGAGTGAAATATACAGTATGTCAACTAGAGAGAACTATTAGAAGGACAGGAAGAGAGGAGTAGAGACTATTAAGGGGTGGCCACAAGTAGAAGGGGACACGTGAATCATAAACCACATGAAAATGTGGTCAAAACTGGAACAGGGCAGAGGGAAGAGCAGGGGCAAGCTCTGTGGAGGCGGCTTGTGTTTGTGGGACAGCAAGGAGATCAGAGCAGCTGGAGGGTGACGAGAGGCAGGCAGTGGTGCTGAGCTAATCCCACCCTGGGGCAGGGTGTCGGAATCTTCTTTCACCCCAGGTGAATCAGGGATCCTTTGGAGGGTTTCGGGTGGAGAAGTGACATGATCTGACTTGTGTTTGAGAAGATCACTCTGGCTGCTCTGTTGAGACCAGACAAAAGGAGGGAGGGGCGGCATGAGGGAGCATGTAGCAGTCTGTTTTCACCCCTCAGGTTAGACGTGGTGGAGGTGTGGGAGGTGACTGGCATTTGGATACTTTGAAGGTCAAGTTGTCCGTATTTGGCGTAGAATTGGATTTAGGGCTTGGGAGAAAGGACATGAATCACAGATAACTTCCACTTTTTGGTCTGAGGACCAGAGGGTTGGAATTTGTGTTAAAAGCATTTGAATCATCTTTTTCAAGTTTCTCAGGAAATCATTTTCTATAAGAACAGTTTTCAGTGAGTTGAGAGATAATGATGTGTTTTAGCTTTCGTTAAGTAGAGATGTGTGTGCATGTGTGAGTTGCCATCATAGAATGCACAGCGTTAGAACATTGCTATTTTAATTGTATCACAAATGGTTTGTGTTTATGGAGTAGGCTTAGGCACTGTGAATGTTGTCAATACTCTTTCCAAATGATCTCCAAACTCTAGGAGATACTAATAATTGACTTTTGTACAGCTTTTTCTATGTGTCTGATATCTTTCTACATGCTTTATAGAGATAAATTTACTTAGTCTTTATGAAACCCTATTACATATATGCTGGCTTTCTCTGCCTTGTGTAGGTGAGGGACAGATGCTCAGAGATGCCCGCCTATGTGCTGAGGACCAGAGAGTATTAGCAGAGACAGATTTGGTGTCATAACCTGAACTGCCAGCCCGTCTGATCTGCTGTCATATTACTAATGATAGAATTTATATAAGCTAGAAGTCTCTAGAGCAGACTAGTAAAATCGTGATTCCCATGCAATATCTTACATTCCCCTTTAAAAGCACAGCTTGCAAACTGATTATTTAGAATTTGCGAGGAAAGTCAAGAAATATTACATATGCACTTGATTCTTGCTATTCGCAGTAGGTAGGTTCTGTTAAGTCACCACAAACACTGATTTAGTGAATGTTGGACCACGGCTCCTGGGGAAGTTCAGCATTCACTTCCTGCAAGGCCTCTGGTCACAACATATTTGTCAACAGATCTGTACGAACCTTGTTTTATATGTCTTTCTCTTTAAAGAGACCTTTAGAAACATATGCTGTTGATTCATAAACATTGACCTTGTGGCCAATAACCCTGTAACTCATGCCTGCGGAAAGCCTCACCACACACGGATTTTTCTCCATAAAGTGCATCAATAGCCTTCTTGTACTTAGAAGCGGTAGGAAGCACTTCAGCATCATGCTTGGGGCTCATTTTAAACAACCAAATCGCCATCAAAAGGACAAAAATGTGAAAAATGTGACACTAAATAGACCACGATGAAGACTTTATTTTCACTATGAAGGTGAAATAAGAAGGCATGGCATTGTCTTGTGGGACCTCCCTTGCAAACGTGTGCGCTGGATGGCCAGAATTTTCACCACCCTGTGCACGTGCATGAATGATCCTGGAAGTGTAGCCCTAGTATTCATTTTGGTATTACAAAAAAATTCAGCAAACAGACAAATTTGCAAGTGTGGAATCTGTGAATAATGAGGATCCATTGTTTTTATTACTAAGGATCCATTGCATTTACTACTAAGCAAAACAATTGATACTTTTTAGAATTTTAAGTGCGAAATAGAAATCATCTAAATCCAGTATATTTTAGGAGTTGAGTGGATCAAAAAATGATGAATTTCTGTGATAAATTTTCAAAATTTATGGAAAAAAAGTCTCATTATTTTTAGTTTCCAGCACATAGTTGGATAGGGTTTTAGTGGTTCCTAGAAGTTTTATAGATATCTCACTGGACATGTAGAGCATTTTTATGATGTGAGCAATACACTTAGTATATAATACTTATTTTTATATAAAGAAATCTGTTATCAGAGAAGTTACATAAAAGAATAATATCTCAAATCTAAATGTTTGGGTTCCCCCCAAAATAAAATTTCAAGATGATATTTTTTATATTTATATATAATTATGCATGTATTTAATTATATATAATATACAGTATAATTCTACACTTGTCCCCTGAGAATTTTCTTCTACTTACTTTATTGTTGAGCATCTCACATATATACATTTTTAGTTTTCATTCTACTTTATCTAGTCTTTAAAATAATTTCTAATTTGCTCCACATTCAAACACTGATGTTCTATAACTCAAAATTATATCTAGTTTTTAAAAAATAATTTCAAGGTAATTTGCATTTCTCAGATTTTAAGAAACTTTTCTATTAATAATAAATCACAAAGGCTGATAAATGATTAACTCAAATCATGTCAGGTTTTATTCTCTCTAAAATCTTGATCTCATATTTATCCTGACATGTTTATGTATGTATATTTCTAGCCTGTTGTATCAGTGCATATATACCATGACTAAGTGCTTGCAAGATGTGCTCCAACTCTGCTCAATGCCTTGCTTGTGGAGGAAGGGAGTGTAGGCTTGTCTTTGCTATCTCTGCCATGGGACTGCTTAGAGAACAGTCTCTGAGTACACTTGCTCAGTTCTCCCATCTTTTCTTATTAGACTTTGGATAAAAGATTTGCATTTATTTCAGTTTTCTGATTTTCCACATCTGATTTTGCAATGTGGCCACAGTTGCTACATTACTCTGCCCTGTGAGTGATTTCAAACCCGGGGCACATCTGCATGTTTTAACAGTCCATTGCATTTGGAACCATAGGAAACACATCCCTTTAATTTGATATTAATTATTTTGAAAGGAAAATAATCTGATTGAATAAAACACTGTAGGATGCTTCTACTTGAGAAAATAATTTACCTGTCTTAGTGATAAATCAATCCTCTTAGACAGAATTTCTCTTTCTTACTGAAAAACTTTGGGAGGATATAATTTGATATTCCACATGTCCTGGAATTATTTAATAAGCCTTACTCCATAAAGAGTATCTATTCAATGTGGTTACAAGAGATGAGTAATGGACAACAGAAGGATAAAATGTCATTTTAATTAGTTTTATTTTTCAAATGGTGAATTAATTCTGTTCCATAGTACCAGGAGACCTTTCACGGTATTTTTACTCCTTGAAATCAGAAGGTGTAGGGAAAATTTTAGCAGATGGATAGTCATTTACCAAGTGAGGCTCAGCAATATCTTTATCATTGTTTCACTCCAGTAACAATGGAATGATTACTGGAAATTGCTCTGAATGTTTTCTCAATCCTTGGCCTTTTGCGAATGAACATCTGATGTTCATAATTTTTGTGCCTATTGGATGAAGTGTGTCATGGACTGTGTCTAATGGGCAGCATGGAACCAGATCATTTTAATGGGTGCTGCAGGTAACTGCCAGAAGTGAATAATTCTGTCATAACCGAGATAGTAAATGATATTTCAAAAACATACTGCTTACTTTGTGTTAGGTAGCTTAGATTGATAGATCAAAACGAACTCCTTGCCAAACATTACTCATTAGTTGCTTAGACTATTCTTGGGTTAAACACTATATAAAAATTTCATATTGTTCAGTTATAATTTATCCTTTTTATCGCTTTGATTTGTTAAATACTAGGACATGAGATATGCCCTGCTATACACAACTGATGAATTTTTGAACCCTACATCTGAAACTAATGATGTATACTATATGTTTACTAACTGAATTTAAATAAAAAAATAATAAATAAAAGTTAAATGATAAACCACAAAGAAAAGAAAAGGTGATACCCCTCCCCAGAAAATGAGCTATAAATCCAGATGGTTTAAGCCAAGTCTGATTTTCTAATAGGAGGTGTGGCAGAGGACATGGCGTCATTATCAACATTTTATGTAAATGACCCCACGTGCAGAATTTAATCTCTTTCTTAGCAGATTCTCTTGCCTTCAGCTTCACTAACAAAGTAAATTTTCAGGCTTGAATGCCTTCAGCTTCTACCTAACAAACTAACTGTTGATTTTTTTTACCCTATTTATTCACAGCCTTTGTTCCATTCTGAAAACTCATTTGTTTGCGTGCCTAAGCTGAATTCCCCTTCATTCCCTCCAGACTCTACTAACTTCCACCTGTTGAAGGATTTCTCCATCACTTTTCCATTTCCATTTCCATGGTTTTTCTATTGGACTTCTATAAATTCATAGTTATGTCGCAGGATCTTCCATCAATTAAAGAGCTAGGGAAAAACCCAATTAAATGTCTTTCCTGTAATTGCCAGGATATGTAAGTGCCAACCCCATCATTTTTATAGTCAAGCTTCTCTGAAGAGCAGTATGCTTTTGCAGGCCTACTTACCACCCCCTGGGCCACACTTCACTGTGGTCAGGCTGCCTGCTGCCCATGCAAGGATCCCAGTGTGGTCCTTGCCAAGAACATTTTTGACATTGCTGTGATAGATATCGTTTATTCTACTTAAACTGTCTCACTAGATCTAAAGGCAAATGGGTCAAAGAAGAAAATTGGGCAAATATCTGTTTTTTTACTCAAGGTTATATTTTGGGGGCTGATCAAAGTAAGAAGTTCAAAGCAGCTACTCTGGCTTCTAAGCTCTGTTCATGGCCATTAAACTTAAGAGCCTCTTTGCTTTATTGAGGTGTACTTGAAAAATTAGATTGCATATATCTTAAGTGTACAACATGATGCTTTGATAGAAGCATATTTTATGAAATGATGACAACAGTCAGGCTATTTACACATCCAGCACTTCACGTGGTGACTGGTAAATTTTTTTCTATTGTGATAAGAATGCTGAAGATCTACTGTCTTAGTGAAACTCAAGTGTACAGAACAATAGTATTGCTTACAGTCACCATGCTGTCCCTGGGCTCCTCAGAGCCTATCTATCTGTGACTGGAGGCTGGTACTCTGACCAGCAGCTCCCATCTCTGCCACCCCAGACCTGGGTAACCACCTTTCTCCTGTTTCTATGAGTTTGACTTTTGTTGTTGTTCTTATATTGTGTTTTTGTAAACCTATCATTTCCTAAACCTTCCCATCACTAAAATCTATGGTAAAAATTCATCCTCACCTATGGTGGAAATTCTCACTCAATAGTCACAGTGATTAAGACCATAAAAGTATTTCAGAAAAGAGGCAATAATGGGTGCTTCATGATAAGTCTATAACTTGGCATAAAATTTGAAGAGTGGAGAACTAAATTATATACCTTTCATAGACATCTGGCAGAAATGAACCTTGAGTTTTCTCTCAGGCTTGGTAAGTTTGAGAAACACAAATTTCCACATCCAACATCTAAGGAAAACTTCCCTAAGCCTCCCTATTCATTTGTTTAAGCTCCCATTTTTAGTAAATTATATTGGCTCTTCAAAAGTTCTTTTCATGATAAATAACATTTTTATCTATATTTAAGACAATTGAAAAGATTTAACAATTTGCATTAATATTGTAAAGCATTTAGATTTACTTACTTTCTGAATATCCTTTTAGTAAGATGTTTTATTTTTCTAGTTACAGAAGCAATTCACACTTATTTTAGAAGCATTGGAAAATACGGAAAAACCAAAAGAATGTAAAAGTCATCCACAATCCTGCTGGTTAGATAAAGTCAATGTTTCTGTTTTAGTACATGTCCTCCTATGTGGGTGAGCGTAGCACACATGTAATACTTGGATTTGTGTTATATGTATATATTGTCTCTCTCTCTTTTTTTTTTTTTACTTTTAAAGATATTTATTTATTTGAGAGAGAGAGTGTGAGCAGGGGCAGGGACAGAGGGAGAGAGAGTCCCTATTTAGCCAGGATCCAGCCATGGGGCTCAATCCCAGGACCCTGAGATCATGACCTTAGCAGAAATCAAGAATCAGGCACCTAACTGACTGAGCCACCCAGGCATCCCACATACTGTCTCTTTTAAATGTCACAAAATTATTCCATGCTTTTAAATATTTTGTCCAAACATATATTTAGCAGCTGCATAGTGTTCCAGAGTTCAGATGCTGTAATACTTCTGGATAACTTTAGCTGTTTCCAGTTTCTCACACTAAGAAACGATGAGTAGTTCGTAACTTAAGAGAGCTGTTATTTTCAGTGGAACGTAGTTATCAGTTTTATTTCCTCCAGGAGTAAAGTGGAATGTGTTGAACTAAGAGACCTCTGAGGATGTGTATGGATGTCTGTATGTCTGGCTCTTTCTAAACTAGGTGCACTCAGCTGAAGGATTTTTCTAGCTGCTACCAGCTGGAGTTCAGCAAATGAATTACACCGTGATGCTCTGCTCTAGGACGCTCCTCTATGAGATAATGGGCCAATGCTTCTGGAATGTTCCTAATAATGCATCAGTTGGAAGAGTGACAAAACAGTTACATCCAGAGCCCTAGCTGAGAAAGGTTGTGCCATCATGGCCCTACTGTGATCTCACATGGGGCCTGGGCTACTGCTGTCTGGTCAGAGACACCTGGTAGGGTTTACTTAGTGAGAAGCACCACATAGCATTTCTGCTATGCTCCGTTTCTCCCTCTGACCTTATGTTCACTGCCACAGCTCAAGAGAGGCTTTGCCATGATGCAGTAGTGCCCCTTTGTGTACTGTAGCATGGAGTCATTATACAACATGATTGACTTTCAATTTGAAATGCACCTGCCATGTAGATGGAAAAGGAAAAGAAAGGAAAAACCAGAAGAAGGGCCTCTGTGTTAGTGGGTGCAGATGGAGGTGAAGGACATGTAAGAGAGATACATGGGGCTGGATGAAAAAGATGTAATGATAAAATAGTAAAAGATGGACTGAGTCTCATTTTCAGGTAGGTAGAGTTAACAATTTTAATGCAAAAATAAGTCAGTCTATCAAATGTTGTGGAATTCAGAGGAAGAGGATTCTGATTGGAACCTGGCACAGTCCATTTTGGACGAGGAGGCAGGTAGAAAGTCAACTTCACGATATTGATGAGGGGACCCATATATTCTTTATTTGGTGACAACATGAATAAGGCTCAGAGTTCAGGATGGTGAGTTGTTGACAGTTTTGGGTTTTTCTTGGCTAAATGACTGTGATACATGGAGTCCCAACAAAAGAGCTATCAGTCTCTAAATCAGTAGTATCTTGAGTGGCGGGAAATACCATTAAAATTGCTATCTGTGAAATTGTCTCTTTCAAATATACGCTAAAGTGGAAGAAGAGTTACAAGCTTTAGCCAGCCCTTGGTGTGGAGAAACAAGGGCATGTGTTAGGAGGCTTAAAACGACTTCCCCCAGGAGCTGATCACCAAGGTGAGACCTGAAGGAGGAGCCAGGTGTGTTAATCAGATGGAAGGGGAGAACAGAACATCCCAGACTGTTGAATAGCCTGTGTACAGACTCCTTGATGAGATGAGAAAGGGCAGGTCTAGAGGAGGCGAGGGCTCAACTGGAGAGAGTAGAAGGAGCATGACAAGGAGGAAGAGGTAGTTGGGACCCAGTCAGACACAGGGGGAACCTGGACTAGAACCAGCGATGAGCTATACATGAGGATGGGTAGATATGTGATCAGATTGTCATGTGGAAATTATCTCCCTTAGCATAGGGATGTTAGCATTGCAGCTTCAGTGAGGGGAGATGAACGTTTGGACCAGGGTGGTAAAGGGCATGAGCAAGTATGGCAGATGGTTATAGAACAGTACAGATAATATGGTTCGTTTTATAAGACATAACAATATATTCATATGATCATATATATATATATGCATTTGTAGTTGTATATAAGTACAATGTAGATATTTTTGTAAAACTGATCTCATGGGACACCTGGATGGCTCAGTAGTTGAGCGTCTGCCTTTGGCTCATATTGTGATCCCAGGGTCCTGGGATCTAGTCCCATATTGGGCTCCCCACAGGGAACCTACTTCTTCTGCTTATGTCTCTGCCTCTCTGTGTGTGTGTCTCATGAATAAATAAATAAAATCTTTAAAAAAACTGATCTCATAGTATCCATTCCACTTTACAACCCATAATATTTATGTATTAACATGACATAAATATTAAAATTTATCTACTAGATGTTTGCTAATTTATCCTTTATATTACAATGAGAATATTGAATACGGTGCCATAACAATTGCCTTAGAGATTTTTGTAAAATTTCTAAAATATTGGTTCCCATGAATATAATAAATTTAACCTTTAAAAGAAACTTCAAATGTTTTTAGAAACTTGTAATTTAAAATGGAAATTCTACCTATTGGAAAAAATAGCACATTTTAGCATGGCCCAGAATATAAAAGCATTTTAATGGGCTATTTATTACACTACAAGAAAATTCTGGAGGAAATATAGTGCATTAAACCAATATCAATTAAGTATTTACCCACTTTAAGCACATTACATCTGTGATAAATTTAGTATGAGAGCAGTGTTTTGAAATTTTTATCTTTGTCTTTAGAATATTCCATTTCTAGGGGATCCCTGGGTGGCGCAGCGGTTTAGCACCTGCCTTTGGCCCAGGGCGCGATCCTGGAGACCCGGGATCGAGTCCCGCATCGGGCTCCCGGTGCATGGAGCCTGCTTCTCCTTCTGCCTCTCTGCCTCTCTCTCTCTCTCTCTCTCTCTGTGTGACTATCATAAATAAATAAAATTTTAAAAAAAGATTAAAAAAAGAATATTCCATTTCTAATGCTGGAAAATAGTTTATAATAGAAGTTTCCAACACTTTATTTATTTATTTATTTATTTATTTATTTATTTATTTATTTATTTATTATTATTTTCCAACACATCTTTTATGATTGGAAGATATGGATAGATCAGAAATATCTGTCATCCAAGTTCCTACAGTCACACTTAGAGATGATTTCATGATAACGTTGGTGTTAGAGTATGATTGTTTCAATAGTAACTTAGTGCTGCTACATCTAGGCACTGCCCCATCAGACCACATACAGCCACTTACTGAAAGGGAGATACCTTGATTTTTGGTTCAAATTGTATTGTTCTCAGTTTTTATTCCCTGTAGATTGATGACTGGTGTCCGATGCAGATTTGTCCCATCTATGTGTCCTCTAGGTAGAGCTTGCTTAGGAGTTTATATTTTACTAATGATGACTTGCGTTGAACTCCTTCTGTAAAAGATCACTGTTATGACGACCTCTTAGTTCTGAGGCGCTTAGATTTCCCTACAGTCTTTTCAGCTAAAGAGAAGAGAAAATGTTGAAGTCATTTCCATGAGCATGAGCAGATGGAGAAATGTGGTCTTTTGAATGTAGTCATTAGGGCACCCTGGAAGAACAGACCTGGCTGTCACACTAGCTACTAGATGTGGGTGACAGAGTATTTTTTTTACTTAATTCAGAACCCATCCCAGGGACTTGGGTGCAGTGTTTATTAATAAATCAAGCTCCACAAAGTCAGAAATTCCTTCACAGTCAAATATAAAGAAACATTCAATCTTTAAACCATGTTTGAAAAGCACGTTATTGTACCAGGATGGTGCAAACTACTCATTTATTTTGAGGAGGTTCATAAACATCAGACCGTGAACAGTGCATATCTCTGACCAACGCTTTTATGTAATATCTTTGCTGTCATTCATGATTCTTGACACCCCTATTTCTTTTTCAACGTTATCTCTTTTTACAGCAACCAGATCTGGGTATTTTAATATTACTAAATATATGATGTCAGGTAATTTATACTTTGGATTTTTTCATATTCAATAAAGATATTATGAGATCTACACTTTTATGTATATATGTAATTTAATTCAGAAAGCATGAGTGAGGACATGCCAAATGAAAATCACTCTGACAGATTTTGTAGGCTATGTTCTCTTCAGGATGAGTCCATTAAAAAAAAATCTAAACTTTCTGAAGATTTTTACTTTAAGAACTGTATAACTTACAGATAATATAACAGCATTTAAAGCTTCTCTGTTGAAGTGTGAATAGCCATCAGTTGTTTTTGTGCAGATGGGGCAGGAAGGACTGTTTCATAAAACGCACACATTATTCCCCTGTATCTATGATCATTCATATATTTATGACATTTTGTCTGGTGGGCACATGTTCTGTTCTGCTGTTTATTAAGTCACTGGCCTGTTGAGACTCAGGAGAATTTCAGCGACTTGTACTACTAGAGAAACTGAGGAGAGAAGATGAGGGAGTATCATACAGAAGATGTGATGTAGGAAAAGTACAGTCAAACTAAGATGCATGTGAATTTAGCTCCATCTGACCCGCGCCCCCCCTCCCCCCACCCCGGCCCCAGCGCATGTAGCATGGGAACCAGGTGGCAGACAAAAGTGGTTCTACTCTTTTCTGTAGTAATTGAAGACTTTTAGTAAAATCATTGGGTTAAAAGTTTGAAAACTAGAAATCGGGTAGGAGTGTACATAGGAGTCAAGAATATATCTAGTAAAAGATGACATGACTTTTTTGGCTTGAAAAAGTAAATTAAAAAAAACAAAACAAAACAAAAAAAAACAAAAAACGGCCACACCAAAATGATGCCATAGGAAACCTAGTTACCATTCAGTATTTTCTATTGGCCTGGAAGTAAAAGTAGGATAAATCTGAAAGTTAATTTCTATATTAATAGAAGCAAGAGAGTCATTTGATGGTGGCATCTGCATGACTGTAAGGCTGGGGATAGAACGATAACTCTGCCAGGAAGCATAAGACTGCACAGCTGTGACAGCTGGGAGGTTGTGCAGCCGAGCCTCCTCTTAGGGGCTGTGAGAAGAGGTCCAGCTTAAAATGCTGCTTATCACACCAACTGATTTTCATATTCAGCAAGTATCGATTCTAGAATCACATTATTGGATCTAACTCTTGCTTGTCCCACTGCCCTCAGCCATGGGGACACAGTTACCTACCACCTGCCTCCATTCTCAAATAAATGAAAGTGATAAATAAAAGAAGGACCATAGAAAAGGGTCTGTGCATCCCCCATCCAGGCACATCCTGATGAGGTCTTTACAGACCATGCCTGGAATGCAGGTGTCTAGCTCAGCATTGCCCAGAGCCCTTGGACCAGGGGGGCCCCCAGCCCACTCTGGCCAATCCAGCATATGGAGGCTTTACAGTGCTCTGAGACAGGGTGGGATTCTAGGAGAGATAGTCTACAGGGACCCCAAACACCTTAGAAAAACGGTCTTACAACCATGCTTGCCTTGAAATGCAGGTAAAAGTTGAGGAAACTTTTCAGTGGAGTTGGAGAGAAGAAAGGACACCCTGCCACATGGGCATTTGGCTCTACCACAATCCAGTGTCCCCATCTCTGTTACTCCTCTGTGTAGAGGTTAGTTGGCAGTGTAAATCCTTGAGAGCAGAATGTTTGAGATTGGGGAGAGTTCATTGGAAGGTCACTGATAATGAGAAAATCTCAACAATGGAATATTTAAGGGAACTCACTTCTGTTTCATCTCCAAGTGAGATGACACCTGATCTTAATGATGATGTTGCCCAGGTTTATACAGTCAGTGACATAGCCAGGTGGGGATTCACCTGGGGTTGGTTTGTTTCTAGAGTTCACGTCCATCCCCATCTCTGCCACCCTTCTGTACCTACTGTCTTTCTTGTGCTTTAATGCCAATGGAGATTATTTTGTAAATTTAATTGGACTCTTTAAATAAACTGTAAACATCTTGAAGGTAGCTTCTTTGTCTCATGGTTTTTATACCACTTCTGTATCCTCATCTGAGAACTGCAGATACTAAAATGCAAAAGGAGACCTCAAAACCTGGAATAGAATTATGGGATTTCAGAGTTTGGCAGGGACCATGTCCCATCACCTTATTGAAAGAGGTACTTGAATGGTCCCAGGTGTAAGGATGGTCCGGGGCTGAGTTTGGAGAGGAAGCCACCTCTCCACCCTGCAGAACATCATTGATAGATCTGCTTAGCAGTCCTTGAATCCTGATGGATGTAACCTTTCCCTGTTGCAGTCAGATTTACCTGCTTCTCACAAGTACTATTCCCTGAATTAGTATAAGTTCTAATGACTATTTTAGAATAAGAAAGCCATCCTCAGTAAGCTATAAGCTGTCAATCTTCCTTTCAAACTCAGAATAAAAATAGAAATACTATTTTCAAAAATATCTCTGGTTAACTTATGATGTGAATTAATTAATTCATTCATTCATTCATCAAGTCCATTTTTTATTGAGAATCTGCTGTGTGCCTGGTGCTATACTTGTTCCCAAGAATATATGAGTAACAAGAAAAACAGGGTCTTTAGCCTTAAACAGTGATACTCTTGTGTAGTACAGAAAGTAAAAAGTGAATATAAACACTAATTTGTTTATCAGTATATGATCATTAATATATTTATATCAATGATTTTATGTATGCTGTGTATCAAATCTCAGCTTTGGGTGAGGGCTGTGATGGGGGTAAGTATGTGGACCAGGTCCTTGAGGCCCTGGGCACACATGAACTAAGATAGAAGGGGCTCCTCATAAGAGGCAGTGCCTTTGAAGAATATCACCTGAAATACTCATAAGTCACTGTGGATTTAGGGTGTAGTGATAAGAGTGAAGGAAATATTGTTGACACATTATGAAAGTGAAGTCAATAGTAATGCAGGTTTTTCTTTTCTTTTAATGTTAAAGAAGGAGAGGGAATTTAAAAATGACTCCAAGCCTTCCATGTTTTGGAAATTGTAAGCGATGGTGCAAACAAACACCAGTGGAGGAATGCTCTTCAGTGGGAGGGCCATGTGGTCCTTGTTGAATGTGTCAAGTTCAGGATCCATGAAAAATGCACCTGGAGAAGTCCAGGAGGCAGGTGATCCGGGACAAGAGAGAGATTGAGAGAGATTGGAAATCTTTGCACACACATCAAAACAGAGACCCTGGAGTAAGTCAGGTCAACCTGTCAAATATCAAGTCCAAAAAAAGAAGCATTTAAAAGAGGGTCTGAAGCAAACCAGTTAAAGGACTGTTAGAGAAACACGAATTGCAGAGAAGACTGGAAATGAGAAGCCAGATTTGGAAGGCCAACCAGAAACAGGGACTGTTGTGAAATCCAGGGAAAGCATGCCTTGAGAATTTCTTTGTGGATGGGGGAGCTAAAATTAACAGGAGAAGATAGCCATTCAAACATAGTAAAGCAAACGCTAAGGAAGTTGCAAACTGCATCCACAGCTGAAATGTAAGGACGTATAAACTCTGCATGGTTATGGATATTGCAGCGTGGAGCATTAAAACTGTAATAGAATATGCTAGACTAAAGGAAAAAAGAGAAAGAGAGAGAGAGAGAGAGATTTAGGGATGGAACTGTTAACTGCCCATATTCACAATTTGCTGGTAAACAGATCTGAAAAAGGCCGTATTTTCTCAGAGTAAAGAACGGAGTTTTCAGATTACCAAAATATGATTTTGTTGAAGATGTATTTATTTATTTGAGAGCAAGCGAGAGCCTGTGCACAAGTGGGGGAAGAGATGGAAGGAAAAAATTTTCAAGCCCATGCCCTGCTGACCTTGGAGCCCACCTCAGCTCAGGGCTGGGTCCCAAGACCCTGAGATTGTGACCTGACCTGAAACCAAGAGCTCGACACTTAACAGGGTGAGCCACTCGGGCGCCCTCAAAATATGCTTTTGAGAAAGTAGAGTACACTGGCTGGTATTGGAGAATAATTACACGAATAATCAATGAAGTGGGAAGACACTGGCTCATTTCATGCAAGGTCTTAGTAAATGAATATTGTGTGGTTCACACAAAACCATGATATGAAGGGAAATGAGTGGCTTAGTAGGTCACGTAATATAAGCGACTTGCACAAAACCTTAAAATTATGTTCAATTTACCCTAACCATAGAGGACTCTACTAACGTGGAACCCATGATTTCTTTCTTAGCTTTTTCTCAGAAACACTTACTCAATATACTTGCTTACAAAATTGTATCTTTTAATTGGATGGTTGGCCTTTAATTATATCGTGGCCATTCATTGATTCAAATGTTACTCAGGCTCGCTCACCAGATAATCTTCGACTTGTCTAAAAGTTTTACTCCTCACTTTGACTTTAGTAGATTTGAAACTTGCCATGGACCCAAGGGAATGGTCATATGTTTTCATCTCCTTTCATAGTTTTGTTCATTGCTTATTCTGAAGAATATGATTCTCAATATAAATATCACATTTATTGTAGAAAAAAGAAATCCATAAATGTAAAGAAGAAAATTAAGTCACTAATAATTCTATCACATAAAGATAGTCACCGAACATGTTTTGATGTGTTCTGTAACCCGTCTTTCCTCTTCCCCACATGTTAGAATTTATACATTTATCTGATACTGTGTGTACATATTGGTAGCCTGTCTTCTTATACACACTTTCTGGACATCTCCAGGTCTTAGAGTTTTCTTCGACAACGTGGTTTAGCGATATGCCATTGGATCATACAAATGTCCTTAGTTAAATATTCTGCTATGTTAGGCATCTTATACAAATTGTCATTACTTTTCTTTATTTTTATGACACTGTTATTACATAATTTCATGATTATGGCAATAAATGTTTCATGACATAAATAATTTTATGTGCGCCATTGCTTTCACTTTAGGTTTCTATTTGTCATATAAACTGATGTTTTAGAAAGCCAGAGAGTTCTACAGGAAACTTGTCAGATTAGCCAGGTCTTTCCCATCAGCTCTTCCCTTCACATTTTCCTTTCCAGATACAATCACTTTGAACTCCTTTAGATGGTTCCTCTGGTTTTTATATCTATTTCATATTAAATAACTATGTTTCTTGCTGCACTTTGACTTTCATCTTTAGTCTGGGAGATGGGGATTAAACTCTTAGGTCCCCTAATCCCAGGCCCCATCAGGTCCGTCTACTGCTATGTGCCCATCTTCTCCTTGTGTCCCAACAAACTTCTGTTATATGAAGAAATATGTACCAGCCTTGTCAGTAGGGCTGTAAATGCTATCCACAGCAATTCACCTGGAATTCATTAATTACCCTTTCTTTCTTACATATTTTGTAAACACACGTGGAATCATTCTGCAGTCGTCCTTTCTCTCCTACCACATGGCCATCAGGAAATCCCAGTGGATCTTCTTTTCATGCAGACAGAAGTTAGCCACTTCCCACCTTCCCAAAGAACTGCAGCAGTGCTACCCATAAATATTTACATGCTCCCAAAGTAATAATTATTGACATCAGGATGTTTATAGAGGGAGCTATAAAAATGTTTTCCAATATAATTTAGACTCATAAAATTTTAAATGGTTGTAATACAGATTTAAAAATTGTTATTACCATCAGAATTTACAATCATTAAAATCTCAAAGTACATTTTAATTATAATGGCTTAATACATAGTTCTTAATGAATGAACAGATTCCCCAGTAGTATCGCCTACTACATTATCTGCCAACATTCTAGAATCAGGAGGAAAGTTGTGTGCTTTTAGTTTTCTGTGCTTAAACAATGGAAACCCATGGGGAAGTCTCTGCCTGAGACCAGAGATGAATGAACTTTCTGCCTCAGTTTCTTAAGTTTTCGTGATAGTGGACAGGTAGAAGGCCATCGGTCTTCTGGTTGGTCTGACTCGAGTCCGAGAGAGACAGCCTGCTGAGAAAATGGGTTCTTCCTTCTCAGCCCCATTCACTGGTGGTCATCAGGGGTAGTTCACTCTGTTTCTGTGGGCGCACACCCTACCTGACCCCCTTTCTCCCTAACTGCTTCTGGGCTTTCAACTGAGATGTTCAGCTGAGCCTTGGGGAAAGAGGTGGCGATTCAGTGTCTTGGGGTTTTGAGGTCTAACAGTTTGTTTCTTCACCTGTTCCTTTGGGTGGCATGATATTTCAGAATGAGAGGGTTGGCTTTCTGAATGTACCTTATAAAGTAGCATTTCTGCCAATTGCCTAATTCAACAGTCATAACAAGTGTAAAACGATGCAGGGAACAGAGAATACTTACTTTCTAAGAACACGAGCCCCTGTTTTTCCTGATTGCATTTGGTGGCCCTTTGGGTCTTTTGTTCAGTGATTTTAGGTTGCATTTTTGGGAGAGTCTTATGGTTTTGCTTGTCTTTTTATAAAAACGATTTGCTGTCTTTGTTCTGAATTGTTTGAAGCTTTGGCAGTTCTTTGGAGTTTGTTCTTGAAGATGAGCAGAATTGTGAGAAAGTTTTCTTTTCGTTCTCAAATAATTGGTTGTAAGCAATAGTGAAGGGTCTGTAGTGTTTTCTTTGGTCAATGGCTGGAAGACAGACTTTCACAAAACTAAGTAATAAGTTACCTACAAATAAATGAATTGGACAATTTTTTTGAGATCTCTTTCAGAAAGACTTGTAAATTTCTACTTCATCTTTCATTAAAGTGTTTTGTTAGGGACACCTGGGTGGCTCAGTGGTTGAACATCTGCCTTTGGCTCAGGTCATGATCTCAGGGTCTTGGGATCAAATCCCGCATCAGGTTCCCCACAGGGAGCCTGTTTCTCCCTCTGCCTATGTCTCTGCATCTGTCTGTAACCTCTCATGAATAAATAAATAAAATCTTTTTTTTAAATAAATAAAATCTTAAAAAAATAAAGTATGTTATTACACTTGGATTCTTTTTAAGGAACAGATCTACAAAGAGTTCCCTTATACATCTCAGAGCACATTGCACTTTTTTCAATAACAGTTATAATAGAAGACATTCTGGTATTTTTTCTGGTTTGCATTAGATGCTGCCCTTGGAGCTTTTAACCTTGTTGGACCTGCATATTCTGGGCATGACATTTTATAAGTATTCCTTGCCATTGACTGAAATTATTTTTACTTCCTCACTGCTGGTTTTTTTAAATATATGGTATAGTAAGAGTGAGGGGACGAAGGGAAGTAATCAAACCAAATCTACCATCCTCAGCGTTTTGAGGAGCTGGGGCTGAACTTCCCTCCCTCTCTCTTCCCAGCTGTTTCATTCTGCCCATGCTATTTGGCACTTGAATTCAGGACCCAGCCAAAAACTGTGTGCAGAGAAGGATGGTTGATTTAATAGAGTATAGCTTATGGTTATCTTTACAAATAACATATTTAACAAGCTACTCTTTTTCCAATTAATTTTATTAGTAGAGCTATAATTTCTTGAAAGCCTACTTACTACATGTCAACACTGTGCTGTGTAGGCTTACACTGAGGTGAACTGGCATCTTCATCAACTGGTAATAATTGGCTCCACTTTGCAAACTGAGGGGCAGAATTGGGTGTATTGCCCTTGGTCATGAACACCCCAGCACTCAGAGCATGCTCTGATGCCAAGCCTCATTTTGTTGTACCAAGAAAAATTCTCTCCTCTTTTCAAACACTCCTTAACTATCATGTGCCTGTTTTTCAGCTCCTTGAGTTCTTTCTTTTTTTTTTTTTTTTTAAGACTTTTAAAATTTCTTTGACAAAGAGAGAGAGCACATAGGCAGGGGGTAGGCAGAGGGAGAGAGAAGCAGGCTTCCCACTGAGCAAGGAGCCTGATGTGGGGCTTGATCCCAGGACCCTCGGATCATGACCTGAGCCAAAGGCAGGTGCTTAACTGACTGAGCCACCCAGGCGTCCTGCTCTTTAAGTTTTTATGTTCTGTCTTCCATTTCTGAATAGTGTCACCAAACTTACCACCTCAGTGAATGCAAGATACTGGAAATACACCATTAAACTTTTATGGACTTCAGAAACCCCATTTAGACTTCTTGTTCTTATCTCAATACGTGTTTCTTTCTTTTGAATGTGCATTTCTTGTAGGATCGCAAATTGTATTGTTTATTTAATACGAGACTCCATGAATAGTGAGTGTTGTTGCACTTCCCAAAACAGTATTTTTGGTCAAATGAATTAAAAAAAATTGGAGACAATCTTTAACTGATGGGAGTCTGGATGACACAGGCACTTGTCAGGTGATCCCTCTAATCTCATGGTACAATTCCTGGTATCTTAAAACAAAAAGCTTGCAGAATGCTATTAGAATGGGCTCTGACCTAAAATAATTGCTCGTGCATTATACATTCGTTTGGGACAACCTTCATTTTTTTCCTGCTAGCACATAATGCAAAATTTTCTACAGAAAGAAGTGAAACCATCTGCAATTCAAAAGCACAAAACATCCGCTTCCAGAATTTTCTATTTTTCCTATCATGTTGGATGCCAACATTTTTATATTTAAATAGAATATTTTGTGGCAGGATATTTGAGGACTGTGTAAATATTCTATTCCTCATCAAAGTTTCGCTCAAACTTCCGCCTTTCCAGCAGCACCCAGGAAACAAGAGCGTTAGCATCCCATGACTGTCCTCTGAATCAGTTATTATGAGAGCGAATGCCAGGTTCTAACCTTGCCATGCCTCCTGCATGCATTTGTCAGTATTCTGTTGTAAGGAAGAGCTTTTTCTTCTCCCCTGTATTCAGGTAGTTCTGTGTTGCTTAGTATCACCGTGGACTGCTGGCTTCCTAGCTATAGTTCCATCCTGCAAAAACCTGGCAAACCTCACCTCTGCCAGTGATCAAGGTTAACTTCATCAGTGATTGGGACCAAGAGACATCGTGTGCCATCTGATAGGGTACGATGTGATGCACGTGCCATCCCCTCTGTGATTTGTCTGCTGAAAACATTCCTGTAAGGACAGATGAGAGAAGATCTTGAAAAGACAGAGGGATGGTTCCACATTGGAGGGAATTAAAGAGAAAGCATGACTACACACATTGGGGTGGTGGATTGCTCCCTGAGTCAAGAAAAATAGCTATCAACAACACAAATGGAAAAATTAATGAAATTTGAGTATGCATGGTGGCTAATAGTATTTAATAATGCTGAATTTTCTGTGTGAGAATTACCCTTATTCTTATGAAATACATACTAAAATATTAGAGATAATGGGACATAGACCAGTACCTGGCTGGCTCAGTCAGTTAAACATATCTAACTCTTGATTTCAGTTCAGGTTATGATCTCAGGGTGGTGGGATCGAGCCCCACGTTGGGCTCTATGCTCAGAACCGAGTCTACTTGGGGTTCTCTTTCTCCCTCTCTCTCTGCCCCTCCCCCTGCTCTTGCATGTGCATGTGCATGCTCTCTCTCTCTCTCTCAAATAAATAAATCTTTTTTAAAAAAGAGAGATTCAGGAAAAATAAAGAGAGAGTGCAAAATAGAGGGCAAGTATAAATTGGCAAATTTGGATAAAGGGCAGAGTATAAGTTTCTTAGAGTAGCTATAATAAAGTACCACAAGCTAAGTGGCTTAAGGCAACAGAAATTTATTGTCTCATAGTTCTGGCAGCCAGGAGTCTGAACAAGAAGTCGGCAGTACTGCACCCTACTGCGACCTCTGAGAGAGGCTCTTTCTTTGTCTCGTCCAGCTCCTAGCGGCACCCGGTGTTTCTGGCTGGTGGTGGCAAGGCCCCCAACTCTGCCTCTTTGTTCATGTGGCCGCCTTCACTGTGTGTGTGTTTGTGTGTGTGCGCGCCCGTCCCTGGGGCCCCTCATCTGGACCCACCTAATTGCATCTGCACCCACCCTGTTTCCCAAGATGTCCATATTCACAGCTACTAGAGATTAGGACTTCATTGTTTCCTTTTGGAAGAGGAGATGCAATTCAAGTCATAACAGGTTACACAGGAGCTCTTTGGGCTACCCTTGCGACATTAACTGAACTTGCACTTATATCAAAATAGAGTTACCAAAAAAAAATAGAGTTATCAGTAAATGTTAGCATGTGGAAAGTGGTAAAATTCCAGTATTAATGTGTTAAGAGAATTATTACTAAATGACAGGATTGGCAAGGATATTCACTGACATTAAATTGTTACAGAAAGCAACCAGTAAAATGTTTATTTATAAGATTGTGAGTTCATATGTCATCTGATAGGCAGTAGATACGAATCCTGTCTGGGGGCTGGGAGATGATATTTGAGTTCCATTTCCAACACCAAGGGACATAAGTTAGGACAAGCTGGTGTTTGGGTGGTGTGCCTTAGGGAAAATGTGTGCAGGGTTCCCCATAGGAACCATCCAACCCTCAACTGAAGAAAATATTTGAGGAGTGGGATTTTGCATGGATAACAATGATTATTTTCATTTCCCTGATGAAAACCAGTCACAATGTGATTGATTGTCTTGAAGCCAAACTGAAGAATTTGCCTCACAGGCTATATGGTACAAAGATAACATTTTGGTTGAGCTGTTCTCACTAATGCAAGTTTGTCCTAATTAGAAATTTCTTCTTTCAATAAGACCAAGGATAATGAGTGTTGTCAGTGTAAGAAATTTGACATCTGGTGATTGTGTGTGGGATATAGATGTAGGAAGATGTTTTGCACAAACACATGCATGTGTGCACATGCACACACACCTCCCAGGGCTTAGAGTACTCACAGGCACCAAATATAAATGAAAAAGTATGTGTGTCCACACTCTATTTTCACTCTCGCTATCCTTTTCACACAGCCAGTTCCTAAGCCATCTGTTTTTATAAAGTACAGCGTTCAGCTATTTTAAAATAATATATGAGCTTTAGAAAATGTATAGTGATTGCTTAGACAGTTTTTCTTGTACCATAGAGTAAGTGAAACCTTGGACATGCTTTGTCCTGTGTTTGAAAATCTCATCAAAGCCCTCACCTCATCCACCTTCTCATACTCTGAAACAGCAAAGGGGAGTGGACACCCAAGCTGGCCAGGCACAGTGAAATGTACCCACCAGCACATGGGGGAAATGAAAGTTCATGGTTACTATTGGCACCTACATTCTGCACTGAAAATAGGGAGTCCTATATCCACAAAAACACTGTAATTAATATGTGTACCAGCTCAGGAGCACTTTTTGCCAGCTTTTATACTCCGTGCTTTAGAAAACCATTTAGTTGATTCAGCATTAGTGGAATGAAATTTGAAATGTAAAAAGAATGTTGGTTTTTTTTTTATTTTTTGAGTATTTAAGAATATCATGTCTGGAAGAGAAAAAATATTTTTGAATACATATTCTTTTTCAAATTTCCATATTAAAAATGGAAAATGTCAAGGTGAGATTTTTATTGAATGATTTATTGGCTTTTGCAAAATTTAGAAAATCATTTTGTACTACTGAGTAGCTCAAAGTATTAAAAAAAGTAAGTACCAGCACAATGCATTATAAATGTTACTAATTCCCAACCCCACGGGCCATTTCCTTTCCCTATGCTAGAAATTAGACTCTCCTGATGATATTAAGGCAGGTCTCTGACATTTTGAAGAGAAATCTTACTTTGCACATCCTCAGCCCCTCAGTTCCAGTAGGATCCATTAACAACCAAAATTGCACGTTAATACTTGAGCTAGTCACGTGGAGAATGGTAATCAGTCGTGATTTTATCAATGGTGGTTTTTCCCATTTTTGTTTTCTTAATAGATGTACAATTTCAGAAGTGTATACAGCTTCTTAGGGGATCTTTGAGGATGAATGTTCTTACTGCACGTGGCTCTGTCTGTCTAGGGACCTTTCCCAAGACCAAATGGTCAGGCACCGGGACCACTGTAGGTGGGTACTCCTAGCCTGTCCAGTGGTGGAAGAAAGAAGAGATGGAGAAGGAGGAGAGGGTGAGAGGAGAAAGGAGAGAGAGGGAAGGAAGGAAGGAAGGAAGGAAGGAAGGAAGGAAGGAAGGAAGGAAGGAAGGAAGGAAGATGGAAGGAAGGAAAGGTGAGTCACAGATGTCTACTTGAAAAAACAAAGGCAGGAAACATAAGTATGCATATAGTGATTTTGTAATTTTATTCATGTACCTTTGAAAATAAAGGTCAGGCAATTTAGTTAAAAGTTATGAAACTTATAGTTCTCTGCCTTAATTTTTAATAATTAGCCTAAGTTTAGTTTTTGGCTCCTATTTTTTTTTTTTTCGGTAAATCTTTTTTAGTGCCTAACATGTGCCAGGCACTATAACAGGTGGGGGTGGGGGAGAGTGTCACAGGGAGTAGGAATAAGCTGTGTCTTAGATGAGGGAAGTTTCAACCCCCAGGGAAGGCTGGCTTCTGTACAGGGGAGAATGCCTGGTAATTGAGTAGCACAGACTGGTGAGTGATGTCATTGGAATTACAATGAATGAGCCCAGCTAAAATACTGAGCATCAAGTATCAGCTTCAGACTTACTTTGAAAGAGCCTCATTGCTTCTTATACAATAGAAAGTGTTCTCTCCAAGTATCCCATCTCCATCAGCACCAAGTTGTTCTCCTATTTATTTTTGTTGTTATTGACAAAACAGGTTTCTCAGTGATTTTCACTGTTGCCTTATCTCCAGATGTTTGGCATAGATGAGATTCCAGCTGAAGCATTTATGCACTGGGGAGAAGGAGAACACCTTGATTTACTTCTACCTATTGGTATTGAAATCAGTAATGACACCCTGTGGTTCTCTCTCTTAATTGGTCCTTTAACAATTGATACATAAATAGGTATGCAAAATCTTACCTTTCTGGTTGGACCCCAAAGGATAGGACTCCTTAGTCAAGTCTACTTAACAATATTGCCTGGAGTGCTTTCTTTTCAAACTCAGAATAAGTGTAAAAAAAAAAAAAATTAAATGTACTAAAAAGACGGTTTAAAGTCTTAAGGACCTTAAATTTACATGCTTCCATAGCTAAGTGAAAAATCTGAAATATAAGAACCTAATTTGTTCAAATACGGGAGTATCTCGATATTATTATAGAAAATAAAATGTGGTGCACTCTGAGTGGTGAGGTGAGCAATATAGTTCTCTGCAGGGCACAGAGTAAGATATGGACTAGTTTGCCACCTTGATGTACCTTTAGTTTTGTCTTCATAGAATACTCAGAGCAGTCCTTTGGAAACCTTGTGTGGAATCGGTAAGGTATAGGAAAGCTGCTTAATACAGATATAGAATAACAGAAGCAAAACCCCATATATCAGTATGTCAGATTATGAATGTTACACACTGTTTTATGTAACGATAGGAATTCAGCAAGGATATGAACTTCAGTAACGTTGCAGCCCAGAATTGTATTCAGTAAAAGGAATGGTGTAAGACTTGCATTTCTCTGGCCTGAGATCAGTGACTTGTCATTGGGAGGTGAACCCTGAAGAATCTCGGTCAGTGGGGAGATGTTCACACCATGCCCTTGGAGAAAAGATGCAAACCATGCCTGATAAATTTTACAGAGCTCATTGAAGATTTATGTGATCAAATTTTTCTCAAAAGGAAAGGATATCTGTCATTGTATTTAAGCTGGGATGAGTGGTGGCGGGTGGGGGGGGACATGCATCATCAAAGGTGCTTGATGAAGGGTGCTTTGAAGCTAAAAGATGTGTAATGGCCGTACTTAATATACTTCATCTACTAATATCTACAGATTGTGCTTTTTTCAGAAAATCATTACTGGAAAGAGGAAAACACACATACACACACACACACACACACACACAACTGGAAGCCGTTAGCCCAAGCCTTTATTAGAACATGGTAGTGTGAAAATAACTTTCAGATGACCTTCTGAAGAGAGCAGGATGCTTGAAGAGCTTATAAGGTAGTTTGGGGAAGATCGGTCAAAGTTCATAGAAAAGTTCTCCACAGAGACTCTCCGAAGATGTGGAGAACTTCTGCTGCATTGGAAACAAAGCAACCAACACAGAGATGTAGTTGTCTCTGCAGCCATGGATTGGATGTTTGGGGTTTAGCAAGAGGGTTGGGGAGAAAGATTTGGGGATGAGGCCTAGCAAAGGTCAGTTGAACGTTTTCTGGGACCCCTGAGTGGCTCAGTGGTTGAGCGTCTGCCTTTGCTCAGGGTGTGATCCTGGGATCCTGGGATCGAATCCCACATCGGGCTCCCCGTAGGGAACCTGCTTCTCCCTCTGCCTGGTCTCTGCCTCTGTCTCTGTGTCTCTCATAAATAGATGAATAAATAAAATTCTTTAAATAACCCATTGGAGTTTCTCAGAAATTATTGACTGCACTGTATTTGTCTTAAAAAAAAGCAATTAGTTTCCTGCATGATTCTACAGGGTTGTATCTAATACAGATTTTTCCAGACCTGTTTTCTGACCAACATAGAATGGAGAGTTTTGATCTGCTTTCTCTGTTAATAGTATCCATGTTATAACTGCTCTTTTTTTCTTACAGGCTGGAGCCAACGTCCTCCTGCAGGATGTTAATGGAAATATCCCATTGGATTATGCCTTAGAAGGGACAGAATCCAGCTCTATCCTGTTGACCTATCTCGACGAAAATGGTAGGCGGATGCTCTGAAAACGGTAGCGAGAGAGATTTAAAGACAGCACGGTAGTTACAGGATCTCAGGTTGATGTGCTTGACCAGATTACGTAACAGGAAGTATTTTTTCCTGTATAGCCTTTCATTGTTCCCACCACGATGCATTGTTGGTTTAGCCCATGCAGTTTTGCAAGGCAGCAGAAATCTCGAGGCCAGCAGGGAAAGAACATTTCAACAAGCATGTGAAGTCCATAATTAGTGGCCCTGAGTTTGTGATTATAATCTGCTCTCCACTGGGAGGGCATGGGAAGTGAACCAGGACAACTGAATTTTGAGTTAATGAGAGCAAGGTCATCTGAAGTGTGTTCTCCTGGGAACGGGTGGTCCTTGCAAGAATGACACGCCAATAAGTGAGGGTTTCAGCCAAGGGCAGCGTGCACGGCATCCCAGCACCCACCGTTGGTGATGCTTGGAAACCCAAATGTTGGGAGAAAGCGCCTTGGTCACGGTGCTGGCCTGAAAGGACGAGCCTGAGCTCCCAGATATATTCCCTGACAAAGAATGTTTAATTGCACAGACTAAACGTATAATTTCATGAGTAAGTTCAGCATTGGCAAAGTGGGAGGTATTTGAGATCCTGAGCCCAACAGAGTATTAAGCCGAAGAAGTCTGCCACTGTTTTTTCCTCTTTCTGTTTAGGTATAAATAACAACGAAGAAATTCTAATCCCTTCAAGCATGTTCTTTTGTCAGAGAAAAGGTTTAAAAATTTTAAGAGCCACACAGTGCTTCTGACTCTGTCTTTGCTTCTAAGAAAAGCCCTCACATCTGCCTCTTTGTTCTCTCTGCTCTTTGCCTCCTCCAGATTGCTTGTATCCAAAGGTTTATTCTGAGGATGGTGTAGAATAATAATAATAATAGTACTTAGCAGCCACAAGTTCTTTAAAAAATTACCTCATTAATTCTAAAAGCGGGGTAAGTACCATTGTCTTTGTTAGGGACCGTGGGAGCCAGGCTGTCCCGCTGAAGGTCACAGAGTCTCCCGACTGGGTGGCAGAGATGGCGCGGGGTGCGCGGTGTGGCTCCCTCCCCTCCCCGCTCATGTCTCGGGCCTGCTCCTTACATGAGGGTCACACTCAGATCTCTTAACTTCTTGTCAGCGGTGACTTGTTGGGGACAGATTTGATCACTTCTAAAGGGAGCTAAGCTTGAAGTGATGCACATCCCACTGCTGTGAAGTGTATTATTTGGACCTTTGCAAAATGTGGACGTGCAGGGCCCAGCTCTGAATTTGCATGAAGAACTCAGTCGTGTATTATTAGATGAGCCAGTTCTATTTTACAGTTTGCTGCTCTTCTTCTTGTGGGTTTCTGATAGCCACCATGGTGAATATTTCTTTTGGAAAATTGAAATTAAGTATCTTGATTTGCAAAAGACCTAACTTGACTTATAAGCCTTTCCAATTCATCCAAGGATTTTGTTTGATAAGAAATTTCAGTATTTGCAAAAGCAGTACTATCTATTCTCTATAAAGAAAAATAAGTGTATTCCTTTGAGAGGTTGTTTTTATTGTTTAGTTTTCCTTTTCTTGGAGTGTGAGAGAGGGCATGAGCAGGGGTTAGGGGAGAAGAGGGAGAGGGAGAGAGAGAGTCTCAAGCAGACTCTACACCCAGCACAGAGCCTGATTCAAGGCTCGATCCCACAGCCCCGAGATCATGACCTGAGCTGAAACCAAGAGCCAGATGCCCAACAGACTGAGTCACTCAGGCTCCCCAAGACGTTGATTTTAACAACGATTAAGGGGAAAAAAAGAGGAGGAGGCATTGACTCTGAATGGTTAGAAGAAAATCTGTCACGATGGTGGCTATCACAATGAGTTTGTAAAATACATGTTTGCTGAAACAAATTCAATTTAATGTCTCCTCATTTTTTAATTCTGTTTTCGTTTGTCACTGCTGTTGCCCTGGCCTGTGCCTCCCACCCATCTGCCCCTCCCTCATGTCATTCATTCTTCTCCCCTTCCTGCCAGGGTCCCTCCTTGCCTTATCTGTATCAGCTGCCGTGCTTGCAGGGAATACTGTCTCATTCAATTTATTTTCTGGCCTCTTTGTTGATGCACATTTTAGAGTTATCTGCAATGACAGCGTGGGCTGATAACCTCAGAAATTTCTAATACTCCATGACAAGATTTTCATTATTATTTGGCACTCGGTGTTTTTGAACTGCATTCTTAATAACTCGGTGGTTGCAAATCCTCGAATTTCACGGTGCGGCCCACAGGTTCCAGGCGGAGTAGTTATCATGCCCTCACATCAGGACGCATGTGGCAGGAGGCAGGGCGAGGTCGCGTGCAAGTTGATTACATGGAAAATCGCTGGTCACAGGTTCTAATTGTACTGTCACCACCGACATACACAGTACACCCAGGCACAACAATTAACCTCGGCTCAACGCCTGAGCTTCCCGGGCTGGAAAACGAGACAGCCGCAGAGGGCTGATGGAGTGCTTGATGCATATTGGATCTGCAGTACGGGGCAAACCAACTGGCTCCTGCAGAAGACAATTGATTATAAAATTATCCAGCGGGCAGCCTGGGTGGTGCAGTGGTTGAGCGCCACCTTCGGCCCCCGGGGTGTGATCCTGGAGACCCGGGATCGAGTCCTGAGTCGGGCTCTCTGCATGGAGCCTGCTTCTTTCTCTGCCTCTCTCTCTCTCTCTCTCTCTGAATAAATAAATAAATAAATAAATAAATAAATAAATAATCTTAAAAAAATTATGCAGCAAGGAAAGGAAACACCGTGGGGGTAGCCCAGGGTGGTCCAAGACACATGCATGGCTTGGGGAAGGAAATTTCCTTTTCACTCCACTCCACATGGGTCATCAACCTCCCCCCTCCTGGGAAAGCCATCCTTTTAGAAAACGTAGCCCCCATTTGTTCCCTGGAGCTCCTGATCTCCCCTGGTTAGCCCACTGATGTTCAGCTTCTGCCTCTGCTGGAAATGTCCCTACAAAGAGTGCCACTGCATCATTGGCCCTCTGTTGGCTGGTCACCTGTTCTCCTGCTCTTGCATCTCACTGTGACATTCAGTGACCTCCATCACACTGTTCAGTGAGACGTTGCTCCCCTGCCATTGCTCCCATGCCATGTCCATACCCTTCTCCATTCTCTCTCTCTCTCTTTTTTTTTTTTTTTTTTGGATGTGCCCTTTGCACATGCAGACACCAAAATGTTTGTGGTTGCCAGAGCTTTGTCTTTGTCTCTTCTTCCGTCACTCCATATGCTGTTTCTGGCTTATCTCACCCCCCATTCCTTGTGTTGTGACCACCTGCCTGCTCCCAGGAATACTCCTGCAGCTCGGATATCTTTGAGGACCTTCTGCTGGGCAATGAGCAATTTTATCAAGTATCAGACAATTGGAAGTAACATGCCCAAAATAGAAGTTACTGGTCTCCAAGCATGGCTTATCAATATTCCATTTTACCCTTATAGGCAGGAATCCAGGTATCCTAGTGTCACTTTTCTTTTCCTAAATCTCTCACATCGAATTGTAACCAAATTTTATCGATTCTACTTCCCTGACATCCCTCTAATACGTCTGCATCCCTCACCAATCGTGCTGTTGCTGCTTTAGTTAAAAAAACCCTGGGCTTTCTATTTTGGAACAGCCTCAGAAACTGGTTTAGCTCTCCCTGATTATTCTTCAGAAGACTCCCAGATTAATCAGTTCACAGTGACCTTGTATGTTTTTTCTGCCTAATAAGCTTCATTCCAAATGCTGTCCCTGCACCACCCTCTTGAGAATCACCCAGTGTTAGGGTGGCAGTGCGTTCCAGTTTGCCGGGGACAGTCTCTCATTAATGCCTCTGGTTAGAATTGAGGGGTAGGGATCTGGGTGGAGGGTTATAACACCCTTTGGGCTTGAACATGTTTATTTTTCTTTGCTAGAAGCATCTGCCTTTACCTGCCTGTTCAGAGTGTCCTTAGCTTTTGGATTTCTTAGGAAGCTTAATATGGAGACAAAACTTAGAGTGAAGAATTCTAGGAGGTGAGAGAAGGCCATGCTACCATCACAGGGTGGCGGATCGTATCTTAGCACAGTGGTACAGTTAGCGATATACCCCTGGCACAGAAGGGATAAGAGAGAAAAGGAAAGTGGAACTGTTACAAAGACAGTGTCATCTTAGGAGGGACAGTTAAGGAGAGTTAAGGTAGGGTTTGGGCTGACTTGAGGTGTTGGTATGATTTCAGCACAAGCACCCCTCAATGGTATCAAATGGAATCAGGCAATAGTAATTAGTGTCACATGTAACAACTTGCAGATTTCAGGCAGATTATTTTGTTTCTTATTTCCTAGAAGAAAATATTTCTTAATTCCTGTCAAAGTAATAAATCTAACCAGGACTTATATTAAGATGTTTCAGAAAACAGGATGGAAATAAAGCTTAATGTTTTTTTAAAAACACACATTTGGCTGGTTGCCCATTACAAAATAGACTTACGATGTCCAAAGTAAGTGTTGGTTGTTTATTTCCTGGAGCCACTTAAGAACCTTGCTTGGCTAAGAAAAGAAGGCATTTCTGTTCTTTTGTCTAACTGAAAACAGACTTCTGCTTTTTGCCTGAACATAAAACGAACATCTGAAATCACAGTTTACTTGACATCATATTTGATTTGGAATTAAGTTTCAAAATAATAAGACAGAATATCATACTATTCCCCTTCTGATATCTTCACTATGGCTGAAGTAGATCCCTTTCTCATGACAGGTCATAAGTGAGCTGAAATGAGTGATCTCTAATCTGTTTTTAATTTGTCTTTTATCTTTGAGCCCTATTCTTCTATCAGTCGTTCAGCTTTAACGATGTGTTTAAATAATTCTCTAAAAGATACATACCACTCCAGAAAACCTGGCCACATTATAAAGTTAGAATAATGTAACCATCAGATTCTTCTGCTACTTCCAACTGTGCAAAATTGAACACTGACATTTGAGAAATAATATTTTCCAAAATTAACTCACATGTCACATTGCATCATCCTAAAAAGAACAGAGTGATAGTTTCATTAGTTGGTTCTCAGCAAACCTCAAAGCAACTCTTAAGAATAATCTGTTAGATCTTCCAAAATGACATATGGAGGTTCCAGAGCAGGTCATCAGTGCCCCCTTCGTGTCTCTACTAACATACGTTTGCTTTGGACAGAGTACTTGAAACAAACTACATTAGCCAAATAGTGTATTTTGCTTTATTTTGTTTGATTCTTGCCTCCTTTTTATTTTTATTATTATTATTTTTTAGTAATGTATTCTTTATTTTTTTTTAAAGAATTTATTTATTTTTATTTATTTTTTCAAATTAGTGTTTTCATTTTCTTTTTTTTAATAATAAATTTATTTTTTATTGGTGTTCAATTTACCAACATACAGAATAACACCCAGTGCTCATCCCGTCAAGTGCCCCCCTCAGTGCCCGTCACCCATTCACCCCCACCCCCTACCCTCCTCCCCTTCCATCACCCCTAGTTCGTTTCCCAGAGTTAGGAGTCTTTACGTTCTGTCTCCCTTTCTGATATTTCCCACATATTTCTTCTCCCTTCTCTTATATTCCCTTTCACTATTATTTATATTCCCCAAATGAATGAGAACATACACTGTTTGTCCTTCTCCGATTGACTTACTTCACTCAGCATAATATCCTCCAGGTCCATCCACGTTGAAGCAAATGGTGGGTATTTGTCGTTTCTAATGGCTGAGGAATATTCCATTGTAGACATAGACCACATCTTCTTTATCCATTCATCTTTCGATGGACACCGAGGCTCCTTCCACAGTTTGGCTATTGTGGACATTGCTGCTAGAAACATCGGGGTGCAGGTGTCCCGGCGTTTCATTGCATCTGAATCTTTGGGGTAAATCCCCAACAGTGCAATTGCTGGGTCGTAGGGCAGGTCTATTTTTAACTCTTTGAGGAACCTCCACACAGTTCTCCAGAGTGGCTGCACCAGTTCACATTCCCACCAGCAGTGTAAGAGGGTTCCCTTTTCTCCGCATCCTCTCCAACATTTGTTGTTTCCTGCCTTGTTAATTTTCCCCATTCTCACTGGTGTGAGGTGGGATCTCATTGGGGTTTTGATTTGTATTTCCCTGATTTGCCTCCCTTTTATTACAAAGAAAAACACTCCTAAATGAATGGCATGGAATCCAGGTAGCAGGAAGCTGAGTAAAAATGACAGCTCATGTCCATTGAGCTGGCCGCAAGCTGGATACTGTGCTTGGTGCTTTCTGTGTTGTAACTCATCCTCATAATAATTAGTGAAACAAAAATTATCAGCTCCATTTTGGAGATGGAGAAACTGAGGCAGGGGATACGTTACCTTCTCCCATTGGCCCTAGAAGTGAGTACAAGACACAGCACTAAAACCCAGGCAACCTGACCCCTGAGGCCTGTGCTCTGATGTTTATCTGGCTCTAAGAGAGAAATGTGCCACGAGGCAGAGGTGCTGGGCTCTGAGGGGAAGATGGCAGCAGATGTAAACAGACTGAGTGCCCTCTGGCTATTGGTCAGATCCTATAAGTAGTGCCTGTAGCTTCACTCCTTTGGGATATATATTATTATCTGAGTGACTGTGTATGCAGAAGACTAGACAGGTTAAGTTCCTTTCCTAGAGTTGCCCCAGGGAGGTCAGCCACAGACCTGCATGGCCAGGGGATCCACCCCCATGTTGGAGCTCTGGTCCCCTGAACCCTGCCCTCCTCCTCGTTTGTGGCACAGACACAGTCAGATGAGACACGGAGAGAGAGTATGTGCTCAGAAGAGCAGCTGGTTCATAGCAGCCACTGGCTGAGAGACAGATGTTGATCATCATCACCATCATCATCGTGATTACTTTCGCTGAGAATAAGGTGGATTGTTTCCCCTTAGTCAACACCTGTGATGTTTAGGAACCAATACGGGGAACGGGATGTATAAATGTGAAGATATGAGCTACCGTGGAGATTCATGATCACGAAAGCTCAGGTTAAAATAAATTCTGAACAGGGGTGAGCAGACCTGAGCTTCCCGTGGCCACACCTTCCTCGGTCAAGTCAGATGGCCAGTTCTTCACTCCGCTTTAGTTTATTTCTCTTTATTGACATGAATAGTCATGAAATGCTTGATTGGAGTATCTCTTTAAATGTATTTTGAAAGCTTTTGAGGTCTATGGGAGAGTTGTGAGAATAACATACCCTTCATCCAGTTCCCCCACATCAACAATTTACACGGCTGTGCTATGTTTGTCCAAACTACGGAGTCAGCGTGGCTACAATACTATTCACTAAACTATAGGTTTATTTGGATCTTTCCAATTTTCTCACCATAGGTAGTTTTCTGCTCCAGGATACTACATTGCTTTTAGAAGCAACTATTTTGGCCAGGAAATTAAAGAGAACAAAAACTGTATTTTATCACTCAATTCAGTTCAATTCAAATACTTCGAGCAGTGCACCTTGATGATTTCTACCGAACCAGATAAGCAGTGAGAGTCTGCCAGGTATAAGGCATCACATCACATCTTTGGGATATAATAAGAGGAAAATTATTCAAGACTATATTCTAGCTGAAAATAGAATGCATGCCGAGAAAAACAATTAAACAGACTTTGAGAATTCAAAATAGAAGAGGGACTTCAAAGAAGAACGTGTTGAAAGAACAGTAAGATAAAACTAAGGGTTGCCCCCCAGCAGCTGAGAAGCATCTCTGCCTTCTGTTTGAAAGGCTGTTTTTCCCCTAGGAGTGGATCTGACCTCACTACGCCAGATGAAGCTTCAGAGACCAATGAGCATGCTAACGGATGTCAAACACTTCTTATCAGGTGGCGGAAATGTTGATGAGAAAAATGATGAAGGAGTAACGCTGGTAAGTCTATGTAACTGACTCTGAAATATTGCTTACGTAGAGAATTTCAGTTGATTTCTACTACATAGAATTAGATACCATTAACTTGTAAAACTATCTTTTTTTCTGATTTAAAAGTACTACATATTTATTGTAAAAATCTTGAAAACACATGAGTACCCAAAGAGCAAAACAGAAATCATGTGTGTCACTGCTCAGAGAAATCCAGGGTTTCCAGGTTGGTGTATTTTCTTCAAGCCTTCCTTCAATGTATGTTTAAAATTTTAGAATAATTTTTGTGCATTACTTAATGTGATTTTTGAAATAGAGCTTATAGGAGAATGTTTTCATTTTAATTTTAAAAGAAAAAATTATGGGTTACTCCAGTGAATGAATTTCTGAATCCAAGCAAAATCATGTCATTACTTTTTTTAAATATATAGCTGAAAGGCACAGTTGTGGTAATGTAAAAGAGAGTACAATTAAATTTGGATTAATTCTAATATAAGCATAATGTCTAATCATGAAAATTAAAAAAAATCATTTGGACTATAAACCCATAAAATGTACTTGAGCTGGGCATGCTGGAGTTAAAGTTAATTGTGGTGTATATAAATGTATTGTGGCTCAGGGAAAAGATTGAGAAAAATTAAACTAGCAGATGGGAGTATGACCCTTGAAGCATGGGATGTGTAGAAGTGTCTGGAACCAGAGATACTATTTTTACCATGGAAAAAATAAGATGTGAGGTTGAACACAGTGATGAGAGAAGTGACTAGTCTAAATGGGTAAAAGTGGTGTGAGACCTAGTACAATTTTAGATTTGTTAAATGCAAATCAATCACCTTGAGACATCCAATAGAATAATCTTCCTAGATATTGATTTTGGACTTTGAAATATAAATTTCAAAAGTCTATCAAAAACATAATGCCAAGTTATAAGCAAAGAAAACAAAGCATGTTTAGAATTTATTGAAAAATCACACATTCAAATGGAAAAATATTGTAATCAACCTTTTAAAGAGACATTTATTAATCACATCCTGTGAACAAAATAATAATGAACAAAACCACAAAAGTCCTGTTGTGGGCTCACATTTCGCTGTGGAGATACATAATATACAATATAAATGAGCAAAATATATAGCAAAGGAGAAATAGTAAAGACAAAGACAATGACATGCTGGGTGTATTGTTGACATTTTAGAGACATACAGTTAAGATGTCACTGACAAAGAAATTCAAGTAATGACCTGAGAGAGGTCTGCACACATTGCAGGTGTGCATGGGAGCATCCTAGGCTGAACATTGGTAGGTGCAAAGGCCCTGAGGCAGGTGTGTTGTGACTTGGAAATAGTACAGAGCTAAGCAGAATAAAGGAAAGGAGGGAGGTAGCTGGCCCAGATTGCACAGGGTCTGTATACCTGTGTGAGGACTCTGTAGTTACTCTGTGATGGGAACACATCAGAGGGCTCTCAAGAGAGCCAGGTATGGTCCTACTTCAGTTCTAAAAGCATCACTTGCTCTGACTGCTTTGTTAAGGATGGACTATCAAGGGGCAGGGCTGAAGCCGAGAGTTCAGTTAAGAGACTTTTCCGGTAATCCGGTGGTTGGTGGTGTGGACCAGACAAAGCTGCAGGAAGCTGAGAAGGTGAAAAGTGGCTAACTTCTGTCTGCATGAAAAGAAGATCCATTGGGATTTCCTGATGGCCATGTGGTAGGAGAGAAAGGACGACTGCAGAATGATTCCACGTGTGTTTAAGCTTGAACAACTGGAGTGATAGAGTTGACATTCAATGACGAGAAGGCAGAGGACAAGGACAAAACGAGGTTAGAGCAGGAACAGCTTTGGAAACATAGAGCTACAGGTGCCCCTGAACCATCTTCTTGGAGATGTTGAGTTTGTGGTTGGATCCTGGAGTCTGGAATTCAGGAGCAGTCTGGACGGCAGAATCAATTTCGCAAACACTGACATCTATGTGACATTGAAAGCCTTGACCCTGGATGAAATCACAGATTTGATACAGAAGGAAGAAGAATTTTGGACCAAGCCATAGAGCTTAGGAAGAAGAGAAAGATCCAGAAATGAGACTGGAGGGAGGAACTCCCAAGATGGGAGGAAAAGCAGAAGAATGAGATGTTTCAGGAGCCAAGGAAAGCAAGTATGATGATAAGGAAGATGAGGATAAGGAGGAAGTGGTTGACTATCAGATACCACTGAGGGGTCAAGTGATTGGAGATGGCGAATTGGCCGTTGGACTTCATATTGTGGAGGTCACTGGTCTTCTCAGCAAGGGCAGCTTCAGTGGGGTGGGAGCCTCAAAATCTAGACTAGAGTGGGTAATGGTTCTTTTAACACTAATGTCTAACACAGAGCAGAAACCCAGTAGAACTTTGTTTCTCTGTTTGCCATCAAATATTACATCTTCATATTTCTTTTAAAAAATACACTGCCAAATAAAAATAGTATGAGTTTCAAATACCACTAAACAAAAGGATCCACCTACTTCATTTGTGAAACTGTTGAAAGAATCAATAGAGAGCAATAAATTGCTATTGTGTTCAACCATCTTCAATTTTGACATTCTTTGTGACCTTTTTTTTTATTGAGCAGAGAGCATAAACGTTGCAAATAATTGTTTTGTAATAACTAAATGATCATCTTTGAGCTTTTTATAAGGAAAGTAACAGTGATTGGAAGGCAAGGAAGCTGTCCCTGGAAGATCACAGCATGTAGCAAGTGGCAGTTTAGATCAATTCTTGTGTCTGAATTGGTTAGACTATCGTGTTAAGGACTGCCAACCCAGAGGTGTCCTCTGGATTGTGTGTTTCTGTCTCTTCTTGGTGGGAACAGTTGAGAAGACATTTGTCCACAAATTTCTAATCCTCAGCTGGAATATGATTGTGGTTCAAATTTAGGCATAATTTCCCACACATTTAAGTTGTACAAAAAAGATAAAGCTACAATTAAAAAACAAAAAAAAAGGCCTGTTATAGAGCATATGAAAATGGGTTCCTGAGTTCCAGCCCATATATGCTCTTCGAAAATTCTGCTGTAATGACTTTCAGATACATTATTAAGGTGCTAGTTCTTTACTCTTTTGTCACAGAATTTGATAGATAACATCTGGCCTTGGGAGACACTTACTTGGTTTGTTAGAAAAGAATTATTCATGATGTGCAAACATTAAGCAATTTTATTTTGTCTCCATTTGTTATTTCGGTGGTGCCAATTCATTCCTTACTTCTGGATGAAGGCTTAGCCAATGCCATCAGCTTTCTAGCCATTTTTAGGGAATAGACCCTTTATGGTTACTTTATGTCACAACACATAGCCTCAATTTAGAGATCAGAGTGCCTGGTCCTATATAACCATGAAAGTCCCAGCTTGTATGAAGTCAGGGTTCACTGATCTTTTTTTATGCCTTATTACCTTCTAAACCTCTGGTGTAGCCATGGATTCCATGTCAGAATTGTGTTTTTTTGTATTTTTTTTAATTTTTATTTATTTATGATAGTCACAGAGAGAGAGAGAGGCGCAGAGACACAGGCAGAGGGAGAAGCAGGCTCCATGCACCGGGAGCCCGATGTGGGATTCGATCCCGGGCCCCCAGGATCGCGCCCTGGGCCAAAGGCAGGCGCCAAACCGCTGCGCCACCCAGGGATCCCCAGAATTGTGTTTTTAATGTAACAAAGACGGTGCCTCGAATTACAAAGAAAGCCAGTTATATGGAAACGTCATAATCCTAATATTAAAATTAAATTTGTGATATGTAATGCATGTGCTTCTTTATTAAGGCACTAAGTAACAGATATAACATTACCATGATTTTAAGAGTAGATTTGAAGATGGGTGATATTTGGAGGTGTATGCTATGACAGCAATGTTATAGGAGCATATTTCTTTTGATGATAGCAACATAGGTATGTAGCCTAGGTTCACTATTGAAGAATTTGCTAAATTTCAGTTGGAGCTAGAAAAAAAAAACTAATCATTTTTTACTTAAAACCCAACCAAGTTTGCAAATCCCCTGAATATCTCCATAGATCCTGCAGGGGCTGGTGGGCTCAGGTGTCGAGGATCCTGATTTCAGCGAAATCTTGAGCCTGCTGTGGCAGAGTGTTGCATCAGACTAGGGAATCCATGGAAGGGAGGGCGGCCATGGACATCTGTTCCCCTCCCGCCACTGCCTCTTCAGTGTCACCGAAGTTGAGAGAGAGGAGGGGAGGAGACAGACAGGCAGAGACACAATGAGAGCTGGAAGGTTTTGACTTGACCTTCCTTGGGAGAGTCTCCTGCTCTCTGGGCAAGAAGCTGACCCCTTCGCTTGTGAGGATGTGGATGTTCTTCATATGTCACCTCTCCACCCCCCATCGCTGGAAACCTCCAGATGGTCCTTGACACCTGCCTCAGCTCTGGGGAATCAGGGGCACCCCAGCCTGTCTCTGCTGAGCCAACCTTGCTCTTCAGGCATCCACCTGAAATAGAACTGAAAATGAACATGGCTTGTCCCTGGAAAAAACCTCCCTGTGTTTGCTTTTTGCCCTGCAAACTCATGAGTGCAGATGGATGCCAGTGTACCAGTGGCTCCCCATCCCTGCACACTGAAGCAGAGAACCAGGCTACCTCTTGCCCTATGCTCTTTCTAATCAGGAATCAAAACCAGTAACAGTGTCTCTGCCAAACTCCCAGGGACATGTGACTTCTGTCAGTGGTCACCAAAGCCAAGATCTCTTGACTTGAATTAGGGAGGAATCCAGCCCCCGCCCCAACACACACAAATTTCTCACATGTTCAGTCAGTCAGTCTTATCTCTCATTTTGACCTATTATGCCCTCAGTTTAGAGGTAGAGCTCGCAAGAAATCTAGGCAGGGGTGCCTGGCTGGCTCAGTAGGTAGAGCATGCAACTCTTGATTCCAGGGTTGTAAGTTCCAGCCCCATGTTGGGCGTGGGTGTAGACTCCTTAAAAAAATAAAACATTTTTAAAAAGTAATTAAGTCAGCTTTTGGGCAGCTGTTTTCAAATGTCCATATGTGGTCTCGCTTTTAGATATGTACTATCTTCATAGTGAAAACTGTGGTGAGAAAAATCCTCTGTTAATCTAAGACTAGAATTGGAAAAAATTTGAAGTTATTGGTTCAAAATTGGGACTAATTCCTATAGGCATTTGAAGAGCTATTCCTCAAGATTGATTCTCATTTACTCCTCACATAATTTTCATCAGTATTTGACATGAACCTCAGAGTGACCTTCCAGCGGTAGAGTGGCAGGGGTCACACATCGTAAATAAGACCACATTCAATGGAAATATATTTTAAATTTTACACATAGATTCTTTGTAGAAATTAGATTCACAAGAATAAGACTGAGTGAGTGACTTAACAATGAAGACCCAGGTTCCATGTTACACAGTCAAAAGGAGTTAAATCTGGGTGGTGAAAGCTCTTCCAACATACAAATGGGGGAAAAAACAGAAAGGGAAATACTGAGATCATTGACTACAACAAAAATTAAAATGAACATTTATGCATCAAATAATGAGCCCATTGAAGAGGCAGATAATAAACCAGGAATAATACTTGCAACAGGTCTTTCAAAGTGTTAATAGTTTTAAAATATTACGTAGATTCATATGAACGAAAAAGATCATCTGTCAATAGAAAACTAATAGAATCAATTCACCAAAGAAAATACAACTACCCTATAAATATATCAAGGAGACCCACTGGTAGGACTTAAGCACATTGAAATTATTTGCAGTCATTTTAAAAATAAGCAGTGCTGAAGACCAGAAAGCTTAGTGTCTGTGAGGGAGAGTCCCTCCACACACTGCTGGATGGGGTGTGAATTGGCACCAACATCATGGAACTCGGTGAGGCAGGGTGTGTAAATATGTTGAAAGAATGTTCATTATTTTAGAATAACTGTTCTATTTCTGGGAATTTATTAGAAGGAAAATACCAGAGAAGCAGATATAGGGATTATCCACACAAAAATACAGCAAATACATAAAAGCCCAATAATTAGGAACTGGTCAGGTAGGATGATCCTCAGTCTGAGCTCCATCACTTCACAGGTGTGACTTCTGCTGGTTGATCATTCTCTCTGTCTTGACCCCAGCCTCTCCCACCACCTATATGAGGAAAAGGCTGTTTCCACGAGGATCGCACTACCGCAGACTTCTAACTGGGGTCTGGGACTCTTGTGTATTTTCACATCTGAAAGGTTCTGGGACCTGAGGATGGTTTTGATGAGTAGAAGGAGGCTACACGCCATGCTTAATACACACCACTGTGCCTTCACGGCTGGTGTGCCCGGGGAATGCTGAAGCAAGTGTGTAAATGGTGTCCATCTTCCAGAGTCGAATGTTCTAATACAAGATAAGGAAACTGTTGGGGAGGAGGTGGTTTACGGGAAGAAGAAAGATGCTGTATTTAAACCAATAAATTATGGGACAAACCAAGGTTTGTTAGAAGCACTAGTATTGTGCTCTTACCCTGGTGGCCTGGCCAGCTCGGGTGTCCACTGCCCTTTGCTGTTTCAGAGTATCAGTGCTGGAGAATGCAGAAGAACGTGGCTTCAGCCCATGGGGCCAGGCTCCCCTGGGCCAGTTGCCTACATTAACTCATCCCAGCTTTTGCAGCTGCAAAACCAGGACAGTGATAACTGATCACAGGCTGTACAGGCTAGGGGGAATAATGATAGCTTTTAGGGGCGGTGTTTGTGAAGCTGCTCTGAAACCTTGTCCTGTCTTGTAACTAGATAGGTGATTTCCAACTTGCCGTAATTTTCCAGAACTGTCCTTTTGCAGTTGTCCTTCCAAGAAGCTGCTAATTGTCTACAGAAACAACAGCTGCTTCTGTGTTTCTCATAAGACCCCATAAAATAGCAGGAGAGGAGTAATCTAAGACACCACAGTGATAAGCACTTTCACGCTTTGGTGCCTGACATCTTCCAGTAAATGTCAGGACAGGGCAGGGATATAACTTAATTTCAGAAAACAGACATTTTTTAAGCTCTAACTTAGTGATGAGAAATGTCCCCTGGGGTGTCTGGAGGCTTGTTTATGGATTCAGAAGTTGAATGCCTGTAGAATCAAGGTAAAGGCTCTAAGCTCTTAATATTTTACTCTGATGAATTTTTAAAATTCTGTTATCTCTTGTAAAGAAGTAGAAAGACTCAAAGTCAGGGGTTTTTGCTGTCCTTTTGAGATTGCCTAGGATTGAATTTGCCTCCAGAGATGTCACTGGGAGCTCATGCTTTGGATTGCTTTTCTACCCAGTGAGCCAAGACTTTCCTTCTAGTCTTTTCCTTGAAAACAGTGCCTGAGATGGCGGGACCCGGAGTTAGGCTGAAT
This sequence comes from Canis lupus baileyi, assembly GCF_048164855.1. Lineage (NCBI taxonomy): Eukaryota > Metazoa > Chordata > Mammalia > Carnivora > Canidae > Canis > Canis lupus. The sequence goes on along the minus strand of NC_132854.1, from coordinate 4,004,198 downwards.
TTGAAATGGTCGAACCCAATTTTTGCCCCGTGGAAAGCAAGTCTTCTCATTGAGGAGTTTATCCTTAATGACAAGTGAACTTGCCTTTGTGACTATCAGGTGCTAAGCAACAAATGGACAGCTCTTGGTGCAGTTTTGTATTAAAAGTGGAAACCTTCCCAGATACAGATGTTACTGCACACAGATCAGAGTAACCTTTGAATCATTATCTGATCATTCAAGTAATGTAGACTAAATTTAGGGGCAAGTGAAAGATTGGTTTTCTAGGAGAACAAATGTATAAAGTTATATTTTTCTAAGAAACTTGTGGGCATTTTATTCTTGGGACTGTTGGCTAGACTATTAACAAGGTAAATTCTTTGTTTAACTAGGCATGAGAAGATTGATATGAAACAATCTCTTAAAAAAAAAAGAAACAATCTCTTAATGTTTATGCCTTAAATTAGACAAATATATTTGTTCTTTCTGTGCAATGAAGTATCAGAAATAAGCATGGAAGTACACGCTATATATTTAAAGAGCATGATTAAGTCCAAAGGTGGAAAAGCAAATGTTTTTGCTGAATGTTATTAATATATATGTACACGTATTTAATAAGTCCTTTGACTTTATTGTAATTTTATCTTTGTAATAAAAACAGACAGAAAGCTACAAAAATCCAATGCTACAAAACCAAGAAGAAATCATTGGTTTTACTACTTTTTTATTATTTTTCTTTTTCCTTCTTTATAGCTTCATATTAAGATGTTCATGAAATCAATTAAGTAGTTACTAAATAACATAATTAAATTGGGTATGATGATCGTTTACTTACAAATCAAGGCTGCTGTGTTAGAAACAGGAATTATCTCATCTGAAAGTCCAAATCATTCTCCAAACCCAGATCTCCTCATTACAATGAGCATGCTCCTAGGGCTTCATGCTTAAACCTCAGGTTGCATTTGCAAACTAAACTGGGAGCGTGTTCAAGTGAGAGCTGCATGATCATTTTAGGTCCAGCAGGATTAACTTATCCGGTGTGCCTGCCCCTATTACCTGTTCCAGAGCATCAAAATGTTTACATTTCCTGTTGTCATTTATGTCCTCGAATCTCCTCCAGTCACATCAAATACAGGGCTAGAATTTCAGAGCCACTCACTACTTGTTTGACTTTTGGGCAAGAAATGGTAAAGCGATCAATTATTATATTTTGTATTTAAAAGTATTCAGATTATAGTAGAAAGGATGCCACAGAGGGAAATTGAAATTATATGAAAAAGTGTTCAGAGTCAGAAGGAAAATAATAATGAAGCCATAAACTTTTGTTTAAAGAACAATGATGTCCACTTATATTAAAAAAACAAAAATGCAAAGAACAATGATGTCTACTTATATTAAAAAATAAAAATGCATGTATGTTCTTTTTTAAAAGGTATTTTTAGATTTAATATTTTATTAGCTCTCTTTAAACCACTGAATAAATTGTTTCGATGTTCCTGATTTTTTAAAGTTACATAAGAAAATATTTCTTTACTGCAGTTACATATGGCATGTGCAAGTGGCTACAAGGAGGTGGTGTCTCTTCTCCTCGAACATGGCGGAGACCTCAATATAGCAGATAATCAATACTGGACACCACTCCATTTGGCAGCAAAGTATGGCCAGGTAAAGTGATCTCCTAAATTATTTTTAAAAAATAATTATACAATTAATGCATCATTTCATATTTAATTTTTTATTTCAAATTTATGTACTGGTCAGTATGAAATTTAACTTTTAATGGCATTCTATTAGTCAACAAATATTTTTTATGGTTGAAAGAAAACATGTTTTAGAAGAATACATAAAACATACATTCCTTGGGAATCTGCATATTATAGTCAAAATTGTTGGAGAAATAATACAAATTAATAAATATTTTTCATATAATGGACTTATTATTTCTTAACGTTCTATAGTACTTATTATAGTTTATAATTTAATGAATTGTTAATAATTCTACTTGTTCTCTATAGTTAGTAGAAGTAAAGCAAAATTACATTTTATGTTTTAGGTTTTCACTCTAAATTATATTTCATCTTAATGAATAAGGAATTAATAGCAGATTTTTTTTCCTCTGAATTGATTTTTGGCCATAGCTAATACAACTTGAGTTAGTATCATGCAAATTACTCTCTCACCAGGTACCATTATATCATAAGGAGGAAGCAAACTGACTTTTAAACAATTTTATGTGGCTGAATGTGACGGCAGTGTTTATAATAACTGATTAATATTGAAATCTATTTATGCAACACACAGTATTCTGTGCTGGAGAAAGCCTGAGTAATTCTATTTTAGAAGAGAATTCATTGTTACATAAATATGGAGTCTTGGGTTAAACTTGTTGATTCTCAAACCTTGACCTGGGGATAACAATCACACCCGTTAAGTTCATAGTAAGTTAAGTCTCTTAAGTACTAACTGGTATGCAAAATACCGATCATAAAATCTGAGTACTGTAGTTGAAATAATTGAAACCGTTTGCATTTCACACTACTTTTTAAGACTTTTAATATTTATTTATTTGGGAGAGAGAGAGAAAGAGAGACAGTGTGAGCATGAGCAGGGAGGGAGGGCCAGAGGAAGAGAGAGAAGCAGGCTTTCTGCTGAGTAGGGACCCCGATTCCAGGGCTTGATCCCACAACCCTAGGATCATGACCTGAGCTTAAGGCAGCTGCTTAACAGATTGAGCCACCTAAGTGCCCTGCATTTCATGTATTTTAGAAAAAAAACATTGTTTAGGAAAAGTCTTTCAAAATAATAAAAGCATTATTTGCTTTGACAACATTTGCTGCGTGAAAAGGTTCATTCCTTCAATCAGTGTTTCTAACAAGCTCTTTATTAAGTTATTAAAACTGTGTTTTAATCAAGTGAATGTGTGAGTAAATGGATAGGTTAAGGGCATGAGGCTGCAGGTGGCTGAAGTTGTTGGTCTCAGGAGTCCAGGAGCCCCAGGTCCTCCCAGTAGATCATAGGAGTATTGGGGAATCAGTAACCTTGGTACACACATTGGTGCTGTATTTCTAGCCCCCTACTGCACTGGAGGATGCTGGGTGTGAGGTTTTGTCTTTAGTAAAAAGTAGAGAAGCACACATAGAAGCAAGTATGGTTTTCTAGAACACGACCTGTTGGTCTGTGCTGAAGAAATGGTAATCAGTGAATTATCAGAACGTGCTCATCATAGTCAGGGCTCCCTCTGGAAGGAGCTAAATCTGCAAGGGAGCAAGAGCTTGGTAAATGCAACAGAATGCTACTTATTACAACTCAATTAAGGGTTTCATTTTACCCAATTTTTCTGACTGGACTTTTAGATTTTGGATCAAGAATCCTTTCAAAGAATACAAATTGGTTCCATTTAACCACTTTCATAAGATAATGTTCTCTGGGGGAATTGGGCTAATTTTTTTTAATATATTAATATTTTTTTATTGGTGTTCAATTTACCGACATACAGAATAACCCCCAGTGCCCGTCACCCATTCACTCCCACCCCCTCCCTCCTCCCCTTCTACCACCCCTAGTTCATTTCTCAGAGTTAGCAGTCTTTACGTTCTGTCTCCCTTTCCGATAATTGGGCTAGATTTAACAGGTTTTATTTAAAGACATGCTTTGGACAAAATCTATCACTATTTCTGTTATTAGACATTTAAATAATTTTTATCAGAAGCTGGTGTGTGGTTTTTGTTTTATTTGATTGCACGACAAATGAAATATTTGGTATGAGGTGGTGTATTTTATTTGTTGCTGTATTTTTTGGTTCTGTGATTTCCATTTTTTTTTAATTGAAACTTCTGTGTCTTTGATGGAATTTCCTATTTTTTTCATTTGTTTTGGAAGGATTTGTAGTTGTTTGTTGAAGCATTCTTATGAGAGCTGCTTTACCATCATCATCAGATGATTCTGGCATGATTCATCTTGTTGTTGTCATCATCCTTTCTCAATCAAGCTGTGACTTCCTGATCTTGGTGTGACAAGTGATTTTTTTAATTGCATTTTGGAAACTTCAGCTATTGTGTTAGGAGAATCTTGGTCTTCTATAAATCTATTTTAGTCAGCCTGTGTAAGTTTGGCAAGCAGGACCTGGTCTACTCCAATGGGTTGTGGTTCCAATGAGAGGTTAATTTTCAGACCCTGTAAGGTGCCATTTTGGTCCACTTGGCTTATCTGGTGTCCCTGGGGTTCTCACTGTTTTCTTCTAGTGCCCCCAAAGGGGTGGAAGAGGTTTTCCCATGCGAGACTACTTCTTGTCTCGGGGTGAGGTGAGGGATTTCCACAGGGGCAAAAGAGTTTTATGGCTGGGGGCCTGTTGTGGTCGTATGCTCCCTCTTGCACCTGCCTCCTCCCAGCTACTTTTGCCTCTCATCGGGGAGAGGAGTCTCACCTCCATGGAAGAAGAGTGCTTGCCATGGCACTTCATATTAGCAGATCCTGGTGCTGGACTCACCTGAAGTTGTCCGAGGGACACAGTTGGGACGTGGGAGGGATGCATCAACCAGGCCCTCTTCTGCCACTAAGTTGGGCTGGGAAATACCAGTCTGGGCCAAACTTTGATTGGGTGAGGTTCCTGTCTGTGGTTCCTCCCTTTTGCAGGTCCTGAGCCAGTTTACCTTACTCCTTCCCTCTTCAGAGTCCTTGGGTTTACTGTAATTAGCAGGGAAGATCAAGAAAGAGCCACTCTAAGTTGGAATGTTTTAAAACAGCTGCTCTGTTCCAAAAGAACTCCTTACTTCTGAAAGCATCCTGAAGCTTAATAAAGAGTGACAAAAGAAAGTTAATTTATGATTATTTTCACATGAAACCCATCTGTGGGCAGAAGAGAAATGGAGATGCATTTATGCAACTTCTATTCTAAAATGTCTACTGGGATTTTTGATTCTGTGTGTTGAACATGTCTCAATGTGACTGAATATTACTGACTCATATTTTGAAAGAATATCTAGATGTTTCTGTTCCACTTCCTGGAAGCTATATTGCTAAGGCAGCAAGAATTAGCACTGTCAGAAATTACATCCATTAGGCAATAGGATGGAGCTCCAGATCCTTTTTCCAGTAGTGTGCCTGTGACGTTGGAGGACAGGAATTCTGTGTGAAAATAAGGAATTGACTTTTCAGGGGTACACAGGAAAATCTACAGAAATAGGAAGTTTTACCCAAGAACCTACATTTTTAAAATAAGATTTTATTGATTTATTCATGAGAGACACACAGAGAGAGGCAGAGACAGAGGCAGAGGGAGAAGCTGACTCCTCGTGGGGAGCCTGATGTGGGACTCGATCCTAGGACTCCGGGATGACGTTCTGAGCCGAAGGCACATGCTCAACCACTGAGCGACCCAAGTACCCCAAGAAACTACATTTTTAAAGTGCCTACCATTGAGCTTTATTATAGGATCCTGTTAAAAAACAGGATCAGAGTCTGATAAAATTTGTATCATGGAAAGAGACATTTTATATAACCATGACACAAGACTAATGAATATATTAAACTAATAAGATGGGTTGGCTATATGGTTTAAAAATATGGCATTTGGTTTTAGTAATGAAAGTAGATTTTTTAAAAGGATTTTATTTATTTATTTGAGAGAGAGAGACAACAAGAGAGCACAAGTGGAGGGAGGGACACAGGGAGAAGGCTAAGCAGACTCCCCGCTGAATGGGGAACCTGATGTGGAGCTTGATCCCAGGTAGACTCTTAACCAACTGAGCCACCCAGGCACCACATGAAAGTAGATTTTTAACGTGTTTCATTTACACAGTTATATTTAACAACAACAAAAAAAAATGTTTCAATATATACCAAGCATGATACCCGCCATGCCTTGATAATGTATGACTATATGGACTATAAGCCCAATATAATGGCCACTCCGTTCCTAAGGCTTCCTGGAGATTCCCATCTCACACAAGTTGTAAGATAGAGGAATGATTAATGAATAAAGCAGGGAGAATTCATGGATAGCAGTGCTCTCACCCCATTACTTGCCATTTTTGAACAATTTTTCAAACTTTGGGTTTTCTAAATCTATGTGTTCAGTCTAGAGAAAGAGTTACAAACTTATATGGGAAATGTGACCCAAAGCTATGTTTACTTTGCAAGATGCAGACTGATCAAGATTGATGTTTTTATTACCATTCTTCAGTGCACCAGTTATATTTCTAACGCTGATCATTTATTAATGATAAGTGAAGTAAGAAACACTTTCCAATTGCTCCATTTATTCTTTCAAAACCAGCTGAAAACCATTTGACCCCAACTTTTTAAAAAGTGACTTTTTAAAAAATTATTTCTTGTATTTCCCAGACACTTCCCTACACAAACACTGTATTTCATTCTGCCTATCCAAGTGATTAAGCCAGCTTTGTTCTGAGGAACATGGCCTTCTCGCTGGCTCTGAGCATAGCTCTACCACTGGCTGGCTGTGTGAACCTAACAAGCCTCACTGATTCTTCTTCCATACAGTCTGGCCCCAGGGTCTTCAATCAATGAGAACTATCAACCTCTGGTAAAGAGGGGATTTTTACACAGCTCAGGAGATTCTGGGGAATGATGAAGGCAGATGCATTAGACGTGTGTTAACATCAGTTGGTGTGTGTCCTGGTTAATTGATCCAGTTGTTACATTTGTACAGACAAATGTCTGACACAAAGGTTTCCAGAAATGGCCATTTATCATGTTCAAATGAGGCAGATTTAAAAACTAATGTCACCTTTATCCTCTGCTTCTCTAGAAAATGACTAGCCATTAGTTCCCTATTTTCTAAATCCTTATACATTTTAGTACCAAGAATAGATCTGAAGATCACATGTGTCTATTCCATTTTGCTCCATTAGGCCTGTTCAGGTGGAGTCTCCATCAAAATGTAAGCTTTGAGCAGTGAGGGCTGTTTGCTTGCCCTCTGTGCTCAGTGTCCAGCCAAGTAACCAAAGGAATTGAAAGAATCAACCAAAGTATCAGAGGCAGAGGGTTTTTTTTTTTTTCTGTTAGAATATATGATACCAAACCCAAAATAGTATTCTTCAATTCAGACTAAAAAGACAACTAGGAGATCTATATTAATAGATTTTGAGTAAATTGTATCTCAATTATTTTGTCAGGAAAATCCCATCTGATATATAGAATTATATTTAAAAACTATTAACTGTGAAGATGCCATTTAATATTTGGTTTGGAAATAACTAAGAAATAGGTTTCATCTGAATATAAGTTATATGGATGGAAGATTTATAACTCTCTAAAGAAATTTACTGTAAATAAAGATATCTCAGTTTAGAAAAAAAGCTTTAGAAATGCTAACATTTTAAAAGATTAATGGCATTTTTAGAGACATTCATAGCAATTTCATTTTCTTACAAATACCTTACAATTATAAACACCTTTATGGAGAAGGTAGTTTGTAATTTATAGCAGTTTTTCTTACTGACATTTATACTGGGATGGCATATATATTTTAACACGTCCTTTTATAAATATGTTAACTTTCCAGTGAGAAAAAGGAGATTCTTGTTCTTGTCTAAAACTGAGACCTGAATAATTTATGTGACCAGTGTCTTTTGGTTCCACAGTTCTTTCATGAGTCGTATGTACAATAAAATTTGATTCTAGCCTTGGACATATTTTTGGTGTTTCTAATAGGATTGGTCAACAGTACAACAAAAGACAAGAAAGTAACTTCACTGATGCTAAAACCAAAGTATCCTTCCCTTCAAAAGTATTTTGTATTACACAACCTGCATCTCCTGATGTTCAAAAGAATCTTTTGTATTCTCAAAAAATATTTTTACCCAAGTTCATAAGCATTGAGAGATACTCAGAGGGTTTATTAATTATTATTATTATTATTATTATTATTATTTCTTTGCTTTGGGCAAACATAAAGTCACTCCCTGGTTTTCCTCCCACTGCTCTGAGCACTCAGCATTGACAGCTCTGTGCTCTGTGCAGGGTCCCTCTCTCAGTGTTTACACATCTTTAGGGAATCTCCAACCTTGCAGCTTCGAGCCTTCCATGCCCATGGCTCCCAGAGCTGCCTCTGTTTCCCTCTCACTTTGCAGACCCCTGAGGACCACTGCCCAGTGGGTGATCTCTACCAGCCTTCCCAACTGGACTCCTGTACAAAGGGAATGATCAGTTCCTTTCTCGACCCCAGGTGTTGTCCTTTCTAGGTGTCATTTACTCACCACAAAACTGGGTATCATCCTTCCTCCTACCTCTCCATCTTCCAGTATCTAATAACCGCCCCCTACCTAGGAATGGCTTGGGGCTAGGTGAGGTGTAATTACAGCTCCTACCCTATCCAGGGCGGCACCATCCCTACCTGGGGATTGACCCACCACCAGCCTGTTGCATCACAACTCCTGCACATGTAAGCTTTGTCACACAGGTGTCCTCACAGTGTCTCCCCACAACATCTTCTGCACTGCTGGGGACAGGAAACACACACTCCATAGCACAGTTTGGGAGTCTGTGTGCCCGGGCTTCATTCCCTAACCTCTCCCCAACCAGGTTGGAGCATGTAGCCACACTCGACCGCTTCCAATTTCTGGACTGTGCCATTGTGTGCCTCCTTTCATGTTCTTGGCTCTCCCTGAAATTGTCAAGTGGCTCAATCTTACATGGGGGACCACACGAAGATGCCACTTCAGTGACTGCATCTCCCAGTTACCTGAATTCCAGTGAGGAGGCTCCTGCATATATCCAATGTGTCCCCTGTGTCTCTGGAACACATCAGTCATCACAGAGCCTGCAATTGCCCCTTCATTTGTCCCCACTGCCCTCCAGTCTTGTGACAACCGAGTGTGTGGACAGAGCCCTTTCTTATCAGCACAGGGACCGACCTAGGACTGGCAGTTCTGTTCACGAATGAGGGAGCCCGAATCTACCCTGGAGTGGCAGGTGCCTGTCTGTCCAGCCGACAGTGACTGCATCTACGCCGTGGGGTCTCGAGCCCATGAGCCTACATGCATGCTGGCTGGCCAATGGGAGGGATGGTCCCCAGATGCACGTGTCTGTCACCAGAGCCCCAGAAGAATGGCATGCAGGCAGAGAGAGTCCAGCCAAGGGTGGGCAGCATGGACAACATCTGTAGGGTAGCATAAGAGGTCATCAAGGAGTCTGACCGGGAGGAGATGCAGGAGAAGGAGGCTGCCACGTAGGAGGGAAGAGGGATCATCCCTGGAAGGATAATCAGATACAGGCAGGATTGGAGAGCCTGTGTTCTCAGGGATGGAGGCAGAACTCGTGTGTCTAATGTGAAATCACAGTTGGATCACAAACTGGGGTAATATTAACAATTTATTAAATGGTTTTGTATTTTATGCCTGAAATCCTTCAGGGGTTTCTGAGTTGGAGGCATTTACCCACTATAATGTAGAGCTTGCACCAGTGGGGTAGGAGATGCACGCTGGGAGTTCTGGGACCTTTAACACTCCAGTTTCTTATTATTTCATTAAGTGAAATAGCGTCTCAACTGGAAACCAGCTATGTCCAAACACTCATTGCTATTGTTCAACTTTTTAAAGAGGTCATTTAAATGACCATCATGGAATTAATTTTGCTAAATTCATCCAAGCTGAAGGACAGCTCTCTAAAGAATGAAGTCCATATGCAGCGAAACTTGCATGGATTTAAATTTCAGCTTAAGTACATTTTCTATTAGCCACACAGGGTCTCCTTTTACACACTCATCACCCCCCTACACACACACACACATACACACACACACAGTCACCATATCCTGTGGAGCCTTCGGTGATTATAAACATTCTTGTCCTACTGGTGACAGATTCTTACTGGATTACACACCCGACTTAGTCACATTTGAAGCAGTTTACCTGAAGGTGTTTTGCGAGGGTAAAGCAAATGTTCCAGAGGAGAGAAATTGCAATTAGCACAGGCCTGTTTAATTTAGTTCTATGCCATGCCTCCCTGATTTCTGATGGGAGGCACATGGGAAATACTGACTCTAAAAAGAGAAAGGAATTCCCCAAATGAGAGAAGTTTCCTTCTTCCACACATGAGTGCTTTATTTTTATGGGCCTGAAATAATATGAAGTGGCTTTTATTGCTAAAGATTCTTCTGTAGGAAACATTTTGCTTTTATTCCTTCGGTGCTGTCTGCACTTCTGGTTGAGAGAAGTGGTTCGCTAAGAGATTGCACAGGTTTCTCTTTGGAGTCTGGACGCACTGAATTGAATTTGGAAACGCAAAGCAATTGTTAGACACTGATAGCTGACATTTTTTGCAGAGATATGAAAGCATTTAGGTTTATGACTAAGTCTTTCAAATCTATGAAAACTGAAGGCAATCTTAGCTAATTTGGGGCGTTTTTCCCTTTTCTTCTTCCTTTACTTCCTTTGTCCTTCTCTCTCTCCTGCTCTTCATCTCTCTTCTTCTCTTTCGTGTGGTTTCAATGCAAGCACATCACTCTCATCTTTAATATAAAACGAAACTCCTTCCTATGCCAATTTTAATGTCCTAGGAATATGCCCTCTATATTTTATCTTTCATACTTAAAGAGTATCTCTTTCTTTAGTAAACTATTTGGAAATAAAAATAAACTACATATAAGCACTCTGCTGTAACATAATTTAAACGTTATTGATATAATTTGTGTTCTATGAAACCAACACTCTGGGAAAGCTAACAATGAGCAGACTATTTAAAATCTAATTAAATTTTTAATGAGAATACTAATAAGAACAGTCATTGGTAGGTGGGGAGATGCCTCTGTGTGCAGGATGCAAAGCTTCGTGTGTGGGGAGAATACCATAGCACATGTTACAAGAGCAAAACCCAAGATTGGAAAAACCAGTCTCGTTCTCATTACTATAATAAAGCAAAAAATGGAAACAAAGACAAAATTGAGAAAGGAGACAGAAGGTTAAGAATAACAAAGGAGGGCAGCCTGGGTGGCTCAGCAGTTTAGCGCCGCCTTCAGTTCAGGGTGTGATCCTAGAGACCCGGGATCAAGTCCCATGTCAGGCTCCCTGCATAGGAACAATTCCAATTAAAAGCCTAAACACTTTCTTTTAGAAATTGAAAAGTTCATTCTAAAACTTTTTTAAAGATTTTATTTATTTGTTGATGAAAGACAGAGAGGCAGAGACACAGCTGGTGTCTATCCAACTCGGTTTAAGAATTTGAATGAGAATATTTAGTTTCCTTACTCAGCAGAACATTAGTAGAGTGCTACTCAGGTTCTGTAGAAAAACAAACAGTAATTAAATAATAAGATGTTATTTTAATGTCCTTCTTGCAATAATATTGGCTTTTTCTTTAAAAAAAAAAAAGATTTTATTTATTCATCATGAGAGACACAGAGGAGAGGCAAAGACATAGGCAAAGGGAGAAGCAGGCTCCCTGCGGGAGCCCAATGCAGGCCTCAGTCCTGGACCCCGAGATCATGCACTGAGCCTAAGTAAGGGAGACACTCAACCACTGAGCCACCCAGGTACCCCCAACTCTAAAATTTGTATGGAGATACAAACTACCTATATAGACAAAATTATCTTAAAAAATAAGAAAATTACAGGCTTTTTTCAAGACTTACTATAAGTGTTTTACTTAAAAGATTTCAATATTGGCTATAAAGCTACACTAATCAAGATAGTTGGGGAATGCAATAAGGATAGACAAATACATCAATGAAACATAGAATAGAGTCTAGAAACAGGCAGGGACATATAAAGTCAATTAATATTCTACAAAAGTACCAAAGCAATTCAGTAAAAGAAAAAAGTCTTCAAGAAATATTGATAAAAAATGGATGGGTACTGGACCAAAATAAATTTGAGCCTTTTTATGCCATATCCAAAAACTCGCTTGAGAGAGACTGCAAGTATAAAAGTTAAAATTATAAAGCATTTAGGAGAAAATATAGTATAATATTGTCATGACCTTTGAGCTGACAAAGAGTTATTTGAACATAAAGAGGCTAACTGCTAGTAGAAAAAAAAATACAGATGTTGTACTTTAACAAAAGCAAAAGTTAAAGTATCCTTCTGTTCTTAGAAAAACATTTTCAAGAATATGAGTAGGCAAGCCATAGAACAGGAGGAAATATTTGTAATACACATATCTATCTGACAAATATCTCTGGAGCACATAAAGAGCACAGATCACTTATACAAAGATAAACACTCCAGTGATAAATGGGTGAAGAATTCTCGAACAGACAGTTCACCAAAGAAAATCTAGGAGGGGCCGCTAAACAGAGGGAAAGGTGTTCAGTATCCTTTGTCATCTCAGAAATAAGTTAAACTAGACTGAGCTATTACTTCATGTCCAGTTGGATAGCTAAATTTTTAAAAATGTCAATATCAAATGTTGGAGAGAATGTGAATCTAGGCATATGTAAATGCACAATAACAATTTTTTAAAAGATTTTATTTATTTATTCATGACAGACAGAGAGAGAGAGCGGCAGAGACACAGGCAGAGGGAGAGGTAGAGAAGCAGGTTCCATGCAGGGAGCCCAATGCGGGACTCGATCCTGGGTCTCCAGGATCACACCCCAGGCCGAAGTCAGCGCCACCCCCCCGGGCCACCGGGGCTGCCCACAAAATTATTCAATAGGATGTGGAGAAACAGGAACTCTTGTTGGGAATAGGAGTGTAGATCTGAGCTTTCTGTAAAAACAATTGGAGCTATCTAAGCCATTTTGATGATATCCTAATCTTTATCCTGGCGATTTCAGTCCTATATGCATGTGTCCTGAAGAGACCCTTGCACATGTGCACCAAGAAAGCCAGATGAGAGAGAATATCTGTAGCAATGTTATTTGTAAAAATAAGTGCCTGAAAATGGCTTGAATGTCCACTGAAGAGGGCAGGTAAATTGTGATATATTTGTACGGTACAGTTATGTGCAGCCAGGAAAATGAATAAATCTTATTTATATCCATCACCTCTGATGATTCTGGAAAATGCAGTGTCAAGTCATGAAAGCAAGGCATCAACGAATATATACCCTGGGATTTCACTTCTGTAAATGTTATAAACAGATAAAACTGAGCAATATGTTGTTTGGGAAGTACTTCTGTACAGAAGGCTTAAACAGATCAGGAAATCATAGCAATAGCCCCAAATTCATGAGAGCGGTCAACTCTGGGAAATTTGGGGAAAGGAATAATGTTGGGAAGAAACATAGAAAGATACCATGAATGGCCTATTTTTTTTTTTTTTTTTTTTAAGTTGGGTGGCTGAGTCCATCGAGTGTCCGACTCTTGATTTCTGCTCAGGTCATGATCTCAGGGTCCTGGAATCGAGCCTCAGGTTGGGCTCTGCGCTCAGCAGGGAATCTGCTTGGGTCTCTCCCTCTCCTGCTCCTCCCCTCCATGCTCTCTATCTCTAAAATAAATAAATCTTTAAAAAACTAGGTTGGACACACTGGAAATTACTTCATTATTGTTCTTTCAGCGGTTCATGTACATTATATGTACTCTTTGAATTTATATTTTATAATAAGGTTTAAGGAATATATCAACCTCTCATCAAGTGGCTTTCTTCTTATAGCTCAAGATTTAAGTTTTTCTGACTTCCACGTGACTTTAGTTCATATCGCCTGTGGGGCTGTGGAGACTGTGGATGGTACCAGTGAGACTTGAATGAGTCGCTAAATTAAAACAAAAAACATATAGCATGTAATTCCTCCCACAAGGTGCCCTAAAATAAAGCTGAAAAGTGTTAAGTGAGCCTTTTCAAATCCTCAGCAATTTATTCCTCATCTGATAAGTAATTTTTGGTTTGAATGTCTGTCTATTTTGTTAAAAGGAACTGGAAAGAGTGGAAGCAGAGAGAGTAAGAAACATTTAGGGTGGGATATACTAAAGCTCACTGCAGCAGGGCTCTAAGTGCCCTGGAGACCACCCCTGTGTGCTACTCGCTGATGAATCTTCAGTCTCCAGTGCACTGGTTCTTATTTCAGCAAATGTTTGTTTCAGACAAACCTGGTGAAGCTGCTTCTGATGCATCAGGCAAATCCAAACCTTCTGAACTGCAATGAAGAGAAGCCTTCAGGTAGGTTATGAGCATCCTGGGAGGCTGTGCACTCACTGATTCCTTCCTGTCCTTCCAAACTTGTTCATCCATCATAGACATAGCTACAGAACAGTCAGCCTCCCCTGAGAAACTCTGTGCAGATGCTCCAGTTCAAGCACTGTTCTTGAGCTCACCTGGTGTACAAGAGGGTATTACACAGTGGTTCCTTCCATTCATTGGATGCCCTTGTATTTCACTGCAATTTGCTTTTGGGACTTTAAACTTCCCGGGCCGTGATTCTTCCAATGTCCATTACTTTAAAATATATTTTTGCTGTTACTTATCTAGTTTCTTCTCATATCAAATACATACTTGTTCATCAGGGTAATTTTAGATAATGATAATTTTTTTTCTGCACCAGTAGGTATACTGCAAGAAATCGAGACTGATATTCTCAAGCTAATTTAAAGCTTTCAAAATCTAAATTTAATGAGACTTTTTAATAAGTATCTTTTGAAAATTTCTAGAGTTCTTTTTCCCACTGTTCTTTCATATATTCATATTCTAATTTTAAAAAAAGAGTGCTTTATCCATTTCCTAGCTTTTAAAATCTGAAAACAAATTTATTGTAAGTTTTTATTAAAAATAAAAATTATAAATAACAGAGAAAGGTGTAGTCTAAGTAATAAAATGATATAAAATCCTGAAGGTAATGATTGAGCTAAATAACTTAATTCTACTTATTCTTGTTAATATACCTCTAATAACCTAAAAGCACTTTATGCCTAAGATTTCTCATAGGAGTATTATTACATGATAAACCTCTAACTTAAGACAGGATGAGTGATTTGCTCTCTTATTTTATTGGAGTTAAATGTTGTTTCATGTTTATTCATCTTATCTGTGAAAATAAACTGAATATTTATTAACAAATGAAACTCTGTGATGGCATTATAGTTTCAAACTTTAGAATCAGGCTAATGTTAGTGATAGTGTAGTAATCTCGGTATTAATGACAAAAGTATGTCTAATGGTAAATATTAAAAGAGCAAATAGAAATGTGTGGGTTTTAAAATATTTTTAATGTATTTATCGTGGAATATGTCACATCCTCTGCTTGTTGTAGTTCTAACAGATCACATTTGTCAAGTTCATATCCCCAGCTTCCTTTCCAGAGAAGAGAATATATGATCAACTCTTGGCTGCATGGACTCCCATGTGTCACACTTCTACCTTTTAGGTCTAGTGTGCTAGACTTAAATGTGCCAAAATGGACACCCTAGGTGGCCCACAGTCCTAGAGCCCCGGGTATGACTAAATGTCTAGTCTAGCCTCAGCCCTGGCCACCTCAGGATAGGATGGCTGTTTTAGACAGTTTGCCCATGTTGGTCATGCCAACTCTACCATCAATGTAATCCATTTTCCATGCCTTGTTGGTCAAGAGAGACACAGTGATGGGCTGGTAGAGGACTCTCAATAATCATTTGTTGATTGATGGAAAATACTTTCACACACAAGAGACAAAGACCAATAATGTGGTGAGAGTTTTGAGTAAATGCAGGATGTAAAAACATCTAATCCAACAGCAAGAAGAATGAACCAGATAAAATAATAACACAGGGAACAGGAAAGTACACACCCATATTATGACTGAGTAAATGAAAATCATCATCAGTATTATATTATATTCTTGCTATTTTATGTTCCTTGAATTTGGAGTGTATACATAATATTATCTTCAGGACAAGAGCAGTTTGAGGTGAGGTGAGGTTATTAGGTGGGATAGAAATAATCACCCAAGGGGAGGAAGTTGAGCTGCTCCTACTCCTTACATAGGTATGATTTAACCTAGACCAAATGCTGATAAATTCTTGGCATAAACGTCTTATCGTGGTGGCTGAATTAACTCATCCAGCCCATCAAGCAACACAATTTAAATTTGTAGACACAGGAGGTCATGAGCTTTAGTCACGAAGATTGAAAAGGATCAGTTGTGTCCATTAGGTTCCTAGTTGTTATTAATGTGAATTTTTCTTCAGGGTTTTTGACTTCCAGTTTCAGTTGTTAGTAAGTGTTAATTTGATTAATACACATCTATATTGTGCTCAAATATATTCAGATGTCAATGTTAACATATAATTCATAAGGAAATATAATTATATTTTAGATAGAAAAAACAGATCAGGGCAGCCCCCCTGGCGCAGCGGTTTGGCGCCGCCTGCAGCCCTGGGTGTGATCCTGGAGACCGGGATCGAGTCCCACGTAGGGCTCCCTGCATGGAGCCTGCTTCTCCCTCTGCCTGTGTCTCTGCCTCTCTCTCGCTCTCTCTGAATGAATAAATAAATAAATCTTAAAAAAGAAAAAAAAGAAAAAACAGATCACAGAGGCTGCACTCACCATTTTCATAATGCAACTATTTATTTGTAAATCTGCCCTTTTAGTAGAATATTTGTAGAATGCCTACAACAAGTTTTACAGTAACCCAGTCTTTGGGAATGTGCAACTATTTTCATCATTTTGACTCTTATTCATCAAGATGAAGGAAGAGTTACACTGAAAATAAAATGACATCAAGTTCAAGCTTAGCTTCTCTGTGATTTTACATTTTACACATCACCACTCAATGAATTTTTTTTATATTTTTTCATTTGTAATTAAATATGCATAGATAGAAAACAAGATTGTCTTTTAAAATGGCAGTACTGTGATTTTATTCCTACTATAAACTTTTAATGCTTTTGGTTTTGCTCTAGGTGTTGATCAATTTTAGCATTTTAAGCACATCAGAATTATTGAAAATGAACAGTTTTCTGTGGACTCATCACCCACTTTTGCTGATTTTTGCATTGTTTCTTATAGATATTGCTGCATCTGAGTTTATTGAAGAAATGCTGCTGAAAGCCGAAGTTGCCTGGGAAGAAAGGGTAAAAGAGCATTTATCTGTCCCTGCCTTGGCCTCCGAGGAGCCATATGAAGAGATCCTCCATGACCTTCCAACTGTCTCCAGCAAGCTGTGAGTGCTCACATCATAGATCATGCTCACTGAGCAGTTGATTATTTTATTTACCATCCCTGCTAACCACCATTTTACAGTCAGTATTAAGACAGACTTGAAACTAAATTGAAGCTGGATGTCAACATACTTACCAAAAAATACTTGTTGACAATGATGAGTTTAGCATAATTTTATGAAAATCCTCTTATTCTTTAAAACATTATTATTTTAGTTATTAGATCAGGTTTGTCACCAGGAGACCAAACATGATATTTTAAACATACTTTAAGTTTTTGGCTAAACAGAATGGTAAGATTTCCAGTGATGATGATGGTGACTACATTCCTAAAGTAGAAAATACAAATATTCACTTTTTTTTCTCTGTGAAGTACAAATCTCAATGATTTCTGGTTGTCTAAAATACCTCTTAAATACTGATACATACTGCAACAAAGATGAATGTCAAAACGTCATGCTAAGTGAGTGAAGGCAGATACCAGAGGCCACATATCGTATGACCCCATTTGCATGAGATCTCCAGAATTGGCAAATCCATAGAAATAGAAAGTATATTAGTGGTTGCTAGGAGTGGAGACAGAGGGCAATGGAAATGACTCTTATTCAGTAAGAGTCTTTTGGGGATAATGGAAATGTTCTAGAAGTAAATGTGCTGCTTACACAAATTTGTGAATATGCATAAAAAAAGCACTGAATTGTACACTTTAAAAGTGTGAATTTTGTGCTGTGTGAATCCTATCTCAACAAAAGAAGGAAACACATAAGCAAAAAATATTTCGGGTTGAAAACAAAATCTGCTCTATACAAGCAGTGGAAGCTTGGTGAAGTTACTTTCTATGAAGAGGTTTCTTTTCTGGCAATGGAGAGTCCTTCTAATACTGAAACATTTGAGGGTCCCCTGAATAAATAACAGCATCTAGGTTCAGACAATTTGAAAAATAATCAAACAGTAGTGATAGAGGTTATATTGGAGGGACATAACTCAATATGGTGGCTGGAGGGGTTTATGATGTACCCCATTAGCCGGCAACTTTAACCAACAAGGTCCAAGGCACCTGAGAACCAGATCAGGTCTCCCAGTGAGGAACCCAGACAAAGCTCACAACAGGAGGAGCAAGCAGGCTCACTCCAGGAATGAGGAGCGAGGAGCTAAGGAGATGCTCTTGGGATTCATCCATCAGAGAATCAGTTCCACTGGCCGGATTTAGTGTGACCTGATTTCCTTTCCCAGGAAGTAGAAAAGATGCTTCCAATGGACACCTCAGAAGGCGGTCGTGCGGAGTACAGGAGCTCAGAGGGAAACTTGTTTCAGTGCTGGTGCCATCACTCACATTCAAACATACTTTTAATTACAAATTACTCTTGATAATTCAAGAGGCTGAAGCTGTGTGTAAATGCATACATTTACTCTACTTATTACTGACACACATTCATTATTGGATTGGACTTTTCAGCTGTGTTGGAAAGAAGCTTGGTTTTTAACATGTAAGACATTCTGCTAAGAATTTCATGGATTATCATCTGCTATCCTCAAAGCCTTATTAAGCTTCTTTTATTTTCTCAAGATCACAGAGCAGGGTAATGACAGATCAAGATTCATAGCCCAGCAATCTTACCCAGATCGCCTGCTCCTGCAACACATTCGCTCTCCTGTTTTCACAGGTGGAAGAAAAATACTATCGCATTGATGTGGGAGATAAAGGAAAAAGGCCATAGAAATAAAAGTTAGAGTCCAGGGATCCCTGGGTGGCGCAGCGGTTTGGCGCCTGCCTTTGGCCCAGGGCGCGATCCTGGAGACCCGGGATCGAATCCCACGTCGGGCTCCCGGTGCATGGAGCCTGCTTCTCCCTCTGCCTATGTCTCTGCCTCTCTCTCTCTCTCTCTGTGACTATCATAAAAAAAAAATTAAAAAAAAATTTAGAGTCCAGTCAGGAATGGTTAACAAACTAAATACCAAGTGACCCCAAACCAATGGTTAAAATAGGTTGATATTCTGTTTATATTATTATATTGACTGAACTGATACCCCCAGAATGAAAGGAGTAATACACACATTTGCTGTGGAAAAGTTTTATTTTTCAAGTGTTGATATTAAAGTCAATACCCAGTATTTTCCATTTTAGTTTCCAAATTACCTGTGGGCTTTCCAGGTAAAGAGTTGTTAAAATATAGACAGATTTCAAGTTTGAGTTAAAGCCAAATTCTTTCCTAATAAGTTATTTTGGATAAATACTAACTTATCCATGTATCTATAGTTTTGTCTATGTCTTCTGCTTTTAAAAATGTAAAAAAAAAAAAAAAACAAAAACTACCAATTTTCTCAAAAAAGTATTTTTATGTATATTTTTTATATTGTTGATTCAACAATATGTTTTGAACAGATTAATCAGTGGCCTATTTGTTCTACATGATTAAATATAATTGGTTTGATTACACTCTCTTTTATTGACTTTGAGCAAAGCTTAGAAACTTTGCAGTGAGTTTTTGTTGAATTTCGACCTGCTTTTTCATTGTAGTCCACTTTTATCTTTCTTCAGAGATAGAACTGCAAATTAAATCAGGGCACCTGTGGCTCAGTCAGTTAAGCATCTGCCTTTGGCTCAGGTCATGATCCCAGGGTCCTGGGATCGAGTCCCACATCAAGCTCCCTGCTCTGTGGGGAGTTGGCTTCTCCCTCTGTTCCTTCCATCCACTTGTGCTCTCTCTCTCTCTAATAAGTAAATAAAATATTTTTTAAAAAAAGGAAATTTAATCAAAGAACAACCGAATCATATTTTTAACTATTTTTTAACTCTGAAAAAAATTGCACGTAGACGGGGCTAGTTCAAAGTTAACAACTAAGTACATTTGTCAAATGTGTTTTATAATTTATAATTTTGATAGACTTTCTGTTTTTCATTGTCCTCAGACTGTTATAAAGTAAATATGAAGGAGGGCACAGGATAAAATAACAAGGAGGTACAGTGCAGAAATTATACTCTGTATAATTGCTCTTCTGAACTGTGCTTTTGTACCAGGAGGACAAATATGGACACTCAATTTTCTCCATAAACAAACTCATAAACATTGTAACGGTCAAAATTTTTTTCTAAAGCTGGTAAATGTGTGTATTGTTAAGAAAAAAAAAAGAGCACTTCTTTCTTTGAGTGTATCTGATACCACAATGGTGATTGGTTTGGACAACAAACTTATGGAAACATGTAGGAGATTTTTCACAGGCCACTCTTTTTTTAAAAAATATTTATTTATCTGTTTGAGAGAAGGTGGAGAGAGCACAAGAGAGCAGGGAGGGGGTGGGAGAGGGAGAGGGGGATCATCTCAAGCAGATTCCTTGATGAGCAGAGAGCCTGAGGCAGGACTCGATCTCAGGACCCTGAGATCAGGACTTGAACTAAAACCAAGAATCAAATGATAAATAAATAAACAGACGCTCAGCTGACTGAGACACCCCGGCACCCCTAACATGCTATTCTTTTGATAGAGAACATAGATGAAATGAATCTGAGCACTGGCTTGACTAACAGAAAACACAAATGTATTTCTTCCTCAGATCTCTTGTGCATGATTTACAAACAGGATTTCTTCACACACCAGTTGTTGCAGCCAGTGGTTCAGCCCTGGTGTTCCAGAGGGTTTGGTCCTGTCTCTCTCGTCACCTCAGTAGGGCTGAGTTTCCCCCAAACTGTTTCTATTTGTTCCCTCCATTAAAATAAATGCTATTCTGTGAAAATCCAGGTTGCCCTCATTTAAACCCAGTGCCTTCTTGAATGCTTTGATAATCTGAATTTTTCAATGTGAAGCCCGCTCTTCAGCTGTTTCTAGAAGTTCCTCAGCTTTAGGGGGGGTGAAGAAGGAATTAGAACAAAATAAAACTCCAGGGAGAAGGGGAAAGAGCAAGCAGGAGTTGCCACATTGGTTGGTTTTTCTTCAGGTGGGAGAAGCGTAACAAGAAGCGCACTGCTCCTTTCAGCTCATTACTTTGCCCAAGAAAGAATAGTGCAAACTATTATAAGAGATGTGAGATTGGAAAAAACTTAATGGCCTTCCCTTCTTCTCCATATAGTCTGATGTTTTTCTTCAGAAAGGCTCTTTGCCCACCGTCAATAGGCAGCCCTCATCCTGAGGACTTAACTCGCATTACCACATCGGAATTATCATTGCCAATTTCAGTGTTAAATCCAACTTCCTCTTTCTTGCTAGAATAACTCACTCCTTTCACATTATCCTAAGATATATTTTACTAAAATTTTAAGAAATAATTGAATAGTTTCTGATACCTCAGCATACAAGTCAAATTCCCTTTCCAATATCAACTCCTACGACTTGTCCTGTAAGGATTTGTGTGCTAGATTACACACGAGTTAGTTAGAATAAGCACGTCACTCATGCTATGGCCCACTGTGAGCAGCAACCCTTTCTTTAATCAAGAGGAAATTCCTATATTATTGAATTGTTCCATATTCCATGTTTCTTAAAAAAATATTTTATTTATGTATTTGACAGAGAGAGAGAGAGCCCAAGTGGGAAGGGGTGGGGGAGAGGAGAGAGAAAATCCAAAGCAGACCAAGGGCTGAGTGCAAAGCTGGACACGGGTCTCGATCCCAAAACCTCAATATCACAACCTCAGCTGAAACCAATAGTCAAATGCTTAATGGACTGAGCCACCCAGGCACCCCATATTCCATGTTCCTAAGATATCTTCTATTACATGAGCATTATTAAGGTGTCTGTTGCCTCACTTTCAAGTTTGTGTCTCAAAATGAGCAGATTAGATTTAACCAGAGTCCTCTCAGCTACTACCTTCCCTGTCTGTGAAGCTTTGAGGCTTCCCCTCTCTGCTTCAAATTTTCAGCAACTCTTGTCATACTTGACCGCTGTCCCCCCATCTGTTCTTTCTTGCCTTCTTGCTTCCTCTCTGTGCAGTTTTTCGTGTCCTGACGTAGACCTCAGGGTCGAGTGTACAGTGACTACCATTGATGAGACAGCTTTGACAGAATGTGCCCTGTGGTGTTTCAACATGGACATGCACTCCTAGGGTCTGTCATCACTGAAAAGTCTGATATGTCCCAACGTTTTGTTCGAATACTCTTTTTCACGGGGTCCTGGAGTTGAATCTGCAGCAATTCTGCATAGTACCTGGTGGGGAGGAGTTGCTCACTGAACAGTTGTGGGGGTTCACTGATTCATGGGTCTTGTGTCGTGACCGGACATCAGGACTTGTGCAGAGTGTTTACATGGATCATCGCATTTAATCTGCAGAACAACACAAGTACGCTCTTTCTTTCATTTTGTGGTTGTTGTTGTGAATTTTTAAAATTTGGGTATCATTGACATACAATGTTACATTAGTTCCTGGTGTACAACACAGTGATTCAACATCCTATATGCTGTGCTCACCGCAAGTGTAGTTTCCATGCGTCGCCTTACAACACCATTATGGTATCATCCACCATATTCTGTGTGCTGAATCTTTTATTCTCATGACATTTTTTATCTTTATAAGTTTTTAAGTTTAAACATATTGACACATACAACACAAATGCTTTTTAAAAAATATTTATTTAAATCTAATTTAGTTAACATACAGTATGAGTTCCAGAGGTAACACAAATACTTTGGGTTCTATCCCTATGTTATACATCCCTGTCTGAGAGTCAGAACTTAAGTAACTTGACTCATGTCACACGTACCCACTCTCATATTGTTTCAGTGAGGTGGTCATTTTTATTTGCAATTTGAAAACTTCTAATTTGGCTTGAAAGAGGAGATTGCTGACTTGAGTTTCCCTGTTATAGCCAGTCAGCTTTAGGTGCAGAATAGTGTCAGTTTAGCATAAGTGTATCACAACCTAAGAAGACAGTCTGTTATTAGGAAAACATTTCCTTTCTACAGAAATGAGAACCATGAAGGCTCCTTGCAATCTAGTTGACCGCTGTTCCACTTTTAAGCTAAAAGCTCAAGTCAAATGGAACAACATGGAGCCATTATTTCCCATCTTTCCATCATATTATTCATCAAACCCTTGGTCTTGTTCTGAATGTCTACATGACTCCCAGAAGCGACCTGTGAGGCCACATACTGTAGTCACTATGGACAGAGACCCCAGAGCCACACATCCTGGTTTGGGTGCTGGCTTTGCACCTGCTGGCTCTGTGACTTAGGCAATTTAGCAAAGTCTTTGCCACATGTCCCCTCAAGTGTAAAATGTGGGTGCTGTAAAGCATTTATTCGGTCCTTTCTCCTTGCTTCCTGGGAAGGGAGATGCTCAATCCTTGCCATAGGACTGCCTCTGTTGTGGGGGATCCCAAGATCCCTGGGATCTCACTTGAATTTATGTTAACAAGGTGCCCCAGGGTGGGGGCTGGTCATGGCAGAAAATCCAATGTTGTGATTAAATGACTGAGCTGTGAGCAGCCCGGCCTCTAGGAGGGGAGGAGGACAGGAAGCCGAGTTCAGTGATGGAGTCCATCATGCTTAGAAACCAAACCTCAAGGAAGACTGTGCCAACAGAGGTTGGTGAACACCTCTGCATACCTGGAGGGTGATGTGCCCTGATTCCCACACCTCACCTTGAGTGTCTGTGTGTATGTTTGACCCCGATTCGGACCCTCCCTAAGAAAGCTGTCATAATAAGTATAGTGCATTCCTGAGCTCTGTGAGTTGTTCTAGAGAATTATCAAATCTGAGGGAGATGTGGGAGCCCCAGAACTGATAGCTAGTTGGTCAGAAGTGTGAGTGAGCATGGAGACTCCCAAACTTGTGGCTGTGTCTGAAGTGGGTGGGGGGTGGCAACCCTGCCCTGAACTTGCGGGGTCCGTGCTATAGGTAGTCAGGGTCAGAACTGTGCTGTGGTACACCACAGGGTGACAATGATGGTGGTAAGATGTGGTTATTCTTGATGACTCAGTGACTTAATATTTCTGAAACACTTAGAGCACTATCTGGCTCACTGTGATACTACATAAGTGCTTGAGAAATGACAAAAAGAAAAGCAGATGTTTTTCATTAATCTGTGAACTGTCAGCATAATCATCTAAAGAATAAAAACCTTCTAGCTATAAGCTAAGACAATAGAATTAAGCTTTCATTTGGTGTTTTCAAACTGACCATACAGAGACAACCTTATTTTCTAAGCAACTGGAAAGAAAAATCCAATCCCAGAGAAGACCAGTTTTGAGGGGGAGCATCCTTTGATTAGGTTGCCTGGGGCTGGCTCTCCAGGGCTTGAGTCATGTGGCATTGGGGATGGAGACAAGATGTGACTGGGAAAAGTCTGGAATGAGGCAGAACTGAGCAGGGCTGGGGATACAAGGACAGGTGCTGGACGTAGGTGGGTCCCAAGGCGCATAGGCCAAGTGGCCATCAATAAGGAGAAATAACCTGTGGGGCTTTGTAAGAGGCAGAGTATGAGTATGCAATGTGTTCTTGATCTCAGTAAAACCTGAGACTCACAACAGTCTGGGAATAGACGATATGGAAAGCCTTACATTTTTTGAAACAAGCCCCATGTGCATTTATTTAGAAGCAAGGCAGCTGTGGCTACACAAGGATTTCTACTATGGCCTTTGTTGCTCAATGAGAATAAACACGATTTGCATATCAGTGAAATTTCAGTAATCATTTCCATTGATCTTCATTTAAATTCCATGACTTAGGGTGAAATGACGTAATTATCTAGCTTCGTTTTATGGAAAAACAGAAACTGGGAGGTGTGACAGACTTATGGGGATAGTGGGTTAGTAGCTGCGATTAGAACCACAGTCTTTGCATTCTTTGTTCATGCTCCCCAACCTAAGGTGGGAACAGGCTCCGGAAGATTGTCTTGAGTGTCTTCCTAGACTCATGGTGTGCACTGTCTTGGCATACAAATCTATATAAAAAAAATGGAGTTGCAAATGAGGGACATAGCCTTTGACCCATGCCTCAACATCGTACCTGGGGGCTTTCTTTATAGAAATGCCTCCTAGTAATTTCTGCCAGGACGCTTGGATAAGCAATACTGAAAAGTGCATTTTTACTCTTAGACCTGTAGGGACAATTGTGCTATAGGCATTAATTTCCTTGCTCCTGATGGTTGAACACCACATCTCTGGTTATTCCTGTGAGGCAATTGTTCTTCTACATTTACTACTGACCTTGAATGACCTGAACATTTTCAAAATCAGCACAAGCTTCAGTGACCATTTTCAGTAAAATAACATCACCCAAGATAAAGTCAGACCAGACTCCAAGCCCTTGATTCTTCAGAGTCTTTGGAAGCTTTGTATTACAAAGTCTTGATAAAGCCGTCAATCACTTCCATGTGAATTTGCAGGTAAAAATGGATTCTGTGGTCCAGAGAAGGACAGAGAGAAATGTCACACAATACAGGGACATAATGAGACCTTGAGAATTATTTAATCTGATTTCCAATTTTAAACCATTTATGCTATCCCTCAAACATGGTTGGATAACTAGTTGGTCTTCCCAAGTTGGTTGAAAATTAAACTTGGGTTAAGGTGAAGGTAGAGGGAGGGTGAAGGTAGAGGGAGATGTTTCCATTTCTATTCATTTTCTTTTCCTACAGTTGAAGCTGCTCCAGAGATGGGAACTCACTACCTTTCAAAGCAGCATATTCCACTTACCACCATTTTCTTCTCTTTTTATATTATATGCTGAGAGTGTACACATTCACTTTGCACACACTGTGTGCACACATGTGCATATGTTCTGCTGCTTGCTCTGATAAGTAAGTTTTACCAAATCCTATCAAATTGACTTACTAAAAATGTCTGAAATGCAGATTATTATTTACTCAAATGAATGATGGTAATGTTTCACATAAATTCATCAGATACCTATTCAGAAAAATAAATTATGCTAGACAGTCACTTTTCACAGTATAACATGACATATTCACAGAGTTGCTACATTCAACTCATTTTAAGTTAGATTTTTAAGATTTCTTTGCAAATACCTGTTGAGAACTACTAGATAAATATAGAATGTCTTAAAATAGTGTCATTTCCCGCTTAACCATAAGAGAGACACATTGACTTTTTTTTTTAAAGTAGGCTTTGTGCCTAAGATGGAGCCCAGTGTGGGGCTTGAACTCATGACCCTGAGATCAAGACCTGAGTAGAGATCAAGAGTCAGAGGCTTAACCTACTGAGCTACCCAGGCACCTGACATTTTTGTTTTTTAAACACAAGTAATATTTTACCAAAGTTTTTTTTAATGTTTTTTTTTTTTTTTTTTTTTTTTTTTACTTTAAAAACTAAAGTCATTTTTTGAGGGGGGGGGAAGATATTAATTAACTCAAAGCTCTCCAAGAACTATTTCTTTCAAAATTAAACTTTGGATCATTATTTTTTAGATTCAGAAAAGCCCAAATTCCCTATAGTAAATAATTTATGTAGCTGTGTTCTTAGGGTTAAAATTGAGAACTATCTATTCAGTACATTACTTTACCACCAAAATAACTGGGTCACATATGCCATTCTTCCCATTTGAATCAATGAGAGTTTTTTCTTTGTTGGCTTAATATATCCCAATATAGTCAATTTTGCTTGTTTTCTATAGTTTTCTAAAATTGCCATAGTCATACTGGGCAATAATTGTCACTTTTGATAGTTATATTTTATTACATTCCTGTTTCCATTTTCAGAAATAAAATCTCAGTTCCTACAGGAATATTTTCTCTGCATGAAATGCCTTTTATGTTTATAGAAAAAGTACATCTTGAATAAATCCAGTAGAGTTCACAAATTGATTGCCTGCTGGTATAGTCCCATGCAGTTTTATCCACGGTCAAGTTAAAGCAGTCTATCCCCAGTTTTACCTAAACTGTCCTTGGATGGTTGCTTTTCATTTTCTTTATGATTGTGGAATTTGCTTTACCAAAGCCTTTTTTTTTTTTTTAGAAAATATACTTTTTCAATCCTATTTTTATTCTTTTTCATTGATGAATTTGTATTCCTAATACTTTTTTATATAATCAAAATAAAATTTTCTCATGGAGGAAAATTTGGAAAATGCAGAAAAACATATAGAAGCATGAAAAAACTCACTCATGTCCAAGAAAAGTTATACCAGAGAAATTAAAGATGAAACGAAGACTTTATTCAAGACTATTGCAATGGGGGAGAAAGAGCAAACTTAACTCTGGATACAAAAGGCCAGGGAGCTTTTAAATGCTGGGATGAGCTTGTGGAAAAGCCTGGGGAGATGTTAGCAGGAAGGCTGATCCTAGTGAGGAGGCCATCCATAGTTTGCTAGCTGGTGCTTAAGGAAATGAGGCTCCTTTCTTCCCACAGAGACCAGGAGACTGGGGCTCCTTCTGTCAATCCTGATGGTTACATTCCAACAGAATGGCTCTCAGGTCCTTGAGAAGGACATTGCAGGATTGTAGAATATTGGGCAGCCCAGATGGCTTAGCAGTTTAGCGCCGCCTTCAGCCCAGAGCCTGATCCTGGAGACCCGGGATCAAGTCCCACGTCAGGCTCCCTGCTTGGAGCCTGCTTCTCCCTCTGCCTATGTCTCTGCCTCTCTCTCTCTGTCTCTGTGTGTGTGTGTGTGTGTGTGTGTGTGTGTCTCATGAATAAATAAAATCTTTAAAAAAAAGGATTGTAGAATATTTACATCTCAGAAGGATAAAGAAAGAATTTACAATGGAAAGTTCTCTAAAATAAGCACTCTAGCGCTAACAGTCTAGAGTTAGGGAGGAGCCTGTCCAAAGTTGAGCTAAGGTGAGGGGTCTGTGAAATCCATCGTCATCAGTAGTCCATGTTTTTTATGAAACTACTCTTAATTTGGTTTATTTCTTCTTATCCTTTATATGTTTCTTTTTCTTTATCGAATTCTCTCTTTTTTTATTCATGAGAGACACAAAGAGAGAGGCAGAGACATAGGCAGAGGGAGAAGCAGGCTCCCTGAGGGGAGCCCAATGTGGGAATCCATCCAAGGACTCCGGAATCACGCCCTGAGAGGAATGAAGGCAGACGCTCAACCACTGAGCCACCCAGTCATCCCTCTTTATTGAGTTCTTATTCTCTTTATATAACTGCATCTTATTTTTTAAAAAATCTCATATAATAAATATTTTGTTATGGTTGATAAACACTTAAGGAGTACTGAAAAAAAGAGCAATGGTTACTTAAAAAGTATTGCCTTTTGTAGAAAAAATAGCATTTTAATACATATTCATAGGATACAAGTGGATAATTGGTGAAAATTTACATAGAAGTTATCTTATATGAATGCTGTTAACCGCAGTGATTATGAATGCAATGTATTTCATTTCAAAAGTGGGAAAGAAATCTAAAGAACAGTTGTCCCATAGACCTTTAAAACATTTTCACATGCCATCAGCCAAGGTATCTGTTTTGTATTTTCTTATAAAAAGTATGTGTAGGACAAATATGTTGCCATTTGATTCAGTTACATTACTTAAAATCATTTTTCTTATATGAATAAGAGTATTTTTAACTAGTTACAATTATTGTTAGTAATAGATTTATGATATTATATATTATCTTACTGAGTGTGTAAGTGATTTTTAAAGATGTAGGTGAGAAAGTGTGTGAACTTCTTCTATGTAGTAGCATCATCGACCTGTAGGGCTTGGCATACGCTTAGATACTGTCTCACCTAACCCCTGCATTTCCAAAGGTGAAATGTGGCCCAGAGACGTCGAAGGCTTATAAGGTCGAGTGGTTGCCAACTTGAGGTAAAAACTGACTTAGGGGTGCCTGAGTGGCTCTGTCAGTTAAGTATCTGACTCTTGATTTTGGCTTAGGTCATGGTCTCAGAGTCTTGAGATCAAGCCCCACATTGGGCTTCCTGCTGGGTGTGTAGCCTGCCTAAGATTCTCGCTCCCTCTCCCTCTGCCCCTCCTCACCCTCTCTGTCTCCCCACTCTTAAAATAAAACAAAACCTGATTTAGGATGAGGTCGCTGTTTTCCTGGATCAATCTTCTTTCCAAGTGCACCTCTGGGTTGGAAATAAAATAGAACCTGCTATTAACCCTGTGATTAGATTTGAGATAGGAAAGGAGTATTTTAGCTATTTTAGTAAACTCACTGTTTTTTTCCTTTTAGAAACCCTTTATAATTGGTGATTTTATGTAATTTCTACCTGACTAGTCACGTCACTGCTTTCTTCATTGCTTTACACCCAAACACCTGATATAGTATATGCAGAATCTCTCTTTAATTTTTCTTTAAGACTTCCTGACAAAGCAGAAAAAAAACTGGTGATTGATATACAAGGATAGATAAGTAAAGAAATATTTCAGTAGGCGTGAGGGTGGATTCTGGAGGCAGGCAGTGTGACCCATGGTTAAGAACACAAGCTCTGCATCTCAAGGGGCACCTCCACTCCTGCCTCACTGTGTCCACAGCCAGTTCTTCTAGTCTTTGTCTCCCCAGTGTGCTCATCTATAAAACAGGCAAAAAAGTACACATTCCTTATAGTGCTGGTAATATAAGTTAATATGTATAGAATTAATATATAGAGAGTACTTAGAATGGAGATTATCATGCCTTAAATTCTATATAATAATTACAATGTTTTATAGGTGGTCCACTCAGATTATAGAAAATATAGGGCAACTGCAATGGTATTCAAATATTTGAAGGGTTCTCATGTCAGAGAAGCATAGGACACACCTTGGGAGCTCCAAGGAATGGTGAATACAAGTTGGAGCAGCAGGCATTATTTCACAGTTGCTCATAGAAGAAATAAGGCCTCTTTGAAGTTATGAATGCCTTATCACTCAATGGTGTTCAAGCCCTGGATATGAAATTTTTATAAGCATTAAGGCATTCTCATTTTATAGTGAATTTTTAAAATTAATAACTATGTTATTGGGAAAGACAGTCTGCCATGGGCCTTGGGCGCCCTCTGGATTGTTGCTCAGTGTGTTAGACCACAAGGCATATGTAGTTAGTCACACAGGCCATCAGATAGCTCAAGGAGACCACTGAACAAACTCCAGGAGAGGAGCACTGGCTTATCTGCTGCTAGCTCCCCAAAATAATTGACTCCTGACCAGGTCTCTCTCCTCCAACACAATACAACTGCATGTGTAGATGTCCATGTAGGTCTGCCCGTGTTGGCCCCTCCTACCCACCATGGAACACAGTCAAACATGAACCCTTGGATACTATGTGTGGCATGAGTAATGAGGTGCTCCATCTCAGATCCAGGAATCCCTTGTCTTCTGCACCTATCCATGAAATAGTAACAGGCTAACTTGTTAGTTTGTAAATAGAGCAAAATTCTTGATGCTTCGCAGTGTGGGGCACAAACATAACAACTACTTAAATTGCCTGCTTATTACTGTGGTCACTGTGCTATGCCTTTTATGCACATCATGGTAGAAATCCCTCCCTGTGGGCCTTTTTTACAGATTGGTTTTAGAGAGTGCTTCTCTCACTTGGCCAAGGTGGCAAAGCTGGAAGCTCTTTATCTCTCCTTCTATTCTGAATGAGAGCCTTACTGGATAAAGTATTCTTGGCTGCATGTTCTTCTCATTTAGGATCCTGAATATATCCTGCCAGCCCTTTCTGGCCTGCCAGGTCTCTGTGGAGAGGTCTGCTGTTAATCTAATATTTCTCCCCATAAAAGAGATTTTTTGTCTCTTGCTGCTTTAAGGATCTTCTCTTTATCTTTGGAATTTGCAAGTTTCACTATTAAATGTCAAGGTGTTGAGCGGTTTTTATTGATTTTAGGGGGGGATCTCTCTATTTCCTGGACCTGAATGCCTGTTTCCCTTCCCAGGTTAGGAAAGTTTTCAGCTATGATTTGTTCAAATACATATTCTGGACCTCTGTCCTTTTCGGCATCCTTGGGAACCCCAATTAAACGTAGATTTTTCCTTCTGAGGCTGTCATTTATTTCCCTTATCCTATCCTCATGATCTTCTAATTGTTTTTCTCTTTTTTCCTCAGTTTCCCTCTTTGCCATCAACTTGTCTTCTACATCATTCACTCGTTCTTCTACCTCGTTAACCCTCGTCATTAGGACCTCTAGTTTGGATTGCATCTCATTTAATTGATTTTTAATTTCGGCCTCATTAGATCTAAATTCTGCAGTCATGAAGTCTCTTGAGTCCTTTATGGTTTTTTCTAGAGCCACCAGTAGCTTTATAATTGTGCTTCTGAATTGGCTCTCTGACATCGAATTGTCATCCAAATTTTGTAACTCTGTGGGAGAAAGGACTGTTTCTGATTCTTTCTTTTGAGGTGAGCTTTTCCTTCTAGTCATTTTGCTCAGTGCAGAGTGGCCAAAAACAAGTTGTACTGGAAAAAGGAGAAAAAGAAGAGAAAAAAGAAAAAAAGAAAAAAGAAAAAAAAAGAAAAAAGGGTGGGGGAAAGCAAACAGAAAACAAAAAACAAGGGGGATATCCTCTGATTCTATATACTGTAAATACCTCGACTTCCCCTGGAACTTTCCAGTGCTGTTTAGTCAATGACTTGCTCTTCCCCCGTCCTTCCAGCTGGTCTTCTGGGGGAGGGGCCTGCTGTGCTGATTCTCAGGTGTGTGCACCTGGGGGAGCTGCCCAGCCCCCTGCCTGGTGCACTGCTCTGTGAAAGTTGTTTATCCTGGGATCCCTGGGTGGCGCAGCGGTTTAGCGCCTGCCTTTGGCCCAGGGCGTGATCCTGGAGACCCGGGATCGAATCCCACGTCGGGCTCCCGGTGCATGGAGCCTGCTTCTCCCTCTGCCTGTGTCTCTGCCTCTCTCTCTCTCTCTGTGACTATCATAAATAAAGAAATAATTTTTAAAAAAAGTTGTTTATCCTGTTTATCCAGTGAGGCCACTGTGAGGCTCAGTGGGGGTGGTTTATCCTGTGAGGCCCCAGGAGGAACAACCACAGGGGCGGCGGCCAGCTCCCCAGCCCTGGAGTCAGCTCCGCAGTAACTCCCGCAGCTCCCAGTCCGCAGGGGCCTGGATGCTCCGGGGCCGGGGCCGCGATCTGCACAGCTCGGGGCGCCGGGAGGCAGGAGCGTCCTCGCTGTCCTGTGCGCTCCCGGCCTCCGCCTGGCCCTGGCCCGGGGGGAGGCCGGATCCTGGGCTGTGTCCCCGGGCCCTGGGTTCCGGGGCCTGAGCTGCTGGAATCGCTCTCCTGGCTGCGCAGCCCCCTCCTCGGAGCCGCCGCCCGAGCCCTTCCGAGCTGCTCCCGGGCCTCGCGGGGCGCGCGCTGCAGCCCTTAGGGAGCTCGGCCGCGGGGTGTAGCTGCTCTCCCCCGGGCGCAGGTGTCTGTTAGTGTCCCAGGGAGCCCGAGGGCATCCCCGCCGTCCTGGGGTCCTGCTCTAACTCCCTGCGAGCCCCTTTCTGCCCGGGAAGATGGGTGAAGCTCCTGCTTCTCCCCACGAGGCTTCCCTGTCCTGGGGACACTCCCCCCGGCCTTAGCCCGGCTCCTCGCCGGGCCCCTCCCCCTTGGATGATGCTTTTTGTTTCTTTATTCCGACCACCCCCCACCCCCCGTCTTCCTCCCTTGATAGAAGCGTGAACTCTTCCCACTGTAGCATTCCAGCTGTTCTCTCTTTAAATCTCAGGCCGAATTCATAGGTTTTCAGGATGATTTGAAAGTTATCCAGGTAAATTTGGTGGGGACAGGTGTCTTGGGGACCCTACTCCTCCGCCATCTTGCCCCCTCCCTTCCCAAGGTGGCAAAGCTGGCATCAAAGTGTGGTTTTCTGACGGACATGTATGCTCATTGCAGTCTCCTTCACCATGCTGCCTCTTGACACCCTGTACCCCTGTACCCCTGCCTCTTCACGTACTTCAGTGTCTCCTCATTGAGTAAAACATCATCATCCAGAGCTCAAGGGAAGTAAAACTGACCTCACATTTCTATAAATATGTTCTTTAGCTATTCCTCAGGCCTTTCCTGGCACCAGTGTAGCCCATTCACTAGTTTTATTTTATCCACACTTTCCTAGACTCTGTGGTACAGTGGGAGGCATAAGACCCAGAGACAGGCTGTAAAGCAGTGAAACCTTGTGGTTACTGAAGGAAGTCCTTCAGATTACTCCCTTCCTCCCCTATCAATGTTAGTCTACCAAATCATTCTATATACAGCGGCGGGAGGTTGAAATAAAAAATTCATTTATAATGGCATACAACATCAGAATAAATCTAACACATTATTTGCAAGATCTTAATGCCAAAAGTTACAAAAATATGGACAGAAATAAATGATCAAAATAAATGGGGAGATATATTGTGCATACAGATGACAACATTCAACATTGTAAATATGTAAATTCTCCCCAAATTGATTTATCAGTTGAGCAGAAAGCTAATCAAAGTCCCAACAGGCATGTTTATAAAAATTCACAAATAGATTTTACAAACTATTTGAAAGTGCCAATGATCTCGAGTAGCTAAAGCAAAAAACAAAAAAACAAAAAACAAAGCTGGATGAGTCAAAGTATTTGATTTCAATTCTTACTGTGCAGGTACATTAATCAGACAATGTAATATTGGTATAAGACTAGACTGTTGTATCAATGGAATACAAAGGAACATCCGAACGCTGACACACACATATTTGGTCAATTGAGTCTTAACAGACGTATCAGATAAAGGTAGTATCCAAGATCTACAAAGAACTTATTAAACTCAACACCAAAGAAACAAACAATCCAATCATGAAATGGGCAAAAGACATGAAGAGAAATCTCACAGAGGAAGACATAGTCATGGCCAACAAGCACATGAGAAAATGCTCTGCATCACTTGCCATCAGGGAAATACAAATCAAAACCACAATGAGATACCACCCCACACCAGTGAGAATGGGGAAAATTAACAAGGCAGGAAACCACAAATGTTGGAGAGGATGTGGAGAAAGGGGAACCCTCTTACACTGTTGGTGGGAATGTGAACTGGTGCAGCCACTCTGGAAAACCGTGTGGAGGTTCCTCAAAGAGTTAAAAATAGATCTGCCCTACGACCCAGCAATTGCACTGTTGGAGGTTTACCCCAAAGATTCAGATGCAATGAAACGCCGGGACACCTGCACCCTGATGTTTCTAGCAGCAATGGTCACAGTAGCCAAACTGTGGAAGGAGCCTCGGTGTCCATCGAAAGATGAATGGATAAAGAAGATATGGTTTATGTATACAATGGAATATTCCTCAGCCATTAGAAACGACAAATACCCACCATTTGCTTCAAGGTGGATGGAACTGGAGGGTATTATGCTGAGTGAAGTAAGTCAATCGGGGAAGGACAAACAGTGTATGTTCTCATTCATTTGGGGAATATAAATAATAGTGAAAGGGAATATAAGAGAAGGGAGAAGAAATATGTGGGAAATATCAGAAAGGGAGACAGAACATAAAGACCCCTAACTCTGGGAAACGAACTAGGGGTGGTGGAAGGAGAGGAGGGCGGGGGGTGGGGGTGAGTAGGTGACAGGCACTGAGGGGGACACTTGACGGGATGAGTACTGGGTGTTATTCTGTATGTTGGTAAATTGAACACCAATAAAAAATTAATTTATTAAAAAAAAAGGTATCCTAGATAATTGGCTGGAGAAAGATGTTCCTTTCAAAAATGATGCTGGAACATTTGGACAGCCATATGAAAACAATATACCCCGACTTGTAGAGAGCACCATACACAAAAACCACTCACAACTCATCATAGACCCAAATATAAAATATTAAACTATAAAGTTTCTGGAATGAAACCTAGGAGAAAACATTTCTGACCTTGGGTTAGGAAATGAATTCTTAGATAAGATACAAGAAGCCCAAGGCATAGGAGTAAAAAAAAAATATTCTTTGAAATGCACTGTAAAGAAAGTGAAAAAATAAGACACAGACTGGGACAAAATATTTGCCACATATATACCTGACGACTTGAAACCAGAATATATAAAGACAATATTCTGGCAACAAGGATGTGAACTCACATTTTACCAGAGTAGAGATTTTCATGTTGAATAAGCACATTAAAATGCAAATAGAAACCACAGTGAGAAGCCACTAACATACCTACTGAGAATGGATTTAAGAAGAGAGAGAGAGGTATTGGCAAGAACACAAAGCAAGTGAAATGCCCACATGATGCTGATGGGAACACCGCTTTGGCAACAGTTTGAAGTTTCCTCTAGGTTTTTCACCAAGATAAATGAAAGCATGTGTCTGCCCAAACACCTGCACACAAATGTGTACAGAAGCTTTATTCACACTTGACAACAACCCAAACCCAAATGTTCGGTGAATGGAGAGCCCAAGAATAGTACATTCTACAGTAAGCTACCACTCAGCAGTAAAAAAATCAAACCATTGGTGTAGATAGCAGCATGAATGAACTAAAAAACATTATACTAATTAAATGAAGTCAGACACAAACAGCTCCATGCTCTGTGATCCCTTTTTTTTTTTTTTTTTTTTTTTGTGATCCCTTTCATATGACGTTTAAGAACAGGCAAAACTGTACTGAAAGCAATAGTTATCAGTGGTTGCAAAGGGCAGGAGGCTAGTGGAGGGAGACAACGGGTTCCACAGAGCAGGCGCAAGGATATGGTTGGGAGTGATAAAAATCCTGTATATCACTGGTGACGTGGGTTACACACACACATATATCTATTCAACCATTTATAACTAAATATATATATTCGACGTATACAAGTACATGAACACCTCCAGAAGTGAATCTTACAGCATGTAAATAGTACCGCAAG
Source organism: Canis lupus baileyi (assembly GCF_048164855.1). Taxonomy (NCBI): domain Eukaryota; kingdom Metazoa; phylum Chordata; class Mammalia; order Carnivora; family Canidae; genus Canis; species Canis lupus. The sequence continues at coordinate 3,968,505 of NC_132854.1, read as the reverse complement.
AAACCTGAATTTTTTTAAAACCAAGAAGTTCATTTAAGCATTAGTTAGAATCACAAGTTCTGTTGTAGAATACATGAATTGGTTATGTTTCTATGTATTGCCCTTGATTAAATATGTATTCCTGCTCATCTGGTAACATGTAGGGAAATGCATTTTTAAATCTTACTAATAAAGTGTTAAAGTGCAAATAAAACATTTAGACTGTGCTTATTTTTTATGGACATTACGCATTAATGGTTTTCTTTTGGCGATGATGTCTATGGAACAACAAAAAAATGAAGTAGCTTTTATTTTTTTGCCTAGTTTGAGCTATAATGAAGTGTAATGAGTTATTGTTTGCAATCTTGCAATCCTTGAGCACATCATTCCTCTCTAATTCACTATTATTATTTAATTAGAAACTCTATCGCCCATGATCCTATAACATTTTAAGTTGTATATGAACGATATTTTAATTAATTGTATAATTTGTGCCTTCACTTGTTTGCAATTCACTTTCACATGTAAATATCTTGCTTAATTCGGTCATGGTTCTGCCTTAGCTTGTAAATCACATATTGACTTGTCTATTATAGTCATATATACATTTCTAAATATTTTCTTCTCGGATTGGAGTGTTTTTCTTTTAACGTTGAAACTGAATGAAATGTAAAACTAATAGAAAAGTCCACAGATTCCCCATTGATTGTTTTTTTTTTTCCCCTACTGTGTTAAGAAATGGTTTCTTATCTGAATAAAACAACTTTCTATAACTGAGCCGTCCTGTTGTGGTCATGTGTGATTAATATGGCGATGTTAGCAGAAGACTAATTATAGTATTGATTATTTTCTGTAGCAGTCCCCTGGTGTTGCCAATTGCCAAGCAAGACAGTATGTTGGAAAAAGACATTATGTTCAAAGATGCCACAAAAGGTCTATGCAAGAGACAGTCTCAAGACAGCATCCTTGAAAATGCTACTGTGAATGGCTCCACCAAACCTGAGCAGGTGAGGACACCTTTACTGCATGTTTACTTATTCTGTCATGCTTTAAAATCCAACATTTCAAAACCGAACACTCACAAAAATTAATGAATGCAAAGGTTAATATTTTTTTTAAATTCCCATACTATAAACTGTTATGATCTTACACTGACCATTAACAAACATAGCTGCTCTGGTGTTGTACAAGGATTTGAATTCTATTTATGTCTTGACTCATACATCAGGAATGTAAACTTACCCAGAATGCTAATTTTTGAGTATTTCCAGTCATGTCTTTAGTCATCATTTTGATTATTATGTAGAGTATGCTTTGTGTTTCCTTCAAAGATCCAAACATTCTACATAACCAGAGGAGAGGAAAATCGATCACTAGGAGTCATTTATGAAAAGTATCTGTGGTGGTGCACTGTGTGTGTGTTCCTGTATATCTGTACGTGCCCCAGTGCCTAGGTTATGGGAGATCACTCTGATGAGCTTGGGCTTATAGAAATTAGTGTATTCCCCTAGAGAAATAAATGATTTTTATATGCTTCGTGTTTTATCAATGGCAGACTAATTTTATAAAAGTCAGAGTAATTCTTGAAAATGTTTGGTTTCACTGTATCTAATTTTGAATATTTTAAAGACATTTTACCTAGATTTTCTAAGACCATCTTTTCAGGATTTAATGTTAGTTTCATTGATTTTTGTTATTTCAAAATAACTATTTTGTTACTTAAAAAACTATAATTTTTTGTCATCTTGAGATACTTTTAAATTTCAGTAGATGTATTTGCCAGCTTATGCTGCCATAACAAAATACTACAAGCTGAGTGGCTTAGGCAACAGAAGTTTCTTTTTCACAGTTCTGGAGATTTGAAATATGAGATCAAGATGCCAGCTAGTCATATTTCTGATGAAGGTCCTCTTCCTGGCTGCTTTCTCCCCATGTCCTTGCATGGGGGGTGGAGTGTAGGTAAACAGGGAGAGAGACAGAGAGAAGAACGGACTTTCTGGTGTTTCCTTTTTTTTTTTTTTTTTTTTTTTTCCTGGTGTTTCTTATAAGCACGTCAATCCTATGGGATCATGGCCCCACCCCTATGACCTCCTTTAACCTTTATTACCTCCTTAAGGCCCCATCTCCAGAGTCACATTGAGAGCCTCCACATAAGAATTTGGAGGAATGCAGTTCTGTTTGCAGTAGGCAAATTGAATGTTAGGTAGGATTTAAGGCAGTTCTTTCTTAATTTTCTTAAGAGTCTCATGAGTTTCCTCTAACTTTAAATGCATAGTACTGAGTGGAAGATGCCAATCTGAAAAGGATATATGCAGTATGATTCTAGTATTTGACATTCTGGTAAAGGCAAAACTACGGAGACAGTAAAAAGGTCACTGGTTGCCTGTAGCTGTTGGGGGGAGGGATGAATAGGTGAAGCACAGAGGATTTTTAGGGCATTGAACAGGCTTCGTCTGATTTTATAGTGATGCATACATGTCATTACACATGTGTCTAAACCCACAGAATGTACCAGAGTGAGCCCTCATGTAGACCATGGACTTGAGGTGACGGCAATATGTCCATGTAGGCTCAACTGTAATGAATGTCATCCTTCTGGTGGGGAGTATGAGTAGTGGGGAAGGCTGTGCATGAGTGGGGACAGGGGTGTGTGGGAAATCCCTGCACCTTCCTCTCAATTTTGCTGTGAGTCTGAAACTGCTCTAAAAAAATTAAGATCTTAGGGGCACCTGGGTGGATCAGTTGGTTAAGCATCCAACTCTTGGTTTTGGCTTAGGTCATGATCTCCGAGTCCTGAGATAGAGCTCATCATCTGGCTCTGTGCTCAGCAGGGCATCTGCTACCCTTCTTCCTTTGCTCCTCTCCCCGTTCATACATATATACTCTCTCTCTAAAATGAATAAAATCTTAAAAAAATAAAAATTGAAGAGAGGACACTCACAACATGATGTCAAGTACAACCCTTACAGAATAGCCTTTCTGATGTTAATGTAAGCTCTTTATAATTATATAATTTATAATTATATCCTAGTCGTTCAAAGCAATTGGAATCGCGTTCTGTTTGGTCCTGAAGAGGGAGTGGCTATTTCAGGATTGTGTTCTGATATTATGGATGGAACATTCGCTCGCATCACCCACTGTGGGCACTGTTCTTGGTGGTGAGGTGGGTAGGTGATTCTCTCTAGAGGAAGATTGGCATTATCCACTGACTGGATTATACTTTCACGTTTCATAGGAGAGGTTTAGAAAAGGCTTGTCAAAGCAAGAACATTTTGATTAACATCTTAAAGAGAAATATGTCATGTAGAATTTTTTTAAAAATTGAAACAAAAACCACAGTATCGCTCCTTCCAGATTTTTATAAAATGTGGATTTTATCAAATGCTAACTGTGTGAATGAATATTCAAGACTTAAGCATTTTTGATTTTGATAATCCCTAAAATGAACACATAATATCCCCAAGAAGGTACAGTTTTTCTTCAGTTGCTTAAAAGTTTGCAAGACATTCTTCCTCTAATTTCCTTTCCATTTGGCCTTGCCCTCCCTTCTGCCTACCCTCTTCTTTCATTCTCTAACTGCCTGACTTCTTTTCCTCCTTTCCCTTCCTCCATTTCCTTCCTTTGTAAATGTATTTATTTAAATTTAGTTCACACTTGAAATTGAGGTCCAGTTTTTATTGCACTGAATGCAAGCATGTTAGTATGGGTGTGCAGAAAAAGGCTGATGCTCTGGTTCAGGTTTACTGCTGAAAGCCTGACTCAGAGGTTCCTTGACCTCAGAAGCCTCATCTATGAAATGGGTACATGATATAGGTCTCACAGGGTTGCTATGAAGCTGACAGAAATGAGGGCTATAAAGTTATAACACATTTACCAAGAATAGAGTAAAAATGCAGTAAGATGCATTTAATGTTTTTATTGTAATTATTTAAATGGACAATACATTAGGTTTTGCCGGAATGGCTGAATTTATCTGCTCTTGATGTAATTCTGGTCAACACATCCACTGTGCTTTATTTTTATCAATGGAAATGTAGATGACTTTAGACAATAATGATGCAAACTTATGCTTTATATTAACATTTCAGCACTTCAACATGCATCCGCCTGCATTGTCTTAATCCTCAACATACCACTATGGGCAAATTATTATGCCTTTTCATTACTTAAGCTCGATTTACAAATTAAGTTTTTTTTAAGGTTTATTTATTCATTTGAGAGAGAACACGTGCATGTGTGTGAGTGGGGGAGGGGTCTGGGGAAGGGGTGAACCGACTCCCCACTGAGCGTAGAGCCCAGTGCAGGTCTCCATCTCCAGACTCTGAGATCATGACCTGAGCTGAAACCAAGAGTCAGACACCCAACCGCCTGAGCCACCCAGGCAACACAGATTAAGTTTTAAAATGACTGAGCTCCAGAACTGTCAGTGCATTGCTGAGAATCACAGGTGTATCTTTTACTCTGGATCAAGCTCTGTGTCCGGGGTACTGCAAGGAGCATCCTTCCAGAGTCCTGCTGACCTGTGGTGGTCCTATAGATGGGAGGCAGGTTGGCATCTCCTGGCTGCATGTGCGGTCGTGGACTCTTGAAGACTGGCAAGAATTCTCTTTCTGTGGTCCACAGACACGCCCAGACCCATGTACCCAAAAGTGTAACTCCTCAGCCAAGCAAAGCAATAGTCAGTGAAAGGACCTGACAGGTGTTACCATCTGTTGTAGAAACTTCTAACAGAATTAAAAAAGCAGGGGAAAATAATTAAAATGCTGTATGGGCATGATGATGAGTTTAAGCTTTAGAAAATTTAGTATTTCTCAGAATATCACACTTTTCCCTGATAGGACCATCCCGGTCACCTCACTTATTTTTTCCTGACTTCCACTTTCTTCTTTATTCATGAATATCTGGTTCTTTCCTCAAGATACTGTCATTTTTCTCCCACTTGTGAGACCATCTCTTGTGTCCACTGGACTTTTTTTTTAAAAGATTTTATTTATTTATTCATGAGAGACAGAGAGAGGCAGAGACATAGGCAGAGGGAGGCGAGCCTGATGCAGGACTCGACCCCAGGACCCTGGGATCATGACCTGAGCCAAAGGCAGATGCTCAGCCACCGAGCCACCCAGTGGATGTACAGTTTCTGCACATATACTGCTAATCTTCCAGAGGAAAAAGTCACAAACAAAATGGTAAAGGTTATGGTACTCCAAGTGGTGTTGAGAAGTGGAGACCAGGAATCCAGGAAGTCAGAATATTTCCAAAACTTTAGTTCCCTTTGGGTCTCGAAATGTTTCTCCAAGTGTTTCTCTGAAGTTCTTCCTGACTTTCTATCCTAAACTATATCTAGTTTATATTCTAGATATTTCCTTTAACCTAGATATATAGGAATATATAACTTCATAGAAATCATAGTGGTCAGTCTTAGAGAGGATGTTAATCTTTTTTGTGTACTTGTCTGTCTCTGTTTTGCCTTGTGGTATAATCACTTGGTGGACTTTGGCTGTAGACATTATCGAACCTACAGCTAGAACATAAAATATTCAGAGGTGTATTTTTCTTTTTCTTTCCATTTGCTAGCAGGTGACCCAGTGCTTTTGAAATCTTTATAAAGAATGTGTCTGTTTTGGGGGTGCCTGGATGGCTCAGTCAAGTAAGCATTCACCTTTGGCTCAGGTCATGAGCTATCTCAGGGTCCTGGAATTGAGTCCCATGTCGGGCTCCCTGCTCAGTGGGGAGCCTGCTTCTCCCTCTCCTCCTTCCTCATTCTCTCTTTCACTATCTCTCTCTCTCTCTCTCTCTCTCTCATATAAATAAAACCTTAAAAAAAAAAGTGAGAGTGTGTGCCTTAGGTAGCCTTGCTTAAGATTATGAAAGCTTCCTTCCTGATCATTTTGGGATCCTGATGTGATAAATGCCAGGAATGCCTCCCCTGACTGGCTCCCACACTGTATTTGTCACATTGCATTACTGCAGACAGGCTAGGGCGTCTTCACATTTTTACTGTCAGCCTAGTATTTTCCCTAACCCAAGAAACAGCTGTGCCACTGTAGATGGAAATCCTCAAGAATACCAATGACATGTCTGCAATAACTCTTTCGGGCTTGTCGGAACAAATGTGGGACTTCTGTTAGTACTCTTCATGCTTTTCTAAACTTACACCCAGAAATTTGCATGGCGCTTGTTAGAGCTGTGGTTATAAGAGGAAGTTTATTATCTTAGAAAAGTAAACCATTTCTTCCAAAGAAAAAAATCGTATTTTTGATTTGTCTCCTTTTTTTGATGCTTTGGGAGTTAAATATGTATGCTAACTCGATGGAGACTTTTGTCTTATTTTTGCATTGTTCAAAGTTATTGCTATCCATTATTGGCTTGTGGCATCTCATGTAAATGCATGAGTATGTAGATATGCGTGTATTAATGTGTGCGTGTATAATGTGTATAGATATAGATATACAACCATATCAGCTTTCCGGGGTGCATATCTGCATGTATGTCTCCGTGTACATTTTTGTACTTTCAGGAAGTGCTTGCAGAGACTCTGGAAAGAAAAGATATTTACATCCGTCCCTAAATTGATCATGAAAGTTTCCTTTTATGTCTGTCTCTATATAAAGACTTTTTGCCAGTAGGGTTTTATTTCTTGGAAATACATGCTTACCATTTGTACTTATTTTCTAAACTACTTTTTCGTATCTAAGGGCAAACACTTGCGTCTGTAATCCTGGGATACAGAGCAGTTGTCTGTATGTAAACCTTCTATCTCATCTCTGCTGATCGCAAGCAGTAAATCTGGTGCAGTTGCAGGCACAGTGGGCTGCAGTACTTCCTTCCTCTTGCCCCAGTGCCCTGACGGGGCACATCCCATCCCTTTTCCCCTCTGCTGCCAACCACGCCCTGCTTCTTCCTGCTGTGCTGCTCACCAGTGACTTTCTGGCTCTTTGTGACTTCAGGGCCCCCTCCCTGACCCTCTTCTCCCACACAGGGAGGCTGTGTGACCGCAGGGAAACCATGTGGCCTCTTTGGGCATTAAGCTTTGCACCTACTAATTAAAGATGTTGGATGGTATCAGTGAATTTCAAACTTTTTATTTTTTTATTTTTTAAAGACTTTTATTTATTTATTCATGAGAGACACAGAGACAGAAAGGCAGAGATATAGGCAGAGAGAGACAGGCTCCATGCAGGGAGCCCCATGTGGGACTAGATCCCAGAACTCCAGGATCACGCCCTGGGCCAAAGCTAGGCACTTAACTGCTGAGCCACCCAGGTGTCCCAATTTCAAACGTTTTAAAATGATTATTTCACAGCAGATCCTTTCTTAAAAAAGGGATGTGTGAAAGAAAGCTCCAGTTTTTAAAGCAGAGGAGAGCTGATGGCTTCTGCTGAGAGCCACAGAGATTGACCCAGAACCCTCCACAAATGCCTGCCTCACCCCTTCCTCCAAAGACAGTCCTCATGGAAGTTGGCAGGAAGTTTACCTTTGGTGCTTGCAATCCTCTCCAGATGTTTCCCGAGGTAACGCTGCACCCCATTACTGCACACTTGTCTGCAGAGCAAGTGCCTTGCTGGGCCTCCGTGGAAACTAAACCTCACAGCCTCTGTGCGGGACTCCCAGTTGTCTTTCATATTCTAAGAGACAATTGAAAGTGTCTTAGTAATGTGAGGAAGAAAAAGATTCAACGTCCCCCAGCCGGGAAGATACAGCACTGAGATTTAACACACTGACCCCCATGAATGTAAAAATAATCAATGCCTTACAGGTGCTTCGGTTTCCCTGCATTTTTAGGGTAGGGAAGCTCAAGTCGGCATGTAAGATTTTTACCAAATTAGTGCAACTGATGAAAAATGCAGAGGGGAACCCTGCATGGGTCATACAGACTGCTGGTCGCTTCCCTGGCAGCATTTTGGGCCTATGAGACTCTTTAATGTAGAACTAAGGGTATAATGTTAAAAAAATAAAAATAAAAAATAAAACAAAAAACAGATATCACACAATCCCAAAACTGGGTTGTCAAAACCAGTTGAAGACTATCAGGAGAGGCAGAGCATTATGACTTTTATTTTTATCCACAAGTACCGACTCTTGGATTCCACTGCTGATGATTTAAGTAAATATTTCTGACAGAGTGTTCAAGCTATGCCTCTAATTAAAATTAACTAATTAACTAATTTTAATGAGACTATGTGATATGCTCTTTACAGGTTAATTCTGGAAGATATTTTCAGGCATATTTCTTTTAAATGCTGCAAAAACAGAGAGAAATGAACTCAGGTGTTGGTTGAATATGTGCATGTGCAGTGAGGAAAGGCTTGTTCTTGACCTTTATGAGGTCTGGAGTATTTTACAAATCAATTTTTTATGCATAAACAACTTCCTTTTGGAAGATGGTGTTTGCCGCTTACACAAGTGGTGGTATGTCTAATACCAGAGAGCCCACTGCAGGACACCCTTCTGAGAGGAAGAAAGAAAACCACTCTTCTGACCATTTGAGATTCCCAGTAAAGAATTTGAGTTTCCATTGTGAATACTGAAGGATTAGAAGCTGTCTGGGCAAGCACTGACTTGAATTTGTGAACTCTTACGAAAGAGTGCATTTTGCGAACTAGTCACTCATATCAGAGAAATAATCCTACATTTAGATTTCTTTAATGTGCAATATTTGTCAATGCCATAAACATTCAGCTGATAAATAGTAATATTTAAGTTCAAATTATTTAACAGTGATACATATAATAGTAAGATGTATAATGCCAATGTAAATACAAAGGCAAATGCAAATATAGAATACAAACACGAATAAAAATAAAGCAAATAAGCTTACTGTTATTAAAAATTCACTATGTGCACCAATGAACTCACTGAGGCATTGATAAGAATATTCTTGGTCTTTGGCTCCTCTCTGTTTATCAAATGTCTGCTTTGCACAGCATATCTTGTATGTAAAATTAGACATTGCCCCTTCTGAACTTGTAAGTAAGGAATTTTTCATCCAACTAAATCACCCAAATCTATCTTTTTTACTTGAAATATTTCCCAGTTTTTTAAGTCTTGTCACTTTCTGTTACATTGAATAGGGAAGCATGTTTTCCTTTATGATAGAATTATCTTAATCTCATAGCTACTTTCATTGTAAGAGTCACATAGAAAAGAATAAGAATCCCAACCCAGAATTCTAGTCTTCCTTTAAAAATCTGGCCTCCTCCTACATGTACGCGGAAACTAAATTCCAGGCTTCCTGGGTCCTTCACCATGCCAACAACAGTAATAGGAGAAGTTTTGCTTTAGCTTTGGGAACACTGTAGATACATGAGCTTTTCAGCTGCTGGTCTTCAAGGACTCAGAACACTCAGAGCTGCCTATATTTTAAGCGAGGACTGGGAAAGTCAATGTGCTGAAATGATTTTGGGCATCAAATGCCTTTGCAGAACAGCAGGTAACGCTGGGAGTGCTTGTGTCAGCGAGTGTGGGTGCATGCATGCACGCTCGTGGGCATAGAACAGAAATTCTCATCTGAATACATGTCTCTGTGGCTATTGAATTTTTTTTGTCCCTTATGAGTGAACCATTTCATCGTTTAATAACAGTTTCAAACTCACATGGTCTTTAAACTTTTGACATGTAATTGAAAATGGACCATCCAGCTGTGAAGAAAGTTGATTGGAAAGCAATTAGAATAGCTCTTATTTATTTTTTTCCCCCCCGAGGTCAAGCTGATGCCTCCTGCTCCCAGTGATGACCTGGCTACGCTCAGCGAGCTGAACGATGGCACCCTGCTTTATGAAATTCAGAAGCGCTTTGGGAACAATCAGATATACGTAAGTGCCTTTGAGATTGCCTTGTGCACTGCTTTGTCTCGCTGCCAGTTTTCACAAGGAAAGGGCTTGTTGTTTCTGGTCATCGGCATACCTTAAGGTCAATTTCTTGGAGTTTGGGTTCATTCTGATTTAGTTCTAAGGCAAGTTCAGCAAAGATCTAAATTGCAGAGTTGTTAAGTGAAAGTTAATACCCTGTGGGCAGGGGCTCCTGGGGGGCTCCGTCAGGTAAGCATTCACCTTTGGCTCCGGTTATGATCTCAGGCTCCTGGAATCTAGGCCCGTGTCAGGCTCCCTGCTCAGTGGGAGTCTGCTTCTCCCTCTCTCTCTCTACCTGCTCCCCCTGCTTGTGCTTTCTTTCTATCTCCTTCTCTCTCAAATAAATGAAATCTTAAAAAAAAAAAAAAAAAAAAAAAAAAAAAAGCCTGCAGAAAGACAACAGTCTTGTTGTTGAGTTTGGTATGGAAGAAGATCTTGCTAGAAACAGCAGGATCTGCAGGTCCCTTCTAAAGATGCTGTTTGCTTCTTGTACTTCGCGTGCTAGACCTGGAAATGGAAGCTAAAGGGGATAAGTTCACTGTGCTTGAAGGGTGTCCTCTCTATTTGCATGAAAACAGAAACTACTGTCTCTTTAAGTTATTAGGAAATGCTTTATCTGTAAAGTAAATAATTTATACACCAATCTCTGATAACAAGATACAAATATATGCCTCAGATGACAGCATGGAGAATTAATTTGCTGTGGTTCGGCCCTGGTTATATGTGTTATGTCTTCCAATATGCAGAACAATTCAGACACTGTGTCATCTCAGTTCCTGACTGTCTAGTCCGTCTGTCTGTCTCTGTCTCCTTGATTTTGTTATATTCCACTCAGAGCAATTCAATCAGAATGTCTATAGAGAAATCTGATTATGCCCCTAGGTGCTGTCCCTTTTTGATAACACCCTTTCCCCCCTACTCTACTAAGAAATTGATTAAGTAATTTTCATGTAAATGTGAAGTCTGCGATTTCCTTTGGAGTAACAAATCATCAGGTGCTGATTAGCCTACGAAATTCAGTGCAGCATCTTAATGTTTGGATGTATTGCCTGACACTGTAAATAGACTAAAAGTTACATCCTTCTATCAAAATGAATGGGATTGAGTCCTTGACATAAAGTGGTGAAAGGTGATAACTTTGCTCTCTGGGACTGCCCTGTTAACTTGCATATTAGTATTCCATTTTCTCACCTTTCCAACACTGTGCTGATTCTTCTTCCTAACTTTGTAATTATATTACCAGAAGACCACTGCTTAAATTGTTTTGGATTTCTTCATGTCCTTCATGCTTCTCGAGTGCCTCTGTCTCCCAAACATCCACTTGGTCTACCTTCCACCTTAGTGGTCACCATCCTCATCAAAGTCACTGCCATCTCTTCTCCAACAACCTTCTAACTGTCCCAAGGAAACCTTGTTCCCTTTCAATCCCATCTCACCAGGAGCTAAAGTCATTCTTTTTTTTTATGATTTTATTTATTTATTCATGAGAGACACAGAGAGAGGCAGAGACATAGGCAGAGGGAGAAGCAGGCTCCCTGTGGGGAGCCCGATGTGAGACTTGATCCTAGGACCCCGGGATCACGACCTGAGCTCAACCACTGAGCCACCCAAGTGCCCCTGGAGTCATTCTTATAATGAACAAATGTAACCTTGACACTCCCAGTCTTAAAGCTTCTCTGTGGCTTATCACTTTTCATGAGAGGATAGCCACAATCTTCATTCATGATCCGGCTCCCGGTGGGACTTGATGCCCTTAGCCACCAGTGATTGCCCTCTTGCCTGTGTCAGGATTTTCCTTAGGCTAGTTTCTTCCCTCTAAGTTTTTCTTTCTAGCCAATGAAATAAACACTTAGCTCTATAAACTCCCACTTGGAAGTTCTTCAGTCTTTCAGTAAACCTCACCGGACCTTTCTGATTAAGTCACAACGGATCTTTTTTCTCACTGCTTGGGGTTAGATATCTCAGTGGTGATTTGGTGAGTGCCTAGCTGCTGTGCTAGATTCTGGCCTTGTGACAATAGGATCCATGCTGGGTTTGCTCACTGCAAGGCCTGGTCAAGCACTTTCCAATCTCAAGTGACGAGGACATCCTATCTGTTTATCAGAGTCAGGACTCCAACTGCTCCACACATTGGACCATCTTCTTAGATACTCTCTGCCCACTGGGTTTCTCTTTCTATCTGGATTATGCAGAATTAATATTCCCTGCTTTACTAAAGCTCACATAAAATATAAATTTGCCACTGCGTGAGACATGAGTTTTCTTTTTTCCATGCCTGAAATATTGAAGGGCTAAATCATTTGGGATCAATTTTGTGATGAGCGCTCCAAGTTATGTTATTTGAACTCGCCTTTAATAGATAGACAAACCATTTAAACATTATTGATTGAATATAACAAGTGCTTCTCAGAGTTTATCCTGTGGACCATTGGATGTGCAAACTTTTTATTCCCATTCTGTAGTGAGGTAGGCATTTAGAACCTCTTATGACAATTTGATAGTTTAATTTCTGTCTGTTGAATCTAATAAGAATCCAGGCTTGCATTTTATGTCTTTGTCTGTTTTCAATGCCATGTTTACAGGAATTCATTTTTATTACATTTTAAGGAAGTATCCATCCATGATGAATTGGAAACAGAAGTGTTCCTTCCCACAAATACAAAAGCTCTGGTTTCAGATGTTGTGTTCAGAGTTGGTCATTTGACCTCCACACCCACTCTGTCTACACGTTCCTCCCTGCCCCAGTTTACTCTTCTCCCAGTTTCAGACCTAAGTGCCTAGGTAGAGTATTGATACTGGTCTTTCTTCTATGTCCCACATTTCATGTTCCTGCAAATCTCAGCATCCCTCCTTTCAAAATATGCACAGAATGGACTTCCACTACTGCCGCAGGCCCATCAGAGCCAACATAACACATGCTGGCTGAATTAATTGTCTAACCAGGATTTTCATTACTTTTTGCTGTGATCTGACTGGTTATATAAGATGATATTTCAAAACAGTCTGTAAGTTACTCTTTGTTTTTCTTTCTTTTTTTCTTTCCCTCTCTCTTTTTTCCTTTTGGTGCCAAAATTCAGGAGCAAACATAACTTGCCCTTTTAATTAAGTGTATATCATTTCAGTTGGATATCAGATTGGGAAAGTTCCAAACATCCCATAGCAGTAAGACGTGTTCAAATCATCAAACAAAATGAATTGTAAGAGATGAAGTGTTGGCTTGCTAAATAATGCAAAGAATAAAGGCATTTCTTTCTCTGAATCATTACTGTCAACTGGAACAGCAAAAATTGAGTATGTAATCAAATTTCTTAGTGAATGGCAGATAAATACGGAGGATGAGAGGCTCATAAAGAAAGAAACCCCCAAATAAACACAGGCTCCTGTTGCACCTGGTTAAGCCAGGTAGTCAGCCTGGCTCACTTGACCACTTACTAATTGAACATTCCCCTCCAGGTGACCCCATGGGATGTAGTGGGTCTTCTCTGTAAGAAGAGTTCAAGAGGCTAAAGTTGGCAAGCTTGTATCAGAAGTTGAAGTTTCCATCACTTCAAGGATATGTGAAATTATGTAGACAGATGCATTTCCCCCAGTTGCCACTGCCCCCCAGCCTGGAATCTAAAGCCTCACCTACCATTTTCGATACCTGGCATGTCATTCCCCTGTCATTCCACTCCACCTCATAGACCCTCGTGAGCCATCTAAAAACAAAACAAAACAAAACAAAAGATGAGGTAAAGGAAATCTGTAGGTGTCTAAATTAAAAAAAGAAAATTCTTTCTCTGCAAAACATTTACAAGTTACCTTTCTTCAAAAAGACTTCCTGAGAATGTGGCAAAAGCCTATATAAACACATCCCTTAGGAGTCTCTTGTTAACATTCAGATAGCATTTTTCTAGACCGTTTTTTCGTTTATCACAAAATTCACTTGCAAAGACAGTCTCAAGCTCCTTCAATAATTAGATCGACATGGAAGTGATATCTCAGTATGAAAGTGCAGTTTAGAAGTATTTTTATTTTATTTGAAAGTTCCTCAGTTTTCCTTCCTGAGCAGAGCTCTCCTTTCTCTCTCAGTCTACCTTTTTTCTTCATTTTTCTGAGTAATCTTTGGATGCTTTGCTACAAAAGCCTTCATTTGATTCAGTCATTTTACTTCTTTTTTCTCCTCTCCTTGGCTGTAGAGTCCTTCTTTTAAGTCAATGTTGTCTTGAATCACAACATCTAAAGAAAGTCGTACACCACTCATGGGTGTATATTTCATTTTCATTTGGGGAACATGCCCAGGTGAACAGCAGCTTCATAAAGAAGGGGAATATAAGAAACCCCTTCTCTGCTTTACCTTAAGCATTACAGAATAGTTTGGCAAACATAGCTATGGATTCATTTTGTATTTTTTTCTGTACTTTATATAAAAGAACTCACCCTGGTGTGTTCTCTTCTGCATGTGCCAACTTTCATTCATTGTAGTTTTTCTGATAACTATCTAATCTCTTGCTTTTGGCAGCAGCTATCCATTTTTACTTCTGTAAAATTAGCAAAAAAAAAAAAATTAGCAGCTGTGTGAATATATCCTCTTTATTTGCTCTACAGTGGGGGAGCACTTGAGTTGTCTCCATTGTTTGGTTATTGAATTATGCTGTTACAATTATGTAAATTATATGGATAATACTGTTATAAACCATCTTGTGCCTTTTTTGGTGACGTGTACCCAAGGATTTCCTTGGGGGCAGTGTAGAGCTGTCTTCTGGGGGCATGCACCGAGCCCTGGAATGCCACAGCATCACAGGTACCTTCAGCCTGAGTGGATACAGTCGAACACTTTTTCAGAGTGGTTACACTCCTGCCAGGACTTTGGGTTTCCTCAACCTCACCAACACTCAGTATAATCAGTGTTGGCTGTGGTATTAGTGGTCTTAACAGATGCTAGCCATTCTGGTGGTTGTGGTATCCTATTGTGATTTTGGTGACTACAGTGGTAATGGTGACCAGTACATATGTGTCACTCACTTGGCCATCTCATCTCATGAGGTGCCCATTCAGTTATATTGACATTTAAAAATAACTGGATTGTTTTACTTTTCTTCTTGATATGTGGGGATTTTTATACATTCAGGATATTCTTTGTCAGATATACATATGTCCAAGCATTTTTTCCCAGTTTGTGGCTTGCATTTTCATCTTCTAGGAGGTCTGTAGATGGATAGAAGCTTGCAGTTTTTGCAAAATTCTTTATGTTTAGCTTTTTTTTGTGTCCCACGTAAGAAAATTTGGCCTAGGCCATTTTCCTATATTTTCTTCTTTCAGTTTGGTTGTTTTAACTTTAACATTTAAGGTATATTACCAGTGTGAAAGTGATTTCACTATGGTACAAGAGGAGGATCCAGAATAATGTTTCCCCAGATATATTCCCCCGCTGAGTTGCGCTGGCACCTTTGTGGTGACCAGATGACCATGGGGAGTAAGTCTGTCTCTAGAACCCATCTTCTGTTGTATGGATCCATTTTTGCCTAAACTGGTCTGAGATATCTTAATCACTATAGCAGTATAATAAATTTTGATTTATAGAAGTTCTCAGTGTATCATGGAAGGTTAATATCTTTCCTTTGTCCATGTTTAACTTCTCTGGAACATTTAAATTTTTTTAAACATAACAGATTTTTTTTTTTAGATTTTATTTTTATATATTTTATTTATTAATTCATGAGAAACTCAGAGAGAGGGGCAGAGACATAGGCAGAGGGAGAAGCAGGTTCCCTGATGCGGGACTTGATCCCAGGACCCCGGGATCACACCCTGAGCCGAAGGTAGACGCTCAATCACTGAGCCACCCAGGTGCCGCACATTTTTAAATTTTTGATGTAGAAGTCTTGACCATTTGTATTATATCTGTTTCTAGGCATTTTTCAACTTTTGATGCTATAACAAAATGGTATTTTCTTATTGAAAAATACAAGCAAATTTCATTTTTGTATTGTGTATTAGAAATATAGAAATACAATTTGATTGTGAAATTCATATTTCATCTGCCAGACTTGCTAAATTCATTTGTAAATATTGATTTATATGGAGATTCTTTTGGATTTTCTCCATATACTACTGTAAGGTATGTAATGACTTTTATTTTTATTTTCTAAATCTTGATAGTTTCCTTACTTTCTTTTCATGTTTTTTTTTTTCCCCATGGGATTGCATTCTTAATAAAAATATGATGAGAGGTGACAATCCCTATTTCATTTTGGATCTCAGGAAAAAAATCATTAAGCAAGTTGTTTGCAGTAGCACTGTCATAGGTATGGCTAAATTTTATTAGATTAAGGTAGTTCTTTATATTAATTTTTAAAGTCATTTTAAATCAAGAGTGGGCATTGAATGCTCCTAAATGCTTTTTGGCGTTTATTGAGATCATCATATGGCTTTTAGTCTTTACTCTTTAGTTTTAAAAATTATGAGAGTTGATTTACTAATATGAAGTCAAACTTACATTACTACAATAAAGCCAACTTAGTTGAAACAGATTATCTGTTGAATGTATTACTGGATTTAATTTGTCAATACTTTGCTCAGGATTTTTGCATATACTTAATGAAGGAGAACAATCTGTAATCTTCCTTTCTTTCTATATACTACTTAGATTTATAATACGAAGTTTATGCAGGCATCTTAAAATGAAGTGGTGTTCCAATTCCCCAGTGAAGCTTAAATTTCTTTGTGGAAATGTTTTTAGACATAGATTCAAATTTCTTTTACAGAAAAAAACTGTCAGATGTTCTAAATCTTAACTATGTTCGTTTTGGTAAGATGGTGGGTTATTGTCTACATTTTCTAAGTATCCAAACTTAGTAACTAAAAAATGATTCCGAATGTCTCTTTATCTGTTTTCATGTCATACTGTCTTTAGTTAATGTAATACTTAGGATACTGGTAGTTTGTGTATTTTCTCTCGTTTTCTCAGTTGTGTTAGAGTACTCACCTTTTTATTACATTGTTCAAAACACCACCTTTTGACTTTTGTTTACTATTACATTAATTTCTGCTGTTATGCTGATTATATTTCTATATAATTTGATGTAATTTAATGAGCTCCTTGAAAAGTATACTTAGATAATAATTACCAGCCCTTCTTCTTTTTAACTTTATAAATAGCACCTCATGCAATAATTTCCATACTAAGTATATCTTTAGTTGTGTCTCACAAATATGTTATAATCAAAATATTTTCTCATTTGCATCATGGCTCCTTTTTTGACTTATAGATTATTTGCAGATGCATTATATGATTCCCAAACAGTGGGTGGTTTTCTAGATATACAGTATTAATTTGTCTTAATTCTACATGACCAGACTATATGCTCTGTGATTCAAGTCCTTTAAATGTAATGAAACTAGTCTGTGTTCAATTTCGATGAATTGTTAGGTAACAGTGTTGTATATAAGTCAATTAATCACTTGGTAATTCTCTATTTCAAAATTTTGTCTCCTTATTCCATGAGTTACTGAGAAAAAGATTGTTTAAAATATTGACTATTATTGTGAATTTATTCTTCTCCTTACAGTTGTTTTTGCTTTGTATATTTTGTGCTAGATTTTAGTTTCATAGATATCTTAAATGCTGTATCTTTCCAACTGGTTTAACATTTTATCATTATGAAATGTTCCTTTTCATCACTTTTATTTTTGTGTATGTGTGAATTGAGTGTTACTAAACCACATTTTTGTTGTTATTATTGTTTTCAGGTATATCTTTCTTTATCTTTTTACTTCTAAATTGTCTTAATCTATATATTTAGTACTTTAATCTGGTCTATAATCTTTATCTTTCGATTAGAGTATTTAGTATCTTTATATTTGATGTAATTCCTGATTTGGGGGGGTTAAATCTGTCATTTTATTATTTGACTTCTATTTATTCTTTCTGTTCTTTGTGCCTTTATATCTCATTACTTGTCCCTTTTTTATTACAAAAATATTTTTATTTGCTTTTTGTGCTTTATTCATTTTTCAGTTGTGCATTTTATTATTATTATTATTATTATTATTATTATTATTATTTAGCAGCATAGGACTCATTACCACATTTATTTCCTTCAGTGCATTTTGTCATGTGTTTTAATTTTATATTTTTTATCCAGTCGGATTCTCACAAAACCCCTTTAAGAAAAGAAATTTTTAGAATGCGGTCATTTCATGTGTTATGTGTTTGCTGAAACAAGCCTGTTGGTTTTATCTTATTTGAATTTGACTTTTCTATTTCTTTATTTACAAACTTATAAAACAGTTCACAAAATATTAAAGTATGGATTTTATTTATTTTCTGTATTTTGTGCAATGATTTTAAAATTATGCCATTTTTAATTTTAAATGTTCTATTTATAAAGTCCACCAACTATTTATATCTTTTTCTTTTAACAGACTTTTATTGGAGACATCCTCTTGCTTGTTAACCCATTCAAGGAGCTTCCAATATATTCCACCATGGTATGTATAACATTTCAAATTTCATTTAAAAATGTAGGGGTAGCACCAGAGACATACTTATTCACATCAAGAATGATGTGATAGATTAAGGAGATACTCCAAAACAGTAAGTAAAGTAAAACTTCTCAGAAAATTCTAAATTGAATATTTGCATAATAGCGACTTTAATTTGTTCTGAGATAAAAATGGAAAAGAATGTCATCTTATCAAAAGATTCCTTTACACTTATAATGTGTAATTTTCTTATAATTGTAGTCACTAGACAGACTTCTAAAATTAAATAGTATATTCCTCTACTTTCCATACCTTCTTGACTAATTCAAGATCATTGGTTTATAGTCCTTATTTTCAACATCATAACCTCTTTCAGAAAAGTTCTATGATGTTAAAACAATGAGAATAAGAAAGGATAATATTGAATCTTACACATTTTTCCAAATGACTTTCCATTTTTAATTATGAGACTCTCAAAATTCAAAGAGAAATTGCTTTTGGAAAATTATTCCAGGCAACTGAAAACACAGGATGATTTTCAAGTGGTAAAGAGTAAAAATATCATCATCATGCAAGTGCTCTATTTTTTTGTAAGCACAAGGCTGGTTCCAGTTGAAGCAGAATCCCTCCAAGGGAGCAGGAGCATGACAAACAGGACACGTATTCCTGAAGCAGAGATTTGCTCATAGATATTGGGTGGGGGTGGTAGTAAGAGGGAGACTGGAGGAGAAAAGGGAGGAAGAGAGAACATCTTCTTTGAGCTTCCAAGGAATCAATGAAGAATTCTTACAGAAATACTGCCTGAGATAAAGAGTGCCCCTTCACTACCCCAACCCCCACCCTTCTTACCAAAGTCCCTTCTACTCTTGCTTTAAAACTGCTGCACCTTGCCCACTGTCCTCATTGCACTCAGGCTGATCCCAGCCTTAGCTTTGGGCAACCTGAGTGTGTGGGCATGTGACAGACCAGAGCAGGAGCAATCACCTGCAGTGATCTCTGGAGTTCTATTGGAGGAGGAAGTTAACCTCATCTGTGATGATTAAACAGACATATGGACCGTTCGTATTTTTATTTCTTTTTATGTCAGTTCTTAATAATTTTGCTTTTCAAGGATTTTGTTCATTATATTTTATGTCCCAAAGTTTTGGGCATTTAATTATTCATGAGTCCTATTTATTTTTTAAATGTTTGTAGACTTTTGAATGATTTATTTTCCTTCCCAGTGTTTGTCATGCATGCCTTCTGTGGCTTTTTAAAATCAATTTGCTAGGAATTTCTTGATTGTATTAATCTTTTCTAAGAAAAACATTTCCTGACTTAAAATTTTTTCTACTGTATATTTATTCTTTATACAATTGATTTCTACTTTTTATTTTTATGGTCTCCTTCTTTCTAAGTTCTTGGAGTTTCACTTGATAGTCATTGAAATTATATAGTTATGAGGTTACTTTTCTGCCTTTCATAAATAAGTATTTAGGGCTTTTTATTTTGCTTTAAACACAACTTTCTGAATCTTTGGTACTTCACAAGTTCTTTATTATTTAATTTAAGAGAGAGAGAGAGAAACCCTGCCATTTAAAGCTGACTATTAATGTGCTATTCTGGTATTATATTGGATTATAGGATCGATAAGAAGCTTATGGTGAGAGAAAAGGTAGTTTTAAATAATTGCATAAAATATATACATACATAGATATTATGTAAATGCTTCTATAGATCTAGAGGTCAAATACTAAGTATTAGGAGAAATATAATATAATAAATTGTTTTAGTATGGCATTACTTGTCATGTTATATTGTATCTCAAATGGAACAGACTTATGATTTTGTGGCTTGTTTGTTTTTAGGGTGTTAACAGGGTGGTAGTTTTATGGCTTCAAATAACATGTTGCATTTGCAGGTCTTTCAGAAATACATGTTAATAGAGAAAAGGAGAGACATTTAGAGACATACTTCTTTATTAATGTAGGAATAAAACATGATACATTGAGATTTTTGCATGAACAGTTCATTAAAACTTAAAATGGTGAGTGCAGCATGTAACTTCTATGTATCATCCTTTATATCCATCATTTACAATGGACCCTGGTATAGAATGTAAGGGGAAAATAAATATATTTAGGTGAAATATGCACTGATAAAAAGCTTACAATAAAATTGCCCACATTTTATAGGCCATAGTGAGATTTTACTGTGTCTGGTACTTTTGAAATTCACTTCCACTATGTAGAATCAAATAGTGTGTACTTTCCTGGTCTATAAGTAATAACTCATAATATAGTTATAGATATTAGGTAGATATAAGGACTTAATTTTTAGGTTGAATTAGTGGACATCCTCTGTAGCAATATTAGTACCTTGCAATTTTAAATCAGTTACTTGTGTACTGAACCACATCAAGTTATCTCATTGTCTTATGGACATGCAAGAGAAAGTTTCATTTATTTTTATGTCTATTGATTATGTAATTATATGTATGCTTATTATCTTTATTTTTTATTTTTTAATATGCTTATTATCTTTAATAAATTTTGTTCAGATAGTTTAGTTTCTTCCCTCATTAGTTTAATAAAAGAAGAAACTAAGACACTGAATATGATTATATCTGTAAAGATTATGTAGGCCAAGAGGGTAACACTGTGTTTCATATTGAAAAGAACTCCACATGCATCATCTGCAGCTCACTTTAATTTTGTTACCATTAACTATGTTATATTAGGCTTTGTATAACATTCATTTGTTATTTCTAGGAGGCCATTAATCACGGATGTAGAGCACTCAGTGTTGAACTGCATTGTGAGACTAATATAAAACAAGGCAGCAGGCAGCCCTGTCCATGAGGTGGCTTCTGGCCATAAGCAATGTTGATGTGATGTGAACAGTCACTAGGGAGGAGTGGCGCTTAGTGGGCCAGTAGGCAGACAGTTGTAAATGAAGTATCACCAACAGAAAGGGCCTCATTATTGTGCTGCTTATTTATGCTGAAGGCAAGTGACATTTTAAACCTGTAAGAGGTAGGGGAGGAGTAAATGGAAAAGTGGCCAGATCTTTCTGAACAGACTTTGCAAAAAGAAGCATGTATTGAGTCGATTAAACACAATATGCTATACTAGATATTTGGGGATGCTAAGAGTCTCCTCATCCTTAAGAACTGCATTGACATTCTAAAGATACTTCATAAATAATGATAAAAAATAATCACAGATTTCTCTTGTGGCTGAGGACAGTAAGATAGCTGTATTGAGACTGCATACTGTTAACTGATAAGTCAGGAGGCTGGAGGGAAATAAATCTTATCAAGTTAAAAAAGGAATGTGGAAAAGCAATGTGATTGGTACAAATCTTAGGGAATTATTAAGAATAAGATTCTGGTAAGGAGAGGTATACTTGGGAGAATTATCTAGAATTACATTATGGGGACAAAAAAAAATAGGATCATTGAGAAGAAGGCACAGACCAATCTTATAAGAGCAAAAAGTTCAAAAAGCTACAGAATTGAAAAATCTGGTTTAGATCTAGAGTATAAAACTGAGTTAGAGAGTTTGGGTTTTAATTTTGAAAAATAAAGACCCATAGAAAACAAACAAGTCTGATACAAATAATGTTTACAAGTCTGTCGTCATCAGTTTGAGAAAAAAAAACAAAACAAAACATTTGAGCAAGAAGACTAATTAGTAGCTACTGAAATAATCCAAGAGCAAGCCTATTTGGGCCTGTGTGGGGGCTCTAGTGGTAATGGGCAGAAGTTGAGCGAATCTGTGAAAAGACAATAAGAATCTGCAGAGAATTTCACCTGAGGAACAAACAAGAAAAAAACATCCCTTGAAGATATAGGTTTTGAATTTGGGGGTTGAGGAGAATCTGTAATGAAAAAAAAAATGGAAGAAAAGAGAAATTGATGAGGAAAACCAGGGTCAGGTGAATATATGAAGTTTTTGGTGATTACATTGGAATAATGTTGAGGTTCTACATTGGATGCAAGATTAGGAATAATTCACATAGATATTTCATTTTGTAAGATTTCTAGGATTCACACCAAGCTTAAGAATGAGGTAGAAAAATAATAGAAAGCAATGAAGGAGGAGGAGGATAGGGAAAGGGAGTAGGGAGAGAAGGGAGGAGGGTTGGGGAGACCACAATGACAGGGCAGTTGGCGGCTACTACAGAACCAGGTCTAGAGGCTCCTGGGTGGCTCAACTGGTTAAGCATCTGCTTTTGGCTCAGGTCATGATCTCAGTGTCCTGGGATAAGCTCTGTTTCAGGCTCCCTGTTCAGTAGGGAGTCTGCTTCTCTCCCTGCCTCTACCCCTTCCCTATTGTGCACTCTCCCTCCACCCTCTCAAATAAATAAATATTTATATTTTTTAAAAAGAAAAGAACCAGGTCTAATGCATTGTTGAGGTAGTAATCAGAAAGGATGAGCATCTTGGTGTTTGTATCATTGTGGAAACCAGTGAACATGTGAATGTCATGAGAGTGGACCCTTCAGCAGTAGATACTCATTGGCCCCTCAAACATTGACATCAGACTTGTCTCAGGTATTTCTCACTGTTTCTTTTACTATGAACTTCACAAACCAAAGCTATATCACCTTGAAATCTCAATGTGCAAAATGAGATACCATTCCAGATAAAATACCTGGAGATAATTTCTCAAGATTGTATTTTCAAGTACACAAGGGTATAGAAATGATCAACACCCATATTCTTTTTGTCCGTTACTGGCAGTGAGATTAAGGTCTCCCACTGTGTAAAATAGCATCTGGTATGGGATGCCAGTCTTAGGGATTAATTAATTAATTAATTTATTTATTTTAAGATTTTACTTATTTATTCATGAGAGACAGAGAGAGAGAGAGAGAGGCAGAGGGAGAAGCAGGCTCCATGCAGGGAGCCTGATGTGGGACTCGATCCTGGGTCCCCAGGATCATGCCCTGGGCTGAAGGCCACGCTAAACTGCTGAGCCACCCGGGCTGCCCCTTAGGGCTTAATTTAATTTCAGATTCCACTTGGTGCTGGTCTAATATCTCCATTGCCATGTTTGAGTTTGGTGAGTTGCTGATTTGAACAGAGTTTATCACTTCTGGACGAGTGGGGCTGGAAAGAGGATGCGGCATTGTCTAGGGCTTGTCATGTGGCAGGTCTACTGCAAAGGGCTCTACATATATCATCATCACAGCTAATCACAAAAGGCAATGCAATAAATATAAGAATTATTATTTCCACTCTGGAATTTAAAAACCCAAGTAGTAGATTTAAAAACCTACTATAGTAGATTTGAGAAATTTTCTAAAGTCTTCCATGAATGAGAGGAAGAGAATTTAAATCCAGGTCGTGTAACCACAGAGCAAATGCATGACAGACGGTTTTCGGTGGCACAAATGCTGAGTCCAGAGGCAATTTTGTTCGTTATTATGTGTGAATCTTTGTAAAAAAACAAGATATTTTTTTCCCAGAATATGTCATCTAGATAAGGCTATATAGATAATGGGTAGGTAATCCAATCAGGCAAGTAGAGTGACATATTCCTACCATAGTGTGAAGCGAAGAGCCTATGCACATCAAGCTGTTGACATGAGGGAGGTTCCACCAGGTTAGGGGTCCTGGACAGCTGGGGAGCCTCTGGATGGCCTTGTGGAACTGCATGATTGGTTTCAGAAATCAGAACAAGGCAGGACTCTTCAATCTCTCCCCAGTTTATTGGGAAGTGTCATGCACAGTGGAAAGTAGGAGGGGGGTGATCCATTAAAAAAAAAAAAAAAGACCTTATTCATTAGAAATAGAGTCCAACAAAGGAAGTTACCCATGACTGAGGCTGATATGATGCCCTCTCACCCATGAGCTCCAATAGTGCACTAAAAATTTTCCCTACCCAGAATCCTTGTGTTCCCAGATGATGCAGATGTGGACAGAATAAGGTGGAGAGAGAAGGCATATGGGAAGGGAGTGGCTGTTGCTGGTGGTAGTGGCTGGACCTGATGAGAACATGCAATAATATTGATAATAGGGATCCATGGGTGGCGCAGTGGTTTGGTGCCTGCCTTTGGCCCAGGGCGCGATCCTGGAGACCTGGGATCGAATCCCACGTCGGGCTCCCAGTGCATGGAGCCTGCTTCTCCCTCTGCCTGTGTCTCTGCCTCTCTCTCTCTCTCTCTCTGTGACTATCATAAATAAATTAAAAAAATTAAAAAAAATATTGATAATAAAAACGGTAGTGGCAATGATAACCAGCCTAAAGTTTACATGGCTTGTCAGAAAACTGAAACATAAGTGAAAATCTTCAAGCTTCAATAGAAATAATTAAGTAGAATTGATTATTATCTTAATTAAATGCACTATTCTATTAGCATTATTATTTTGTATTTACATTACTTATAAAGCATAGAATCAGCATTGAGCTAAGTATTACCAGGTGGTAGCAATGGAATATTCTACAATATAAAGTCTAACACTGTATGGAAAGGAGAGGATTTTTAAGAGAAGGGATCTGAGAAACATTATTAGTTTGGTTATCATGAAAAAACTTAGATACCCAAGATCCCTTACATGTCTAATGTCTAGTGAAACTTGGCCTTAAGAGAAGATGTGAGATTTGAAGCAATGGAGTAGGAGTCGTATATACTCCTGAATCTCTTCTGTCTTGCCATGTTTGTAATGTCTAAGGAAATTCTCAATAAGATTTTACAAATGGAGTTTAAAAACATTCTGAAAAAAAAAATAAATAAAAACATTCTGTTGAAATTTGATTAGGCCCATGTTAGACTTGGGACATGAAATGGTGTTAGTACAAGTTTGCAAAAGGAACAGAAATTTATCCTGCAAAGAAATAGAGCTGGACTAGAACAGCCCGGTTGGTTTATGAGTTATAATGTATACATCACTATCAACAATTATTTTGTTATCCATTTTATTTTTTTTTTATTTTTTAATTTTTTTTATGGCCATAGACTTGTTACCCATTTTAAAGGAATAATTCAAGTACAAAAATCTGAGAACTATTTCAAATAAAGAAGTGCTTGGTCACATACACTCCTGAGCTTGGGATACAGCTATAGAGATGTGCTAAGAACACACAGTGCCCTACTTCAACTGTGACATTTGTTTTCTGTCTAGAACAGAAAATAAAGCTATGTTAATTATATGATGTCTTAGATTAGATGGTTTTGTGTGCTATCAACACAGGCAAATGCCTTTTCATAAGCAATGACAACCACTCTCCCAAAACTATTATCCTTTCATGCAGTCTTTTTTAAAAGATTATTTATTTATTTATTTATTTATTTATTTATTTGAGAGAGAGAGCAGAGCAGGGAGCCTGATATAGGGCTCAATCCCAGGACCCCGGGATTATGGCCTGAGACAAAGGCACAGACGCTTCACTGACTGAGCCACCCAGTTGCCCCTCATCCAGTCTTGTATATGTTCACATATATGGTTGTCCCACTTACCTGTGGTTTCACTTTCCATGGTCTCAGTTACCCATGGTCAAGGTCAACTGGGGTAAAGGTCAACTGGGGACCTCCTTCTTCTATGTAGCATCTGAAGGTCAATAGTAGCCTGACCCCAAGTCACATGCCTGTGTCACTCACTGCACTTCATCTCATCATGTAGACAGCTGATCATCTTTCATCATCACCACTGACCTGACTTCTAACAGCGTAGATTAGCTTTACCTGGTTTTATACTTTATCTTATAGAATGTTCTCTCATATGTCTGATAGATTCCACTTCAATGTTATGTTTGTGAGATTCATTCAATTATTTCTTATAAATGTAGATCATTTATTCAGTTTTATTTTTTAAAGGTTTTATTTATTTAGTGAGAGAGTGTGTGTGAAAGCGGGGAAATGGGCAGAAGGAGAGGGAGAGAGAGAATCTCAGGCAGACCCTGCACTGTCCACGGAGCTCAATGACTCTGAGATCATGACCTGATCCAAAATCGAGAGTCAGATGCTTAACTGACTGAGTCACCTAGGCATCCCAATCCATGTATCCTATTTTTTAAAAAAAGTATTTTCCCTATGACTTTAAATAACTTCAGACATATTATGAATTTGCAGATAAATAGCACAAACAATGTTTTTCTCCAGCCATTTTCAAATGATTTACTGGTCAACCTTGAATACATGCATTGTGCGTTTCCTACAAACAAAGGTATTCATTCACCTGTGTAACCTCCATTCCACCCCTAGAATCAGGGAAGTGCTCCTGATGCGCTGTGACCATCCAGTCAAAATGCCTCATCCAGGTCTTTCCCATCAGCCCCCTAATGCCCATAGAGCCAAAGACCCAGGCCGCCATGACAGGATGGATGCACTTTGATCTTGTCTGAACACATCCCTCCATCTTCTGATGAACTTCCCAACCCTGACATCGTAAGGCTACTTGCCAGTTATTTTGTAAAAGAAAAATTAATTTTGTCTGATATTTCTTCATGACTCAGACATCTCCCCATCATCCAGTGTGTATTCTAATGTAACAGAATTTACTAGAAACTCAAAAGAACTACCGAGGCTGGCCCCATGGCAATCCTCATAAATCACTATGTCACTGTAACTAAGTTAATTTTTGTTTCTCTGAGAAGTTTGTAAATTCTTCTGTGTTTCAGCTGCAATTGGTTTCTACTTGGATTAAAAATCCTTTCTGTCTCACGTTACTGAAATGGAATGTTTCCGAGAGTTGTTGCATGTGATGCAATTACCGCAGGTGCCCCTTACCTCGTGGCTTTCTATCAAACTGGATTTGTGTGAATTGCTCTGCTTAAGGACAGCAGAATAATTTCAAGCTTGTGAACCAAGTAATGAAGGATCAAATATCTGCCTCTGTTTTATCATTGTGAACATTTAAAACATGCTGAAAAGGGCATAATTTCCTGAACGTTTCATAATTATAAATGAGTCTCAGAAATAGAGCTTCCTTGGCAGTTTGAACATTGGAAATAAGTCAACTGTGTCCTGACGAGGAAGAGCCTGAACCTTCTCATGGTTGTCTCTTTCCTGCACTGCTTGGCAGGTGTCTCAGCTGTATCTCAGCAGCACCGGGCAGCCCTGCTCGTCCCTGCCACCGCACATCTTCTCCTGCGCTGAGAGAGCCTTTCACCAGCTTTTCCAGGAGCAGCGCCCACAGTGCTTCATCCTTAGGTGAGCCGCCCCTTGCCTCCCCCTCGCCCCTCAATGCTCAGTGCTGCACTGGGAGCTTGGACGTGAGGCAGTCCCATGTCTTTGCAATAAATACATTTGACTCATTACAAGGAGGAGCATCTCTCTTAGAAATAGCCCCAAGTGTGGCTAAATCAATATCCATGCACTTAACCTGAAGCTCAATTCATTTTGAAGATTTATTGCTTAGAACCAGTGTTTTTGCTTTCAAACCTCAGAAATCATGGGGAAAGAAAGGTACCCACTATTAGCACCCACTATGTGGTACTGTCCAAAATACAGGGTACACATTATTACCTTGCGATTGTGGGTTTTCCCACCTGCTTCTAGGTATATACCTTTGTTTGTATTTTACCAAAGTATTGCCCAAAAGTATTTTATACTGAAATATAATGGCAACATTAGCTAATAAATAGCCAGATGCTCAGGGCAATCACTGAAACAAAGCTTCACACTTACCACGCACACACACACAGACACACAGGAACTGAAGAAGTAGAGGTGAAATGTGATTATGTATTGATAAAGAATTAAAGAATTATTTAGATACTCAAATAAGATCTGCATGAGAATTATGTTTCATATTAGGAGCAACGTCTACCAGAGGGGACTTCTATAAATCCTCAAGGCTTTGCCCGAGGTATAATCAGTTAAAGTTTTGCATAACTCATCAAAGTGCAATGAAAGAGAGTAAACAGGAACACCTGGCCAGAACCCAGAAGACATTTAAGTACTTAAATAAGCATTTATTTATGCACTTTTACATTATCAATTTGATCAGAAGTCCCATAGTGGGTCAGATGGATGGCTTGCAAACTTCAGTGTTCTGATTTTCAAAATAGCATGCAAAGAGTTGCTTTTACGCTTGTTCTAAAGTGTTCCCAGGGTAAGAGAGGCGTAGGGGCAGTGGTGGCCATAGCTATTCTTCAGTCAGGTGACTGTGTTCTTACCTGCTTTACCTGGTGGATTCTCTAGTCTAACTTTGACCAAAAAGGGGAGCATTTCTAAAATAATGAGATGGTGGGGCATATACACTAGTATGGGCAGTAATAACAACTGATGTTTATTGAGAACTTAATAAGTGCCAGACCCTCCAGAAGGTGCTTTCCATGTATTCCCTTATCCATTGCTTAACAATCTTATAAGATGGGTATTATTATCAGCATCATGATTTTATGTGTCAGATAACTGTTTATTCGGAGGAGTAACCCCTTGTCTTGGGTCTCCAACTAGTAAATAGTGAATCTGGGATTGTGAGCCCAAGAGTACGAATTAGCAAATGGTGATGCATTAGTCTAGGGTCCAGTGGATGCTGTATGTGGGATATGAGCCCACAGTCTGGCTTCTGGGCCTGAATGAGGCTCCCCCACTCTCACACCCAGATACCAGTACATGGCTGGCTCCTCAGGTACATGGCTGGCTCCTGGGGTTTCCAGCAGCCCATCCCAGGCTTCCCAAAATGATGGCCATGAATCCATGGGTTTTCCTAAATTTTTATTGAATCCACTGAATTCTTTTGAAAGACATTGGTCCATAGCAAAGTTCTGAGTTGCCAATGAATTGTCCTTTGGGAATCTGCCTGTTACAGATTTCACAGTATCTAGCAAGTTCTTTTAGTAAATAAACCTGTTTATCTTTAACTCAATGCTTTTTCACATGGATTTGCTCATGGAATTGTTTTTCCAGTAGGACTTGTTAATATCCTGCAGAAGCAGTATTTCTTTGGGACATTTTTTAAAGGCTAATAATGCCATGTATATATCAATTTTTCTAAAAAAAGAAAAAAGGATTTCCCCATTCAGGTTTCAATAAATGAAGAAAAAATCTATTATTATTATTATTATAATAATATTATTATAGGACTTATTATTTCTATCATTCTCTTCTTTCATAATTTATGTTTTTATGTGGCTTCTCTGTCTCCTTGATTGTCTTGACTAAGATAAAGGCTTTCTGCACGTATTATACTAATTTATTAAAATTTGTAAATTTAGAATTTAGCTAAATACATTGTTTAAAGGTCATTTTTGAGGGTCTAGTTTGTCTTTATATTTTTATTTTTATTTATTTATGATAGTCACAGAGAGAGAGAGAGAGAGGCAGAGACACAGGCAGAGAGAGAAGCAGGCTCCATGCACCAGGAGCCCGACGTGGGATTCGATCCCGGGTCTCCAGGATCGCGCCCTGGGCCAAAGGCAGGCGCCAAACCGCTGCGCCACCCAGGGATCCCTCTAGTTTGTCTTTAAAGGATTTATTTATTTGAGAAAGAGAGAGATCAGGAGGGAAGGGCATGGGGAGAGGGAAAGAGTCTTTCCCCATGTAGGGCTCTGCTAAGACTATCTGGAGAGTGTAGAGCCCTACACGGGGCTCACCTTAAAGACCCTGACTGAGATCATGACCTGAGCCCAAACCAAGAGTTGGATGCTTAACTGACTGAGCCACCCAGACACCCCAAGAAAGTCTATTGTGTTTTATAAGCAGCATTTATGAAGGATAATTTAAAATTTGGAGATCAACATACAAATATTTCTGGAATAGATGTACTATATAACTTAGGATGAGAGCAGGAATTTTAAAATTTTATTTAAAATTTTTAATTTTATTTTTCACTTTGTTGATAATTATAGGCCCCACCAGCACACTAGGCTTCATCTTGAGGAATAGTTTTTTAATAATTTTCAGATTTTTAAAAAAAGATTTTATTTAATTATTCACGAGAGAGACAGAGAAAGACAGAGAGAGAGGCAGAGACACAGGCAGAGGGAGAAGCAGGCTCCATGCAGGGAACCCGATGGATGTGGGACTCGATCCCGGGTCTCCAGGATCACGCCCTGGGTTGAAGGCGGCGCTAAACCGCTGAGCCACCCAGGCTGCCCTAATTTTCAGATTTTTGTCCTGGGTTGTAACTGAGAATTTGGTGTTCACCATAATCTATCTTATCTTTAATTTTCAGAAGTCCTTGATGGATGGTTTTAATTAATTGTTAGAGCACAAGTGACAAAAATCCATTATCCTAACAGTGTGGGAAGCAAATCTAAATTAATGTTATATGCTGAACATACAAGTAACTTGTGAAATAGGCAGTATAGGGTCTGTCTCTATCATGTGCAGATTTAGCAGACAAGGCTGTTCAGATAAGCTTTACAATTCTTATGGGTCCATGTTTGGCACCACCCAAAAACTTTGGTCAATTTCTAGTTGAATCATTGATGGTTTTTCAGATCAAGGAATGTTTCTTGAATACACTGAACTAGGATTTTTAGTTTTAATATGATATCCTAAAGAGTCAACTCTTTCATAAAATATCCCATATCATTTTTTAGTTTTATTCCCTTGCCTTTTACTCAGAGTTTGCATGGAATATGGATGGCCATTCTGAGATGTTATGGGATGGTTAAAATGCATGTGATCTTAGCTAGCTAAAAGAACTGGTGATCATCTTCTCTACACCTACATGTCGTGATGGAGTGCACACAGTAGTGGGGTGGAAGGGGGTCATTCTCACAACCTCCAGTGCAGCCTCACACCTTCGCAGGTGCCTGGGTCTTCATGTGGACCTCTAGCCTCATCTACCGTGATAGACTCACCACCTGGTTCAGCTTGCACAGTACATGCTCAGGAAGTACTGATTGAGATTTTTTTGTTAAATGAATGCTGCCTCCCATGCTACCCCTTCTCCAAGAATCAGCTCACCTCTCCTCTCATGTCAGAAATGTTATTCTGTTATTCTGTTATTCTGACTCTTGGTTTCGGCTGAGCTCATGATCTCAGGATCATGAAATCAAACCCTGTGGCAGGTTCTGCACTCAGCATGGAGTCTGCTTGCAATTCTCTCCCTCTCCCTCTGCCCCCCCCCCACAACTTGTGCTCTTTCTTTCTCTAAAATAAATAAATAAATCTTTAAATAATGAATTGGATGAGTTATGAAGTATGCCTGAGAAATAGCAAAGGTATTGTCACTATGAATAACAAGTTTGGTTAGTGCTTATTCCTAGATTGAAGGAAAACAGAACACATGGAAGGTTAGACCAACAGCTGCCTCACGAGGCAACTTGGCCGTTTTAGGACCCGCTGCATGCCAGGGACCTTACTCACCTGGTCACATCTGACCATTTTATAACTTAGTTTTAGGAGATGTTTTCTCTGTGTTCATTTTGAAGAAAAGACAAGGAAAGCTTAGAAAATTTTCATGAATCTCCCGAGGAAGATGTAATGTCTTTCCTGGAAGGCTCAGAAAGATTTAACAAGGTCATGTGGTGGGGCTCTAGGACACATGCATCTCACTGTAGAGGCTGCCTCTTGGGGTCCACCTCACTTACCTTTATTGATGAAGCTGAGGACAAGTGGACGGTGACTTTCTTTTCAGCCTGACACCTGTCTGCTGTAATACACCTATATGTGTGGCTCTACCCTGTGAAACATTGGATGGCAGGCTTGCATCACATTGATATGATGTCCCAGCATCTAGGGACATTGCATGAAATCTGTATGTTGCCTCAGCATCTAGTACACCATAGGGTGTGTGACACAATACATATGTACTAAATATTTCAGATGAACAAATCAAAGGAAAGAGTTAGATGATACCGTGCACTCATTAGAGGTTGTGCTGTCATTCCCTCACCATCTTCATATCTAAGAATGATCTCTGCTAGTTGAATTGTTTACTACATTCTCCAAAATGGTAAACTTAGGTTTTCTCTTTCTGTTTTCTTTTAGTGGAGAAAGAGGATCAGGCAAGTCTGAAGCCAGCAAACAAATAATGAGACACCTAACCTGCAGATCTGGCTACAGCAGACCTATGTTTGAGTCCAAATTTAAGCATGTAAGTTTTTTGTTTGGGTTGGAGAATCTGTTAGGCCAAGAAACCTGTAGTTTATGAATAAAAGGAGACATCATAATAGGACCATAGTTTGACCATAAATTCGTCAAAATTTGTGGAAATAAAAAAAGATTGGTGAAAATCAATGCTGTTAGAGAGAAGGTTTATTTTCTTGTACATATTTTAAAATATTTTGAACATAGTCTCTTTTTATATTTGCTCAGAACACTTGAATTGAAAATATGTAATATACATAGAGATTGTTGTTCACATAGAAAGTTCCACTTTGGTGTGTAGATACCTTTGGGGGATGGGCCCGATAAGCACCTATAATGGTGAATCATTGAGAGCTGATAATAAAGTTTCAATGTATATCAAAGAATTGGTAACAGGAAATATTAATGACATTGATGAGCAGGTAATACACCTTCATCCCCAATATTGAATTTTTTTTTTATGGACAACGTTGTGCTTGTTAGTTTGGGGTATGCAACATAGTGATCTGATATATGTATGGATTGCAAAATGATCACCACAGTAAGTTTAATGAACATACGTCACTACACGTAGTTAATTTTTTTTTCCTGTGATGAGCACTTTTAAGTTTTACTTGCTTAGCATCTTTTAAATACACAGAGCAGTTTTGCTAAATGTGTTCACCATGCTGTGCATTGTATCTACAGGATTTACTTCTCTTATAACTGGGAATTTGTACCTTTTGACTCCCTTCACCCAATGTAGAACTGATTTTCAGTTATAGTCAGTAACACTTGCCATTATTTGAAGACACCTAATTGGGATCCTTCATCCACCTAAAATATTCAAGGAAGAGCCAGAGAGGCCTATGAGCAACTAAGATAAAGGTCAGAAATACAGGCCACACAATAAAACACAGAAATTTTACCCAAAGACACACCTTGCATGTGCTTGTTCATTGGCTGGGTCTCATTTTTACACAGTTCTGGTAAGTTTTGTTAGCAGGTTTTACTGGCCACAGTAGACTGGAAGAACCCACTCTGGAACTGCCAGAAGGATCCTGCAATGAGTACGCATGCGAGCAGGAGCTCTAGAGGGTGGGAAAAGACAATTGAACAATAACGCACCAAGAAAAGGTTCAGAACTCGAAGTGTGCTGCTCTGGGAGTCTCCACCTACAGGGCTAACCTTCCAACTTCCATCATTTCGTAGGAAATAACTTTAGAATAATCCAAGTTCATGAGAATTGAGACAAAATGAAACTCTCATGTGTGTCCTCATTCTTTTTGAAGCCTCGGGTTCCTACACTCTGTGCTTGCTCCTGCTCATTGGTCCTAGGACTCAGACCCTGCCGTGTGCTGTCACACCCCATCCAAACCCTACTTGCTCCCCTTTTTACTGTGTAGATCCTGGCCCAACAGCTTTCCTGGACATTCCACAGTATGCCCCTAAGACATGGCCGGAGCTGAATGCAGGGCTCCCACATTTCCCCACCTTCTCCCCGGGTCACCCATCAAATAAACGTAACGATCACTTTCTCATTTCTTGGTGGGAAACCTGGCTTTCACTTTGATACCAGCCTCTTCCTGCTTTCCCTACCATCATAGTATCTCATCAGTCATACCTAGTGCTGTTTTCTTCTCCAGCTCATAAAGGATCCCTGTTCTCTTATCTTTGCTGAAGCCACCTTTGTTTTTTAGGGTTTTTGTTGTTGTTGTTGTTTATAAAGATTTTATTTATTCATGAGAGACACACAGAGAGAGGCAGAGACATAGGCAGAGGGAGAAGCAGGCTCCCTATGGGGAACCTGATGCGGGGCTCGATCCCAGGACCCCAGAATCACGACCTGAGCCAAAGGCAGACACTCAACCACTGAGCCACCCCAGGCATTCCCTGAAGGCACCTTCAAACACATGTCCTCCCACACTGGGCCATGGTGCCTCTGTCATTTATTTATTTACTCAACAGTATCTTTTTATTTTAAAGATTTTATTTGAGAGAGAGAGAGCACATGAGCAGGAGAAATGGAGAGAGGGAGAAGCAGACTTCCCACTGAGCAGGGAGCCCAACATGGGGCTTGATACCAGGACCCTGAGATCAAGACCTGAGCTGAAGGCAGACACTTAACCCACTGAGCCCCCCAGGTGCCCCTGGACAGTATCTTAAGTGGCTGTCATGTTCATGTCCCTTGAATTCAGAGACACCATCTTAGAGCCTGCCACATGGTAGGAACTCAATTTCTATGTGGCAAATGAATGAACACACGAGTAAGATATCTGTAAGTATTTTTGGCACACCTAAGATACGGTTAATTATCTCAAGCTACCTAAATTAATTTCTTTTAATAATACCAAATAAATTTAATGTGAATAAACCATCTGTATGTCATGAGGACCCTGTGCATTTCGCTGCGAGTGTGTGAGGACATACATCATTGGCGTGTCACACCCGTACCCTCTCTCTCGGTGTGTGTTTCACAGTGAGGTCTGGCAGGTACACACCCTGCCCCTCTAGAATCTCTCTTTGGGACACCCGCATGTCATTCAGCAATTTGATATTTAAAAGTGTCTGAAGACATTGGAATACAAACCGCTGCTGTTATCTTAGATTATTCCCTAGAATGGTGACCTCAGAAAGCTCAAACGTTTAAGATCTAGAAACCCATTGCCCCGAGAGAATCGTGCTATTTGTGTATGGTTTTCTGTCACTGCCCTCATGATCTGTAGCTGCAAACCAGTTATTTCTGCCATGTCAGTGTTCATGTGGGAGAATTCTGGACATTTTAGTATGTGATTCTTCATTTAGAGATGAGAGGGAGTTATATTTAATCAATAGATCAATGTAATTTCCTCATATTTTCTACTTTTGAAAAAGAAGTCCTTAAAAAGTCAAATCTGTTCTTCTGGATTCCCAAACATATGCTGATTCTGGAGATTTTTCTCTTTGTGGCAAATGTACAATAAGTCAGTCCTGCGGCGTATCTGTGGTGACATATATATTCATTAATGACTCCAATTCATGACCATTTATTAAGCTCAAACTATATACTGAGAACCTACATAATTCTACCACACAACTCAAAATAATTTAACATTTTGGGTTGACTTGGGCAGAAGCCATAAATTATCTCTGTTCAGATATTATAAGATACTGACTACTGACATGAAAGAATTAGAGAATTTATAGAACAACATAGTTACAAAATAGACTTAGGATAACTAATAGAATGATGGGATCCTTTGGCTTACTCATACTGACAAGGAACAATAGCCTCCACTGTAAATTATAGACTAAAGCAGTTATTTATTAAAATGATCCCTTGTGAAAGCCCGGGCTGTGTAATTTCTAAACTGCATTCTAGATTACTTTATGTAAATTGGCTTTGCATTTTAGCTTAAGTGAACACATTCATTGTAATGTAATGTAAGTTGCATTTCTTTAGATAGATGAAGCTCTTCCATATCAGCATCTGGGAATCCATACTATGATATCCATAGAAATTTCAAGTAAAACTATTTCTAATTCACGTTTGTTTCATCCATAAATCATAAAATAAATGATTTCCAGCCTCATGAAATAATATCACGCAGGGTTGAGAATGGCTTAAACTTCATGTCAATTATGCTTTTTTTCTTTCCCCCTAAATTATGATCCTCATGAAGATCATTTAGTGTCCAAAGTGTTCTTGAAAATTACCCAGCCTGTTTTTGCACAGCATCCAAGTGTACGTGGGGGAATTAAATGCGAGTATTGGGTAAACTTCTGAATTGACTGTAAGTCTTTGTAACATCATAGGGGTTCAGTGAAACTTTGTAGATTCCAGAGACAGGCGAGTACTTCCTGCGTGAAAGAAAAGGCTGATTTAAAGAGATGAGTGCATAGAGCATCCTTCATTATGGAGCCTTCAGTAGAAGGCTTGAAGTTCACTGTCAGGTAGGGCAAAAGGAAGCTTCCTTAGGTGGCTCCAAAAGGAGAGAAGTGGGTGAGCTGAATAGGAAAGCCTGTCAGCCAGACTCGATGGTGCAGTATGGCTCGGAGGCCCCAGGCCAGCAGCCATGGTGCGCGATGCTGCCATACGGGGCCACGCGCACAACAGACACACACAGGGCATCTCCACTAGGGATGCGACCTGAGTCTAGCCCACACGGTTTTGCCCTGGATCATAGGTTACTGGGCGAGAAAAGCAGTCCTTGGAGGTTATTCTGGTCAGCAGTTTCTGAAGAATAGTGAAGGAAAGGCAGGAGCATAGGAGGAAGGGCAGATGTGATGGGGTGTCCATCAGCAGAGAACCGTGTAAAGCCAAGGAGTCGAGAGCGTTTTCCTTGTGGTTTCCATCGATGGCATAATGACAGATTATTACCTGGAGTGTAAGGAGCAAAAGAACAAAGTGAAGGGGTTTGGGGGAAGCTGGCTGTTGACAGTCCCTGCTGACCCGTAAGCAGCGCTCTCCATGAGGGCACAGAGGGTGGTGCCTGGAAGGCTAGGGAGAGCCTGCACCAAGCTCCAGAGTGACTTCAGGTACCTTCCTGCAGGCTACACACTTATTTTTAAGGTTCACTCAGGTGTCACGTTTCTGAATTTTAACTTTACACTTCAGTTGTCCTGCCTTAAAAGTCCACATAGGTCTGCATTCTGCCCTTGCAATGGGCTTCGGAGTGTATTTTACACAATGGGTTTGAACTCCTTCACTGTGGAGATTGCTTTTGCTCCTCTGTACAATTTCCAGGCAGCTAAGATCAGTTAAGAAGGCTGTTGTTTTTAATCCCTGTATTTGAATTCCAGGCTACAGAAGCAGGGGATTTTCCACAACAATAGGTTTATTGGAACATAAAAATCATGTTTTGGGGGAAAAACCAACTGCCTGGGACTCCTCACTAACTCTGGCCCACATGGCTTTCAACTTTAAGAAACATTCGATTCCATTTAAATTGCTTAAATAAACGTTTATTCAGTAACTGCTTTTACAGAGGGGAGTGATGGGATCCACTCGATGATCAAGCGATTGATTTTTATTGAGGAAGCCACAGATTTTTACTCTTAGAAAATACATAGTTGACCTATGGTAGATTAACTACAACCGTAATAAGAGTGCATAACTTTTAATGGCACAGCTATTGAAATTTTAGAGGAAAAAAAAAACATACAATCGAAAATAAAAAAAAATCTTACCAATAAAATTTGAATCAGGAACTACTGAGGAAATATTTACTTACTTCCCTTTGCTATGTTTTTATTTAAAGTTTTCTTATTGTACAACATTCTCATTATTAATTTCTTCCAAAGTTAAGGTGAGTAGTGGAACAATATCCATTTTGCAATATATAGATGTATATTTCTCTTAACGTATTTGTTTAGCGCCACCTATTGGCCAAGTGGATAATTAAAGATTAAAAAAAGTTACTTTGGTGTAATTCAAATTTCAAGTTTGAATTATGGACCAACAGAGCACAATGAAAGATTGTCATATGAGCACTTTTATTTTGTTCAATGATTTTAGCTTTCTATAGTTTCATGTCTTCTATGTTATTATTGCAGTTGTAGCAGTCATGGCCGGTGACACGGTGATTAAGCACACCCTCTTTGGCAGAGAGATCACCTGGGTTCAAATCCCAGCTCCACTATTACAAGCTCTGAACCCTGAGGAAGTTCCTTAATCTCTCAGTTTCCTTTTCTACAAAATGGAAACATAGTTGTGAGCATTAAAATAAATATATGTATAAATATACATACACATGTATACATACATGTGTAGGTCATATACATAATTTTATGTATACCCTAATTTATATTATATATGTTATATATTTTTAAAAATCTTTAGAATAGTGCTTGGCACAAAAATAAATGTTTACTACTGTTATTAACAAAAATAAAATTAATCATTGATATTTGTTGGGTGCTTACCAGGTGCTCAAGCTGATAGCTTTGTACACCTGACATAATAAGCACTGAAGGAGTTATTCTTGTGTTAAAATAAAGAATAATGTGGTTCAAGGAATTCATGAATTTGTTATTAGCAGAGCCGGAATGTGAGGCCAGAAACTTCTCACTCCAAATCACATGTATTGAACCATTACCCTATATTTCCTGTTTGGGCATATGCTATCAATTATCTTTTATGTCTCTTTTCAATAATAATAACAAGCTGGTTTATTTTTAGATATAGCACCAAAATAACTAGAAGCCAGAATACATTAAAAATTTCATTCTAATTCTTGTTATGAATTTTTAAATGACTTAAACATAATATACATGATGAAAATGTCATTTACTTATGCTATTAATTCCATGACACATTTATTTAATCTTGAATTACTAGAAAAGAAGCAAAAGCAGGACCTTTAAGAGTACTATTTCAAATTATTTTTCTGAATGTATTTTTGCCATCAGTGTTATCAATTCACTGTTACTATCTTTAAAATGAGGTTATTACAGAGACCTAAATCCTGGGCTTCCTATAAAGATTCAACATATTTCCTCTAAAAGTTCAAAAGTTTGGGGCACCTGAGTGGCTCATTGGGCTCAAGTCATGATCTCAGGTCGTGGGATCGAGCCCCACATCAGGTTCACTGCTCAGCAGAGAGCCTGCTTCTCCTTCTACTTCTGCCTCTTTTCTTGCTTCTGTGTTCACTCTCTCAGTCACTCTATCTCTCAAATAAATATATAAATAAAATCTTAAACAATGAAAGCTGAGAAGTTCAAAAACAAATCTTTTGATGTATTTTACGATTACCACAACTTTTAGCACTTTGGATTTGCGATTAGAATCAAAGTATTGCTTTGTAATCTTTCAAAATATAAAATACTTCCAGGTGAACTGAATGCCTTAGTAGATCAGTATCTAGGAAGTTAAAAAGTAGCAGCAAAGTTTTGTGTTTTTTTTAATTAGAATAAAATTCTCTAAAACTATCACCAGGATTCTAAAGAGCTCTCTGTACCAATAAGGTAAAATGTATTAGTGCGCTCCTTCTGGTGGCTGATGCAGAAATTGCATTTAACATCCATGACTTGAAAGACACGGAAAAATACCTTTGAACCTTCCAGAGTTTCATACTTTCTGGAGAATTGCTTGGTCATCATCGTTATCACAAACACAATCAATTGTGAGAAGAAATGGTGATTTTTCTATGGTCAGGGTTTAAGGAAACATGCCAAGAAGTTCAGATGCTGCGGTTGATCTGAAGGTCTGTAAATACCATCTTCTAGCCCCAAATCCCCACCTCTGAAAGAAAGAGAACACTGGAAATGAGACACACCAAGTAAAACGGCTTCCTCCATAACTCTTATTCCTGTCTCTGTGGGAGAGAACGAGAGAGAACATAATGTAGGGGCTCAGGTTTGAAAAGAGTATGTGTGTCAATACCTGTTCAAAAGAAGGTTATAAGCAAATGTTTAAGTTCATTCGTTCGTTTCAAAAGAAATTCTCACTATTGCTCCTATTAAATCTAACTCCTTTCTTCCAAAACAACAAAAGCATTTCTACTGTTCTATTAAGTTTAAAAGTTCAAATAACATGTGTTGAGATGTTTATATTTGGGTGAAGAGCAAGCAAAGCCAAGTGAAACCCTCTGTGCATCATTATCTTATTAAGTTTGAGGCAGAGGATGTACATAGCTTACCGTTGAAGAAAGCGTAACTGTAAGATCCCAATACGGTATCGTAAAAGCAACAGAGAACCTCTTAGATAATGGGATAGCTCTGTATCCGGGGTATTATCCCCCAGTTTTATTTTTTAAATGAGTAATTCAACAAACGTTTCCATTTTGCTACAGGTCATGTGCATCTTGGAAGCCTTTGGACATGCCAAGACGACACTTAATGATCTGTCCAGTTGCTTCATAAAGTATTTTGAACTACAGTTCTGCGAGAGGAAAAAACACTTAACTGGAGGTAGGTGTAAAATTAACAAAGGCAGGAGCTACCACGAGAGGGCAGCAGAACATCAAGCATGGGACCAACGAAGACCCTGGGAAATCAGTGGTGTGGTGTGTGTGTGTGCGTGTGTGTCTGAAGGTGCACACCTGAGATGTCAGGTTATGACTTCTACAATTACCGTGAACTGAAAAATATTCAGAAATGTGAGGTGAACCTTTAAAAAATGATTATTGAATAAACTACATACTATGGAACCAACCAAAAATAGCTGAAATGAATGATGATGGTTGAACATAGAGATGACTCACATGCTCGGTTACGATAAATTATAACTTGAGTATATATTTCCTTCATACAACACACATCGATCTATTTTAAATAAAACAATCTATGTTTTTGAAACAATTGCATTAAAACAAATCAAAACATCAAAATAACCACCCAGCTAAAGCTAAACAGAACTATTTCTTTTCTGGTTTAAATTTTTAATGTGTATTTTATGAAAAGCCGTTATTTAAAATTCAGCTAATTTAGGGGCGTCTGGATGTTTGGTTGAGAGTCTGACTCAGGTCATGATCTCAGGGTCCTGAGATTGAGCTGTGAGGTGGGCTCTGTGTTTAGCAGGGAATCTCCTGGAGACCCTCTCGCCTTCTCCCTCTGTGCCTCCCCTCACTCATGCTCATTCCATCTTTCTCATTCTAAAATAAGTTTTTTTTAAAAAAATTAGTTTTTTAAAAAAAACTAATTTAAAATTCACCTGGGATTTTACATCTTTCTCATCAAAGCAGATTATCCATGCAAATTAATAGTCTGAATAGAATTGTAGATGGGGTGCCTAATGCACTTGGAGGAATCAAGTATCCTAGAAACTGTAATGACAGCTGTTAGGACACAATCACTAAGTGTAATGATTTTAGAAAGAGATCAATCTCATTTGATGCTTTCCAGTACCCTTCAGGAAACAAAAGTTACATTTGACCATGATTTAGGAAGAAAAAGCTTGTATTTTGCAGTAAATGTTTGTCAAAATCCATTATTACTAAATGAAATTGGGCAAGAAAAATGGATAGGAGGAGTCAGAGAAGATAATTTTAGATGTTGAAGTTAGCAGCTTAAATTCTGCAATAGGAAAGTTATGTTTTTAAAATCCATGACTAAGAGCTTTATTTGAGGGTCCACTGTGTTAGGAAGACTTCAGAAGGAGGGACGTCTGGGTGGGTCAGGGTTTGAGCGTCTGCCTTCAGCTCAGGTCATGATCCTGGGGTCCTGGGATCGAGTCCCACATTGGGCTCCCTGCAGGGAGCCTGCTTCTCCCTCTGCCTGTGTCTCTGCCTCTCTCTGTGTGTGTCTCTCATGAATAAATAAATAAAATCTTAAAAAAAAAAAAAAGAAAAAAAAAAGGAAGACATCAGAGGAGAATGGTCTTGAGCCTCCA
Organism: Canis lupus baileyi; assembly: GCF_048164855.1. Lineage (NCBI taxonomy): Eukaryota > Metazoa > Chordata > Mammalia > Carnivora > Canidae > Canis > Canis lupus. The sequence continues at coordinate 3,926,949 of NC_132854.1, read as the reverse complement.
AGTCTGGTTTCCAGGTCTTGGTCAGTGAGAATGTCCCTCCAAGTGAAGGACATAGCCTGACCTCTTCAACTCAGAGCACTTGACCAGGGGTGGCTGACCATGGAGGCTGGAGGTGGAGGAGGTCCTCAGTGCGGGGTACTGTGGCCCCTGCCCCTCCAGGGTGGGGGTCCCAGACAAGCCCTCTCAGCCCATTGGGTGACCTGTTAAAAACATAGGCCTGCTGAATGGGACTCTGTGTTGACTAAGATACCCAGTGACTCATGTGATTGCCAAAGTTGGAGAAGCCCTGTTCCAGGTTGAGTAGAGCCGGCCGCTGTTTCCTGCATGCGTGGCTTAGAGGACAAACTGCTTGTCCAGACATCACTTGCATGACTGTTTCCTGGATTCGATGTTCCCGTTTCCAAGACGAAGACACAACAACGGGCTTCTGCAGGTCTTATCCAGGACTGATTTTGTTCCCTTTTCTGCTGGGTGGAATTTAGCACGTCCTCTTCAAGAATGTTCGTTTAGAAAGTCATCGTGTACGTGTCTGCGGCAGAACGGGGTCACACTGCTGTTAAGGGGACATCCCAGGTAGCGAGCGCGCAGCCCCGAGAGGCCCCAGCAGCATCACATCCAGGGCCGCTGCCGGAGTACCGTCCCCCACCCCCTGCCACGGTCCGGTGTAGATCCTCAGGGGGACCCCGGGACCCTCCCCAACCCAAAGGACCCCTGGCCAGCACAGGAGCCTTGTGTGGAAACGCCCCTGGGTGCAGTGGTGACTGGGTGTGCTCTCCCCTGGCAAAGCAGCAGGCTGGGAGTCCGGGGAGGTGGGGGCCCCGCTTCTCTCCACCCCCTCCCCACTTTGTTTTTCCACTCATCCTCTCCTCCTCATTAGCATCCTGGATTCCTTTCCTATCACTCAATCTTATTGGTTTGCTCTGTTCTTTTAAAAATCTGGCAAAGTGATTTTGTGATGGTTCTATATTCTTTTTCTAATTTTAAGAGCAAAACACACATTACTACACACACAGGACCAGTTGAGGCTACACTCCTAGGGACTGGGAAGCCTGAAGGGTCCGCCAGGGGTTCAGCTCTCTTTCCTGTGGGGAAGGGGAGAGGTGAGCGGTGTGTGCAGAGAATGTGGATCAGGAGACAGAACATTCTAGCACCATGCCTTTAGGAGTGCTTGTGGAAGACACGCAAGACCCAGAAAAGCAGAAATGTCAAGGGAAACATGGCAAGTGCCTTCAGATATTCGCTACCACGTGGAAAGGGGCCCGAGAACAAAGCTCTGAGTGCCAGCTCTGCAGTTGGTAGATGTTCCAGAGAGGAAGTATGTTCCTGACACAAGGCCTTCCCACTGACCTACTGGTGAGGCCCTGTGCCCCTCTCCCCAGGCCGGGTGCGCTCCTGCAGGGGGAAGGCGCAGACCCCTCGGACACTGCAGACAGCCTCCACAGGGCCTTTTGCAAGGTTGATGTAGAGAAGCTACTTAATGCTCCGCATTCTCCAGCTCCGCACATGAAGCACCTGCTGCCTGATGACCAGTATTTCAATGCCCAGTGGAGTAATGGGTGGCACGTATTGTCCCCTGGTGCCTGCCAGCCTAGAGGGAAGATTCCATATGGGAAATCTATAGAGTGTATAAGCATGCAAGACCCCCTCTAAGAAAACAGTACAAACTCGGTGGCTTGGAACAGAAGTCTGGGGTCAGCAGGACGGGGCTGTCTTGGTTGTCTCTGGGAGAGAGTCCTCCCTGGCCCCTTCCAGCCTCTAGCAGGTGCTGCCTGTCCTTGGTGGTTGTTGGCTCGCTTTAGCATTTGGGTCTCTGTCTCCTTATCACAGGTGCTCTCCCTGTGACCCCCTCCTCTTCTTATAAACACCAGTCACATTGGAGTAGGACCTATCCTGCTCCAGTATGACTTCATCTTTTCTAAAAAAAACAAAACAAAACAAAACTATGCTATGTTTTATCTGACACTTGCATGTTCATACTGTTGTGTTAAGAGTTAGCTCAAAAGTACATTGGACCAGGTCCTGCCCTGTAAGGCTTGCAAGATAGTCAAGGAGCTACGACTTGTCCGGTTCTCTTCCCCCACTAGAGTGTGAATCACAGTCTGGCATAATGTCTGGCAGAGTCGACATTCAGTAAACAGCAAGTGAATAAATGAACAAAGGGCCAGTTGAGCCTATGGAAGTCACTCTAACCGAGGGTAAGAAATAGTGAGAACCGTAAAGGAAGAGCGGAATCCAGAGCCCATGCAACTGGTGTCACCACACTGAGCTTAGGCTCAGCTCTGACCTTGATCAAACCACGTGGACTCTCAAAAGTGTATTTGTAGAATACAAAGCTTAGACCACAGAGAGCAGGGAGGATGGGTAAATGAATGAAGAAGGATGTGCAGGTAGTGGGGGGACTAGACTAAGCCAATCTAGAAGCATTCGCCCTATGGCATGACCACATCTTAATGTGAGGACATCTGCAGGTACCTTGCTTTCAAGCACAGTCACATCCCCAGGTCCTGGGATCAGGACTCGGGCATACCGTTCGTGGGACGCAGTAGAATAAGGGGGGTCTGCTGTATTGTCTTAACTTCTCAAACTAATTTTTAGTATTAGGACCTCATTGTGACCCCCCAAACAAAACGCGCCAAGCACTTGAAGAGGCTACAAGCCGGTATGACACCTTTGAATAATCTCGTCTGTTATCCAGGTTCCTTTTCTGAAAGAAAAACAGAAGAGATATATTCATTTAAACTACTTCACACAAATTTTAAAGAGAGCTGAGTTATTCAAATGGGTCCCCTGGAAAAAGGCTTCTGAATTTTAAATGTTCACTAAAATAGTAAACCAAACTTGAGAAAGATTATTGCACCTCAAACTAGGTCAAATAAATGTAGGTTACAGGTTGATTTTGTACTTCGTGGTAATCTAGTTTCCCTTAAATCATCAACATTTCTAAAATAATGGTGATGGGTTTTCTTGGACAGGGAGTATTCTCTTACTCATTTTAAGGTTGATAGATGTTACATGTTTCCTTTTTGGATACTATTGCTCAAACTTTTATAACTTAATGGCAGCTCTCTAATCACGGATGTGGCCACAAATTATAAGAGAAAATTTGAGGCCCAGTTTTACAAAACACCGGCTGTAAAAAAGTAGAGAGCGTTTGTTATTTTGAAGAAAATGTAATTAGTAAGTCATATTCTAGTCTAACTTTCAGCCCAATATTTCCCCCCAATTACTTATTTAATAATATAATTATTTTGGATTCCCTGGTATATATGCCAGCACTCTCAGGACAGAGTGACGTCTAAGACATCTTAGCATCGCCCCATAGGTAAGTTTATAGTGTAAAAATAGGAAAACTGTGCCAGTGATGATGTTTTCACTTGTCCAGTACCTTTCCCTTGGGACTTCGGGGTAATTTGCAGGTATCAGTAGCTGAATCCCTAATGATTCATATTTTCATCTAAGAGTGTAGAGAGGTTTTCAGGGTATGAAGTTCAAGTGCACTAATGGAATTAATGGCTGGGAGTCATACTGAATGTCATATTCCCAGTTCTTTTCCCCAGATCACATCTGGTCTTTTTAAGGTTCTTTAAAGTATAAAGTTGCCCTTCATTTTAGAGTATGTGCAACGTTTTGACATACAATTGAGTGTCCTTTTGGTCTTTTCCCCAGTGGACCATTTTATTGTTTCTAAATCTTCAAAAATATGCGATACAGACCTCCGCAGTCCTTGGAACTACAGATCACCATATCACAAAGCATTCTTCAGCAAGCCTGCTTGGTGCAGCGCAAAGGGGCTCCCAGGCTGGACCTCCGTGTGGCCACTGGGCCAATGTCCCTTACCTGCTTTTCCCAACTAGAAAATGAGACACCAGACCATGCTCCCTTGTATGTGCCTTTCAGCATTGTTCCATTTAGTTGGAGAGAAGCTACTTTTGTGGTTGAACATGTCTCCAGTTTACAGTGGAGGCTATGAATGGTTTGCTGTAGCTGCCCCTCGCCCTGGAAAGGGCAGGCAGAGCTGAGAGGGTGGTTGGGAGCCAGTGGTATGCGCACCGCCACCCACCCCTGCCCTCAGCTCAGCCAGTGGGCTGGGCACATACTCCCACTGCAGGCGTCCCAGCGAAGCGCAGGTCGCAGTCCCAGACCTCACTGGGCAAGTAGACATTCACAACTGAGCGTTCCACCTACCCAGCGTCAACCTACCTGCCTACCAGATACTTTGTCAGGTGATGATATTGTCTCCTCTTCTGGGATGTTGACGATTGAAGAGGATGCTGATCAGTAAACAGTGATTGAAAGACTTTTAGAAGTTCACCACATCCCAGGAAACACATCCCAAGGTTTTAATGCTTTTCCTGCTTGATTGTGGGATTGTTCCACTCATAATAATAACAAAATGAGCTGTGGTTTTGGAAAGTATCAGACTGTCTAATATGAGGACTATTAATTAGCTTAATTTTAGCTTTTTTTTTTAAAAAAGAGGCTGCTCTCTTGAAGTCTTCGCAAACTAAAGGCTACTTCTCTTTTCAGAAATTTTTGACATATATTCAAAGGAAGTCAAAATCTTTTTCTGTTATGATTCATTTGACATAAGCTTTAACATATTTCTAATGCTTACTTGTGCAAGGCTCACATAAATTAACATTTTCTTTACAATATATTGTTCGGTTTCACTTTGATGTACTTTAGCTCCCCTTGAAGTCTATTTCTTCCCATTTTTGCCAATCGTTCCAACCCATGTCCCCTGTCCTGTCCTTGATAATTTATATCTCAGCGTAAACCAATATGACTCTTTGCATATTGTGATGCATCCCGTCTCTCCCAGGACTCACCAGTCTGTGGGCTCACATGAGTCACTGCAAGAGAAGCCAGATATGCTGCCTCATTCCTTCCTCACCCCATTTCTGACACCTGCCTCAGTATTCCTGGACATCTCTCTGGACCTGATGCTCCCTCCCAGTGGTCTTACTTCCTAGAGTCCTTGGGTGGTTCAACAGTCAGAACTTCCTCTGGTTCAATGAGCTGTGGAAAGCCCTTGTGCTCTGGCATCCAGGGCACTGGAGGCCCCCTTTGAGGTTCTGTGTTCTCATGTTCTCTGAATTTCGCCTTGTTTGGAACACCCTTCCCTCCAAAAGACATAAACTGAGCCCACTTTGTGGTCTTCAGACTAGTTTTTCTTTTCTAAGTCATTGCCTCATTTATATGCATAAATGTTAATTAAGAAGAGAGCACACCTTGTAGCTCAGTAGAAGTGGAAATCAGCCATTGCTGTCAGGCTATGATTATACCTCAATTATTCCCCTCTCAATCCACATAGTCCTTCACCGGCCACATCAAACTGTCAAGCCCAGGACCAGCTCCCTGTTCCTTCAGACTGTAGCCCACAAAGCCACTGTACCCATATCCTCCCCAACCTCCATCTCACCCCATCCGACCTGGTCCATGTTCCCCAGCCTCATTGGACATTTTAAGTTCCTTGGTTGCCTGAGGCCACAGCTTAGTTTTTCCTCTTGGCTGCCTGAGGGAGGCTTGTCTTTTCTCCTGGAATGGGCAGGCTGCTCTCACTCTACTGGTTTCATTTCAAGTCACTTCTTCAGAGAAACCCCCTTTTCTTCCCCAACCCGCTCTTTCTAATGTGATCCCTGGATCCCAGCTCTGTTCACTCCAGATCTGTCTCCTTCCTTATTTTTTTTTTCCACAGCACTTATCAAAATCTGAAAGTGTCCTTTTCATGATTTGTCTGGTCAGTTGCTGTTTGTGTCTTCTATTAGGATATAAAACTGTTGGTAGTGCAGATCCGGTCTGCCTGGTGTAGAGTGGGCACTCATTAAGTATTCGTTGGACTGAGTCATCTCAGGAGTGGATGTAAAGCATTAATAAAATGAGGCAGCATTCTTCATTTCAGGGAGGAAATTATGACATGAATTCATGCATATCAACAGAGTACATATTAGTGGGAGTTTAAATAGATAAGGAAAGCTATCAACATTTAACTCTGGATATATATATATATATATATATTTTTTTTTAACTAGAGCCAATTCCTCTTCATAATGACAATTTCTGTGTGGTAAGAATAGACCAGTTTGATACCTCCTTAGTGGCTACTCTGTCCCGTGGGACTTGGTAGAATGGCAATGTGTGGAAGTGTCTGGAGAGGGAGTTGGGTGCAGAACCCACATGTGGGAGGTGAAGAATACTTGGCTCCTGCATTACCTGTGCCCTGAAGACACTCACATATATTTTAAGCAGAAACTGAAATCTACTCACAATCAGAAATGTCTCCCAAGGCTTCATTATCTACTTGGGCAACTTAACCTCACAGTTAAAGCAAATGGGGTGAAAAATCTGTGAGGGCCTTTGCTTGTGACTTCTTAAAGACAAACCAGAAGACCGTCTTCGTCTTCATTGTTAACATCATCAATTATCCTTAGTATTGTACTCTCAATTGGCCATTCTTTTAGAAGTTTCAGAATGCTATAATTGATCTTATTTCCTTTAAGGAGCATTATTGCCCAAAAGCCAGTTGAATTTCAACATGAAAAGGCCTACAGTAGAATTTAAATGAGGCAAACATCTGAAAAGCTCCAGCACAGAGCCTGGTACACTGCAGGTGCCTTCAAGGCAGTCCCTTCCCCTTGGAGGCCACAGGAAGCCTGGGACCTTTGTATCTCTTCATCCTCACGTTAGTATGGGGACAGCAAAGTTAGGAGGAATGTGGAAATTGACAGTGTCAGATTCAGGACCAGGAGCCACACATAGGCTCTTAGTTGAGGCACCCATCCTCATACCATTCCTTGAGTTAATTCGGAATAATGAAGTCAAAAGAAATGCATAAGGGTGAAAGAGAGAATATCTGGATATATAAATTAATTTGGCAATGTGTGCTTTTGGTGACTGCTAATTGAAGACATGATGGGGCTCTTTGGGAAGAGATCCTAACTGGTCATGATTTATAACTAGAAGGGGGGTGGGGCATGGTGATAGTGAGCGCTAGAAAGTTTCTGGAAATCAGTGGGAAGGGCAGTGAGGGCAGGTATTTGTCTATCTTGAAGATAAAGAAATTCATTTCCCCCATTTTTTATAACTGAATAAAAATTAATATAGCTCTATAAAATACTTACATGCAAATTATGTCATATATAAACTGCAAGCTTGTATGTTTTTACGGTGCCAAAACTTTCTGAGAAACATATTTGTATGTAGATTTCTGGAAAGATAGAGGATCACGGGTATATTTCTAGTCAGCAATATTGCTGAAATAAAACATCTTTTATAACATATAGGTCTTGAGAAGTCAAAAAATCAGTTAGCAAGAAGTTTCTTTCTCCATGTGGACATTTACATGAATGAGTCAAAACTCCTTAACTCCATACCTATCATTTTCTTTCCTTTATTTCAATGTCATTTCAGATGCAACAAAATGGCTGGCATTTTCTCTATTTGGAAGAATATTAGAGTGTCACAGAAATTTGAGCTTTTGGTTGTTTTGTGTTTACTTCTAGCTAAAAGCTCCTTTAAGATTTTTTTTTTTTCAAAATCCTACTGATCAGAATCCTGCTAACCCACAGCAATTTTATTCACTGCGGGAGATGAGCTAACTGGGATGATTACTAATTACACTGTTTTTGAATTTAGATTAAAGGTATTGAAGTCACTCTATGATGTGGAATTTGATTAGTTTTGAATGCTGCTCTAAATGAAGCTAGTATATTGGCTGGGACAAATAGGTCTCGGGTCAGCCTTTACTCTGAGTACAGAAGCATGATGGTCAGGAGACAGTTGTTCAGCTCTCCGTTCCCTCTCAGTATTTCTGTAGTTGATGACTAAAAAATAATGGGAAGGAACAACTATGGCAGTTTATTTCTTATGCAATTTTAGAAACATCTTCTTGAGCATGGGTAATATTATTAATACTACATGGAAAATGTTTTCAGCGAATAATTTGCTTAAGAAAAAAATAAGAGAGGAAAGAAAGTGTAGCAATTAAGACTTCTCCTTGAAATTATCACCTGATTTAATACTCAAGGAGAGATGGGGAAAAAACTACACTACCCCATTCTAATTTTAGCATCACCTTTGGGCAACTAATTAAAGGGATATTTTGAAAGAACCTATCTTTATGCACTTAGAACAACTTTTCTAAAAAGTTTCTAATAAGACAACTTTCCTTAATAGGGAGTATTAATTTGAGGGTTTTGGTTTTTTTGTTTTTTGTTTTTCACTGATAATCATTATGACAGGCTGAATTGACCACTTAATGAATTTTGCCAGAGGGAAAGCATGTATTAGTGGTTCCATTTGTTCAAGTAGATTTGCTATATAAAACCAAAACTAGGGGACCTCACATTTTTGCTTTTGGAGGCAGGACTCTAGAATAATTATCAGCAGACTCATTACACAAGATGATGTTCCTAGTTCAGATATAGGATATAATTACATCCATTTGACTTCTTAAGAACTGCTGCCTTTTAATTAAAAAAGAAATCACTGACCATAGATCCTTACTTTAGAGTGGGAAACTACAGTAATTCACAGTTACATTTGAAATTAAATTCCTTAATTGTTGACTGGCTATTCATAATGATAAGAATAAACTCAAGGACATGTTTTGTGTCAGATTATATTTGTGCACAAAAGATCCATGTTGGGTCATGAACAAGGTAAGAATGTCCCCTCTCACCACTTATTTTCAATATTGTACTGGAAGTCCTAGCTAATGCAGTAGGCAAGAAAAAAAATATATGTATATATACAGATTGAGATGAAAGAAATAAAACTATCTTTGTTCATAGATGACATGATTATCTCTGTAGAAATTTGGAAAGAATCAAGAACAAAAATCTCCTGAACTAGTAAGCCAACAAGGTTGCAGGATATATGGTTAATATACAAAAGTCAATTGCCTTCCTATATGTCAACAATGAACTATTGGGATTTGACATTAAAAACACAATATTATTTCTACTACCACCAAAAAATTAAGTACTTAGGTATAAATCTAACAAAATATTTACAGTATCTTTATGAGGAAAACTACAAAACCCTGATAAACTGATAAAAAAAATTTTTTTATCAGTTTAATTTAATTTAAAAAATTTAATAAATTTAATAAAATTTAATAAAAAAATTTAAATTAAAAAAATTAAATTAAATTAAAATTTAATAAAAAAAATTTAATAAATTTTTTTATTTATTGATTAAAAATTAAATTAAATTAAAATTTAATAAAAAAATTTAATAAATTTTTTTATTTATTGATTTTTTTGATAAAAATCAAAGAAGGTCTGGGACGCCTGGGTAGCTCAGCAGTTGAACTTCTGCCTTCAGTTCAGGGCATTATCCTGGTCCAGGGATCGAGTCCCACATCAGGCTCCCTGTGAGGAGCCTGCTTCTTCCTCCTCTGTCTATGTCTCTGCCTCTCTTTGTGTATCTCATGAATAAATAAATAAACAAATCTTTTAAAAAATCAAAGAAGATATAAATAGATGGAGAGATATTCAATGTTCATGGATAGGAAGGCTTAATATCATTAAGATACCAGTTTTTCCCAATTTGATCTATAAATTCAACACAATTGTAATAGAAATCCCAGCAGGCTATTTTGCATATTGACATAAAATTTATATAGAGAGTTTAAAAAGATCCAGAATAGCCAATGCAACATTTAAAATGAAAAACAAAGTTGGAAGACTGGTGCTACCCAACTTCAAGAAGTACTCTAAAGCTTCAGTAATCAAGACAGTGTGGTATTGGTGAAAGAAGAGACAAATAGATCAAAGGAACAGAATGGAGAGCCCAGAAATAGATCCACAAAAATGTACTTAATGGGATCTTTAACAAAGGAATAAGGCAATTTAGTAGAGAAATTGATAGTCATTTCAACAAATTATGCTAAAACAGCAGGGCATCCACATACAAAAAAAAAAAAAAACTAAAAATGGACTGTAAATGTAAAAACAAAACTATAAAACTCTTTAAAAGATACTATAAGATAAATTGTTACATGACCTTGTATTTGGCAATGACTTCTTGATATAACACTAAAAACACAATTCATGAAAAAAATAATTGATAAGCTGAACTTCATTAAAGTTAAAAAATGACCATTCTGTGAAAGGCACTGTTGAGAGAATGAAATGATGAGCCACAGATAAGCAAAAAATATTGGCTAAAAACACATCTAATAAAGGACTGATGCAACGAACTCTTAGTACTCAGCAATAGGAAAACAATCTAATTTTAAAAATGGTCAAAATATCCAGACACCTCACCAAGGAAGATACATGAATGGAAAATAAGCATATGAAAAGACGCTCTACATTATAGGTCATCTCGGATACATGAACTAAAACAAAAATGAAATACCCCTGCAAACTTATTAGAACATCTAAAATTCAAAACACTGACAATACTAACTACTGGCAAGGATGTGGACCAACAGGAACTCTGATTAATTGCTTTGTGGGGATGCAAAATGGTATAGCCACTTCGGAAGACAGTTTGGTGGTATTTCACAAAGCTAAACATAGTCTTACCATACGATCCAGGAATCACAGTCCGTGGTATTTACCCAACTGAGTTGAAAACTTATGTCCACACATAATGTGGATACAAATGTTTATAGCAGCTTTATTCATAATTGCAGAAACTGTAAGCAACCACAATGTCCTTGAATAGGTGAAGGGTAAATAAGCTGTAGTCCACTCATATGATGGATTATTATTCACTCATATAGGAAATGAGCTATCAAGCCATGAAAAGAAAAAGAAGTACCTTAAATATGTATTCTTGAATTAAACTGAAATATTACAATCTGAACAGTTTAAATGCTGTATGATTCTAACTATACAACATCTAGGAAAGGTAAATCTATAGAGACAGTAAAAAGAACAGTAGGTGTCAGGGGTTAGGGAAGGAGGAAGGTATGGAGTGTGGGTTTTTTAGGGCAGTGAAACAATTCTGTATGTCACTACACTGGCAGATACATGGTATTATGAATTTCTTAAAATCCAAAAAGTATACAACACAAAGAGCAAATACCAACATAAATTTGTAGACTTTGGTTAATAATGAAGTATCTATCTTGGCTCATCAATTTTAGCAAATTTATGACACTAATGCAGGATGTTAATGAAGGGGAAGCCATGTGTTGGGAGGAGGGAGGGTATGGTGAAACTCTCAGGATTTTCTGCTTAGTTTTTCTGGAAAGCTAAAAACTGCTCTCAAAAAAAAAAAAAAATCTATGGATGTTTTTCAAAAGCTCTGTATTTATTTGAAAATAGCTTCATTATCATCTCTTGCAATTAATGAGTTTGTGTAAATTTATGGGAACAAAATTAGTAATGCTATTTAACAAGATCACTTTTTTTTTCTTAACCAGCCAGAATTTATACATATATGCTCGAGAAATCCAGACTTATTTCACAACCTCTTGGCCAGAGCAATTTTCTCATTTTCTACTTGCTGATGGATGGGTTATCTGCTGAAGAAAAATATGGACTTCACCTTAGTAATTTATATGCCCACCGGTAAGTGACTGCATATTTTCTATATAGTAATTCTGTCTTCGAGTTGTGACGGCATTTTAGCAGTCTTAAATTTTCTTATTTTTCAGAGAAGTGGTAAGTCAAGGAGAGTAATTGGGTGCTGTTAGGTTACAGCCTTCTGTGTAACAGGATTGTAACAGTTTATTGAATGTGTATGGATCTGTGTGTCTGTATTAACATGTTTCTATTTTCCTACTTTTCAGATCAGATTTTAAAAATTAGTGTGCATATAAACTTTTATATTCCTTTGGGTGTTTTGGATATAACATTAGTTATGCATTCCTAATCTGTGGTAGTCTTTTGAAATAATGGGAGATGTTATTTGGCAATCATTATTCATTAGTAACAGATGAAATTGCATAATGGCTGAAGAAGACAAACAATACACATAAACCAAAGAGCTGGTTTTCTGCACGGGGGCCAGAAAGCATCTGTTAAAATGCAGGTGCATTGGTCATAGGATGGGATGGAGGTGAGAGAGTTATAAAGGCAACAAGCTGAGGAATGTCTTCACGTTGTGTGCATTTCCAACAACTATCTGATGTGTCTCCCCATCCCCATGAAGACTGGTCCAGATTTGGGTCAGGGTGAGAAGGAAACAGTGAGGAGAGGAAGCCCCATTCAGGAGAGAAGAAGATGAAAGGAGGGAGCTAGAGGTTGCTGGGCATGCTGAGCCAAGCTCACTAGTAAATCCCTGGCAGGGCAGAGGCGCTGGTCTCAGGAAGACGCGGATTTATTTCAGATACCTGTTAACACCTGATTTGTAGTTTATTGGGTGTTTGTTGTTGGATCCAAGAAGAAAGGTGTGTGTTTTCATAATTTTTGAGAAATCTTGTGAGAAGAGTTAAACAGCACTTGGAGAGGAAGGGTGCGTCCTGAAGACCAGTCTTGCTGGTTGAGGCAAGTCTATGGGTAGAGGAGTCTATGGGGCATCTCTCTTCATTGAGATGCCAATGTGAGAGATGAGAGGTTTTGGGGGAGGGGCGATGGGGTCTCAAGGACGCAGAGCTCCTGAAATGGGTTGAAAAGGCATTGGGACAACCTCCATGGTGGCCATTGCTGAGAAGTGTTACTGACAGTGGGACATGGGGCCAGATGAAGAGAATGAAATGATCAAATCCTGATTTACCTGGACATTATTAACCCCTCATTCAATTTATCTGAAGGTACCCGGAAGTACAGGGGCAATGTGTCTCATTGAGTGGGAGGAAACTAGTCAAGCAGTTAAGAAAGGCCTTCTCAAAATTGTGTTTTATTTGAAGTGAAAGGCTTTGGGGTTTACTGTGCTCCCAAACAACAGAGATTCCAAAAAGAAAGAAAACACTAGTCCTGGAGCATGAGAGCTCAGGTAAAAGTGGTAAAAAACTAGGGCACTAGAAAAGTTTTTTAAACCAAATTCCCTCGTTTCATAAAGGAGGAACTCAAACCCAGAACCATAAAGAGGCTGAAGTCATTTAACAGCAGTGCCAAAAACCCATTCCCAGGTTTTAGCCTTTGTTTTGCCACGTTGAACATGTCCAGTGGGAGACATTGTCCCTGGGAAGAAAAGCATCACATTGGAAAGCAGGGGTCAGGTGTTCAGGAGTAGGTGCGAGAGAGGAAAGTCTTAACAGGCTTCTGTGTTTAGAATCTTGCTTACAAATAAAAACTCAACATTTATAGCAGATAATTGGTTCGGGGAGGTGGGGGTTGCCTGTGTATATTTGCATGCGTGCACTTGGCATTTCAGACATACAGCCACTGATGAGTAAAGGACCATAATCTCATCTACTGTTCAAAGAAACAATTTAACTTCTGGGTCTGAGGTTTGGACTGTCTCTCCAAATGTGTGAGCGTGGGAGCAGAAAACAAGCTTTTCTTTATTGAGGTCCAGTTCCAGCATTCATCCCTCTTTGCTAAAGAGAGTTTGGAATCACTCAGGCTATTTAGAAAGTCACAGTCAGGGGTTGCTTTGTGAGAAGCTCCAACAGGAAAGAACTCAGCAAAATCATGAATCATTCAATTCCCTTGAACAAAGAGGTTATTTTATTAAAATGTATTATAAATATCTAATGGGAACAAAACAACATTCCTCAATAAAAATACACACCACAACCCCAGATTCATAAAAATATCAGTTGGAACATTTGTACAATGAGAATTCTGCAGACATAATGTTCTTTAATAATAAAATAAGCTGTTTTGCAAGTTACAGTGCATGATATATCACACTATTTTTGTGGTTTGTTCTGTGTGGGTCTTCTCACTTTTGCAGCGCTGGCAGGACTTGAGGAGTTCATATTTGTCTGATGTATGATTTGGGGTTAGGGTGTAATCTTTATTTGTCTTAACGACCATAATTTTTGAAATTGGCTTGTTTGCAGTCGGCAGTGTAAATCTTAACTTGCTAACTTTCTGACTTTCACAACTCCGTGTCCCTTCCAAAGTTCCTCCTGAAAATCAGCACTTGATTCACATGGGAAAAGTCACTGTAGCATGTGAAGAGCACTGTTACTACCCTCACATCTACTCATCTGATCTTCTTTAAAAAGGTGTCAAAGTACCTATTAAATAGACAATCTGAATATGCCTTTGCTTTTGCAGTCAATGCTCATTCCACAGTGCAGCTCCTATTGAAATGTTGATGAAGTATGTTGAATCTTAAGGTAAATACTATAAAGAATTGCAAGTCTGCTTCCTCCAAGTGCACCTTGTCTCCTCTTCATTAATAACAACTCATTACCTGCATGAAACAGGAAATACGCCTGTAACAGTAACTGGGAGCTGGAGACATATTCAGATTTAATATCTGTTCTTATATAATTGAACTCCAAAGAGAAGGAAACATTGTCGGAGCTGATACTTTATAATTAAAGCTACAAAAGTGGTTTTTTTTTTTAAACTTTGACTCTGTTTTTGGAACTCAAAGTTTTCAAAGCCTCACATAAAAATTTATGGAGGTTTATTTCAGTGTTAAATGCACCTAAAAATACTTTCCTGCTTACAAAATTGGAAGGATACCTAGAACAAGCAGATAGCACTCTTGCTTAACTATGGAATATAAATGGTACAGATGTGAGTTCCTATAGCTGAACTGCATGGAAACAATATTTGTAACACTTTGCATAAGGGTCTTTCTATACAGACTGTTAAAACAACAACTATGATGACAAGGAAAAGTCTAATATTTTAAGCAATGGAAATAGAGATTGCATTTATCAAGAATTCCCACTAGATGGCGAACTCTCCACAGAGTCAGGACAAAAACACCTCAAGGTTTCTTTTTTATTTATGGTTCTTCCCATGATTTATTTCTTCTTTTTCCTGGCTGTTTGTTTTTCAAGTTCTATTTCAGATTCCTTTGTACGGAATAAATATAGGTCTGTGTTCGTGAGAATTGAGCTTTAATGAAAGTTAGAAATAGTCATTAATTGCTGATCTTCAACCCCTTTTTATGGGTTTAATCCCAAAACAGATGGGCTCTGAAATGCAAAGAAGTTATTCCTAATCTTCCTCCCTACTGATGAGCCAGGGAAATGATTGTGATGCTGCATAGTAACATTTTCAGAAAAGGTCAGATTTTGAATTATAAGCTGAAAGCAAGCAATCGTTTTCTCAGAGCGCGTGACCTGCTTCTAACCTTGTGTGTTAGTGGAAGGAAACTCTGACTCATCAAGTATTTGAACTTGTGATTGCTGCCTGGGAGTACACCTGTCACAGTAGACGCTGTGGCAATTAACTCTCAGTACAAGTCCATTTTTTTTTTTTTTTTTTTGCTAAGGATTTATTATGCACATTTACCTTCATTTGAGAAAGTCTCTCATAATTAAAAAATAGCTGAGGGTAAATGTAAATATTATTTGAGGATGACTCTTGTTGGTTTTGTGATATAATAAAAGATTTATGTGGCCACATAGTTTAGGAAGCAAATTTTGAAAGTGCTTCCCAGACAAAGTTTCAAGATAAGAGGAACCAAAATTGATTTCTACTGGAATCTATTATTAGTTATCTAAATAATCATCACAATAAAATGTGTACACCGTAAGGAGCAGCACCCGTCATATTCTAGACCTTGTCCTACTGTCATCCCCCGTCTCTGAATCCTCAGCTATAAGTGAGCAGAGGGTACATGACCACATCTACGCTGAATGGAACAGGGCCTGAAGACAGAGAGGTTGACCAGGAGCCAGATAGTAACCCAAGTCTTACTCACTCTTGGCCTTAATTCTGTACTGTGTCCTCAGCAAAGCTACCTATAAACTGGCAACCACTGCCTTCGCAACTTTGTGTCAAGGACATTTTTAAGGAAAATGAAAGTGAAAGCACAGTGTTTGTGTACATTTTTAAAATTTGAAATTAGTTAAGCAAAACTAACTTAGGATATTGTGGAGGTTGTCACCTCTGCCATAAAAAGCAATTCTGGGTTACTTCTTTATCAAGTAGCATAATTAAAATTTTAAGCCACAAGAGATTGTATTATCCTAGCTGAAGGTTATAATATTGAAAATATAGAAAGGGTGGGGTCACTTCTGCAAATGGGCAGGTAAGTTTCACTTGTGGAAGCCAACAGCAAGGAGTCAACATCAGGGCTTTCTTACTTCTTTTTGCTCTTGAGTGATGTGTCCCCAGAAGAGGGAGAGGGAGAAAAAAACCCACTTGGACACCAGGCACTTTAGTTAGTCTGCAGAACCCTGTAGGAGAATTAAGAGTATTCTAAATTGTGTTTATAATAAGTCTGAAGCACAGATATGTAGCTTAATCAATGATATTTAGCGAGTAAGTCTAGTAAATGAAAAAGCAAATTCCAAACCCAAGTATGTGTGGCCTCAAATTTTCTGTTCATTAGAACTCTTTGATTGCAAATGTCAGATACCTAACACTAACACATTTAAGAAAGAAAAGAAAGAAGGAAAGAAGGAAAGAAGAAAGAAAGAAAGAAAGAAAGAAAGAAAGAAAGAAAGAAAGAAAGAAAGAAAGAAAGAAAAAGGTAAGAATAGAGAAAAAAGAAAAATAAAGAGGTTTGTGGGGACCATATAACTAACTGGAAAAGAAAGAAGTGGTGCTGGCTACAGGCATCACTAGATCCTAGAGCTCACATCTGCCTCTGTCACTCTGCCTCTCTCATTCTCTCTCTTTCTCTCTCTCATCTGTCTAACTTCACATGTTTTTGAACATGTTGAGGAATGTGACACACACAGCCCTAATCTTCCACATTTTAGGAGCCCTGGAGTGGAAGTAGAAGTTCTCTTTCCTCTCTCCAAGAGGCCACCTTGGCAGGCCGACCCAGGTCCCTGAGTCCAGGGGAAGAGTGGAGGATAGGAGATGTTTAGCCACAGAAGCAGACAGGGGAGTTGGGCATGAATAACACATAGCCACATGGAGCCTGTTCCTTCCACTCCATCACGCTCTGGCTGCCAGGCTGATCCCCCACCACCCACAAGAGGGTCAGCCCCCGTGTCAGGACACAGCTGTCAGGAATCCTGGGCAGCAGGTGCAGCTCTGCTCCTGCTGAGTGACTGTGGTGCAGCTTACTCTGTGGACTTTCTAACTGGCTGGGCCAAATAGCTACCCATCTACAGGACCATTAATAATGTAGACATATCTCAGGAAGCCTGCAAATAAAAGTTGTAAGGGCTTTCCAGATAATTTCCGTTTGATGTATGTTTACCCCCAAAATATTTTTGGGGATTAAAGGTTAAAACAACACTATGATGGGCGCCTTGATGGCTCAGGTGATTGAACATCTTACTCTTGGTTTCCACTCAGGTCATGATCTCAGGGTCTTGGGATCAAGCCTCATGTTGGGCTCTGGGCTCAGTGTGAAGTCTGCTTGAGATTCTCTCTCTCCCTCCCGCTCTGCCCCTCCCCTCTCTCATGCGTGCACACACACTCTCTCAAATAAAATAAATAATTAAAATATTTAAAAATACAGTATGATCCATCCAATCTGCAATATTATTAGCTTGTATGTAAGAATTTTGACCTCTGAATATACCTCAAAAATTCAGACTTCTACTTTAAGTCATTGATGTTTGTTATATGGTGACATCTATTGTTTTTGTTGGTGGTAGTCTTTTGATACTTCCAAAACTAACCAAAGCCATCATGATTGAACACTCTTCATGGATTTTCCTATTTGTCTATTCATGGTGATAATTATGGAAAGTTGTTTTTGATTTTTCCGTGTTGCAGAAAGGGTACCTGAGAGTTGTGGTTACTTGGTTAACCAGCATGGAGTAGATGTGATATTTGGACTCTAATCTCAATTCTCAATTACTCGTATAAATAGTTTTGAAATTACTCCATAGTGTGAATCGGTTTGCATCACAGATAACTTTTAGTGCCTCAACTACTACTTCAGAAAATCATTTGCTGAATTCAACTTTGTAATTCTTTTTAATTCTTCAAAAATTTTTTTAAAGATTTTACTTATTCATGAGAGACAGAGAAAGACAGGCAGAGAGACATAGACAGAGGGGGAAGCAGGCCCCTTGCAGGCAGCCTGATGTGGGACTCAATCCCTGGACCTGGGAATCACTCTCTGAGCCAAAGGTAGATGCTCAACTGCTGAACCACCCAGGCATCCCTTTATCAACTTTTTGACAATAATAGCATTGTCAAAATTTTGAGGGTGCATTAACACATACAAATAAACATGCGTACATATATGTACAGGCACATAAAGATCAACAGGAAACTACCTTTAAGACTATATTAAATGTTCCACTGACAATGAGTGCCAGGCACTGTGCTCAGTAATTACTTTTATTATTTAATTCTTTTAGCAATTCTGTGGTATAGATACTAATATTGCTCCTGTTTAATAGATGAGCACCTGAGATCTACAGGATATGTAACCTCCCAGGGTTGTGCAGGAAGGAAATAAACGAACAGTGATTTCAAATCCGGCAGGCTGTCTCCAGAACCCAAGTGCTCAGCCACTTTCCACTGATTTTTGTCCTTTAGGGAAGAGTGATTTAGCCAACCTTAGAGCTTAGAAACTGACATGCTGTTCTGAGACATAACATTAATACCATTGTCTGTACCCTCACTATTTGAAGAAGACAGATGAAAATATTTTACACTCTTCAGAGTTTTATTTTTGTTCCTTGAAATTCCAGTTTGATTGTGTTCACTTTCCCAGTTGCCAATGCAAAAAGAAGATATCCTGATCCCCAGATATTCTCACAGTTTTGTTCTTTATTTGATTTTATTTATTTAATTTTGAGACAGATAGAGATAGATAGATAGATAGATAGATAGATAGATAGATAGATAGATGGAGCACCTGGGAGTGGGGAGAAGGCAGAGAGAGAGAATCTCAAGCAGGCACTATGCCCAGTGCAGAGCCTGATGCAGGACTCAATCTCATGATCCTTGAGATCATGACCTGAGCTGAAATCAAGAGTTGGGGGCTTAACTGAATGAGCCACCCAGGCGCCCAACATCCTTGTTCTTTAAATGCAACACCCAGTGCTGACCATTTTGGTATCCTCTCTCTCTCTCTCCTCTCTCTCTCTCTCTCTCTCTCTCTTCCCTGGCCAGGTCTGGCCTACTCCCATCCTTTCTGCACAGATTCTTATTTGCCTGCCTCTTCAATCTCCCTCTTTACATTCATGTCAGATTAATACTTGGTAAATTCCAATTTAACTATGAAACCTCCTAGCTCAGAAATATTTCATAAATATTGCTTTTCTGTCATATCAAATAAAGTCTTTTTGATGATACAAGGAAACAGAGCTGGTGAGGCCGTAGGGAATTTGAAGGAAGAACATTGTTAACATGTTCTTTGAGATTCTCTCTATTCTTGTCTCAGACTGCCGCAGAGTGGAGTTGAGTATCAGTCAAGGGAAAATGTAGTTTTATGCTGAGTGAAGAAATAAGCTCAGTTGACATTAGATGATTAGTCACCATGTTTATCTTTCAGTTATGAAAAAGGAAATCCACTCTTGTATTATGAGAGTTAAACGCTCTGAGTCTTACTTTCCTAGTCAGTAAAATAGATGTAAAAATTTATAGTATAGACCTTCAATTGATTCTTCACAGTTCTCAAATACAAACTGTTCTGAAAACCAAAAATCTATTTATGACTCATGTGCTGATGAAGAGACTAACATGACCTGAACTCATCTGAAGCAAAATCTAAATGTGAATTGATAGGAATGTATTTATGAGCCTTATATATTTCTCACTTATTGAGAAGGTTCGTATGGTTTTTCCCAGAATTAAAATAGTTGATGAAAACATATTGTCAACCTCACTGGGAATATAAACAATCTATTGACTTACAAAAGAACAAATATTCTGGATAACAGAACGTGTTTGTCTCCAAAAGTTCAGGATAGTGTTTGGGCTTGTGTCCATCGAGTTTGTGTAGGTTTGAAACCATGGCGGTAATTATGTTTCTCACCAAGGTGAAGACTCAAACTTACCTCAGGACTGCAAGGCAAGAGCTCACTGAAGATCACATCCACATCTGTCTCTGTGTCTGACAGCAGGGTCCCTTCCACTTTCAAGAGCCACCTTCCTTCTCCATCTCTCTCATCTCTGTCTCTCCATTTACGATTATTTCCCCCTCATACATAAAAATTATTTTGTTGCATTCTAAGTTATGAAGAACTCTATCAAGATGGTAGATGGGCACGGCTTTAGAGGACCATCCCTCCACCAGTGGTGGCAATGTCATCTGTCAATGGAGGTGTGACTCTGCACACTCAAGGAGCTTGTGGAGAAAGAGCCACAGGACATGCTCAAGGGTTGGCTTGGTGACTCCTCATTATTTTGGAGGGACTCATTCACAGTTTCATGTGAGGGAGAGTTTATCTCCTTCTTTTCAAAACCTACTCATGTGACAGTAGCAAACAGCATCCCGTGCTCAGGTGTGACCTGAATCCCATCCACCCTATATGTCAGGCTAATGTAATAGGGGTCATTTCTTTTGCCCCCGGCCCTACTTGTCAGTCTCATCCACTGTTGACACCTGGCAGTGCCATATTGGCCTTCCTCTGGGTCAGAGAGAGGTGGAGTGACCATCTCCTGTGACAGGTGAGCCATCCCTACCATCCCAGCCCATGCTTGCTCCAGCCTGGCTTTATCCCCTTCCTGAGTCAGTGACCACACTACATGAAAATATCTCTTGTCCATGCTTTCCATGTGCTGTCTCTCCCATGGGCTTCCAATTTCCTTTGGTAGTTTGCAGGAAGCACTGGGCAGTCACAGCACGGTGGAAGACGCGATGCTGTTTCTCGTCTGGTGCGGAGAACCACGCTGCCGCAATCAGTGCACACGAACAGCTGTTGGCAGAATCACATGCCTCTGAGGTCCAGTCCTGTTCTTGCTGACATTTAGGGCGATTGTGGCCTCGGAGTGGGGTGACTGAGTTTTGTACTTTGTAATTATTCAGTGGTAAAGGCGTGTGAGCTGCTGAAAGCCGGACACTTCTCAGCTGAAAGCACCCAGTTTCTTTTTTTTTTTTTTTAATTTTTATTTATTTATGATAGTCACACACAGAGAGAGAGAGGCAGAGACACAGGCAGAGGGAGAAGCAGGCTCCATGCACCCGGAGCCTGACATGGGATTCGATCCTGGGTCTCCAGGATCGCGCCCTGGGCCAAAGGCAGGCGCCAAACCGCTGCGCCACCCAGGGATCCCAAGCACCCAGTTTCTATCGGACCCACTTCTCCCTGCTTAGGTGCTTTGGGAAAATCGTACAACCTGCCCGTGCTTCCCCTCGCTCTTCTGTGCAGCAAGGCCAGCATCCAGCTGTCATGCGTGTGGTCCATAGAGGCGGCCACTGGACCCATAGAGAAGGGCCAGCCCTCCCAAATGGGGTGCAAGGATCAGCTGCATTGTTACTGTTATGATTGAAGGTTCTTTTCCACTGAAGCCGGGTATGAATAACTGCTGTGATCATTGTGATGCAAGAGATTATGAGTTTGCCTTAGAGCTTTAGCTCACGTGGAAGAACCGGACTCTTGGGGAGTCTTCTCCCCGTGTGTGTGTGTGTGTGTGTGTGTGTGTGTGTGTTACCCGATGCAGCTTCACCCAAGGATGTTCCTGAATTTCTGTCATGTGACAAGTCTGGACTTTGATTGTCATATAGCTAAGAGTTCATTTGGGGAAATTTAGTGGGATCTTTTGATGACAATCAGCACAGTCTTTTGAAGAAGCGAAGGTGACAGAGAGCAGGTGTGGAGAGGAGGGGGGCTGGTGTTCCAGCCAGCGACAAGCGGTGTGGAGTGGGGGTTGGCTGCAGTGGCTGGCGGCTCCGCTGTCCTCCCCCCCTTAGAGCAGGGGAACAGTGTGTCATGTTACAACCTAAGGCAGAACCTGAACACTTCTGGAAAACTTCCTGTTTCACATTTTCCCTGGGGCAAAAAATCCATTTGAGTGCTTCAAATGCTTTGTCATTCTGCATCAGCTAGAGTAGAAAAAAAGATTTTCTTTAAATCTAAAAACCTGCCTTTATTTAATCACCAGAGATGGTGACCTCGGTAAGATTTTGGGACGCTTTGTTACCGAACTCCTGGGGCAGTTTGCATGAGGGTCAGAGCAGACATGCACCTTGTCTGTTATGGGGTAGGTTTGGAACTCATAGCATGATGTAGGTATTTATGTGCACCCCTAGGATAGAGCTTGTGTTTAGGTGTGTGCACACAGACCTAAAATTACAATCCATGCAGTGACAGCTATTGCTGTTTGTTCCTGCAAATCCACAGCCCAATCAGGAGGCACATGGGCAGCATAGTTAAAGCCGTACTGACCAACGTTTGGGTGTGCGAAGTACACAACAGATTTCATCTCACGCATCCCACGGCTTGGTCTGACCCAAGGCTGGGTGAACGGAATCACCCAATGTCCCGGGCTGTGCTGGAACCTGGGGAGCCATGGCTTTGTCCGGGCCTCTCTTAAATATATCACATTTCTGCCTTTCAAACCCTGATCTCCAAGTAACAGGTGAAAGATTTCTGGCAAGTGTTTGAAAAAGAGCCCCAGAATGATGGCAGCCCCAGAAGAATGTCCCCTGACTCATAAGGAGAGGCCGGAGCCCCCAGCGGCACGGATTATAGCTGCTCACCTCAAGTCCTGGGCCAAGGGAGGGTCGGGGAGGATGGACAGGAGACAGGAGCCTCACCTCTGGCCTCCTCGGAGGGCAAAGGCCCCTCTCCTTCCCACTCGTCCCCCTCCACTCATTGCCTCCACCCCCTCTGTAGCTCCCCCACGTGACCCCAAGCCCCCTCACTTTCACTTCCCCTTCTTGCCCGGAGCCCTGTGCTCCCACACTTTCCTTGCTCACACACTTTCCTTCACCCGCTGCCCTCTTCATCCCTGCTTTCTTGCAGAGTCAGAGCTTTCGGAATTCAGGCCAAGCACCTCGGGCTTCGTGCTGTTTTGCTGGTTTGGGATTTTGCCACCTTATCAGGAAAGGACGTGCAGAGGCCTGATATTTGACAGGGTGGCCCCCGAGCCAGACCTTGCCCAGCCCGCATTCGTACCCTGATTTTGGACCCTCGGTGTGGGCATCGATGGGCGAGGTGCTACGTGGCGTTTTGTCAGCTGTGTTCCGACGGGGGAACGGGGCTGTGCTTTCTGAGTGAGCTCTCGGCCCCCAGAGGCTTCCCCGCAGACCTCCAGGAAGGCGCCGTGGCTCCCCCTGGTCCTGCCAGCAGCGCAGGCCTCGGTTCCTTACGCGGAATCAGGCTGCGGGGACACGCGCGTGCTGGCACTCGGAGCACATGCTTATAAGAAGGTACAGCCGAGTGGCGCCCTAAGCACCCCGATACCTACCAGACACCTCTAACTCCTGGGAAGCCCACCCCACCCAAACCTGCGGTCTCGCGCCCGGCAACCCCAGCCTCCCGCTCGCCCTGACCAAAGCTCCCGGAGCCTCCTGGATGCCTTAGTTCCCCACCCTCGGGTGAACCATCGGGCTGGCTCTGCTCCTCTTGCTCTGCCCTGCTGCCACCCCAGGCCATCACCCACGCGTCCTGCTGAGGCGAGGACACACACATCCTCCCAGACCTCCCTCTGTCCACATAAGTGACCAATCCTCAGTGCAATCGTCAGAGCGATCCTTTGAGGCTCTCTTCTGCCGACCCTAAAGATTTTCCTCACTTCTCTAAGGGTAGCAACCCCCTGACAGGTGCCATGGCTCTGTATGGTCTGGTCCCTGGGGGTGCTGACCTCCCCCGGCACCCTCTGTGGCTCCCAGCTAGGCTCCAAGCCGCTCCTTGAGCCTTCAGCAGACTCCCATCCTCTCTCTGCTCTAGCTGTTCCCTCTTGCCAGAACATTCTTCCTCTGATTCCTTGGCTAACTTCCTTACCTTGTCATGAGTTGGCTCACATCTGCCCTTCTAGTGGGCTCCCACTAGAACTTCCACTTGATCCCAAACCCTACGTTCCCAGTCCCCCTTTGCACACTCTGCTTGCTGCTTTCCACAGCACTTAGCACTTTGGCGTGCTCTAGAATTTGCTCGATCGTGCACCGCTGCCTTGTGTGTCGCTGCTGTGGGATGTAAGCTCCATGAGGGTGCAGATGCTCTTCTGAATCACTGGTAAATTGAAAATGACTGGAATAGCTCTTGACCCAGAATAAGTTCTGAGGAAATACATGTGCACTATGGCCTATATGTGTTCTTATCCCCAAAAACATTGCTTGTGCTTAACATAAAAAAGATTTTCAGAATGACGTCATGACTTTCCTTGTTTGGGTTATTTACCACAACCTGGGGCTTTCCAGCACTGGTCTTGGGGTGTTTATTTTCAGACTTGGCTGGATTTCTCTGTTCTGACACTGAGGTCTCTTTGTTACTGAACTCAGCTAGAAACTTCTTACAGAATCCTGGAGGAAGCCAGGTTTCTGCTGCCTGCCACTGTTGCCATCGAGTCAAAACATATGTTAGAATACATCCTGTGACCTCTGTGTTTATATACTTTAAAACTTGGTCTGGCTGGGATGTTGGCTGTATCCATCTCCCCAGCTGGATACCACAGATCAGACTGTGAAGTGTCATGGGAATTTATGGTCAGGTGCATCGGACTTGAGACATTGTGAACTCCTGGAATTGTCTCCCTTGTCATGAGGCTCTTTCCAGCAACACGGGTCTGAACAGAGCTCCAGAAGCACAGCAGACCCCTCCTGTGCATTCCTGAGTCCTGGGGAAGGTGGTTCATCGGGCTCTCACCCCCACCCCACAGATGTCTTCTTTGCAAATTCAAACCACTGAGTGAAGCTTACCACGACCTCCTTCACAGACTTGTTCATCCTCTTGTCTGAGGGCTGCTGGTGCTGAGCCTCAGAGGAGGAAATTCTCATTGTTCAAGTCGGCTGTGTCTTATCAGAATCTCTTAGAATCCCATTTTGGGGAGTGATGTTCCAAACTATCTGCACTTACTGGCTTGTAACTGCTGCATCTCTCCCATGTAGAGCTCTGCCTTGCAGAACTAGGGGGGTTTGTCACACAAAAGAAGCCAGTGGGCGCTGCCTCAGTGTGTGTCAGGAGGCTGTCTTCAGCAACGCGGCTGGGTGTGCGGGCGCACCTCTGATTTCACACCTTCTGCCGAGCCTGCAGGTTGATGGGCTTTGTTCAGCTCCTCCAGTCTATTTTAATCCATTTGTCACACCCTGACGTGTTGGGCTGAACTTTTTCCTGTTCCCTCCTATTAGCAAATAAATGATTTCTGGATTCTGTTGCTCTAAATGTGACATCCCTTTTTCCTGACTCTTGGCGTCGGAGAAAGCGTGTGTTTCCAGCAAGGGGGGTTTGGGGCCCTGGGATCTCCAGACATCACATTGTACAGAATTAAGTGCACAGTGTCCTTTGGAAGGGTTAGCTGAGCCTCAGCAAGAGGTTCCCCCATGTGCAAGGGAGTTTAACGTGTGACACATGGGGTGCAGGGCTTCATTCTGGAACGGCAGTGCTCCCACTAGTCTCAGCTTTTCTGTGTTACCTTCTAAGGGGTTTGACTCATCTTTGGAACAATGAAGTTCTGGGTGCCTGGGTGGCTTATTCGGTCACGCGTCTGCCTTCAGCTCAGGTCATGATCCCAGGGTCCTGGGATGGATCACGGTGTTGGGATCCCTGCTCAGTGAGGAGCCTGTTTCTCCCTCTCCTCCCCTCACTCATGCTCTTTCAAATAAATAAATAAAACCTTAAGCAAACAAACAAACAAACAATGAAGTTCTTATGGGCATCTATTTTCAGGAATAACAATGCAGCAAAGGAAGAGAGGGTGGAGAGATCACGGGGAGGGGGTGGAGGGTGGGAGGGGTAAGCCATTCACCAGCCAAGGGGGATAGGCACTCCACAGGTGGTAGGGCCTTTCTCCCAAGCCTGCTTTTTGCTCACTTGCAGAGGTGGTGTTAATCTTCTTCAGTGGTGGCTGGTGGGAACAGGCATTGGGTGTATATAAGGTGACTTACAAACCGGAAAAATAAAAATAGTAGTATAATCGTAATTGTGAGTTTCTAATAGCTTTGGGGTGATCATTTTGCTCCCCTCCCTGACACATCTAGCTCCCCTTCAAGCCTCCCCTGAGTCTGTAAGCGGCTTCCCACTCGTACCACAACCTGAGATGTTGTCCTTAACTCTCCTCCCTCCCACACCCGTCTGTGGGCAAGTCCTGGCTGTGCCTCCTACCTACACAGCATCTTCCTACCACAGTCCTGGGCTGGGAGCCCATCCTCGCCTACCTGACTTCCCCGAACCTTCCTTTTGAGCTTCCTAACACTGATTGGCCCCATGACCAGCCGCACTCTGCTCTGTAGTCAGGTGCTCTTTCTAAAGTAGCAGTCAGACCCTCACTGGCCATCCTCCTTAACCACCACTACCCCGCCCCCAACAAACAGATCAGACATCCTTCTCTTGGCTTTGCCCATGGGGCCTCTGGTCCAGTCTCTGCTGCCTTGGCTCGAAAGCCCCCACGCAGCCGCCCGCTCAGAGGGTTCATCCCCAGGTGCTCCTTGTCACCTAGGCCTCCACCCTGGCCATGCACGGACTAGCTCTTGCACACCGAAATGCACTGAAGGGTCCCAAGGGCATTCTGCACAGAGGAGGGGGAGCCCAGAAGAACCATCACACAAAGACGATGGGCAGCTGGTCCCAGGAGACTCCAGTCTCCCTTTGTCTTTCTCTCCCTCATCCAAAAGGAAACATTACCTTCTGGGCCCCAGGCACAGTGCTCTTTGTGAGGATGCAGAAAGGGCATGGTCACTATTCAGAAGCTGCTCACAGTGCTAAAACCTGCACGATCAGCAGGTAGCCTTCTCAGTTATAGGTGAGAAGTATCCCGAACATCTGACAGAGGGCTCCAGAGGCAAGTGAGGAGGAGGCTTTGGGCTGGCTGCCGGGGAGGGGAAAGAGGGGCAAGAGAGGCGGGGAGCCCACAGGTGAAGGCGATGAACCCGTGAAGGAAAGGCATCGGGAGCAGAGAAGCAGAATACTGGCTGAGTGTAAAGGCCCGTGGGGACATGCAGGTACATGTGGCACAAGTCTCTGGAGACCCAGACCATGTAGAAGAGAAATAGGAGTTGTATTCGCTAATGTACTTCCTGGAGACAGATAGACAAATAGGAGCAATTCCATATGAATGCTGACGGCAGGCTCATTCAGTCAGACTCCTTCCTTCCCTGAACATTGCATGCTGTACAGGGACCAGCGCTAACGGGCTGTGTCGGACTCGTACTCAGTACACCTTCTGCGCTGCTTGTGCTAAGCAAGATCTGCACATAGCATACTACAGAAATCACTCCTTCACACTGTCGTGCTGTTCAGATGAGAGACTCTGTGTTGGGAACAAGGAATATGAACATGTAAAACAACCCAGGGGTTATTTGAGTTTCCAGAGGCCTGGTGTGAGAAATATCCCCAATAGGTGAGAACTGAGAGGGTGGTAAGGCAGATGAGATGGACCCCCAAAACTGCAGGAGAAGGTATTCACCAAGGATAGAGAATGTCCCTGATGGAGAGTAAACACAGCAGCCGAACACTTGGTGAAAATGAGTGCCGTGTCCAAATACCAGTGGTGTTCTTAGGGGAGGATGGAGCTGTCATGAGTTATATTTGCATTTTAGGGTCTTTTCCCTCTTGTGCCTCCCTCCAGAGAGGAGCAAGAGAACTCTCTTTGAGTGATTTCTCACATCTCTTGGGGACTGCTAAGCCCATAGGTGCCTCCCACTTCCCAAATGTTCTGGGATAATGGGACCAGGGCACAACCTGGGCACTGGGACTCAGTGCCGTGGGATTCTGACATGCTCTAATGAGAACCACTGTCTCCAGCAGATCAGCTGCTGCGCCAACCTTCAGAAGTTCCCTGAGAATCCTAAAGAAAACTCCAGCTTGTTGAATTGATTCTCAGATAAGACCTTCTGACTTGAAAATGTATTTACATTTTACAAGATTTTTGGGAGTTTGCAAATTTTCCTCCAGAACAAGGTAAAGTCAGGCAGGGCACATATTTTGCTGTGTGGAAACAACCCTAGAGGATGGATGTAACATTTCTCTAGGGCCATGGTCAAAAGTGTTTGGCACATCACAGAAATTCAAACCAACCTGAGTCCTCAGAGCTACCACACAAGGTTGCCTTTCCTGTCATTTCTATCAAGAAGGAAATGAACAGAATGCAGAGACTGCTAAATTCTGGAATGTCCTAACACGAGACATCAGGGAGGCTCAGACCCAGCGAGCTCTCAATGCTATACCATCTTTCTCCATCAAGTTGCTTTCCACTGGGCACATTTTCAGTGCAGTGGCCAGGATTTGCTCAGGAGGGGCTCTGTCTGAAACATCTCTGTGAGATTTCTAGAACTTTCAATCCTCCCACATCTGTCGTTTTACAAATCCCACTGTAGTGTCCAGAAGCTCTTCCAGAGAGGCATCTTGAGCTTGCCTTCCAGGCTTTCTCCTCTCCGTAGTCTTGGAGGAAAGGAATTCCAAAGAGAAGGGGACAGAGAAGCTGGTGAAAGAGGAAATGAAGACATATTCCTGAGGCTTTTGGGAAAAGAAGTGAGGACACCATGGGACCAACTTGGAGGGGATGAAAGACTCTTGAGGGCAAAGGACCGAAGGGCCCATGCAAGTGCCAGATACTTTCTCATATGTCACATCAATAAGTGTAGTGATGTTGGGACGCCTGGGTGGCTCAGGGGTTGAGCATCTGCCTTTGGCTCAGGGCGTGATCCCGGGGTCTGGGGATTGAGTCCCACATTGGGCTCCCTGTGAGGAGTCTGCTTCACCCTTTGCCTATGTCTCTGCCTCTCTCTCTGTGTCTCTCATGAATAAATAAATAAAATCTTTAAAAAATATATTTAAAAATAAGTGTAGTTATTAATAGCAACCTAGATCATTATATGACTATATCATATACTATATTATATGTGATTTTCTATATAAATGTTATGTAAAGTGCTATATATTATTTCATATGCTATATAATTAAATTACCTAATCCTACATCTTTTATATCTGAGTGGCCATGTTGGCACTCATCTAGAAACAGGGTAAGTCTTATGTTTAGATAGGTCACCTTGAGTGTATATTAACATTTAAGTTTTTCGTATAAAAGAAAAGTTTTTATTATAAAAAACTTACAAGTTTTCCATATAAAGACCTGAACATATGAATAATTGAAAGAAAATGAAGTAGTTTGTCAGGTAAAAGGAGTATATGTGGGCAGATGCGTAGATTTAAGTTAATGTGAAGAACCACATGCCATAAAATAAAATTCATAGAAAGTGAATGGCCCTAAAGCTGTATTTGCTTTTGAGCTTAAATTGCCAAAAAGTAAAATACAGAGCAAAGATATATCAGGCAAGCAAATGATAGCTTTTCATATCAACACTGTATTTGAGACACTTAGTAAAAAATTGATCATATCTAAAAATATACTCAAAATGGATTAAAAGACCTAAATGTGAGACCTGAAACCATAAAAATCCTAGAGGAGAGCACAGCCAGTATCTTCTCTGACATCCACTATAGTAACATTTTTCTAGACATGTCTCTTGAGGCAAGGGAGATAAAAGCAAAAATAAACGATCGGTACTTCATCAAAATAAAAAGTTTCTGCACAGCTAAGGAAACAATCAACAACACTAAAAAGGCTATCTAGTGAATGGGAGAAGATATTTGCAAATGATATATCCAGTAAAGGCCTGTATCCCAAATACATGAAGAACTGATACAACTCAACACCAAAAACCAGATAGCCCGTTTAAAAATGGGCAGAAGACATGAACTTACACCATTATTTATCAAAGAAGACATCCAGATGGCCAACAGATGCATGAAAAGATGCTCACCATCACTCATGATTGGGGAAATGAACATGAAAAGTACATGAGGTATCACCTCAGACCTGTCAGAATGGCTAAAATAAAAAAAACACAAGAAACAACAAGTGTTGGCGAGGATGTGGAGAAAAAGGAACCCTCTTGCATTGTTGGGAGGTATGCAAATTTGTGCAGCCACTGTGAAAGATAGTATGGAAGTTGCTTAAAAAGTTAAAAATAGAATTACCCTATAACCCAAGAAATGCACTACTGGGTATTTACCCTACAAATACAAAACACTAATTCAAAGGAATGCATGTACCTCTTTTTATTGCAGCATTATTTACGATTGCTAAACTATGGAAGCAGCCCTGCTGTTCATCGATAAATGAATGGATAAAGAAGTGAAGAAGTGAAAAAAATAAAAAATAAAAAAAAAAGAAGTGAAGAAGTGGTAGGTAAATAGATGATAGATAGATAGATAGATAGATAGATAATTACCCAGCCATAAAAAAAAAAGAACTAAATCTTGCCATTTGCAACAACATGGATAGAGCTAGAGAATGTAATGCTAAGTGAAATAAATCAGTCAAATACTGTATAACTTTATTCAGATGTGGAATTTAAGAAATATAACAAATGAGCGAGGGGAAAAAAAGAGAGACAAATCAAGAAATAGACTCTTAACTATAGAGAACACACTGATGGTCATCAGAAGGGAGGTGGGTGGTTCGTGTGTGTGGGGGGGTGAAATAGGGGATGGGGATTAAGGAGTGCACTTATCATGATGAAATAAATAAATAACATGATAAAAAATTTGATCATATCTTAGGCCATAAGGTTGAATAAGTTTCAAAATTAAGAAAATGTACAGGGTATATCCTTTAACACAATGTAATAAAATTAGAAACTAAATCCAGAAGTGAAGGCAAACAGAAACATCACTAAAAAACTATGTATTGATCCTTGATGATAGAAACCCAGAGGTATATATAACCAGAAAGGTAGTAACACCAAATGAATAAGAATCCATCGTACAAATATGAAATTGACTGTAGAAGAAATGAAAAATCAAATGAGATGAGTAACCATAGAAGAACCAAGGCAGTTTCTAAACATGAAAGGGACCACACCCAGGAAATTCCTAAGCATGTACTTTCAAGCCTCAAAGAACAGAAAATTGTTTAAATCATTGCAAAAATTAAAGAATGAAGAAAACCCTCTGTTCCTTTTACAGAAGGCAGCAAATACAGAAAAGAAACTCCAGATTTCCAGGAAACATATGAAAAGATACATAGCCTCACAAGTAATTAAAGAAATGGAAATGAATAGATACCATTTCAAAATTAAAACATTTGCAACAATAAGAAAAATCAGATAATGCAAAGAGCTAGCTAGCCATTCACACACTCCTGATGAGAGGGGTTTTAAAAAAATTATTTATTTATTTATTTATTTATTTATTTATTTATTTATTCATGAAAGACACACAGAGAGAGGCATAGGCAGAAGGAGAAGCAGGCTCCTCACAGGGAGCCTGATGTGGGACTCGAACTCTGGACCCGAGATCACGCCCTGAGCCAAAGGCAGATGCTCAACCGCTGAGCCACCCAGGCAACCCCCAATGAATGTTTAAACTTGTAAAAACCAATTTAATGAACAATTTGGTAATAGATGGTAAAGTTTGACATGTATATAACATATCGTCACAGGTTGATGCAACTCTACAGAAGATTTTGGCAATATCTGGACACACTTCTGGTTTTCACATCTTGGGGAGCTATACAAGCATCTCCTGAGCAGTGTCACAGGGTTCAACAAAACACCCTGTGTTCCACAGGATGATCTCAAACAAAGAATTATCAGACCTGACCCAAAATGTCAGCAGTCCCAAGGTCAAGAAACTGTGGCATAGGGAAACCTACATATATGTGCATTAAAAACAAACAAACAAACAAAAAACATGTGCGTGGTCTTCACTGACACATTTTCAAAACTGTCAAGTGATTAAAAAAATTAATTACTGCATTTAAGGAAATGAATTAATAAGTCAGGTATGGTCATGGTGGAGTATTTTAAGACAATTTAGAAAAGTGAACCTAAACTACATGTAAGAATAGATCTTATAAATCTACACTTGAGGGAACAGAACAATTTGGTAAATGATACAATGTAAGTAATATTTATATAATTTTAAATACTAGCATTACCTATTTTATAGATGTATACATTTATAATTTTTTAAAATTAAAATAGACTGAAAAGATAGATACAAAATGATTGTGCTTTATTTCATCTAATAAGGAAGTAAAATAATGTATAGATGTGGGATTTTTACTTTATCTTTGAAATTTGTTAAAAACAGTGATCAGAAGTAAATATGTTGCTTTTTCACATTGTTGGAGAATGATGCATTGGCTGTCTTTATGTTCTTCTATAAAACTTTTCTCATTGTCAAAAATTTATAGAAAAATTAGTAACACATCAAAAGATATGCCAACACAAGAAAAGTGTAGACAGTTACCTGATTTGTCAATATAGAGGCATAAATAAAACAGTAGCAAATAGAATCTAGCAGTCCATTAAAAGATACTCACTGATCAATATTAGGAACTTTAATTATTAGTATACATCACATCAATAAGAAAAAAGCAAAAAATCAATTGGCCATTTTAGAAAGTACCAAAATACAAGAATAATTAACTCCTAAATCTGTTTTTTGTTTGTTTTTGTTTTTATTAAAGATTTCATTTATGTATTTGAGAGAGCGAGTGCATGAGCGGGAAGGAGGGGCAGAGGGAGACGGATAAGCAGGGTCCCCACTGAGCATGGAGCCCGATGTGGGGCTCAATCCTAGGACCCCAAGATCGTGATCTGAGCATGGAAGACACTTAACCGAATGAGCCACCAGGCACCCCTTGTTTGCTTTTAAAGGAATTACTGGGATAAACACCTTGTTGGTATTAACTTGTGCAATATGAGGCTTTTGTTTTTGTTTTAAGATTTTACTTGTTTATTCCAGAAAGAGGGAGAAAAAGTGGGAGTTGGAGTAGAGGGAGAGGGACAAACAGACTCCAAGCTGAGCGCAAGGCCCAACTCAGGGCTCCATCTCACAACCCCAAGATCATGGCCTGAGCCAAAACTAAGAGCCAGGTGCTTAACTGACTGAGCCACCCAGGCATCCCCCAAATCTATTTTTTTTCAAGTAGGATGAAAGGAGTCTTCCACATGAACATGAATACAAACTTATCTTAAGTCTTAAGTGAACATCATGTTTAGTTGTGAGATAAATTCAGACATTTTTTAGCATTGATCCTAAAGTTGGAATCATTGTGATATAGGAAGAAAATAGAAAGGAATAAACGTTATCAAGAAGGATTAGACAAAATCACCATTATTTATAAAGCAGATGATTGTCCACCTAGAAAATCCAGTAAATCAATGGCAAAGCATTTTTTTATAATGGTATATTTCAGTAAAGTTTTGAATTACAAAACAAATTATGTGACAGTAGAAAGATGGCATGTATACGAGCCATCACCACTGAGCCTAGACAAGCGGAGACACTGCAGGTCTTTGAACAGTGCTGCTGAGGTATGAAATACCTGTGCATGCGATGGACCTAACGAAGATATTCACAAACAGAAAGCAGTCATGAGAGCGGGGATTTCTGACTCCCAGGGCTCCAGCCATAGCCGACTCACACTGACACACACATACACATCTCCTCTTTCATCTGAGCATCTCTGTTTTAGCTGTTTTATGTACTAAAATTACTGAAGATTCGAAGTTTTCATGGTGGAAGCAATTTTAAAACCATTGCTCTCAGGCATTCCAGCCTGCCTAAAAAATTATTTATCCATATGTCTGGCTTCTCCTGTCCACACTAACCTCCTACTGGTTCCCACCTAGTCCACTATCCTCCAGGGAGATCACGCATCATGAATCTGGTCTGACACGTTAAATAAGTAGAATGAATTAATACCTCTCCACACCCTTCCTTTTGCGTGGATTCCTCTCCACCTAGAAAACATTTTCATTCTAGAGGTTCATCTTGGAGTACCTCTGTCCTTTAAAGCTTTACCTGACTCCCTCCTCTGTCCTTTGTAGTCACAGGTGGCCTGTCCATCTTCCTGTGTCCAGCGTGCTCTGGGCACAGCTCTAATGTGGAACCCACCATGGTCTATATGTGGTGTTTCTATGCATTGCTGTCTTCATTCAGAAAGCCAGTATCCTAGGATTTGAGGCCATGACTTAATCAACTTAATGCCCTAGACCCTGGCACCATCATTAGCACATAGGAGTTGTGGGATAACATGGATAAATACATAAGCCTTGTTATATGTATGAGCCCACATGTGCGTGTGTAAAAACCTCTAGTTTTGCTTCGATGAGTCTACAGGTGAATTTCATTTTATTTATTCTGTTTGAGACTTTGTCAAGCAGCAGATGCCTTTATTTTACCGAACTTGAAAAACTGTTCGAAATTTGAAGTTATTGGCCTTACCCCTGCAAATGTTCTCTTTTCCTCCTTTTTTCTCTCTTCTTTTTTTTTCTAGAACTCATTGAGGTACCTGCTATTCCTTCTTTGTTTCCACCCCAACTTCTTTTATATATTTTCCATCTCCATCTCTCTGTGGTTCATTCTGGATGATTTCTCTACCCCTTTCTTAGAGTTTACTAACCCGTTTTGAGCAGTGATTAATGTAATATTTAACGCATGCATTGCATTTTAATTTCAATGACCTTTTTTCCATTTCTAAGAGTTCTTTGTTCTTTTTCACATCTGCTTTTTCTTAAATATTATTTCTTGTTCTCATATTGTATTTCCAGTTCTTTTAGTTGTTTTAATCATGCTCATTATACCATACATAACCAATCATTACATTATCTGCAGATCTCAAGATTCTACTAGTGCTACTTATTATGTCTGCCCAGAGAGGATTATTTCTCTGTGTCTTTGTCCTTTGGGGTGTGATTTGGTGTCCTGCCGTGGCCAAGCTGGGAGAATCTTGAGTAGCCTGAATGGAGGGTGAGCCCAGTAGGGACATTTGATGTCCTTTTGCTTTGGTGAAATGCTCCAGGAGGGGTTCCAGCCTGGGACCATTTTTATGTTAATTCTTTAGTTAAAATATACTAAGGGCACATGGAGTCTAAATTTAAACCTCTAAAACCAAGGGAAGGCTGGCTGTAATTATGATTTCTCTGAGGGGAGACATTTGCCCACCCAGAATCTACCCAGATAAATTTCCCTGGGGCCTATCTGTAGGCAGATATTTTATGGTGTCCTTCCCACCGAGGTAGGAGCCTTGTGATTGTCTGGCTTTATATAATTTCTAAGGCCAACAAAGTGTTCTCCTTCCCCACGTGGACCTTAGCTCCCTGGTTGATAGAATAAGTCAGAGTTGCCCCTAACCCAGAGATTAAGATCACAGTCTCCTTTGGATGGCCCAGGGATGGTTCCTTATGCAGTGGGATTCAGCTCTCCCTTCAAGAGACAAGGTCCACACGGTCCCAGAAGTTTACTAAGCAAGCTTTGCTAATGATATATTTCCTGCTTAAAGAAGTGAAGAGATTATGTTTATCTTCACTATAAATCCAGTGTAAATTGTGGTCTTAGGCTATTTTAAGGTAGATCAGCTACCTGTATTTGTAGATTAGGTCACATTGGTAAGTGTGTGTCCATGTGCGTGCATGTGTGGGTAATTAAGCATCTTTACATCCACACACAGGACATGGATGTCACTATATTTGATTACAGCTAGATATTTTGACAAGTTCTAAACACTTCTGTGCTTATTTGGGGAATATTATTTTTAAAAGAGCTAATCCAGAGCCTTAGCTTTTAGATAGGTTAGATTAATCTAACCTTTTATCTGAAATAATATGTGTGTGTGTGTGTGTGTGTGTGTGTGTGAGAGAGAGAGAGAGAGAGAGAGAGAGGAGAGATATCCAGGCACAAAATCGTTTGTCCTAGGCATGCTTGCAATATCTCACCTGTTTAAATATTTCATGGTAAACAGAACATCATGCAATGATGACTGATTTTATTTCTCAATTGTCTCTTACACCACATGCATTAGCTTGTTAAAATAGTCTACATGCTGTACCCATAAACCCTCACCATGAAATTGCTGCTGACTAATAACCTCTGTAAAATACATTAATAATCAAAAGATATCCTAAACACAGTGAGCAGGGGACACCTGCAAGTGATTGAGGAGTTAGGGTAACAAAGTTCTGATACCACACTGAGTAGCTCTTCACAGAGAACCCCTTAAGAATAAAATAAACCTGAGTGTTTTGGCTGGTGTTGCACAGTAGACCACTCCGACTTATATTTCAGAGGAAGGATTACTTGCAATATGTTTTGCTAAACTTGGGCCACCTTCCTGGCATGTTTCTGTAATAGGGACAGTGGGCTGGGAAGCACTGAGCTTCCCCGGAGATCAGGTCCTGGACAAGCCTGCTGATGGTGCCTGGTGAATGGTTCTGGTGGGATTTACAGGAGGGAGCCCATTTCAAGAAGCAGCCAGGAAGATAAGTCTTTGGGAGTCAGTGCAGGAAATCAGACCCAGGGAGGGATTGAAATCCTGCCCTCCACTTGAGTCCCTGCTTCCTGTCTCTCCCTGTTCAGAAAGAGTCCTGGAGAGGAGTCTTACGAGATGTCATAAAATCACCTTGAAAAGATGAGCTATGAAAATGCATAAAGGAGCCAAAAAATAGACATTCACCACCATTTGTTCTTTTGTTTTCTTAAAGAATGTTCCCCCAACATTGCTTAATGGTGAGAAATGTCCTTTTTTTTTTTTTTTTTTTTTTTTGTTACAATAGGAAAAACTCACCTCAGCAATGGAAGTTGAAATTAATTCAGAATTAACATTGTCATGTTTACTGCGTTGGGTACTACAAACACGTTCTCCTCCTTGTTGCAAAGAAAATTAATTTTGTTTAATTACTTTGACTATTTGGAAATATCTATAAGCCAGTTTTATTGTGCATACTTATAACAATCTATTTTGTGGCTTAATTGGCACAAATACACCATGTTTTGAGTCTGCGGCATACCCAGTTCTGCACTTCTTCAGAATACCAGAGAGGCGAACAGGTCTGCATTTCATGGAAGATTCTTTGGTTTACTTCTTCTTTGATTAGCAATTGGGTTTCTATATTCTAATTTGTTGTTTAAATAGTAACTCTGTTATTTGATTATTGTTTCTCTGTCTTGTACCCTGTAATTATTATTGCAGGCACATTTCCTCTAAGTATCTGCATTACTTCTAAGTTCACCTCCCTTAGACAGGGATTTGTGTGATGTTTGAAGAATCCCCAAGATCATAAAGCCTTTTAGACAATATGCTGATGAGAGTGAGTGCATTTACAGAATTGTTAACATTTTATTCTGTTACTCATTGAAATGCATATCTAGAGTTTCTGATCAAGCCAGTTGATTGAAGCAGGCACCGGCATTTTAGTATTTTTAAAAAATTGACCTTTTTAAATATCAGTGTGCTTTCTCAGAATTAATGATTAGATATTCATTGCTATAAGATATATTGCTATTCTATGTAATATATAACACATTATCATATTATCATAATTTTGTCTTAACATGTCTGTCTCCCCTGCTGACTTGTGTGATGTCTCTGGCTAAATACTGCATCTCGTTCATCTTTCAACTCTCAAGAATCACAATTCCTGGCACATGTAGAAACTCAGTATTTCATTTATTTGACTGAAGCCTTACTATCTTATATTAGCAATTTATAATAACAAAGAAATGACATGTTGCCTATCACGAGCATATAGTTTGTTGTTCAAACTGTCTATAAAGCTCCTCTGATTCACTCAAGCAGCATGGACCTCATGTGACATGATCACCTCTATTAGAATAATTTTCATAGTCTATATTTTTGTTTAAAATCTTCCCTATTAGTGAGGTATGAGAAGGTGGGAACCTTGTTTAATGAGGCCTGGGGCCAGTGTGGGGAAGCATGGTTGGCATTAAATTAAACATTTTGAGATACAGTGAATGAAATGATCAATGAAGGACACTTGGCTTATTTGCTGTGAGAATAAGAATGTCCATCCAATGAAAGAAATGAATATTCTGGCCCCAACGAGGAAAACATGCAAACATGTTTATGAATACCCATGGTTCAGACATAAACTCCATATTCTTAGCACCCTACACCAAGGCAAATCCAATGCTGGTTGGTACAATGTTCCCTTTCAAAATCTGCTTTACCGACAAGAATATTATTTAGTAGGACCACATCATAATATGCAGTGGTCGCTGAAGTGCAAAATAACTAACCTATGAAACCCCATGGCAATTTCCTGATCTAGGTCATTATACAGATGAGGTACAGTTGTTTAAATGTAATATCATGAACCTTTTAAATGCC
This sequence comes from Canis lupus baileyi, assembly GCF_048164855.1. NCBI lineage: Eukaryota > Metazoa > Chordata > Mammalia > Carnivora > Canidae > Canis > Canis lupus. Next base: position 3,888,748 of record NC_132854.1, on the reverse strand, counting down.
GTGCATAATCTGACATTTTTTTTAAATTTTTTTATTTATTTATGATAGTCACACAGAGAGAGAGAGAGAGAGGCGGAGACATAGGCAGAGAGAGAAGCAGGCTCCATGCCCCAGGAGCCCGATATGGGATTCGATCCCGGGTCTCCAGGATCGCGCCCTGGGCCAAAGGCAGGCACTAAACTGCTGCGCCACCCAGGGATCCCATAATCTGACATTTTGAAGTGGATCTTATAAAAAAAAATTACTAAAATGGATCCTGTGTTTTTCTTTGGCTAAAACATGTGATTGGTTTTGTTTAGTAAATATTTTCAATTTCAGAAGGAAGAGATTTCCTATTGAAAATGGAAATCAGAGGAAATTGAAAAGGATGTTTGGAATAGTTGGTGTCAGAAAATCAGCTGCGTCAAGTTCTGAGCCTGGGCAACAGACATAAAATACAACCAATGATGCAGTGTGATTCTTTGTGCTCTGCCTGCTATGGATTTCTGTTTGCTACCCTGTGACCACACAGAGAGCTCCTGCATGCACTGGTGCTCCTGGTAAAAGTACCATTGCCACAGAAGACGTGGAGAAAAAGAATACAAGGGTCAACACCCCTCTCTCTATTCTGAAACAAAACTTTCCTGAGATCATCATCTGTTTAAGCTGGAAAGGAAAAAGAAATAGGGCATGAGCAGTCATTTTTTTTTTATAATGACAACTGTGGTTTTTAACTTTACCAGTCTATTTGTATAATTTAGTCTAAGCTTCAGATTCCCTAACAAATCAGAATATCTCCTGGTTTTAACCTTTGTAATTTGAGGAGCTATTATTTTCATCAAAATTGAGATTCAGGGTTAATTCTTTGAAGTGTTTCATACCTCATATGGGCTGAAGAAAGCTGCCAGAGGGATTTCTATAAAGTTTAAAGAATCCACGGCACTGAAGAAAAAATTTTTTTAGATTTAAATTTATTTATTATTTATTTATTTGAGCATCTGCCTTTGGCTCATGGCATGATCCCAGGGTTCTGGGATCAAATCCCGCATCGGGCTTCCCACAGGGAGCCTGCTTCTTACTCTGCCTATGTCTCTGCCTCTCTCTCTGTATCTCTCATGAAGAAATAAATAAAACCTTTTAAAAAATTTAAAAAAATAAAATCTTCTTAAAAATCTTTAGAAAAGGCCATCAAACTAATTAAGTGAACTCTGTATATTTCTTTTTTAAAGCTGTTGTATTCTTTCCTCACTCCCATCTCCCTTCCATAGTCATACTTCTTTCCTATTACTTCTATAAGGACTTAGGGCAGTTTTTTACCTCTGATACTTTACTACATTTTGTTGCTTATACTATTTCTTTACTGAAACATCTCCCAAATAAACTCTTCACTTTCATATTCATGGATCATCATTTACTTTGGCAAAAGAATGATTGATTTTTATGACATTGATTTTTCATTGACTTTTGCCAGTTTTTGGCCAAAAGGAAACATGTAGAGCTATGCTCACTACTTATGTATCAGCCAGCTACATATAACACCTTCTAGTTACATTGAGAACCTACCAGGTATACATGGAACTGACCAGGTATATATGGAAACCTTGAGATACATGTGGAAGCTTTCAGGTGTTTCTAAAACCTACTGTATAATCAGGAATGACCTAGGGATGCCTGGGTGGCTCAGTGGTTGAGTGTCTGCTCAGGGCATGATCCTGGAGTTCTGGGATTGAGTCCCACATCAGGCTCCCTGCATGGAGACTGCTTCTCTCTCTGCCTGTGTTTCTGTCTCTCTTGCTTTGTGTGTCTCTCATGAATAAATAAATAAATAAAATATTTTTTAAAAATCAGAAAAAAATTAAAATAAATTTTAAAAAATCAGGGATGACCTAGAATTTATGAGAATCCATGAAAAGCCTTAAGACATGCTCTTTATCCAGGAAGAATCACATGGGTGACATTTAATTTCTATTTATTAAATAAGAACTATTAAATATTTAAATATGTGAATAATTCTTGGGGAAGAATATGGGACTTCTTGGGGAAGTCCCAAGATTTGCAGTCCACAAGCTCGAGACCCAGGAAAGCTTGTTCTGGCCTGGTGCCTGGGTCTAGCTGGTCAGAAAGAGAATCCTGGTGAGAAACTGGCAAAAGGGCAGAGTAGGTCAATATTAAGTCACATGGTGGCCAGCTACAGAGGGGGGGGATAATGTGTGCAAACTATAACAAAATAAGAATAGTCTGATGGGGAAGAGCCACGTTGTGAGGAGTCTTGGAATACACGTAGGAGAGTTTATTATTTACATGAAGTGTTTATGAATTGAACATTGACATGATAGCAGTACAACTTGGGAAAATTAATCTGATAGAGGCTTGGGCACACACTCCTTTCCTTAATCCAGAATGACAACTACTTGTTAAGGATGGCCTTGCTTTTTCATGGGGATGCGTGTCCAAGCAATTTTCATAGAGTCTGATAAAGCACGACTGTGCGGGATATACACCATTTTGGGAAGTTCATCCAAACCTACAAGATTTCCCAGAGAAAGTGGTCCACCAAGAGTGATGGAAATTATCCAGAATGTTCTGTGGGGCTTGGGTATGTGTGGATTATGTTCCCAGCGGAGAAAGCAGGGTGAGTTGGGGGCCCAGAGGTGGACGGAGTGAGGTCTGTATGAGGGACCAAAGGACATTCCGTGTAGCACAAGCTCAGAGGACATGAAGAGGCTCAAAGAACAGAAGGTCTGGCACCTGGTCCTGTGACCTTTGGTGAGCCACATCGGGGAGTTAGGATTTAAGGGTTTGGGCTCAAGAAGTGAGTTCACTAAATTTATGTTTCAAAAAGAGAACTTTGCCTTTAGTGCAGAAACTAGATTGGAGGTGAGCAGGAATGGTGAGGGGGGGTGGATTTGAACCGCTGGAGACCAGATACCACAGTTCCCTGGGTGTCTGCTGGGGTGCTGCAGGCTGCAGGGAACATGGAGGAAGGGCCACCTCTTGGATACATAGTGCTCGAAGCATCTACCCAACCAAGGGAAGCTCTGCACAGTTGTAGGAGGAGGAAGAAGTTTGGGTGTAGGGAATGTTCAAATCGGTCAGAGGGAAAGAATGAAGTAGAATGGGTAATAGAAATAATTTGTTTGAGATGAAAGTAGGATTCTCTTTGGAGGCTACCAAGTTGAAAGGAGTTGTGGAGGGTGTTTGTGGGTTAGTCAGCATGGTGCTTTTTGCAGAATTAGCACTGCAGAAATGCTTGGTGTGAGGACCTGAGCAGGTCTCAGCAGAGAGCAGGACACCATGTGCTCACCAGCAGTGGACGTTGGTAGAGGGTCATGTGTCTGCATTGCATTTTCTGTCATATTTTCATGTGGCAAGAGTTTTGGGGCAGGTGCCTACCTCGGTATGTAAAACACAGGATTGTGATGAAGTTCCTCCTTCGCAGCAGTGTTCTGAGCATGACCTTGCACAATGCTTTTCCATAACCATCTTCCCCGAGGAGGATTTCAGCACCTGTTCAACCTAGCATATTTATATATTTATTTATATATTTATATATTTATATATTTATGTATCTATATATCTATGTCCTGCCTCTCCCCATGCAGAGCACCGGGGCCAGCCTGTGGGGGACTTGGTGTGAACTACAGAGAGCTCCTTCTCCACCTCTGCAGGTGCGACCCCTCTGGCCTTGGCTCCTTAAGCAGGTTCAGGAAGGCCAGACCAAGCCACACTTTCTGAGCAAAAATTTCTCTCTCTCCCCATTTCACTCATTTAAATATTGATAGTTCTCTGTAAGTGCCTCTGTGAACCGGAAAGGAAAAGTGCCCTTTCCCCTGGGCACCAGGCTCGGGGACTGGTTCCAGACTGGGATTCGAGCCCCCCGACAACTTCCCTCGGTCTCTGTGCAAGATATGGCCACTCCATCCTTTTTTTTTTTTTTTTTTTTTTTTTTTGGCCACTGCATCCTTGGACTTCCACCCCCTTCTCTTCAAATTAGACATCAACAATCAAGTTAGTGGGCTGTAAGCATTCACTATTTGAAAGATGGTGAGAGTTTAGTTGTTTCACCAGATGTTTTGAAGAAGTATTTTGGCTGATTAGAAAAATATGGACAAACTATTCTGGGAATGTCACAAGACCCAAAGTCTTTCTGAATGCATAAATTATTAAATGGATTCTGTTTTGTTCTGTTTTTCCTGAAGACCACTGGCAGGGTCTCCTTTTTCCAAACAAAATAGTTTGCGGTTAATATATTAATATTTTCATTGGTGGAGATTTATGTATCCGAACCTGTGGTTAATAAAAACCTTATTCATATCCCGTTGGGGAGGGGGATTTAAAATCCGTTAATACTTTCCAGATAGTTGAAAAACAATAGAGAAAAGAATTTCCTTTTCAGGAGCAAGGTGGAGGTGGGTGGACAAGAAGGGGCAGTGTACCGCCTTCACCAGTGAACCAGTAAACAGCGCTGTCTGTGTTGATGCCAGCTGTTTGCTTTTGCCTTATCTGGTTTCTGTTTACATATTAAACATCCCCAAGTAGAAGGCAGCTCTGCCTACAATAGAGAAGACATTGTTCTTTTGTACTTATAAGGGGCAGATAAACCCCTGAGCGAATCATCGTGTTTACAGTCTGTGAGCTCTGACTTGGTGAATGGGCCATGCAAGAGGCTTTAAGTAGTAGTATCTTTTATTTGTGTTCAAATCTTCATTCCCAGTGCGTCCTGGGCATGGGCAGGGGCATGGGCAGTGAGCTGGTTTGTGTCTGGTGAATGGTGATGCCCAGCAAGCACAGGCAGGGAAGCTGTGGGGTTTTTTGTTTGTTCATTAATTAATTTTATGTTGAGATATAATTGACATAGGACATTGTGTTAAGTTTAAGGTATACAACGTGTTGGCTTTATATATATATACATATATATGTGTATATATATGTATTATACACACACATACACACACACACACCTCTATCCTGTCGCATAATTATTATTTCTTTTTTATGGTGAGAACAATTAAAATCTAGTATCTTAGCAATTGTGAAGTTTTTAAGTTATGGAGACTGTAATCCCTGTGCTGTGCCTTGCATCTCCCAGAATGTATTCATTTACTAGTTGCACTTTTGCTATTTTAATGTCCCTGACACCCAGAAGGAGGACACAGGACCTTGAAATTCCACTGTGGAGTTTTTCCGCAAACAAGTCATTGTTTGTATTTGCTATTCAGATCCTATCACCACTACCTTGAATTCCTGGTCCTCATATCAGAGTGATGCCATTGACAGTTTTTTATATAAATCTAAAGACAAAACTGCCATATGCCTGAACTCTTGCACTCCTTGGCATTTATCCTAGAAAAACAAAGACTTAACATTTATCCAAAAACCTGCATGTGAATGCTTGTAGTAGCTTTACTCTTAATAGTCCCAAACTAGAACCAACCTAGAAGTTCCTCAGATGACTAAACGGTTTGACAAACTGGTACATACGTTTATGCTATGGCATTCTACTCAGAGATAAAATGAAGCAAATCAGCGATACACACAACACACTGGATAAATTTCTGGAGAATTATGCTCTTATTTTTTGAAATTCATTTTTTTAAAGATTTTAAAAATTCATTTATTCATGATAAACAGAGAGAGGCAGAGACATAGACAGAGGGAGAAGCAGGCCCCCCGCGGGAGCCCCAGGACCGTGGGATTATGACCTGAGCCAAAGGCAGACACTCAACCACTGAGCCACCCAGGTGCCCCAAAACTCATAATTTTATAGAGATTTTTTTTCTAGTTATACATATTGTCATTGATTCTTGGAAAATAGGAGAATATGGGACAAAAAAGAAAAAAGAAGAAATACACCTTCAGTCTGCCATCTATCCCTCCGTCTTTCTACTTTGTTTTCCTGAGACTTTTTAAACTCACTCATGGAGAGAGAAAAAAAAATAGCACAGCTTCATGATTTAAAGTTATCCAAGGGAAAGTAAAATCACACATCAATCATGGAAGTTACAGAGCATGTGACAATGCTGGGGTCTGGACACTGAGCTTTGTGAAGACTGAAGACTGGTGGTTGGTTGATTCTCTATTCTGAGTCTATGTCTTTGCCCCTGCTTTTAAATACCAGTTTAATGGGAAAATGTTTAAGTAACACATTTCACATCTATTATTTTTTTTTTAATTTTTTTAATTTTTTTTTAAATTTATTTATGATAGTCACACAGAGAGAGAGAGAGAGAGAGAGAGAGAGAGAGAGAAAGGCAGAGACATAGGCAGAGGGAGAAGCAGGCTCCATGCACCGGGAGCCCGATGTGGGATTCGATCCTGGGTCTCCAGGATCACACCCTGGGCCAAAGGCAGGCGCCAAACTGCTGCGCCACCCAGGGATCCCTCACATCTATTATTTTGCTCTGATTTTGCTGTGATTCATCAATTTGGGAACCTAGAAGTTACTTTTCCTAGACTTTGCCTCAAGAAGGATTGACCGTGCTTAATTAATTGCTAACATTTGGGGAGAAGAAGTGAACAGGAACACTGGTAGAGACAAGGTCTGCTGAGAAGCAATTTTTAATAAGTCTCCTTGAGGTTACCAATTCAGCCAACACTTCCAATCAACAATGTTTACTCTTTAAAAATATAACTATATAGTTGATAGCAGTGTTAGTGAAATTTCTAGAGAATTGGACTCCCTAATTTCTACAATGTGTTTGTCCTTTCTTTGTTAATGAAACCTAAGAGCATTTAGTCAAGACTGACTTTTCTTAGCAGAAGAATACCACACTCTTCACTGAGTCTTCCAAAACACATGGGGTCTTAGATCTGTTCCTTGGTAGAGTATTTCCACTATTTTTAGCAATCAGGGTGGATGTAACTTGCCTGTCATAGAACTTAGTTTTCTGCTTTTTTGATATAATTTACCTATTAAATCAGCTTGTCCTTACCTGTTTCACAGACAATGGAGTTATATAACAAATAATCCACCTTTAAATACATGATAAAAATAAAGGTAGACTCACTTTCCTCATTGAATATCTCATTTCACGTTTTTCCTCCACCACTGAACAGAGAAACCATCATACAATTTTATTCAGTCGAGATTTGTGATGAAATAAATCTCTGACTTTGCATCATTTAATTTACTTCAGTGCAAATTATTTGCTTCTTGATAGAACTGTAAATAGAATTACCCGAAGTCCTATTGAGAGCTAAATGTGTTGTTATGACTACAGAGTTTTCATATGTACTAATGACGTTTCATAAGTTAAGGTTAAATATCGCTTAGGCACATGCACATGTGTGTCAAATATATGTGTGCGTCTGTATGTCATGCCTGGAGTATAAGCATAAAAGAGTTGAATCATACACTTCGAAATTTCTTGGTGTGAAGTGACACGATATTTCACTACAGTGTTGTAGCTCAGCGCCTGAATATTACCATCCAGCAGCAATAAGGGTCATCTAATACAACCTAATTTCTGACCCTTGAATCTCTTTTTCAGCAAACCTGTTTAAATGGCTATGTAGCCTCAACTTATCTACTAATGACAGGGAGCTTACTATCTTAAAAGCAGTGCATGGCTATCTAGAAAGTTCGTTTGTTAGAAAATGTTTTCTTATGCTGCCTTGAAACCTATCCCCTTCTAGGTTTTTATAGCATATTTGGACATATGTAAAAACCATATTATATAGCAAATTCTCAATAAAAAGTAATATTGATGATGATGATGATGATGATGATGATGGGACGATGATAATGACAGTATCTACAGATTTACCATTAATGTAGCCTAAATTTACGTATTGCCTCTGGTCAGAGTGATGTTTGCAACAGTTAAATGCTTAGATTTTACTCACTTACGCTAAGCATGTCTTAGTAGTGTGGTGTGAATTTTGGGTTAAGATGTAGGTTTGTGTCTCTTTGACCTAGACTGTGGAATTCTTTACCTTGCCTCACCACCCAAGGCAGTGGCTTTCCCTTTAATCTTCACCACCACTGATTTCCATTATAATGTCAAATATGCTTCAACCCTGTGTCTGGGAGTTCCCTGGAGGCCCCCACCACAGTGGCAGAGACCCCTGCACAGAGACAGCATTCACTCTGCAGCATTTCCCAGATGCTTCGCTGAGTTGGGAACTACTGTGCTTCTAGCCCACCATGCAAGCCTAGGACTGATCTTCCTCCTGGAAGCTTGTAACTGAGCTAGAGGAGCCCCGGACGCACTGGACTGAGTGTGCACTGGTTGCCACTTATAGCTGGGAAGCATTCCAGAAGCTTCGGCTCCCTTATGCCTTAAATGGGTGCAATGATAGGTCCTCTCTTCAAGGTCAATGTGAAAATTAACTGAAGCAGTCCTTCTAAAACATCCAGTCAAGAATGATTAGCTCCCACTGCCTTTCTCTTTGAGTAGAATTAGCCAGTGTTCCCCAATATACAGTTTTTAACATTATACAACCAACGTGTTCCTCTTCTGCTCCAAGGTAGAAGCTCCGTCTGGAGCATTCCCTCAATTTGTCAAGCTTGTCAGAACAAAATAGCAAAGATTCTTGGTTCAACAAGTGACCATATCTGATGTTTCTGACACTGGACTCTGAGTATCTCAGAGTCATCTATATGTTGCCAAACATTACTGTTCCAAGTTAAGTAGGAGTTAGAAGGAGATGAGTAAAAAAAGATTATTTGAGTAGTAAGTGTATTATTTTGAGTCATAAAAGAGATGATATAAAACACATTGAGTTCTAAGATTTCAGTACTGGGAATTCCAGGACCATTAATTATTAGGTGACAAGTTGGAAACGGATTCATCTAGGGTGGTTTTCAACCACTGTGTTGAGATTATGAGAAACCAGAGGAGTATCACTTCCACAGGGGAGTCTATAACCCATAACCTGCAATCATTGTTAGCTATTTCCAAGTGTTAGAAACATCTGGAAATGCTTGTCATGCTGCAGATATGGTCGTTAACCTTGCATTCTATTTAATTTATCATGAAAACATAGTCAAGAAGTGAGAACCAAAATCTATTCCTTTCATCTATTTATTTTAGCTGGAAAAGAACAGAAAAATGTATTTTAGAGTTTAAAATATTCTGTGTTGTTAATAGCATTTGTTACAATTTCTCAAAATGTTCCTTTATTTGAATTAGTTATTTATTTGATGAAATGTTTTATTAATGTTAGAACACACTGGCTAAAATCTGCCCAGATGAGCAAGATGTACTATTTCCAGGAAAACAATGCACTCGTATTCTACATGTACATTGAAGTCTGAGTGCAGAAACCATACCACACATAATATCTTATTGGATTCTCATAAAATCATCGTGAACTGGAAATGGAGAATTTTTAAGTCAATTTTTAATCTATTTGTACTCCATTTTACAAATGAGAAAATAAAGGTTTAAGATGTTGTCAGAAAAGGTCAAATCAGACTTGATTCTAAGTCTTCAGATGTTTGGTTATAATATTTTCTGGGCATATTTTTCAAGTATTTCTCTGTCCTTGTGTGCCATTTCATTAACAAATGGCGTCAAAGGGAAAGTGAATTATTTTAACCTCCAAAAAAATGAACTTTTAATTTTTTTTTTCTGATACTAACCTTTCCATTTTAAGATGCAATTTTGCAGATAGCAAAGAATTATACATCTAGTGATCATTCCAGACATTACTGAATAGTGGGAGAAATTTTAAATTTATATAGAAGACATTGAGTTCTATTTTGTGGGGCACAGAGTGTCATTTTCATGCCAACAAGTTTTCTGGCCACAGAGCAAAATACAACCAATCTTCAAGCATCATTCCTCCGTCCGGCAAACTGCCTTCTAAAATCCTCGATTTTGATTGGGTTTCTCTTGGCCCATTTCATATGTAACAGCCCAGTCTGCAACCACCAAGATTAATTTCACATGGCTTTGTCCATCCAGAATTTAACAGTAGTGTAAATGCCAGTTCTCACTGCTCCATCCAGCAGGCCATAGCTGCTGGAAATTCTCTACCACAAGGACACATAGATGGGGGATGGGGAAACTTAAATATTGGAAGTGGCCATAGATAGTGCTTCTCTATTGATGACTTCTTAAGAATTTTAAAAGAAACCATGGCATTTTGCCTATCTGACTCTCTGATGTTAACAAGAGCCACGTGTTCTTTGCAAAAGGTTCAGTGGCCTCTCTTGATGGAATACTTAACGCTATGCAACGATCAACAAATGCTTGGGGAAGAAAAGATGGCATCGAGGATATGAGAATCAGAAGAATTGAGAATGGTTGTGATTTGCTATCTTTAAGGCTTTTTAGTCACTAAAATTTTGTAAATTTTAGGCAAAATGCCTCTGACCATCATAGCCCAGTTCCTCACTGAAATTGTTGCCCTAGACTTACTTCTTCCTTTTGTTCTGCTGCCCCAACCCCCAACTCAGCCATCCTAGTCAGACAGTGGAGGACATCTGGAGAAAGAGCGAGAGCCATGGGAGCTGGGCTTCAGCTCCACCTGGACCCTCCACAGTGATTACTAGTCTTCCGACACCCCCCCATCTTGGCAGTCCTCAGATATCTCAGATTCTTACAGCCTCTGCAAGCCAACATTGCCTGGACATCTCATCCAGCTTCTGTCTCCCCTAGAAACACTGAAGCCAGAAGAGGGGCTGCTCTGAGAGGCTACAGCCTTGAGACCAGATCTGTCACCTTGCCTGGCAGATGGGAGAGGCTGGGTCCCTTCTGCAGTGCGAGGCACACGCTCCACTGTACCCAGTCCCAAACTCTCTCCTCTTGTATGGACACTGCTCTTTACTTGTGTGCTTCCAACTCAGCAAGGGACTATTTCAAAGGCTCTGCCGGCCCCTACCCCAGAAGCTGGACTGTCTCAGTTCTTCACTCCAGAGCTGGGGCAGAAGCCAGAGAGGGCTCACAGCAACCCCCACCATGCACATCCCCAGTTGCCCACTGTGCTCTTCTGGCACCACCACCCATTTCCTTGTCGCTGGCCTTTCTTTATGTCACCATCAATCCATCTTAAATATGGTACCCTTTTGTTTTGTTGACTCGGGCTTGTTGCAGTTTTCCTATTCCCTTCCAGAACATTCAATTCTTTTGTCATCCCTAGAACATTAGTATCTTTTTTGGGGTGAGCTCACCCGGTCACATGGTTGAACTCATATGCATGTTGATGACTTCCAGATCTTCTTTTCTCATATTTTCTGAATTTCAGGTCCTTAGAGCCAATTACTTTTTTTTGGAATCCTACTCGAACGTCAACAAGGAGTTCAAAGTCAACATGACTAATAGAAAATAGAAGACTTTCTCTCTCAAAAACATAAACCCCCTTTTGAAAACGTTCTGGTTGAATGGGCCCATTCTCCACCCTGTTTCCCCGGACATGATCTTGAAAAGCATCATTAATGCCTCTGTCTCTCTTTCCTCTCTATCTGATCTGTCCCCTCATCCAGCCAGGTCTGCCCCCAGGACACGTCTGTCCTCTTCCCTTTCCCTCACCACTGCTGGTCTCACTGGATCACCCAGCACCCTTAGTTGCCCTGTCTGTTCCAGGTAATCGTCCACTTGGGGAGAATACTCTTTTTCAAACACCAATCTGATCATGCCCTTTGTTTCAAGACCTTTGGGACTGCCCATCATTTCTAAGATGTAATGGAAACTCTTGCAAGAGAGACAAAACTCTAGCTACATATCCAGTCTCATCAGAAGGCTCCAATTTTGCCAATATACCTGAGTTTCTGTGTACATCATGCACGGTAAAGGCTGTGTGCCTTTGTATGTGTGGCTAAGTATTCCAGGGGCACCCTTACATCCTGGATGTGCTTGGAAAATTCTTATTCAAGTGTCAGCCCTTGGAAGGAAAGCCTCTTTCTCTCCCACAGACTTTTCTTATCATCCTCTCTGGGTTTGGTCGCCTTCCTGAATACTTACAAACACCTCTTGTCCATCTCTATTTTTCTGCCTCCATACTATACTATACTATACTATACATTGTATATTATATTCTCTCCTTCCTGAGCTCAACAGTATACTTTTTTTTGTTGTTGAGCTTCCAAGGATGAGCTCTTTATCGTTATATCCTCAGCTGCTGGTAAGGTATACTTGGGAAGTGATTGCTGTGTGATTGTTGCATAAAAGGAATAAATCAACAAATTAATCAGCCACCACATAATTACAGGATATTAACAAGAAGAAATTATAAATGACTCTAAATTAAAAATCTTTAATAAAAATGTTAATTACAAAGCCTAGGCTAGGACCCACTAAATTTCTAAATGAAATTCATAAAACTCTTGTGACCTTCCTTAGCTAGGAAGGGTACAGCTCAGGTGAGAACCAAGTAAAACACTGTAAATAGGTTCTGGTACAACAAGAACTTTTTTTTTTCTTCCTGAAACATCATGTGCTATTATGTATCAAAGCCTTGTAAACACAGGGTACTCAATGTTCAGGTGACTTCTATTATTCTGGAGACCAAATATGGCGGAAGTGACTTTTAACCACTGGAGTTTGACCACAAGCCAAGCCATAAGGCTGTGTGTTTTCTATCCTAACAGGTATTTGAACCAGACCCTACCAGAAGATATATCAACAGCAGAGCATTCTCTGAACAGGGAGAAATTCGCTATTTTGAAACAAGCCCTGAATGTAGTTGGCTTCAGTAACTTGGTGAGTCATATCATAAATATTTCACTGAGAAAACCAACATTCTACTAATTTACAAAAGTTATTCATTCAAAAACATTGACTGAGTCCCTATTATATTCCGGATATTGTTGGGAGTACTCACAATTTAGCAGAGAATAAGCCTCAATCTATGCCTCCTAGAGTTCATATTCTCATGGGGGAGATAGACATCAGTGCTGTTCCCTGGGGTCATAGATCCTATGAAGACAAATAGAGAGTGACAAGAGGAAGGGCATCGACTTTCAAGAGGGTGGTCAAGGAGACCTTCTCCCACATGAACTCACAGAGCAAACAGATCAAAGGACTGTGCACGGACCAACTCCAGAGAAAACTGGCAAATCTGAAGGAACTAATTGCTGCTAAGAATCACTTTGAAAAGTGACCTTATGACTTATGACAGTGTGTTTCTGTGCCATAGAAAGTTTTTTTTTTTTATTCTTAAAATACCCACAAAGCATTATGAAGTGGGGAAATACAATTTAAAATGTTCAGATCAGTACTCTATGATATAAATTTCTGTGATCATGGAAATGTTCTGGATCTGTGCTTCACGACACGGTAGGTCCATGGGTGGCTAGCAGGCACATGAAATGTGGCTAATGCGAATAAGGAAATGAATTTTTAGTTTTGCTTAGTTTTAATTAATTTAAATTTAAGCAGCCTCATGTGGTCAGTGGTTACTGAATCAGACAGCATAGGTCTAGTGGACAAGAGATCTGAAATGAGCTAAGCCTGGAAACCCTTCACACTCCCGTCAAATTCCCCTTTCCCTTACACATTAGCTGTTCCCTCCTCATTCAGTTTGATGTAATTTTCAATTATGGCCAATTCCTCATTAGCGGTTAGCACAAGATTTCACGGGTAACTTTGGAATGCCAATAGGTTAGCAATCCAGATTTAGCCATAGATTTATATATCTTCTTCTTATAGTAAGTTGATGGTAGTAAGTTCATTTTGTTTTTACCCCTAACCCACATAGACAGGGCTCAAAGGGCAGGGAGCTGTGGGAAGGGGTGGGGAGATGGGGATTCGCCCTAAATGAAACAGCTCTGGGCACTTCACCCCCGTCCCATTCAGAACTTGGGAATCTAGGAACATACAATCATATGGTATCTGCGTTTTTCTTTTTCTCTCTCTCCAGTTATCCAATCTCTGTATTTCTGTCTTTTAGTAACTCCTACCCATTTGCACTTTTCTGCCCTGGCATTCACTACTGTTGTACTTTTTTTAAAAAAAATTTTCCCTTCTTCTGTGCCTAAAATTTCTGCTTCCTTATAGGAAACTGGGATATAGAAGTGGGTACGGAACCATTCTACCAAAGTACTCGTTGCTTGGAAACAGGGTTTTAAAAATCCATGATTGATTCTCAGAAGCAAGGGCAACCAGAATATACTTTTTCGCCTAAGGTACCCAGTAGAGAATCTGACAACCTTTTTGGTAAAAGACATATGTGCATTTTAACAAAAGACACGAAGGACACCATTTCACTGTGATCCTTTAGGGTGATCAGAATGGTGACATTTTAGTGCACTTCGGAGGGATAGATCATGTCCGGTAGGACCAGAAGGGAGATATTTCTGGGCTGGCAAGAAAATTGAACAAGACTTGTTCATAAAGATGCCTTCACCTGCGTCCTCCATCAGCACCATGTCGTGGGCCAGCAGGACGGCAGGGAAATGCCACCCACTGTCTGTGGACACAGGACATCAGCCCTGTCCTCTGCTCACAATGCTTCCTGGTGTGGCTAGTTGTCATGCTCTGTCTCCACCGCTAAACTCCGAGACCCTTGAGGTCAGAACAAAGCCTTCCTGACCATGTATCTCTAGAGTGCCTACTTCACAGGGAACCATGAAAATATACTGAGGAGTTACTGGATTTATTAAAAATATTAAACAGGGGGAAAGCAGTTGTCAGGTAGTGTGAGGAGTGAAATGTTATTCAAGCCAGCATGATTGAATGAAGTTTGAAACCATAGCCTGTGATTTGCCAGTCACCGAAACCACTTTTAAGTAATGCCACAGTCCTAGGGTATTATACCTGAAAATTACTTACAGACCATCCTTGTCAGTATTCTCATCTTAAAGATGATAGAGTTATATTCTGTGGTGAAAACTAGAAGTTCTGGAAGAAATTCATGGAGGTCCTAAGGGCTACATTATTCTACTTGTATACTTGTAAAGCAAATGCGAGTTGTTCTTAGTAAATTTTCACAGACGACAGCTTTTAATTTTAAAACTGCATATTAGGAAAATGAGAATTTAAAAGATATGTCCCTTGCCCAACATGGAACTTAACCAGTGTACTATTGATATCATTATACTAAGTATTTGTTCCAGAGAGGTTTATTTTTCAGCCTACAGCTTTTCCTTGATTTTTCACTGTCACCACGAAATGACTGCCCATAAACCAAATTTAAGGTCTAGTTTCCTTCTTTATGCAGAGCTCCAGATTCTCAGATCTTTTCTTTCAGCAGACACTCTTACTTCCTTCTCCCTTCTGCTCAAAGATAGCTCTTGCCAACATCCATTTCTTTCTCTTTTCCTTAAAATACCTTAAAAAAACAATTAGCATTTTTTTAATTCAGGCATAGACGTTTGTATCATGCCTTTCTGAATTTCCCAGCAGAAGTGAAAAGTCCTATAATCTTAACATCAGTTTATCTCAGAGGGGACATAACGAGAAGATGGCCCACACGGAGTATGTCCTCTCAGGAAGCAGCCTCCACCTGCCGCCCTGTGTCAGCCCCACGAGCATGCACCATGGCCCACCAGTCCAACCATCAGGACACAGTGGTTCATGTTTCAGTATGAGATTTATCTAGAAACTGTCAATTTATATCAGAACATCACTTCCTTACCCTCTTTTAAGGAGCAGAGACACTGACTTAAGGGAAATGTACATTGAAGCGATTGTGGTTTCAAGCTGGAGATGGGTGGTTTCTCTTACCAGACACTTGGGATCTGAAAAATTCCAACCCCACCAACAGGGTCCTCATCAGTTTTTGTTTTGTTTTGTTTTGTTTTGTTTGTTTTTAAGCTATTAGGTTTTTAAAGGATTTGTCTTTTAATCTTTCTCCTAAGCCATTCTGTTTTCTGTCTTTGTAAAACGTGTAGGAGGTAGAGAATCTGTTTGTGATCCTGGCAGCAATATTACACATTGGAGACATTCGATTCACTGCTCTGACCGAGGCCAACTCCGCATTTGTCTCTGACCTCCAGCTTCTAGAACAAGGTCAGTGGAACAGAGCTCTCCTTAACCTCGTGGGTGCGTAGCTTTGCAGACGTGCCAGTAGAGGGAGACACAGTACGGAAAACTCTGGCAGAAGAACCACCCTCCCCCTTTTCTGCGGGAGTAGAATGCAGAGTGGGAAAATATATACATTAATAATAATTAAAAAATAATTAAAAAGCGGTATCCACTTCTTATAAATGGTTTGGGGAATGAAGAACAACATGTACATAATGTTCTCCTGCTTCCCACATTTACAGAGTTGATTCTTAGGCACATACTTGGGTTTATTTATGTTGTTCTCAATATTCTCTCCCCCCCACCCACCCACCTTTGCTGCCCAGTGTATTTTGGGGGCATGTTATTAACTGAACATTTTAAGCAATACATTACTTCCCTTCAAAGGTCTTGCCAAAAACCTCTCTCTCCCCTTTGAAGTTGCTTTGTTAGTCACTCCCAGATTTTTTTCAAGATACCTTCAAACCACAGATTGTCAGTGAGCATCATGTCTTCACCTTGTATCAAAGTAATTGAACCAGGGACTGGGAGAAACATTCAGGGCCACCTGTGAGGGCAAGGAGGGAAGAGACCTGTAATGATTTTCTACAGGAGCCCGACCAGCTCATTAGCATTATGATTACTAGAAGATATTTCTGTAGTGTACTTTGATACTTCAAGCACTTGTTCAGTGTTTGTAATCCACACAGTTCCTAATGGGGCTATATAATAAACTCATAAATAGTAACTGTAAAGTATCAGGTTCGCCCTCAAAAAACATATACTAACTTTATGCTTCCAATGCTGCTTTAATTTTAGTGGCTGGATTGTTACAAGTATCAACTGAGGAGCTGGTATCTGCTTTAACATCCGATATCCAGTATTTTAAAGGTAAGTTCTGCCAGACTCTGATGTTTACCTTTGTGCAATCTGTGGTCTTCTCCCAGATACAGAAAGCCAATACAACCTTCCTCTCCCCACCTCGTGTACCTCTTTCCATGCACTGAATGCCGAAAGGGAAATGCATGATGAACCCATTTGGTCACCTGATATGGCTCTGTGTTGTGAACCTTGTTAAGCTCTCGAGAGACCATTTCGGTGAATTAGTCACCTTTTCTAGCTAATCGGTCCTTTTAGACAAATTGAGTCATCAGTCCAACAGGACATATTCAGGTAAACGATTGGAACTGTTTGTGTATGCCGTGTCGCCACCCTGGTCAATGAAGACTTCTTCCTTCCTCTGCACTGTAAGTTGTAAGAAAAGCTGCGGTGTATTGGGCACTTGTGAACCGACAGGAGAGGTGCCAAGTGCTATAAATGTTGGTATTTTAACATTTCCACACGTTGCTCTGAAGGAGGCATAACTTTTTCTTTAGAACAGATGAGAAAACTAAGGTTCAAAGAGACTCAATAACTCTGCACATCAGATCACTAGTAAAGGCATGTTTGGAATTCGAATCTAATGCTGCCGGAGTGCTGCAATGACTCTCCTTACGCCACACACATCTCTCTCTATTCAGTGGTTTCCCACATGCACTTCAGGTGTTCCCAGGAGATATTGCCTTACCAGCCTTCCTCTTACTGAGAGTTTGAGGACTCTCTTTTCTTTCTTTCTCGAAATCACCCCTGTCCTTACCTGGTGCTCCTCTTGAACATACTTGCAGATATTTAGTATGTGACTTACCACTCCTGCCTCATAGCTCCATAGGGTTCCTATCCAGCTCTGGAACTTAATGCATCATCTCCCCATTATCCAGGCGGTTGTGCAAAAGTCATTTTGGTGCCTCTTCCTCCTACACCTCGACTGATGCCTGTCAGCTCTACTTCACACATCTCCCTTGGTCTCACTACCTTTCCTTCATTTCTGACACCACTACCTTAATATGTCATTCCTTTCCTAGATCACGGAACAATATCCTCTTTAATTTTTTATCTGGCCTTATCTCATACTGTCTACCTTCCCCAATGGCTCAGGAATGGTCTTTCTGAATCCTATTCTGCAAGTATGATTTTCCTTTTTTTTTTTTTTGCAAGTATGATTTTCATCCATGGACAAGAGCCCTTCAGAGATGCTCTCAGATCATCCATTTGGGATAGCCCAGCACGCCCTTTATAATTCAGGTTTACCTCACATTGATGCTTTATTCTGACCCATCTTCCCACCAGCCCTGGCATCTAATTGTATCATTTCTTGAACTTCTCCAAAATCATCATGTCTCATGATGTTTTGAGAAAATTTGAACTCACCATTAATACCTAGAATTTACTGTTTGTGAGTTTTTCTGCTTACACCATCCTCGCTTCCTTACTCAGCTACCATGTTGGTGACCCATCAACACCCTCAATCATGTTTAGTCTAGAGACCATAATTCTATAATGTCATAAATGCCACACCTGCTTTCACAGCCACCTTATTTGTTGATCTCGATGGCCTTGATCTGACAGGTCTCTGAATCTTCCTCACCTGCTGGGTTTTTGTTTTTTTTCTTTTATCTCTGCCTATCTGGTTCTCCTGTATCTCTACCTCCATTGACCAACAGCTCTTTCAGCCATTATTTCACACAGTAATCATCTTATTACTTAACCCCCTGCTCAGCCAAGTAGCACCGGTTAGCCAGGCTAGCCACAGCCACACAGTATGAGTGCTAGATGCTTCTCTGCTCTCTAGCATCAAAACTATCACAGGCTCAGCTCCAAATCATCCTCACCTGTTCCCTGCCCCCCTTGGTTTCTTCTGAAAACCTTATCACTCAAGATTTCAATTACCGTCTCTTAGAGAATGACTTGAACAGTTCTATCTGAAAGCTCTAACTTCTTCCCAAACTCCACACACACATTTTAGTTAGCTGGATTGTGTCTCCGAAAATATTTAAAATATGACAAATTTTCCAGATGGCCAGGTTTCCAAAGGCCTTGAGGATGATTCATATTCAAACCAGAGAGCTGTTTTCAGAAATCCTGTTAAGGGGGGCCCACCAACAGTTGGTTCCCTAATAGAAAGGAAATTACAGAGCCTGCATCGAGATCCAAAGCTATGCTCAGGGTCAGTAGCAAATAATACTGCAGTGTACATGGGCCTCACTTTGGGAAACATTTTCAGTGGCAGACACCTCATTTGTTTAGAGCTGTCACATGTTTTTAACATCTTTTGGCATATGAGATTGTGTAAGGAATAAAATAGGTGTGCATGGCCTTGTTTGCCTTGAAATGAGTGAAGCCTCCTTCTACCTCTTAGCCTTTCTGCCCTTCCAGGAGATACCATCATACGGCGACACACTGTGGAGATGGCGGAATTTTACCGGGACCTCTTGGCCAAGTCCATGTTCAGTCGTTTGTTTAGCTTTTTGGTGAATACCATGAATTGTTGCCTCCACAGTCAAGATGAGCACAGCAGGTAGGATTGGCAGACACGGGTCTGCTCTGTTATTCTTGTTGTAGCCGACTTAAAAGCACCTCTTACAGGTGCTCTATAATCCAACGCGACACTATAATGAAAACATTTCATTTTAACAAGTGATTTTACCTAAAGGGTTTCATTGACTCTTTCTTAGAGATTTAAACCCCCTCCTCCCACCCACACACATTGACGAATTAATCAAATCATATCTCATGCATGGGGATGCACATGCATTCTCTCTGGTACCAAGAAATTTTAAGAATTAATAGATCTGGGAAGAAGACTAAGAATATCTAAAGCACTTACCTTTTTTGAGGAGCCCATTTCTCTCTTAGGACCAATCGAATGTTATGTTTCCGATTAGTAAGTCTTCCTATTTTGTTCACTTATTTGCAGATTATTTGACAGGAGGTCTCTATGGTAATCATTTTGAGTCATAGCCTTAACCACCTTTAAAGCAGGAGCTTTTCAGGACTATTTGATGATCTAAAAATCATAGACCTACAATGTCATCTCGTTAATGGAAAACTTTGTTAGTATTCTTGTCAGTAACACTGACTTTGAGCAGGCCGTTGAGAGCAGAATTGCATCCAGAAGTCTTCACATGTATGCCTATCTTTGAATGAAGCCTTTTGAGAATTTCTTTGTTGTCCACATAGAGTTCTTCACCAGATTCCTAAAAGTTGCTGCCTTTGGAGGTTTCAAGGAAAACACAAGAAGTAACATGTAGTAATGGGACAGTTCTTAAGGAAAAGTAGACATCTCAGAAGACTTTAAGGACAAAGGGATATGGAAGTCCTCATTAACATGTGTATATATAAATCCCACAGCTTGCGGATCAGCATATTGCAATACAGTCTGGGATTTGCGATACTCGGTATAGTATTATCAGTATTTTAGCAGTTGTACCTTAGAGTTTGGTATGGTGAGGATTCTTGGATTTATAATTACTTATTGTCAGTTAATTTATAATTTTCCTTTAAATATGAAGATGATTCACAGAATGATACTAATATGCTGTCTTGCAAATTAATCTGGTGTAAAATTATTGGCTGTTCTACTGAAATTGACATTGAAAAAAATTAATATCATAAATCCAGCTACACATGGAAACTTTTAGAAAATTTCCATTTGACATTCACTTTCTTAAAAGATTTATTTATTTATTCTAGAGACAGTGAGAAAGAGAGCATGCAAGAGGGGTAGAGGACTGAGTGAGAGAGCAAATCGTAAGAAGACTCCATGCTAAGCATGGAGGAGCCCAATGCAGGGTTTGATCTCACAACCCTGAGATCATGACTGGAGCCAAAATCAAGAGTCAGATGCTCAACTGGCTGAGTCACCCAGGTGCCTCTCCATTTGGTATTTAAATCTTACAGAGCCATAAATTTATGTAATTGGGAAAATTTAGACATAGTCTCAATATTTGACTACATACACAGGAAAATATACAAACATAAACCTTGGAAAGCATATTATTTCTCTTTCAGTGGGAATATTGCCACTGTGTCAATATGCAAATTTATGGTGTTAGTGCTGTCTTTTAAAATTCTTGACTAAGCAAATGAATGAGGACAGGGATTAGTAGGAAATTAGTAATGATTTAATGTTTTAGAAGTTTAACTTAAGAAGACACACTATTCTCAGATGAGTCATAATTCCCATGTTTTTCTCTCATTTCTCCCTGGGGTCACCCAAACCTAAATTTAAATCTCAAAATACTCCAAAGAAAGGTTATGTTTGCAGTATTTCTAACTCATTGAAATTCATGGAAAGCTGAAGGATTTGTAGATTTACAGACTTATTTCCTAAGTCTCCGAGAGGTCTCAAAATTTGGATAAACTTAGGCTTTGACTGTTTATGAATCTCTCAATTTTTTGAAATGTGTAATCATGTCAAAAACATTATATAAAATATGTGTATCCCCATGGTTCAAGTTGGCGAGGACTCTTGATGTTGATGGGGAGTATTTTTCACACTACATTTTTTTTGGTAAATTTTGCAAGAAAAGAACAACTATAAATAAGATGTACTGTAACAAGTTATTAAAAGAAAACAAGTGAAATTGAATCCGATGAAATGTTCTTGGAATGCTGGACTCATTTCCTGGATTACAGCAAAATAGGTACAATATTAATAGTATTATACACTTCAAAAGATTTTACTCTCTCTACCTAGATTCTTTTTTTTCTTTTTAAGATTTTATTTATTTATTTATGAGAGACACACACAGAGAGGCAGAGACACAGGCAGAGGGAGAAGCAGGCTCCCTGTGGGGAGCCTGATGCGGGATTCCATAAATGACCCCTGGATCATGACCTAAGTCAAAGGCAGATGCTCAATCACTGACCCACCCAAGGGCCCCTCTCTACCTAGATTCTAAATACGGTTGCTTCTAATAAAATCCTGAGGTAAAAGGTGGGAGATGCTGATGATTAGTTAATTATGATGAACCAAAGCATTGGCCGTATTTACTTGGCCAGAATCAAGCCAGTAAGATTGCAGTGTGGATATCTGTCAGTCTGTGGCATGTCATGGTCTTGATGTCTGTGCAGGCCGCTGGCACTGGCCACAACAGGCTGGGGACTGACCAGGCTGGAATAGCTCTCATTCAGGCAGGCACACTTTGTGGTCAGGACACCCCAGAAATTGAAACACACTAAACTTTATTTATTAGGCTCAGTTGACAATAATTTGGTCTAAGTAGGCAAAAAGGAATAATGATAAAAGAGCAATAAAACCAATATATATATTGTGTTGTATTATGCACATTATTATATGTAATGTATGTTTAATGTATATTATTATATCACATATCATATACATTATATATGCACTATACAATATAATAACATACTATTATATATTACACATTATATAATATACTGCATATAGTGTACTATGTATTATATATGTTATAATAATATACTACATTTATTTGTTTAAAACTTTAGTTTTAAATGCATGCATATAAACCACCCTCAGAAGAAATCCCATTAGACAGCCAAGAACAGCACAGTTACTGTGTGAGCAGTGGCAGCTCAAGGAAATTGTGAAGTGTGGATGTCCTGCTTCTTCATTACCCCTCCCAATGCACCTCTCTTCAAGAATTCCTACATGAATCAGAGTTGTGGCATTTTAACCATTTTCTGAGGTGTTTCTTTCTCCAAACTGTAACTTTGACCTCTAAAGTAAAGGGTACATAGGGTTAATACAGCCTTACATGAAGCCAGCATGCTCCTGCTCCATGGTCTTGGCCCTGTGGCTGCTCCCCCTTGTGTCTGCCCAGCCCCCACTGGGCTTGCTGTTGCGTCCCATCCTGTGTCCAAGGGCACGCAGTGCTTTGTGGTCTTTGGGGGGCATTAAACTACTGGTGCTCACCTTCCTGTCTGATTCTTTTTTTTTTTTTTTAAGACGTCACTTATTTATTCATAAGAGACACAGAGAGAGGCAGAGACATAGGCAGAGGGAGAAGCAGGCTCCCTGCAGGGATCCCGATGCAGGACTTAATTCAATGACTCCAGGATCAGGACCTGAGCCAAAGGCAGATGCTCAACCACTGAGCCACCCAGGCATCCTCCCCCTTCCCCTTTTTAAAGCTTCCTGTCTGATTCTTAATCAATTGATAAATAAGACAATGGAGTCCCGTATTAGGAGCCAAGACACAGATTCTGTGGATTCTGTGAGGGAGGCAGCGGACCCCAGAGCTGCTGCCTGAGTGCAAGCAAGCTGTTTCTGACCTCTGCTGTCAGGCAGGCTGGCTTGCCAGTGGGCCCGTCAGCTCCAAGCCTCCCACCAGGGCCTCCTCCTGCACGCTCCAGTGGAGGAAGGCCCTCCGTGAAGAGGCCAGGAGAGTTAATACAGCCAGTGGAGCTTCTCTCCATGAAAGAAAATCCCAGGACCAGGGACAGCATCTCCATTTAACGAGATGTGAGTGTTAAGAGTTGATTGGCTCGAAAGACCAAAGGCCCATCTGATGCAAGAAAGTGTGTAGGCTCTGAGACTCCTGTGTGGAGTGGTTTGGGTCTTTTTTTCTTTTTTTTTCAAAAGGATAAATTGAACCCATCTGCCTTATGTGTGACAGTCCTCCCCTCCCTGCAGCCAAGATGTGGCCACTAGATAGGTAGGAGGCCCTTGTAACTTACATGTTACTTGTTCACATTTGGTAGATACTATTCAACAATGAAAACATAATTTTAAATGGTATGGAATAATTTCTTTAAAAAACCCTGATAAGAAGGTAGTTACATAGTTACATTTTAGATAAAATGTAACTACTTTTCTAGTAGTATTTGGTTTCAGCACCCAATGACCCGTGTAGGCATAAACAAAGTCCATGTTTAAACAACATGGAGGCCTATATGTAGAGTCTTATAACCTCATATGGAGAAAATTGGCAACCACTGAGAACCCTGGAAACGCCACCTTCTATTCCACTCTTCACTGGCCAGTTTTCTTCCCTGTGAATCCAAAGCCGTGTTATTAGGTCCCTTCCTGGGGATGCAGCTCTTCTCCCCGAGGAGAAGTCTTTCCTTGGATTCTTCATTAATTGCAGTCAGACCAACATGGTGGTCTGCTTCTCAGGAGTCCTTAAGATGATTCCCAGGGTCCCTTTTTCCCAGGGAGTCAACTTTCCTGATCAGGAAACCACAGTGTCCTTCAGCTTTACGCTTCTCCTACCTCCTGAGTGGGCACAGTCACCTGTCTGCTCTGTGATTGCAGACATGATGTGCAAACACTGGAGGACTGTCACCCCTATACTTCTGACAGTGAGTCTTCCTGCAGCGCTAAGCAGGTTCTTTTCCAGGGTCTACTGGCTGTGTTCCAGAACATCATCTCAAGCACAAACTTTGTGGCATAGAGAGGATTCTGGATAAATTTCCTTACTACTTCCCTACTCCCGTGAATTATTCTTGCCTCAACATTGTAGAAATCTTTCTCCATTTTGTGATATTGGTTGGACATTTTTAGCAGAGCATTCAAAATGGAAAGGCTTACCTGTAAATACCTGTTGTTCCTTTACTTAATAACATTACAAGCCTTTTGAAAAAGATAGTAGGGAGACACATTAAATGTACCTTTCATCTGAAAAAGCAACATTGTGGACAATATTACATTTGCCCACAAGAAAGCATTTCTTTTATTGTGTCAACATAAGTAAAATTGTCCAACTTTTCAGATCTGTGGTGTTATTACTTATATTGGTGTAACCACCATATTAAAAAGTGATTTGTGATGTACTGAAAACACATGTTTTTCTCATGCCTCACCTTTCCTTAGAGAGTGTCATATGAGGAGAATATGTTTATGGCCCTGGGAAAAAACAGGTAGGTCCCAAGCCTGTTCTGCTCACAAATTACAGTGCTGTGAATCCTTTAAGTCACCAAATATCCTGTTGGAACAGAAATTAGAAATGTCTCAAGGGGCAGCTGGGTGGCTCAGTGGTTGGGTGTCTGCCTTCAGCTCAGGTTGTAATCCCGGGGTCCTGAGATTGAGTCCCATGTCGGGCTCCCCGCAGGAAGCCTGCTTCTCCCTCTGCCTATGCCTCTGTCTCTCTCTCCCTGTGTCTCTCATGAATAAATAAGTAAAATCTTTAGAAAAAAATCTTAAAAAAAAAAAAGTGTCTCGGGATCCCTGGGTGGCGCAGCGGTTTGGCGCCTGCCTTTGGCCCAGGGCGCGATCCTGGAGACCCGGGATCGAATCCCACGTCGGGCTCCCGGTGCATGGAGCCTGCTTCTCCCTCTGCCTGTGTCTCTGCCTCTCTCTCTCTCTCTCTCTGTATCACAAATAAATAAAAATTTAAAAAAAATAAATAAAGTAAAAAAAAAAAAAGTGTCTCAAAATCAGAGTCCTCTCTCCTGCTACTGGGCTCATGGTGGTGGCTCAGTACCTTCCAGGAAGGGAGCAAAGTGGGCTTCGGTGCCTATAGCTACTGTGGGAGATGAGGGGAGGGACAAGGAAGTGAGGGATGTCTTGATAGCCGGAGGATGGTCATCCCTGACCCTTTCGGGCTCCTCACAGATTCCCACACTATACCTCTCCTTCTGCAGTCCTCAAGGTGTGAGAAGGACAATCATTCATCCGTTACCCATGTGTCGCCTCTGCCTGGGGCAGTCCATTCAGCAGAGGCTCATACCACAGCGGGCTGGTCCCCACACCTTCCCAGGATTCTAAAACAAGATGATACTGGTGATTCTAACTAAAGCAGAATGAGTAATAAATACCTTGATTTAAAAAAATGATAAAATAATTTTGGCAGCTCAGAAACTTGGACCTGTTTCATACTAACGTCCCCACGATTGAAATGGCAATGTTAGATTTAAAATCACTACTTTCTTCTAAAGTGAAACCTCCATCAGAGTTTTGGTGCAGACTTGGCTGCTCACAGAGGTGACTACAAGCTAGGAGGTTCTCGAGCAGCAGAGGGGTTGTAGGGACCTTGGGACAGTTGCGCAAGTGTCTCAGACACCAACACCTATAGTTTATTTCACTCGTTTTTAGCACATGTTCTGAATACAGTGGTTTACGTTCATGTGGCCAGCTGAGAAGCAAAGCCTGTGAAGCGTATTCCTTTTTAGCAATGGACACACCCTAAGAATAAATAGATGGAGTGTTATAGATGGTTAGCGGATGGAGATGAGGAGGCCAGACAGTGGAGTGGTATTGATGGTACATTTTACTTACTTACCTACTTGTGTGTTTGGTCATTCCCTCATTTACGTCTGTTTGTTCTGAAATCCACATTTTTGGGCAGCACAACTTAGCATGCAAATATATGCGATAAATTGAGTTTCAAGCATGCATATGGAGATTTGGGGGTTTGCACTGAGCCTTCAGTTTCTTAAATATGCTTATACTGTATTACGCTCTTACAATATTTTAGTTGAGCTAAACATAAATATTTAGAAACTTTATGATTAATTACACTCCGCTTCAGTGACTTATAGAAACTTCGGAAGAGTTCCCCAGAAATGTCTTCAGACACCAAAACCGATGGTTCATTTTATTCATCTTCATCCTGAGTCCTCATGTAAGTAAGCTGGTGCCTCCTGGCTACCAGAGAACTTTGGTTGGTGTCCAGGGTTATCTGAGGATGAGGAGAGGGAACCAAGTTGTCAGCACTGCACCTGACACAGTGGGAATGGCTGCTTCGGTAAAATCCTCGTGGGTATGGCTGCAAAGGCTTCTGGTTTATGGAGATTTGTCTGTGGAGATGGAGGGTTCTGAAGAGATGCCAGTGGACATTGTGTTGGAAAGCCGGGCTATGGTCTAGTGTCTTTCATTGACTTTTGGTTCAGTGACCTTCTTTTGGAGAGTGGCAACTAGAGGAAATCTGTCGTTCTTTAGAAATAGCAATGTCGCCGTTCACATACACTCTGAACTCTGAGAGATGTTTTACGTTTGCTTAGTCTCTTTACAAAAAGCAGAGACAGTGGATTTGCATCGATCAGTTTCTATCCTCTATGCCTTTCCGTGCTGACACATCCATGACTTGCTTGCCGAGAGCCTGGCTAATGCAAAGAGCGGTGTGTGCTCCTCTATTATTACAGAAACGAGGTCCATGTGGATTAGAAATCATATTTCCTAGACAGTAGGAGTTCCTTGAGGAAAAACTCACATGACAGGACACCAGCTCCTACTTGTGGATAGGTGAGTGTGTAGTGCCTGGACTAGGTTCCAGCTGTGGGGCAGAGGAAGCATTGTGGAACAGAGAGCTGATGCTCTGGGCACCTGGGGACAGGTGGGGGAATAAGGTCCAATTGGGAGGAAGGCTCCAAGTATGAAGATAATCCTGTCTTTTCCTGGGAGGTAGGGGGTCACCACCCCAGGAAATGTCCAGAGTCTTTGTCCTTCCATCCTTAGATTGATTATGGAGAGAGAGAGAAAAAAAAAGAGGCTATTGAAAAGAAATCACTTGTGAGATTTCTCACACTATTAAATACCCCCACTGCTGCCCAGGATAAGTGTAGTGTGGGTTTGAATAACAACCAAAGTGTTGCACAGATATACCAGTGAGAAAGAAAGCCAGACTGTTTTAGAGAGAAGTTGAAGTTTTCTTCAGTTCTTTTCTTTTTTTCTTTGAATTCACATATCAATTCAACGATTTGATTCCTGAAATCATCAGTAGGATGTTTTCTGCATCTTATCCTGCTTCTCAATTCTCATATTTTAATAGTAAGGAAAAATCATTTTGTAAGTTAGCATGGAACCACCAGCCCAAGCGCCAAATGGCCCATGTGCTCCTCAGCAGTCTGGTTGGGGTCATTGCAGAGGACGGTGGTGACAGCAGTGGGGGCAGCTCCCCTGAGGGTCACAGATGATGACACATTCTCTGAAATAAGAAAAGAAGAGCACATCCAGTGGGACGTAAATTTTAAGTGCTGTCGTGATGCCAGGTGAGTCCATTCCTCTCCAGCATTGACAACACTGGAGAGGATGTGAGCATCTAAATGAACATAGAGAAACTGCACTAAGATTGTAACGAGCAAGTTAATGTTCATCTTCAGAAAAATTGCACTCCTTCAAGAGATGAAACGTGCTATTCTTTCTTAATTAGAGAGAACAAATATTTCATGTAGGGAAAATGTAATTATAGCTTTGGAGAGTTCTGCGGGCTGGTTTAAAAAAGAAACCCATGTCAGCATTTTGGATAATCTGTATTTGGTCTGAAGACTGTCTAACTGAGTGGCAGAGAGCCAGTCTCTACCTTGGTGCTCTGAAATGAAAATACAGTGGATTTAAAAAAAAGGAAAAAAAATACAGTGGATTAACTGGGTCAACTAGATATATGGCTTAAGTTTATTTGGGAATTATCTTTTGTTTTGTTCTGCTAAGAATTTGGTTAATAGTATAAACTATTAATTTTGAATATTTATTGGTGCATATGCACACGTTTGTTGGATTTCCAAGGATTTTAAGTGGAAAGTAATATTTTTCCTGTTTATTAGAATTTGTAGGCAAATTTGTTGTGATTACCCATTTATCTCTCTTCGATGTAATCAGGTAGCACTTAATGTACTTATGAAATGTTACAGTGTCTTTCCTTGGGTCAGAATCTAATTCGAGAATCTGGTGAATGGCATAAACACACACACAGGCACCGAGTCCCTCACATAATTTCTGGGGATTAATAGACCTCACCCATCAAAACAAAATCCATGTGCCCAGACTGTAATAATTTCTTAATTTGTTGATCAAAGAAATTTAAAAATTCTGAATTAATACCTTAAGTGCAGTTCCTAGTCTCCTGTTAGCTCTTGAGGATGTTTAATTCAAATTCCTTTGGTAATGATTTTGTTGTTGAGATTTATTTTAATTAAAAATTATCTCTTAAAATCTTAGATAAAATCTGTGATTAAAAAAAATACCTTGAAATACTTTCTAATAGAGTGACAATTTTTAAAACACTAATATAACAGTAAGCAGGTTCATGTATTCTGTAAGATTATATTGCATAGATTAGACTTTTAGTTGTAATCAAGTCTTTATCAAGGATTTCGTCCATCAGTGACAGAAAGTCAGTTTGCAATGTGGTAGGAGGCCTGAATGCAGCTAAGGCAGAGCATCTTTCTGCTGTGCTGCAGGCAAGCCATTAAAAATATCTTTTGGATTACGATTCATACCTGCCCTGTTTGCACAGATCATCTATACTTTACCTACTGTCTTATGAAAGTTTCAAATCCTGTCTCTAGGTTGTTTATTTGCTTGCCATGAGGGGGATTTGTCATTACTTCTGCACCTGCTCCTTGTGTTTCACTGGATGCATAAACATAGATTCCAATCAAGGGTGTGTGTGTGTGTGTGTGTGTGTGTGTGTGTGTGAGTTTACATTATTCTGTATCGTTCTTAAATTATTTAGCCAGAAGACTTTTTTTTTCTTTTAAATGTCAGGTGCAACCTATGGCTTCTTAAAAGGACTTTTAAAAGGCTATGTAGAACGTAGCCATAATGTTTACAAATGGTTCTTAGGAAGGTATAATTTGTTTTATCTTTTGCAAGGAAACAAGGTCATACTGGGCAGGGTAACTCTTTGTGCTACAAGTTTGGAGATAAATCTTCTCCAGAGTGGCAGCCATTGTGAGCATCCTGGGTGATGAGAATTGTCCATCACTCGAACTCAAGATTCTCAAAAGGGCACAACAGTGTCATTACCCTGCCATGCTACCCACAGATAGGTCGCCTCTGCTTTAGCTGAGGGCTTGCCATCATTCCCTCCAACTGGAGGCTTTATTTTATTTTATTTTTTATCTGTTGTTTTATTTTTTTTAATTTTTTAAAAAAAGATTTTATTTATTTATTCATAGAGACACACACAGAGAGAGAGAGGCAGAGACACAGGCAGAGGGAGAAGCAGGCTCCATGCAGAGAGCCTGATGTGGGACTCGATACAGGGTCTCCAGGATCACGCCCTGGGCTGCAGGCGGCGCTAAACCGCAGCACCACCGGGGCTGCCCTTTAATTTATTTTTTATTGGTGTTCAATTTGCCAACATATAGAATAACACCCAGTGCTCATCCCATCAAGTGCCCCCCTCAGGGCCCGTCAGCAGTCACCCCCACCCCCCGCCCACCTCCCTTTCCACCACCCCTAGTTCGTTTCCCAGAGTTAGGAGTCTCTCATGTTCTGTCTCCCTTTCTGATATTTCCCACTCATTTTTTTCTCCTTTTCCCTTTATTCCCTGTCACTATTTTTTATATTCCCCAAATGAATGAGACCATATAATGGTCTTCTCTGATTGACTTACTTCACTCAGCATAATACCCTCCAGTTCCATCCACGTCGAAGCAAATGGTGGGTATTTGTCGTTTCTAATGGCTGAGGAATATTCCATTGTATACATAGACCACAGCTTCTTTATCCATTCATCTTTCGAAGGACACTGAGGCTCCTACCACAGTTTGGCTATTGTGGACATTGCTGCTAGAAACATCGGGGGGCAGGTGTCCCGGTGTTTCATTGCATCTGAATCTTTGGGGTAAATCCCCAGCGGTGCAATTGCTGGGTCGTAGGGCAGGTCTATTTTTAACTGTTTGAGGAACCTCCACACAGTTTTCCAGAGTGACTGCACCAGTTCACATTCCCACCAGCAGTGCAGGAGGGTTCCCCTTCTCCGCATCCTCTCCAACATTTGTTGTTTCCTGCCTTGTTAATTTTCCCCATTCTCACTGGTGTGAGGTGGTATCTCATTGTGGTTTTGATTTGTATTTCCCTGATGGCCAGTGATGCGGAGCATTTTCTCATGTGCTTGTTGGCCATGTCTAGGTCTTCCTCTGTGAGATTTCTCTTCATGTCTTTTGCCCATTTCATGATGGGATTGTTTGTTTCTTTGGTGTTGAGTTGAAGTTCTTTATAGATCTTGGAAACTAGCCCTTTCTCTGATACGTCATTTGCAAATATCTTCTCCCATTCTGTAGGTTGTCTTTTAGTTTTGTTGACTGTTTCTTTTGCTGTGCAGAAGCTTTTTATCTTGATGAAGTCCCAATAGTTCATTTTTGCTTTTGTTTCTCTTGCCTTCGTGGATGTATCTTGCAAGAAGTTGCTGTGGCCAAGTTCAAAAAGGGTGTTGCCTGTGTTCTCCTCTAGGATTTTGATGGAATCTTGTCTCACATTTAGATCTTTCATCCATTTTGAGTTTATCTCTGTGTATGGTGCAAGAGAGTGGTCTAGTTTCATTCTTCTGCATGTGGATGTCCAATTTTCCCAGCACCATTTATTGAAGAGACTGTCTTTCTTCCAGTGGATAGTCTTTCCTCCTTTATCAAATATTAGTTGACCATAAAGTTGAGGGTCCACTTCTGGATTCTCTATTCCATTCCATTGATCTGTGTGTTTGTTTTTGTGCCAGTACCACACTGTCTTGATGACCACAGCTTTGTAGTACAACCTGAAATCTGGTACTATGACGCCCCCAGCTCTGGTTTTCTTTTTTAAAATTCCCCTGGCTATTCGGGGTCTTTTCTGATTCCACACAAATCTTAAAATAATTTGTTCCAACTCTCTGAAGAAAGTCCATGGTATTTTGATAGGGATTGCATTAAACGTGTAAATTGCCCTGGGTATCATTGACATTTTCACAATATTAATTCTTCCAATCCATGAGCATGGAATATTTTTCCATCTCTTTGTGTCTTCCTCAATTTCTTTCAGAAGTGTTCTGTAGTTTTTAGGGTATAGATCCTTTACCTCTTTGGTTAGGTTTATTCCTAGGCATCTTATGCTTTTAGGTGCAATTGTAAATGGGATTGACTCCTTCTTAATTTCTCTTTCTTCAGTCTCATTGTTAATGTATAGAAATGCCACTGATTTCTGGGCATTGATTTTGTATCCCGCCACACTGCCAAATTGCTGTATGAGTTCTAGCAATCTTGGGGTGGAGGCTTTGGGTTTTCTATGTAGAGTATCATGTCATCGGCGAAGAGGGAGAATTTGACTTCTTCTTTGCCAATTTGAATGCCTTTTATTTCTATTTGTTGTCTGATCAACTGGAGACTTCAAATAGGATGTGCTTTCCTCCTTCCTGAGTCAGATGAAAAGGAAGGATTTTACTGAAAACAAGGGACATGATTTTTCAGAATATCCGCACTCCTCCATCACTTCAAGTATGGAAGAGAACTTGTACAGTTAACACCTGACTATGGATTTAAGTGTTTTCTGCTCTTTGGGACTACCACATCACCAAACAGGTAATCTGTAGTGACTCTCAATGGTGTGGGGTGGTGCAGGGCTCAGTGACCATTGCAAAGTAAAGGAATATTAAAAATAATTTAAATCTCTTTGCCAAACCACACACATCTTCCCTGTAACACTCAAGGAAGCATAGGGAGAATTTGAAATGCCCCTCCATTTTTTTTTGAGTATTAAATAAATGAAGAAACAATCTACATGGTGATAGAAAAATAGGCTAAGAAGAAAATATCTAGAAAGTAAATTTTTTCACTGTTATTTTGATAAATTGGTAATTAATTTTTCCAAGAAAACATCTGACCAGATAATATATTGAAACTCACTTAATAATCCTAAGTAAAATCTCATTCTTTCTCTCACTCTCATTTGTTAGGTATTTTATAAAATCCTCTTAAAAGTTCAGAAAAGGGGGTCGCCTGGGTGGTTCAGTTGGTTAAGTGTCTGCCTTCTGCTCAGGTCACAATCTCAGGGTCCTAGGATTGAGTTCCACATCTGGCTTTCTGCTCAGCGGGCAGTCTGCTTCTCCCACTCCTTCTGCCTCTGTGCTCTCTCTCTCAAATAAATAAATAAAGTCTTTAAAAAACAAAAAGTTCAGAAAAGATCATAGAGATTATCTGTCCTCCTTTATAGATACAAACCTGGGACAAAATGAAACTTGCTTCTGAAGTTAGGATTGAAGGTGTAAATGAATCTGATTAAAAGCCAGATGTTTATTTATTAGTTTCACTTTACTCCCTTAAAAATTTAGTTAAATGACCATGAAGATTTAGGCTCTTTGATGGATATTACAAGTCAACAAGATTTGCAAGAAAGATAATCTAAACGTCTAGACTATCAGTTCACAAGTAATTAGAAGTTGGTCCTTGATATTTTGTACGTTATCTTATCAATTATAATGTAAAGTACTTCTGTCTTAAAAATTATTGTTTTGAACTTGTGTTATTAATTCCCAAACGTCTCAGAGAAATACTCAAACACCTGCTGTGCATTTGTGGGAAAAAGAAAATAGACTTATCCAGGGTTCCCCCCACTATTTAACATATGATATCTTTCTTCATTAACAGTCTCTTTTTGGAGGCGGGGGGAGATGTACTGATCAAGAAGAGTACAGAGAAGTATAGCCAAGTCTCTCACTTACCTACTTCTAGAATTAACACTGCTAGCATCTGCCCCTTCTGCTTTAGATTTTTATTAACATAGAAGAAAGAGGAAATTGCAGCTAAAACCTCAATGTCCTTTTGTTTACCAACACAGATTCATTCCTCCCCTTCCACCCCAGAGACAACAATGTTATCAATTCCGTGTAAATTTCCAACATTTTTTTTTAATTTGTTTAGATGCTGGTTTTTTTTTATTACAAATCTATAATATTGTGAGCCATTAAGTATTGCAGAAATGCTATCCACAGTACATTTATGCTGCACTTCCCTTTTTAAATCCACACGGCTTTTGTGAGTTATCTGTATTGATACATAAAAAGCTAATTCAGTCTTTTTAACTGCTGCATTAATTCACTCTGATGAAAATAACACAATATTTTCATCTATCTCCCTTTCAAGGGACACTTAAGTATCTTTTCTTTTTTTATCAATTATAAACAGCGTTGCATCCTTGCACATGTCTCCTGAAATATATGTTTAGAATTTTCCCTGGGGTATATATTTAGTGGCAGGATTGTAGGGAGAGCATTAGTTTGCATTTCCCTAATTATGAGTGAGGCTGAACCTGGCACTGTGGGTTCTCCGCCGTCCCATGGTGATGGTGCTGGTAGAGATGCACAGCGAGATTTGCTAAATGATGCTCAGTAGTCTGACGTTAGAGGCCTGTCATAAATGTCCTTCTCCTATGCTCAAGGTCATCTTACATTTTTTCCTAAAACCCTTATAGACTTTCAATACATCAGGAACTTCTGTTCATATGAAGCATTGATATAATTTTATATTTTTGTAGTCACATAGTCCATTATCCCTACCCCAGCTATCCCCAATTATTAGAAATGTTTTTTTCACTCCTCCTCATTCTTAATCTATTTTACTAAAACTGTATCAATAATATATTGTTTTAATAAGTAAGTTCTCATAATAACTTTTTATTTTCATGTTGGATTCGGTTATCTCTGGGTCTCTATTTTTGCACATGGATTTTATAATCACTTTGACTCAGTTCATAAAAAGTTCTTTGGGGATTTTGACTAGAAATGTACTTATAGATTAATATGAGAATTGGTGTCTTTAGATTATTGATTCTTCCATAAATATGATCTATAGTTCTATTTATTCAAATACTTTTTCCTTAAATAACGTTTGTACTTTTTATCAGTTTCTTGAACATTTTTATTTGATTTTTTTCTATGTACTTCATACTTTTTGTTATTTTTCAATTACATTTAAATTTGTTTATTGGAACTCTCAATCTTGCATTTCATATGTTGCTCTTCTATCTAGAAACCCTGCTGACTTTTCTTATTAGTTCTAATAATTTTCCCATGGACTATCTATTTTCTAGTGTAAATGATCATAATTACTTTTTTTCCCTTGTCTCTTATTTCTTCTTGTATTGCATTGGCTATCACTGTCAGTACAATGTTGATAAATTGTGGTGAAGTGAATATTCTTTTCTTTCCAAATTAATGTAGTATCCTTAAATATTTGCCATTGGGTAAGCTGTTTACTTAGGGTTCCAGTAGGTAGTTTTTCCTGAGTGTTTTCAATCAAGGATGATCAGTTTTGTATAATGTTTTTCCTCTTTGTATTAAGATTACTATAACTCTCTCCTTTTTTTTTTTTTGCTCATATGGCAAATTATATTGATGTGTATTTTTTATGTTGAATAATTCAGTTATAATGTGAACTCTATTTGGGCATGGTGTCTTAGATTCAGTTTTCTAGTCTTTATTAAGGATGTTTACATTTATTTTCATTGGTGGTAGGAGATTCCATTTTTTTTCCTTCTTATACAATCCTTTGCTATCAGGTTTATGTGAAAGAGTAAATTGGGTAGCTTTCTCAGTTTCTCTCCTCTCTAAAATAGTTTGTGCTAAATGAGGATGATATGTGCCTTGAATGTCTGGTGCAAGTCTTTCTAAAATCTTTTAGGGGGACTCCTGGGTGGCTCAGGAGTTGAGCATCTGCCTTTGGCTCAGGGCGTGATCTCGGGATTCTGGGATCAAATTCCATATGAGGCTCCTGCCTATGTCTTTGCCTCTCTCTGTGTGTCTCTCATGAATAAATAAATAAAATATTTTTGAAAAAAATATTTTAGGGAGGAGGAGGGTGGATTGCCTTTTGAATACTAATTATTTTAAAGTCTATAGGTCTAATCAGATTGTTTTGTTTCTTTTGTTGGGTCATTTAAATTTTCTAGAAAATTTTCCACTTTAATATTTTAAATGTATTCATCAACTAAATCACAGCTTTGTTTTATAATCCTTCAACCTCTCCTGTAGCTGTAGTTTGACAACTTTGACATTCCTGGTATTTATATCTTTGCCCCAATATCACTGATGAATCCTGCTTGGAACTTGCCTATAAGAATTATTTATCTTAAAAAAATCACTTTTTTCACTTCTTACATTAATGTTATTTGTTTTACTAGGTCCTGAAGTTTCATTATATCTCTGTTTCAACTTTCTTTGAATTTTGCTCCCTTTTTTTCCGACTCCCTGAGTGAAATGTTTATCTCCTATTTTTCAATGATTTTGCTGAGCCTAAGTCTATAAAGCACCTCCCAAGGACCTAACACCTTCCAGACGCTTCTCATGTAATGCTCCCTTTGTTGTTTAGTTCTAAATATTTTGTCTTTATGCTGTTTCATGGATAAAATAACAAAACAGTTTGTCAGAAAAATAAATTTGACACACCATGTTGTTCCCTCCTTTATCCAAACTGGGAAGTTTTTTTCCCATTAAATAATGAGATTTCTTTGATTCTTATGAATATAGTATGAGTGACTTCTATTTCTGTATAGACTTATTTAAATCATGGTGCTATTGCCATGACAACGAAAACTACACAATTTAGCAAAATATCTGAGACAAACCTGCTTTCTAAATAATTCTCCTTCTGCTCCATTTCCTTACCAAAACACCCATATGTATAATGATTTCCTGAAGAGCTAAGAACCTTTTCTCTGTAATTGTACATTTGTTTTTCATTATTTTGTGAGATCCATTTTTTTCAAATAGAAGGATCAAGAGGCATGAAAGATATTAGAGTTTTGCCAAAGCATCATGTATGTTAAAATGCTCAGAAATAATTTTAAATTACCATATAATAAATACAAAATAATCGTTAAAATTTTACCACCCTTGTTATAAAAATTACCATATACTGTGGATGCAATAATGGTTAAATTTAAATATTAATCATGATAATGTGATAAATTGTTTCAAGAACAGCACAGCTTATTGAACCAATAAATAATTATGTACTTTCTCCTTAAGTACATGTTTTCAAGAGATGGAAGAAAAAGATTTGTCATAACTATGAGAATATGACATTTTTAGT
The DNA here is from genome assembly GCF_048164855.1 of Canis lupus baileyi. Lineage (NCBI taxonomy): Eukaryota > Metazoa > Chordata > Mammalia > Carnivora > Canidae > Canis > Canis lupus. The sequence goes on along the minus strand of NC_132854.1, from coordinate 3,852,293 downwards.
ATCAAACAGGCGTTGTTTTTCCTTTTTGATAATGACTATCATATGATTTGCAAATATTATTGGAGACCCAAATAGATTCAACAAAATGTGAAGAAATCCAGTGATTTATAAGGCTAATAAAAAACCTTCTAGCGTTCTACTTCTCTAGCTCTTTCTCGAGCCAAGATTGCAGAGGCTAAGGCTTGTATATTTTATACAAAGGATAAAATTCATTGCATCGCTAGCCATGCCCGCTCTCTTGCTTCATTTCTAACTGGGGAAATGCATTTGGCCTCTTTTCAACCCTCTGATAACCTGTCCTGCTCAATAGAGTTCACCAAATCTGTATTTATTATGCTCCCCTGTGCCTGTCATTTGAGCACAGTGGCAGTTCTGCCAGAATAAATAATGCTGCAGTGCCACACAGAAACGAGAGCAGAATGTCCCATTCTGGCGCTTGGTGACCCTGCCTCTCCCCACGAAAAACACCGGGGAGGAAGTGGCAGGACCACTATTTAAATATCATTTGCCTTTTTCCATTGCAATTTTCTAAATGAGGAAGATGTGCTTTTCGACATTTTTAGTTTTTGTCGGCTCCGTGCTTTTTTAACTTTCCTCACTTCACATATATACCATCTTATTAAAAATACATTTCCAAGCCTGACTTCCGTGTGGATGTGATATGTTATAAAGTGGTGCTTATAGGGAATCCCTGGGTGGCTCAGCGGTTTAGCACCTGCCTTTGGCCCAGGGCGTGATCCTGGAGTCCCAGGATTGAGTCCCACATCGGGCTCCCTGCATGGAGTCTGCTTCTCCCTCTGCCTGTGTCTCTGCCTCTCTCTCTCCCTGTGTCTCTCATGAATAAATAAATAAAATTTTAAAAAGGCGGGGTGCTTATAAAAAAATGGGCACAATTATGGTTACCATGTATTGGATATTGCCTATAAATGAGCTGAGCTTTGAACTGAGGATTATTGCAGTTAATATTGACATTAGCCATAAGGTAAGTATTGCGGTCTCCCTGTTTTGGGTACAGAAATTGGAATTCAGAGAGGTTTAGTAAGTGACTTTAGTCACACAGCCTGGAAATGATGGACTTGATGTATAAACTCCAAAATGTTGGGATCAAACCCTGAGTATTCCCCAAAATGCTTTCCACATTCATGACAGAAGAGTGGTAAGGAAGCATAATTTTAAAACTAAAGTTTTAAATTCCCTTTTGAAATATAGGTGATTTATTTTTTTCCAGTAAAATTATTTAAAGTTTAAAATATTTGTGTATGGACATGTACCCAAGAGTAAGGTTGTTCTCTGCTTTTTTTGTATCTGGGCTTTCAGCAGCCTGCACGGTGCTTTGCAAAAGCAAGTGTTCTGCATATATTCATTGAAAAGGTGAATGAACTAATAAATTTGTTAGTCAGAAGCCACTCTCAGGAGAAGCGGCTTTGGTAGATTGCAAAAACGGTCCCAGTTGTTTATTCTCTGGCCATGACTTTCAGCACTTTTCTTATCAAGACTTAAGTCTACTTCCCCTCGCTTTGAATTTGAGCTACCTTTGTGACTTGCTGTAGCCAAGAGAATACAGAAAAATGTTGATATACCAATTCTGAGCCCTTATGTGAGTCTATGTTTTTAGATCCCCGTTCACTCCCATGTGCTTAAGTCTGGGCTCGCTTTCAGTGAGAGACACTCTGTAAACCAGCCAGTAGCCAGCCAACCCCAGGCACTTGGGTGAGGTCATCCCACACCTGCCAGAGGACTCAGGGATCATAATAAATATGTATTGTTTATAGTCACTGAGTTTTGGGATGGTCAGTTATCCAGCAGCATCCGCTTGCCACAAATCACAGTCTAATTAATTTAATTTTTATAGCTCCTACTTTGAACCACAAACTGTGAGTATGCAAATTGGAGAAAAGCCAGCTCTCCAGCTCTGGGGTCATTTGAGAGATGCTGAGATTCCCCCCGCACACACACTTCCCAAATTCTCGGTTGCCTCATCTTCTTGGCCCGCAAATCCCTAACCTTTGGGTAAGGAAGACTTAGGTTTCTCAAAACTTCCTATTAAATTGCAAACACATCCTGAAGTACTCTTCAAAACCCTACATAGCTAGAACCTCATAAGAGGGAGGGTATGGGTGCAAAGAGAATCACTAGAATGGAGAAAAGGAACTCTATTAGAGAAGCAGGATCCTTTTGCACACATGTATCAACTCAGCATGTGGGACACATGGTACACACAGTACTGTGTGTCTGTTACATCTCGTGAGACCCAGGAAAACAGAAGAGCATGTAAGAAGATGGAGCAGCACTGTATCCTGTGGTCTCTAGCTAGTGGGTTGAAATGCTATGTTGATTATAATCATTTTATCATTTATCTGAGTTTTACCTTTTTAAAAGTGTAATAGGAAGCGAGAGATCTGGATTCCTATTTTGAGCCTGACACTTAACACTGAAGAAATCTTCAGCAAAACTGTGATGTCTTGTGAAACTTAATTGTACCAATCCCTAATATTGTAATGACCTCATTTCATGTGCCTGCAAATGGAAGCTTGACCTTCATGGGTCTCCGGCTTGTTTTTGGTTTCAAGACCTAGGAGTCTGTGATTCCCAGTCGGGGTAAGTTGGAAAATAACAGTTATACTTAAATATTTGGTAGCTCTTAAAATATATTTTGCTGGATAAATTGGGCCTATTCATAAGTTGCAGGACCCCAGGATACAGTTTTCTGATTGGGGTGGCTAACACTGGATTGGTTTTATGTCACATGGTATTTGATTTTTGTTTTGACAATTTAAAAAAAGACACCTTTTTTACTGATACTCTCAGTAGAGAGTTGCATTTTAAAATAAAAAGTAGTTGCATTTTTAAATCAAATAGTTGCAAATAGTTGCATTTTTAAATCAAAACTGCGTGTATCTCAGGGCCAAAGACTAAATCAGAACAATTATAATTACCTAAATTATCATGACCTAAACTGGTTTGAAGTAGAGAAGCAAACACCAAATATACAACTGACTTTTTTTTCTCCATTCTTCCCTTTCTCCTCCTCCTTTTCACTTCATCTTCTGTCCCCACCTGAGCCTTAGATCAGAACCACAAAAAGAATTGGGAAATTCACACTAGGATGGTATTTTCTAGAGAATGAGTTCTATGGAATATTAGTCCAAGAAGCTCATCAAACAAAACGTTTTCAAGAAAGGGTTTATATACGGCCAAGAAAGAGTTGTGCATTCTCTTGGAGACGCATAGAGCACAACGTGCTGAGGAGCTTTGAACCGGAGCGAAGAGCATCAGGTTTAGTTGACCAGAGGACAGAAGACATATTTGAGAAACTCGTTGATAGCCAATTTAAAAAAACTGAAGGATCCCTGGAACCCAAAGCAACTTGCCTTCCAAGACTCAGGTCTTCTACAAGTGTTAGTAGTATGCAAAGAACTCACTGTTAGGAGAGTAGCGGCTGACCTCTCCCAGCTCACCACTCCCCAGATCCACTGCAAGCTGCTTGGGAATAGGCACCAAGTCCTAGGTTCCTAACTGTTGGCAGGCTGAAGCACATGGTGAGGCTTCACCACACCATTCAGTTATAAGATGAAATAGAGAGGAGCTAGCCACAGACTTCTCCTTCGACTGGCCAAGCGATTATTGTGAGTCCTTCATCACCTCTCATTGCCAAGAGTTAACACAACTTTCTAGAGCATTCTTATTGCACTGATCTAACATCAAGGGAAAGGAAAATAGTATTAGTTAGCCAGAAGGTCTAGTTGTTCTAGGAATTTTCCTAAATACCCATGGAGTTGAATGGCCTGCTCTTGAGGCTTCATTGGCAGCTCCATAGTGTCTCCTGTGACATGTTATCGAAGAAACCATCCCTCTGCATTTGTGCTCTAACTACTTTGCACCATGATGGGCCACCTCTGAATTGGCCCTCCCCTTCACAAATTAGGCTAACATGCATCAAACTCAGTGGATCCCTGAGTCTTACTAGAACTGGTAGTACCATCATTGACAGATAAATTTTAAAAGCTGCAGATCAGCTGGCACCTATAAATACTCATACTCGTGACCTTCGTTGACTCACCTCTTCTGGTGGCTCTACCCCAACAAATCCAAGCTCCACAGAAGGGCTAGTTCCCCACTGAGAGTCTAGACTCTGCCTGTGTTGGGATCACCACCACAAGCATTGCTTCTGTTCACACACAGGGGGCCCCTTTCCCAAAGTTAGTCATCATCCCTCTTCTTTGAAGATCACAGAACATCGCAGATGAAGGCGTTTGATGGTGTCCAGGGAATGACTCCCACCCAAAGTGCCTGGATTACCCACCCCTGCTGGGAATCCTGGCTTTACTCTGCTTTCCAGACCAGTCTCACCTGGTGGGGTCTGACATCTTTTGAGTTTCCCTACATTTTGTCCTGAGCACTCTCTGACTGACCTTGGGCATGTATCTGACCCACCATCGCCCCTGTGAACTCAGGCTCGGCAAGAGCCAAAACATATCTTGCAAATGTGCATTCAGAGCTCGCTCTCCTTTTAAGCCTGCCCTCTCTTTGCTGTGCAGGGATCTGTTTGTGATGTGCATTTCCTGGGTCTCACAGCCTCCTACCAACCAACACAGACTATAAGCAAAGGAGAGGAATCTGTCTTCTTGATGTAAGGTTGGAAGAAACATTTCCTTGGAAAGACAAATGAGCTACAGAATTTCTGTATCACCAAGGATGTTTTTATTTTGACAGATGCCAATTTACAAAAGATAGTCCAAATGCAAAGATACAGGAGCCCAGTTTAGAGGCCTATAGCTACAACACTTCTCACTGCATGCCATATATAATGATCCAGTTGCTCGCTGACTTTGAGAGAGCAGGGATACACCCAAGTAACCTACAGCTGTGTTGATTTCATTTCAGTGTTTTGTTTTGCTTTTTCAAAAAGCTTTCAGGCATGGTGGGCTCCCTTGGCTGATGTGTGCTCTGAAGGAAATCCATCACCCCTCCTTATACCAACATAAGTCAACCATAAGGAGCTTTCCTGGAGATGCTCTCTGACTTAGTTATTCAGATAATCGGTATTTTTGTTGGAGGGGCTAAAGTCCCTGGTCTGAGAGCATCCCCCAGAAGTGCAATTCTACTTTCAAAGAGCAGTAGGTAGTGACCAAGAGTCAGCAGACATGGGAAGAGGGTAGATATAAATCTCAAAAGTAAATGAGAATAATCATGGGATAAATGCCATTAATTACATTCACCTGCTTGAGGAATATATTTCCGTCTCTTCCTTAACCTCTGGGCCACTCAAGCCTCTTGTTTGTAATTGTCTTCCCTGCAGATGTCTTTATACTAATGTTTAAACTTGGGGCTTGAGCCTCCCGTAGCGGCCGGAGTCTACCAGGAGAAGGGGCGCTGTACTAACGTCTAACATTAGACTTGGCAGCATCAAAGAAAACCTACATTTGTACGCAGCTCATTTGACAAACATTCACCTGGCAGTCTCTCCATCCTCACCATAACTATGATCCTAGTGTACACATTTTTTCCCCTGTTCTACTGAGATGTAACATGGCCAAAGTGTGTTTAGTTCAGTAGATTTTACACAAGCAACGTGCCTGTGTGACCTTCACAAAGACTGGAAGGTAGAATGTCTGCAGTGCTTTGGTAGGCATCCTTCATGCACTTTTTCTGTCCATTTCCCCCCCCTCAATGTCAGGTAGGGAAGGGGCATCCACAATGTTGAATATAGCAGTAGTTCCTTCTTATTCTGTCCCTAGGGAATATTCCGTTGTAAACTCATGTCTGGACACACACCCCTAGTGAGTTATTTCTTCTCCTGTTTGTGGGCACTTGGGGTGACCCCAGTTTTTGACTAGATGAATAAAGCATTCATGAATACTCTTGTGCGTATCTTTAAGTGGACGCATGCCTTCATTGCCCCTGATACGTGCCCATGAGGTGAACTTCTGGGTCATTCCATGGGCTTGTGTTTAGCTTTAATAGAGGAAGCCAAACCACATTCCAGATTTCAAATCTAAGTCACCCACAGCAATGTCTGAGGATTCTAGGTGCTCCACATCCAGTAAATATAGCTTTTATTTGGCTCTTCATTATGATGACTATTTATCTGTATTTCTATTTTCCTAACCATCTCTTTTAATACGTGTTGAGTACTTGGAAAAGCGATGCCATAATTTGCTTAAATTGCTGTTGTTCTGATGCGAGGGTTGTTTGAGACCAGAAGTATAAAAGTTCATATAAGCTGAATATTATTTAAGATTTAAAAGAAGTAAATTATAGGTAGGTTGATTTTTTTTCCTAATGATGCTTCTGGTAACAAAACATAGGTCTATGTCACTGTTACAAAGGTAGCTTATAAGGAAGAGGGACATATGTTCATTAACAGTAGTTGAGTGTTGATGGTTTTCAGCTGTGAGTGGCAGCTTTCGTTGATAAAGGGGATTTAAGTAATCTTTTATTATTTCCACTCTTATTGCACTTGAGGAGGGTTCCTTTCCTGGATCCCATAGGCTGGAATTAGATTTGGTTCCGCAGCTGGCAGTGGATTTAGGCTGTGATTCATAGGGTTTGCAGATGCAGGGCTAGTGTTTGACCACGGGCGTTTGAGTCCTGGGTCCATCTAATGTTGGTGAGCGCTCGTGAGTGACTTAACCTTCACTGTCCTGGCTCAGTATTCTCCTCTCTAAGATGCGGTGATCATTGTACTTACCTCATCAGGTATTTGTTAAGGCTAAATGAAATAAAGCCTTGTATTTATTTAAGTTCTTTTTTTTTTTTTTTTTTTTTTTTTTTAAGTTCTAATGGTGCTTGGCACACACTACTCCCTAAGACGGTAGATCTGAGTTCGACCCTCACCCCAAGAGTTTCTTGTATATCCAGGCTAATTAAATGCAACGTTCACTTCAAGAGGTTTCAGCTTTTTACTTCCTATATTCTCTTTCCAGTGGGAAGGAGCACAAAGGACTGCGTTTCAGAGGCACGTTGACCTGTGTGGGGTTTCACTAGGGCTAGAAGGAGGCAGACAGCTGCTTTGGTGACACCGTCCCCACCTGTCCCCCAGCTTCTAGTTCTGCTTGTTGGCAGCTGCAAACTCTTTCCCTAATTTCAGACGCGTTTGCAGAAAATGATAAGCCTCATGTACTTCCCTTCAGTCAGACATGAAAAGGGAGGAACTTCCCAAAGTCTGCCCCCAGCAGCCCCACCTCTGCATCGTCTCACAGACTCAAGAAGGCCCCACAGGATTCAGATAAGCTGTGGCATTGGCAGGATTCGCCTCTGCGATGAGGCACCTTGCCAGTTATTCTTCAGCGTGATGGTGGCAGACTCGGTGAAGGCCATCGCATGGCCAACATCCCCAGGAACTTTGTGCCAAAAACCTCCACGAAAGTGCATCTGACCTGGGCAGGGTGTCTGGATAGCCAGATTGTTCCAATCTGATGTGCTTTTGTATTTCAGTCTTATCCCGTCCGGGGTCCTCCAGGTCAGGATCAACCAGAGAAGCTGATTCACCTCTGGCTCACTTGAAGCGTTTTATACCGGGCAGGGTTCAGCTACTTCCCAAACTGACTAAATCTTTGGGTAACTCTCTAGTTCATCTCCTTGCCGAGGGATGAGCAAGGATAAAAGCTGACCTGCGCATTCCCACCAGACCTCTTGGCCCCAATACAATTAGCACATCCATGTTTCAACCTACGCATTCTCTTTAAATTGGACTTTCTTCCCTTCCCTTTCTAATCTTTTTTTTTTTAATTTTTTTTTATGATAGTCACAGAGAGAGAGAGGCAGAGACACAGGCAGAGGGAGAAGCAGGCCTCCCTTCCCTTTCTAACATACATCAAAACAAAACCAATTCCGATGGCATTTCATATTTTGTCTGATATAAAAGGTGTTGCATTTTACTAATAAGTAAATGCAAGTGACACAGTTGTGTTGTTAACCATCAGGAAAGCCTTCAGTAGAATTTTAAGGCAGAACCATCTCATTAATATGTTAATTTTGCCTGTGGGATTGACTCTCAGTGGATCCGATGACCTCGGTCTGCTGCCCCTCCTTGCTAGAAATTGGATGTTGGGTTAAATGCCTGTGTAATGCAAGTCAAGATATCAATAAGAGAAATGACAGCAATGCTGATTGCCGCACAGCATGGGCATTCTGCTGGCTACAAGTCCTTGTGACCTTTCTGCCAAGATTGCTGTCGTAATAACAGACACATACTTCTTCAATCGTAGATGATGAAAGAGATTTTGTAAAGAGATGAACACATTAGGTCTGTCAGTAGTTGCAAAATTAATCCTAAAAATGCATTCGTTTTCCCTCTGACATTGGTTTTTCCTTCCTCCTTCGCTTTTTCTTTCATAGTATTTTTATTTTGTGACCGAATATAGTTTGGTACCAGTATCTATGAAATATGGGGAAAAGTCATTTAAACGGAGTGCTCATTCAACCACATTTATGCTCCTTTAAATTGCCAGCTAATAATCTACCTGGCCTGATCTGAGCTGGAATCTTTAACATGTGCTGCTCACCCAAACACACCCGGGTGGCTTCAGCATCTTTCTCCACTTGTCTATGTGATGTCACCATCCTCGTGAGAAGGGGAAGGACACAGGTAGTGTGATATCTTGCCCTTTCTCTTCCTAACTTCCTTCAACATTATGGGCAGTAAGTACGAGGCTGCTGTTGCCAAGGCCACCTGGGAATTGAGCAAGGAGTCAAGGTCTGAGTGGGAGGTTCTGGTGTAAGTGGGCAGAAAGCATCCATACTTGCAACCGACCCCAGGGCCCACGTTGTTCCTCCTGTTCCTGGAAAACCAGACATCCTTCTCTGCCCTCCTTCTGCTGGGCTTCACTTCCTCTCTCTGCCCTGAGGTTATTGCTATCTCTTTCCGCACCAACTCAGAAAAATCCCCAAAAGTGGTGTATATATATATTATATATATTGGTATATAATTATATATTATATATATATTATATATAATTATATATTATATTATAATTTATTAATATTATATAAGTGGTATATATATAAATATATATATATTAAATTAAGGTTAAGGATAAAGAGTATTATAAGATCCATACAGAACATTAGAAAATTAAGAGATCGCCTCTAGGATGACCATTCAAGACATCTCCTGCTAACATGTGCTTTACTTTCTCTGTGCCATGGATTTACTTTTTAACATGGGTGAAATTACATGATGCTCCTATAAGTGTACAAATGGTATACATTTTTGTTTCCAGCTTAGCGTTTTAGCTTTTGTTGTTCAAGAACATTTCCCGTGCTTTCATAGTGTCATTATAAGCATCAATTAAATACTTACTGGTTATAAAAATATAGATACCTTGGAAAATGCAGAATAGAAAAAGTAAACAAAATCGATTTCTATTTCTTCTTCTTGGGCTGACTATACTTCTTTCAAGGTCTTCTGAATACATAATTCGGGCTATTCTTTATATGGAACTTATATATTGGTTTCTATTAACTTGATAGATTCACTAAGTTAATCCATCATAGGATGCATGCTGTTTAATTAATCGTGTCTTTAGTGTGGGTTATTTGCTATTTCTTTTGTTGTTGTTACTATAATTAAGGTAATGATGAACATCTTTGTTTGTAAGTGTTTGATTGCATTTCTGATCATCGTTTTAGTATAGGTTCCCGTATATGGAAATATCATTCAAATGATATGAACATTTCAAAGCTTTATGCCTCATAACCAAATTGTTTTTTAAGAAGACTCTACCAATTTTATTTATTTATTATTTTTTTAATTAAGTACACTCTACCTCCCAACATGGAGCTCAAACTCATGACCTGAGATTAAAAGTCATGTGATCTATTGGGCAGCCCGGGTGGCTCAGTGGTTTAGCGCCACCTTCAGCCCAGGGCATGATCCTGGGACCAGTCCCATGTCAGGCTCCCCGCGTGGAGCCTACTTCTCCCTCTGCCTGTGTCTCTGCTTCTCTCTCTCTGTGTCTCTCATGAATACATAAATAAATAAAATCTTTAAAAAAAAAAGTCATATGATCTACTGACAGAGCCAGCCAGGCACCCCAAGACTCTACCAATCTCAACTCCCAACAAAAGTGTATAGAGTGTTTCTCATCTTAATTTTTTAAATTTTATTTCTTTAGTAATTATAATTAGATTGACATTTGTAATCTGCCCATAGCCATTTATATTTCTTCTAGTAGCTTCATTTCTATAGCAAGTTGAAACAACAATTTTTTTTTATAGCAACTTGCAGGGTCACCTGAGTGGCTCAGTCTGTTGAGCTTCTGACTCTTCATTTCAACTCAGGTCATGATCTCAGGGTGGTGGGATCGAGCCCCATGTCAGGCTCAGTGCTCTGTGAGGAGTCAGCTGGAGATTATCTCTCTCCCTCCCTCTGCTTCTCTCCCCTGAAAATAAATAAATACAATCTTAAGAAAAAAAAAAAACTGGCAGTGAGTAGAGACACACTGTCTACCAGCAATTGGTCTAGCACTGTATTTACATTGCTTCTGATTGTAATAGCCATTCATGTGCATAAATATTACTTGCTGTCTCGGTTTTATAGATGAGGAACCTGCAACACAGTAAACAGAAGCAACTTGCCAAAAGTTGTCCAACTAAAAAGTGTCTGAACCAGGATACCTGCCCAAGACTGAACAAGTCTAAAACCTGACTAGCTTTGTCACCAAGCTCCTACAAGGGAAACAAAGCAGCTTATTACATGGAAAACGCACACACACGCACACACCCTAAACAAAACAATGACTCACCTTACACCCTCAATGCTGTTACCACTGAGTGAGCATCATCCCGGCATCTCCTGGTGTGCATAAGTCACCAGGGAGGATGGAGGCACACATGGGTCAACAGATTGGAAAAAAATCTATGAAAATGAATAAGCAAACATGTTTTAAAATAATACCCACATCTAATGGTTTTTAATTTTATTTATGCAATTTATCCTGAAGAGAATTTGGTGTTTGTGTAATCATATTTTTAAAATTTGCCTTTGATTTTTCTCAGAACTGAAAGCAGAACAAATGATCACATTTGTTTTCTTGTGCATTTTTATAGCTTCTTGCTCTAACAGTCTCTCTCTCTAATCCATGTAGAGTTTATTTGGGTACACAGGGTGAGGTACAAAGCTGTTTTTTCCTTCTAAAAAATTAAATTAATTACCTAGGGGCATCCATTCGATGACTCTGCTTTTCCCTCACTGCTTTGTATTCCCTGCCATGTGAAATTTATATTAAGGGCTTCTAAAATGCTCTCCTCTCTGTTTAGGAAGCTCATATTCGTACCATCTACAAGAACTAATCTTAGAGACAGAATATCATAGAATCATTATGCTATCTTTTTTAAAAAGAAACTGGTCATTTAAATGACTTATTACATATCACCCTAAAGTATTATGATTCTGCACTGATAGTGAACACAACATGCAGGCACAGAGAGTTGGTTGTCATTTGTGCCGTTTGGACCAATCGAGCAGAGAACAAAAGTGTCTGCAATCACCAGGACAGTGAAATAGAAAACAATCCATGATGACGATGGACCATCACACCCATGAGCAGAAAATTCGGACAGCAGTCGTCCTGCTGAGGCTCTAGAGCTGCCATGTAGGAGCACTGGGTGTGTGCCCTCCAGGTGACCAGTGTTCCAGAATCATCCAGGTCTTTCTTTGTGAGAAGCTTCCTCGTGCCCTCTCCCCGTGCTGCCCCCATTCCCGGCAAAATCCAGGCTGTCGGGGCTCCTGCCACCCTCTCCTCTGCCCCATGTCCTCACTCCCCATGAGGTCCCACGTCTATGCTTGCCCTCCCAGTGGACCACAGGAGAGAGAGTTTACATCCAAAGCAAAAGGGTCACGAGGTACTCCCATTACTACATCCAAGTATTATGTTCTTCATTCTTCTCTATAAGAATTTCTTTAGGAAGGTCATAATATAATTTTTGTGAGGGCATGATTGGGTCTATCAAAACACATATCTGCAGCTTCATTGTGCCTTGCCTCATACTATTCTTACGTATGATGAAGTTGATGAAGAAGTCATGTGAGACCACGTCAGCTTGTGTATTAACTGGCAAGAGCCACTTGACAGGTAGGCACAGACCTCCTCTCCTTTGGTGGAAGGAGAGACAGAGGACTGTTTCAGAGAAACAAATATTCAATCACCCATGTACTGTGACACTGTAAACTTCAAAATCAGTGTGTTTTAATAATGTATCTGTGTTTGAATGAAGCATCAAAGAACATTTCTTTTCCCCTGATTTTCAGAGCCTTTGTATTAGACTTTAAGATAACTATTTGCCTCTTTTCAGTCCAAATTGGCAGTGACATGCTGAGTGGCCAGATTTCTGTGACCTGAAGTAGCAATGGGGGGTTTCATGTAAGAGACCTAAGTATGCTTGCTCACTGATCGTTTCCTTTCAGCACACAGACTTTGGATATTGGAATACTGGACATCTTCGGTTTTGAAGAATTTCAAAAGAATGAATTTGAACAAGTAAGTGGGTTTCTTTTGAAACTTTATAAGCTTTGATGTGGTTTTTTTATTAATAAGTTAACTCTTTAATTCAATAGGGACTGCAAAATTACTTGCAAATACAAAATTAAAATAAGTATTTTACTATCCTATTTTAAAATTTATATCCTGGGTTTATGGATATATTCATCCTTTTTGTGTGATCTGTAAACAACTGGCGTAATCTTTTTTTTTTTTTTTAAAAAAAACAGAAGCACTCATTTTATTTTTTTATTTTTTTATTTTTTTTAGAAGCACTCATTTTAAAAGATAGGATGACCTGCTATTTCAACCAAGTCACAGAGACAGAGGGCATTGCTATGTGAAATTAGGGCAAAGGTCTTCAGAAACTGTGGCCAAAAATCAGAATGGAAACAGTCCATTATGCCAAGTACTGTTATTCGTAGGATCATCTCTATGTGACACTCATTCATATGACTATCGGAAACTCATAAAAATAGATTCAAGAGGCACTGATTATTTTTAATCCATTTACAGTTTAGGGTACTTTGAAAAGCACTCGTTCTTTTTTTTAAGGATCTCCATAGTAATGTATGAATCATTTAATCAAAGTAAGTGTATCTAAAGATTAAGTGTTAAAGAAGAGAGTAGAAATAGAACCAGCCCCAGCCAGCAGAGAAAGGGAGGTGAACCTATGAAGAGGTGTAGGTAGGAAGAGAGAAAACCAGGCTGTACCACAGCATGGGAAGAGTTACATCAGTGCCGTGGTTTGGGAACGCTTTGAATAGTTACATCACTTGTTCAGCTTTATTTATTTTATTTTTTAAGGTAGATCATGTAGCGGTGAATGACACTAGATGGGACTTTGAAACCCAATTCTATGACTTTTACAAGAACTGTCCTGATCAAGAGGAAAAACCTGTAAAGAACCTGGATTTCCTTATCTGTAAAATCAGGACAGTAAGAGACTTCCAGAGCTGTGGGGTTGAACAAGATGACTGTTCTAGAGGTTCTGGTGTCATTTTCTAGCTCATGTCCCTGTGTAAGAAATAATGGAGAGCCACCGCTACTGTTATAAATGAGGACACTTGAAAAATCTTTTAAAATTCAGCCTTTTTTTTTTTTTTTGTCATAAAAAGTGGTGCAGCATCTTGTGAGTAGATCCTAAATCATGTTGACTCACCTAATCCAGGGTGAGTCATCATGAATCATATTCTTTACAAAACTTTTAGAAAGTCTGGTATGAAATACGACTAGGAAGACCACAGATTTCTTCTCCTTTCAGACTTCTGTATCCGGGGGTGAGTGGGAGGAGGAGGAGGACTGTGGTTTTGTTTATTCATCCCTTACTATAAGAAACTAGCAGTGCACAGAGGAAGAAGGTAGTTAAAAGACTGATCAGTAAAATGGCACAACAGATGTGAGTCTGCCAGCCTTGACCTAGATGCAGCTCTCAACACAGGTATTTGAAGGTCATCTGGCCAGCAGTATTGATTCCGGACATTTTTTCCTTAGGAAACATACAGGCTCTCAAGTCTCTAATGAGACTCCCTGGTTTCTCCATCTCCTGGTATGCAACATGCGGAAGCCACAGGTGGAGTCCATGCGTGCCCAACACCCTGCCTCACAAGCCACACAGTGATCTGTCCAGCCTGTGCTGATGACTGGGATGTACAAAACATGAGTGTTGTTTTCTTATGAAAACTTACTACTTTTACTACAATTTTACATACATCCCTTGTTCTTTCTTTCTGCTAAATATTTTAATTATATACTTTAGAATATATTCACAAGCTGCGATTTTCATATAACAAGGAATGGCATGTTTTCAAATCTAAAGAGTGGGTCTCTATTAAATACCAAAAGGTATGGGGCACCTGAGTGGTTCAGTCGGTTAAGTGACTGCCTTTGGTTCAGGTCACAATCCCCTGCATTGGGCTCCTTGCTCAGCTGGGAGCCTGCTTCTCCCTGCCATTCCCCCCTGCTTGTGCTCTCTCTCTCCTCCTGTCAAATAAATAAAATCTTTAAAATAAATAAAAATATAGGCAGATAAATAAATAAAAAATACATACATACATACATACCATAAGGTAGTTTTAGACACTTCTGGGTAAATCTCAAGATAAATTCTTTGGTTTAAATTATGAAAAAATATAAAAAAAAAAAGAACTGTACCCTTTTCCTAGATTTGCTTGGCTCTTGTATACAATAGTAACTAGGAGCCATTTAGAAGAATAAAATTATTTTCTTTGTGATGAATCCAAATCTCAACTTACAGTGGATTTAGCACATTTCTAAATTTGCATGTGAACTTATCACAAAGGCTTTGGTTTGAATGCTCCATTCTAGATTCTTGAGTTGCTGATAGTATGTGAACTTCTTCATTTTATAGTCTGCTTTTTTTTTCATTTTATATTCTATTGCAAACTTTCAACAAAATGTTTAACAAATCAATACTGTGTTCTGAATCAAACCCAGAATAATATTAGTACCTTTCTAAGTATTTATTTTATTCTTTTTTGAGCTTTTGTGACCCATCTATTGGCTCTTTGCTAGAACGTCAATTCCTATGGTGTTGAATTGTGTATTCAGGTACAGCATTTTGTATATAATAGAAGCTTAACAAATACAGTTGCAATTGAAATCTTAAGAATGAATTCATAAGAAAATATCTTCATAATGGATCTCCTAGTGGTTTCCTTGCTCAGGAATAAATGTATATATTTCAACTGTTCTTCCATAAGAAGGCTGACAAAGGTTTAGAACAGGGACAGTTTGAGGAGATAGCTAAGAAGCACTTCAAAACCTCAGCATCCCCAAGTACCTCTAAAAGATTTGACAGGCCTTTGCAGTTCTTTAGATGAGAATTTATTTCAGCTAATAGGAAATGCTAATCCTGTTTTCTTTGACTTTTAATGATTTGTTTCTATTTAGAGCTATTTTACATATTATAAGATCATATTTAGAATAAAATATATAACATTATATATATATTGAATCTACCATCCTCATTATTTAAATAATTACCTAATTACCAGCTCACTCTCTGTTATGCAATACTTGATTTTTTGAACCCTACTTCCTTTATCACATAAAGTTTATCTCTAGCTCTGGAAAAGTATCTCCTAAGGCATTGAGGGAGAAGCCCCTCCAGCTGACCCTCTGGCATCACCCAGTCAATGATTTCCAAGATTGTAATGCCCAAGAGACAGAAAGATAGTGAACAAGACAAGGGTATCCCTTACACAGTGATGCTAGAAAGGAGAAAGCACTTCTCACTTTCTTCTTCCTTTCGAGGCATTAGAAAGTGAGAGAGAGAAGTAAAAACATTTCTACTTCCAGATGTGACTATGTATTTGGAAAAGGGAGAAGACTGAAGGAGACATCACTGTAAACAACACAAGGACTTGATACTTGATAGAGAAGCTAGTTTCGGCATGAGCATGCAAAACCAGAAATTCTTTTTTTTTTTTTTTTAGATTTTGTTTATTTATTCATGAGAGACACACAGAGAGAGGCAGAGACACAGGCAGAGGGAAAAGCAGGGTCCCTGCAGGGAACCTAATGCAGGACTCCATCCCAGGACCCCGGGGTCATGACCTGAGCCGAAGGCAGACACTCAACCACTGAGCCACCCAGGCACCCCTAAAAAAATAGCAATTCTTATGTAGCTTAAAAATAACATGTTAGAGGCACAATGGAAAGTGAAGACAGACTGACCTTGTCAACATGAAGTAAGTAGCCTAAGTGAGGGGCTGTGTAGAAGGCTCCTGAAAGTCTCCACTTGCACACAAACAAGTGGAGAGATGAACTGATTTCTCAGATGGAAGGACCTGCTGTCTAGAGATGCCAGTCCTCCCCAACCCATGGCACATGTAGCCCAGGGCAGTCCCACAACAGATAACTGAAGAATGGATGGCATAATCAGACCAGCTCAGTCCTGCCACTCCCAATAAATATGGAATCAGGTAGTGAGTATCAGTGACTGCTACCCTTGGAACAACAGACGCACCCAAAATGCCTATCAGGTGTTCTTGCTGAGAAAGAAGGCAGAGAAAACCTGAATATAATGAAGTTTCCTGAGCTAATTGCTAGTCACCAGGAACTGGGAACAGAGGAACATAATAAAATAAACCATGAGGATACACTCACAAATCCAGCATATGGGAAGCCATACAGGACAAATGATTAATTCAACAACATATAAATTGCAAGGGTAAAAATATAGAAGAAGGTGGGTAGCCTATAGATTCAAAGAGATTTAAGAGATATAGAGGTCAGTTAAATTTATGGACATTATGTCGATCCTTGTTTACATATAAAACTAATGTAATGTAAAATCTGGATATTTGATGAAATGAAAGAATTATAGTTGATAGAAAGTATGTGTGTTAAAGGTACTGTGGATGTGTTCTCTAAGTCCTAGTGTCTTAGAGAATTATACTAAGATACTTAACAATTAAAGAGAATTCCTTGAGATGAGTCTAGTTTTGAGGGTAATAGAAAAATAGGTAAAGCAGAATTGGCCACGAGTTGATAATTCTTTAGGTTTGCTGCTGGCAGATGGGGGTTCATTACGTTGTTCACCATTGAATATGCTTAAAACTGTCCATAATATACAATTTTAAGTAAATGATAATATTTTGAGATTACATGAATATTATAATAAATGATAGAATAGTTATGCACCCAATAAGTGGGATTGCAAAGCCCTACATGCTACAAATCTTTACCAAAGACACAAAGAACAAAGTCATGAAAAGTAACGATTTAACATTCAATAATTTTCCTAAATTTCTCACTACATACTTAAAATGCAGCTATGTATAATGAAATACTTAGAGCTACAGAGTTTAGTAAAATTGCATATCAGCAACCTACTGTAAGAATATAGAGAATTTGGGCAGCCCGGGTGACTCAGTGGTTTAGTGCTGCCTTCAGCCCAGGGCCTGATCCTGGAGACCCGGGATTGAGTCCCATGTCGGGCTCCCTGCATGGAGCCTGCTTCTCCCTCTGCCTGTGTCTCTGCCTCTCTCTCTCTCTCTCTCTCTCAATCTCTTTCTCTCTCTCTGTATCTCTGTCTCTCATGAATAAATAAATAAAATCTTTAAAAAAAGAATATAGAGAATTTAAAGAGAGAATACATTTGTTCAAACTTAAAGGTTCCATTGCAGAAGATAAAATTGTGATATATGACCTATCTTTATGCCAGGCTTCATCTAAGCTGATTTCAGAAGAGTTGTCAAGGATTTGAAACATTTCCTTGCTTACAAACCCGTTTCTAAAAAGTAAGATTTACTGGAAAGTCCAGATGAACAGTAATTCAATCAGGCTTATGATAAGTGTTCAAACACTAATAAAGCCAGATACCTTGACTTCTAAAATTTTATGAAATGATATTATATATTTTGGCAACCTCAACCTCAAAAAAAAACCATAAAATTTTCAGTTGTGAAATTACTATCCTAGAAATGATGCGAAGGTAAATCACACCTTTAACAGGGAGTATCCCATTTTACAGATGGTAAAACTGTAAGTGCTGCAGTCTCTACTGTGTGATAGAGTATTAGCAGCAGCAGAAAAGATCTGTTTTCCTGGCTGATTGGCATCAGGACAGTGTACGGTTAATTCATTCAACAAACATTTGTATAAGTAAGAAATTCCAGACCCTGTTCCAGGTACTAAGAAATGTGCAGGCCGGGGCACCTGGGTGGCTCAGTGATTGAGTGTCTGCCCTTGGCTTAGGGTGTGATCCGGGGGTCCTGGGATTGAGTCCCACATCAGGGTCCCTGCAGGGAGCCTGCTTCTCTCTCTGCCTCTGTTTCTGCCCCTCTCTCTGAGTCTCATGAATAATAAGAATGAGAAGAAGAAGAAGAAGAAAGAAGAAGAAGAAAGAAGAAGAAAGAAGAAGAAGAAGAAGAAGAAGAAGAAGAAGAAGAAGAAGAAGAAGAAGAAAGAAGAAGAAGAAGAAGAAGAAGAAGAAGAAGAAGAAGAAGAAGAAGAAGAAGAAGAAGAAGAAGAAATGCACAGGCATTGCGGTGTGGTCTGTAAGATGCAAATGGAAGAAGGACCAGTTCTAATCTAATACCATGGGAGAAGGACTAAGAAGCCTTCATGAGGAAAATGTTGATATTTTAGCACCAAATATGGCAGAAATCCAGTACAGTTGTCATCATAATTAATGTCCTGACAACTATTAGGTTTCAGTATAGATCCGGGGCACCTGGATGGCTCAGTTGGTGAACCGTCCAACTTTTGATCTCAGGGTTATAAGTTTAAGCCTGCATTGGGCTCCACACCAGGTGTAGAGCCTACTTAAAAAGAAAAAAAAAAATAGCTTTCAATATTGATCCACTTACCACTCTATTGATTGATCTATGAAAACAAAAAAATATTTTATTGTTAAGTCTCATCACATTTAGATCTCAAAATTATACATACATTAAATATCCAACTCAGTTTAAGAAGAATTTGAATGAGAATATTTAGTTTCTTTACTTAGCAGAACTAGTAGAGTACTATTCAGGTTCTATAGAAAAACAGTAGTTAAATAATGAGATGCTATTTTAATGTACTTCTTACAATAATATTGGTTTTTTACAGATTTTATTTATTCATGAGACACACACAGAGGCAGAGACATAGGCAGAGGGACATAGGCAGAGGGAGAAGCAGGCTCCCTGGGGGAACCCTGACGTAGGGACTCAATCCGAGGATCTGGGCATCACTACCCAAGCCAAAGGCAGACACTCAACCACTGAGCCACCCAGGAACCCCTAATATTAGATTCTATTTCTTAAAGACAGAATGGCTAGAAGTCTTGAGTGAGGGTGCCTGGTATGACCAGTAGAGCGTACAACTTGGTTTCAAGACCATGAGTTCAAGCCTCATGTTGGGTGTGGAGCCTACTGAAAAAATACATACATACCTACATATATACATAAATATAAGATAAAACTAAGAAAAGGAAACAAAATAAATGAGACAGGGAATAACAATTTTAAGTATGTAAACTACATTTAATGACATTTTCCCCTCCAGACACTACAACATTAAAAAATATCACCATTTTGGTGTTAAGGAAAGCAAAGCTCAGATAATTTAAGTAACTCACAGAAGGACACAGCATGAAGCTCTGAATTCAGAACTGTCCCAGAGCCACAGGTTCTCTGAAGCTAGACTTGATTGTGTATTTTCATCCTACATCTTCTAAACTGCTGCCCATCCATGAGTATATTTGCTTGCATTTCTCTTAGGGCGCAACATTATTTATTCTGTTAAATATAGAAATAAAAAACTTAATAAATTTATTTGGCATCATTTTTTCCTATAGTGGAATATTTCACCAAGTCCTTTTACTATGTATAAATAAATTAGAGAATGCAAGTGTATCTTCTGTATTGCAGAGCGATTAAGAGGAAATGTTTCAGGATGTCGGAAGAAGAATGAATGGGTTTGAAAATATCCATCAGGTCACCTTAGACAAGAGTGAACTGAGTTCTTTCAGGGATGACCAACCAAGGAAAAGCTTACATTTACAGTGACAGCTGTTTGGATAGAAAGCCCAAATGTGCTGATCAGGAGTATAGATTCATTTAGTTTTCTGCTAATAAATAATCAATAATGGCTACAAGTTCTCTAGCCCCCACTATGAGTTGGGTCCTCTTTCTGGATGATCTCTGACTCTCACAGCAACCACCTGGGGAAGGCTTTGCTGGCCAAGTGGGCAGTGTGGATGTGCATCCATCTGGCCCCAAGGCCAGTGCTCCTTGTACTAGCTTATCCCTCTGCCACCTTGTGACCACTATCCTGAAGAGCTCGTTATTTATGGAGTACCTCTTAGCTTTGCATTTAATCCTGAGTAATGACAACTACTTTAAAAAGAATGAATATTTTGGTAGAAATTATGTATTGATTATTGTTTTCAGGCCTACATTAACAAGTTAATATGAAACGAGAAGGCATATTGATTAAGATGAGATTTGTTGCTAAATACACACACACACACACACACACACACACTTATCTTTTGTTGAAAAGTGATGAAGAGTATAGTGCCCGACACTTTAAAATATGAGAATTTTGACCAGAAGTTACATTCCCAACAACTGGGTATGGCTTTTATGTAAATAGAGGGATATATTTTATGGATAAGGTAGCATACAAAATATATAAAAATATAGTTTTTCTTTTCATTTGTAGTTTCCAATTCTGACCTTAGTAGATTATGATGTAGAATATAGCAGTCCATTTAGCCAATGGGTTTATTGTTGGCCACCCCTCCTGTCAACCCCTCAAATCCCAGAGTAGTAATTACTCCTATTAAAGGAGAATACAAGTATGAATTAAGCCCATTAGAATTTGAATTTATTTTGTGAGCTTGTGTGGCTCTAAGTAAGAGAAGCACTAAAAGAAATGTTGAGACAGAGTTTGCCTGGATAAAAACAATGCATTTTTTAAAGATCTATTTATTTATATATTGAGAGCGTGAGCATGGGGAGGGGCAGAGGGAGACAGAGTGTCTCAAACAGACTCTGTGCTAAGTGTGGAGCCCCACGTGGGACTCGATCCCACGACCGCGGGATCCTGAGCTGAGCTGAAACCAGGAGTTGACCGCTTGGCTGATGGAGCCACCCAGGCACGCCTGAATAGAAACAATGTTTTTACGCCTGTGACGTAACTTCCACCTAGCTTTGCTTAAAACCTGTTCTGCAGTTTGATTTTGAAGTTTCAAAGGGCAACCAAAAGGGCCAAGGACATTTGGTTTGTTTAGAAAAGAGTAATCCACCAAAGAGAAGTGGAGGGGCAGGGAGACTGGAAAGGATGAAACCCAAGCCCATCCAGGGAAGACACCACAGCAGCAGTAGGGCCTGGCATGGGTGGGCACTCAGCTCCTTCCTGCTGACTAGGCTCCTGGAGGGAAGGGGCCCAGCATGCGGCGTCTACACAGCTCCCTGGGCCTCTGGTACATGACATCAGTAGAGGCACTGTTGTCTATCAGTTTGAGACAGATGGTGCTAAGGGAAAGTAAACAGGCCCTCCCAAACAAGGACAGAGAGAAGAAAGGCCTCTACCATCATAGGATATTCAAAGAAGGCAAAATAAATTACAGATTTTAAAAGCTGAAACAAATCAGAGAGGTACCATTCCCTCACCAGCCTCTGCACCTGCTGTTTTATAGACAATGTGTCAAAATCAGGAATGATTGGTTTGTTGGGTAAAGAACATAGAGCAATCTAACAAGCCCTGAGGCATGCTTTGAAAAAGTAAGATAGAGATTCACAGTATAGGTGGCATAAGGAAAGGCCCTGAGAAGTCCTGCAGAGAAGACCATTACCTTAGGTTGGCTCAGTGTTTCTCCAGTGGGGTTCTGATATAGTGTTTTTTAGACAGTGTCAATTGACATTTCATTCAATTAGTGTTCTGCTGAACACGTGCTGAAAACACAGAATATCTAAAATCTGACATCATTCCTGCACAATCTGACATCCCATTACTGTAGTCTACAGACATATCTGTATTAATTGAGAAACAAATCAGTGAATGGGTTGTGTGTGTTCTGTGCTATAATCTCTTCCAGTATGTTCACCATATCTACATATTAAAATCCCCTGGAAAGCTTTTGAAATATATCAATGTCTAGGCCTCACTCTGACTAGATTGGTTTGGGGTCAGGCTGAGACATCAGCTTTTTCGAAGAGCTCCAGGGCATTTCCAGTGTGCAGTAAGAATGTGAATTGCTGTCTAATGTCTAGGGCTCTGCCTTCAACTGGAGTCAGCTTTAATTAACCTCCTGCTTTAATTTTGTGATGTAAATGTCATGCTCTATTATATTTTTGCTTCAGAGATATTTCACTGAGTAATAAAAGTAAAGGGAGAACAGTTGGCGAAAATTTACTCAAGAAATTAAGTTTGTCATTAATACAAATGATAGGCCATCTGGATAAGCAATAATGTTCTGTTACTAAAGAGTGTTTCCAAGGGGTGCATAATTTTTATTATTAAACCAGTTAGCAACGGCACTTAATGTACAAAGCATGTATTTTAATCAGAGAAGGGTGCACGCTAATTAAACAGTCCTTAACAATTGCTCATTTTCATCTATGAATACTTACCTTCGCTCACATTCAGGCTGCTCGGAGGAATACCCAGAAATTTAGTGGAACCCAATTATGATTCTGATGGATGACGTCAAAAAGTAAAAATGATTGCTTTGCACTGAAGTCGATCATATTCTCAGTTATCAATGCATTGATGCTTCTAGATATGAAAACTAATTTTCCTGTAAACATATTTCACTGTATCTTTCTCTGGTTGTGTCTAATACACACCCACATAGGCACACACCACACAGCAGTTCAGTGAAGCTGAAGGAGGGGTAGGCAGGCTCTGGCCATGAGTGGGGCCACCTATTTTGTGGATGGGATACATTTTTTTTCCATTTTCAACTAGATATCTGACATAGGCTGTTATATTCATATTAGCACCCTTAGCTACATTTCCTGGCAGTGTTGACATTCATGCTACACTGCTTCTTTTACATTTTTTTTCTGTTTTTTTTTTCCTTCTTTCTCTTCTTTTTCTTTCTCTCTTTTTTTTTTTTTTTTCTTTTACATTTTAACTTGGGTTCAAGCAGTGGGTGCTTTGAACAGTATAGGATTAGGGAAAGGCAAACTGTTTTGGTAGAAAAGTGTAATGTACGCATTACTGCAAAATGTTTGAAAACTATTCCACTTTGAACTGTGCATACTCCTCGTGATTTCCTTTACTGCTCAGCATTGCTCTTCTCTTAGAAACACGAAAACATTTCCGTTGCGGAGAGCATCATTGTAATGAAGGCTGCAAGTCAAAAATCCCTCCACAGCCTACTCAGCTTTATACATCCAGCTGGCATTTTCCCTATGGGATTTTAATAAATTACTTCTTCTTTTCCCCTCCAAATACAAAGAACATGATGTACAATAGAAGATTCAGGTGTATTTTTCTGATTGCTCCATGTCACAAAATACTGTCTGATGCCTCAGCTTAAAAAATTGAGGCTCGGTAGAGAAGCTGGATGTTTTATGAGTCATCATGACCAGGAGAGTAAGAAATTGAGTTATTGTATCCAAAACCACAGGCCAAATCCTTTTTATGTTAGCCAAAGTTTGGCAGATTACTTTAGGCCTTCCTGGGGGGGGGGGGGGAGAAGGGAAGAAAAAAGATGTACTCTGACCCCCTCCAGCTCCTTCTAATTTTTCTGTGACTTTCACTACGCTCCCACTTGGTATCACCATTTTCACTGAAACAGCGGATCAATTCGGCAAAGCCAAGACTCAACTCAACTAATATTAGTATTAATATTTTATTAATATTAGTTAAATAATAGCAATTGAAAGCTCTGTTTGTATAATTTTACAAAAAGCCTGAGTCAGTCAGAACAGCCAGGTATATCGGGAGATGCGCAGCTATGAAGCAGTCAAGGGTGAGAGGATTCAGGCAAGTTGTCATGGAAAGTAGTTTCTGCAACTACAGGCCTGCCGTCTATTGTGAATGCAGAGTGATAAGAGAATCCTGTTCAACGTGTTTGAGACATCCACATCTAAGTATTTTCAGTTACTGAAAATAGAGATACATGTCCTGTAATTTGGGTGTTTCTTATACAATAGAGAATCATCCAGGGATGTTCTTGTTTTGGAATACTTCATCAGACAGTAATCTATCAGACAACACACAGTAACAGGCATCTCCTTATTTTTCATGGCTTCGACCTTTATCTCCTGAGCAATTCATTTCTTAAAATATATCACATGTGGGCATATTCTCCAGAACCACTTATAAACCACTTCTTTGGTAGAAGATCGGACTGCTGAGATACAGAATCGACTTATGTCTTCTTAAATGATTTCATATATTTTTTAATATCAAAAAGTTGGAAAAATGACAATTGTATTTATCATATAATTAAGGAGAGTATTTTCCGGCGGTTTCATTCCATAATGGAGTCATTTATTTTCTGTTCATTTACTGAAAATATTTCATCCCTAGTTTTTAACAGCCTTTGATAGCTTTCCTTCATCTTTAGTAACAACATTTCTTCATTATTAGAGGAGTATAACATCTGATTAGATTGGGGAAACATCTCAAAGTATTATTTTTTAAACAAAGTGAAATAAGCTCTTAAAGTCTCCATTTTTCTTGTCTACCAACAGTTTTCAGAAATTTCTGTTTTTCATTTATGACAAAATGAGAGTAATGAGTAAATGTATTACTTTCCTGGTGGGGCTGCTACAGTGAACAGATGCTACACAAGTTTTATGGAAGGGGCTTGTCTTTCCAGAATCACTGCTGGAGATTTATACTCTGGCGAGTAAGCACAGATCTGGGTCGGCTGGTCTCACTCTAGTTTCAGTGGAACAAAGCAAGGGGATGAATGTGCGAGGCTGTATCAGTTACAAGGAAGGAAGGATTTTCCATATGATA
Organism: Canis lupus baileyi; assembly: GCF_048164855.1. Classification (NCBI taxonomy): domain Eukaryota; kingdom Metazoa; phylum Chordata; class Mammalia; order Carnivora; family Canidae; genus Canis; species Canis lupus. The sequence goes on along the minus strand of NC_132854.1, from coordinate 3,827,370 downwards.
TTTAAATAATGAGTTCCGTCTCTCTCTTTGCCAGCTGTAATGTGCAGACTTATTGGTCTGTGTCCATATTCAAACTGTTTTTGCCTTAACAACCACACATGTCAAGTTCAATGTCTTATGTGACATGTTGTCACCGGAGGTGGTTGTAATATTTTTATATCCCGAGAATTGATGGGTGAAAGTGAGGGTTTGTCAAAGAAAGCTTTAACATAAATATGAAGCACTTCCAATTTTACCAGTATCTCAGGGACTCTAGTTGTCAAGGGACAGAGAGCAGTTCTAACAACCACTGGCCAAATCAGACAGAAGGAAGAAACCCAACTTTTATCCTCAATTGTTGACGAGAGCCCAGATATAATTTCCTTTTGGAAAATTTTAAAATACTCAGCTGTATTTTAAACCCCAACTTTGTAAGTTAGTGTTAAAATTATATTTCTTGTCTTTAAATTGAATAATGAGACCGTAAGAAGTCAACAATATCAGGTGAAACTCTTTTCTTTGACTTCTCAAGCGGCACTGTAACAATCTGAATAGACTAATGAATGGGTGTGGAACATTCTTGAGTCAATATGTCACTGACCTGAAATCGTCCCAGAACGAGTGGATTTGCATGGCCATAATTGTTTTCTTTCTCCCCTCCAATAGCTTTGTGTCAACATGACCAATGAGAAGATGCACCACTACATCAATGAAGTACTTTTTCTACACGAGCAAACAGAATGTGTACAAGAGGGAGTTGCCATGGAAACAGCTTATTCTCCTGGTAACCAGGCTGGAGTTTTGGATTTTTTTTTCCAGGTATTCATATAATATAATTAGATACTTTGCAGGATTTAAATATATTGGAGACAAAGAATTTTCTTTCAAGGGGCCTTTATTTGGAGATATCTTTATATATGAGACTTTGCTTTTTTTTTTTTTTCAGAAATTTATTTTTTTCAGAGCTGATTTAGGAGGACAAGTTACCCTTTTCTGAAGGGACATTTGAGGGATTATCAGTTCATTGAAAGGACTAGAAATACCAGATAATTTTGTTATAAAAATATTCAGCATTATTTTTGTCAATAAAACTCTCCTTGGCACAGTTCCAAATCCCCAGTGTACAAAATTAATATTTTATAAGACAATAGTAAGACTAACAAGATCATAGAACAGATTCAGTGAATCTTTTAAATTTTTCTTCAATTTATAATTTGAAATATGGAAAACCATTGATAGATCTGTATATGGACATACAATCTTAGGACATCTGCTAGTGTTGACTCTTAACCTTTATTATCTCTACCGTATAATGCAAGAATCTTTGCCTCGATATCTTTATCATAAAAACAAAAATCTCCTACACAAACAGCAATCCCTCTGTACTAATGTAGAAAGACATGATATACACCTATCAATAATATCTCTACAATGCTTGAACATTGCTTAAGCCTGCTACCTTTCAGCCACTGGAGAGCATAGGATGCAATTTCCTACCCTTTATTTCTATAAATGTAGATTTATATGCTTATTTTACACATTTGCCTAATATGTAAAATATTCTTCTCCTGTTGTCTGCTCGTCAACATTCTTTATTTTAATGACAGAAGAAGCCCTCTTCCTCCAGGAAGCCCTCCTTCATCACGACACACATGGTATATAACTTCTCTATGTAAGGTTTAAAAATGTCTTCACAGCGACGGCAGTATATAGTGAGCTGTGTATGGAAAGTCTCAGACACCTGCTGCCCTCATTCTCGCTTGTGGCTATATCCTTGAATGCTAACCAGTGGCCAGCAGCATGACCTTCTTTCTATCTCTTCAATGGCTATCCTAGAGATCTTGCCATGGAGTGATTATTTCCATAGGAGGACACTCGTCAGTTGGAAATGAGAGTGGGCATTTTTGTGACTACACTTTGATACCCATAAGAATGAAGAGCTATACCAAGTATAGGGTGAAGCTTGGATGTACCTGCAAATATGCATACCAGGGAGGTGTACCCCACAATATAAAGGAAGCTTCTTGTTTCCTTCTTGATTACAGTACCTGCAATCCTCTCCTGCTCACAGACATCTGGATTTTTGCTTAAGCCACATTCATGTTTCAACAAACATGCATTTGTCTTATGTCCATGGAGGAAGGGATCAGATTCTCACCTGACTCTCCACATGTATAGTGCATTTTGGAACTGTTGATCTTCATTGATTTCTGTTGTTGAGGTGAAATGGCATATACTTTGCACAACAACTCCATCTCGCTTAAGCCTTTACTTCTGAAGGAATTGAGAGCCATTTTTTATGACTTCTTTTCCATGTTCTGTTTTCTTCTTCAGACACATCAGCAAGTTTCCAAGTCATAGTTTGACTATCACCATTCTTTCATGGCTTGGTATCAGACATCCAGAAAACATAATACATATGAATTGTAACACTTTTGGAGACAATACAAATTGTAATCCTTTAAAAAATATCTCATTGGTATCCGACTACTCTATCCTTGGAAAATATCCTCTTGCTTTTGGAGTAGAGCAGTTTGGCTATATTGGAAGCAATCACTTCCCTTGTACTATGTGGGGCCTTGACTTTGAGTTACTGAAACACGCACTAAATCTCTAAATTCTAGCCTCCAAAGAGAAGGTCTGTCACTGCCCTGAAACATGAATGCCCATGCAACACCCTTAACTAGTCCATTTACCCCTCCATGCACAGAGCATGTCTGTGCATACTCGAGTGTGTGTGAGAGGAGTGTAAGCGTAATAGCACATGAAGGAGCATTGTGGCACGATACTCAAATGCACAGGTGAAGAAGCAACTTATGCTCTTAAGTATCACCATCTTACTCTTCAGCAAATAGGTTTTACAAATTGAAATGAAGAACCTGATCTTTCGAAACATCCCAAGCATGACCGGTCCTTGCCAACTCCTCATTGACTTTTCTTTTCGGGCTTCTCTCCATCCATTTTGTGTACCTATACTTTTATTTTTGCACCTCTGGGCTCTTTATAGGGTCCCAGGTTATCTGAGTATGTGCCATACAGTGGACTTCCTTCTCCACACCCCCTGACCAATCCACCTCTGTGTTGGTACCACAAGTCTCTGGAGGTGTTAGTGACCTAGGTCTTTTGCTGAGGTGTGTCAGCTTGCTTTTTGTAGGCCTATCCAATTCCTTCCTGGTGCTCCTTTCACCCTTTGCCAGTCCTTCTTCTCCTTCCTTCCCAGGGAGGCTGTCTGTCTGCTCACTCCAGAGATAACCTTCAGTTGCCAAATGTCCTGCAAAGGGCACCCCTTGGTAGGTGAGTGCCCACCGGGTATAGAGCCTTCCCATAGCTGCCACTTTCAACCTTTCTTCTCTATGGGTGGCACTAGAAGTATTCCAACTTTTGCATACCTGAGACAACTGTCTCTGCATTTTCCTTACCATGAGGAAACTCTAAAGGGCTTGAAACAACTAAAATAGTTCAGCCACAAGGAAACAACTTTCTATTGGCCAAATAAATAACATCATGAAAGGCCTGTGATGTCATGGTTTGGTGACCTCGGGTCAGTATAGATCCCTTCACTTCCTGAGAAGAATTATTTTATAGATTCACATCTCCATAAGCATGCTGACTTGATGTGAAGAATTAAGCTATATGACAGAATAAGGTAAAAATAAATAATATAAATTACCTTATTTTCAAAGGTCGATTTGACATGTCAACAGAAGAACTTTCCTAGGGAAGGAAAGATAAACAGCACGACAGTGGGTAAAAGTTATTCATCCGATGTGTAAACCGCGTGGGCACAATGGTGTCCTCTGTGTGCGGGAAGCGAACTGTCAGTGGTTGAGAAGTTCTTTCAAGCAGCGTTTTCCTTCACGTGAGATTAATTTTAAGTGGTTGCTTATGTATGACTTTAGCTTCCGTGTTTGACAGCTATAAACTGTCAGACTTCTAATTTGAATTTTTACAAGTTATGGCTTCCAACTTTATATGTTCCCGGTCTTAATACTGAAATATTATAGTCACTTCTACTTCCTGCTGAATAGGATTTTTCTAGAATTTTTATGACTCAACAGGATTGTAGCTTTGGTTTTTGGATAAGTGACTTGCCCACTGTTAACTATGAAGAGGTCGATACAGGCTAGAGGTCAAGAAAAATTATACTTCTCCTTTTTTTGGCAATTTTATTTTTCTTACTGAAATAAGAATATACTTTTTAATATCTCCAGTGTTTTAATGACCTTAAAACACACTCTTTAATCCGTGTATTCATTATCAACCAATTATTAATCAACCAATACTGTTACAGCCTACGTTATCTCAGAGTTTGGCCAGGTATTAGGGATATGATAGTGAGCAAACATAGATGTGTATTAAAAGTAGATGAATTCATTTTTTTCAGTGCTTATAGGAACATAATGAAAATACAAATGAGCATACCTGCATGATAACAGAACCATCCATTTGAGTGATGGAAGAAACATATTCTCTCTTCTTGATTTTCAGAAGCCATCTGGATTTCTCTCTTTATTGGATGAAGAAAGTCAGATGATTTGGTCAATGGAACCGAATCTTCCCAAAAAGCTACAAAGTCTCCTAGAATCTTCAAACACAAATGCCGTGTATTCCCCCATGAAGGATGGGAACGGGAATGTTGCACTCAGAGATCAGGGTGCGGCGTTCACCACCATGCACTATGCAGGAAGGGTGAGTTGAAAGAGTGGCATGATGTCGCATGCGTCACGATGTTGTCAGGATGAACTTGCAAGTTTTAGATATTTTAGAGTTTCTTATTTTCATGAGTTAAAGTTGGCTGAACAACCAGCACAGTTTTACTTTCCTCAGCTCTTTTATTTTAACCTGAGAAGGACTTCGCATCTTCAGAATGTGGGTGATGAAGCAGGTGGTCAGGGCCTTCCATCATGTTCCCCAGATTCTAATATAACATGAGCAGGAGGGCCGTGGCTTTAATACACACATCTCTGCTCTGAACTCTGGGATCCCTTCATTATCTAAACAAATATTGGTCTTTTGAGTTTGCTTGCCCTCAATGCAGTTTTTAGTATTAAATTATTTTTCTTAAAGCATATCAACCTGAGTAAAGAAAGCTACTCTCAATCTTCTCTCAGCTCCTTAACCAGTTTAGTAAAATATGTTTTCTTTCTTAGGTACCTTCAAGTAGCTCCTCTTACCTGCTTAAAAAATCCTCACACTCTGTAGGCCAGGCTGATATCCCAGGCTCTGAGGTGATGCTGGTCTTTTTAGCCATGGCTTACATGTCACAATCCCCCTACCCCCGCTCCCCCCCCCCACCACCATCAGGTGACACCTCTGTTCAGGGGACTTTTTCTAATCCACTCACTGTTTCTGCATTCCATGCTTCTCTGGGCATCCACTCCTCCTGGTCAAGCTTGAAATACCCTCCTTGCCTTCTTCCCAAGGTCACACTGTATACATCTTTAGATACTCCAATCCAAGTCCCACTTACCCTCAATCCAGGCCCATCTACGTTAACTGTCTTCCACTTTTGAATTCGTGGCCCCTGGTTTTCTCCCATTTGGCACTTAGCGGAAGTCACATACCGGAAGGTGAAACCTCCAATCAGCGTGTTTCAGATCATTCCAGCCAGTGTCCACTGAGACTCTACTAGGTGCCAAACCCAGAGTATTAGAGAAACAGATGAATAAACTGCATTGTTTGCCCTCACATATCTCACTGTCAGCAAATCAGGAAAAGGCAAATTAACATAGTTATGATAGAATTTGCTTATAATAACATTGGTAATATTAACGAAGCTCTATATTACCCTGAAGAAGGAAGCAATCATTTGGCTCCCAACCTAAGTGTGGAAATATATTCTAGTGGAGGTCAAATGTGGGGATGAGATAGAGTTCAGTGAGGATAAAAGGAAGGAGCATTCTGGGGTAGATGTGGAATTTTGAATAGCATGTGCATCCCCCAGGATGCAGTTGCATCGAGCAGAATCCACTATAGCTATTCAAGTGGAAAATAATTTGGTATGGGAAAATAATCCTCACGAGACTCCAAGCTGAACATTCAGAAATAACTCAAAACCACATCACAGGATGGAGTTTCCAACCTAACCATGGCCTCATCTTTGATCCGGAAGCTTCCAGACAAATCGAGAAGCTGCTGCTCTAGGTTCTGACTCTCCGTGGCCACCACCCACTGCTGATATCTTTAAAGGGCCTATACTCTGACACTCAGCATGGAGGAGTCAGGGACACAGTGACTGGGCCTGGGGTTCTCCACTGTGAGAGAAGACGAAGCATCTTCATGATGTGCTTATGAGCCAAAACAGGAGAAGCAGCAGAAGCATGGCCTCCATCACGCCTACCTTTGAATCGTGTGCAATAGTCCCAGATTGGTGGAAGCTAAAGAACAATCAGATGCTAGCTGCAAAGAAGTCTGAGAATCCTCCTGCCTTCGGACGTGTGCAGTGCAGGAAGGCGGCTCTTCCTGAGAGTGCTGTAGTGTCCACCCACTCTAGATATGGGAAATGGTACAAGAAGTACAGTTAAGTCTACAGAGATTGGCTGGAAATAAATCTCAAGAAAGGCTCTTTGGGGCCAAATCATGAATAAATATATATGGACTACTGAGGACCTACTCCTCTTGATTGTGTTAACTCCTTAAATATTTTCAGACAGTGAGGCACAGAGGACACGACATGAAGTGAGACACAGAGGACACGACATAGGGTGGACTCGGGGAGAGGCACAAAGGACACGACATAGGATAGACTCGGGGAGAGAGGAAGGAGGTTCTGGAAACACTCAAGCAAGCACTGAGTTTGGACCGAAGGAGAAGATCGCAGAGTTGGTGTCCTCAAGAGGAGGCTGCAATGCCAATGACGCAATGCCAATGACACAATCTCCAAAGCCAGTGGGAACAGTAGCCTGAAATGACAGGCATATCTCTCCGATGGTCAGATGGTTCTAGTGCCAACCACAAGAGGAAATCCTGGAAAAGAGGCAGTCTGGGAAGAAAGATATTCAGTATAGATATTTTGAATTTGAGGTTTTTAATAGAAACTTCAATAGGATGTGACAAATAAAGAGGTTGGTTGTTTTTAGAAACATAGGCATATTTGTGGAAATGTGTATCTTGATGATTTCACTTAGGAAGAGCATGGAGAAGATGAAGAAAAGGAATAGGAAAGAGAATCATGAAAACCAAGGGAAAAGAAGGAGGAATGTGGTCAGCAGGAGATACACCTGAGTGGAACAGGTAGGCGAGGAGAAGTTATGGTAGCATGGAGCAGTAGGATGAACCGAGCAGTGAATGGCCATGGAGAGGGACTCGGTGCAAGATTTAACACAAATACACACACACACACACACACACACACACTCCTAGAGTGTTGTTAACCCATTAACTGCCTTTACGTATGAGAGATTTAGCCTTTAAAATTTTTTCTAACAGTACCTAATCTTCTAGTCCTGTATTCGAATTTTTAATATTTTCTTCATACTGAGCATTTATTAATTCTTAGGATTTAGTTGAAGTATTGCAATGAGACATAAGTAGTGATTCTAAGTTTTAAGCAAGTTATCTTAAGTCCGTCTCTACCTGACCCGCCTCCTAAGTCTGTTTGTATTGAATCTTGGAGATTTGTTAGATTGTTCAATAAATGCTAATTGCATGAAACTGAATGGGACCAAGCTTTGGGATAATACTTTGTTAATTATTTTATGTTTGCTTCTAAAAATTGTTCTGTAACCACTTAATAGAATTTCAAATTTTTTTTTAAAGAAAAAACTTGGGGAAACAAAAACAATCAGTTTGAATAAATACAGTTATTTTATTGAGCTCTGATAGCGATAAAGCAAAGCAGAGCCAGTCAATTGATTAGCTGCCTCAGAGCCAAACCCCATGGAATTATGAATTTTTCTGTAAAAGTGCCTTTATGTTTTAAGCAGGATTTTCCATAATTGGAGTCAATTTTGTGGTTTTATAAAAATCTTTCATTTAACTGAGATCTACTAATGAGTCTTACCCCAAGGACTCCCTAAGGACTCATTCACATGTTACAGTATAGATTATATGTAATTTGTGGCAATATGTCAAGCCATATGCCTTTCTAATCATCAGATGTAGCTACATATATTTAATTTTGAGCTTTTACATTTTCAAGAAAAGCAGCATATTCTGCATTTTATAAATCCAGAGACAGAGCAACGAGCTAATTGGTTTAGAAACAGCATGCACGATCTATTTTGGACAGTAGTATGAGCATTCCTGAAGGGCCCTTTGGTGATAAAGCTGATCCCAGGGAAGAGCTCAGTGGCTCTAGGGTTCTTGGGTTTCTTTGTGACCTCTTTTTTGGCCAGATGGATGGGCTAGAGTGTCGCTCGGATCACCATTTGCTCTTCTGTGACTGGTTTACCTGGTTTGGCGAGTGAAAACTTACCTCACACGGGCAGGATGATCATTGTGGCTGGTAACAATATTGACATCCAGCCTACCAGTAAAGACTTGCCCCTCTAACAGTTCTACTCTGGCTATGAGACCCCGCTATGCTTCTGAATCTTGTTTGGAGCAGAGGCTCCTAGGTCCTTTTAGAGATGTTTAAGTAACACTATTTGAATTATAGCTGAAGATCTTTCCTAAACACATTTGAATTTTTCATTACTCATAGGAGCCTGGGTGTATTTCCAATCTCCATTACAGAAATATTCTAAAGTAAATGGGAAGAGGCTGTGCATGAAATATTAACAGAGTCTCATTAATGAGCATGGATCTGAATTAAAGAAGGCTGAGGGTTTTTTGTTGTTGTTGTTATTTGTTTTAGCAAATTTTAAATCATATATGGATTAGCTGTTTTAGGAATTGCTCTTGAACCTCTAGTGGTGATTTAAATGATGGATAAGCATTAAATCCAGAAGAGTGTCTAGTTTTATTGGCTTTTAAAATTAAGAATCTTGAAAGAAAGAAGAATTATTATTTGGAAAAAGACATTGGCTCTGAGGAAATTTGAATTTCCATTAAGGTGATTCTGAACTAACTCTAATAGGAAATAGTATTTTGAAGGTCCTAAATTTTAATGTGAGAAAAGTGAATGGATTAGGAGATACTAAAGCAATCTGAAGTAATAAAAATTAAATCAATGAAAATACAGGTCAAAGTAATAGTTATAAAATATATGATACTTGCCTATCTGACCTTTGTAGTCTGCTCATAAGGTCATTGAAAGTTGTTTAGTGCAATAATTTGCTTAAACACAAAGTGATTCTCTTTAGAGCCCAGATGAGTGTCCTGTATGAGTGGCCTGGTTTATACAAATCAAGTTGGTGACATTGTTCTTGCCTGAGATGATGTGTCTGTGTTTCTCTCTCCAAACCCTTAAATATTGCAGTGGGCTGAATGGTAGCCCCCCAGAAAGATATGGCCATGTGCTCACCCCTAGGTCCTGGGAATGGAATCTTATTTGGAAAAAGTGTCTTTGCTTATATAGTTAAATTCAGGATCTCGAGGTTAGGAGATTACCCTGGATTATCTGGGGGACTCTAAATCCAAGGTTATGGGAAGGAAGCAGAGAGAGATTTGGGAGAGAAAAGGAGGCCATGCAAGCATGGAGGCAGGGACGGGAGAGATGCAGCCATGGGCAAGGAGCTTTAGGGCCCCCAGAGGCTAGAAAAGGCAGGAATGCATGTCCCTTCAAGCCTCCAGGAGGGTAAAGATGCTTGATGTCAGAGTTCTGGCCTCCAGAAGAGAATGGAGTGGTTTTAACTCATAAGATTATGTAATTTCTTTACATTTGATTCATTTGAAAGAGCCCCCTACATTTCTCCACCTCTGTTTTTGCTCATGTGGTTCTCTTCACCTGGAATACCCCTTTCCTGTCCTTCCAAACTTTACCCATTTAGGAGCAAGGTCTTGGCCTGATCCAAATTTCATTGATCTCTTCCTTCCCTAATCAATAGCGATGTCTGATGCTGGCATGGCATTTTTTTTATTTACAAAGTTCTTCTGAGACCTTTTGTATGAATGTTGCTATGTCAGTTTTTCAGTTAAGTAAGCCTTGGTGAAGTTCAATGACTCGCCAAAGATTGAACAGCTATGCGTGAGTCTCCTGGGGGTGCCTTAACAAAGTTCTACAAGCTGTGTAATTGAAACAGAAGAAATTTACCCCCACATTTCCAGAGACTAGAATCCAAAATCCAGTGTCAGTAGGTTTGGTCCCTTCAGCAGAGTCTGAGGGAACTCTGTTCCAAGCTTCTCTCTGGCTTCTGGTGGGTGCCAGTGTCAACATTGCTTGACTTGTAGATACAGCTCCCAGTCTCTGCCTCTGTCTTCCCGTGGCCTCCCCTCGTCTTCTTTAAAGGCATCAGGCATTGGATTTAGAGCCCACCCTATCCACTGTGACCTTGTCTTATATAATTACATCTTTGAAAGATCTTATTTCCAAATAAGGTCACATTCTGTGGTTCTGGGTGGACATGAATTTTGAGGGTACACTATTCAACCCACCACAGGGTGGTAGGTCACACTACCCTATTTCGCTTCTCATTTCCAGTACCATGTAGGCCCCCATCTCCATTACAGTGTGTGTGAAATTCTTAAAGTGTTTTTTTGTCTATAGTCCTCAAATCCGTGTGATACTGTAGAGGAGGTCTGCAGGACACATGGGGATTTCATCACCGGGGCTTTGAGCAGGACACTGACCCACAGTTGCTACATCCATAGAGTTTGTAATTCAGGAGAATATAATTGTCAACCTCATAAACTTGTTCTGAGGTCACATATTAGGCAAGAAATCAATGCCCCGAAGATTATTTTGAGGTGTTACATCAAATATGAGTCATAGTTCCCCAATAATAGCTGAAGGTCTTTCCATGTAGGTGCACCACTCTATTTAGCAATATTTTGAACTCATCAATAACAAGTATTGAAGACTAGAAAATATTTCAGGGATCGTCTAATCCACTGGCTATATTTTCAGATGAGAATATTAGGGCCCAGTTGACTTGTGTAAATTAAGTTAGTAATAAAATGTCCTTCATTAGTCAAAAAATACACTTGTTAATTTTTGTATCTTATTAGTGTGCTTGGTGCCTGAAGCAGTACTTTGTAAGTCACATTAGAATATTTATTTTTGTTTATCCTAGTGTAATTAATATCATCACTTCAACAGGTGATAGGGAAAAATGTAACCACCAAAGTTATAGTACGGTATTTTTTCTCTCTTCCTATCATGCTTGAAAAACTTCAGGGGAAAGTCTAGAAATGGAGATATTTTTCTGTGAAAATTATAATACTAGAAGAGAAAATATTTAGATAATGTTTTAACTGATGATAACGTGACATCCTGTTTTCCACTGAATAAACAGGTTGTTTTCATGTTAAGTAGCTCTTCCTAGATCTTAGAGAATTTGTGTAAAAAATTATGTTCTTTATCATTTAGCTTCATGACTAATATTTTAATGGGGCAAAGAGGCATGTGAAATTTTATTGCAGATTTTAGAAGATCCTTTCCATTGTTGTTTGCCTGAAGGAAATGAAAGCATTCTCTGCGATTTATATATTACATTTTCTGAGATGTAATTTTACAACAGATTAAGAATGTATAGCCCTTTTATATAATGTGCTTGTAGATGTGTCTTTCCGTGGGTGGACTTTGATTATTTTCATCAGGATTCCTTTTTCTGTCCCCTAAACTGCATCCCCGCAGATCACGTGGTAATCCCAAACACATAGGCCTTGATCATTAGTGTTCACGTCACTGATTTCCACAGGCCTTTATGAGAACCATATTACTAAAACATCACTGATCAAAGTCATGTGGAGGAAGAATGATATTACTGATTTGTGGCCAGTCTGGAACACATCTGATTTTTTTTTTCTTCTCCTTGAATAAGATCTACCCCTATCATGGGATAAACTAAGTCTGAAATTTTTTGGTTGAGATTGATGCTGTAACTCAGACCTGAGAGGTAAAGCTACTGCAGGAGATTCTAGGTCAGTACCGATGACAGCACACCTCTTGCCTCTTGTCCCTTCAGACATATTTACACGTATGCAGAGGAAATAGTGGCCTGTTCAATTTCCCAATTCTTTCTGTCACTTGTCAACTGATCTTCACCCCAGAGATCTGTGAGGGACACGATGAGCCCAAGAAGACTTGGAGAGTGAACCTTTAAATCAAAAGAAAAAAGGAGATGAACTAATCAATAGGGAGCCTTCCATTTATTTGTCTCTCTTTTCTCCAGGCAGGATCCCAGACTTAACAATGAAAGCTGTCTGGTCTAAGCCAAACAGATACTATTAAAAGGTATTTGACCAAGATAACTTTTTTCTTTTTTTTTTTTCTTTTTTTTTTTTTTTCTGACCAAGATATCTTGACCCACACAGAATGAGCTTCATTTACATCTGTATGTGCTCACCTCTTGGGCAGACTTCTGGAAAAATAAAAATGAACTCAGCAAGGCCCCTGGTCCTCTGTTGCTCATATCAGTTTTGCCTCTGGCGTAAATTTCTGTAGGAGACCTGATAAATGTTTCCTTATCCAGGGGTTTGTCTGGAATAGAAAATGCAGGCTCTCATTCAGGGCATCTCACTGTTTCTTCGGGGATTTAATAGGTTCTGTTATCTTCATGGATCCACAGAAAATTGTAAATAAGGAACTGTAGGTTTCTTGAAATATTAATATCTTATTGTTAGTTGATTGGGTTGTTGGTTTTTTTTTTTCCCCCTTAAAAGGAACCAATGAGGCATATTCATAAGTTTCAGGTATGGCAATTTCAAGGCAATGTCTATATTCAGATGCTAGATAAGAATCCTTAACAATAATGCTGTGTGCTCCTAACTTTCTTTGTTTATTAGTATTTATTACATAAAGCGAATCAGAATGAAAGCAAGCAGTACTGTTAGAATCACTTAATGGAAAAGTAAAAAAGTAGAAGTCTCTACTTATAAATATGGATGGCTATAGAGAGATCAATTCACCACTACACACAAAATTGAGACTCTTGTCAGCAAACCTCAGATAGAAAGTTGAAACCACTTGTGAAAAGTTATCAGACCCATTTATATTTGCTTGAAGATGATCTTTCATTTCTTTTCCTATAATCCATTCTTTATGTACATTCTGATGTGATGTATTATATTCAAGAATATATTCCAAAGTTTGGAGTTTTTATCACCCGGTAATCCCAACCATCTCTTTTCGAGAAATTATATTTTGCATCACATGAATAACATGGTAGAGAAAGGGATTATAAATTTGGCTGATAAGTGAATTTACTTCCATTCCATAAATATCGATGCTTCCCAGGAGAGTATTTTATATCTCCTGCGAGGACTTTATATACCCTCAAAATTCAGTTTCCAACATGACATGACTCCTGAAACTCCAGTCTATTTGTTCTGTGGGCTTCACGCCTGCATATATGCTTGTTAAGATCTCTCCTTGGCTGGCATCTTCAGCTCAGCAGATCCAGAAGCCAACTGCACTCAATTCCCAAACCACCTCCCACGCTCTCCTCTCCCTCTCAACCCACTTCAAAAAAGTAAAGCAGTAAAACTGATTTCCCGTATTTGTCCCACTTTTCAATTCATGGTAAAATCAGAAACCCAGTTAATTGCCAAAATCAGAACCCTAGTTAATAGCCAAATACCAGTCGATTGCCAGATACCAAACAGCCATCCAAACTTCTTAATCCAAGTGCTTCCTTCTTGTTCACGGCCCGTCGCTCACGCAGGAGCCGCTGGATGGCACCTGGCAGGAGAGGCTCTGGTTACCAATAAAGGGATGAATGGATGGTTTTACTTAAAAGTGTATGAACTTCCCCTGCTCCATTTATCTTTTTGTTTCTCCAGCAACACAGTTCAAAGGTAGAGGTAGTTATTCTTATTCTACTTGGTAATAACAGACGCGCTCGTGGCCGTGACGGCTGCTTTCCTCATCGGCTGTTCACAAACCCACTCTTTGAAGCAGGGTTGCCACTAACTCTAGGTCTCCCTGGTGGAAGAATGCACTTCCCTTTCCCTTTTAAAGACCGGATCTTCCAGACCATTTTAACACGCTTGTTCTTCGTGGACCTGGTAGTTGAACAAGCACAACTCGGGGGATGTAATCAGATTCAGTTTTATTTTTGGCTCACACCGCTTTTTCAAATATGTTCAGCAGAGACAGTCCTTTCCTTGGAACCAAATAAAAACCCAGGCAACTCCAGTGATATTTCTGGTCTCCGTCCAGTAATAGGACGTCCTTCACTTGCTTTCATTGGCACGCAGGGACTCGGTTCAGTGGTGAAGAACTAGTCCTTTTAAATAATCATAATTACAAATGTACCTGGAAGGTGAGCTCCCTCCTGCCTCCACTGCAGAGGAGGCCCTCTTCAGTGACCTTAGGAGTCCTGTTTTCTCTCTTTTCTTGAGCTGTGTGGTCTTATGCCCTCGCAGCGGTTGCCCAAGAAGGATGCCTTTTGGCGTTCAGGGCTCACCCTGCCTGGGTGCTTCCGTGCATTCCTGTGATGCCCCACCCGCTCCTGCCGGGGGGGTGGTGCTGATGCTTTGGGCTGGCTGCTCCCCCACAGCCCTGGTCTCTGGACTTCATCCACACAGAGTCTCCACACTGGGCTCTGTGACCACCAGCCCCAGCTCACATCCTCTTGGCCAGGATGTAGCATCACTCGGGTTTGTGGAGCACATCAGGGAAACTTTGCCATGTCCTTTGTAGTTCATCACAAACATTGTGTTCTGTGCTCTCCACTTTGAAGAGCAGACAAGGAGAGTTCATCCCACTACAGCAGGGACTGTTCCTCCCCACCTCCCCCCATCACCTGCCCACTTATGTTTTTGTGCTGCTTGGTGGAGTCAAACACCAGCTTGCAATGTATTCCTAAGTGATGGAGCAATGTCAATGTTGGATCCTAAGAGGGGTCCCATGAAACCCCCTCCCACTTGACCTAGGGGACGAGAGGGAGAAGCTGTGTAAAAGCATTTATGGCCATATTTTCATGCTCTATAAAGCAACTGCTATTGTGTACTCACACTAGGTATGAGAGCAATAGATCCATAGAGGTAGACATTGAAATATAAATCAATTACAATAGATAGATGGATAGACAGATGATAGGTAGATAACAGATAGATGATAGATAGATGATAGATAGATAGATAGATAGATAGATAGATAGATAGATAGATAGATAGAGATAATAGATAAGTAGATAGATAGATAGATGATAAATAGAGTAAACACACAGAGAGATAAACACACAGAGACAAATCAAATACCCACGCTGCCAGAAACCCATGAAAGCTATCTCCACCGTGATCTGGGGTATCCTAAAATGCCTGAACTGTCATTAAACATGGCTCCCTTACAGAAACGTTAGCTTGGAGCACTTCAACTGTGTGGAAATATGGATTCCCATATCAGAAACACATTGTTTATGTGATAATATAACCAACAGTTTGGTTTGTCCTTAACTTACTGATGGGTGAGGTAGCATGAGGGCGTTGCTGAAACCCCCCTCATCCTACTGGGGTATTTTATATGTAGACATGGATAGTCTCTAGATAAGCTGGATGAGCATGAGAGCAAAGGGTGATTAAGGTATTTGCAGTGTGAGCCATGAATCTCTGAGTGAGGCCATAAAAGGCGCCCCGGGGAATATTGCACTGGGGTTTGGCACTTGGGTGTTTCTCTGTTCCCTTCCTGATTCAGCCCCAAATAAGGATGGAGGGTCGTCAATCATATTCATGTTTCCAGCCTTCAGTGCAGTGCTCTGCTGGCTGTCATCTCTTCCCCTTCTAGCTTGTGAGGCTGCGCATCCAGGCCCGAGTGATGAGACCCATTCTGCTCGCTCCACAGGAATCATTTTCTGGGCACAGATGAGATCTCCGATCACACTCACTCTTTCTAGAATGACTGGTTCCTGTTGCTTTGTCTGCCGTCCCCATTAGCTCCTTCTGGCCCTGCATCGTTGTGTTTGTTTTCCTTTTTACCTTCAAGAGCTTCCTTTTCTGGCTTCAGGTGTATTGAACAGTGGTGAGTGTGGTCTCTCTCCCTGCCCTTTACTGAGACTGGAATAGATAAAGCAAGCAACTGGGAATGGTTGAGGTCAGGCAGGGTGCAGTCTGCAAAGGAGGCTGTGCCAAATTTTCGGGAGGAGGAAAGGAGTACAGAGAATAGGTTCCACAGGGAAAGTTGAGACAGACAAGAGACATTGAGGTGACCCAGAGATGTGGCCCCGTGGAACACCCACCTCTTCTGAGGCTGGAGAAAGGAAGGGAAGTGGAGGTGGCCCTGGACCCTGTGGCCAAGGGCAGTGCCCCACCCCACCAGGGCTCTGGGGTGAGGATGGAACCCATGTGTGGGGAGAGAAGAGTCTCCAAGGGTCCTACCCTATGGTCTTCTGCCTGTGGCCCCCGCTGCAGCCCCGCTGGACAGCTGGGACTGAGCACCGCCAGGCAGACAAGGGCAGGGACCCTCCACGAGTAGATGGTGCATGTAAACAGGACAAGGCATCGCTAAGCACGATGTGTGGCCAGCCCTTTTTTTTTTTCTTAAGATGTGCATAGACAAGGATAGATTTGATAGATGATACATAGATGAATATTGGCTGTCTCTGAGAAAAGGAATTACAAGTAATTTTTACTTCATTATTTTTATGGTTTTCCCAATTTTATGAATATACGTGTATTATATTTTATAAGGTGACTATAAAAAGACTTACCCTAGCTATTTTACCTGATTATTTTTTTCTAGATGTAGTCTTTGAACCCTGTCAATGTCCTCAATCTGATGAAGATTCTATGTAGTAACCTTGGCTATTAGCCACATCAGAGGCAATTTGAAAGTCTAAGTAGGTGATACCCACTTGTGCCCGTTTACTGTGTTCATATGTATCCTGTTCCTGTTACCTTAAAATAATTGTCTGTGTTGTGGGCTATGCTGGCAAAATCACCAAACTTGAGTATGAACTGGCCCTGGTGAACTTGACATGAAATGAATAAGAAACCGACTTTCAGAGAAACCAATGACGTCATGCCTGTAGCTGATGATCACAGTCTACATCCCATAACTGTGTTTTCAGTTGATGGGTGGAAATGAGAATAAGAACTCTTCTTTATAACCCTGAGTCCATTTCCCCTTCTACTGCAGCACATTTTTACTTGTTTTTTATTTCCCCAAACTGCCAGCACTGTTTATGGCTTACCTAGGGTACCATGGCAATCAGGGTTGCTTGAAAAATACTGGGTTCTATTGCTACTGTCTCAGACAAAAATATTTGAAAATCCTTTCTGAACAGCTTTTTAGAAATACTATCCTAAGGAAAAAAAGGCTGGCCATAAGTATGATTATAGTGTTGTCTCATTTTTAACTTCTCAGCCACTTTTAGATATGCCAATATCTACTCTAGTCACTGTGCTATATCTAAAAAGCCCGGGACACAGTTCTCTGCAAACTTATTCCCTGGGTTTCCTTATGCTCGCTGCCTGCGCCCCATGGGAGGACAGAGTTCGAAGAGCAGCTTACGCCACTGGTCCCTGGAGCCAGGATTCTCATCCTTGCATAAACACCAGGATCAACTGGGGAGAAGGTTAAAAATGCAGATTCTTTGGTTCTGCTCCCATCAGTGATGATTCAAGAGGGCTGGGGGAGTCTAAAGTGTGTGCATGTTTATTAAGCCCCAGAGAATGCTCTCCTGTGGGTAACTTATGACACCTGTTTCTAGAAACACTGGAGGTATTAGTACACAATAGGTGCTCAGTTGAGCACAACCATGCATTGCCTCCTGCAATGTGCCAGGCTCCCGCGGGGAGAACACAAAACAGGTGCTAGAGCACACAGAGCCCAGCTCCAGCAGATCTTCCTTGCCAAGGGGCAGTGAGCCAACTGCTCTTGCCTTCCACTCAGAGACTGGAAAGCCAGTGACGACCAGGGAGTGCTCCCACCTCTGGCTTCCGTTTCCTTAGTGATCAGCCAAGCCTGAGCTCAAGGAGGAGAATACCTGTGGTTGGCATTTCGTAGCTTTTCTTTGTGGACCCCAGAAACGAGGCAGCTTGATAAAGTATGATTCATAGTCCCGGTGAGAGCTTGACTCTCCCTTTTACATATAGAGCCAACATAATTTATCTTTTGATCATGTGTATGACGGTCCCAGAGTGTTCCAGCAAGGACTTTCCGGAAAGCAGCACATGGCACCTGCTCCCTGGTTCACACCACACTCCTCCACGGGCCCCCAATGCCTGAGCATTGCTAACTGCTCAAACACAAGCTAAATGCTAAGTTTCCTTTGGAGTCCTTTCATGGAACAGTCTCATTCCGAAGGAATCTTTGAATGTGGAGACAGCTTCCTTAAACATTGGTATTGGGCTGGATGCATATAAATGTCTCCATTACATGCATGAGGGACGCTGCCACTTAACACATGAATCCTGTCTTCTAGGCCTTAAGAGGAAAAGAAAATAAAGTCTGAGGTCCAGTTATGTAAAGACAGAGGGGAGAAAGTAAAGAAGTATTTAAAAGCCCAGACTGGCCTCTATCTTTTGCTGCTTTCATGTTTTTCTCCTTTCATCCCTGAATAATAAACCAGCAAGGACAGGCAAGGCAGGGCAGCAAGAGAGCCGACCCAAGTGACCTAGAAAGGCCTCTGCCTCCCACCTTCTCTTTGCAGCTTTCACAATGCCTATCCACCGGTCTGTGGGTTGGTCCCTCCTACTCAGGGGCACAGCTGAGAGGACAGACCTTGCTCTGTCGTGACAGCACAGACTCTCAAAGTCATGTGGAGATCCTTAGAGATGTCCTATCAAGAGGGCGCTCTAGTAGAAATCATGCGTGATTTCTAGGGTAGATGGAGTCTGACCTTGGGTGTTTGCCTTGCATAGAAATTTCTCTGTCCATTCCACCATGATTTGAGGCTCACCTCCCTTCGGATGCATGGGAACCAGGGCCATTTGTCACACGGTTTTGTGACTTCTTTGGTTTCTTTTCTCTGCTGTTGTTGCCTCTTTGGCCTCCTAGAGGCAGTTGCTATCGGCAAGGTCCCGAGCCACGGTGGAGATGGTGGCGACCTTCATGTGCTGACTCCCCCCAGAAGACTTGCTTTGTTTGGAAGCAATTCCTTTGTAGAGTGACACATAACTTCTGACTGATGATACTACAGGATGGGCAGCCCTATTGGCAGCCTCAAAACAGAGGACATAGAAGACTCCATGAATCCTTCTCAGGTCAGTGGTGTAAACAAGTTCTGGAGCAGGTCAGAGAAGAGGGTAGAGGTGAGCCTGAGAAGTAGGTATAGGGGCGTTAACTAGAAAACCAGGTGCTGGGCAGAGCTAAGTGTTAACCATCTTGTTTTTGACCTTCAAAATCACCTTGAGAGAAGCAGACAGACAGAGGTAGAGAGAGAAAGCAAGGTTGGCGCTGCCTTCTATGTTCTGTAGACAAGACGGCACAGCATGTTGACCTGGTTGACCAGCCGGTGCCATGCCTAGTGGGAGCTGGAACTCAGAAGGCATGCTGCCCTGCCAGGCTGGTGCTTTCTCCACCAGCAGCTGGAGACCTTCCCCCACCCCCTACACTACCCCATGCTGGGTCTGAAAACCAGACTGGGCCTTGGCAGCTGGAGCCATGAGATTTGCCAAAAGGAAAGGCAGGATGGATGTCAAGGGAGGGATTTGTCTGCCGAGTGGACAAATAAAGTGAGGAGGAAGGTTGAGTGGAAAGGTGCCCCATGTGTGACAATCCTGTTGGGCGAAGTGGATGTCTTTGTATAGGTGGTGAAGGTTTATGGGGGGATCTGATGGGATTGCTCATTGACTTTAGTGCTTTTCTCTTCCATCTTTTTCTCGTAATTAACTTTGTGCTCTTGCATTCTTTTAGGATAAAAAAGCACACGTGTGCTACTGTAGTCTCCATTATGTTTTTTTTTTGTTTTGTTTTGTTTTGTTTTTTGCTGTAGCCACCTCATTTTCTGTAATTTTTTTAAAGCAAAAACAAAACAACCCTTTAGTTACATGTATTAAAATATAGTTTTTCTTTTAGGGCATGCAATTTTGAAATAGATAGGCATACTTCATATTTTTGTGCTGAGTTTCTGAATTTGTATTACACCCCTAGCTCTCTGCTGTAGCAGGAGGTGTCAGAGGAAGCTGAGTAGGGGGCCAGGACTTTCACCATCACCCAGAGGTAACCAGGCCACAGCTTCCTTCTCCCCAAACTCCCTCAGTGGGGGCCACGTAGGAAGCAGTGAAGAAGCATGCCAGCCCCTTCCACCTGTTCACCCCACAGCCAGGGAGATAGGACGAGGGATGCAGGAGACCAGAACACTTCTCTGCCCAGCAGTGACTAGAGCACCTTCCTGATAGGACATCTCTAAGGATCTCCGCAAGGATATAGAAAAACTCCACAGCACTGCTGACCAACAGGACCCACTCATTTACAGAACACTTAAACCAATGAAAGCAGAGTATGTATGCTTCTTAAGTACCAACAGAACATGTATTTAAAAAGGCCATGTGCTGTGCTGTAAATCAAAACAAAAGAAGTGAAGGAGCACCTGGGTGGCTCAGTGGTTGAGCATCTACCTTTGGCTCAGGGCATGATCCTGGGGTCCTGGGATGGAGTGCTACATCAAGATCCCCACGGGGAGCCTATTCTCCCTCTGCCTATGTCTCTGCCTCTCTCTGTGTGTCTCTCATGAATGAATAATTAAATCTTAAAAAAAAAAAACTGAGAAAGTTCAGAAAGTTTAGAATTCTATAGAGTGGGCTTACCGCCCCCCAATGCAACCAAACTTAAAAATCAATACTAGAAAAATAGCAGGAGGATTTCCACAAATATTTTGGAACTAAATAATGCCCTTCTATATAATTCATGGATCAAAAAGGAAGTCTCAAGGTAATTAAAAAGATAGGTTGAACTGAATGAAAATGAAAATGCAACATACTGAATTTGTCAGACATAGCTAAAACAGTGCAGAGAGGAAAATTTATATCACTAAATGCATGTGATAGAAAAGAGAAAAGTCTCAGCTGATGATCTGAGCTCCTATCTGAAGAACCTAGAAAAATGAGAGCAAAATAAAGCCAAAGCAAGCAAACAGAAGGCAGTAACAAAACAGGAATCAGTGAAGTTGAAAGAAGTAGAGAAAATCAATGAAACAAGGAACTAGTTGTTTGAAGATAACAAAGAAATGACAAACACGTAGAAAAAATGACGAAGAAAAAAGAGAAAAGACACAAACTGCAATATATTTGGAATAAAACAGTATCATCACAACCCCTGGGGACATTGGAGGCAATACTATACTCAACTATAACAGACAACAGCTTCAATGAAATGGACCAATTCCTCAAAAAACACAAACAGCCTCAATTCACCCAGTGAAATATATCACTGAATATCTCTATAACCATCAAGGAAATGAATTTAGAGTTTAAATGTCCCCAACAAGAATGTCCTAGTCCCCAATGGTTTCACTGGAGAATTCTATCAAATGTCTAAAGGAAAATTAACATTAAATTTACAAAGTCTTATCTAGAAAATAGAAAAGAGAACACTTCTCAATTCATTTCATGAAGCTAGTATTACCCGGTACGAAAACCACAGTGCACACATAAACACACACACACACACACACACACACACACACACACAGCTGAACATCACTATCCTTCCTGAATGAAGATGCAAAAAGACTTTTACAATAAGCAACTATAATTTCACAATATGTAAAAGGAATTATTCACCATGAATAATTTTTCTGGAGATGCAAAGCTGGTACGAAGTTTTAAAATCAGTCAAGATAATCAACCATGTTAACAGACTAAACAGAAAAGTCACATGATGCAGAAAAAGCATTTGATAATTCAACATTCATTCATGATAAAAACACTGAGAGAAATAAGGTTAGAGGTACATTCTCAATTTGATAAAGAACATCTACAAGAATCCTACCATTAATATAAAATTTAATAGTGAGGGGAGCCCGGGTGGCTCAGCGGTTTAGCGCTGCCTTCAGCCCGGGGCGTGATCCTGGAGACCCAGGATCAAGTCCCACATCGGGCTCCCCGCGAGGAGCCTTCTTTTCCCTCTGCCTGTGTCTCTGCCTCTCCCTCTCTCCTTGTGTCTCTCATGAATAAATAAATAAAATCTATTTAAAAAATTTAATAGTGAAAGACTGAGTTTTTCCTCATAAGATCAGAAAGAAGGCGAGGATGTCTTTCCTCACCATTGTTATTAAACATAATTCTAGAAGTTCTAGGAAATGCAATAAGGTAAGAAATGAAATTAAAGGCAGAAATATTGGAAAGGAAGGAATAAATCGATCCTTTTGTAGATGATGTGATTGTCTATGTGTAAAATCCTGAGGAATCTACTAAAAAATGTAAAGGGAAAAAGCCTCATAGGACTAATAAGTGAGTTCAGCAAGGTCACAGGATACAACAAATGTAAAATAATCAACTGTATTTCTATATACTAGTAATGGGCACCAAAATTAAAAATACGATAACATTTACAATCAATCATAAGAAATGCAAGTAGGTGTAAATCTAAGAAAACATGTTAAGGATCTATATGCTGAAACCCGCAAAACCATGATGAAAGAAACCAGAGAGCTGCATAGGAGACATGTGATGTTCATGGGTTAGAACACAGCATGGTCAATAGTCTTAGTCTTAGTACGCTGGCAATCAGCGTAGTAATACTTCTCTGCAATTGCTACCCAGGTTTAATCCAATTCCTATCAAAATCATAGCAAAAAAATTTGTTTAGATAGAGATCTATAGATAGATAACATTGCTCTAAAATTTAGATGCGTTGTGAATAAATTGGAATAGTTAAAACAATGTTTTAAAGATTTAGTGAGAGAGAGCAGGGGAAGGGCAGAAGGAGAGAGAGAATCTTAAGCAGACCTCCAGCTGAGTGCGGAGCCCAAAGTAAGGCTCAGTCTCACGACTCCGAGAGCATGACCTGAGCCAAAACCAAGAGTCAGATGCTGACCTGACTGAGCCTCCCAGGCACCCCAAAATAATTTTTATAAAGAAGAATAATGTGGGAAGAATTCATCAATTTAATTTAATGCCTTATTATAAAGCTTCAGTAATCAAGACATAGGGAAGGGGTAGACATCTAGATCCATGGAACAGAGTAAAGAGCCCAGAAGCAGACTCATGCCAATATGTTCAGCTGATCTCGGGGAGGTGAGTGTGTCCAGAAACTAGCAGCATGTGGGATCTGTGCACTCAGGTGAATGTCCTGCATCTCCACTGCATTGATGTTAATTCTCTGGTTGTGGTTGTTCTGCAGGATGTTACCATTGGAGGGACCTGGGTAAAGGGTCCACAGGATCTATTGGTATTATTTCTTACAACTGCAACTGAATCCGCAATGATCTCAAAATCAAAAGCTTAATTCGGAAATAGTTTAAGGTGATGGTGGCAGGTTATATGTAGACATAATAAATGGGCATGAGTGGATATCATTTACGTAGATTTTGAAATTGCCTTTGACAAGGCCAATATTAAACTTCATTGGCTTGAAGAAATTGTCATGGTTAAAAGACAAAATTTGGAATCAGATTTATTTTATCTAAAAAATGAAAGAAAATTAAAAATCCACACCTATGTGTTTGGCATATGTGTGTATTTCTTGGCTCCATCTACTGAAAACTATAAACATTGATAAGCCCATCTATAATGTGCCATTGTGCACCTTTTAGGGTCCAGGAGGGGAGTGTCACTCATTTTGATTTTCCCCTCAAGTATGCAAGGACGTCTTGAGGAAATACTTCATTCCAGATTTGGGACCAGGAAAAAATATTCTTTAGAACCGTGTGTTAATGGGATCCCTGGGTGGCGCAGCGGTTTGGCGCCTGCCTTTGGCCCAGGGCGCGATCCTGGAGACCCGGGATTGAATCCCACATTGGGCTCCTGGTGCATGGAGCCTGCTTCTCCCTCTGCCTGTGTCTCTGCCTCTCTCTCTGTTTCTCTCTCTCTCTCTCTCTCTCTCTGTGACTATCATAAATTAAAAAAAAAAAAAAGAACCGTGTTAAGATTCCGCTTATGCCAATTTTCTATAACATGTTCTCAGTCATTTGCATTATTATATCATGATGATACAATACCTAACTACTATGAGCAGTCTCTGAAACTTGGGTTAAGCTGTGAACTCAAATCCTGTCTTATCTTACGAGTAGGGCCAGAGGCTCTCAGACCTGGAGCACCATTCAGAATATTATTTAACACATGACATAGAGCTCTAGCAGTTTTCCCATTTTGACAAAAATAATTAAGCTCACATGCTTCAAGATTTGTTAATTTTATACAAAATAGAAACTTATGCTAAACTCTATGCTTCCTACAAGCATCAAACTGCCCGAGTTGAGCATTTGCACTTGTATGTGTGTGCTAGATATTGTTTTCTAGGTCACCTGACCAACTAGAGGCTCCCACTGGGAAGTTCTGGACTTCTGTTGTAATGGGAAACTTTTAGCTCTTTCTCCGTATAGCCTGATGCAGGTGCCATTCATGAGACCTTTCCAAAGCAGGATATAAAAAGCACAATATCCAAAGCATGATTTTGTGATAATGAAAGACTCATCAGCTCAGTCTTCAATGACATGATAGCACAACATTTTGCTGTATTTGGTCATAATGTAACAAAACGTTTTTGTTCATTTCATCAAATTTATTAAATGGGCCTAATGGACAGGCTCTCTGCTAGTTGCTGAGGGGAGATGGAGCTGAATGGTTTGTAGTTGCTGCACTCAAGGTGTGGCAGGAATTTTACTGCAGGATTTAGCAATGACCAGTACAAAATGAGGCTGTAACAGGAGCAAAGACGGACATGGAATGTTTTTAGAGAAAATCAGAGTCCAATTTGAGTGTGTGTGTTTAATTCAGAACCATGTTTTCATGTTTTCTTCATTGTTTTTAAAGATATATTTTTAAGTAGTCTCTGCACACAATAAGGGGCTCGAATTCAACAGCCGCAACATCGAGTGTCATGCCCTGCCGACTGAGCAAACCCTGTGTTTTCATTTTAAAGACTTCAGGTTACTGTTTAAATGATCCAGAAGGACTCTTTTAATAGAAAGACCACTCACTGAATTTCTCAAATTGAAATCATGCCTTCCTCCCCAGATCTGGCGGAGTCCTCCTGCCTGGTTTAGTGAGTCTTCTGTGTGGGCTAGGGTCCTTGAGAATAAAAGGAAGCTGCATGAGTGTGAGTCACCACCATTTTCTCTTAAACTCACAGTCAGAGGTGGACTTGGAAAATTAGAACAAGAGAGGTGTCCCTGTTTGATGTGCAGAAAGGGAGCACCCAGATGGGAGCTTCGAACTCTTGGGTGACGTGAACTCTGAAACGCCTCCCTAGTGAATCATTGAAAATGTCCTCTGAGTCAAATTATTATTTAAAGGAAATTATTTTTGTGGCCATGTTTAAACATTGGTAACCGTGCTGTTTTCCCTCATTATAGGTAATGTACGAAATTGTTGGAGCAATTGAGAAAAATAAAGACTCCCTCTCACAAAATCTTCTATTTGTCATGAAAAGTAAGTTTTTCCCCCTATCCTTAAAATGCCACGCATTCCTTTTTTTCTCCATCTCTGAACATTGTCCTCTGTAATATGCCACTAGCTACAGGGTAATTGAAATATCTTTTACATTCTAAAGCCCAGAATAATAAAGAATGGATCTTTCCACACTGTACATTGGCTACAATTTAATTTGAAGTCTAGTAGAAACCATAATTTAACTAAGCTTTTAGCAGATAGAAATATAAAATACCTTTACCACTCTAGTGGTATGAATATAAAAGAGCTCTTTTGTGAAAACTAATGAAGATTAATACAGCTTCCAAAATTATTTAGGCCAGAGCAGAGTGAATTTCATTACTGAAGATCAAGTCTGGAGCACACCTAAGGGTGGTATTTTATTCTTATGTACTTTCAGTTATAAAGAATTAATGCCCACGAAGTAGAGGGAGTACACAAATTTAATATGTACAGGCACACATGCATATATGTATCAATACAAATTTATAGGCTCCATCTACTTAGTGAATCTTAGCCCTTTATATACCTGCATCTGTTTCTATGCAAGGCTTATATATGGTGCATTTTTATGTATCAATATGTATACTTTTTATCTACTCTAGTCATTATTTTCTTGATAGCTTTCCACAGCCCTTGGTTCTAATTTTCCTGACAACCTTTTTAATGAATTAAAATGTATCTTTTGTGCTTTAAGTTGCTCTACTTGAGCTGAGTCATCTCTCTTTCCTGGAGGAAAAAAAGCCTATGCTAGTCTTTCATGAGATAGTTGGACTCCTCTGAGCTAGGAATAAGACATACATATCACTGCTGGCTTGAGGACTGTACTTTTTACCTTTAATCAAGCAGCACAGATGAAATAGATTGTTTTTCACAGGGAATTACTCAGCTTGTTTCCCAGAACTTCCAGTGATTGAGTTCTGTTAAAACTGAGACAAAAAAAAAAAAAAAAAAAAAAAAAAAACTGAGACTAGTGGGAGGAGCATGGGATGGGGAATAATATCGTGTAGAAGAAAAGAACTGAAATAATTGACACTGTTCATTATCATTGGAAATATATTCCTTCTCCTTTTCAATTATTTGACCTTCCAATTATAATGTACTGCCATCTAAGTCATATCTTTTTTGAAGATCTAATATATAGCATATTTTTGAAGTTGGTGCAATGCCTTTTTCTTTATTTTTGTATTTCAGGTGATAGAATATATATTCAGAAAGAGAATGTGATGGCGAGTGATATTGTGATTCTCCATTATCTTAACTGAGTCCTTATATTTTAAAGTCATTCTTTTGTGTACACTTGTTATTAAGTTCCAAGAGAACACAAATTAGTCCCCTGTTTTATTCTAAATAGTTTTGGCATCTGGGATGCCTGGGTGACTCAGCGATTGAGCATCTGCCTTTGGCTCAGGGGATGATCCCGGGGTTCCAGAATCCTGCCCCACATCAGGCTCCCTGCAGGGATCCTGCTTCTCCCTCTGCCTGTGTCTCCGCCTCTCTGTCTCTTGTGAATAAATAAATAAAAATCTTTAAAAAATAAATAAATACTTTTGGCATCTGAACAAGTGGACAAAATTTACAATGCATTTGTATATGTTTATACTGGAAGTGGCAGGTGTTTTCCATAAAGGACCAGGGAATAAACACTTCAGGCTTTGCAAGCCATAAGGTCTCTGTTGCAACTTCCCTAGTCTGCTGTTATAATGAGAGAGCAGCTGTAGACAGTACAAATGGACATGGCTGTATTCCAATAAAATTTTATTTACAGAAACAAGCAGTAGGCTGGATTTGATCCACGGGCCATAGTCGCTCACCCATTCTATCGTATTGGAAAAAGATGAGTGGTTGCGGTAGTATTTTATGAATCTGTGAAATGTTTTGATGCTGTAAACAGTTGTTAAAAGTGAGTATGATTTATAGATAATAATAAATTTTTATTTTTGAGTACCTTGCTAGGTACTTTGTTTATAGTATCCAATTCAATCTTCACATTATCAAAAAGCTCCCAGTTGAGGAAGGTGGTAGGGTCTATTGTGGGATCTGAACAGATATCCCTTTGTCTGTGGGACACCAGGCCAAGTGGAGGCAGGTAGCATGGAGACACAGCTCATGCAGAAATGCAGTGAGTGCTCTCATCTATGCCTGAAACGGGAAATAAAGTCTACTTGACTCAGAAAGGCAA
This sequence comes from Canis lupus baileyi, assembly GCF_048164855.1. NCBI lineage: Eukaryota > Metazoa > Chordata > Mammalia > Carnivora > Canidae > Canis > Canis lupus. Next base: position 3,799,691 of record NC_132854.1, on the reverse strand, counting down.
AAGAGTAAAATCCAGAGTATTAAGTCTTTTTATAAAAATAAGCATATTTAAGATTTACTGTCAATAATGTTAACAGCTCTTGAGTCTTGTCTCCGAGTACCTCTACATATCTGCTCATAAACTGTGCACCTAAGTTAGTCTCCCAATTTACTGGCAGGGAGATACTTGATGCAATGTTTATAGAACCCCCCGCAGGGGATGCTTTCCATTTCCACATAAACATAACTGTTTATGTTGAAATGATTTCAGGTTTAAAGTTATGAAATTAGTAGCAAGAACTCCCATATGCCCTTTCCCAGATTGATTCCTTCCTTTTTCTTACTCAGTCTTCTCCCTCCCATCCTGTCTTCCACTCCCCACCATCCTTCCCTCTGTGTGCATGTGTGCACATGCATGAGTTCGTGCATATATGCATGTGCACCGTGCATATATGCATGAGTGTGCATGTGCACATACATGCACGTGTGTATATATGTGCGCATCTTCATGTGTGCAGGCATGTGCATATATGAGTATATGCATGCATGCACATGTGTGTTCATGCGCATATATGCAGGTGCACTCTTGTGCGTGCATGTGTGTTCATGAACATATATTTTCTGAACACTTTGAGAACAAGTTACAGGCATCATTGTGCCAAAACACTTTGGTATACATCCTGAGGTGAAGGACATTATCTTACAAAACATGAGTCAACTGTTAGAGCATTGAACATTGACTCGGCACGCACATCTAGACCTGCGTTCTGTCCCTTTGTCACTCACCCCAGCCATGTCTTTCATCATGATTTCCCCCCAATTCAGGGCCAGTCAGTGCATTTAGTTGTCATTTCTCTTCAGTCTTCTTTAATCTGGGACATTTTCTCTGCTTATCTTTTCCTTTCATGACTGACATTTTAAAGCCTAAAGGCCAGTTATTTTCAAGGCTGTCCCTCAATCTGGGTTTATTTGTTCTTTTCTCACAATGGCATCAGCATGCCGCTTCTTGGCGGGAATCTCAGAGAGGAACTGCAGGGTCCTCACCCATTATTATGTTCGGGGGCACAGTGACCATTGGAAACACCATTGGTGACAGCCTCATTAAGGTGACAGCCTTCAGGTTTCTGTAATCGAGAGCTGCTATTTTACTCTGCAGTTGACAAGTAGTCTGTAAGGAAGTTTCTTCCACATCAGATTTCACCCACTGGCCCGTGTCCATGAATGGTTCTTGCCTGAATCAATGATTTCTCTGGTGGTGCCCAAATCATGATTTTCTACCCTGTCTTTCCATCAACTGTGATGTGCAATTGTAAAAACTCCCCTTCCTTATTAATCAACTAATTAAATTGTTATCAGTAAGGACTCCTAGATTCTTACTTTATCCGATGAATCACAATCTATTACTATCATTATTTAGGCGCTAACGTTGCTCATGGCCAGTGAGAACCCCTTCAAGCCAGCTCCTACATTCTTTTTCATGTTCTCCTGATCTTGTTTAGCACTTCCTTATATTTCATCCTTCCAAAATGTTCTGGGATATTATCTGCTATGCTTCCAAATTGGCCATGTGCCCAAGAAGCCTAGTTTTATTTTAGAGAAGAAGGGTATTTAGAAACAGTGAGGTCTGAAAGCTTGGCGAGCCCATTTCCACTAGGTTGTCCTTGCTTTGAAGCCCCTTCAGAACTAGACAGTTAAAATCATATAGATAATATAGAGGTATGTAGCATATATTAAAAATCATGAATTTATTCTGATAGCTCTACATTGAATCCAACACCACAGGGTTCCTTCTTGCCTTCCTGAATTCTGTAAGTGTTCTTCCCTTCTCTGACACTTATTCTCAGTTTGTTTATTATGTAGTGACTTTCTTCTGCATTCATTGCTCCTAAATATATTAGTCTAAGCAAGCAAAATAATCTGGGTGTGCAAAAGGTAGAAAAACTGCTTTGCTGCTCAGCAGTGCTAACTAGCTGATGGGTCAGCATAATCCTAAATGATAGGTACATTGCTTCACATTTTAATCCTGTATAATCACAGTAGAGAGGTCAAGGTCATTTTGTAAAAAAGGAAACTGAAGTGTGACAATGGTATACATACGAATGTAGGTAACATGAGAAAGTTGCCTTAGAGATCTCTAAGAGCCGTATACAGTTTTCACTACACTAATCCAATTTGTAACCAAATTTAATAGAATTTGTATAGCCTAACATCTAAAATATATTGGCTTTTTACCTTTGTAGCTTAAGTGTTTCCCCTAACAACTGGTACAAACAAGTGAGATAGAGTCTCCCATAGGTTTATATAATTTATATACCTCCCAGAGATGGGTTAGATCCTGGGAAATGTTTCTAGGGTGAGAGGGGTTGCTGGCAGAAACCACAAGTCTTCATGACTTGGCCAAAGCATTGGAGACTCATAGACCCAAGCAGGTGAGACTCGGTTCCCACCCTAGAAGAGTGGAGGTGCCACTCAGAGAGCCAAGGGCCAGTTCTCAGGTGGTAGATAGGGGACATGGGATTAGGACCCCTGGCCAAGGTCAGGGAAGGTCAGAATTCATCAAGTGGTGTGATTAATGGTGGGGAAAACAAAATAGGGGTAAAGGGAAAGATCAACCTCTCCCTTACATCTTACACTAGAAATGTTGTAGTGTAGTGGCCCTGGAAGGAAGAGTGTGTTTAATGTTCATGTACATAACATTTTGAACACCACTCACAATATTGCTTTTATTTCTTTCCTAGCTAGTGAAAATGTCGTGATCCATCATTTGTTCCAGTCGAAACTGTCCCAGACAGGATCCCTCGTGTCTTCCTATCCTTCTTTTAAGTTCAGAGGACACAAATCTGCCCTGCTCAGTAAGAAAACGGGAGCTTCTTCAATTATTGGAGAAAACAGGAATTATCTAGAACTCAGTAAGGTAGGAGTTTCTATGATCCTTGTTTGGTTATTCTTAAGTCCGCATAGTACATTTACTTTTTTAAAAAGTGCAATTCTGAAACTGTTGGAAATAAATTGATATTTTAATTTAAGAAGTTAAGGGAAAGGGCACTGCCTGGAGTATAACCATCAGAGAGAGGAAACAGTATAGGAGAATCCCGTAGTATGAAATTTGATAGCAGGTAGGGCATTAGTAATTTCATTAGTTGTCTCTGCAGCATCCTATCTGTGACTCGTCTCTGTGACTGTCCTTTTGATGAATGGGAAGTAACTGCAGAGACAGTAGCCTTCCAGGGAATACACTTAGCTACCTTATTCTGTTGACATTAATCACTTCAGAGGTTTTTGGTCTCTAAACAATAAATTGTAGTTTCTCTTACACATTATGTATTTTGTTTCTGGTGCTGGAATTGTTTTTTACTGTATAGTTTGTATATTTTAAACTTACTTTTGTATAATACTAGTGTTCAATGTGTACTTGTCCTACAGAAGTGAGGTTATACTTATAAAAGTTCTATTTGTAAAAATAGAATTGAAAATTCAGAGCGGTTGTCTCAAACTGATAGGAAATAGGTATGAAATGTGTTAACTTGGAGGATTCAGTGCCTGACTGTAGCCTGGTTTGCTGTGCTTGCCTCTACTGAAACTATAGAGATGAGAAATATGTTTGGGAAGGTGTCCAGAACAATCAATTTTAGAAATTCAGTTGTTGTAGCTTGTTGGAATGCATTTTAGCTTACCAATTAAAATAAAAGCATAATTAAAATCAGCTCTATTTTGGAAGAATGGCAAGACGTATATAACATATTAGAAATGAGTGAGCACACATGTGTGTGTGTGTGTGTGTGTGTGTGTGTGTGTGTGTGTTTAGCCAGTGGACTGTACAGCTAGGGATCCTTCGATACAGTCATTCCTGTACCATATGAGCACAGGTATTCAATCTCACTGCCTACAAAATGCTATTTTTTACATTAAAAAGACAAAAGGTCACCCTTTGTAAAGAAGATCTCTACTCCTGAGGGTTTCACTGAACCCTGTGGCCCTTCCTTTCTCAATCATCCTGGAAATCAAGAGCAAGAAATCACCACACACCTCTAACTGTAATTTTTAGCCTTAATTATTAAACATTACCAGGCATAGATGCCATTAGTCTTTTCCCTAAAGGACTGCAAAAGGAAGATAATTCATAGTGGTTCCTCCTCCCAGAAAGGGAAATTGAGTGTTCAATTTCAAGGGTTGGAGATTTATTTATTACGATTATTCCTTAAGTGTTTCATTCCTCACTTCCCTTTGAACTGCCCACATCCCTGCGTGTGACCAGCAGGATGGGACTCTACCCACTCTAACTGAGCATCACACTTGACTTTGTGTTTGTAGAAAACCAGTTGATCTTGGACCAAGTGCTTCATTTTACATTCCCTTGTCAGTTACAATTGATCATTCAGCTTGACAGTTCATGTTAATGGAAGGAAATGAGCTACTGCCACAGTAGCAATAGCACCACATTGACAAGAATGTTTCATCAGGTTTTTTTTTTTTTTCCTATCAAGACCTCTTTATTGTAACATAAATGATTTGGGATCAATAGATTTGTTGGTCTAAGTCTGGGTGATTTTGTGAAATGCAATCGTACATTAGTGGCTGGGGTTCCTTTTAACCCCTGGTAGAATTTAATTAATTACCTTCTGCCCTTTATTTCTTTCCCCATTGGCTTCATTTCCACTGACTTCCTTTACCTCCATTATCATTTAATCTTTGCTACATATGATTTTTTAAAGAGCTGTATATCATTACTTATCGAAGAAAACACGGACTGTTGCCATTTTTCAGACAGATAATTTACTAACTCCTTTTAGTAGTCAAAAAAAGAAGAAGAAGAAGAAGAGGAAGGGAAAGAAAAAAAATGGTAAGAAATTGATTGAGGTTAAAACTTAAGGGAATAAACCAGTGAATGTTAGAGCATCAGCTTTTTTTTTTTTTTTTTTTTTTTTTTTTTTAAACATAAGATAGTATCCTTTTCCCTGGCAGTAAGCTACAACTTCCTGACAAACATGCACTGTGGCTATGCAGCCGGGGCACCTGCGTCAGCTTCTTGTTCCGCAAGCAAGTCAGGTCTGTGTTTATTCTCAAAATTATAATAGATACAGGATGGCAACTTCTGTGTACTTGAAAGGTTGGCAAGTAATGGTGTTAATTTACATGTAGTTGTCCATTTCCCTAAGTTATAGTACCAGCGCAGAAAAATCATTTGGTACGGATTTTTTATAGTCTGCTCTGAATCTGTGTCATCCTCTGAGTGAATTTACATGGATGGGAGGGTAATTTTTTTTTCTTCTAAATGGAATTTAGTCAAATACTGCTAAAATCACTATGCTGCACACCTAAAACTAATATCAATGATACTTCAATTAAAAATAAATGAATGCATACTGACAGAAGTAAATCTGCTCACCCTTTATTTTCATTTTTATTACAGCTATTAAAAAAGAAAGGAACTTCTACATTTCTTCAGAGACTAGAACGGGGAGGTCCAGTCACCATTGCATCGCAACTCAGGGTTAGTAGATTTTTTTGGTTTTCTAAAACTTAGATTTTGATTTTTTCAACTGTTGAGGGCTTATGTGTCATTTTTTCCCCATTTTGACCACTCGAGTATCTTCAGAAAAAGTAAGCACTCGCATGCACACAAACACACACAGAGACACAGCACAGAGAATTCATAATAAATAAAAGAGTTACAGATTAAAGATAAACATTTCTATTGAAAAACTCTTTATATTTTTGATCGGTGTCTTCTTAGGAGAATAAACTGTGTTTTGCTTTTCTCCTTAGAAATCTCTAACGGATATTATTGGCAAACTCCAGAAGCGCACTCCGCACTTCGTCCACTGCATCAAGCCCAATAACTCAAGGCTGCCAGATACTTTCGATAATTTTTACGTGTCTGCTCAGCTACAATATATTGGGGTCCTGGACATGGTGAAGATCATCCGATACGGATACCCTGTTCGCCTTTCCTTCTCAGATTTCCTGTTAAGGTAAATTCTGCTCTTGAAACATTACGTGCGCTGCTTAGTGTGGCATTCTGACGATGCGGTAGCAAGGATCTTCTGTTTTGTTCTTTTCTTCAGGTTTTATTCTGTATACGCTTGACTCTTTGAACAATGAGGGGAGGGGAGAGGCCATGGAAATCCACATTTAATTTTTGATTCCTTCACAACTTAACTACTACTAGCCTACTGTGGACCAGAAGCCTTACTGATAACAAAAAAGGTGGATTAAGACGTATCTTGTATGTTATACATATCATATACCGTATCCTTACAATAAAGTAAACCAGAGAAAATAAAATGTTTTTGAGAAAATCATAAGGGAGAGAAAATACATTCACATTACTCTACTGTATTTATCTAAAATAATCAGCACGTAAGTGGACCTGCACAGTTCAAACCTGTCTTGTTGAGTAAACAAAATACTCTCAGAAGCAGTGAAATGCACTGACCAAGCTTTTTGCATGGTTACTAAACTTTGATACCTTGGACACCATTTTCATGTTACTTTATATGGGTAGGTTTCCTTGGATTTAATTGCTAAAATTGTTGCATATAACATTTACATGAATTTTTTTATTTTAAAGAACATGGGGGTGCCTGGCTGACTCTGGTGGTAGAGCATCCGACTTTTGATTTCATCTCTGGTCATGATCTCAGGGTTGTGAGATCAAGCACCACACTGGGCTCCAGCTAGGCATGGAGCCTGCTTAAGATTCTGCCTCACTCCCACTCCCCAAAAACAAGATTCTCTCTCCCTCTCCCTCTGCCCCTTCCCCCTCAAAAAAAATAAATTAAAAAAGAACATATATATGTGATTATTTTCTCCCTTATGTCTATGAACAAAATATTTTTTTTAGATCAGAGTAAAACTACACTCATTTTCCAAATCCAGCCTACTACTTATTTTTGTAAATAAAGTTTTATTGCAGTATAAGACCTGGTGAAAATAATGACAATATTTGTTCTTAGGCAATTAAAAAATAATAGGGAAATAAGCAAAAAAATGAAAGGAAGAATTTAGTATTCCTGTATAAAAGAAGATAAAGTTCTGAAATAATATTAATATAAAATATTATCAATATTACAAGAATAAAGCCTAGCATTTATGGTTAAAATTAATTGTACAAATAGTATGGAAAATCTGTTTGACAAACCATTCATTTAAGAAAAGAGATTTAACACTTTGTTGACCAGATGTTCAACACTCGTGGCTCAACTAGTGCTGCTGAAGGCTGAGCACTAAACCGCTGAGCCACCAGGGCTGCCCGAGATGAATGTCTTTTAAAATTAAGTACAACATTTCATCTATAAAAAAGGTGGGGGTCGCCCAGGTGGCTCAGCAGTTTAGCGTTGCCTTTAGCTAGGGCCTGGTCCTGGAGTATAAAATTAAAATAAATAAATAAATAAAATTAAGTACAAGATTTCATCTATAAAAAAGATAGGGGGGTCGCCTGGGTGGCTCAGTCGGTTAAGTGTCTGCCATCAGCTCAGGTCATGATCTCTGGGTCCTGAGATGGAGCCCCACATTAGGCTTTCTGCTCAGTCTGCTTTTCTCTCTCTCTCTCTCCTTCTGCCCTTCCCCACTGCTTGTTCTCTCTCTCTCTCTAATAAATAAATAAAATATTTTTAAAACTAAAATTAAGTATAGCATTTCACATATATGTATCCCTTGCTCTACCATGACCTTTAGGCAGGGACCATGTCTTCCTCACTAATGGTGTTTAATCAGTGCTTTCAGGATGAACTTCGTATTGCAGATTAATCGTTGTTCAATTTAAAGCAATATTTCTAAATAACAGAGACCATAGCCATGGTTTGTTTAAAAGAGTAGCAGGAAAAAAAAAAATAAAAAAATAAAAAAATAAAAATAAAAGAGTAGCAGGGATGGGAAATGATACTTTTTGGTAAATCTTTGTATTTCTTTCACCAGCCCCTTACTTAAAAAAATTGAGATGTGATTTCTACTTATCCTTACTTGCACTGGCATATCAATAGAAATTGAATTATTAATTTATTTCAGTGGAAATTTGCCACTATCTTTTTTTTTTTAAGTAGGATCCATGCCCAGCGTGGAATCCCATGTGGGGCTTGAACTCACCACCCTGAGGTGAAGACCTGAGCTGAAATCAAGAGCCGAACGCTTCACCGACTAAGCCACCCAGGCATCTTGCCACCGTCTTTTTTAAATGAAAGACACTGCCACTCTGGGTTCTTGTCACAAAAAGACCATTGACCCATAGGGAAATGATCAGTTTCTGTAGAACTTGAATAAAATATAGTTCGCCTACTGTCACATCAGGAAATAACATAATTTTTGTATTTAAGTATAGTTAACACACAGTATTACCTTAGCTTCAGGTGTGTAACATAGTGATGCCACTATAATTTAATATTTATTTAGAAAGCTCGTTGGAACTTTGGCATTCCCTCAGGCAATCAAGCATCATTATATAAATAAAGATCAGAGGTGCAATTTAATAGAAAGTTTTGTTTGCTAGAATCAGATAACAGAATGTATTGTTCCTCTGTAAAATATTGATTTTTCTCTTCACATCACCTTGTCTTAATTGCTAGAAATAAAACAAATTACTTTGTTTAGTATACAAAAAGGCATATGATTGCCACAAGAATATTGGACAGAGAAGAAAAGGATGCCCTGTTTTGAAGCAAGCACCTACTTAATTAGAACAGTGTTTATTGTTCTTAAAATCCAACATGACATTAAATGTGGATAATGGACATTTCCTGTGGAATCTGTTGGTGGATGCGATGATATTGCAAATTGGCTTTGGGGTATTTTGGCTTTAATAACTGTCAGTCATTCTGAATTTTCCTAACTGAAACTGGAGAATTGCATGAGTCTAGAGGATCCAATTTTGATTAAATTTAGAGGTGTGCTTGCTGAGTGTTTGCCGAATAACATCCATAGCATTCAAGTGGGATGATAAAGATGTAAGGTCCTGTTTCTCATGATGAGAGACTCCCCAAGTTTGGAGAGAGGAGGAAAAGAAAAGGAGCATTGTGATATGTAACTGGAATTCCTATTGCTATGAACTAAATGTGTGTGTGTGTCCCCCAAAACTCATAAATGCCCACAGTGACTGTACTTGGTGATGGAGTCTACAGGAGGTATTCAGTGTGGAATGAGCTCATAAGGATGGAGCCTGATCTGATAGGATTAGTGTCCTTCTAAGAAGAATCAACAGAAAGCATCCTCTCTCTGTGTGTGCTCTACGAGGATACAGTAAGAAGGCGACTGTCCGCAAGGCAGGAGGAAACCTGCGTAGAAATTAAATTGGCGGGTGCTTTGATCTTGAAACCCCCAGACTCCAGAACTGTGAGAAAAAAAGAAACTTCTGTTGTTAAGCTGCCCAGTCTGTGGTATTTTGTGATGGCAGTCGAGGCTGTCTAGGATACCTGTGTCTGCAGGGTGTGTTTCTGTGGTGTCAGTGGGTAGCAAAGCAGCACAAGTTATGTTGGGAAGTTTTGGGTGCTTGTTCTTGTCCGAAATGCTCTTGTAATGGAAGGAAATAGAGTTTAGGTGCACATATCCCGTGCTTTCCAAACCTCTCTAATCCTATCTTTTTATCCATTTACTTGGTAGTATTTACTTGACGTTGTAAGTTCACAGTAAAATATTGATTTTTCTCTTCATCACTCAGGCATCTTGCCACCATCTTTTTTAAATGAAAGACATTTAAATTCTTCAGAATTTAAATTCACTCAGGCATTCTTCCCTTCAGAAACTTTTTCACAAAATCCCAAATTGATCTGTGTCTTTTCTCTAAACTTCAGAAGGGCTTGTGTAAGACACTTGTTATTTGTTCCCTGGAAACAGCCCTTTAAGCTGTGCCAATCTCCACCACTGGACCAGAGGTTAGGAGACTATAGCCCATGGGCCAGATCTGGCTGTCACATGCTTTCATATGGCCAGAGAGCTAAAAATGTCTTTTGCATTTTTAGATTGTTATATTTTAAATGGTTACGTACATACCAGCATCATGGTCTCAGTCTTATCCCTTGGCATACAAAAGCCTAGAGCATTTACTCTCTGACCCCTTCTGAGGGTCAGGCATTACCACAGGCATGCCTGGACTGTAGCAGAATGCCAATCACTCTTCATGCTTTTCAAGCCAACTCAGTGAAACTGAACGGAAAAGATCTCATATGCTCTTCTGTCTCAATAACTTTCCCTAATGTTGGTCTGGTTCTTCAGTTTGTGAGGCTTTTCAGATGCCATTGCAAATGACAACTCTCAGCAATAGATTCTCTGGAAGATAAAACCCCACATCAGTGGCTTGCAACAGCAAAGCTTTATTTCTCTCTTGCTGACCATGATTTAGAAGTAGTACACCTAGGCTCAAGCCACCTCTGACCTGAGCCTCCTTTTCATGACGAGCCCCAGAAAGAGCCAACATGCCCTTTCTGCGTCAAAGGGAGAAGAAATGGCCGAAATGCCTGTGACGACTTCTGCCCAGCTGTGGCCTTTGTCACTTGCTTATATTACATTGGTTAAAGACAGTCCCTTGGCCAAGGCCAACAGGAATAGGGTAGAGAAGTCTCCTACTCATAGGAGATACTATACAACACATAACAACCAATGGGAATGTGTGCACCTCTGGCTCCATTTACCTGTCGCTGTGTATCAGACCACCCCAAAATTTCATGGCATAAAACAACAGGGTATTATTTCTCCTAGTTCTGTGGGTTAACTGGGCTCAGCTGGGCAATTCTTGCTTGGAGTCTTTCCAAAACTTACAGCCACGGAGAGAAGATGTTGGTGTTAGCTTGGCTGGATGTACCAGATTGCTTCTTCGCTGATGCATCCAATGTCACAGTGTTCATCCAGCGGAACAGTCTGGACCTCTTACCTGGCAGCTCCCAGCTCTGAGGGCAAGAAAGGAAACTTGCAGTCCTCCTAGAAGCTGGGCCTGGAACTAGTGCAGCATCACTGCTCTTGTATTTTGTTTGTCAAACAGTTGGAGACCAAATCAGATCTTTCCTCTGGAAGAAGCAGTGGGTAGTAGCCAATGCCACAACCAGCTACCATATCCTCTTAAAGAAAGAACATCCAAGTAATTGGGAACAATAAGAAAAATCTTTCATAGTCATGCCTGTGCAGAAGAATTGCTATTAATTCATTGCCCCACAGTAGGTACATGTGAATTCAATGTGTTGAATAATGTAATACCATCATGTTTTTTTTTTCCAATTCTAGAATTAAAGGAAGAATAATATGAGGAAATGCTAGGGAAATTGTTCATTGTTTTTTTTTTTTTTTTTAAGATTTTATTTGAGAGAGAGAGAGAATGAGCAAAGGGGAGGGGCAGAGGGAGAGAGAGAAGCAGATCTCTGCTGAGCAAGAAGCCTGATATGGGGCTGGATCCGAGGACTTGGTCCCAAGACCTGGGGATCATGATCTCCTGAGCTGAAGGCAGACTCTTAACCAACTGAGCCACCCGGGCGCTCCCTAGGGAAATTGTTTTGAGGAGTCCTTCGTGGTATGTACCATGCCTTTTACCTTGTAAGGTGCAGTACCGTCATTCTCCAGAGCCCTGTGTGCTTGTGACATTGTGACGAACACCACTACTCAGTGATAAGCCAGAGGTTGCTGGCTCTCACTCCTTCTGCTCTCCTCAGAGCACGAGCCTCTGAACTTTTATCTTCTTCCAGATATGGCATGGAAATCTTTTGGAAACTACCTCTGGATGCTGGGTGGCAAGCTTTTGGGTGTCATGCCCACCGTGCATCTATGGATTTATTGATGGTTGGTGGGGGAGAATAGGACAGCATCACTCCAGGATTGGCCCTTTGGGGAGGTGACCTTATTTGGAAAAGACAGACGGACTTGTCTGAGAAAAGCACCCCTGGCACTGGTATTATGCTTGGCGTGGTGAGGGAGCATGATCTGTCCTCCAAGATTGTCACTGGATGAGATCCCTCTTAGAAATAGTCTGAATCGTTTAGCTTGTTTAAATGACACAGTTGTTGCTGAAAGGTCAGGCTGTGAAAGAACACAGCCGAGATATTAAATCGGGTGCGGGGAGACAGATGAAAAAAGCCACACTTTGGTTTCTTGGACTCAGTTCACGGATAGCGGCTGCCCGGTGAAGCAGCATCGCCAGAGCCACAGGTCTGAGCTGGAATCTTCTAAAAGTTTTCCTTATTACATGGACAGGCTCCCAGTAGCTGTCAATGTGTCTTTAATAGAAACACGAATTAATAAGTTCAGGAGCTATTAAATGCTCTAAAGCTTCAATTGGCGAAAAAGTATATTTTCTTCAGGGTGAGTTTGCCAAGGTTGACTGTGTTCTTCCTGCTAAAACTGATCTGCAGGTTGGCTTAATGAAGTTTGAGAGGAGAGGACCTGTTAGTTTCCAGTGAAATGTGACATAGGAGAGACAAGCATAAGGCATAGGTTCTAGGAGTCATCTCAATCTAAACATAATTCTGTATTTCTTTATCGGGGATCTGATGTGTTCAGTGGATCGTGAGTCGTAATTTCCCCCATAATGTACTTGGGGCATGTGCAAACTTTTTCTATAAAGGGCTAACTAACCACTGTCGCTGGCTTGCATGTTTAGAGGTCACTGCTGCAGGTGCTCAGCTCTAAGTGGGGTCCAGCACAGCCAGAGACTGTAGGTGGAGGAACAGGTGAGCGACTGGACCAGAGAACCATACCGGGGGGAACAGAGGGCCAGAGGCCAGGTGCTTTGGGCCCCAGAGCCCCTAACCCTTTATCCAGTCCCATCCCCTTGTTTCTGGTGGAATTGGGGGAAAGTGTCTACAGAAAGGGGGCAGAGGGACACCTGGGTGGCTCAGTGGTTGAGCATCTGCCTTCAGCTCAGGTCGTGATCTGGGGTCCTGGGATCAAGTCCTGCATCAGGTTCCCCACAAGGAGCCTGCTTCTCCCTCTGCCTGTGTCTCTGTCTCTCTTGAATAAATAAATAAAATTTTTTTTTTTTTTTAAAGAAAGGGGGTAGATAAGGAAAGGTCCCTGATGTAGCTTTTGTGCTTTCATAATCTGGCTCAGATCCTAAATTGTGCCCCAACCGGCGGTATGTGCTCCGAGGACAGCATTCGTCGTCCATTTCTGCCTGTGTTCTCACCAACTCTTATTTAGTCAAGCATTTTACCAAATCAGATGTCATTATGATGGAAAGGCACCTATAGCCGCAGCTGATGAGTATCCCCCACTGTGTCACAGATGCCCATGGTGGGTCATGCTCCAGAACTGCGCTTTAGGCTCATTATTCTGTTCCTCATCATAACCTTTGCAGACAGCTACTCTCATCGTACAGATACGAGTTATTATATTGTGATGATTGCCAGCTTTGATTTAAATGTGCCTTGAGGGACACCTGGGTGACTCGTGGTCGAACGTCTGCTTTGGGCCCAGGGCATGATCCCCAGGTCCTGGGATTGAGTCTCCCATCAGGCTCCTTGCATGAAGTATGCTTCTTTCTCTGCCTGTGTCTCTGCCTCTCTCTCTGTGTCTCTCATGAATAAATATATATATAAAATAAAATAAAAAATAAATGTGCTTTGAGTGCACTCATCAGCACCGAGTGGGCCCGGGCGCTGTGCTGAACGTTCCACGACTCATTCATTCATTCGATCCTCAGCACACCTCCGGGACTTGAGTTCTTAGTAACATTCCTGTTTGGTAGCTGAGGAAACTCCAGTCCCGAGGACTTAGGTATGGGTGCACACTTCTGGTCTCTGAGGGTGTCTTTAACCACCCCACGATAGTGATGGTGTACTGACATTGGCCATGTTTCCACCGCCGTGCACTTTGCACTTCCTCTTTCGGCCTGATTGTTGCTAGCAGCCACGGGCAGACAAGCACGAACGCCAGAACAGCACCATGACCCCACCATAAATCCCTGGAGATTTCTCAAATTCTGGACTTCCTTTGCTCTGTTTCCTGAAAAACAATCCAGTTAGTTCCATTCACTTTCAGGCCAGCAGTGTCACCATCCTCACCAGCAATCTTGCATGGTCATGCAGTGGCAACAGGGCAGCTGGCTGATGGAGTATGGACGGATCAATCATGACTTCTGAAAAATGACCTCCAAGAGACTAAGGAAAGGGATCTTTGCAGACAGAGAACCATGCAATTTCATTTAAAATAGCAAAAAAGTAAAAACAAAAGTGTTACAGCTTTCTAACGATACCTTGGAAACAATACACCAAACTGACCAGTCTAAAATAATGTACTAAATAATTCTACTTGAGTAAGCATCCATATGAAACAAATAAAAGCAGGGTGATTATTGAAATTCTGGGAAAATAGACAAGAAGCTACATGTGTTAAATATTTTGAAAATTCTATTGTATTTCCAATACAATTTGGGAAGCACATTAAAAAATGCAGTCCCAGAATGCTGAATCTTATTATTTATTACTTGAGTTATCTGGGCTTCCCCACTTCTCTCCGCTGATATATCTTAATGTTTTTAATTATACGTTATATCTGGCAAACCATAATCACAAAACGATCTTGCTTTCGGGGCCAAACCAGCTTTAAATAATCACCCATAAGTTTCTTGTTTCATTACTTAAAAACTATTTAATTTTGTTTATAGAACAATAGTGGTTTTTAATGTGACCATCAGTATGTGATAGTTTTCATTGATTATATCTGAATGATCTCAGTAACTCAGGAGTCTATAAAGACCTGGGTCATCGTTGGGATCTTTGAAGGGACCTAATCAATAGCATTGTTTTTCCTTATTCAATTTTTGACCAAAGAGAGGAGACAAATGATCACAATGTCACCTTTCAAAGATATTGCTTGGCGTAAGAACCTTAGTGCCTGCCAATAGAGCCAAACCTAGGGTGGTCAGACTGACTCCTCAGTTACAGATAGCAAGGACCCAGGTAGACTTACTTGGGTCTATGGGAATGAGGGAGGCTGTTCAGGGAAGGCTTGGAGCCCGGGCTAGCTGAGGAAAACAGCTGTGAACACCTAGCAGGTTCATTAGAAGCTGAGAATGTTCTGTTTTTCCTACCAAAATTGCCAGTTAGATTAGTCTACCACTGCCCTTCCCTTTGGAAGTGTGCAGGACTAGAGTGGCCAGAATGTCATCCCACCTTTATCTGTAAGGAAACAGCTGCAAACAAGAAGCTGCCTCGGTGAATCGCTGTGGTGTTGTGTGTTCTGGGACATTGGACTCCTCCAATAAGCCTGTCAACAACCTTGGGGGATGGCTGATCCCCTGAGGGGACGCCCTGTCCTTCAGCATGTCCTCTCTCCCATCCTCATGAGCACCTCACTGCTTCCTTTTGTGCCCTTTTGGGACCACTCACGAGGAATATAGATTTTACACCCAAAGATTCTGAAGTGGGCCAACAGAGCATTTCTGTAATTGATTTCAAGGCCACTCTGTATTCATGGCTGAAAGTGCATTTTATTTCCAATTGCAAACGCTGTCTAGACATAGTGTCCAACTGAGCCTATCATAGATTCTGCAATGAGAATAAATGAAAATATTAAAACAAAAGAGAAGCTCCAATAATAAAATACCAGTAGCCTAGATATTCCCCAAATCTGACTATAAATTTTCTTCCATTATTAAGTTCCCTGTGAGAAATGAAAGTTCAAAAATTAATATGTCTTGTAAATGGAAGTCCAGAGATACTCAATTCCAATGGAATTGAAATCCCAAATCTGATTAACTTGCCTTGCTGAGTTAAATGTCTAGAATTCCATATGCATAAGTTAAATTTCTATTTCTGAATCATTCTTTCCAGTTTCTTACTCGGCTCGGATGAGCTAAAGAGGTTCCAGATATCCTGGCCGAGCTGGGCCCCTTCAACAGGATGGGGTGAGAGATCAGCCACGGTATTGATTGGTTTGAGCTGCCATCTCAAAACACCAGACTGTGGCTTACACAACAAATACTTATTTTCTCACAGTTCTGGAGATTGGAAGCCCAAGAGCAAGATGCCAACAGGGTTGGTGTCTGGTGAGGGCTCTGCCCTTAGACTGCAGACAGCTGCCTTCTTGCCGTGAGCTCCTGTCGCCTTTCCAGGAAGAGTGCACACAAAGGGAATGAGAGGGTGAGAATCAGAGACAGAGAAACAGGCAGAGAGAAAGAGGAAGAATGCTTGCTGGTGATGAGGACACAAATCTTATTGAATTGGGACTCCACCCTTATGACCTCTTGTAACCTTAATTATCTCCCAAAGGAAGACCCTATTGACAAATACAGTCACCAAATCCTGGGCAACAGGGCTTCAGAATAGGAATTTTGGAGGATGGAACAATAAAATTCAGTCCATAGGAGTCCTCCTTCTGGGCATGACTAATTCACTCTCGCTTGTTGTGTTGTTGACTCACAGCTGCACCTCTGATCACCTTCACATTGAGAGTGAGTAAAGAGTAGATGTGAGGTTATTCGGGCACTAATTTCATCCTACATACTAAATGTAGAAATCTGTCCCTTGTCTCTAGAGCAGGATACCACAGGGAAAATTATTCTAGAATATAATATTTTTTGTTGCCCATGACAAAGGTGACTGTATAGTATATTGACCAAACCAGGAATGTTTTATAGGGAAATGGGGAACCAATAGTATTTTTTATAGGAATCCAGGTTAAACTGGGACTGTCCCTGGCAAACCAGGACAGTGGCCACCCTAACTACCCTGCACCCACCTTCTCATGAGTTTTGGTGCATTGTCAGGAGTCTTTTATCTCTGCCATCCCCAGTAGATACAAGCTCTCTTAAGGAAAACCTTCTGCTGTGTGCACATAATAGGTGGCCAGCCAGTATTTGTTGAATGAACTAAAACATGAATTAGTAATATTTTCTCTTTTGTATAGTTGACCTCTAAATTTGGTGTCCAAGATGTCGTGTTCATTGATATCCTGAATAAGATTCATTAGTAAACCAAAAGAGTTTTAAGTATCTAACTAGCCTAAAAGGTTTGCCTTAATTATGCCAAGATATTTCCATTTTAGGGCAGCCCTTTAGACTTTAGTATGAGTCAATGATCCCAGGCTTGCCTTTGCCATGGTTTAATAATATTCTCACTCTCCCCCAAACTACTGTGAGTCATTCTCTGAAATTTCTAGTCATATGATAACTGTACAACAATGCCTAGATGCATACTCCCATATTGGTTTAAGAAATAGCTTCATTTTATGTTTTTTTTTTCCTGTTCTTTGAAATGCTTTGTTAACTAAAGGCAGTTTCTATGATACCACAGGGATGGGGAACTAATTTTTGCAGTAGAAATGTATTTAGGAATAAAAACATCGAATCACAGTAGACTCTACTGATGATCTATGTTTAGAGGAGACGCTATTTTTAACTAAGTAATTTACAGTTAGAGCTGACCCACTTTGTGGTCTTCCTACAATATACTCACTTGAACCCTCTAGTATAACTATATTAAGACCCTATTACAAAACTTGAAAACTTACTTTTTGTGGCAGTTCAATAAGTTAAAACTTATATTGCATGAAATAAATACTTCTACATTTAGCAGAATATATTCATTTCAGAATAAAAAATTTGTCCTATTGTTAGGAAACTCATATTTGTAAAAAAATCATAGCTTTAAAAACATGGTGATGATAAAATATTTTTAAACTTCAATAGTCTTACAAATCTCTTCATTTATGACAAAAAAAATCCCAACATATTTCTGTATAGGACCTCAGCTACTTTCTCCACAGCTGGAGAAATGGGATAACTGATATTAAGAAGGAACTTATAATATGTTCAAAACAATGAAATCTGCAGAACAAATGAGTCCTGCAGAATAACCTGAAAATTATCAATGTATATAGTGAGGGACTCCAGAGTAAAATACTTTAAAAGGAATAATTTGAACTATCTCAATTGACAGATGACTAGAGATAGGGGCAATGTGACCTTTTTTGAGTTCTGATCATCATGACACAAAAAACCAGAGTCCCATTCAGGAAGTAGAATACCAAGTGTGGCATTCATCATATTGGTGCCCTCCCTTTTGTAAAGAAACTTCTTTTAGGGCTCTACAAAGCTAAGAAATGGAAGTCATCGTTTATGCATTAGATTCAGTAAAGCAGTAATTATTTAACAACACAGGAAAACAAAAAATTGTATCTATACATTCTTCATTAGATGTCCTACACATCATTTCAAGATTGACCTTTAGAGAATTATCACATAAAAAAAAACTTTTTACTTGTTTTTTTAGAGAGAGAGCAGGCATGAACAGTGGGGGACAGGCACACAGGGTGGGAGATAGAGAGAGATTCTCAAGCAGATTTCATGCTGAGCAGGGATCCCCACACAGGACTTGATCTGAAGACCCTGTGGTCATGACCTGAGCTGAAACCAAGAGTCAGATGCTTAACAGCCTGAGCAACCCAGGCTCCCGGGGGGGAGGGGGGGACTTTTAAAAAGGAGTCATTACAGGGACTATTACAAATCTACTGGTCATGTCCCAGTGAAAGGTATATTTGGAGCCAGTATCCATGAGGATAATCTGTTTTCTGTGCCCAGCACACCCCAACGTGAAAACCAACGTTGACACCATAATCATCTTCCCACACCAGAATTAAGCAGTTTGGCACTCCTTAATTAGATACTTTTATATGTTGACTTCCAATTCATTATTATGCTTTGATCATTACTTCAAATGCACATTCTGATACAAAACATGCATCCTCCCCCAGCCCCAATCCAGTGCCCTTATATGGCAGTTGATTGAAGGTCTATGTTCCATTCAGGTTGCCTGCTTCACAGGCCCCCTAGCTTCATAGTACAGGTTGGATCCTCTTAGTGAATACTCTCTTGCTGCACATCCACTGACAATGATTAATTTCAGCATGCTATGATGTACCTTAGAAATACAAAAAAATAAAAATAAATAAAAAAAAAGAAATACAATGTTAAAGGCATTTTTTTTCCCATTCTAGCTCTTTATTATTAGAATAGAAAGATTTGGAATAAAGTTTTCTCTTCCCATTATACCATAATATCTTCTTAAAGTCTTATCTAGATACAACCTTAGTGATACATACAAGTCTCCTATTTTATTTTTTTTAAGATTTTATTTATTTATTCATGAGAGATAGAGAGAGAGAGAAAGGGACACAGGCAGAGGGAGAAGCAGGCTTCATGCAGGGAGCCCGATGTGGGGACTCAATCCTGGGTCTCCAGGATCACTCCCTGAGCTGAAGGCAGCGCTAAACCGCTGAGCCACCCGGGCTGCCCCTGGTCTCCTATTTTAGTTGGTGTTCCTGGCACCTAACACAGGGCCTGTTACAAGGTTGTTGCCTAAAAACTGTGTTGCTATTCTTAAAATGATTAACAAAATATTCAGGCTAACCCTGGCAATTTTCTAGGAAATGCTCTTAGTCCTTCCACCTCTGCTAATGTTTTTAAAACCTGTTATTAAATACTCAGCGCATGCATGTGCACATGTGCACGCACATACACACACACACAAGAGCACACACACACATAAGCACACACCCCAAGCATTCTTTAGAGCAAATTCTTTAAATCAATGACTCTCAACCATGCTGGCTCAGTAGACTCACTAAGTTTTTTCTGAAAATCATGGATAGCTGGGTTGGGGCCAGGGCAGCAGGGAAGGTTGCCAGGTAGGGTACAGGATACCGAGTAAAATTAAAGTTTCAGATAAACAACAAATATTGAAAATGGACAAAAATGATGACCTCTGAAGGGCACTATGACATTGCTGGGATCACAGGTTTAAACACTGCCCTCTCTCTCCCCTCCCCTCTACTTCTCTCTCTCTGCTCTGACACGCTTTCCTTCCAGATAGTTCCAGATCATCTCCTATGTGTCAAGGATTCTGTAGCTCTAGCTAATTGAGGGTTTTTGCCATTCTTATAGAGTAGGATATTCAAACCCATTATTTGTATAAGATAGCTTTCCACTTTCTATTTGTTTTACGTTAATGATTGCTAAATATTGAGTAAGAATATTGGGTAAAAGAATGGAGCATCTTTATATCATACTATGGTGTCTAAATTTGGTGATCTCTACTGAAATTATTCAAAAATACTAAGAAAAAATTAAATTATTTCATTCAGTGTATCTTTTGACCTATGTCCTAGCTTGCCAAGATAAGGACTATCTACTTTAGCCTAAAGAAAAATACAGAGATAAGTATTTTCTTAAACAGATGTATATTTCCATATACTGTTAACAAAACTACAGGCATATATAGAAATGTGGCCATGTAGGATGTGAATAGGTCTTGAAGACTCTCACTAGCTGCCTAAACTGTTATGACCAAATTACACTGGAAAAGCTACACACACATGAAAAAATAACATGTTTTTTCTACCCTTCAGTATATCCTATTGAAAATAATCTTTGTCTGTTTATACACTTATGACATCAAAAATGCAAAACACCAGTGACTAACATTTGATAGTTTTGCTGTTGACCATACACTGTCAGAACATGTGTTATGTGAGCTACATATACTTTTCATCAACATTTCAGATTCCTTACTGTGAATCCATTTTCCTTGCTGTTCTCCTTTGGTGTTTACTGAGCATACAAGCTGGACATCAGAAGGAACGAGTACTTTGGTTTCCAAAACAGATTTTTTTTTAAGTTTCTCTGAATTCTTTTCATGAATGTTCGTTTGATTTACTTCTAAAATTTTTACCAGTTTTAATAAAACATAATTGACATGCAATAAACTGCATCTGTTTTTTTGGTTTTAAAAAATGACAAGTTTTGATGGAAACCTACATCCTAGGAACCATTCCACAAATCATGATGGTGAACATACCTGTCATCCCACTAAAGATTCCTTTCTCCCTTGGTATTCCCACCTTCTCACCCACCCCTGTTTCTCCATCCCCAAACAAGCATTGGTTTGCTTTTGTTCATGATAAATTAGTTTCATTTTTTGAAATATCAGACAAATTAAATCATTAAATATGTACTTTTTTGGTCTGTTTTTTTTTTTTTTTTTTTTTTCACTCAGCACGGTAATGTTGACATTCAGACATGTAGTTGTGTGTATCAGGAATTCACTAAGAAGTGTCTTTTTGTATGTCACTCATGTGTTGACAGATCATTAGGTTGTCCCCAGGTTTGGTGAGTACAAGTAGGACCACCATGACCACTCATAGACAAGTCTTCATATGAACATGGTTCCATTTTGGGGATGGAGTTAAGCATAAAAATATGGGAGTGAAATGGCTGAGACTGATGGTTAGTATAAATTTAACTTTTCAAAACTACTGCTAAACTGCCTTCCAAAATGGGCATACTACTCTGTATTCCCACCAGTAGGGCATGAGAAGTCAGTTATTCACAAAATCTTCAACATTTGGTTTGATCAGTCATCTTGTTCTAATGGATGTGTGCTAGTATTTCATTGTGATTTTACTTTGCTTTTTCTAATGGCTGATGATGTTAAGCATCTTTCCATGGACTCATCCATGTCTTCGTTGGTGAATTTCCTGTTCACATACCTTGGCTAACTTTTCATTGGGTTATTATTTTTTAGAGTTCTTTGCAGATTCTGAAGACACGTATGAATTAAACATTTAACTGGCAAACATTTTTCCCCAAGAGTGTGGCCTATCCTCTAGGTTTTTAAAAGATTTTGTAGAATTAGTGTTAATTTTTCTTTCAATATTTGGTAGAATTTACTTAGTGACACCATTTAGGTGTGGAGATTTCTTATTTGGAGGGATTTTAAGTATGAATCCAATTTCTTTAATAGTTCTAGGGATATTCATGTTATCTATTTTATCTCAGTTGGGTTTTAGTAATTTTTAGTTTTTGAAAATTGGTCTATTTCATCCAAACTGACAAATTTGTCTATGTGAGGTTGTTTATATCATTCCTTTATTATACTTTTAATATCTACAGGGTCGGTGACAACATCCTTTCTTTGCTTCTGATACCAATAGTTGTGTCTTCTGGGTTTTTTGTTTTGTTTTCTTTACCAGTCTAGGGTTTTATCAATTTTATGAGAGTTTTTTAAATTTTGTTTATTTATTCAAAGAACCAGCTTCTGATTTTGATTATCTCTCTTGTTTTATGTTCAAATAATTTCGTTGATTTCAGTTCTTATATTTATTATGTCTGTCCTTCCACTTGCTTTAGATTTACTTCATTCTTCTTTTTCAAGTCCTAATGTGGAAGTTTAGGTTAATAATAGGAAGCCTTTCTTTCCTTTTTTTAGATTATTTATTTATTTATTTATTTATTTATTTATTTATTCATTTATTCATTTATTTATTTGACAGAGGGAAAGCAGGAGAGCATTAGCAGGGGGAGCAGCAGGGGGAGAGTGACAAGCTGACTCCTCACTGAGCAGGCAGCTTGACATGGGACTCAATCCCAGGACCCTGAGATTGTGACCTGAGCCGAAGGCAGACACTTAACTGAATGAGCCATTCAGGCACCCCAGGAAACCTTTAGTTCTTTTCTAATATGGGCAATTAATATAAAATCACCTTTATTTATTTAAACAGCACCTTTGGGCTGATGGTGAGTTTACCTTTTTTTCCCCAGGACCTCCTGGTCTGGAATCCAGGCATCTGTAAATCCAGAAGTCAGTACTGGTGCAAACAAAAACAGCTCCCAAAGAAGTCCTTCTTCAGGCTCAAGGGACAGGATAGGAAACTCCTAAAACTCCAAGTGTGTGCAAATACACTGTTTTTCATTTCTTCCCTCCTCTCACGGCCCACTCAGAGCAGTCCTGTGGCAGATGGCACTGACTCCTCTGAGGAAGGGGAACCTTCCAACCCAGTCAGAGGAATAGTGGTCGCAAGAGGGTAGCTTGAACCTCTAGTGATCTCTTTCTTGGCAGCCTACCGCTCAGCCCCAGATGGATAGGCACTCCCAGGAGTGCACAGAGAAGAGGGGTAAAAAGGCCCCAGACTTCAGGCCAGAGGACAGGAAAGAGAGATCCAGGCAACGTGAAAGTTCACACATTGTCCATAGTTTACAGTACAGTTCATTGCTGCTGTTATTTGTTCAGACTTTCATTTCTGAAAGATATTTATATGAGGTAAAATACGGTAGGTTGGCATTGTTTTTTCTGCTAGTATTTTAAAGGTACTACTTCTCTGGGTTGTACTCTTTCCAAGAAGAAGTTGGCTATCATTCTTTGCTCTTCCGTGCAAGATTTGTCTTTTTTCTTCTTGTGTGCTTTTACAATTTTCTCTTTTTCACTGCTTTTGAGTAATTTGAGTATACACTTTGATGTGGTTTTCTTCTTGTTTCTCGTGCTTAGGGCTCATTGAGGTGCTTTGCTCTATGGGTTTCTTGGATCTGTGAGTTTATAGTTTTCATAAAATCTGGAAATTTTTGCCCATAATTTCATTGTTTTTTTCTACCTCCCCGATTAGCTACTCTAATTTAGATGCTACAATTCCATGGGTATTCAGTATATGAGGTTGTCCCACAGACTCTCATCACTGATTAGTGCAAATCACAGATGCTCATCATTTTTTGGTGGTGTTTCTCTGTTTCATTTTGGATAGTTTCTATTGCTATGTCTTTGGATGCACTAATCTTTTCCTCTGTGATGTCTTTTTTTTTTTTCCCCTCTGTGATGTCTAATCCACACTTAATCCAATCCAGTGAATCTTTTGCTTCAGATATTGTAGTTTTTATCTCTAGTTCAGTTTGGATTATTCAAAAATCTTTCACGTCTTTCACATTTTATCTTTCTTCAGTATCTGTTTGTCTCCTAATTCCATTATTTGCCATTTCTGGGTTATTAATTTTTCTCTTTCTCATAGGTCAGATTGTTCTGCTTCTTCACATGCTTAGTAATTTTTCATTGACTACCAGACATTACAAATTTTACTTTTTCAGGTGGTACATGTTTTTTATATTTCTGTAAATAGTTTTGAATTTTGTCTAGAAAACAAGCCACTTGGAAACACTTTGTTGTTTTGAGATTTTGTTCTCATGTTTTTCTAGATGAAATCAGACTAGCATGTAGTCTAGGGCTCATTATGTCATACTAATTCTGCAAAATAATTGACTTCTTTATCCAGTGCCCCATAAATTGTGGGATTTTTCACTCTGGCTGGTGGGAACAGCCTTACTTGTTTCTTAACTTTGCCTGGGATCTTATTCTCTCCTCCACTTGGGCAATTCTTTTCCAGGCTTATTAAATAATGCAGGTTTATTCACATGCATGTGCTGACAATATTCTGCTAGAGACTTGAGTGGGCTCTGGAGGTCTCTGGAATCTTCTCTTGGTGTAGCTTTCTCTTCTCAGACTGTCTGCTCTGTGAACTGAAGCTGCCTTGGCATCCTTCATCTTCCAGAGCCACCTCCTCAATTTAGGGAAATCTTTGGGCTTTATTTGGGAAGTCTGGAATCTCCCCTCATGAAGGAGCTGGGAGGTCTTAGGGCTTATCTCATTGTGTCCTATCTCTCAGGGATCATTACCTTCCCTGTCTGATGTTCAGTGAATGCCCTGAGAATCATTGCCTTACATATGTTGATTGGTTTTAAGTTGTTTGAGGATGGAGGGTAAGACCAGACCGGTCACTCTTCCCCCATCTTGACTTGAAAGCAGGAATTTATGAATTTATTTTTTTATGTTGGTTTCCTACTAGATGGGTACTTTATCTAATAGATTGTTTCTGGGCTATCTTGTGAACACTTATAATCTGTTCTTAAAACAGAGAACTTTCTAAAATGATGATGTTATTTGAAAATGTGTATTTTTTTTTAAGATTTTATTTATGAGAGACAGAGAGAGAGAGAGGCAGAGACACCGGCAGAGGGAGAAGCAGGCTCAATGCAGAGAGCCTGACGTGCAACTCAATCCCAGGTCTCCAGGATCATGCCCTGGGCCTAAGGCGGCGCTAAACCGCTAAGCCCCCGGGCTGCCCGCAAATGTGTATATTTTAAAGATAACTCTGATAGTTCAGATAATGGTACACTTTTCTCCTTTGATTATTCAGATTATGTATACTAATTTTTCCTAAACAGACTTGTATCTCTGTATAAAAATTAACAGAGAGCAGCTGGTATTTTATAAAATGATGATGCTAGACAAGAGTTTTGGATAGGAAGTGGAGGCGAATACTATATTTGTTTGAATGTGCATGGGATTTTAATTAAGCTAAAATTAAGCACGTTAGAAATTGTCCAGGAAGCTGATGACTTTCATTCTTATTCTTAGGGAATACATGGGTTGGATGTCTCTATGACCAAAATGGTCAGAAATGCATATTTATATACAGAATTCTGAACAGGCTTATGAACATTCTGCCCCCTATCCCATGCCAAAAAATACTTTGGCTCAAGAAAAAAGTGCCACCTGCTTTGCCCACAGTAGAATTTCAAGACTTAGCAGGAAATCTCCTAATCTCTTATTGATTATCAACCAGTACTTTAACACAAGTAAACCCTGAAACATCAACAAATTCTTAAGACATTCCAAAAATTAATAAATAATGAGAATAGGAGGATATGCTTTTTAAAAAGTACCTTTATCCCAGAAATCTTTATAGCAGCCATTTCTTGCAAATACTGCTATAACTATTTATCAGACATGAATAGGAATAAGGCTCAAAAAAATTAAGATTTAAGCACATACTTCTGGCCTTTACTATATTTTATTGCCATTCCATTTCAGTGGTCAGGGAAATTATAGATATGGCTATAGATGTAGCTATATAGGTATGTTTCAATAATTTGTCTGTTTCAAAAAGCAAAAGTTCTGATGAAGACAGGCCTTGAAAGATATGAACTTTATATATGATTCTTATACATTCTCTCCTCAGAATTCTCACACATTATTTATTTATTGGAGTATTTAAAATTAAGAAAAGTAGCAATCATAAATAAGATCTAACAAAGTAAAATGTTATATTATGTGTGTACTTTATTTCCCTCAAAATGTTATTTTACTTCTTGCCCTAAATCTTACCAAAGTGTTTTCTAAAGACCTAGAAGCTTGAAAGCTCAAAGACATGGCTATAAAAGTTATTCATTAGATTTAATCCTAAAATCCTGCAGACTACCTGCGGCCATTCTGAGTGTTGGAGATACAAAGATGAGAAAGCCTTGCCCAAGTCCAGGGCATCTCCCAGTGGAGTTGGGGGCATAGACTCATTGGAGTACTGCAAGTCATCGAATCCTGGAAACAAAGCCTGTTTTCTCACCAGATGGAAGTGATCAGAAGGAATTCCTAGAGGAGTCTTGAATAATGCTAAGAAATAAACTTATTGAAAGACATGATAGGAGAAGCCTCAGTCTTAGAAAGAGACCTAATGATGAGGTTGGGTAAGATTAATATCAAGAAAGGGAAGAGATGAGAAGCATCATAAGGTATACAGGGAAAGACATTCATACTACAGTAACATGAGGACAAGCAAAGAAGGAAAAAAGAAGCAAAAAAGTGGTAGCAGAGAGAAAGGCAAGGCCTATGTATTTTAGGATACAAAACACAGAATTTATCATGTAGCTAATAAGCATTAAGTGTTTAAAAGCAGGAAAATAATGTAGTTTTATTTTCCTTTAAGCAAGATCAGGGGACAGCAAGCTATGACTCATGGACCAAACCCAGTTAGCAGCCTGTTTATTAAATATAGTTCCTCTGGCACCGAGCACATCTATTTGTTTGCACATTGTCCTTGGCCACTTTCATGTTACAAAGGCAGGGCTGAGTAGTTGTAATGCAGAATTGATGGCTCACAAAGCCTAAACATTTGCAGTCTGACTCTTTATAGAGAAAAGCTGCTAACCTCTGGGCTGGATCTCCCTAGCATAGACTTTCTTAACCTTGACACTTGACATTTTGGGCCAGATCATTTCTTGTTGTGGAGGGCTGACCTGTGCATTATAGAATATGTGGCAGCATACGTGGGCTCTACCCACTAGAGCCCAGGAGCACTCTCCTCGACCCCACCCCGATCATGACATCCAAAAATGTCTCCAGGTCCTGACAAATGTTCCCCAGGAGGGAAAACTCACTTCTGGTTGAGAACTACTTCTAGCAGCTAAGTAGAGTTTGGTTTTAAGTGAACATGACCACAGCTAAAGTTAAAACACTGGAAAATCAAGTGGAGCGAAAACACCGATGTGAAAACCAAGGTGTTTTGAACATGAAGGTAGTATCACTTGGTGACTGTGAACACAGGACTTCAGACAGATGAGGATTGAGGATGGCTTCCCGAGGGCATGCCCGCATTATAGCCTGGGTAATGGTGCCCCTAACTGAGATAAGTAATAGCAGAGAGGAAGCAGGTGTCGAGGGAAGAGAATGAAGTGGGTTTGGATGCGGGTATCAATGGCTAATGGCTATTGAATATGTATATTTGAAGTCAGTAGATTATAGCTAGGGTTGTTGATGAAAACCAAAGAGCATCGTGTCAGAAAAGCCACAGGAATATGAAGCCTATGGGAACTGTGACCAGAAGAGTTTGTGCAGTAGAGAGAACCAGACATAAGGCGTACAGATTGTCCATTGCATCTCTAAATTAGGGAATGATTCACCAAGGGTGCTGGGAAGAAGAAAAACTGTGTACATCGAGGCATGCGTGATAGTGAAGAAGTTTCAAAAGATATAATGAGACGAGGGAAAAGGGAAGAGAAGAGATTGCGGTCAAGCACTCCGTGCCCTCTAAGAAATGCTGTAAGGAGAGTCACCATTTCATACTGACCACAACCATTTCCAAGAAGAGCGTAGGTGAGAAAGACCCTCAGCTTAAATGTTTCACAAGGGTGGGTTTCTTATAAACCTTGCACGCGTATGTACGTCGCACTTGGTAGGTGGTGATTATGGCAGCAGGAGAATGGGTTTCCAAGACCACCAGCATCACAGCAAATAGTTGCATGGATCTGTGGGCGAAGTGGAGGGTCTGGGATTGAGTCCATGGAGCTGTAGCCCGCATCTTTTCCTCCCCTAATAGAGATCTGTGCTCACACGCAGGATATACCGTTCTGAGCAGCACACATTTTGTGCATCACATATCAACGTAGGCTTGAAGTTGGTCTGTTCTGTCAGTTTCACTGAAGTTCATCTACTCAGCAGTCCTGTTTTTAGACAGTTTAAAATGGTTTTAAATAAATTGGCCACAGGCTTCTTTTAATATCATTCAATCTGAACGTGTAGAAGAAGCATCTGAGGAAAAAGGAGTACTTGAAAAACTTTTAAGCAGTGAGAACGAGGAAAAGGAGGACTGTTAGGGAAAAGCTGGCAGGGCAAAGCAGCCCCAGGAAGGACAGTCTGCAGAGCAGATTCCTCCTCCTGACCACATCTGCTGCTCCCCCGAACTGCTGGTACCAACCCAGCCACACCTCCTCACCACCTCCAGGAGGGAAGGTGAGAAACCCAACAGTCACCCCCAGCTGAAGAGGGGGTGACCAGGTACCAGGTAGACAAAATGGTCTAATCCCTTAATCTGTTAGAAATAAAAATAGAGAAATGATTGGCTCTGGAACTGTGTACTTCAACTTGGTCAGTAATAAAATATGCTCTGTTATAGTATAGTCGCTAGTTTTTATATATTGGCATAAGGGGATGGTCACCAGGAAAACAATATCCTTTAGTTATTATCAAAATAATATTAAATACTTTTAACATTATTCTGTATATGCCTTATAAGTAAATATACTTATTTATATATGAATATTATAGATTTAATTATACTTCTATGTAAAATAATATTTAAAAAATCATTAAAATTTTATCTTCTCCCACTTCCTCATTTTTCTTTTCTTCTCCTCCTTCCTTTGCCTACTCACTCAACAATAGCTTGTTGGGTGTTTTCAACATGCCAGCTATTGCGGGGTACTTTAGGGATGAAAATATGGAATGCATAGAACATTCTGTCTCAGAAGCCAGGGAAATAAAAAAGGACAATGTGGAGTGATGTGGTCAAAAGGATGGCAGTCAGCATATAGACCAGGCAGTGTAGCTGTCCAGGGAAGGGATTCCTAAGATTTCCTGGAGTAGATGACATTGAGGTGAGATTTGAAGACCACTTAGAATTATCCATAAGAAATAAAAGAATGGTTGTCTGTACAAGCATGTAGGGGATGAATGGTAAGTTCACAATGAGGAAGAATGGTGAGTTTAGTACATTTTAGTGTGGGAGGAGTGTGGGGCCCTAATGGCTGGGAGGTGTTTAACCAGGAAAAGACAAAGTAAGGACTGCATCCTGAAGGACCCATAGTGCATATGCTGATGATGGGGAGTCCTGAAGGATGTTGAGCAAAAACAGTGTGAAAAATTGAGTAGACAGGGCAAGGCAGGTGTATCCTGGGCACTGTTGATTACAGTCATTGAAAAAGAAGTAGTTGAGGCTTTCTGGAGATAATTGAAGTGAGATGAAAGAGAGGTCACACATATCAGATCCAGACGTTGATGAACAGGTGTCAGCAGACTCCAAGTTGCAGATGGGGAGGTGGACACATGGTGGATCCAGTGAAGCAGGACCAATGGGGAGTATTAAAGGGGAGGGAAGTGGGGTGTGGAACTTCCGGTGTGCTTGGGAGAGCCACATTGTGCCATCTGGTAGGCAACTCAATATACTGAGGTGCGCTTCAGGAAGATGATGATTATGTTCAACAGACACACACAGTTAAAATCATTAGCTCATAAAGGCTAGCTACAGCCTTGGGTGTGTCTGAGGGTACTCAGGGAAGATTGTCTGTTCTCAGGAGAGCGGGAAGCAAGTGCGGAAAAGCACACACACTTATTAGCAGGAATGAAGGGGTTGGCTGTGAAGGGAGACTGGGGTGTAGTGGGTTCAGGATGGCAGGGCTACTGGGGAAGCCATTTCAAGGAGGGAGATGTGGGTGGTAACAAATGCTACAGAGCAATCAGGTTGTATGGAAAAAGAAAAGTGTACTGGGAGAGAAAAGCCCTGAAATACAGTTACTAGATTTGACGCATAAAATGTTAACTATCTTGACACATGATGTCCCCATAAAATGATGTGTATGGAAGCAGAGTCATAGTTGCAAAGGTCAGAGATCATCCTGGGAGGAAGACTTGACTTGAGTCTGACTGTTCTTGGAACGCAAACCCATCCCTGCCCTTTCTTAAGCTCCACACCGTATGGTGCATAAGTATCATTTTATAAAAAGGTAAAATCAGGGGATCCCTGGGTGGCGCAGCGGTTTGGCGCCTGCCTTTGGCCCAGGGTGTGATCCTGGAGACCCGGGATCGAATCCCACGTCGGGCTCCCGGTGCATGGAACCTGCTTCTCCCTCTGCCTGTGTCTCTGTCTCTGTCTCTCTCTCTCTCTGTGACTATCATAAATAAATTAAAAAAAAAAAAAAAGGTAAAATCATGACTCTCATACAAGGTAAAGCATCTCAAAGATTTTATTCAGCTCCTTATGAAAAGAGGAAACTAATAAGATGTTAAAACCAGTTCAAATGAAATTCTGACTCACAGAAATTTACCTTCTCTACTGACAAAATTTATTTGCACTGCCGAGGCAAACTTCATTTGCATCACTTTGGACAGGAATTATCTACATTGTTATCAGTTTCCCATAGCTTATGTTCTAGTCCTGCAGAGCTATAAAATCGCTTAGTCAAAAGCAATGAATTATCACACCTCCATAAAATTAAGTAATTTCCAGAGGTCCACTTGACAATGTTCTGCATTCTATAGAGGGGGTACCCAAAGGCAAGACAATCTTGTTCACCACTGCTGCCACTACCAAACAAAATGCCATACAATGTGTTAATTTATAATGCTCATAGGAAGTAATATGTGGTAAAAACTGTATAAAACAGCACTTTTAAGTGTGTGCTATGTCAAAGGTGTATGATATTTTAAGGCACATGAAGAGACAGAGCATTAGTTAATGCCAATGATTTTAAGCATGTCTTTTTCTGAAGATTTTATGTATTTAATTTGAGAGAGGAGAGAGCGAGTGTGCGTATGCATGTGTGCAAGCAGGGGAGAGGCAGACGGAGAGAGAGAACCCCAAGCAGGCTCCACACCCAGCGCAGAGCCAGGTGTGGGGCTCACAACTCTGAGATCATGACCTGAGCCAAAATCAAGAGTCTAACGCTCAACTGACTGAGCCACCCAAGCACCCCAATCATGTCTTTTTTTAAATTAAAACTTTAATTAGAGATATTATCACTTATCGGTGATAGATAAATTAAGATTTCCAAGCAGTATTTACACACAATGGAATATTATTCAGCCTTAAAAGCGAAGGAAATTCTACCATTTGCAACAACACGGATGAAGCTGGAGGTTCACATAAAACACAAAAAGACAAGCACAGAAAGATAAATACCATATGAGCTCACTTACATGTGGAATCCAAAATAGTCCAACTCATAGAAGCAGGCAGTGGCCTGGTAGCTGCTGGGGAAGGGGTACTGGGGGAGAAGCCACGGGGGAGGCCACGAGGAGGGGAAGTTCAAAGGGCACAAAGTTCAGTTCTGCAAAATGAATAGTTCCTGGAGATCTACTGCACATCATCGTGCCTACACTGACGATACTATGTCATATCATTAAATAACTTTCTAAGAGGGTAGATCTTATATTACATACTCCATTCACAGATAAATAAGCAAACAGATAGGGCACTTGGGTGGCCCAGTGGTTGAGCATCTGCCTTTGGCTCAGGTCATGATCCCAGGACCCTGGGATCCAGTCCTGCATTGGATCTGAAGGGAGCCTACTTCTCCCTCTGCCTATGTCTCTGCCTCTCTCTCATAAATAAGTAACTAAAACCTTTAAAAAAAAATAAGCAAACAAATAAAACTAATGAGAGTCGGAGGAACTTTCAGAGGGGACGGGTATGTTTATGGCATAGATTGTGGTGATGAGTTCACAGATTTATCATAATTTCCAAACTCATCCAGTTAAACACAGTAAATATGTACAGCTTTTGTCAACCATACCTCAGCAAAGTGGCTCTAAAAAATGTAAGTAGAGTTGACCCTAGAACGTGTTCAATGTGGGGGTTAGGGTTGCTGAACCTCCATGCAGTTAAAAACCGGAGTATGATTTTTTTTTACTCCCCCAAACTTAACTACTAATATCCTACTGTTGACTGGAAGCCTTATCTGTACCATGAACAGTCAATTAACACATATTTTGTGTATGTATTATATACTGTATTCGAATGAAGCAAACTAGAGAAAAAAATGTTAAGAAAATCAGAAAGGAGAAAGAACATGGTTATAGTGGCGTTCTATAAAAAACCCACTTGTCAGTGGACCCACTCAATTCAAACTCGTGTTGTTCAGAGGTCACTGTGATACTTTCCCAAATTAACAAACATAATTAGGTTCAGATACTGATCTCCAAGTCATCGTTGAAGCCTGTCTCACACTCTCAAAGTAAATGTCCAGAAGACAGTTTCATTGCTATTGAAATAGTGCGATCTAGGTGTGGGCCAGACTATCCCTGTGAAGGTCATAGTCCTTCTTCTTTGTGATCCGCTAACCAGTCGTAATGACAATGGCATTCTGAAGAATAGGTTCATATGGTAGTAAGCAACTCAGTTCAATGTGTGAGATAAACTTACTGAAATAATAAAACTGCCATTAGCTACCAATCTCCATAAGATGTTTTAGCCATTCCCAAGGAAAAGAGTTGCCCTCTGATCGGGAGAGAAAGCACTGGAATAAAAAATATTCCCAATAAATAAATTGACCTGCCTTGGCTTCCCATTCCTACTCGAAAGATAGGTGGTCAAACCGACCCTGGTGGCTCTTTGCTTCGGGAGCAAATTGCTTTAGAAATGGGATAATTTTACTTAAACTGCTTAGCTGAAAGAGGTCTCTTGTTTAAAGGCTTGAACAACCAATGAACATCTGTTCCTTTCAGTTGAACTAAACAAGCTGTTCTTGTACCTGATAAATACAAGCTATGGCTCAGCCAGTAAATTCTGCAAAGCACAGAGGAGGAAGGACGCAGGCCCATCAGTTTCAATGTAGGCACTGGCGGTGCTCAGCATCCTCCTGGGCTGTGTCATCAGGCCAAGAGCAGCAGGACTGCAGTTGCAGGAGCAGCCTGCAACCATTATTTCAGCCCGATTACAACTTCCGTACACCAGAAGGGCACGGTCTCCAATGTCCCCTCTGGTAGATGGCTCTGGGGTGTCGCACAGGCACGGGTGGGGTTTCTGTGGAGGGAAATACTCCAGGGCTGATCAGAAGCCAGTCCAAACCTGGCTGAGATAAATGGTAGGGCTGCCCCAGCTGCTCCGGTATGGGACTCAGTGTACATTTCACACACCCGGACATTTCTCATTCAGTGTTTCTCTTTCATCCATTTATTGACCACATAGAACGTTGTTACATTGCGCAATTAAAATGAAATGGAGGGACTGGCTTAAAGGGAGAGAACTTGGGGGCATTGTCATGTAAATCCTTAGCAGATGTTCGGAATTCATTTGTTATCTGCAGAGCTGTCCTGGCTAATCCCAGGAGCTGAGGTCTAGTCTAGCATTCTTTTTTATTATTCACCTCCCCTATTGTCTGGGGGCAGGAACCCCCTGGCTTGACTGCGTGGAGTGCGTGATTGAGTGTCCTGGGGAAGGCTGCATCCCAGGCGGGGGGTCCACTTCGCCACGGGCTGAGGCTCCAGATGCTTTGGGGAAGAGGCTGCAGTGGAAGCAGACGAATCTCGAATCTTGGCCCTAGTTGTTCACACCCACCACCCCCACCCTGTGCGTCCCACTAGCTGGCCCAGCAGCAGCTGAAGCGAAAGCAAACAGCGCACCTTCCCGGAGAGCTTGCAGCCCGAGAGCCATAGTCAGCCTGGGGACTTTGGGCGACTGGGGAGCCTCCCCGCCTCCCCAGGAAACACTCGGGAACTCCAGGATTCCCTTGCCCCTCCGTGCCACCTCCTGCCTCTTCCCGGGTCCCTCCCAGCAGTGGTGTACAAGCCTGACTTGGAGTGTGAACTTTGGATGCTGTGTTTTAGTGTCTTGACAGATAAATGCCTAACCATTATGGCTGTGATGACATTAAAGTCAAACCATGATAGTGTTCTTACAATAATAGTAACAGAAGCAACACCCACCACCACAGTGAGATTGAGCAAGAAAGAGGGTTAGAGAGAGGGAGAAGGATGGACGGACGGAGGCAGGGAGAGGGAGAGGGACAGAGGCGACAGAGGGAGAAGATCTGGAATATAAGGGACTACCAAAGAGTCTGGCTTTTCCATGTTTTATCTTCGTAATATTCCTCATTTATATATTATTCTGCATCATGGTCACCTTTATCCTTTCAAACCCAGTAACAAAAGGGGCAAGTGTCTGGTTTTATCTCATCTCCCCAATGACTTAGAGAAGCCAGATTAACCCCTAGCTCAGCTATAAACACTCTGAAGGTGTCACACAGCTTCGGCAAATGTTGTCCTGGGGTTGTGAGAATTCCATGTTGGTGTGCGATAACCTATCGTCGCACCTGGAATTTATAGGCACTTTGTGAGTTTCCCTCGCTCCCTCCATCTCTCCCACTCCCCTGCTCCATTTCCAACCCCGGAGACCCGCACACAGGCCGGTGACACTAACCCTGCCAGGAGACGGCCTGGCTGCACCAGGGGCAGCTCCTCCCAGCCCCTCCCAGCTCTTCTGAAGGACTGTCCTCCTTGGGGCTCTTGAACCAGGAGGCACATGGAGACGTGAAATACCACCGTGCCTTTGAATTGTGTGTCCATGCTTCTAAAGATGACAGTAGCCGCTTTGCCATAATTTGGAAAGAGATGGGACTCAGTCTTGATCAGTGGCATAGGCAGGAGGCGTGGGACTGTCACGGTGTCTTTTTCCCTTAATCAAGTCATATGCAAATCCTATGAGCAATGATAAGCTTAATGTTGATCTCAATAGATGCGAAAATAAACTCAAGTCCAAATTCGAGGAGACCCAAAAGCTGTGGCAACATACAGCTAATGTCCCTTCCCATCCTTCCAGTAACTATACAGGAGGAGTCGTGGGTGTGTGGACACAGGTGAGGTGCTGGAGCATGGATCACACTGACAAGCCCCAGGCAGAGGGCACAGCAGTTGCAAAGAAACCTGGGAAGGCCAGAAGTGGTTTGATTAGCCTTGAGGCGAAGGAGCCATGTGAAGCTGGGAGCAGACCAAGCAGAGCGACGGGCAGGTGCACATGATAAGGGCTCCGGACGGGAGGCTGAGCCGTGTACCTGTACAGCTGTGGGGGGACAGATCCGGCCCCCTACAGGTTGGAGAGTTCAGGCGACGAGCCCTGGACACACCTGCGGGGTCTTTGAACCCTAAGTCATGAGAAGAGAAAGAATGTGCCCACTTTGGGAACACGATACGTGTGTGTGAATGACGATTTTTAACAACTTTATCTCTTTGCTTTCAGGTCTTTTTCTTTAAAAGAAAAAAAAAGTGCTCCTCTTTAGTTGAAAAGCACTTCTGCAAATCCTGTCTGTCTCTGCCTCATCTCTCTTTCTTCTCCACTCCCCCCTAAGGTTGAAATAGATTTTATTTCTCCCCCAAGCCCTCTATGCTCCTTTTTCTTCCTACTTCTCCCTATTTTCATGATGTATGTCAGTCCCGTTGCTAGGCAGCTGTTACACTCAACCCACCACTCAGCATTCTGAATGCTGGAAATTAGCCCCAAATAGCTAGAAAATCACCCCTCCGCACCTGCACTGTGTTTGCTGTGAGAGCATGCATATGAGGAGCAAAATGAGCAGTCCCGGCAAGTTCGTAGAGCAAGTGAAATGCGTCCCTATTTAACTACAGATAGAGAGCTACGTTTCTGGCGAACATGCGAGGTAGAGAAGCCCTGTAGTGAGTGCCCTGCGGGAAAGTAGCAAGGAAATGGTTATAGAACAAACCACATCCTTGTCCTATCAGAGCTAGAAATGAAAGAACAAAATAATCTGGAGCAAAACAGCAGTACCCCCAAAATAAGCATGAATAGGACGTAGGCTGTGTATATTTCTATAAATGCTGCCGACAAGCTCTGTTTTTCTTCCTTGACCCTGAAAAACAAAACGCTTTGCTTGGTTCTATTTCCCCTTCGGGCTGTGGACCTTTTCATTTATTTATGCAGAGAGCCAGCAGCGCCCAGTGCTTGTGCCCCCCCCCCCCCCGCCCCCACCTGCTGCTGTCTTGCTGGCATCCCGGTCCGGCTCTTCTGTTCCCTGGCAGGGCTCGGCATCCCCCCGTCACCCCCGCCATCCTCCCTTTCTCAGTGTTGGTGTTGACGTGCTCTCACATGTAGACTCTGGCCACATTCAAATCTGCCTTCCTTCAGCTGCTCTGCCGTTGCTCAGCCCGGTCCTGCCGTCCAGCCTTCCCCTCTCTCCTCTGCACCCCCCCCCCGCTGCCCCTCCCTCCGGCCTCCACTCTAGAGCTCCAAGGACATCCCCATCCCCATATCCTGTTTCTCTTCCTGTGGATGCTCCAGTCCAATTCCTGATGGATGAACTCCATGGTGCTTCGCCAACATTGTTTTGTTGTTCCTGACAAGTCAAGTATGTCCGTGATAAGAAAATTTCATGAGGTCTTGAAAGGTGAAAACCACATCTTTTCTGAGATATCGTTCTGGTCAGAAACATCACACGTGAGCATATGCAGTCAAATGAGAGTGTAGCTTGGCCTGTTTTGGTGACCTATGCATTTCCTGGCAGGGTATCTTGCTCGTGATAGGTACTCAATAAACATTTGCTGAAGAGAATTAAATTTTAAGGGGTCTGGAGACCAGAATTTTCACAACAGAATTGTGCTTGAGCATGAAGAGATGAAATCCATATTCAGCAAACAAACCATTCCAGAAAAATTGCATCTGAAGTTGTTGTTGTTGTTTTGTGAGCATTAACTTGTATTTTTCTAGGGAAGTGACTCTACAGTTTCATGGTAGGCTTCTCAAAGGAGTTAATGAAGAGACACTACTTTGTTTCACCTGACTCTGTGGCCACTCCATAAGCACTATCTTATCTCCAGATTCACAAGAAATAGGACCTCAGTGTTCTTAAGATTAGAAGGAACGATCACTTTGAAAAAGACAAATATGCATCTCATCACATTCCTTAGATTCTCCTGGACACTTCTCAGTTGTTTGTCCTTCTCTGTCTCTTCACCTTCATTCTGTCCCTCTTCAAATATAGAGATTCCTGAACGAACACAGCCTACGATCTATGATATGGTCCTTCTCTCTACTGTGATACCTGTTAGGAGCTCAGTCATCCTGTGCCTGGTGGTGTGTGTTGTACTCCAACCTTTGATGTAGAGAAAGAACTTAATGACTAGCATGCAAGTTAGAGAACTTTTTGGTAACTGTGCTAGAACTTGCCATGAAACCCCACGCTTCAATATTGGCCGTTTGGGCTGTGGGCTAGCTAGAAGAAGGGAAGTTGAAAGTCGGCAGACACATTCCCGAGAGAAGCAAGACAGAGCTTTTGGTTTCAGTCTCAGGGACCCATGAGGACCCAGGACAAGGATGTCTCCTGGGTGGTCCGCCTCATCCCACCCATCAGGCAGAGGGTCGGTCACAGGTGAAATTGACCACAGCTGGGCAGCTGGCAGCCAGCGGGCAGTGACTCTGTTTCGGGGTGCTGGCCAACGCCTGGTCCACACATCCTTCTGGGGCTCCATCGGAGTCTTCCTGTGGTCCTTCCTGATCCTTCTGTCTGTGCAGCATTAGTCCAGGAAGCAGTTCCTCCCCCCAGTGCACTCCATCTCCAGGGATGGATGTCAGCTTTGTCCTCCAGTCTCTTGGGTGGTGCTGGACTCCCTCAGCATCCACATCTGTCCATCTGGAAGCCCTTCTGTGTTGTCTGCCAACATTGCACGGGACTCCTCCAGCCCCTCCCACTTCAGTGCCTCCATCCTGGGCTGTAGGAAGGGCCTCTGGATACTCTCTCCCTGGCTCTCCACCTCACGATGCCCACTCCCAGGAGACAGCTTCAGTGAGACTCTCCCAGGGTCAGATAGTAAGACCCATCTGTACACACTGGGGCTCCCCAGGGCTCCTGGAGTCAAAGCCCGAGTGCTTAGAGTCTCCTGCCTAGTCACATCCTTACCTGTGACTCTGGGTCCCTCACCTTTCCTCTGCGTGCTCTGTTCCAGCCACATTCACTGCCTGGCCCTGCTCAGGGCTTCTGGATTTGCTGCTCCCTCAGCTTGGACTCCTGTTCCCTGGAAGGCACCGCAACATCCTTCCCCACCGTCACATACCTGCTCCCAGTAAAACCTTGCCTGCCCCATTTTTTCCCACCTCTTTCCTTGTATCCGACATCCTTCCTCATGTGTGTTGCTATCCTTTCTGTCTCTATCATATTTAATGTAAGAATTTTCATTTGATTTGCCCCTGCTGCATTCCATGCACCTGTTTTGTGCTCAGTCAATAATGCTATTGGTATTGGCCAATTGACTGAATGAGCCCAAATGAATGAGCCCTGGCACTCGGATTCTGGACGTAGAATTAGATCCCAATCATGTCCTTCAACCCAGACCAGGACAAGACAAGAACGAGTTGTTGAGGGGACTTGACATTGACATAGTCAGTTGACGTGTCTCAGACACAGCCAGGTGCCAGTCTAAATACAGGGATCTTCCTCATCTCGGACTAGAGAAGCTGAGCAAGTGTAGGGAATGGAAGCTGTGAAGTCCTATGTCCGATGACACCTGTCCTCACCCCCATGTGCTGCTCCAGGCTCATTATTACCCCTCGCACCTGGGTTGGAGTTTCTGTGAGATCATGTTTTAGCTCCGTGATCGACCTGGGACGCCACCCATAGATGACACTCGCATTCCAAAAGGCAAGATGTTTTTAATGACACTAAAATAGCATACCTCATGCTGTCTGAGATGATGTGTTTGTCTTTTCAGCTGAAATGTCAGAATTATACCACTTTTAGGTGTCACAAGTACAATACGAAATGAGAAAAAAAGCACCAAGTGTAAGATCTTTGTTCTGACTTGTTAATACTGTATTCAGATACTTGAATTATGTCAATTCAGTTCTCAGTGATAATTAGCAAAGCTCCAGAATGAGACAATTGTAAGAGAATAGAAAGATAATTTGAGTGATTTCATTTCATTGTGTAGCTCTGGCTAAATGGTGGGAATGTGCTGGCTTTCCTGAGTGCTTGAATGAGTCTGGGTTTCATTCTGAGCTCTGGCTTATTGTTGGGGTCCCAGTCACCCCAAGGTCAGAGGACCTAGAATTCTTACCTGTGCACATCCCGTGTGCTGCTGAGGATGCTGAGTGTTAGCCTTTTCTGTCTCTCATGCTCTGGCCCTCCCATTTCTGCTCTCAAGCTATCTGGGGCTGGGAGCCTGTTTCTTCCTGCCTAAACTGTGTCAACGATGGCCGAGAGACTGTCTCTGCCATCGCACTGCCCTGGTTTCAAATCCCCGCTCAGCCACTATCTCTTTCAACGTCCTAACAGAGTGCCACAAACCGAGTGGCTTAAAAAAACAGAAATTTACTCTCTGGCAGTTCTTGAGATCCCTCCAACCCGTGCCTTCCTCATCACATGGCTTCCCTTGTGCATCCTTGTCTGGTCGAGGCATTCTTCTCTTCCTAGAGGGACACCACCCTATTGGACCAGGGCCCACCTTAATGCGCTCATCTTAACTGCATGACATCTGCAAAGACTCTATTTCCAAAGAAAGTCACATCCACTTATCTTTTGGAGGGGCGCAGTGCAACCCATAAAATCATCTGTGTGAACTTGGGCAAGTGCCTTGATGTCTGTAACCGTCAGCTTTTTCACTGTCAAAGGAAGATTACCATGCAGGCCTCCTGCAACTCTGAGGAGTATGAAATGCACCCCCTCCATCCCCCAGCCCGGTTTCTTGGCCTCTCATCCCTTATTCATTCTTACTGCGTGCAAAGGCAATCCAGCAGACCACAGAATGCACAAAGACGGCCCATCCCCTGGGAAGCTCACACACTTTGAGGATGACTAGTGCTTTTAATACCATACAGAATTCGTGTCTCATCCTGAAAAACACACGCAGACAGACTTGTGAGGTGGCCGGCCACGGGCCCCGAACCAATGCTCTGCAATGTTAGAACCTGAGGCTGTCTTTACTTCCCTACCCAGTTTCTTCCCTGTTCAGACACACTGGGCAAGTACATCATCTGTCTCCTTTGAACCATTCAGATGTCATAAAACCTAATCTGTGTTTGCTCACTGGTGTGTGTATGTCATACACCAGCATTTCTGTAGATGCCCATACGTTTTAGAGGTCAGCCCCACTGCCCTCTGCACATGTTATTCCCAGTCCCGGCCCTGCACACACACATTCCTATTCTAGCCACTTTCTCTGTTCTGCTCTACTCTGGAGACACCCTTGTCTCTTCTGCAGCAACAACACACTACGACCAGTAAAAAAGATAAATACCAACTCCAGGGCTTCCTGGGTAGGAGATCTCATTCTTGCCTCTTATAAAAAACACATCACTGAATACTTCCGTGTGCCACAGATCCTTGCAGTCTATTGGGTGAAATCAAACTGATGAGCGAGATTTTTCATACCCTTGCCTCTGGCGCTTCAGTTTTCATGTGCAGGCTCTGCTACCTGCTATTTTTACACCCTCCTGTACCCTGAGTTTGATTCATGAGCAAAAATCTGTGTATGAGAAGGAAGGGTTGTGGCGGACATTGATGGATTGAGTTTGTCTGACACATGGCTACCAAGATTAGGATCACTCTCAACCCAGGACAACTCATATACCATATACTGAGTGCTCAGGGGTAATGCTAAGGATATAAAGAAGGAAATAAATGCCTGCTCCTGAAAAGTTCAAAATGTGTTTTTCTCAGCATGCATCCTACAGCCCCACAGTTCCCACAGCATTGCCCCACGGTGCCATACCTCACTTCCCTGTGACACTCACAGAAACAAAGAGGGGTGGCTTGGTCTGCTGTGGCTGGCGGGGGTGGGGGGGCATGCCCATCCTCTCCCAGCTGCTCAGAGGGACCCCAGAAGATAAATACCTATGGGCAATGCACTTCCTTCCTCCCTGCTATACGAAAACAAAGAACTCTTTAGAAGTTGCCAGATTTGCTGCAACAAACTTGAGATGGAAAGCTATTTTACAGAAAGTCACAGAGCACTTAGGTGATTGACCTTTTTAGCATTAAATCCCCTGAGCAGCCCTGCAACCCCCTGCAACATAGGAATCATAAAGTCAGTGCTGCCCAATGCAGTTACTAAATCCTTGCCTGTTTCTTCTGTCTCTGTGCTGCCTCTTGCTCTTGCTCTTCCCCTTCCTCCTCCTGCTCCTCCTCTTCTTCCTTCTCCTTCTTCTAATGTAGTTTTACTTATATGTCACGTTAAATACCATGCATGCAAGAGAAATTTTATATAGATCTTTTAAGTGGCTGATAGAATTTTGAAAGACATTTTTTTAAACCCATAGAAAACCATTATACTGCCATGGATTTCAGCTAGGGAATGACAGTCAATTATTCTGAAAAACTTTCAAAAAATAAATTAATTAAATGTCCTTCTAGAAGATTTAAAATACTCAATATGTAACATAATGGGAAGAAGCTACTCTACCTCTCACTTAAATAAAACTTCTGGATATTTTGATACTCATTTATTATAGATTCTAACTATATATAGGTCCACTTTCACATGTCAATAAAGAATTGTAAGATTTCTTAAATATATATATATTTTTTTTTTTTTTTAAAAAAAGATTTTATTTATTTATTCATGAGAGACACAGAGACAGAGAGAGGCAGAGAGAGAAGCAAGCTCTATGCAGGGAGCCCCATGTGGGTCTTGATCCCAGGTCTCCAGGATCACGCCCTGGGCCGAAGGTGGTGCTAAACCACTGAGCTACCCAGGCTGCCCAAAAGATATATTTTTAAGAGCATTCTAAATATTTACATTAAAGCTATGAGTTTTCTTTCTCTTCAGTTTTCTTTCATTAAATGGTTTCCATTATTCCGTGGTAATAGTGTCAAACATACATGAAAGGATTGAAATGTATATTGGGCTCATTTTAAAACTCATTTTCCACCTAACAGAAGAGGGTTATTTCCTGGGTGGACAATGTGAAGTGTACAACTGATGGAGATGTGGAGGTTTGTAGGATCATGTAGGGATTGGGGAGGATTTATTTATTTATTTTAATTAATTTTTTTTTTACTGGCAATACTATTCTTTATTTTTTTTTTTGAAGGAGAAGCATGCTTTTTTACAGCACCTGTAAACAAGTCAGTGAAGTATACTATTTTGAGTTTCCCCACATATATATTATTATTTTTTTGGAATGTTAGAATACCACAACACCAACTGCATTACATAATAGTTACTGAAGGCAAGTCAGGCTAAAACAAGGGTAAAGTTTTATGGCTAAAAATATTCATAGCAGCAACTTTTAAAAGATGATTTTATTAAATCAAGTCATTGCACTTGGTCATTTTATTGCTACAGCAAAACAAGGCCATTACATTTTTAATGTTTTCATTTCTGATTTTAACTGATTGTCTTATTCTCTTCATACATTTCAAGTTTAAATGCAAGCATAAAATGTTTACCAACAAATCAAGAGAGCACTTGTTTGTTTGTTTGTTTTTTTCCTGTGATCACAGTAAGAAGCATAAAAAAGAGAACCCCCATTCTCTTCCTATCTTCAGGCTTAAATTTTGTAAAGAGGTAACAGCTTTATAGTAAGACCAAACCACTAAATCTCAGTGGTCACACACAAGCACACACACAAATACTCCCAATATTGAAATACAAGTAGGAAAACTAGTAATATTATGTGTTTCAAAAAATAGCAAACCTGAAAAATACATTCACTAATAATTTGGCAATGACAGATTCCATGCTGTTCATCTCTAGTCTGTCATTTATACTCACTTATAGAAAAAAAGAAAAAAAACAATGATTTATCTCCCAGTAAAGGCTATTATCATTATGTACCATTTTGTGATATGAACTTTATGAATAAAAACAAAATTTCCATATCAAGAGCAAATACCAGTAAATTGCTAGATTGAAGTAATCATTTTTTCCCTTTGAGTTTGGCTTTAAGAACTTTACTTTTCGGTCAAGGACAGAAAATAGAGCCACAAAACTTTACTTTTCCATTCTGACTGAGGAACATACAACGCAGATACTTTAAATGTATGTCGGCATTCATGACCACCTTCATTTTATGCACTGGTGAGAAAAATGACCAAGAAAAACTTTAAGAACACCCTGAAATCTGCTGGAAACTTCCCTCACCCCATTAACAGGGTGAGGAGGGGTCACTCCAGCCAGAAAGCTAGAGAATGATTTCTAGGATACAATGTTTTTATTTCTAAGGACTTTCATTAAAAGAAAGTAAAACCTAACTTTTTTAGCAAGAAGGAAATCATTCAACAAGTCATTTAAAAATATTAAAACAGGAATTAACAATTTTGTTGAGTAGTGACCTCATCAGAAAAGCCCAGACTTTAAAGAGTTAAAATGTACACGCTCAATGCACAATCAGGTTTCGGGATTGGGGAGGATTTAAAAAGCAGGGTGACAAAGACAGCTCTGCTGAACTGAAGCATTTGCTGGACAAACTCAGTCATGGCTTTCATGTTCCTGCTGCTTTTCACAGGTACAAGCCATTGGCCGATACACTCCTGGGCGAGAAGAAGCAGCTGTCTGCCGAGGAGAAGTGTCGCCTTGTTCTCCAACAGTGCAAACTGCAAGGCTGGCAGGTTAGTGACCAGCAAGTTGCTCACGTAGTGGCTCAGGGTTGAAATAAGTGAGCTGAGTCACTGGGGGAGCCACCAGGCTCCCCGGCAAGAACTTTGATGTTTGGCAAGAAGAGACAGTCAGCGTATTCCCTGGAAACGCGTGTCTCTCTGACTTACCGGTTGTGGCAGCGTGGTGGCAAACACGTGAGGGAAACCAGCAAGCTCCCTTTGGGGCGTGGATGAGGACTTCGTGAAGCCGCCTTGTTTGCCCAGCTGTCAGAGTCACCTGTCACTCAGGCTTTCCGAGGGATCCGAAAGAGAGCAGAGATCAGAGAAGGCTGCATGAACACCTTGGTTTCTTGGCTCCTAGCTGGTAGGTGGTCAGCGTGCTTCAGACCCACTTCCCCATTCCTCAAGGGCCATATCTCCCCTGTTTGTGGTTTCTCTTTGCTGCCTCTCAGCCGCCCCACACTGACAATGTCCCTGTCCCTTCAACCTCACTCTGTGGCATAATTTTCCTAACTGGAAACATTTCGTTCTCTTCTGCGACGCCCCCCTTGGTTGGCAGCGTCCAGGGGCCCACTGGAGAGATAGATCCTCCTTCCAGAAGGAAGAACTAATGTGACGCAGAATAGCATGGGGGGCCCCAGAAACAGTGGGGTTCGGTTCTGATTTTATTCAGTACCT
Source organism: Canis lupus baileyi (assembly GCF_048164855.1). Lineage (NCBI taxonomy): Eukaryota > Metazoa > Chordata > Mammalia > Carnivora > Canidae > Canis > Canis lupus. The sequence goes on along the minus strand of NC_132854.1, from coordinate 3,755,441 downwards.
GAAACAACATCGGAATGCCATCAGTGACTAGTGTGCAGAACAGAAGGTTTGAAACATCAGAGAACTGAGGTCATAGTGATGTGAGAATGGGAAACAGAATAAAGCCCCAGACACCCCTGGACGTTTCTCCCTATAAAACAACAGAACGTGCTTAGGTGATGGCAAAGAGCGTGGCAGCTAATGGCCTTGGCAAAATATAACCATTACCAAAAAGCTGACATAAATGTCACATTAAAGAGCAGTAGGCATCTCCAAGGGACAGTGTAAGATAACGGATGAGGCTAAAGATGAGGGCTTTCCTTCAGATGGTTCAGAAGTGCCGGACGTGCGTGGCGGCGCCCACTCCAGGCGACACAGGCAGAGACTGCTGGCTGACATTGCCACACTCATCTGCCTGCAACGAAGGACAAGGAACCTAGAATGTCAGCACTGATGACTGATGGCTTAATTGTCTGTGCCACCCAATCTCTCTTTCTATTATCTTCTTTACCTCGCCTTTGTTTTAAACTAATAATGGAGCTGAGCTTTAAATAGTCTGAGGGAGGAAGCGCACACATCTGTAGTCGTCATGGATGCACATCCTTGCCGGGAGGTTGCAGTGGGAAGAGAGCACGGGGGAGTCACTAACACACAATGGTGTCCGCTCACCACTCTGGAGCCGGGGACAGGAGATGTGGGTGGGTTCACATAGGAACTGTTCCTCAGACTCGTAGGTAGCTGAAGTCATTTTGACTGAATCTTTGCCAGAGTTTTTAAGTATTTGAGTAGTAGTGGTTCATGAATACGTAAGTCTCAGATTCTTGTGTTGTATTTTTTCCCTTTAAAGAATACTCTCCGAGGGTCACCTGGGTGGCTCAGTTGGTTAAGTGTCTGCCTCTTGGTTTTGGCTCAGGCTGTGATCTCAGGGTCCTGAGATCGATCCCCATGTCAGGCTCCACTCAGTTCAGAGTCTGCTTGAGATTCTTTCTCCTTCTCCCTCTGCCCCTCCCACTCATACTCTTGGTCTCGCTCTATCTCTCCAATTAAAAAACAAATAATACAAAAAAAAAACAAAAACAAAAAAATAAAAAACAAATAATACAGATAAGGATAATATGTTTTACTAATACTGAAAAGAAACTCAAGTTGTAGGAAAAGGTGAGGGAACTTGGAACAGTTTTTCCAAAAGCAGGGAGTAACCAGGGTGCGTGAGGAGCATCAATCCTCTGATACCTGTGTGTAGAGCATGCGTCACACATGGTGACTACTGGGAGGCAGTTGGTACACCCTGCAGTACTTGAAATTGCAGCTGGGGATGGTATTAAATTGGAACATGCATTGGGACTTTGAACAAGGTCATCAAAATAAAAAACAGAAATGGGTCCCCGTTTCATTACACTAGTCTACTTTCCTCACTCCTTAGTGCCCCACGGGAGACTAAAAATATGGGACAAAAAACAATAAATAAATCCATCTATTCACTGCACGTTTGCTTGTGTGTTCCATATTCAATAGTTAAGAAAGACTAATTTCTTCTCCAAAATGTAATTTTTCATATACTTTATAAAGAAAAATCATTGACTTCATAGAAATAAAGCCTATCTCTATTATACTTTTACACTTTTATGCTAGAATTTTTAATTGATTAATTAATTAATTTAGAAAGAGGGAAGGGCAGAGAAGAAAATCTTAAGGAGACTCCGTGGCCAACCCAGACCCCCCAGCTGGGCTCAATCTCACAACCCTGAGATCATGACCTGAGCCCAAATCCAGAGTCAGGTGTTCAACCTACTGAAGCCAGCCAGGTGCCCCAGCAAAAGAGCTTTTAACACATCATTTATTCCTGACCTGGAAAGTCAGACTCCTCAGTTTCAAAAGCAAAGCATTTGTTTGAAATGTGTTGGTCATTGTGGGAAGAATTGTTATTATTTTCCTCTGGGTGGTCAATCAGGGCAAATTGAATGAGGAGCTGTTGAAGCAATGTAAGGTCCTAAGGGGTGGCTGTTGTTTCTGTAGCATGATTCCCAAATTGCTAAGAGTCACACTGTATGTTTCCATTAAGCAGTCTGTGTTCATCCTTTGGCTCTGAATGGTTACCAGGAATTGATAGTCATTCTTTTCCATATTTTTAAAAGCAGCACCAGAAGACAGCAGGCATCAGAGCCATCCTTTGCTGTGTGAAACTGCATAGAGTGTTAGCTAGAAATTCTAATCTCTTAACTAAAAATATGATGATCCGCTCACTGTCGCTCTGATAGATCTTGGAGGTGTTGTGAGATTGCTTCCGCTCCCCTTTTCATTAATCAGGCTCTGTGCAGGGAAGCCTTTGAGGCGTCAGTAGGGGGTTCTAGCTCCATGTTCTCCCACTTCGGTGCATTGCAGTGACTCCATGGCATCTCCTGTTTCAGCTGCGAATAGAGACATCTTCCCCTCAGTGCCATGGGGTTTGTTTACCAATCCATGCGTGCTGTTTATTCTCTGTGTGGTTGTGGGTCTGGCGTCCGTGTGTGAGGCTCTGGAAATTTTAATATTTTATACATGATGATTCCTCTCATCTACAGAATGTGTTACAACCATTCAGAGCTTTGGTTTTATTTGATTTAAACCTAATAACAACTGTACGCTGAAAAAGGAAAGTCTGCAGGGTGAGTGGTAATGACCTCATTTGAGATATGAGGAAATGGAGTCTTGCAGATCAGCATACTGATCAAGGTATTAGGTGCGGTTAATGTTTAGTTTCAGTGGAAAGGCCCCTTTGCTGAGACCGCATCTATGTCTTGCTATGCTGTGTTCTTTCCACCGCATTTAACTCGATCTATATCTTTTAATGTAACCATCCGAAGCCCTTTTATTCAGATTACAGAACTTGAAAGGCATAGATTATGTATCATAGTGTGAGCTTTGATCAAAGGCATTTATAGATTCCTTTATTATTCTGAGCAGATTGCTTCTTGAAGTTAGTATCTTTTTATGTTGATAATTCACCTGGTAGACAAGGAGAGTCACGCTGACTCCATCCCGTTGCAGGCCGATTCTGATCCCAATCTTTCTTACCCAAACCATCAGCCAGTGACCCTTACGTGGCTCAGTGCTTTTGGACTCTCCTTCCTTACTGCATCTTGGAACAAAAAGGAGGAGAAGGAGAAAGCGGAGAGAAAGAATAGAAAGATAAGATGGACACCAAGACCTGGAATCAAACGAGGATTCTCAGGAAGGGTTTGATCTCAGTTTTAGACCAAGCTGCTACTCTGGTCGTCCCCAGGCAGCCCCAGGAATGGGAGACAATGACGCTCCTGGAAATGGAGTCAGGGTCCCACTCGCTTCCAGCTCACAACTTGAGTGAAGTTGGTCTGAGAATGGTTGTAGTGAGCCGTTTGAGTAAATCCCCAGTCTGCAGTGTGTCAGGCTTCACTCCCTGCCATATTCTAACTTTCCAGCATTCTGCACCTCTCCGACATTTGTTCTCTCCTCTCTGCTTTCTTCTTACCCCTCACATTGTCCATCTTCTGTAAGATTACGGGCAGTCTCTCCATCACCGGGGATTTGTGTGTGTCGAGTTTGCTCTGTGTCCCCAGCACAGGGGGCAGAGGAGGAGGCATGGGATACAGTAGCAGATGAGTCTTGGTCTCTAAGAAGCTGCCAAACCGTACTCTATATTTTATGTGGATACGTGGACCTTTAAGAATGCACATTAGGATCTGGAATAATTCACAACCCAAACCTGAGAGTTGTAATATCTAGGGAGTTGTTTTGAGATGATAGTCAAGTAGAAGTTTAGCCCGTATCTATGATTAGAAGGTAAATGGGTTAATAAATTACCTATGGAATTAAGAATTGTTTTTAAAATTTGTTACCGCCCCATAAATACAATTTAAAGAGAATATTGTATAGGGCCAAATTAATTCTTTTAAACATTTATGAAAAACCTGTTAATCACACTGCTTGGGTTTTGCTCTAAAGCATTTTCGCCTTCAGATAATAAGTAACCTGTTGCGTATTTTACACCAGGAGCCTTCACTTCTAGAAGGAGCCTTCAGCCTTCTGCCCCATGATTCCAAACGGTCACCACAAGTTTTAGTGAACTTGCTCATGATGCTGTTCTCTTAACATTCTCAACATCGCAGATTTCACATCAGATGCTTTTATTTTGAACAAAAGTGAAAAATGATCAGGAGGTAGTGGTGGCTGCCAAGGAGCCCTACTTGCCGGTGGTTTCTTGTTCATGTTTACAAGTAAATGATAGGTCTTTAAAAATATGGTGGCCTAGTCGGAGCCTCATCCTTATTTCATGTGGAATTTAAGCTAGTTGTTGCAGGAGGGATGGAAGGTTCTGGAGGTAATCTGAGTAGACTGACTCAATATGATTGACTTGCAGAACTTTGGTGAGAGCCCCTTGTGATTTCTTCCAGGATCTCAGTTTTCTGTATCTCACTGGATATAGTTTTCTTTATGAAACAGATTCTTCAGATTACTTCATATGTGGAAAAGATACAAAGAGTTTGAATTAAGTCACAGTCTGAAAACAAGTTGCATGGAGCCGCTTGTTATTCACCTTCTGTTGTTGGTTTTTAAAAGTTATTCAGGTATTTGCTCCATCTAAACAGACATTTTCAGTTCAGTCCTCCTTTAAGGGTGTTTTGAAAATAATCCCTCCAAATCCAGGCACATTTAATCAACCACTTTCTGCCCTGATTTCCCCATGCCACAGAAAAGTGACTGGCAGGCATTTAGGCCCATGTGGAACATGCTTGTTTTGCTATGTTATGTCATTTATGTAAAGTGAAAACTTTTGAAACTACTAATTCTAAGTGGAAAAATAAATGGTATAATCTGATTTTCACACATTTTATATGAATCAACTGGTTATAGGATGATTTTTTTCTGTGTAGTTATTTGAATGCTATATTCATTTGAAAGCCATCTGGTGGGATGACGAAGGGAGAAACAAATCTGTCAGAGTCAGCCCCTGCGCTGCCAGGGGCGCTGCTTCCCAACACAGGCACTCGGAGCACAGGGAAAGTCAGTGCAGGGAACGGTGGCCCTCGCTTGGGGAAGCTTTCACTGGTGAAATGTCACTGTCCTTTCAAACAGATTGTGACAGCTTTGGGGCGGAGGAGGCTTTGTGGAAAGGCAGAGGAGAGAGTCCTGTGAGGTGAGGCTCCTTTGAAGCAGGGAAGATTACTGGAAGCTGGAAGAAGAAATGGAGAGCCTGTGACATGGTCTCAGGGTGAGAAGGCAGATCCAGCAAGACTTCCGGTGACTTTCCTCAAGATTATACAAGCAGAAAGTGAGAGACAGAGCTAGAACTTCAGCTTTGTCCCAACAACCCATGTGACATGATAGCTACTCACTCACATGTGAGCACATGCTTGTGTGTGTGTGTGTGACACAGAGCAGGATCGCGATCATGTCAGACCTAATAACAAGGGGCTCTCACAAAAGACAAACCCTGAATCTGAATGAAATACACTTTTCCTATTTTGTTCACTAACAAAAAAATTACAAGACTTATTTTCTTTACCACCAACTTCTAGTGTGAGTATCAGGGGATGGCCTAGATTTCATGGCGTGTCTCCATAAAATATATGATCTTTGAAGGAGCCACTCTTACAGTGCTGAGAATCATGAGATTAACATTTTACCATAACATTAAATAAAATCCGTTGGATGAAGGATTTATTATTTCATTAATCTAAAATAGTACAGTAGAGAAAAGATAATAAAAGTAAGAGCAAGAAACTGTTAAAGTTTTAAGCACCTTCCACTCTTTTTACATCTTCTAAGACAAGACAATGGTATTAGAGCCCTTGGCTCTTATTAGCACAATAAATTAATGGTTTATAACCTTTGTTTTATTACTCAAGGAGCACTTCATAAATCAGCTGTAAGTACAAGCTAGAAAATAGCCTATAAAATTATTCTTTCTCTCACATTCCTTCCCTTTCTCTAGAATTATTAATGTTGAAAGTAATAAACGTTAGTGATCTTAGCATATCTCTTGCTACTGTGTGCATTATAAACTGAGAATTACTATATAGATGCGTGTATAAGGGCTTTCCTTTTTTCTCTTACATTAGACAGACATGTGCATATATATGAGCACATTTTTGTATGAAAGTATTTATTCTTGATAAGAAATTTGAAAAATAGAGAAAATTAAAGAAGAAAATATAAATCACCCATAAATGAACTACCCAGAGATAGGTACTCCAAATGTTGGGTGTGTATCCACTGACCAAGCTTTTAAAAATGATGTTTACAATGTCTGATTCCTGGTCTGTGTGTCTCTCTCCTCTTTCACTCTGAACTTCATTGAGTAAAAACAGTATGTTTTCATATACATATATATATATATATGTGTGTATGTGTGTGTGTGTCTCATCATTACATTCCCTTACATCCCTGTAGAGTCTGGCACATAATAGATACTGAACCAGTATTTGTTGAATGAATGAATGAACCTACTTATTACCAGATTTTCTCCTTGGAAGTGAAGGTATCCACCATCAAGCCTTACGGACATTTATGATACCTTCTCCTTTAAAGTAATTTCACATCGTTCCTCTCAGCTTCCTTGCACAAAAGGCTTAGTATAATATCTGTCACATAATAGTAAGTGAAATCTAGCTGTGCCTGGTCCTAATCCAGCTCTTATCTCTTAGAATGCTACTTCATTTCCCCCTGCTCCAGGCTTATGTTTGATTAAGGCAACAAGCATTTATTGAGCACCATTGATGTTCCTGAAGTCACACAGGAGCGATATGGTACAATGAGAAGGCATAATGCTATGTCCCTCGTACGTGGCATATAGGCTCACAGGGTTGGGACCGGGAGGGAGATCAACAATAATAAAGAAGCACAGAGTGGTTGGGATCCACTTCAGGAGGGAGCCCACAAGGACCCTGGTTTAGAGAGGGCAGGTGTCAGGAAGGACATCTCTCCAATGAACACGTGTGGGCTGAGATCTGAAGATTGAAGAGCAGGAGGTGCGGTCTGGGGCAGGAGCAGAGTGTGCCAGCCCTGAGATGAAGTCAGCTGAGGGCTGGTGGTGGCCGGAGCGCTGGGAGAGAATGGTCCATAGGGCAATGTTTCTCAACGTGGTGTTTTCTTTATTGCCATACTAGGGAGGAAAATTAGCGAGAGAATTACTCCTGAATTCATTCCTGGGAAGGGTGAAACAGTCTTTGCTATGGCACTGGCTTGCGGCGCTCCAAAGCTCAGTTCTCCAGGACAGTAGCTAACAACAGCTCAACAGCTCCTAAAAAGTGGTGGAGCTGTCCATGTGTCATCCAGTGTTCCATCTTGTATACATCCATCTCATTGTCCCCAGTTCCAGGTTTATTTAGTCCTAAAGCAAGCCTTTATTAAGTACCTATTGTATACTACAAACTTGTAATAGCAAAGGAGTTTTTTGCGGATCAGGAACCAGTTTCACTCCTTGGGGACATCAAGTCACCACCTTTAGTACTGGGCTTAGTGGTAAGCAGGGGTCAAGTCTGTGGGATCTTGGTTGCATCAGAACACCATGTTATGCTTTAAGTTCATTTTGAAGCCATCGATAAGCTTCAGAGAGGATGGTGACATGACCTGATTTATGCTTTAAACGTGAAAAAATGCATTGCTGGACAGCAAGAACAGAGCTGGGAGGCCGGTTAACAGGTGAATGTAGATGGAACAAAGGACAGCCAAGGCAGTAAAGGGACAGAATACGACTCACAGTGACCTTCAATAGATAGGCCTATTCCATCACTTGAAGAGCTAAGCCTCTTTTCAAACCGACATTATTAACAAGGGCAAATTTGCTGCACAAAATATGTATGGATCTCCAAATGATGGAAGCACCTGGCCCTCTAGGAGTTCAAAGCAGAAGATGGTTCACAAAAATAAATATAGATGAATCTTAGGGAAAATGTGAACACACCACAGAACAAATATTTGGGAAATTACAATAGCTCTGTAAGTATTTTTTTAATACCTAAAAATGCTCTTCAGGATGAACAATATAAGAGCCGGTGCCCAAGATGAAGCGCCAGTAGTATTCCTTGTTTTAGAAGTAGAGCGAACCTCAGAAGGCACAGATGGCAATGACTTGGCAGATGATGGTGCTGGAGAGCCCTCTGTGTTTCTCTGTGTGCAGGTCGCGGGCAGGATGACGGGCTGTGATCGTGTGGCCACTGCTGTTAATCATTTATAGCATACACATTCCATGAGACAGGTAATTCTTATTCATATTCTCAAGGCCATTTTGTTGAAAACAGTGACCAGACGGTGTCCCTTCGATGACTACATCAACTTCTCCAAGGCACTGTCTCCTCTCCAATTCTGAAGCTGATCAGCATTGTTTGGGTTTGGCTTTGGTTCACTTTGCCCACTGTGTGACTGAGCTGAAGAGGTTTACTTTCCCAAGTGCTCTTGACCACAGCAATGTGATTTCTGTAATGACGTACTATGTAGGCTCAAACAGGGAGTTATTCACACTAGTCAGCTCAAAGTAGGAGTTTTTGTTCATCTCTGCTTGCTGTACAGGTCATACTGTTCTAGGTGAGAGTAATTAATTTTCTTAACCTGTAATTATATGTAATTTGAGCCGAACCACCTTCCTCAAATACCGGAAGATGTGGTACTCCATTCGATGTGTGTGGCTGTAATTATCTTCTCTGTGTTGAACTGAAACTTCAAGAATAGTCTATTTATAACAAAGAGAACTTGTATTTTAGCATAAATGTATCCTCTGAGGATGTTTAAAAATATATCTAGAGCCAGGCTGAACATTAGAATATTTCCAGTTGGTAGTTTCTCAAAGCTACCATGAAAATGTACAGTATTGAAATATCAATAATCAAACATACACACATAGAATAATGCCCATCCTTAGAAATGTAATGAATCAAAGAAGCAAATAGGGGAAATATGAGAATTCAGCCTGAAGAAGATGAATTTTGGTTAAAGGGTTGTCTAACTGAGCTTCTTGGAAGGATAGACCATGTTCTATTCTTCCTTGTGGTTCTAGAGCCTAGCAAGATGCCTGGTATCAGGAAAGCCCCTGGTCATTGTTGGGATGGATGGATAGATAGATAGATAGATAGATGAGTGGATGAATAGAGGGATGGGTGGGCAGGTGGGTGACTGGATACAGGGAAGGATGGATGTGTGCATGGACGGATAGAGGGATGGATAGACGAGTGGATGAGTGGATGAAACGCTGGATGAATGATTAAAGAGATGGAGAGGACAGATACTTGGTAGGATAGATGGGTGAATAAATATGAGAAAAGAAAATCAGGAAAGCTATAATGATACAATGTGCCCATAGTATGTGAAAATGACACACAATAAGGCATAAGTGTAGGGCTTTTCTTGGGTGCATGTGGAAGTGTTGGGGTTTGGAGCTGTTTCTGTCTGGAAGAGATTACCTTGTAGGTACAGAAAGTGCTTTGCATGGTGAAAGTAGAAAGAAGAGTGCTTTAAAGGAACACAATGATATCCTCAGATCAGCAGGAAGGAAAACAAGGCTGATGGGAGACTGATGCAGACATCAAAACACGTAAAAGAAAGACTGGTGCTCAGAATGTTGTCAAGAAAGCTGTTTTAAAACTGGGAAAAGACCTTCTTTGGTAGGGAATTTTTGGGAGTGCTAGTATGATGGTGAATAATGACCACTTTTGATGCAACTATAACATGATATATCTTGTCTTTTAAATGAGAAGTGCTTATAAGAATAATGCTACTGTTTTTAAAATAAGGAATATTAAAATTTTCAAGGATTAATTCTTTGTCAGTAATAATGAAAAGAAAGCATTTTTGCAGCAAAAAATAAGCATTCACCATAAACTATTATTAAATGTATGGTAATTATTAATAAAGATATGTCAATAATTATAGACATAGTATCTAACATAACACTTAGAGCAGTAGTGACATTATTATTATTTTTTTCAGTAGTGACATTATTCAATACAAACTCCATGCATGAGAATGCTGCAGGCCCTTGATGGTATCTTAAGTCTCTAAGAGAGAGTTTTCTGCTCTCACAGAGTGTGTGGGAAGCTAAAGTAACAGTAAATAACACTCATTTTAAAAGAGTAAGAAGTGTGAGCTCTTCAGAGATTAACAAAAAAGATATTATGGAGGGATCCCTGGGTGGCTCAGTGGTTTAGAGCGGTTTAGAGCCTGCCTTCGGCCCAGGGCGTGATCCTGGAGTCCCGGAGTCAAGTCCCACATCGGGCTCCCTGCACAGAGCCTGCTTCTCTCTCTGCTTGTGTCTCTGCCTCTCTCTCTCTCTGTGCCTCTTGTGAATAAATAAATAAAATCTCTTTTTTTTAAAAAAGAAAAAAAAGGATATTATGGAGGGCTTTGAATGCTGAACCCAAAGGTTTACATTTTAGCTTCTAGGCAATATGGAATCATTGAATATTTCTGGATTATTAGTAATTTGGAGGCAATGTGCAAGATGAGTCAAAAGCAGGTAAAGAATTAGAGGGCCGGATAAATTCTAGATTTCAGTTTGCGATAAACTTATAGGAGAAATTTGTTGGCACCAGAAATATGCAAGGTTAACACTTTTGTTTCTCACTCTTTTCATTGGATGCATTTTTACAAAATGAATGAGTTCAAATAGTTTAAGCAATTTTTTAAAAATGTATTTAAAATGAACTGCCTTTTAAGATCTGAGTTCTCGTTATCGCTAGTGTCCATTATAATCACCCTTGAAATTCTGCTGTCTTCCTTTTAGCATTCCATTTACTTTTATATCCTTCACCTTAACAGATGTAACTTTCGATCTTTATTTTCCAACATCAGCCTAGCCCACATGATCTCACAGTCAAGTTAACTATTTGGACAGGTACACAAATAATGACAAAAACAGGAACTCAGTGGTATTACAGAGGTACAGACTAGGTGCATTAGGGATGTGGATGTGCTATTATAATGAAATCATTATTTTAAGGTACACGCTAAACTCAGAGTTCACCAAGCTGTCTATGTTGTAAAGGGTAAATAGGAGCTTATCCAGTAGAGGATTGAAAGAAAGGCATATAGTGTATGTTAGCCAGAAGAGAAAACTAAGCTCCCATTTTGGAATAGTGAGCAATAGATATGGCTTGAGAATAGATAAACCTCAATGCATTGAATAAAGCCATACTATAAAAAGACAAACAAACATTTCAGAAGAGTTTGAATATTTTCCTGAAAATCGTGACCTGCTATTAGATCACTTCAGGCATGAAAGTAACATGAGCTCGATGTTTAGAAAGACCGCTCTGAACATAGTTTTGCCCCAGTCTCCCAATCTGTGAATGGGGGACATTCCTAAAAGGGCGAGGCCAGTATTAGGCTCCTCCTGCTGGAATCCCAGGATTGCCATGGAAACCGTGAGTGTCTGTACCCCTCACAGGAGGGCCACCTTTACCAGCAAGCTTGCTCCACCTTCTGTTTGTCTGCACCTCTGTGATTGGAGGCAGCCTTCAGTGATGATGGGGAGAAAAGGGAGAACATATTCATAGGTCCCTTTGATCTCTCTCCAGTGTGTCATCCAGGCCACCTACATGCCATCCAGCAGCTGTCTATGATCCCCCAGCCTCCAACTCTAAAAAATCCCTGAGAACTGTAGCAGTAATTGAAGCTTTCGAAGTCATCAATGACAATTTTGTTTAATCTCTTAAAATCTGCCACTTCAAAAAAAAAAAAAAAAAACCTAATGGTTTTCTAATAAAAATAGCGATGACTATAATTCACAGATGGTTTACTTTTACAGGAGTGAGAATGACATTAACATTTTAATCTCAGATCAGAACACTCTGCATCTAGGGAGTACACAAGGAGAGGGCTCAGTAGGAGAATGTTTTAACCTCTCCTTCTCTTTGATTATGAGAAACATCTTCTTCTAAGAGAATGCAACCAAAATAAAAACTGTAGGTGATCGGAACATTTGGTTGCATTTGAATGAATCCTAATGCATCAGATTTGGTATAGCACACTAAGGCACAGATTACAGAGTAACTTTACAGGAATTCATTCCCATAGAAAAAATTAAAGTGGCCAAGATTTTTCTCCTGATCAACATCATTAGTAGACAATGGAAATACAGAATCTGGGTTTTTTTGGCTAAAAAAGATTCCTAGATTTATGTCCCAGTAATACTTAGCCCGAGTGATAGCAGAGGACTTAAGACTACAATGTGTTACTCAAAACAGTTTCTGACAAAGAAATCCAAAATACTACTAAATGATGAATTTCATTCTTTAAGGGAAGAAGAAGCATTTATTATAAACATGACATCTCTAAAAGACCAGCAAAGTCAAACAAATCTTAAAATTTCCAGTGAGTCTCTCCAAATATTGCCAAACCACAAATAAATTATGTGGTAAAAACATAAGTAGAAAGAAAGAAAGAAAGAAAGAAAGAAAGAAAGAAAGAAAGAAAGAAAGAAAGAGTCTGCCCATTGGATAAGTATGAAGTATACTCAAATAGCTGAATAGAATTTTTTAACCCATCTGAATGTGATGGTAGAACAAAACCCCCGCCACGCAAGCAAAGTCTCTGGCTACCTTAGGGGGACACTTGTAATGTAAATTCAGGCTTCTGTCCCTTCCCCCTCCCAATGAACCAAAAGCCCAGAAGCCTCCTTCATTTGCAAAGTCTTTGGATTTACCTCTGGAGAATTTTCAAGGGCACAACTATACCAAACCTCGCCAGGAGCTTTGGAAGCTGCCCTATCCTCTGGCTCCCAGAGGAGCGTCTGCCTGTCTAGCGCCACACCTTCTCACATGCCCTGTGCCTCACATTCCTGCCCAACTCCTCCCTTCCCAGGGATCCCAATCCATGGATCTCAGGAAGGAGTCCTTTTTTTTCCTGCCTGCAAGACATTCAGGTCTGCCTTATGAAGCACTCAGACCACTCACTCCTTAACTACCCACCTTCCACCTTCAGGTCCTGTGATGTCTCTAATACACTGTGAGAAAAACCTACTGCTTCCATATTTACCCCTCTTCTAATTTAGCTCCCATATGTGAACTGAAAACTGGACATTCCTGAAAATACTGTTATGAGGTTTCACTTTTTCTCACTTCCTGTGTCTCAGTGGAGGAGCAAGGCCAGCTGACTCATTGCTCCCCAGCCTTCTGTGTTACATCTATACCATATGTAGAACACTTTCACCCCACTTTTCTTTTATCGCCCCCGTCATTTGTTCTATCACCTACTGGCTTCCATGACTTATCTTCAGTTTGCTGAATGACTTAGGGTCTGGCTTATGTTTTCATTGTCCATCATATCTTATTTTCATCCTTGAAGACATTATCATCCACCGCTATGACTCATCTTATACCAGGATTTCACAATTCCTTATGTTCTGTTTCTAATCTGAATCCACCCTCCCCACATCCCTACCACTTGTGAAGTTCAAGAATATATCTTCATATTCTTAAGGAGATGTAAATATATGTGCATAATGGCAAATATACAATGCAATATAATAAGAGAAATAAAGAATCATTCATAGGGTGTTCTGGGAACACAAATGAAAGTCATCAAAGCCCTACTAGGTGTAGATAAATGAGTACCAGAAATCTAGTAATGGAGGTAGGGTTTGATTTCAGTCATGAAGGATAAATAAGAGTTGGCCAACAGACAAGCAACAGTGGGTTTTCCAAATCTGAAATGTCAATGACATTATATTGTCCCACTTCACCAAGTGCCTCCCAGAGCCAAGCCCAACAACCCATTCTTCCAGACGGTTTTAAGAAGGAACTTTATAAATTTCATATAAAACTTCAAAAAGTATTTTTATGAAGTTTAGCCAAGATCCTCTTTAAATCTTTCAGTGCATCTACATTGTTCATAGAAAAATGTCTAGGTTTTCCTGGAATACTTTTCAAAACGTGGCCACCAATTATGTGTGTTGCTTCTTCCCTCATCATTGTTCATGCAGCTATGCCTGAGGATAGATTCCCTGCCCCTTGGTGTTCACAGGCTGGTTTTTCTATCCCATATTCATCTTCTCCCTCTATCCCTAGACACCGTGGAGAATTCCTACCCATCCTTCAAGACTACATGGCTTAGATAACTTGCTTCTCAGTGAATCCTGCCTGACCCGTCTTAATCACCTCTTCTCTTTGGTGTCCCTTAGACATGACTCTCATTTTTGCTCACTGTTGGTCATCCCCAGAAGCTTCTCTTTGAGGACAGTATCCTCCTTTGTATCCCCAGGATCTAGCACAGTTCTCAAGATAAACCTTCTTCGGTGTTTTAAATGGCTGTTAGATATATCACTGTAAAAGATCTTTGTCATCCAATCCAACACCCTTCAGCGTCTCCATTTAATTAAGAGAGTGGAACTAGAATCCAGTTGTCTTAATTCCATCACGTAGGTCTTTTCCCATGTCGAGCTCCTGCCATAAATTAGTTCCCCTAGGTATCATTACTGACTCCCACCCATTGTGTAGAATTGCTAGCTCTCACTCTTCTAGACTTGCAGGTTGGGACACAGGTTTGCATGAATTTTGCCTCTGGGATTAAGCTTCCCACCATGAGTTGCATGCACACCACAGTCAACGATGAATAGAAAGATGCCATGCTCCCTCCTTCCCAGTGCCTGTCTCACAGATTTGTTCCGCAGTGCTCACAGACAGTACCAACTGTTCTTCCTGTTGACTGCCAAAATAAGTCAGCAGTTGGGAAGGGGGAAAAAAAGAGACTATGAATTATGGAAAATAACTAGGGAGAGGGAGTGGCAATACAATGGGAAAAAGTAGCAACTCTCTGTACTTTCCCACCCAGGTGACTGTCTCAAATTTCAACAAACTAAAAGAAAACTAAATGAAGACCAGGATCCAAGCCACTGAAACAGGACAGTATTTGAGAACTTTCCCCATTAATCGGACTCACCAGCCTGGCCACCATAATGCAAGACTCAGGCCCCAATCGCTTGCACAACCGTGTGTTTCATTAAGACAGCAGATCATGGCGAAGGGGGCAGTTAGGTGGAAGGATGAGGAGTGAAGTGACAACATATGTTTGGAATAAACCCAGTTTTCATATGAAAAGGTTCGTAAACCACCACTGGCCAAGCCTTCTGGAGACAAGTCTGACCTATAAACCCTTCCAGTGCCTAATGGTGTGTGCTACGTGCAAGCTTTGGGTGTCATTGTGATGTATGCCAGGGCTGTGGGGTGTTAGCATCTTAACATCCCCAGCTCATGCTTGGGATCACACGTGTTAGTCTTCTCATTTTGGTGGCGTTTATCTCAAGTGCTAAGAATATTATCACAAGGTTTGCCTGAGCAGTTTTTTTCTTAATCTCACAGAGTATCACCTCGGAGCTCCCACAGCACCTCATGTTAGTATTTACCAGGCCCTTCTGTAATTATTTATGTTTGCTTCTCCTCAGAGCCTGCATGAGTTTACATCGTGAGGGGCATTCCTCACACCTACCACACTTCTGTGAATTCTTAGAAGATATGCACAACACACAAGGAAATTATTTTGAAGATGCATGGATGTGGTTTATTGTTTTGTGGCTTTAAGACTTTCCTTTGGCAGCTGTCATCCTCAGTAGCAGCACGTCTGGACTAGCTCGCATACCACTATAGCTTTTGTAGAAGCTGATTTGGTGACTCGCTTTTTAAAAATTCCGGAGAGAAATGCTCATTGTATTACTGTTTACACAATCATCTAGAAGATTATTGCTCATAGATGACTTTGTTAAGACCTTTTACTTTTGTGCTGTAGCTCTATAATTGTGGTTGTATAAACATTCAATTTATCATAATACACAGTGTAGGGGGGAAAAATAATTGAAACAATTTTGTGTGTCAGCTTTATGGTTTTTTTTTTTTTTTTATGTTTCTGTTTTATTGCTTTCCTTTTCAGAGACTCAACCCCCCTGCTTTGAGTTGAGGAAAGAAAAGAATCACAAAGGGTGGATGAGGGTCTAGAATGTGAGCGTTGTTGATGGGGATGGTCTTACCTTCTGATGGAGTCATGGCCACTGTTCCTCATTGGCCCTACAGGGTGCAACCACCACAAGTCTAGTATGAGGGCATTTGCAAATATTAATGACCATATGTGCACACAGCAAGCACACTTATTCGAATAGAACCTTTGGGATTGTGAGTAAATGTAATAGTGTTGTTAAGAATTAAAGAAGATGTACCGGAATTAATTTTGTTAGCTTTGTTTCTTCTAATCCTCTTCTGGAAAAACCTCTTGCCTGACTGTTTTCCCATCATCATTTTTGGCATCTTCATGCTGTTTAATGTCTCCCTGCTGTTTGTGTTTTAGATGGGAGTCCGAAAAGTGTTTCTAAAATACTGGCACGCCAACCAGCTCAATGATATGTGCCTGCAGCTGCAGAGAAAAATTATAACCTGCCAAAAAGGTAACAATTACACCCTAATCTTTCTGAACCTCTTTGAGCTGAAATACAAAATCATTTAATGCACCCCTGAGTTGAAACATTAGTGGGATCTATGCTGTAGGGGGTCCCCTCTGTCCTTACGATGACACTGTATGTGGGCAGCTTTCAGGCACTGAGCCAGCACGGTGGCTCTGTTTGCTCTTTACCTGTCTCTCAACCAGCCTATGCACATGCTGCTCTCATAGTTTATCTGGTACACATTCCATCTGAAATTTTATATCAAATTTTCACCTAAATCACATCATATCTTATGTACTCAGCCATCACCTCGCAAATATTCATGCTTGTTGATTTGCTCAGAAGCACAGGCCAAAGATGTACCTTTGAATCCTCAGTGGGAACCCCTCCACATGGCATGTAGGTACAGATATGAGCCAGATAGAGGCCACTTCAGTCAGTGCCACTGGTGTGCTGGGATTTGGAGGACTGGCATAGGCAGGTTAGCCAGGATATGTTTTATGTAATTCGACATGTGCCTTGGGAAAACCCTTGACTTTTGTTTTTCCTTTATGAAGTGACAGTAATATTGGAGTATAATCTTCAATAGCAGACAGCTTCACTTTAGTGTTGGGGGAGATTTCCATGTAGAATTTTTTTCCCTATTAAAAACCCAAATGACCACTGAAAATGGGTACATTCAAAAAATTCTTAACTCACATAAAATATGCATATAATGAATAGACACTAATTTTCTAATTTTCTTAAAGATTTAATTATATTATATATCATAAATAAAATATTTAAAGCTTTCCTAAAGAAGGAGAAGTTATAGGCTAGTTTTGGGGAACCTGCTGTAATGGGCCTAATTAGCTCTCTGATATCTCTAACAAGGTAAAACACAAGCATGACTCGCAGGATGCAGAAATCAGTTTTATTCTGTTCAAGCCTCTGTCCATGGAGCCCCTGCTCCTCCAAGGGAGTCCCATCGTTTTCTAGGGATAAAAAGCCCTGCTACATGCTGGTGACTCAGCCTATCTCCAACAGAATTTTACATTTCCGGTCCAAGTAATGCTCAAATTTCAGAATTACCTTGCAAGTTAAACCATCTTTCTTAGCCACCTCAGGCCCCGCAGGTGGGGCATGGGCGCGGCTCTCACCCTGTCTGTGCAGGTGCGTGTAGACCCTTGGGGCTGACAACACAGGGAATGGTAGGGGCCCGGGCAGTGCTTCTGTGTAATCTGGCATTGGGTTTCTCTGATGGGGCTGCAGGTGTTCAGAGGCTCTTGGCATCCTCGGGAGCACAGAAGCAGCCCTCTGCACTGCCCACCGTAGAAGTGGCACAACCCCTCCTCAGGACAGTCGCTTTTAATTCTCCCTCGGCCTCTAGGCATCCACAGACAGTCTGGGCCTGAGTGCTCTCATAAAGCCTCTTTATTTTTTTTTTATTTTGTTTTTAAAGATTTTATTTATTTATTCATGAGAGACACGGGGCGGAGTGGGGAGAGAGATAGGCAGAGAGAAGCAGGCTCCATGCAGAAGCCCGACGCGGGACTCGATCCTGGGACTCCAGGATCACGCCCTGGACCGAAGGCAGGGGCTAAACCGCTGAGCCATCCAGGGATCTCCTCCATAAAGCCTCTTTAAAGGACTCCAAGCAGGCAGCTCTTGACAAGTACATCTAGTGTCCGAGAAACACAGCGTGGGACCCTGACAGGTATAGTGCCTTCCAGCAGAGCTGCCAGGCAGTCAGCACTTGCCAGCACCTGCTTCAGGTCCCATGGCCCACCTTGTCCTCTGAACTCCATGGTCCCGTGGCTGTTTTTCTGCATGGTCTCCTGAAGCCGGTGTCACCAGGCTGGAGGTCAGCGTGGTATGGGGAGCCCCGGCGATGGAGGTAGTCCACCGTGGCTCTGGGCAACTCTTGCTTCCCTCTGGGTTATGACAATCTGGCCTCCTTCACTTCATCCTTCCTCTCTGTAGGAAGAGGGTCCCAGGTCAGTCTGCACCACCGCCTTTGCAGTTCCTTCTGTGGGATCGGCCGCATCAACGGCTGTGCCATGTGGGCACCTGTGGCAGCAGCATTACCTGGGAGCTGGCTGGAAATGCAGAATCTCCGGCCCCCACCACCTCCAAAATCAGAATCTGCACTTGCAGCCTTAGCTGATGCATATGGGGAACCCCCTCGCCAAGACCAGCGCCTAACCCCTGAGCTAGGGAGCCAACGGAGAATCCCATTTACTGTCATGTTATCTGTACATAGAACAGGATCTCAAATTCTCCTGGAAGTCTTCCTTCAATACAATTAGAAGAATCTGCACCCCTTCTTCCATCGGGGATGCTCCACTAGAGACGTCTCCTCTCTTTAACGACAAAGATTAAGCTGGCCCTACTGACCTGAAATGGAAGGAACAACCAGAATTCTAGTTATTCCTTCACCTTCAAAGATAAAAATTGAGATAGGCCTTAAAACAAATGGCATCACGATAAAAACCCAAATTTCAGATTGCATGAATGAAATAATGGATATAAAAGCATCTTTAAAATTACAGGCTCTTCAATGCAAAGCACTAATTATTGATCTTTATTTTTACATGTCTTGGAATGGTCCCTTCCGTACTTTTTGCTACTGGGAAATTTACTCAAAATTTATACAAGCTGGAGTGACTTCCAATTTTACAAGGGTTCTCATTTTTCCTTCGTATGTGTTGGGGGGAAACAAGCTATAACTTTAAGCATTTCAATATTAAATGGAATTACTCCTAACAGAAGTCTCTTCCTGATCCTAGCTGTTCGTTTTGTCCTGGTGGAAAACTGTCTTTAAAATCTCAGTGCTGCCAGTGTCACAAAAGCCATCTTTAACTTGTCTGAAAAAAGAGCATGTATCAGTTATCGATTATGGCAGATTTGTTTTTACTGCTTGCCTCTTATTTAAAGATACCGACTTTTAAGAGCTGGGATATCATTTTTAAAGAATTTTTAAAGGCTGCCACAGGAAGTGTGAGAAAATGGGAGTCCCCCGGATGCAGGACAATAGGTGCCCGGTGAATAGGCTTGTGGTGAATAGCTCTGCTGTGGCAGGGTCAAAAGAAGTCTGGCAGAGCCACATTAATCTTCCCTTAATTCCAAAAGATTAAACATCTTGAATATACCCTCACCTTCACCCTTCCAAAAGTCAATGTCTCAATTTTTTTAATGTAACAGGAATGAGCAAGCAAACAGATCTGTTGGAGGTTTTCTGTTTCTCTCTCTCTTTTCTCCCCCCCCCCGCCCCGCCCTGTCCATCTCATGGCTAACACGTCTGCATTTTAATGCCACATTTTATATTCTGGGTAGTCTGATTGTACCTTTCACTGTTTAATTGTTTTCCCCTTTAGATTAGTTCAGCATGACTGTTTTACAGTTAACTTGATACAACCGCATTCCAAAGTAATCAAACATTTAGTATTGCCATTTGAAGAAAGAAAAAAAAAAAGCCTTAATCATTTTAGATGTCTGTATATTATTTGCCTCTGGAGCCGTGATGGTGGAAAGTTTGTGTTCAGCTTTCTATCTTCTAATCAAGTAAAATCATCAAAATAAATATCCTAGATAACCGGCACATTTATTCTTCTAGAGCCAGGGAATATTTGAAAGCACTTAATGTTTTACAGGCCTTCCCCCTCCCACCACCACTACAAAGTATCTTTGAGACGTACATTGGTTTTTCCCTGAAATTCTAGATCTTCTTATAATTCCAGCAACTCCTTCTGACCTTAGACACTTAGACTTGGAAAGAGCAGCGTCCTAAGGTTGAAAGGTCCACATAGGAACTCCTTCACCTACACCTGTTCGCAGCATCCAGCAGAAGGGGCCCTTTACTGACTCCCTCTCTCAGGAGACGGTCTGAGCTGTTCACATCTTGGCTCATTGCTAGAAAGCTCTTCCCCACATTGATCGAAAATATGCTTCCCTCTGACTTCTCTGCCGGTGCCTTGCTCTCTGGAAAGCTTCTCTGGTGGTCCGAGGTGAGGAAATGAACTTGGCACATTCACGCACAGAGATTTGAAACTTGGCTCTACCACTCATCGCTCATCGCTTGTGCTTACCTGGAGAAGTTTTTTCAGCCTCACTCAGCTGCTCCACCGTTGGGTACAAAGTGGAGATAATGGTTTATTAATTATCCCTGGGTTTCGGTATGAAATGATAGAGTGCCTAACACATGGAAGAGACTCTCAATGATGGGCATTGTTATTTCTATTTTCAGGTCTTACCATTTGCTACTGACATGTTAGCGATTTCAGAGTGTGTTCACTCCCTTATTTCTCCCTATTCTTACACATCTTTCTAGCTAGTGCCACTTCGCTGGAGAGCAGAAGGCATGTCCTAAATTCACACACACATTCTCTTTGCAGAGTCTTAAATGCAGTGTTCATTTTTCTAGGAGTTAACTCATAGGCTTATTAACAATATGTGCATGATTTTTTTGAAGACTACTTCCCCAAACCTCAGACATTTCTGTTGTACTCTGTTATAATGAGAGATGAGCCGTGTATCCCAAAATGGTCCAGTTGAAGCCACCCTGCAGAATTCCCTGGGGTTTGGACCTGAGTCCTTCGCCCTGATTTTCATCCAGTCCATCACGTCCAGCCTGTGTTATGAAAAGAAGTGGGGATATCTCATTCCTTAGTTTAAGGATTTTGCCTCTCAGTGTTATCATTGCTGAATTTAGATACCTTTTCAGATATGGGATGAGAAGATTTTGTAAATTCTTATTCTGGGTTAAATGTGTCTTATGTTATAGCTGCTAAGATATAAATGTGTTGTGACCTGTTTGTGGGTGTCTGGGGTTTTGCTTTTACTCCTCTAACTGACCCATGATTGTGTTCTTTTATGGAAGTTGTAAGAGGATTCCTGGCACGCCAGCACTTGCTTCAGAAAAGGAGCATCAGACAGCAAGAGGTCACGTCCATCAACAGCTTCCTGCAGATTACAGAGGACATGGGGTTGAAGACCTATGATGCCCTGGTCATTCAGAACGCTTCAGACATTGCACGTGAAAATGATCGGCTGCGCAACGAAATGAATGCTATTTACCATAAAGAGAAAGTGGAGACCAGAAACAAGCCAGAGGAAGGAATCAAAAGGTAAAGGCAGATAGTATGCAACTTTAATTACCTTTGTCATTGATCCAGTGGAGTCAGGAAAATACTGATAGCCCTTAATGCAGAGTTCAGTCAAATATGACAGTGGTTACGGGAACAGGCATGGATGCGTGCATGGCTTGCTATTTGAAACCTCTGAGCAATCTAAAAGGGTCCCTATTCGTGCTTTCTTTTCATGCAATAGGTACAATGTGATCGTTTCGCCATATGAAACAGTTATCGGTTCCCCTACGATGCCGCATCACTTACCATCTCAAGGCCAGAGTTTTAAGGCAGCTCATATTTCTGTCTTAGCAAAAATACATAGCCGGGTTCTTGACATCTGTATACAAGTATTATATATGTAAAGGTGACTCAGAGAAACTTCTGGAAATTTGACCCAAACAATGGAGAAGCCACTCTGAAACAGAGAAGTAGTGAAATCAATGCTTTGCATGAATTATATTTCCCTTAGTAATTTGTCACAGTTCTTCACCAATTGGGAAAGTTTTAGGGGAAAGCTTTTTATTTTAAAGTCCGCTTAGGATGCTGAGCTTGAGATAGAAATGTGGGGGCGACCTGGTGCATCTCCTTCTTATCACTCCTACCTCTCCATGAGGGATGGGGATACCCTTGATCCTCAGCACTCCTCCTGGGAGGACGGGGACCTGGGCCAGGCAGGTGTTTGGTTTGCCATAGGAACTTGGCATTCGCTGGTGGTTTCTCACTGAAAATGACTCCCCTTCGCCTCAACTGCCTGTGTCAAATGATTTTTTATTAAAGATGAAATGGTGATGTGTCTCTCACTAATTAGCTTCAAATATCTCCATGATTAAATACTGAAAAAATTCCCTTTGTACGGAAAACTGTAATTAAACATTACAGGGAAAACAAATTATTCACTGAATGCCATACTTTCATCTCCGGCTAGTTCATTTTCTACATGGGTGTCTGGCTGTGCCTCGTGGTAGATCCCAGCCCGGCTGGTACTCTGCCACACAAAGATATAATTATAAAAACAAATGCTCAGAGACTCCTTGTAAAACGAACGCATTGGCATCTCACTAGTACATGATTACATTGACATGTGAAGCCAGAAGGGATTTTTTTTTAAACCAGATAACTATTAATTTTATCTGACTTCCAGAATAATATTTATTATTTTCGCTGCTGGAACTAAACAGCCACCCCAATTTCCCAATTTGATTATGTATTCATTTGCCTGATAGGAAATTAAGTGAAGAAGTATCTTTCTATTTATTTATTGAATACCAGCAGTTCGCTTGGCATTGCACGACCAGATGGAATAACAGAACAAAAATAATAATTCTGCACATCACTAAATAATTGCTTGTGGAGTTTAAATGGTAAGGAAAAAAGGAAAGAGAAAAAGAGAGAGAGAGAAATGTAAACCTTTGATAGTTTTAAGTCAAGTACATACTCTTTGGCAATGGGAGACGGTGATGAACTCCCAGCATTTGATGCATCAATAACTCTCTATTAAGATGGATTTTCAGAAATTATCATTCAGATTGAAATTCTGGTTTTTTGATTTGCTTAATAATCAGACTGTGAAAAATTCATTCAATGAATGCCTGATAGAAAACGTGGTACTCCTTAAGAAATGTTGCGTTTGTGTGAGATTCTTCAAAGGTCACCGTGATGAATCCCCACCGTGCTCGTTTATCAGAATGCAGGGGTCGGAAGGATGGGCAGCTCGCTCTGGGTGCCTGGGTTTCCAGAGTGCTCCGCACGCATCCTCCAGCAGCGGCGGGGAAGGCTGTTTACCCCAAAGCTGCGATTATGTCTGCTTGAGCGGGTTCATTGTTGCCATCTGAATAATGCATCTGGGCCCCTCTCTCGTGGGGTGCTGTTTGTGTTTTGTTCCCCCAAGAGCCGAAGATAAGGGCGGACCCAAGCATTTCCACTACGGCTCCATCCCGGTTCCCATGGCGGTGGATGGCCTGATCCAGTCCCTGGCTGGCCCATCCACCCGGTCTCCTTCTCTACACTCGGTGTCCAGCCTGGATGACAGCAGCGGCCTCCCGTCACCACGGAAACAGCCTCCACCCAAGCCAAAGAGGGACCCCACCACGCGGCTGAGCGCCTCCTACGAGGCTGTGAGCGCCTGCCTGTGGGCGGCGGCCAGGGAGTCTGCAGGTGAAGGTCAGCGGAGGGAAGGTGGGGAGCACCTGGTCGAGGCCCTGATGCTCTGCCTTCCGGTCTCAGTTCCCACAGCAGTATTGTTGCCCTAATCTATTTTTAATAGAAATAAGTCCACTTGTTGGCTTGCCAGCAGCTCTTTAATCATTAAATATAAATAATATGTATTCAGTTCTCCAAGCATCTTAGGGAAAAGCTACTTATATATCATCTCCTTACTGCCCATCCTGACATCAGCATTGTCAGTGCTGGTGAGGGGCCGCAGACCAGAGCCCTTCAGAGTGTCTGTCCTCGACCCGGTAAATGTTCACTGATGAAAAAGCAAAAAAATTCATCAGGCTTCCCAATGATCACAATCTAATTAAAAATCAACACTGCTTTATCACGTGGGAAGTGAAACGTTCAGGCAGAGAGGAATCCCGCCACAGCAAAACTCTGTCCGTGGAACTTTGGGGTCTAGCTAAGGGAAGTTTTCTGCGTTGGTGGCCTAGAAATATATATGCAAAAAAAGAGGGAAACTACAGTCTTCTCTCCATGAAATCTCTCACTGATTAGTTCATGTGACTGTTATTGCTTAATTATTAATTTTTCAAAGAGTGAGCAACAAAGGCAGGACATCTTGGCGGAACAGGTACTGATTCCACAGAGGTTAGGTGTCCCCTACCAACAGTTAGGCCACATTGTAGGCCCATGGGGATACATAATGAATAAAACCAACAGGATCATCTTTCCTGGTGATGTATCAGTTCTAGTGTGGGAAGTCAGACGCTCCACACAGTGAACAGGTAAATACATAAAGTATTTTAGCAGATCACAGCTGCAGAGAAAAGTGAACAGGGTAAGAGGTGGTAGTGGGGGAGGAGGGACAGGGGGCATGAAACATGATGGAATGGTGTGTAGATTTCACCAGAAAGTGCCAGCTGAACATGGATCACAATTCCTTCTGTAAGCAGATGAGCCAAGAATACAAACGTGAGGCAAAGCCATGCACTTGTTTATCTGCGGGAGAAGATGGGTGACCCCATGGGGACACTGCAAAGACCGTGGCTCAGAGACCACGAGCAATGAGAAGGCCCCAGCTGCCTTCAAAGATGCTTTTGATTGGTCACTTTAAGAAAGTGGATCTTTAAGAGAGTATTTAGTAGGAAAAAAGAAAAGCCTATTACTATTATAATGTAGGAGTCATGTCATGACAATATGGAGATGTGGGAGAAATTCCTAAGTTTGGGGAGAGGAATGCAGTGTGTTTCTCATGTCATGGCAATAAGAACAGCCATGAAATGTGAAAATGGAGTTAGGGCAAGTTCAGAAAGACAGGCTTCAGTGGACATAGATGTAAGCACAGATATGGTGTTAGGGCAGGATCTCCAGAGACAAGGGGCCTCCTCTGATGCACCCCCACAAACTATAAGAGGCTGTCATCTAAATAAATCATAAATGGAAGCGCATCCCATTTCCAGCCCTACTTTTGGACCTCTGCCCAGGATATACGGTGTGGAGCTCAGAAAGGTGTGTTGAAATCAGAAGGAAGACCCCTTTCGCTTATTGGAAGAGGATAAATGACATCCAACAGGCTAACCCTGATGAGACGAGGAGAATGTGGACTAGACCCAGGGTAGCACGAGGAGGTGAAAAACCAGGAAACAAGATTGAACATTACAGTGTGTGTAAGATGGCTCGTGTCTGGATTCGAACACTGCACACATGCCCTATAGATTAGAGTCAGTTGGCCCCAGAATATCTAAACATCTAAAAACTCCTTCTGTCTGTGCCCTTTCCAAAATCATCTGCCCTGGGCTTGAGATTCTGGAGTAGTCAGGTGGTACCAACTAGTCATGTCATTGGGAAGGGAGTGAAAGTATTGGGGATCACGTCAAAACATGTCAGTGAAGACAAAGTGACTTAAGAACCATAGGAGTAGAAGGATGGTGGCCCTGGAAATTGGAATCTGCTAAGGAGTGTGCAACAACTCACCTGCCAAATCAACTAGCCCTAAAAATGGATGGCGCTAGAGCGTCAGGCCCATATCTGTCCATTGCAGGCAGTTGGTGACCTGCACGAGAGGGACAGGAGCGGGATGGGGTGGGGGGGGTGGTTTCCCTTCCTGGGGGGCCGCCGGGGATCCCCCCCAAATGCCACCCCACAGATGCTGTGCTGCGTGCAGTAGGAGGGCCGCTGCGGTGAGCCTTGAAGCCTAGGGCGCGGGCCGGGTGGAGCCGCGGCAGGTGCAGATCTTGGCGGTAGCAGCAAATATTCAAGAAAGAACTTTGAAGGCCGAAGTGGAGAAGGGTTCCATGTGAACAGCAGTTGAACATGGGTCAGTTGGTCCTGAGAGGTGGGCGAGCGCTGTTCTGAAGGGACAGGCGATGGCCTCCGTTGCCCTCAGCTGATGGAAAGGGATTTGGATTCAGATCTCTGCATCCGGAGTGGCGGAGATGGGCCCCGCGAGGTGTCCAGTGCGGTAACGCAACTGATCCCCGAGAAGCCGGCGGGAGCCCCGGGGAGAGTTCTCTTTTTTTTGTGAAGAGCAGGGCACCCTGGAATGGGTTCACCCCGAGAGAGGGGCCCGTGAAGAAAAAAAAAAAAACCCATAGGAGATAAAACATGTATATAGAAGTAGATGTCAGGAAACGGCCACTCCTGCAGGGAATCACCAGGCTCTTAAGTCTCACTGTTTAAAATACACGATGTGATACCATTAGAGTTGCAAGACTTTTATGAAAAACCTAAGTTCTTAGAACCTAATTTCAGCCAGCATGTGACTGAGGTGCTTGTCGGGGTCTCCCACTGACCGCACCCCCATGAACTCAGATTTGGAGGCTAGCCCTGAAGGCAGAGTTTTGATTGCTGTCTACATTATCTGTTCCTTCTTACAAGATCCCTCATGTGGACTTTAGGACTGCCACTGAACTTCCTGCCGTTAGAGATGAACTCTTCCATTGAACCTGCTGATCCGATGGAGCAGGTGTGCTAAGCCAGTTTTTTTTTTAAACATTTATTTCTTTATTCATGAGAGATAGAGAGAGAGGCAGAGACACAGGCAGAGGGAGAAGCAGGCTCCATGCAGGGAGCCCGATGTGGGACTCGATCCTGGGTCTCCAGAATCACACCCTGGGCCAAAGGCAGGTTGCTACACGGCTGAGCCACCGGGACTGCCCTAAGCCAGTTTTTGTAGCATCACGAGTCAAGGGCCAGCGTGGCGCCTGGTCACCTGTATTTCCAATCCATAACTGCAAGGTGGCTATGCCCTCCTGAGATAAACCCGCCATGCACAGGTGTGCTGGCCTCGTTTATGCTTTTGTGGCAGGGGCTGAGGTGTCCAGTACAGAGGCCACCAGCCCTGTGTGACTATTTACATTTAAATTCAAATTAAGTAAAATTTACGATTCAGTTCCTGAGTCATTAGTCACAAGGCAAGGGTATGGAATCTCCCAACATTGCAGAAAATTCTGTCAGACAGCCTTTATTCTACATGCCTCATGTTTGTACCCCAAGGGCAACGCTAGATATTTTGCACCTCTCATTATTTCACAAAACTCTCTTCCTTCTATGGAAAGTAGGAAGAAACTTGGATTGCTATTTAAAATGCTCTGAAGGGATCCCTGGGTGGCGCAGCGGTTTGGCGCCTGCCAGGGCGCGATCCTGGAGACCCGGGATCGAGTCCCACATCGGGCTCCCGGTGCATGGAGCCTGCTTCTCCCTCTGCCTGTGTCTCTGCCTCTCTCTCTCTCACTGTGTGCCTATCATAAATAAATTAAAAAAAAAAAAAAAAATGTTTAAAATGCTCTGAAAAAAAAATAAATAAAAAAAAATAAAATGCTCTGGTTTCATAAGAACCAGGACCATAACGCAGTCCACTTCTTACCTGAGCCATTCCTCTTGGCATCTTAAAAAATCAAGTTCAAACTCTCTTTTACAGGGAAAGCTGCTGAGTCAACTCCAAAGGTTATGTAGTGGAAGAAGGTCGGATTAGAGAATGAGAGCCAAGGATCTTAGAGAAACCAGTGATTAGGTCACATTGAACCTTGTGCCCAGGTCTGTTCATATCAACACATGCCTTTCCTATAGGTTTTTATCCAGTAAACACGATCATAATAAAGACAGGCAACGGAGAGAGCTCATTTTTTTCCATTGCCTTCATGCCTGAAAAGCATGAAGCAATTTTATGAGCCAGTAAATTTTGATACTTGTGTGCAAACTATTAGCAAGCTGGGGCCAACTATTTGAAAGTACTGTTGACCCTTGAACAACACAGGCTGGAAATGAGTGGGTCCATTTATATGTGGATTGTTTTCTGATGCATACGATACAAGACTGTAAAAATATCTTCTCTTTCCTCCTGATTTTCTTTATCTTTTTTTAAATTTATTTATGATAGTCACACAGAGAGAGAGAGAGAGAGAGAGAGAGGCAGAGACACAGGCAGAGGGAGAAGCAGGCTCCATGACTGGAAGCCCGATGTGGGATTCGATCCCGGGTCTCCAGGATCGCGCCCTGGGCCAAAGGCAGGCGCTAAACTGCTGCGCCACCCAGGGATCCCTCCTCCTGATTTTCTTAATATTTTCTTTTCCCTAGCTTCCTTTATTGTAAAAATACAGTATATAATACATGTGCAAAATATGTGTTAATGGACTGTTTTTGCTATCTGTTGAGTTAAGGCTTCTACAGCAGTAAGCTGTAGGAAGCAACGTTTGTGGAGAGGCAAAAGTTACGGGCAGATTTTCAACTGCAAGAGGAGCTGGCACCCTTCACCCCTGCACTATTTAAGGGTCAACTGTGCTCTTTGCAAACAGTGACCAGAACAGAAAGAACAAGGCTTCCCCTTTTCTTCGTTGGGGGGTTTCCAGCTCATGCACACTCTGGAGACTTGATTCTCTCAGCCCACGGTGCAGACTTGCTCCCAAACATGGTGTAACTAGATGGGGAGATTGCAAGAGACAGGTTTTCCTCCAGGAGCTCTAGCCTCCACCATTTACCTTCTGTCATGTGACCTCCACACCCACCACCCCTTCAGACTCCAGCATCCCATTCCTTAGAAATAATACCGTGAGGAATCCATAGTTTTTAAGAATGAGTTGCTAGATAACTCCATTCTCAACAAGACCATTTATATGCATGGATAAAAGAACAGTTCATCTCTGTGGCTCAATTTGGAAATAACATTCCATTTCATTTCTTTTTTCACTGTCTGGTTTATATCTTTACTCTAGAATTGCCCTTGGCACACAGTAGGCACTCAATAAATATTTATTGAACAAATGCATGTTATAGAGATATATTTCTTTATACTACTTCCATTAAAGCAGAATTCAATTCTTATCAATAAATCAAAATGAGCACAATTTGGCTGGGTTCAAAATGTACCTTTAAGATTTGCTGGATTTGGCCTGTCAGTGTATTTGTAACAGAAGCCCCTGATTATATTTTTCTACTAGCTGAAATTTGATAGAAATTAGGTGTTCTGTGAACACCATCCCGAGAATATGTTACTGGATATAGGAGAACAGGATTGCATGTTTCACAACTTATGACACATGACTCCATTCAACATATAGTAATGAAGTGTATTCCATGAGGCTGGCTCCCCTCAGAGGGCCCTGGAGACCAGTGGGGGAGATAAATGGGCAAACAAATTATGAGATAAGCAGAGTACCAGCAAAGAGAACAGATGGTGTGGAACACAGAGCAAGGGGGATGACCCTTTTTGGAAACTGGGGATAGGTCAGGAAGGACATTTCAGTGACATTATGCATGTTGGGTGAAGTCCTATGGGTAAAGATGGGATAACAGCAAGCGTTATGGACTCTTCTCACCAAAAAAAAAAAAAAAAAATGTTTTAAGGACACAAAATATCGCTGCCCAGCAGTGGAAGCTCTTTTTTTTTTTTTTTTTTTTTCCCAATTTGTAGCTGGTTGTAAGTCGATTCTACATTCACTCATGTATGCAGCTAGCCCACTGGCCAGCTACTCAACATTTATTTCGTCATCCTTTATGTCCATGCCCCCGTGCTAAGCATTAAGTTTGCTCTGAAACTAAGCAAAACCACACTGTAAGGATTGGAATACAGTGGATACATACACACACAGATACAAATATTTTCTTGATAAACAAGCTTCTCCTTCATTTTTTCTCATAAACATGTAGGTACCTGGTTTTCAGTGATAATTAGGCCAAATAACTGTGTCTTGCTCAAAATGGTGACTTAAAAGCCACCTGGCATGCCTTAGCAAACCTTCACAGGGCAAGTATTCTGTACAAGAACATTTTTATTTCCTAACACAACCTCAAAATGACTTAAGTCCCTAGATCATTGCTTGGTAGCTCAGAGAAGAGTCAAGTTTGAGAATGTGAGGTTTAACACTTAAGCTACTGTTATAACAGAGGCCTTGCCCATGAAATGTCTACATGACCCCATCTGGATGGAGTCACAGATGTTTTACCCATAAATCTTAGAACTCAAAAAATTGTTAAATTCTTTTTTTAGAGAAAATTCTTAATAAAAGTTCATTTTTTCATAGCCCTTACATCCATATTTGCAAATGAACTATTAGTATTTGTGTGAACACACACACACAGAAACAGCCATAAAACCAAATGAGACTTTAATACTCTGTGGTTTTCTAGTTGTATTTTATGAAGACTGGAGCTTTCTAGTTCTCACCCTCAAAGATTCAAATTCAGTAGTTATGGGGTAGGGCAGGAAACTGTACCGTCTGCAGCCTCAGTAAAGCACTCTCGATGATCTGATATTGCCACACTCCACACCGCACTCACTCCACAGAAGCCACCCCATCACTCATGATTAATTTCTGGTTGTGTAATAATAACAAGACACTGATGATGGCAGCGGGCACTAACTCCATGTTTATCAGGTGCCAGGCATTATTCTAAGTATCTTTAATCTTCAGAACCACCCACTGGAGTGGCACCATCGTCATGACCCTTCTGTGGATGAGGACACTGAGTCAGGGAGCAGTGGCATAACCTGTCTTATGTCACACATCCAAACTTCCGACCCAGGCAGTAGGATGTTAGAGGCCAGTCTCTTGTCTGCCTCCAAAGAAGCCATGCTACTTCTATATATAATAGTTTAACACAAAATTTTTTTTATCTGCATCAAAAGCAAACTTTGAGGGAATATATCCATTATCTCTTGTTGCTTAACAGCCCATCCAAAACTTAGTCATGTAACTACAACAGTCATTTTATTATCAGTGATCAGGTTCTGGGTATCGGCTGCACTTCTCTGGGTGGTTCTCAGTCAAGGTCCTTCATGAAGCTGCAAGTGGTGGCTGGAATCATCTAAAGGCTGGGCACTTGCACTTCTGCTGCCTTGGCCATGTAGGGAATGGAACTACATGGGCGTCTCTATCTCGAGATGTTTTCTCCTCGTGGTTTGTGCAGTGGGACAGCTTCAGGGGAGCTGGACTTCCTACATAGAGAATCAGTGTGGCAAAGGCACATGCTCCAGGAAAGAGGATGCTGGGCAGCCTTGGAAGTCACGCAGCCTCACATTCATGACCTCCCATCTGTCAGGCAGTCCCAAGAGCACATCCAGGGTTAAGGAGAAACACTCTACCTCTTAATAGGACTAGAAACACTATTGTGGCCAATTTTTGGAGAATACAATTCCAATCCACCCACTAGAAAAAAACAATTCCCACCCTTCCCACATATGAAATACAGTCACTCCTCTTCCAAACTGCCCACAGCCTTCTCTTCTCACCCCACCAGGCCCAGACCAAAAGTCCCCATCTCTCATGGTCTTGGTCAGACCCAGGCTTCCTGGACAGCTCTTCCAAGATGCCCCACTCTGTCTGAGGACAGGCTCTCTACTCCTTGCAGTGAGCGTACCCAGGAGGGATGGGTGTGGATGCTCTTGACCGGAGAGCAGGAGTTTAGGAGGCACACAGAGTTCTGAACGACACCTGGGCATGGTGTGTGGCCTGGTGCCTGGAAATGATTTTCCATGACTCTTAGGGCCATGCCCTGCAATCTTGGCTCTCCTTTGAATTATAATTCCTAATCCACCAGAGCACCTTGTTTGGGGCAGATAGTTCTCTTGGCCTCCTTTCTGCTCATGAAATCTTGAGGTGCCAGATCCCTCTCCATTTCGTAATGACTCTGCCCCTTTCTGTGCATGCTGATACAATTCCTTTATAAGCTTTGTGGGTTTCTTGTGAGTCAATCTGTAATCCACTCCAGTGGTGAAAAGCCACAGACACTAGCTTTTTTGAGACAACCTCTTCTCTACTCCAGGGTCTCTACAGGAGCTCTGTGGAGCAATACTCTTGATATTCCTAGAAGTCCTGTGGTTTTGCTGCTTTGGAAGTGTGCACGAGACACTACTTCAGACCTTTTTGAGGTCTTAATAAAGGCTTTCAAAGTCATGATCTTGGCTTCATCTTTAGATATGTTTTCCTGGAAATGACCCAGATTTTATCTCTGCCTGGAAGTCACATCTTCACTTCAAAATTATTTGCCATCTGGACAGCCTGGCAGTGAGGAGCCATTTTATTTTCAAACCCAGAAAGTCCTGGCTCTTTATAGTTACTAGCTCTTTCTTTAGCTTATGTCTTTACTCTCACATTTTACTAGAGGCAGCTAGAATGATCCAGAAGGCAGCTTTCACACTCTGCCTGTAGCCCTCCTTCGCTAGATCCTCCAGCTCCTTGAACATGGGATTCTATTTTCCACATCACTGCAGGTGACAGTACTCCTAACCCTTCTGTGGCGGCAGAAAAAGGTCCGTGTTTCCTCCAGCTTCCAGCATCTTCCTCACTTTCCTTGAAGCCTCCCCAATAGCATTTCTTGAGTATCACCATACCTTCACTAACATTGTCTTCAAGGCTCCTCCAATTTTCCAAAACCACTGCCATCTTTTTCAGGTTATTTCATAGTAGCACTCCACAGGTACCAATATCTGCATTAGTCCTCTTTTTCTGTGTAACAAACCTTTCCAAAATTTAGTGGCTTAAAAGAACAGGGATGATAATCCCCTCTCTCTCTCACAGTTCCAGCAGCTGGCCAGGGTCAGCTAAACCATTCTACTGGCTCTGCCACAGCTGTGGTCAGACTGTGGCTGGTGCTGGAATCATTGAAGACTCAGTTGACTATATATTTCTGGCATCTGGTCTGGGGAAGCCCAGACAGCTGAGAGCTGGAGCAGATGGAGTCCCCTGGCATCTTTTACTTCTGTGGCCTTTCTACATGTTCTCCACAGCAGGGCTGCTTCAGGATAGAGAGACTTCATGCGTAGAGATCAGGGCCCCCAAGACGTGTCCCAGAAGAGCAAGAGCCAGACAGAAGCTTTACTGCGTATGGTCCAGCCTGAGAAGGCAGGTGGCTTCCCCTTTGTCCTAGTTTATTCATCAGGGGCAGCCACATAGGCCCTGCCAGTTTTAAGGTTCTGGGAGAGCATGTGGGATTGAAAATATTGTTGAAGCCAGTTTTGGAAAATACAATCTGCCACAAATCCTTTAAGTTATTCAAATCTTCAGAACAATTCTGTAATACTAATGTTAAAAATTTGTTTGGTTCATTAAGTTTCGAGAAGCTTATGAGCTGCTTGTGTTTTTAGCACATTGAAAGCCTTTGGAATAATGCTTATGAACTGCAGAATTGTGCTTTTTTTTTTTTTTGGTATTTTCTGCTTTTAAAAGTTGGCTGCTTTGGGGAACCCTGTATAATACTGGCTTACAAAGATGTCCAGTGGGTTAGAAAATTAGCTTTGTTCTTTTCTTTTCTCTTTTGGATATCTCCCATTTGATTCCTGTTCACAGTGTGCCAGAGTAGGAGCAGAGCACTTTACATACTGTATCTCCTCCTCCTTTTATTCCTCTGAGATGATTACTGATATCACTATACTGGAGCTTAGGGAGATTTCCCCAAGACCTCTTGTAAGTTATAGGTTGGACTCTGCCACCCCCACCAAACACACAAACGCAGCTCTATGACCCCTTATTGTGGCCTGTTGTTCCTGGTCCTCACAGCAGGTGTTCCATTCCAACCTGTGAGAGAATTGACTTGTCTGTTTTATTTACTTGTTTTTATCATCTGACACCTCCCATGAGGGCAGAAGAAGGTAGGGAACATTCTGTCTGTTCACGAATGCGTCTCAGTTAAATGCTGCTTGAATGCACAACTAAGTGAATAACTGCATGAGTGAATGGCCACTTTGAGATTTGAATCCAGATCTATCTTACTCCAAAGACTTACTTTTAGCCATGACACCTCACTGATGCCCCACAACTGGAGACAGAGACAGCTCCCATACATGCATAGTGACTGGCTGTCTCAAAACGACTCAGGACCTCAGCAAAATTAGCTGCACTTCTATTACAAATTCCTACAGATTAATAAAATACTAAATTAATAAAATAGTTCAGGATTCTTTGAGAAGTTTTGCTACTTCAGCGGAGCTTTATGCAGTTTTCTGAAATGAACAGCTCAGTTTCTGGAGAAATTATAGTTAATAAGAACACGATTACAATTTATAGTAAGAATATTTTAGGAAAAGGAGTCTTTTGGAATTTGTTTTTTTTTTGGAATTTTTTGACCTAACCTTTAGAGTCAGATTTAACTAATTCTCCCTTTTTCATTATTTTTTAAATATCTTCCCTGTTTCCACTTAATACGTTTCCGCCTTAGAAGATTTTTTTTTTTGATGAGCACTGGGTGTTATTCTGTATGTTGGCAAATTGAACACCAATAAAAAATAAATTTATTATTTAAAAAAAAAGATTTTTTTAAAGTAATCTCTATGCCCAAGGTGGGGCCCAAATTCTCCACCCTGAGATCCAGAGTCACATGCCCTGTGCATCGCGCCAGCAGGGCACCCCTCCACCTCCGAAATTCTTAGTGAAAAATGTGGCACTCTTGATTTACCTATGTTTCTGTGTGATGTGTTTCTGATAAGGAGTCGCATATATTGTAAAACTCACCCCGGGCTCGTTTTTCATGAAGTTCTTTTCTAAGACCATAATCTCTCCCTGCACATTGGAGTTTTTGTTTTGTACAGTCTACCGTTTACAATGAGCTGAGGCATTTCCTACCAGAGGTATCCATAGGCCACTAACTGGCGACCGTGCGTGTGGGCCCTAGGCTTTGTCTTCTGGTCCCTGAAATCGGGAGGATCCGCTCAGCCAACACTTACTCGCGGCTGGGTCAGGCCCGCAGCCTGCAGGTGTAGTAGGTTCCAGCAGCAGATCTGGCGGGCCCTTCCTTCCCAGGCCTTCGCCAGGCACTTCCCTTGGCAGGTGCTGGCAATCCTGGGCCCCCTTGCTGCTCCTCCACGGTAGCTTAGGCCTCCAACTCCAGGAGCTCGGTCGGTTTTCTCATCGGCGGGCGGTCTGGGGCCTCGAAGGTGGAGGGAGGCAGGCGGGGTGCTGGCGGTGGGGCCCGGGGGGGGGGTGGGGGGGGCTGGGGGGTCGGGCTAAGACCTGCTATGCCTCTCCTGTTCCCTCCGCAGTTCTCACCAGGCCCCGACCGCACAGCGACGACTACAGCACCATGAAGAAGATTCCTCCCCGCAAGCCCAAGCGCAGCCCCCACACGAAGCTCAGCGGCTCCTCCGAGGAGATCGCGGGCGCCCGGCGCAGAGGCGGCCCGCAGCGCGCAGCCGGGGTGGGGGTCCCCGCGCCCCCCGCGCCCCCCGCGCCCCCCGCGCCCCCCGCGCCCCGCGCGCCCCGCGCGCCCCCCGCGCGCGCCCTGCAGGAGCCCGAGCCCCAGCCCCAGCCCCAGCCCCAGCCCCAGCCCCAGCCCCAGCCCGAGCCCGAGCCCGAGCCCGTCTACATCGAGATGCTGGGCCGGGCCGGCAGCCCCGAGCAGGCGGAGGCGGTGTACGAGGAGATGAAGTACTCGGCGCCCCCCGAGGCGGCCGCGTCGCCCCCTCCGCTGGGTGGCTGCCGGACCCCGGGCGCCTGGGCGGACGCGTGCGACATCCCGGCCCCCTTCCCCAACCTGCTCCCTCACCGGCCCCCGCTCCTGGTGTTCCCCCCGACGCCCGTCACCTGCTCCCCGGCGTCCGACGAGTCGCCCCTGACGCCCCTGGAGGTGAAGAAGCTGCCGGTGCTGGAGACCAACCTCAAGTACCCCGTGCCCGCCGAAGGCCCCAGCCCGCCGTCGCCGCAGCACCCCAGAAACCAAAACGGCGACGGGGACCCGCCCGCGGCCCCCGGCTCGCCCCCCACGCCGCCCCCCGCGCCCCCCGCGCCCCCCGCGCCCCTCGCCGCGCGGCCGCCCGCGCCCTTCGCCGCCCCCCCGGAGCCCGCGGGGGGCGCGGCCGGCAGAGCAACGGGGGTGGCCGGCCCCGACGTGCCCAAGGCGCCGCAGCCGGGCTCCGCGCCCGCGGGAGGCCCGGGCGGCCCCCTCCCCAAGGCCCCCTACTCCCCCGGGAGGGTGGCCAGGGCCGAGCCCTGGAAGGCCAGCGCCGGGCCCCCCTCCCCGGTGCCCTACAGCCCCCCGAACTGCAGGGCGCTCGGCAGCCCCCTGGACGAGCTCACCAGCCTGTTCAGCTCGGGAAGGAGCGTGCTCCGCAAGTCGGCGGCGGGGAGGAGGATCCGGGACCCCGAAGGTAGGGGACGGCGGACCCCCCACCCCCACCCCCGCACCCTGCGCTGGATGCACATCTCCGCCTCGGGGTGCATGCGTGCGCGGGCCTACACCTGTCTACCCCCCCCCCCATACTGTTGGACCCGCGGGGGCCCCTCAGGCAGGTGATAGCCTAAGGCGTCCCATGCAGTCGCTGTGGACGAGTAGGGAAGCGTTGCCATTTCCGTCCTGCAGGGAAAGGCTCGAGATAGAAGTACACGTGGTACTAAAACCGGGCTCAGTCAAGGTTTATGACTTGTGAGTATTAGGGCGAGATTAGATTGGAGCCGTTGCCCTCTTCAATAATGCTTCCTTCCAGCACCGAAGTGGTGTTTCGGTCGCATTGTGCTGCCGATTCCCATGTGTTCCAGGGTCCACTCATTCATGCCCGAGAGAGAGTCCTTCTGTTGGGCTGTCTGTCCATCTCACTTCCACGCCCGGTGTCTGGGGTGAAGACCTGTCCATCACTACCTTCACTTAATACTGCTCACCTTTTTATTGCTTTGAATGAATGTTTTTCTTCTGTTCATGTACCACCCAAAAAGCATTTTAACTTGGTTCTGTGAATTCTTGTATCTTCTCATTGAGCAGCTCAGCCTCAGGTGTGGTTTACGCTGGCATTCCACTCACATGAGTGAACATGACACCCAGCTGCTGTGGCCAGAGGCTGTTGCCTGTGTAAAAAAAAAAAAAAAAAAAAAAAAGTCTGTATTTTGTGTCCCTATAGAGGCAGGATGCAACTAGCAAAAAGATCCTCATAAAGATTTCTTGTTAGCCACACACTACTACATCCAGATAAGGTGTTGTTCGGCAAAGCTTCTTTTAATCATCACAATAATGTAAATTATCTTCCAAAAAAGCATTCTAAGGTCTTTATACAAACCCAAAATATTCCCTGGTGTTCTGTGTTTTGAGGAAGAATCACATTAACATAAAGCATCCTCTATTTAAGGAAGTTGGAACAGGTCCCCATCGTCATGATGCCATTAGTACCCACCCCTCCAGGTAAATGGCAACGATTAACAGCCTCGCTTTACAGAGATGGGGAACTTCAAGGTGAATAGGTTAAATGCCTTCCTAAGGTCAAGTGGTAGGTTGGAAATAAAAGGTTGGCTGATGATGTAACTTTTTCTGTGCATGTTAACCTGCTGTCTCCCCTGCAAAGAAAATATATAAACATGTTCACCTTCGTCATTTGATTAGGAACATTACTCTTCTAATAGTTAGGAAAATTATAAAAACTCTAGGAAATCCAGACAGCAATCTGAATAAGTGAAAAGTAGATCAAGGCAAGAACGCTTCACAAATGAATGAATAACCTACTCCCTATTTATTCAGACAAATACGCTGTCTGTTTTGCTGACAATTTCTTAAGTACAGGTCCATTAATAAATGAGATTGTCCTTACAAGTAGAAGAATGAATTTCACAAGTCATATATTATATTTGAAGGAGCAAAATGGAATCTACGAGAAAAGCGTTAAATGAACAAATTAATATTTGCTTTTATAACTAAGAGTAAATTAAAACCTCATAAAGCTCATTTTACTGTGGCTAGGAATCAGGTGAATTCTTCTTGACTCTGTTCAAGGAAAGTGAAGTGAATGGATTTCTAGACACACCTTGTCATCTGGAAATCTCTGAGCTGAGGACTCGGTGTAGTGGGAAGTATCACGGGGCCTCCAGATATAGTGTAGTGCATGAATTTGCTAATTATATTTCCCTGAGGTGGTATTAACCAGTATTTGAGAATATGCCTCAAAACCTCAAGATGACACTGTGAGTTCAAATCTAAAATGATAAACTATTTGGTATTTTTTACCATGGGCTTTTAACAAAACAGTCCTCGTTTGAAAAAAAAAATTGGCTTGAGCCACTTATGACGTTCTCATAAATACATGAATTGGCAACTTCTGCCCCAGCAGAGTCATTGTAATAAATGAAAATTTAACAATATGAGACCAGGTCAACCCACACACCAGACTGCAGGAGTTCCAACTCTACCTTTGAGAAGTAGGTAATTCTTGATAGTCTGTGGTGTGGGAATTAAGTTTGCACGTTTGCATGGTACGTTCTCATGGGATCTTGCAGGTTATTCTTTTAAAATAAAGGGGCTATAGATAAGATGTGAAATAAAAAAAAAAAAAATTTCACACTGGAGCTAATCATGGGAGTTGCTATGTGATGATTAAGGTTTACCTAGTTTGATCCTGCAGTCAGTAATCCATTTTATTCTGAATGAATTGAATGACTCCTATTAATGATTTACTATAGTCTTGGGACTTCTTCACTCTAAGGATTTATATCTTCTACTTTACCCTCTTTATATTTAAAGATATTCTTATTGTCACCTGAAATGGCTTTCTCACCAAATAATCCAGTGGGTGGCTAATTCACCCTCAAGGCACCTAAATTAATTACAGCTCATTTCTCGCATTTGTGGTCTGGGGAAATTGTACGGCAAATTTTGCAGAAGCGTTCAAGATATTCCTATCGCTTCTCTGGAAAGTGACCTTGAGGAGGAGATTACACTGCTTACTATTACCCTGCCATGGGCATTAAAATATGAAGTTAACATCTGAAGGACAATGAGTTGTGTGTAGTGATGTAGTAGTGAAGTCCTTTGGTATGTAATTCTGCTCCATCACTACTCTGCAGACTTCAATATAGGATTTCACAAATATTATCTTCCCTCAAACAGTTCATTTTCTTTTGACTTGTGGGCATGCGATCTGAGGCATACGGAGTCACTCAGATTCAAAGAGTCCAGGATGCATGTCATACAGATGGAAGGTTGCGGGTGGCGATGTGCCTGCAGCCCGAGAGGAATCGTGTTGGTGGCCAGTGGCCATAGTGCTTACTGGGCAGTTACTGTTTTAATGACCTTTTTAATTCTCTCAAGACAAAAAGTTACCTGTTACTACTAACCCCATTT
The DNA here is from genome assembly GCF_048164855.1 of Canis lupus baileyi. NCBI lineage: Eukaryota > Metazoa > Chordata > Mammalia > Carnivora > Canidae > Canis > Canis lupus. The sequence goes on along the minus strand of NC_132854.1, from coordinate 3,716,297 downwards.
CACAGATGGGAAAAATAAGGCACAGAAAGAACCCACCCCCCTTCTCTTAGCACCCTCCAGCTGTGAGAGACAGCCCGTGACTTGAGTGCAGTGATTCTGCCACCAGAGGCAGTTTTTCTGACCTGAGTGATGGTGCCTAGGACAGCAGGAAACAGAAGATAAGGGTTTAAAGTTTGCATTTGTTTACATGATGTGCAACAGGTCAGAGTGCAACAGTTGGGGTGGAGGAAACTGTTTCATAAATTTGAAAATGCCAAACATGTGCTTGACAGCTTGGAAGTATATATATATATATATATATAGTTTAGGGCTACCCTTTGTGCGCCCCCAGCCCTTTCCATTAAGAATGACTAAATGTTTAATTATCTATGCCTTTCTAGATGCAATGATTCATTAATTCGCAGAATGTTTTTCTTCTGATACTATAATATGACTCATATTATTATGCCAATTATTTCTAGTTGCTTAGTTTCAAAAATTATAAGACCTAATTCGAATGCAAGGAGAGAATCATTGGCTTGTGTAGGCCACTAGGGTGCTCCATTGCTCCAAATGGCATCCCAGAGTCCGGTTGAGTTTGTCTAGAACATGCAATAAAATAAGCATGTTATTTCTCCACTCATTGAAAAGACCAGGATGAAAGGACTTAGAAATGCAGCACACCTCAGAAATCTGAATAGAGAAGGCAGGAGGAGAGCCAGGCTGGATTAAGAGTAAGTCTGATTTGCAGAGTATTTTCACAAAAATTGTCTTATTACTTTTGATGTTATGCATCCATAGTTTGTAAGATATAAATAGGTAGTTAAAAATGATGTAAAGAACAACAAAAAATGTACAGCATTTCTTTACATATAGTAGGTGTTTTTAAAGTTGACCTTATGGAAGATTTCAAACATACACAAAAGTAGAGGGAATAGATTAATGAACTCTCTCCATGGCCAATCCTGCTTCATCACCAGTCTTGCTCAGTCACCTCCTTCCCCACTGGATTATTTTGAAGTACATTCCAATATCAAATCAACCTGTTAATAAGTATTTATAGAAACATTTTTATACGAGTCCTTTAGAAAAAAATAAAAGATTTATTCCTAAATCACTTTAATTAGTGTAGACCAGTGAATCCATTTCAGCCTTCACTGACATGAGCCTGATGCTTCTAAGAGAACCTGCTTCTGGAAACCAGGGCATCATTTTTCATGATGGAAACAAAACGATTCTCAGGGGGTTAGCTTTCCAGTGAAGGAACACTGGCCTGGGAGATCTTCCACATGGGCTTCCAGGGCAGCCCCTGAGGTGGGCAGCTAGTTCAGGCGGCCCCTTCTACTACCATGAAAGATAAAATACAATTTAGAAAGCTGGATCTCTAAATATTCCACCCAAACAGAACCAAGAGTAAAAGACCAGCATTCCAAAAGGCATACGTTTGCTTCTGAAATCAATATTTTATGAGGTTTAGATGCTTCTATGCCAAATTAAGCAGTTACTTATTCATTGTTTAGCAACAAGAAGAATGCTCTAAAATCACTGAAATGTCATGAAATTACTGGCAGAAGTCTGACTTGCTCAAGGGCTATGCCTGTAAACTGCCATTCTCTTTCTGTGCTTGAAGCACAAGTTTGGACACCATCTTCATTCAATCCCTGACGCATTCTAATGAGATCACAGCATAAGAAACAGCCCTGCCTCGTGCAAATCTCAGCCTCCCAGAATGGGATGCCATGCTCTGCATCCCATAGGCTTCAAGCCTCTACGCTGGCTCTCCTAGCACTTTGTCCTGTGCAGGGCTGCTCGTCTTCCTCCCTCCAAGCACGGTTTCTCTCCGTGGTAATTTATTTGGAGAGGGGTGGGGGGTGGCCTGAGGCATTTTGAAAATCATGAAGGGTGTGGATGGACAAGCACATAGTTTACTGATGTGTTACTGTCTGCGTTTCTGTCTCACATAAGAGTCTGCCTCCCATGAAAGCAAGGCATTCCTCTGCATTCTGGAGTGATTTTGAGTCAACACTAAATGTTCCTGATTTTCCAAATGAGTAAGTCCTTTGGAAAGATGAGCTTGACATCCCAGAGAAGCAAGTTCTCCATTTCTCACTAAGTGGCTAGGAGGTGAGGGTGAGCTGCAGAGGACTTCCCCATGCCAGTGAGCCCAACCTTTGACAGGAGGAGACAATACCTCTTGGTGAGAATAGGATTTTTTTCACCACGTTCTTGGCCACACTGCAGTAACAGGGAGCCTCTCTGCTTGGGACATGTTTACCATGTTTCTAATTTCCCAAATCATACTTGGCTCATCTCCCTTTACAAATAAGCTTTCAGAGGCGCCTGAGTGGCTCAGTCAGTTGGGAATCTGCCTTCAGCTCAGGTCATGATCCTGGGGTCCTGGGATCAAGCTCCATGTCGGTCTTTCATCGAAGAGCCTGCTTCTCCCTCTCCCACTGCCCCTCTTCCTGCTTATGCAGTCTCTCTCTCTCTCTCTCTCTCTCAAATAAATAAATAATCTTTAAAAAATAAGCTTTCAATTTTAATAAATTCATCAGTAGCCAGACTTTCCTCTGTTAGAGCACAAAGCTCTTTGTCTTCTATAGGAATTGGACACTTTTTAAAAATGTCTTAATATTTGTTGTGAATGTTTGTGACATTCTTCTCCCAATTTAAAGCGCCTTACCTTTATAAATGCCCAAGAATTTGCATGGGGCAGTTGTGCAACTGCCCATAATGGACTTGCATTAACTTGTAGAGCTCATTCCCTAACCCATTTACTTAGTGTGAGCACAGGGCTTGCTACTGGGAATCAAGAAATGTAGAAATCCCAGGTTGCTCCTGCCCTCTCATAGACTGTAGGAAGCAGATGGGTCCATCAGATTCCAATGAGTGAAATTCTAGTGGAGGAGAGAGGCTTTAGCCTGAGGGTCATAAACCATTGATGGACCCGTGATTGAGCTCCAAGTGGCCCATGCTCCGGGTATTATGCTTGTTTCCTGTTTGGTGGGGGAGACATCATGGACTTCACTAGCTGTCGCAAAGTGTCAGTGGCCAGGGAGAAGCAAAGGTCCACTGCGGTGGCTGTGCCCATCACACCACTTGGTGAGTACCTGCCAGGGAGAGTTGGGAGAGCCTCATGCCAGGGCTGTCCGGTGAGCAGGGAGAGTGGTAGCCAATGAGGCGAGGATGGCATTCTCCAAGTGTGGAAGCAGGACAGTAGGCTTGGCTGCCAGAGGAATCAGGGCGCATGGAGACATGTGAGCTCAGGGTACCTGGTCCCGTTAGAGCACAGCTGTAAAGACTGTAGAACAGGCAGAGAGGGAACAGAGGGTACTACCTGTCTTGCTTGGAATCAGGGCAGGATGAACTTTCTACCTGGAAGTTCCATGACTCGGCTCTGAATGCTCACCATTGTTTCTCTTCATCACGTGGGAATGCAGCAGGAACTCTTAGGATCTTCCCTACAAAGAGTGAAAAGAGCCGGAGGAGGGACATGAACCAGAGGGATAATAGCAGTTCTAGGTATGCACATGTGATCTCCTGTAATGGTAAATACTCAGAAATGCTATGGAACGTTTGTTAATGCTATTCTGCTAATAATATTAATAGCCGATGTTTGTGAATGGTTCTTTCCTGTTGGCCAAGAACACAGATGTCTCCTTGGCCCTGCATGAGGTGAGTGAAGCAGGTGTTAGCATCCCTATTTGCTAACAAGCAATCTGAGAATTGAGGGGTTAAGTGATTCTCCCATAATCACAGGAATTAACCAGTCCCAGAGTCAGGAATCAAACACGGCTCCTTTCTCCAAAACTTAGGAGAAATTTCTATTTCTATTATACTAGGCCATTCTCAAAAACATTTAAAAATCTCCAAAAACATTTAAAAATCTTAAGTGATATAGAGTCCCTATCTGAGAGAATAATCCCTTTCTGAAGTTAAATGTAAACTCATGACAAGGAAAAGATAAGGGAAGAGGGCATACTTTTTCTTCATTGACTTTCAATGGCCCCCAAAATTGGGATAGGAGAAAGACATTGGAAAAAGCCTCCATCTTCACCACTGGGTGACGTTCTAGACAAAACAAAATAAAAACAAAAACAAACCATAGCAGTTCATTAGTTTCTGAATTATGTCAATCTGGAAGCAGAGATGCAGGTAATGGCGAAGTTAGAAACATGTCTGGACAATAAAAAAAAAAAAAAAACGAGTGTCGGGCGTCCAGTCAATCAGTATTTGTTGGGAAAATATTAAGTGCACGGGTCTGATGACCATGGATGTCTACTAGACCTTGCAGCTCCCTTATCCTTTGAAACCTAGGCAAAAACCAAGCAGAGGGTGGTGACAATTGATGACGTAGATCAACCTGATCAAACATATTGACTGTATATCTATAGCCACTAGCATGCCAGTCTTACTAGAGATATATATCTTGCATAAATAGCTCATCATTTCCGAAATGAGCCAAATGTAGCCCAGAAGCCATCATGACTGGGATGTTCTGTGATGCACTGTCAACCGGAGAAGAATCTATTGTACCTGGAATTCCGAAGGAAAAAAAAAAAAGAGTCTGTCTTTTCAGAAGTGGATTATCTTTCATAACCCGTAAATATTTTTCATGCTATCAACCCGATAAAGCAAGCAGCTATTGTGTATTGTGGGTCTCTATACGGGATTGTGAATTAAACTCCCACGGGGGGCTCCAAAGAGAAGCCCGGTGCTTTATCTTGTGAGGCACTCAGCAGCTCTTCTTAAGCAAGTTAATAAAGACCTTCCTGACAATCTGCATCTCATTATTGCCACATAATACAACATCCTGGGGTTTTCTTCCTTTTGTGAAGAAATGCTTAAAAGCGACATGGTGCGCGGAATGTTTTCCTAAAGACGGGCTGGATTGGTGCCATGTTCTCTTTCTCCTTAAGAGTATTGGCAGAGGAAAACCTATTTCTTAATTACCTACCAGTGTTCAGGTCCTTTATGCTGACTTGAATCATTTTTATGATTAATCCTCAGATTAGCCTAGAAAATCTCACATTACCTGTGAGTTAGCTCTATCCAGTATCACTTTTTATCCAGAGCTCCATTCCGTGAGTCCACAGCAGTCACGTAGCATCCACTGTGTGCAATGCTTCACATACTTTTTTTCTACTCTGGCTTTTACTTCCATCTTTTTCTAGTTTCTCCTTGAAATCTGCAATGTTCATATCCACGTACTGTATGTTTGCAATGACTGGCCTGTTGCAATCATACTTGCTACTTGTAGTAAGACAGTAAACAACAACCTCGTTCCTTTTGCTCCTCACTTGGGTGACCAGGTCCTAAAATGTGCAGGGTCCAGACAATGGCAGGCATGAGCTAGATCTGACATTACACAGGTTTACATTGGAACACTCACTGTACCGCGATGCCCGAGAATTTGTGCATTACCTAAATTGCTGGAAAACCTACAGAAGAGCTTTTCCACACCCAAAGCTCTGGCCCATAATCAAATCTAATTTTTCAAAGGAAAATTTCCTTTTAAAGAATGAAAGAACTGATATATGCACACTGAGTTGTGCATATATCAGTTTATCAGTACGTGGGGATATTTCCCAGGCAGACGTGCATGTTTGGGATTTGGGTTTAATTATTCTTTGATGTGGAAAGATGGACAATTCATGAAAAAGTAAGTTTGAGAAAGAAGACTCGGCCAAAGCAGTGGGGAAAGCTGTGATCCCTACAGAGGCATTTCCGTGTTACTGAAAAGTGAACCAATCTCCCAGCTATTAAATTATCTTCTGACATCACCTCCGTTTGCTGGAACTACATTTGCTTAACCTGTTCTCAGCTCATGGGGCCAGGCTGGTTTTCACAGCAGGGTGGAGGGGATTTATCAAAGTACAAACAACTAATTTAAAGTGGGAGCCCCCAGGTACTTCTAACAGCTCATATGTCCTTTCCTTGGTATATGGCCAGTGCCCAGATCCTATAGAGTGAAGAGTATTTATTTATGTATTTTCATGAGAATTGTGTTGACTCTATTTCACTTCCCAGTATTTAACTACCTTTATATGTAGCTAGTAATAGAGTCCTTCTTGGAGTCTTAATAGATAAATTGCTTTAAAAATAACTCCTGAAAAACACAATCTACATTGCTCCAGTTCGAGGACGTTAGCTTTCATTCCACTCTTACCATGTTGTTCTAATGCCTCCTGGCCACCCCTGATCTCCACACAGACCTTAGCACAACTAGAGGTTTCACTTATGTGTCATACAAGACAGGCAAACTAATTGTGAACATTAATTTCACTGGTGGAGTTGCTGTGTGTAGGATGTCTCCTTCATCCACTTATGGAGTCTTGAAATCGTGTCTAATTTACAGAGGCTGAGGAGCAACAGAGGACAGAGCCACTGAACTCATGTATGGTGACGAGGGATCATAAAAACGTCTTTCTAATCTGATGATTATTAGAAAACCCAGCAATATGGTTCAGCTGCTAATCAGAGAGCATACTTATTGCTGTGAGGATTGAATCCATCCTAGGAACACTTTGTGATGATTTTAGGAGGAATGTTCCATTTTTTTTTCAGATAATAAAATCATTCTATGACATGGTCCCAAAACATGCAGTTCTTCTCAGGACTTAAGAATAATTAGGGGGGGGGCAGCCCCCGTGGCGCAGCGGTTTAGCGCCGCCTGCAGCCTGGGATGTGATCCTGGAGACCCAGGATTGAGTCCCACATCAGGCTTCCTGCATGGAGCCTGCTTCTCCCTCTGCCTGTGTCTCTGCCTCTCTCTCTCTCTCTCTCTGTGTCTCTATGAATAAATAAGCAAAATCTTAAAAAAAAAAAAAAAAGAATAATCAGAAGGTTAACTCCAGGCAAGATAGTTCAGCTAGTAACTGTATTTTCTATTGCTGTTTGCCTGAAGTTTTCAAAGAGGTTTGGAAAAGTCATCAAATAAGAAGGACACACTTCACTCATTTTTTGTTTATTCGAAAAACCCACCAAGGATCTATTTTGTACCAGGCATTGTACTGGATTTTCAAAATAAAATGTGGGGTCTGTTCAGAAGCAGCTCATAGCAGGGAAACATAAAAAATCCAATGTATCCATGCGGTAAGAGATGATTTGCGTGAAGACACTCTTTGGGCATCACAAAACACTACTTACCCTCAAAGCTTGTGAAATGCTGCTTTTTCAAAAATTCAATTGGTTCTATTCTCCTTCATCTTTAAATGCTTGTCATGACCCACTAAACTGATTTCTCAGACTGTAAATATGTCTTTTACAACACTGATCTAGAAGGTAGGATTTTTATGGAGGCACAGGACAGATTTGAGACCAAACACAAGGACAGAAGGTGCCAGGACAGGAGGCCCCCGACCCTCATGCTACAGACCGGTTTGTGCTTTGTGCTATCCTGCACTGATTATAGGCTTTTTATTTTAAGATTTTATTTATTCACAAGAGACACAGAGAGTGGCAGAGAGAGAAGCAGGCTATCCATGGGGAGCTCAATTCAGATTCGACCCTAGGACCCCAGGACCACAACCTGGGCCAAAGGCAGATGCTCAACCACTGAGCCACCAAGGCGTCCCAGATTATAGGATTTTGTACAAGGACATGGTGACATAATCAAGTTGTACTTTGGAGTAACTATATTAGGGTATGTGGAAAGGATAGGTGTCTCTCTTTGATTTTTCTATATTAATTTAAATGTAAACATATACACTTTAATAATGATTAATGAGAGATGCTTAGTGGTGGGACATATGGGAAAGAGAATCCCACCTTCTAATTGGCCATTTGGTAGTTTCTTCCTTCCAACCAGGAAGGGGAACCCCACCTTCCTTCCTGGATGAAATGAGAGTCCATTGGAGACACAGGTTCAGCCTTGCCCTACAGGGTCCCAATTGCTCCTCCCTTCTGAGTATCTGACATCAACACTATGATATGTCACTGCAGCGGCTGAAGGGAAATTTGCTCACATGCACATGTGATTTGGAGACAAGGAATTAGTAACGCCAACCAGCCTATCTTTGGTAAAAGATGCTATTGCAGAAGCTACCAAAAACACAGTGCCCGTGGCTCATCAGGAATTTCAACAAAAATTTAAATCTATCTAGATATTTTTTATTTTATGTTTTAAAGATTTTATTTATTTATTTTTGAAAGGAGAGAGAGAGTTTGAGTTGGGGGAGGAGCAGAGGGAGAGGGAGAAGCAGACTCCACCCTGAGCAGGGAGCCCGACGAGGGGCTCAATCCCAGAACCCCGGGATCGTGACCTGAGCCAAACCAAGAGTTAGATGCTCAACCAACTGAACCACCCAGGCATCCCATACAGATATTTTTAGTTCATTACTGAAGGCCTCAGAGCTACTGGCTTATTGTCAGCCAATGTGGGCAGATGGGGTTGCTCCCTAAGAGATGAGCAGGGTACCATTCTATTGTTGTTAAAATATTGAAGCAGTTGGATATGACTGCCGTCCAAGGGCCTGCGGGGCTCCCAAGTGCACCCCCACACCCTGGGTGTCCTGGCCCCAGGCTTGTCCAGTTCCTTCTTGGTTAGATGTTGACACGACAGGCTTAAGGTATGTATATGGTTTGTGCCTATTCTGTGGGCCCCGGCCTGTGCCCTTTTGGTTATTAAATATCTGAAGTGGGTAAATTTTGTGATTACTCCTGAACAAGGATTTTGAAAAGACTCAGCATACACCACTGCTATTTTTTTTTTACGTTTGCTGATTTTACTGATTCTTCCTCACCTGCCACACCATACCAGTGAAATTAGTGTTCGCAGCTAGAGTTTTCCTATCCTGTGTGACACGTGTGTGAATCAGCCAACTCTAGTTGTGCTAAGGTGTATGTATACAGAGAGGATCAGGGGTGGCCATCAGGCACTAGAACATCGTGGTTAAGGCTGAATGCAAGCTAATATCCCTGAAATGGAGCAACATAGAGTATATTTTTTTAAGGACCAAAGTAGTTCTTCTTAAAGCAAATTGTCTATTAAAACAAAATCCAAGAGGTACTCAATTACTAGCTATATATAAAAGTGAACAAATACCAAGAAACAAAATAGACTCAACATAGTTCTCGTGAGAAATAAATAAATAAATGCTCTTTTGGGCTCTCTAAGATCTGAGGGAGAGGGCACTGGTCATTTACAGAAGAAAGGACGCACAAGCTGGTGGAGGTGCATGGGGACTCCTCTGTGTTGCTTTTTAATGATGCTGAGCATCATTAGCTCACCATCTGTGACGCCATGCAGGTGTCACAGACACTGCATGTTTCCAATAAAAGAGCAGAAGATTATCCTCCTCACCTTTGCTTTCTGGAGAAAGCGAGGAGGACCCATTCACCTAACTAAAGCTGCCCAGGCTGACAGAGCTGCTTTGCAGGCACTGCGTTCCACGACTCCTGGATTTACATTACCACCTGGCACTTAGGAAATGTAAAAATAACAGCAATATAAATAACCACATGACCTATGAAATTATACGTGAGGAATGGGTCTCCGGGCCAGGCCAGCGTGGTGTTTAGATGTTGCATGTTCAGCTAATTATAGGAGAGGCGAGCTACCCTACCCAAGTACACGGAGAGGGAAGGAATTGGCGTGATTTGTTTCCCATTATGGCAGGGACAGAATAGATGGGCACAAAGGGATCCAGTTAGTTAAATTTAAAAGAAAATTGGCACAACATAATTTTCTGTGCATTTTTGGGTTCTAAAAACCTTATTTATACTGACAGTCATTTTTTAGCTTTACTATCAATACATTCTTCCCCTGCTCAGCACATATGTTGTTGAAGATATCACTCTATTTCCTGATTCAGTTGGCGTTTCTAGCACAAACCCTCTCCTTGCACTTGGCAGGGGAGTGGGTGGCAGGAGTGAGGAGTAGGGGACACAGAAGCATTTCCATTCTACCCCACTTAACCCAGAAGATAGCGTTTGTGGCACTTTCTGCCACAGGAGAATGCCTAAAACACAAGTCCAAGAGGAATTTTGATCTACTTGAGGGTGGCGATTTCTTAAGGATTGTTAAAAAGTAGGAAGGTGTGCTGGGGGGACTGGTGCTAGCCTTTTAAGGTTGGTAACCCTGGGCAATTACTTTTTCTCACCCCATCCATCCTTTGTGATTGCTATGGTGCTCTATTTTTTCTGTTTCTTAAGTAATCATTTCTATAGAAATACAACCGAATTGTGGGACATGGGATGTGGCTGTGTCATAAGGATAATCACATAGAAGTCCCAGGGTACTGTCTCCAGGTCCCCCTTCCTGTTAGATCCTAAAGGCCACTCTTGATACCTTTCTGCAACTATTAGCAGATGGAAGATAAAGTCAGATTCACATGGCTTAGGGTCGGTCAGTTGGATGTGCACTGTACAAAACATACGCAGACTCAGCCTGCACCCCTCTTTGTCAGCAGCCACACTTCACATAGTAAGACCCACCCTGTCACACCTCCTGCCTTGTGACACAAACCCATGTGGGAGGTCTGTCTGCTTATTTGAGGTTGGGATCAGACATGGTCTGCGTGTGGCCTTATAGTTGACATTTGTCTTTCTCTGAGGCAATATGCCATATGTTTGGGCTATGCACTCATGTATTTTTTTAAAAGTTTAATTCCCTTCCTAGAGACCCTTGTTATAGCAGAATGCAGGGGAGTTTGGGATGCTGAATCCTAATTTGTATTTCTTCCTTACATGCAATAATATCAGATTTTTAGAAAAATCAGAGATGTAAAAGACAGTGTTCCTTGTAACACACACTGGATGCCGATTCGGGATCTAAGCGATCCCATCCAAATTTCATTACGCACCATCTATGTGTATCTGTAAGCACAGTCTAGCTGTAACTCCTAAATTTTAGGAACAAGAACTTGAGAAGTAGCAGGACTATGCCAGCCACGTCTCTCAGTGTTTGTACCTTTCCTTAATGCCAAAGAGGAAAAAACAAGCACATTCCCTCCACGCGGTAGCCTTTCCGAAGAGAAATTTTCCTATAGAGTTGCAGAAGGAATTAGAGCCAGCATGAGTAATGAGTTTAAAATGTATTTTCACATTTTTTCTGCCTTGCATAGCACTCTCAGTATTTAATCAGTCAAAGAGCAATAGTTTGTTTTTCTCCTGCGTTACTGAAACCTGGATCCTGTCTCCTGTGTTTCCAAAATACACTCTAAAATTATCTCAAGTTAAGGTAACCAAGAAAGAAGTGATGTGTTTAAGTGTTATTAAAGAAACATTCCGTTGCTCATTCCTTACTCATTCTCTGCGACCTTTCTGCAGCATGCCTCGAGGTCGGCCTCCCTCTGCCCTGCCCTCCCCTCCGCCCCGCCTCCCAGCCCACACCTGCCTGTCGGTGTCTGTTCCTGTCCACTATCCCTGTGCCTCGCCTGCCTTCTGTGGCCGGGCTCCCGGGAACACTGCTTCCTTGCCGAGAGATCCTCCCTACTAAGAGACGCTTGAGTCTCCCCTACACACATTCTTTTCAGTCCTAATGAATGCTCTGGTTCATTCAAATAATTGCCACTCCATTTAACCCTTGGGCATAGGGCTGTCACTTGAAGAGCAACACGCACAGCCCCAGACTTGTCCTATGTCCTGGCACCTCGCTGGCGCTGACTTGGTCCAGTCCCCCAGCTCCAAGGGACCTGTAACTTGGACCCCCCGACCCCTAGTTCTCCCCTCTGCCCGAGTCTAAATGCCTCCTGCTCTTGTCTCTGATCTCTCCTCCAGCCTCATCTAGCTGGACCCCTTTTTTGCTAGACTAATCCCATTTTAAAAATGCAGTCTTTATGTTATGCCCTTACCTGAGCACTTCCTGGACCCACTCTGGTGATGTTGCATAAGCTGCAAACCTGCCCGCTTCCAAGGCAGAGTGTTAAGAACCAGATCCCCTCTCCCGTCTTCTCCCCTCCTATCCTATCACCTCCTCTCCTCCTTTCTCCAAGCAAAAAGGCTTTCCAGACCATCCTTTTTTGCAAACATTGGAGCTTATACCATGAGGAGCAGGTGTGGGGTGTCTTTAAGAAAAAGAATAAAAATGACAAAAATTTAGGGAGTGAATGGAGCATTTATTGAAAATGAAGAAATAAAGCAAAGCAAAGCACACGTTTATCAAAGCTGTCTTATGCAAGTGTTAATAGTGCATGCACTGATTGGCTCTTGGACCTTGGATGTGACCTTTGCAAGTGAGGGTGGGGTCTGCAGCCATCACTCCATAGACTCCTAGTCAACCCACCTCTGCCCATCTCTAGGCACCAAGATTCCAGAGCCAATACCTGCCAAACTGATTGCAATTTTCTGACATTAGAGATTGCAAAGCAAGGTAAAGTAAGATTTTTTTTTAAACTGAGCAATATGCATGAACTTGGCATATTGGTGAGACAAGGATGGAATATTTATCAGTGATAATTGGTAGCACAACAGCAAAAACCTAAATACACACTGTGGGTCAGGAAGATATTTCAAATATCCCAAAGTCCTTTCTTCCCCTCACATTAATACGGCAGGTGGAAAGCAAACAGCTCTGGCCCTTTGAATACATAGAAAATTTTCACCTCGCACAATGTGAAATTTTCCTTAGGTTGTAACTTTAAATAAATAGAGATTAGAACTCAAAGGTGTGTTAACAGTGGAAGTCCTTTCATGTTTCCAGGAATCTTGTGTGAACAAGGAGAAATGGTGATTGAGATTTGTCCATAATCATTTACATGGAGTCTTCAGTAAATTTGTCAACTATTTTAATTGCGAAACATGTACTTTCCTTCTAGAAAATTTTCTACAGCAATTTTGTTGTGACAATTGGCTTATTATTTATTCTGTTGTTTCTTTCTTTCAACAAATGTTTTATTGAGCACCTACTCTGTGCAGGCACTGTTCAAGGCTCCCATGGGGCACTTGTGTTCATGCTGCCAGCACTCTGGAAGGGGTCAAGCAGAAAACAAATGCTTGGGACGTATATGTCCTCGGTGAGAAGGATGACATAGGAAATTAGAGCAAGGAGTAGGGACAGAAAATGACCTGCACCAGAGAGAGGAGTTATCCTCTGGAAGGTGGTCTGGAAAGCCTGTCTGCTCAGGACAGATTTGAGCAGAGCCTGAGCAACATGCAGGGCTCCCAGCTCTCTCTGGGGAGTGATTCTTCTACTAGAAGAATATCAGGCACACCTGGCAAGGGGGTAGCTGGAAATGAGGTCCAGGGTGCACAGAGTATCAGGTGGTGGACGGTCTCTGCCACGGGAAGCCTTTGGGTCTCAATCTCAATGAAATAAGAAACCAGAGGAGAGACTTGAGTGAGCTCATGGCATGAACTGACCTAGGTTTTAAGGCAAAGTTTCTCAGCCTCAGCCCTACGGGCATCCTGGGTAGAAATTCCTCATCCTGGGGGCTGGCTGTGCATTGCTGGTGCTTCATAGCACCTCTGACCTCCACCCACGAGATACCAGTAGCAGCCCCCTCCTCCTGGGTGAGGACTAGGAACATTTCCAGACATGGCCAAATGTCCCCTGGTGGGCAATATCACCTTTTATTGAAAACCAGTTTTCAAAGGATCACGCCCCTCTCCCCAGTGTGATATTTTAGTTATATAAAAAGCGAACACAGCAAAGCTGAATTTTTCCCGTATTCACATTTAGAGATTTGCTAGAACTCTCCCATGAGATTGAGATTCAACTTAACTGTGTCCACATTGTATCTAGTGTCAAGGCCAAGGTTTTCTCTTTGAGTCATATTCCAGGGTGATTCATTTCTCCCAGACCTGTACAAACAGCACCAGGCAGGGGTCACAGAGAAATCCTGTTTACAGGCTGGGAAAAACAGCACAGGTATTCAGATCACCTCGTGCTGTGGAGCACCCAACCAAAGGATGCCACTGAGCTACACAAACCACTGATCAGACGAGATGCTGAGATACCAAAGTGACTCAGACATACCTTCTTTATACGGGATTTTACAGCTCACACTCCCGTGCTTGTTTGCTTAGATTTACTGAGAGTCTCAAATATTTTCTTTTGCTGTGACTGTGACCGATTTTTCTTCACCCTCAAAATCCCAATGGCCCCTGCTTGGAGGCATGAACAGGCTTTGCCACTTTGTGTGCTCTGGATCATTCCTTTTAGGACTCTCCATAAAGTGTGCATTTTGTATATGTGCTATTATAGCTAGACTTCCTCAGACTCGGTGTCCTCTTGCTTTTTCACTGCTGTTAATTCCTTTACTGTGTGAGTCTGAGTCAGGGTCACGCACACACACACACACACACACACACACACACACACACACAAGGAATGTGGCAAATGCTCCTATGCTAAACTGACCCTTTATGGCAAGATCAAACTGGAGGGTTTCTGCATTTGCCCCTTTGAATCCAGGCATTAACATGTTGGGGCACAGATGCTTTTGCATGTTTGGATTTAGTTTGGAGCAAGGGTGTTTATGAGCAGAGGCTGACACAGAATTTAGTAAGCCGAGAACCATCCCCACAATTAATATTGATGAATAAGGATAACCCAAAAGTGGAGACTTCTATATTGATGTTGCAACTCCAGGTCAGTGGCCAGAGTACAACGCTCAATCTATGGTTCCCAGTTCATTACCGCTGAGGCATGGCGATCCAGGAGAGCCACAGAAAAGCAGCTGCCTTATCCTTTAGATCAGCAAATGAAATGAAGGAAGACTTTAAACAGAGGGCCAAGCGTAGGAATGAGTGTGAGTGGGTGGTGGAGGCTGCGTGCCTCAGTCTGAACCCAGCTGCAACCAACGGCTGGTTATGAAATGTTTGCATGTAGCTTAACCTCCTCAAGCCTCAGTGACCTCATCTCGAAAATGGGTGTGAAAGTGACAGCTCTTCAGAAGTAGGAAAAGCAGAACAAACCTTGATGCTGCATCTAGCGGAGGGTTGGCGCATCATAGACACTCAGGAGATACTATAATTATCATCAGAACAAGGTGAACTATTGTCATCAGATTGGCCATCAATTCTTACGTTTTACTTGAAGAAGGACTTCTTTTCTTATGCCAACCCACAGCCATCCTGAGTAGACCTATGCTTTTAAGATAAAAGTATAAAGAGACCACATTAAATGCATTTTGATCTCAAAAAAATATATATGTAAAGACATTTTTAGTAGATAATGTAAGAATCACAGCCTAACTTGTATGACAGGTTTAAAAACAGTCCTTGGCTACGGTATACCCTGCTGATTGGAAATATTTTTAAGGCTTTAATAGCAACATTGGAGGTTTTGACTGTAAATATGTGAATGAATTGTTTATGGGCTGGCCATTGGTTAGGAGGGAAGCTAGCATCTTGTTTGTACTGGGAGCCTGCACAGTGTCTCAGAGGGTAGAGTTTTGTACCACTAGAGGTGAGGGGACTGTCCCCATTGACCCAGTGAGGGACTCCCTGGCTCATAGCCTTCAGTACGCCCCCTTTGCTCTGAGAACAGAACCTCTGTTCATTCCTGCCATGGCCTCCCATGGCCCTGGGCCATGTGCCCGGGCCCCCGCCCCACCTGCCCTCTGCTTCTGCATGCTTAACTCATTAGGATCCTACTTCCAAGTTCCCTCAAAAAGATGAGCTTTCCTGCTTCTTCAAGGCTTCACACATGTGGGTGATTATCTTTCTAGGCAGCCAGTCTTCTCCCTCCTTCTCTGAGCCTCAAGGCAGCCCTTAGAGGGATGCTTCCCTGGCCACACTGCCAGGCGGGGCGACCACTCACCCCTGCTGCCCGCTGCCCGCTGCCCGCGGTTAGGTTTTCTGCCCCGCCTGCAGGTCTCTGCCTGTTTGTTTACTGGCTTGGCTGTGGTCAAACCGAGAGGTGAGCTCCAAGCCCCGTCTGTGTCATGGTCATTACTGCATGACCATGTGGAGCCCCTGAAGGGTGTCGAACACATAGTAGGCATTCAAGAAACAACTCACTTAGCTTGAAGAGAGGCGGATGAGTCTGTGTCCTGGGACAGCTTTACTGCCAAACCTGTTTTACTAACTCTCAGGATTTCGTGAAAGGGCAAACTAGAGTGGACCCAATGACAGAGGGAGTCTCCCAGCGCCAGCCTACGCAGTGACTGCTCGTTGGCGAGAACTCAGATGGCTCCTTCCATCACCTGCGCACTGGCTGGGCCAGGCCTTTCCACTTCTGTTTAAATACAGGGAGCCAGGGGCTACAGTGGATCCCTGGTCACTGAAATCTCCACGCCCCCAGCTGGTTTTCAAAGACCCTGTTGCCTTCATCCTATCTATCCAGCATTTCCTGCTCTAGACAGCAACAGCCCTTCCCCAGGAGCAGACCTGGCTCCTCTCTAGGCTGCACGCTCTGCTTGTAAATGACAGGCCCGGTGGCTCATCCGACCAAGGGCCCCACTGGTGAGGACAGGGGCACCCTGGGTTGGGGGAGTATGTCTAGAGAAGCAGGGAAACATGGGTCAGTATGGAGCCTCTAAATAAATGCTTGTCACCTGCTTGTAGCGCTGTTGGAATGTAAAGCTCGGGGCACCGGGAAATCATGTCTAGAGGCAAGAGTTAGGATCATGTTAAGACAAGCCTACAGAGATAAGCTCTGGGGGGCTGGCCTTTTCCCTATTTTCCTTCCCTTCCTCCCTTCCTTCGTCCTCCTCCTCCCTCCTCCCTCCCTCCATCCTCCCTCCATTCATCCTGCCTTCCTCCCTCCCTCTATCCATCCATCTTTCTTTCCTCCCTCCTCTTCCATCCATCCATCCATCCATCCCTCCCCCTACTTCCTCCCCCTCCCTCCTCCCTCCTCCTTCCATCTATCCTTCCTTCCTTTCCTCCCTCCATCCTTCCTCTCTTCCTCCTTCTTTCTATCCCTCCCTCCATCCATCCATCCTCCCTCCTTCCATCCATCCATCCTTCCCCCTCCTTCCTCCCTCCCTTTCTCATTTCAGATCATTGAAGATAAACAGTTTTGCTACACATAAAGTATAATAAAACAAATTATACTTTTTATCCCTTTCAAATAATCTGGTAGCCTAAAACTTTAGAAAAGCCTAACCTAAAGGCAGTCAGTATCTACTGTGTACCAACAAAGAGCAGAAGCAGTGTGCACATCCTCAATACTGAGCAAAACCCTCCAGAATGTTGGAGATTTTTGAGGTCCCTGGGGAAGCAAGAGCCAATCCCAGGCACACCTGGTCAGCCTGAGAGAGAGACCATGACACCAAAAGAGGAGAGGGGAGGGGTGGCGAGGGCCACACCTGATGCCATGGTGCACAATTGTGCTTGATTTGCACACTCTGTTCATGCGTAGGCCCTGCCTGAGGATAGTGCAGTAGATTTTGCTCCATTGCTCCAACTCCTGGCATTTATTATATTTTACTTTACTATTACTACATCGTATTTTTACAAAAAAGTCTTCATTGGCTCTTCAGCATAATTTGGACAAAGGCTTCTGTGTTTATTGATCTCTGAACACTCAACATGGGACATTCAGTGAACAATTGGGTGATGTTAGTGTATAGAATGCAGAAGTAGGATTTTGAAGTTAATACTCTTAAATGGATACTAACAAATTTTGTAATGATACTGAAAGTCTATTTCTTATTTTTTAAGTCTATAGGATTGTCTCAGCTCTACTTAGTTTAATAATTGAGAAAACTACTGAAACATGAATTTATTGCCATGCTTGTTTTAGGTAATAGTGTTTTCAAGACAGACAGTGCTCTAGTGACAAGTTGTTAGACTCTGACATCAAAAGCTCTGTATAGATATGCTTGAAAATAATACATGATGAAACACATTATCACCACTTAATAATTCCCATTATGTTTAATAGTGTTGTGGCAAAATTTGGTGAGTATTTTGTAGACTGTAAATTTAATTAAGGATGATTATTAATTTACTATTTCAAATGTAATTAATATTTCTTTTGATGAGTTCTATTAGTTTCATCTACTATTTTATTAAACTAATCGGTACATTTTACTCAAAAAGAATAATCCTTTCTAAAATTTATTTTAGGTTTTGAAACTAACATGAACTTAAGTGGCCGAGATGATCCTGGTAGATCAGAAATTGCATCTGAAACTCAAGATAGAAATGCAAATAACCATGGAATTCAATTACCTAATTCACTATCGAGTGCTATCACTGCTGAAAATGGGAATTCCATCTCAAATGGTAAGTGCTTTTTAAGCTCAGAATTAAATAGATGAAAGTATTAAGTTCTGTCAACTTTCTAGGGAGAATGGATTTGAAAGATAAAAATGAAGTAAGCTTAAAAACTGTAACATAGATCATAAATGTCACTGTGGGGTATATTGTAGCATTATATTGGTTAGGTTAAAGAATTACAGTTGTATTCCTTGTTAGTTGACTTTTCAGAGATTGCTGTGGAGTATATGATATCTGGGAACCAATATAAAATGAGATTATACAGAATGGAAGGAGGAGATGGAGTTGCTCTAATGATATTTTTAATTTGAAAAATACCTTTTTCTTCTCATACCTGAGTAGTATGAGGGAAAATAATATTGAAGGCATGATAACCACCAGCTTGGCCATAAGCATTTAATTGGAATGTATCAATGAATGTGTCATCTAGAAATTGGTTAGACTACATGTCTACTAGTGTCTAAACAACTTATTTCTCTCAAATGTAAAAGTAACCCATGGCTTCTAGAAACAGCTATTGGGAAGAGTCAGACCAATGTTTTCTTGAGAACATCCAGAGAAGCTGGTCAAAACTATTGTTTTTTAATCTGATTTTTCTTCTGATTAAGAATCTTTAATTCTTAAACTATTATGACAATGAGATCCAGGGAGGAGGCTGAGGAGGAGGTATGGAATGCCATGGGGACCAAGCAAGTAAGCCCACTTTCTAGGCTTTTCTCCAAGGACCATTCAGAGCACTGTCCTAATCCCCAGAAGGCAGCTCAGGATTCCAACTTGATTCCTGATGGCCTCCTGGATTGTGGGGACAGACTAAGTCCAGGATCTGCCAAGGCCATGGGTCGGAGTCTTGACACATCCCTCCTAAGGGCTGTGTGTACTTGACCTAGAAACCACAACTCAGTTATGAATCATCTCAACCCCTGAGGTTAATGGTGGGCCTTCAGGATTGACAGGGACCACAGGTGTCTGGGAGGAAATGTGTGTGTGTGTGTGTGTGTGTGTGTGTGTGTCCCAAAGGACAGTTACAACATCAGAGGCTTCAAAATGATCGAAACCATGTTTCAAATACAATATTCAACATGCAGTCAAAAAACCAGGCACATGACAACACAAAACAAGATAAAAAATTAACAAGCAGGAGCAGCAATCCCAATGCATCCGTGGGAGCCTAAGATATTGGAATTCAGAAGCATGTCCTTTAAGATGAGTATGTTTACTATACCCAAGGAGATAAAAGAATGAGAATCAGCAAAAATGGGGAACTATAAAAACATGCCAAATGGAAATTCTGAAATTGAGAAATAGTCATAAAATTAAATACAATAGAAGATGAGTTTAAAGTTAATTAGACACAGTCATTAGAAAAGGGAAAGAAAAAAAAAAGAAACCTGAGGAAGTGGAAGATAAATGAGAAACTGTGAGAAATGAAACACAGAAGAAGCAAGAGAAGATTGGGGATTCCAGAACACGGTTTAGAGACATGAACGGTGTGGTGAGAGAGGCACTGGAATTCTGGAGAAAGGAGAGAGATGACACAGGCAGTGGGGAAGACTGTGCCAATGCCAATACTTGTGTGCAAATGCTAATTGTGTCCTCATTCATAATCATCCAAAATGGACACCCATCGACAGGTGACTGGATCCTGTGGCTCTGTAAATTTACCACCACCTGCCCTCTGCCTCCAGAACTTAGAGGCTTAATTCAGCAGAATGCTATTATTTCATACATTCTGTGGGTCAGGAATCTGGCCGTGGCTGAGTTAAGTGCCTTTGTTTCAAGGTCCTTCGTGAAGCAACTATCAACTAACAGTTGGCCAAAATTCTAGTCATCTTGAAGCTTGATAGAGAGATGGTCCATCTCCAAGATCATTTACATGGCTACAGGCAGGTTTCATCTGCTTCCCAGCTCACTCATACAGGCTTCTCCATAAGGGTGGCCTCACACCAGGGCAGCTGGCTCCTGCCAGGGCACGCAGTCCATGAGAGAGTGAGAAAGAGCATCTGAATGGAAGCCATGGTCCTTACATAGCCCATCCTGGAGGGAACATCCAGCACCTCTGCCACATTCCGTTCACTGCAAGCAGGTCACACATCCAGATCCCTTGGTGGGAGGGGGTTATATGAGGTGTGAGTGCCTAATCGTGGGCTCACTGGGGGCCATTTTACAGGCTGACTAGCACATGGATAAACTATGCAAAAAAAAGCAGAGGGGGATGGTACACTACTCTCACATGCAACAAAATGGGTGACTCTCAAGCACATTGCACTAAATGAGAAAAGAATCAAAGACTATGAGTATGATTCCATTCACATGGTGTTTTGCAAAATGCAAAACTATAGGCAAAAAAAAAAAAAAACAGATGGTTGGTTGCCTGAGGCTGGGTGTGTGGCAGGAGATGGACTGCTGTCTTGCTCCATTCGTGCTGCTGTAACAAAATACCTAGACTGGTGGCTTATAAATGGCCGAAACATAGCTCCAAGTCCGGCTCTCCTCCAGCTGGCAGATTGCCAGTTTCCCACTGTGTCCTTACTTGGTTGGAAGAAAGGAGCCAGTTCTCTGGGGTCTCTCTCATAAGGACACTAATGCCAATCATGAGGGTGCCACTCTTGTGACCTAATGTCCTTCCTGAGGCACCACTTCCTACAACCATCACCTTAGGGGTTAGGATTCCAACATATGAACAGGAGTGGGAGGCTACAAACATTCAGACTATAGCAGACTGTGGAAGGGTATGAATTGCTATCCACAAACAGGAACGCATGTGTTCCTAGAAATTTATACGTGTGGACATCTGTCTGTCTGTAAATGTGACTTTTGTTAAAATGAAACAAGCCTAATTAGAATAAATAAAAAGAAAACTGCCCCTAGGCATCTCATAGTGAAACACTGGTAACTGAGAGTGAATATTAAAAGCAGCCAGAAGTAAAAAAAAAAAAAAAGAAAAGACAAACTCTAAGAAGCAGCAATTCAAAAGACAATTCAAAAACAATAAAGTAACATATTTAACGTGCTCAAATAACTGCCAATCTAGGTTTTCATAAATAGTAAAAAACTTCTGTATGAATGCACAGGACTTAGGGCAGTTTTAGAAAAAAAATAAAAACTAGAAGAACTAAATACCAGCAAACCCAGAAGGCTCAGAGATACAAGCAGGAAAAACAAATAGTAAATAAAACCGGTGTAATCAGGAGAGTGTAAAGCAGAGTTTACTATCACACTTGGATAACTCAAACTCGCAGGCTATAATTTCGAAGGCAACCACTGAAGGAATAATAGTGGAGTATATAATTTCCAAACTAATAAACAGTAAAATAGAATAATAAAAGTCAGTCCACCCAAAAGATGGCAAAAAAGGGTAAACAGGAGCTCTCTGACAAACAAGACAAATAGAAAGGTCATAGATGGTAGACATAAAAACACCTCTGAAAATAACTAAGCTTGAATGCCATGAAACCATAAGAGACTCATTTGGTGTGAATTTGCATTAAAGATAAATTCATTAATAAAATATTTTAAAGCCTAAGATCTCTGAAAAGCGTATAAAATATGAGAATGCTACAAATTTAAATGTGAAGGAACAGGACAGGGAATGGTATGCTATGCACATATTAACAACAACCATTCTCATTTGTTTGGGAGTTCTAAATTACAACTCTAAGGAATCAGTAGATTTCGGAAGAAATCACAAAAATCCAGAACTTTGTAACTAGTGTCAATGAAAACATAACAGAACTTGCGGGACACTGCTAATGTCTTCATCAGTGGAAATGTATGTCTTTAAACATATGTATTACAAAAGAAGAAAGGGCAAAAATCGATTTTTCAAATACAAGTTAGAAACAGAGCAACCATTAAACACCAAGGAAGTAGAAGGAAAGATATAATAAAGGTAAGAGCTAAGTTATTGAAATTTGTAACAAATAACAAAACCAGAAGTCAGTTTTTTGAAAAAAAATCCTTTTGAAACATGAATAAAACGGACAACTCTCTTATAAGGAAAGTAGACAAATAAAGAAGGTGGCACAGATGGCTACTCTAGAGATGAAGAGGAGACCTGCCACTGACCTTCCAGAGCTTGAGTATGTTATGAACACTTTATGCCAAAATAAATTTGTGAATTTAGATGAACACATTTCTAAAAATAAATAAATAAATAAACTACAACAATCAAAATGGACCAAAAAAATAGGAAAGCTAAATAACAATGTAAATATTAAATCAATTGAAGTTGTAATTGAATACTTTTCTGTGGGGAAAACCCAAATGACTTTCCTGGTAAATTGTCTCCAAATCTTAAGGATGAAAGAATGCCAGTGTTACATAAACTCTTCCAGAGACTAGGAATACAGAAAAAGAGGAAAGACAGAAAACCTTCCCAGCTTGCATAAATAACGACCTAATTTATAACAAACTTGGCATTGCAGGGCACTGGGGGAAGGATATTCATTTGCTATCTATGTGAGGGAAAAAATGAACTTCATCCCTACTTTGTGCTATACACACAAAAGATTTCTAGCAGATTATAGACCTAAGTGTCAAATGGAAAATAATAAAATTTGTAGAAGAAAATATAGGCTTATTTTTTAACCTCAGAAGAAAAAAAATGACTTCTTAAACAGGCCACAAAAGAGTGGTAACCACAAAGGAAAAATAAAATTATATAGAGAGAGAGAGTGGGGGCGAGGAAGTATTTTCTTTTTTTAAAAGATTTTATTTATTTATTCATGAGAGACAGAGAAAGAGACAGAGACGTAGGCAGAGGGAGAAGTAGGCTCCCTATGCGGGACTTGATCCCGGGATCCTGGGATCACAACATGAGCCAAAGGCAGGTGCTCAACCATTCAGCCACCCAGGTGCCCCAAGAGGAAGTATTTTCAAAAACTTAACCAACCAAGGGTCATATTCGGTGTTTACTTAGAAACAAAAGACTATCAAATAGGAAATTGGATGGAGGACATGTATAGGCACTTAAGCATTCTTTAGAATCCACCTTCACTGGTAATTAGAGAAATGCCCATGAAAAGCACAGGAGATACTACTGCACACCTTGCAGAACGGCAGCACTGACCAACAAAGAGGGGAGGGGCTCTGGCAAAAAAAAAAAAAAAAAAAAAATTCTTGCTGCCCAAGGGAGGACAGGGATTTTGCTGGAGAAGAAGCAGCCCATGATGATTGGGTGAGAGTGTGATGGGGGCTTCTGAGTCCCTGACACAGTCCTGTTTCTTGACTCATGTGCCAATTACAGTTCCACAATTTAAAAAGGTAAAACAGAAGAGAGAGGAGGGAGACAGGGTGAGAAGGGAACAGAGAGGGAAACAGAGAGTCCATGTTATGCATCCAGGACAGTGAGTGGTCCCCATCCCATTTCAGGTTTCTTCTAGGCCCCAGGGAACATAGGGAAGCTGAGGATCATTGCTTCTCAGCTGAGCATATTGCTCATCCACAGACGCTCACTGCTGAGATCAGAAGCAGGAGGAGGGGAGAGGGAATAGGATGAAAACCAAGCCGGGCCATTCCTATCAGAAGTCACACATTATTTCGGGGCTGGTGGATGAGAGTAGTCTGGGGATAGGTAATTGGTCGAGGCAGGGTTTATTCGAGTTTAGCATGAAGGTCTCCAGGGCAACGTGGAAATTCCCTGTTGGCACTCAGAAAATAAGATTGTTTGAATCACACACACACAGAAAAATTCAAATGGTTTTACAAACCGTACCCCACCATATTAAGCAAGGATGATGAATATTGATCAGAAATATGCAGGTCATAGGGAGCCTGGGTAGCTCAGTCAGTCAAGCATCAGACTCTCGATTTTGGTTCAGGTCATGATCTCAGGGTCCTAAGATTGAGCCCTGAGAGAGTCTCCATGCTCAGCGGGGAGTCTGCTTAGGATTCTCTCTCTCTCTGCCTCTACCCCTCCACAACATGTGTGTGCACACACGCACCTTCTCTCTCTCTCAAATAAATAAATCTTAAAGAAAAAAATAAGTACAGGGGACAGGCGACAGAGGCTTTTTGGTGCAATGGGGGTGGGAGAGTGACATCAGTTAGATACAGGAGGATTTTTCTACCAGCAGCAAAGACTTGTAGAAAAAAAAAGTGCCCTTACCAAATTGTATTACCACCACAAACGGACAAAAGTTCAGGCAAGAATGATACAGGCTCCCAGAACCCCCAAGTATCAGCTTTCCTTAACATTTTTCTCTTGGCCGAATTTCGCAGCTTTTAAAATTAAGATATTATTATTCATATGGCATTTATCATTTCATGCATGTTATACAAATTATACATGTTTTGGAAAATAGAGGGAAGAGTAAAGAAAGAATAAAAACTATCAATTTTTTACCTAGAAATACTCTAAACGTGTCTAATATTCCACTGTGTCGAGCTTTGTTTTCATACGATTATTTTGTGTATAGTTACATCATATATTTGGCTTTATTTTCATAAAGTTTGAATTATACATACGTGTAGTTTTACTATTCTGCTCTACTCCCTTAGAAGTATCATGTGGTTTATCTCCATGTCAGCAAGTACAGCTCTGCTTAGCTTACAGCTAGCCCTTAAGTGTGCTCAGTGATGGCACCTCATCGTATGAGACTGCCATGGTTTACAATAACCAAACCCTATCGGTTGGAAAGCAAAATTATCTCCTGATTACCCACCCTTAAAATAACACTGTAATGTATTATTCCAACTTGATTAAAATAGGCATTTTGTAAAGCTTTTCAGGTTAATGTTTGATATTCAGATTTATGCATATCTGTTTAGCTAGAAATATAGAGATCTTTTAAGATGGTTTCTTTTAATATGGTTACTTTCTGAAATCTCTGATGCTAACTCTTAGGGAATAATTAATTCCTGTTTTACTTGCAATTTTGGAGTATTTAAAGATCAACACCATGAAAAAAAAAGGAATTTAAAATATGTTCGAATGATGATAACTGAATACACAAATAAATATTTAAGAAAGATGGCCATAGATTCATTCACTTGTGCTAAAGTTTCAGCCCATGCTTCTCCCTAGCTCACCATGGATGGCCTTTATCCTATCATAAAGAAAAAGAAAAGAGAAACTTCTTGTCACCAAATTATTAAATTTGTCTTTGTCTTGAGTCAAAAGCCAAAAGCTTTGGCTTGAGCGACAGTCCTGAAAAACCTAACAACAAAAAACTCGGAGTTTTACTCTAAAAGTCAAAGTAAAACCAAAAACCAATGGAGCAAACAAACAAAAAAATCCTCCATACCAAAATGGAAATTTTTGTGGAATACATTGCCTGAAATTAACAATATCAAATTAAATATTTAGGACTCTCAGGCTTCTAAACTTCAGCATGTAATAAATTTTCGAGCCCTAGAACACAGGTATATACATTGCCCCTTAAATCTTCTAGGGACCAGGTTTTACAATAAAGCTAGTTCTGCGTTGTCATTAATTGATGATCACTTGGAAACCTCAGGAGGTAACATGCACAGAAGACAAATTATTGCAATTGGGGTTTCAGTCTTTAAAAGCTACCTGCGACTTCCCCATAATGACAACAGTACTGAGCACAATGCCCTGGATACTTAGCACTGGGTAGGCAGACACTGATTGGAACGATGTTGCAGGTTACGTGGGAGCCACTGAGTTCTGGGCAGGGTGCAGAGTCAGAAAATTTCTTCTTGTCCGTATGATACAAACTGAACAAATATTACACATGTGCAGTACATGATATATATGTGATCATTATAATTCTGAAAGCGGTTACTGCTCATGATTCCTAATTCACAACGTAGAGTCAGTGTGCTTTCTAAATAAAGGCACGAGATGGAAATAAATGTTTAAAATAACTTGAAATTCTAATTGAATCAGAAATAGTGTTATTTTCTAGGAAATTATTTCTCTTGAATGCCAGTATCTGCATGCTACCTCTGCTTCCCAGAAATAATTATCTGTTTGTTCATTTGCTGAAATATAGTTATGTGTGGGTAATTATAGCTATCACTTACTTTAATTGCCATCCTTTTACTAATGTGAACACAGACTTAGATCTTTTTTGGTATACTTAATTATTCCCCGGACTTGTGGTTATTTATCATTAGATTAAAGAACAGTTTTTAGAGTTAGGACATTTTAGTTGTATCACACAAAATATTGTGAGCATAAAGATGTTTATTTTGCGGAGAAATAAAGATATAAAAAATCCCAGCTAGGCCGTTTTATGTTCAGTATGACTTTCTTCCTTGCTGCTCAATGAATATACATTTTATTGCTGGGCATCAGGAAACAAATGGCAATTAAAGAATACAGTCATTACATTTGGTTTTCCATTTATCATTCTGTGAAGATTGTTTCTTTTTTTTTTTTTACTCGAATTATGTTTATCCTCGCTGCACAGTAAGGATTATCTGTGGTGTAAAGGGCTTTCCACAGGGAAGGACTTGGGGCGGGGGGACCATCTGCAGGACCAGGAGCTCTGCATTCTTTGCATCGGCTCCAGCACCATATTGAAACTAGCACCACCAGAGCACCAAACCACAGTGATTCTGGAAACATCTAAAAATGCCTTTTGTCAGCCCTGCTCGAGATAGATCCAGAATGCTGGCAAAGGATCCTTTCTTTGAGCCCATGAAAAACATTCAAATATACATTTTGCAACATCACTTTGTTTATGGGAATTGTATAGATTCTTTGGAACTCATATTGTTGTCTGATTCAAAGGCCAACTGCCAGGGGAAGCAAGCCTTCACATGACAATCTGGAATATTGTGTAAATATCTATTTTCAGCAGCAGAAGGTAGCTTTGCAAAGAAAGCTAGCTCCTCGGACATTTAGAAGGCCCTGCCCCACTGCATCTGGCTAAAAATATTTTGAAATCATATCAAATAATGGCTAATTTGGATTTCATTTAATTAACTTTTCCCCACTGTAGTTGAAAAGTCAGGATTCAAAATGGCTGGGTTGAAATGCCCACTCAACTCTTTCCTGGCACTGTTGCATGGTCCCTGTGTGCCTCCGTTCAGACCCCAGCTCTCATGCTTACAAACTCCATGCCTGGGAGCAAATTACTTAATCTGTCTGGGTCTCAGTTTTCTCATCTTAAAAATGGGGATAATTAAAGGGCCTGCCTTATGAGATTGTTATGAGGGTTTAGTACAATGATGTTAGGACAAATTGGTGTTCAATAAACGTTACCTATAGATAGGTATCATAAAAGCTTAGATACTGTAGAGCTAGAAAATCACTGAAAATGTGTCTAATAAAAACAAAAATGCATGATGTAGTTGAAGTATAAGGCAGTGAGTTAATTTGCCCAAGACCATACAGATTATAATGCTAGAATCGATGACTAATGACTTACTTACACATAGACCCCAGTGCCCCGTGTGTGTAGTCAAACATGCTTACCATTTTGGTGGCCTACACTGGTATTCAGTGTGATGACAGACATTACAAATTTGGAGCCTCAGAAATGAATGGAAATTGAGATATATGTATGGCTGGAGTTCCAAGCAAGGCTCTGTTTTTTCCCTTAGAGGGTTAGAAGATTCAAAATATTATAAAGGACAGGTTGGCATGAAGAAGCCTAGTGAAAGGCAAATGCACATCAGTCAACCAAAGCATTTATGAGGCACCAGTTGCATGCAGCCCTTATGCAAAGCATGCAGAACCATAGGAAATCTAACCAACTCAGGAGGTGCTCTGTTTGGAAAGGGGATCATATGTAGTGTTAACAATACATTTCAAGAGAAATCACAAAACAGAACAGCCAGTAACAAGTGTCAGATCAATGACATAAATAATGAGTGCTCTGTTGCCTCCAGATGGAAGAGATTCCTGTGGGCTGAGATTTTTTTTGAAATATTTTATTTATTTATTCGTGAGAGACACAGAAAGAGAGAGAGAGGAAGAGACACAGGCAGAGGGAGAAGCAGGCTCCCTGCGGGGATCCCGATGCAGGACCCGATCCTAGGACCCTGGGATCATGGCCTGAGCCCAAGGCAGATACTCAACCACTGAGCCATCCAGGTGTTCCAAGGTTTGGGATTTTCAGAATGGATCAGATTCAGAGTAGAAGGGCACACTTTCCAGTGAAGAAATGATGTTGAGCTTCTGGACAAGAGAACAGGGCACTCTAACAGAAGTTAGAAACAGTTTGAAGAGGAGGTTTATTCTGTGGGTTGGATTTGAAGTTAAAGAGTTAACAGGGACTCATGGCTGTCCACGGTGATTGCATAAATGATGCTTATAGCTTGGGAGTTTCAGAGGAGCTCCAGGATGGAAAGATAGAAAAGGCAGAGTTTTCAAGGAAGCTGGAAAAATGGGATCATTTTTAGCCTCAGAGGAAAACATTTAAGGACAAATGAGGGAAAATCTGACCACAGAACCATGTAGAGTGCCAAGATTTTAGAAATCTCCCTTGAGAAGGGCAGACCTGGAGATACAGAATAAATGATCAGAGATAGAGGAGCACAGATGTCCAATTTCACAAAAACTGAGAGAGGCATGACTTAAAGATAAGGGGGTACTGGATAGGCTGGGAGGACACGAAAGGAGGGTCAAACCTCATTGCTATTAACTCAACAAACTTAATTTCAGGGATTGTGACTAGCAGGTACTAACTGGTTCATTACACAAGATTCAGAGACACACCACCTCCTACAGCCCGCCCCATGCTTCTGTTCTTAGAAGACTTTCCATAAACCCGTGGGGTTTTACATGGAAGCTTTACCACCACAGAGGCTATTCCTTTTCAACATCCCCCTTACAAATCTCAAGGGAGTCCTGGATCAGGATCCACACCACACATGATGGGGAGAATGTCCTGAACCCCACTGCCCCTGAGCATCCTGGGGAAAGATTCCTTGCAAAGCTCTGAGCAGGACCCCACTCACAAGGAGAGGATGTATGGAGTCTCCTCCCTCTACCTGGACCCTTGATCAAAACTCAAGGCCGATGACTTCCTGACTCCCCATCTGCCAACCCCCAGTGCAGACTGGCATGTTCTATAGCGTTACTATTACATGGCCCCCATCAGCGGGTGGGGAATGCCTCCCCCAAGCCTCTGCCTGCTTTCTTTGAACAGAAGAGTGGGGAATCTGGGGGGCAGGATGCGGATGGCTGCAGAAGACCTGAAGACCTGAGCCCTTGCTATAATTTGGAAAAACATGGCTCCTGAAAATGATGGCTTCATATCAAGTGGGCTTGTTTAGCATTTTGAGGCCCACCGTTGGGGCCGTGGAAAGGACATGTTGAGGGCAGAGAACTGTATCCATCGGGAATGTCACTTCAGAATGTGGTCTGAGGAGAAGGCTGTGGCCACAAATAACGTAGAACATGTTTGTGAATGTGCAGACAATCTTCTGGGATGCAAGCCTTCAATGGGACTCAACAAATAAATGTTCAGATTAACCTGAACAGGATGGGACATCCCCTCCACACACATCACAAAACTTCAGCTCTGTAGGAACACAGTAGAATTCTCTACCCCAAGACTTGGGGGCTTTTCTGGGGCCTTTGCATAGCACACGGTAGCTGCAGAGGAAACCCCTGGCCTGCAGGAGAGATACATGTTCAAGAACTGACAGGTGAGATGACATGATTTCTAGGTCTTTTTTTTTTTTTAAAGATCTCGAGAAGTAAGTGAAACAAGATTAAAATAATGACTATCCCAAATCTTGGTGATGCGCAACTAGAGTTTCACTACATCTTCTCTTTACTTTTATATGTGTGTGAGGTTTCTGTAATAAAATGTTTTCAACACTTGTTATCTTAATAAGTAAAGTGGGTATGTTAATGTACTTCTACGTGCATTTTTTGAACATTTATTGCTTATTTTTATTATTTAGTGCTTACTTACTTTCTTTCCTCTCACTACATATTCTTTGCCATGTTTTAAAATCTGACAGCAGGTTCTTTATTTTGATCTGTAGGGTGCTTTAAGAATAGGAAAGCCTTTTATTTAGTATATTTAAATGTTCTGTATTGTTCTTTTTTAGTTGGCGTTTTATTTTTATGATATTTTAGCATATATTTATTTTTAAATGTTCAAATAGAGATACTAATCCATTTTTTCCTTCATGGGTTTTCTTTTTTTTTTTTTCTTTTGGTGTCATTTTTAGATTATTTGCCTTTAAAATGTGCTGCTTCTCATATGGCAACAAGATAAAATATCGTATTGTTCAAAAACAAAACAAAATTAAACTCTGCCTTCTAACGTCCTCAGTGCTTCCCAGTTATAACTCTGTCTTCTGGCTCCCACTCCCTTTGGCACATTGGCCTGAGTGAGCTTCTCCCACCTGTTTGCTTCAACCAGCAAAGGTTTTCTGCACCCCAGGCTAGTTGGTCTCCTTTACTCCCTCCACCTGCACTTTCATGATGGGGAGGAGACACCACACACACCAAGGCTCACAGCACCCCTCCTCCCTCAACCGCCCCTCTGCACCCGGCTCTCCATCCCCATGCCTTCACCTGCCCTACCCTGACACCATCTGTCCCTCCCTTGTTGACCCTGCCACAGGCTCTAGGATCCGTGATTCCTTTATTCAACAGGTAAGAAAGGCCTCTTAACTCACCACTCAGGTAAAATGGCATCATATCCCTTCCCCATCTCAGAAACCCATGGTGCTGTCCATTGCCTACAAAATATTATCAAATGTCCATGGAATGGCATGTCAAGTGCTTCCCCTTGACCTTCCCTACCTTCCAGTACATCTTGCAGGGTCCTGCCCCCTCCCCCAGCCACACCCTCTCAGGGGCCCTTCCACTGGGTGTGGAGCCATCTGGAAATTTGATGTCTTTACCTAGAGTTCTCCCAAGCACATGCACCTTGACTTCTTCACCTTTCAGCGCATTCTCCTCCCAGAAGACTCAGATCCTTTGATGTCTCCACCACCACGTGCCTCCAGTCCCTTCATCAGAATCCATCCCTGCTCTCTCTAGGACCCTGCTCAATGTCATCTGTCCCCACTGCCTGACCCGTATCTCACTCCACTGTATGTTCTGGCTAAGGGTCACTCCTTTCTGTTTCATTGCATTTCCCAGTGCCTTATTCAGAGGGTGACCATAAATCTTAACTTTATTTAATTGACACTATATAAAGCACATCACGCTACTGATTTGGCTCTGAGTGTGTATCCTCCACGAGCTGACTTTGTTTTTATTCAGGGAGTAAACTTCTAACTTATAATTCAGTTTTGAAAAATGGACCCCAACGTTCTTCCCCTTCCTCAGATTCCTGGTCTTAGTAAGATGTCCCTGAAGTAGATTTTCTAGATGTGGATGTTTGTCTTGCTTGTTGGTCATCACTCTGTTCCCCCCACGGACAACCACACTTTTGGCACTCCTCTTTCACGTGAAGCCCAGACTCTTTGCTGTGCTGGGCTGTGTGGACACACATTTTATTGCTGACTATCTGCTTATCTGGTTACCTGGAATTCCACCTTGTAACTGATCTCAGATTTCCATCGTCCCATAGGTTTACCTGAAGAAGATGGATTCTCCAGGTTGTCTGTGAGCAGCTCTACACCCTCATCATTTCAGAGACAGAGAGAGAGCCACACCACCACCTGGTTTACACACCAGACCACTCTACCCGTGTTTGATTGGCCCCTTCCCCACATCTGTTACACCAGTCCTGAATACAGTATTCCCCCAGCCAACCTCAGACATTACTGTTGCTTCTGGCCAGGACCCATCTTTCCCCATGACCCCCATTTGCAGGCCTGTCGTTTTCCAAGTGCCGGCCCCAGTCTGCCCAGTCTGGACAAAGCTAACCTTTCCATGCCAAGGCATTTGTATATATAACAGGAAGATGGACTGGGGGCCTTGTTATGCGTTGGTGGGGTCTTGTGGACTTCCCTGAGAAACTCGCTGACTCCTGTAATTGCAGAAGTGCGCCATCATTTGCTAATGATCTTTAATTTAGGAAGTCTGTATATGTATAATCAATTACACCATCCTGGTTAATGATGATTTTAGGTAAGAGTAGCAATCACTTCATAATTTTTTTTTTTTTTTTTTTTTTACTTCATAATTTTAAGTCTCTGGATTGAGCTCATTCCATCAAGTGGCTTTTCTTTTTTTTTTTTCATGTATTTATTTTTCTTAGCGAGTCACCTGTGATGATATTCGATCCCTCTCTCCCAGGGATGATCTTGCCTCCCAGCGGGCATCTTTGGCTATCACACTGGTGAGGTGCTACTCCCACCTGGGGTAGAGACCAGGAATGCTGCCAAACCTCATACAGTGCACGGGGCAGCCCCACGGCAGAGATACGTAGCCCAAAGTGTCAACTGTGCTGAGGTTGAGAAACCCTGCTTCTATCCTAAGGAATCGTTATTTAACCCTCTGGTGCTCCAGAGGTCCTTTTGTATTATTTTGGTGGAGGACATACATTTTCTCACAGCTGCTCTTTATCCTACATGGTTGGTTAGGAATTGATCGCCGTGAAAGGACAGCTACCCTGACCTCTTCTGCCTAAAACTCTACCCAGTCTCTTCCTTGCCTTTGCATATGAAGGACCACGAGTCAACAGAGTTCATGTGACGTGTAGATTTGATAATGTCTTGTCTGTCTTGAATCCCCGCTTTGCCTCCCTGCAACTCCGCAGATGAAACACCAACTCCCCTCTGTAGCCAGTCAAGGAAACCACTCACTCTGTGTTCTACACGTGCTCTTCCTTCTGCCATCGCTACCTCACCAGGCAGCCCTCAGTCTCCAGGAGAGTTTCCCTCCTCCCTTCCAGTACTTCTTTACTCAACTTGTGCCTCTATGGAACATTTCTTGATTCCCACCGCACTGCTTTTTTCCAGCATATTTCCTCTTCTCTTAAATGGATCTGCAGCAGTACTTGTGTCCCCATGTTCCCTTGGGAAATTTATTATTCAGGGAGTATTTACTGACCATTTCAATCCATGAACTTGAACAATTTGAGTTTATTGCAGTAAGTACACGGCTTGTCTTATTTGGGGGAAGGATACACAACTTAACGACTTCTTGGCATTAACCTCCATAGGTTTACCTGAAGAAGATGGATTCTCCAGGTTGTCTGTGAGCAGCTCCACGCCCTCATCATTTCAGAGACAGAGAGAGAGCCACACCACTCAGGTAATGACCCCGACATAGTCACGGTTGTCGTAATAGCTGGAATTAAGTGACGAGCAGACTCCCATGAAAGTGTGACCAAGAATGTATGTCCTTCCCACACTAGAGAACACAGTTGTCCTCACTTAGGCCCTAAGTGTCTTCAGCGCAATGTCCTTCTTTCTCCTCTTCTATCTCAGAGGCTCCAGCTTCTGTCTCTAGCTCCAGCTAGAAAGAGAAGAAGAAGAATGTCCAAAACAAACAAAAATTAACAAATGCTTTTAAGTTGAATATTGTAGACATAATTTATGTTGTGGTATTTAAAAATCACTGTCAGGTGAAGATGACATTACATCCCTGCAGTGATGCTAATACGTTCTCTGCATTTGACCTCAGCCAAAGTAGGA
Source organism: Canis lupus baileyi (assembly GCF_048164855.1). Lineage (NCBI taxonomy): Eukaryota > Metazoa > Chordata > Mammalia > Carnivora > Canidae > Canis > Canis lupus. Next base: position 3,682,733 of record NC_132854.1, on the reverse strand, counting down.
GGACTTCAGGTGCCAGCGGTGTGGAAATAAAATGCTTGAGGCACCTGTGGGTTTATGCCATTATTTCTCAGTTTCCTGAGAATAAATTCCACATAACACAGATTCATTTATAATGTGGTAGTATATGGGGCACCTGGTAGAAGATATAACACTTGATCTTGGGGGGCTGAGTTCAAGCCCCACTGTTGGGTGAAGAGCTTACTTTAAAACAATAAGTAAATAAAGGAAAAGGAAATAGAGCATATGGTCAGAACACTATAAAATCAACATGAGATTACAGTCCACAAAGCTCTTTGATGCGTTTCAGGGATTTTGTGTGTATGCTTGATGTGTTCAGCCTTAAAAAGTTCACCAAAATAAATATTATCACTTCAAGAAAAAAAATCACGAGGGTTTTTAGAAAGAAAAAGGATTTATATCATATGATCTAGTGTTCTTTTTATGCTGAATTTTAAAATATAGTTTTAGTCATTATCTTCAGGAAGATGAGTTTGCATTCAAGATGACACAACCAACAATGTATAAAGAGCCTGTTACCAATATTGTCAACATTATTGCTTTAATAACAGGATTATTTCACATGAAGCTACAGTACAACTTTTATGATGTCAAATATCTACATAAAAATCTTTAAAAGGGGGCCCTGGGTGGTTCAGTTGGTTAAGCATCTGCCTTCTGCTCAGATCATGATCTCAGGGTCCTGGGGTTGAGCCCTGTGTTGGGCTCCCAGCTCAGTGGGGAGCCTGCTTCTCCCTCTGCATCTGCCACTCCCCCTGCTTGTGCTCTCTCACTCTCTGTCAAATAAACAAATAAATTCCTTAAGGAAAAATCTGTAAAAATAAGTCAGTCAAGTATCCCGATGTTACCATAAAATCAACAAGCCAGCCCCTGATGCACTTTCATCTGAATATTTGGCGTTATATAGACAGGTCCATCGTCATCAGCTGAGATTTTTCTAAATAACACTGATGAGGGAGTGAGAAAAATCAATAACTGTAATCTTAAAAATAAATCTTACAGTAGGCAGTCTGCTGAAATCACTTACACCTTTATATAGGTACTGAAATAGAAAGAAAATACGGAATGGTTACAGTAACAGATCGTCCTAATCTCCCCCTCCATTCCTTGGAGATGCATTCACTTTACTTTGTAAGCCTTACAGATGCTTTATCTAAGGTAATTCCCGGTGGGGATCCTACTTACAATGAACTTGTAAGACTGATTCCGGTACCTTAGAGCCCAGAGGCAGGCCAAGTGACACCCTTTCCAGGGCACCCACTACAATATAGTTCATAGAAAAAGGGCAGCCCGGGTGGCTCAGTGGTTTAGCGCTGCCTTCAGCCCAGGGCCTGATCCTGGAGACCCGGGATCGAGTCCCACGTCGGGCTCCCTGCATGGAACCTGCTTCTTCCTCTTCCTGTGTCTCTGCCCCTCTCTCTGTGTCTCTCATGAATAAATAAATAAAATCTTAAAAAAAAAAAAAAGAGAGAGAGAGAGAGAGAAAGGGTTGATTTTGAAAGAAGGCACATAAGGTAGGCAGCTTTGTAGCTCTTCCCCTGATTTTTCTTAGATTTGGCTAAGAAGCAAAGAGAGATGGGAAATATCACCAGGAATAAGTTTCTATCCCTAGTTTTCAATACAGGTGTTCTGTTCAGGTGCAAAGGCTCTACCTCACGGTGTCTCTTTTCCAGGAAGCAGGAAACTGGGCTCATTTTCTTCCTGTCATGGTAGGACACATTTCTCACTGTTGACAAGCTTTAAGACTTACGTGAAATTGCACATGAAATGGCCACATGCCTTTCAGCATAAATGTCTCTTGTGTGACATTTATACATGAAATGTGGACACCTACAGACATACTGCCTTTTAGATTTTCTACTGATGCAATTAGATAAGAATTCTATAAAATCAGTCCTGGGCTGATTAGATATGTAGTAGTAAAATTAAATGTTGACTACAGATTGAATTTCTTGTTACAGAGATCTATAGTCTAATTAGCATCATCCGTGATTTTAGTGAAATCTCTAAGATAAAATGTATGTGCATTATTGTATATAGAGAAAACAGGAAATAGATTCAGTAATTTCTCAAAGATCATAGGGAAAATTCAGGCTGCCTGGTTTGAATGGATGCCAAGATCATAAGTCCTGTTTCTGAGAATGAACTTACCAAAAACCCTTTAAAAAGAATGGGGGAGGGCGCCTGGGTGGCTGAGCCAGTGAAGCATCTGCCTTTGGCTCTCGTCATGATCTCAGGGTCCTGGGATTGAGCCCCACATCGGGCTCCCTGCTCAGTGGGGAATCTCTTTCTCCCTCTCTCTCTCTGCCTTTCTGCCCTCCCATGCCCGCTCATGCTTGCTCGCTCACTCTCTCTCTGCCTCAAATTAATTAATTCTTAAAAAAAAAAAAAAAAAAGAATGGAGGAGTCATCCAACTTTTCATAAAATTTGACGAATTGTTAGTCAAGACAAAATTCACACTGGCCATGGTGGACATTTGTAATTTGGCTTCTTAGTTGCCAGTCACATGTTAAGGTTTCTCATGATGAAACTGTAAGGGGAGAGACCCCCCCTTTCCCTCCGTCCTTTGAGAGCTAGACAAACACACAGTCAGTCTATCAACCGTGGATAATGGAGTGAGAGACATATAATGGAAGGATGAGAAAAGCAGATGTCACCAAGGGGGTGACAGGTGACTTGATGGCTCCTTTCCATGGCAACTGTTAGGCAGCATGTGACCACTGCCAGCCACTGAACCCACCTTGATTTCTGTCCCCTTGCCACATGCCTTTGTCTCACCTTCCAGTAAGGGCTCCACCTGCTCAGATGTGTAGAGTTTTTGTTGCTTGCAAATAAGAACTTGAATACCGATAGAGATGTAGAACATTTTCTTATGAAGGTGGCGCCACAATGAGTAGTCGTGGTTTCTTTCCTCCAGGTGCAAGCATAGAGACAATGCAGCTTACGTCCTCTTCCATCTCACATTGTTTACAAATTTGCAGCACATAGTGACTTTTCATAAAAGTAGTAAAAATAAATTTCACTTGAAACATTTGTAAATTGTGAAAGCCGGGACATTCGCGCATCTAGACTGTGGCTGGGTTCGTGTGTGCTCCTCCTAGGGAAGGCTCGGTAGGTCCTTGCCGTGGGGCACGCCTTGCACGGCCCTCAGCACAGGTACAACTGGCAGTGAGTGTGATACCATGAAGTCTCACACGCTGGCCCCGATGGGGTGGGCGGCTCTGTGGCACTTCCCACTGCTGAGCCCTGGAATCTCAGAGGTCGTAGAAGCCACTTTAGGTTGGTTTTGAAATTAGATAGCACTTATAAAAATCATATGCCATTTATCTACTTTAAAAAGTAGCTTTTTAAAAGAAAAGTGCGTGCTATTCAGCATGATGAGATCCCTCCAAAGTAACCCCATGCATGGTAGGAGACTCAGCGGGGAGTGAAATTCTGAGAACACCTTCCAACTCAGAGTGACTTAGCGTTTTTTGGCTGTGCTTGCCATCCTCTGCTGACTCAGAAGGCCGGGTAACCTGACACAGGATCCCCACGGATTATAAATAGAGCAAAATCGTGAACCGTGTGGCAGGTGGGGGCCCAAAGGCAGGAAGGTACAAGGACAGGGTGAATAAAATAAAATGTTTAGTTCTTGCCCTTGGCCTGAAATTGCTAGTTACATATCTGCTCAGGGCTCTCTGCTTGATATTACAGAATGAGCTGTTTCCTTTTTTCGCTTGAGCATACCTTGTTTGTATTTACATCTTCCTTTTTATTTTTCCAACTTCCACTTCACGCTCTCTTATTCCTCTCAGATGTCTGTTCTCCACAGCGATATTGTGTGGCCTACGAGCTTTGATTTTCACTGTGGCCATTTATCGTTATTACTTACCTTTTTGTTATGACTTTTTAAAAGAAGTTAAGAAGTTATTATTAATATCTGTCATTTTCAAATATTCATTGTCAGAAATCATCGATGGTCACTGATAAAATAGTGTCAATCCAGCACCCAAGAGCTTAATAAATATCCAACCTACTCCCGACACAGCCACCAAAGATTAGGTGCCCTAATCAATGTATGATTGATCCACAATCAAGAGACAAATTGTTATGTGGTTTGTTTTACTGAACCATCAAAGAAACCTTTCTGTAATGTCACATATCAACAAAATGAAGTATTGCTGGGCTCTAAATAAAGCCAGTGCCTTCCTAGAGTATTCATTGTTTTGTCACGTGGACTGCCTGAAATATATCCTGGCAGGAAAAAGAAACAGTGTGCTAGATAAAATAACAAAACGTAGACACATTTAGTTCAACCATTAAGGGATCATTCTAAAGCACATGGGAGGAAATAGAAATTAGATAACCACTTCAAAAGGACACATATGTGTGACTCATTGATAAGGTACAAACAGAAGCAGATCTAGCATAGAAAGATCTTTCACGCAGCTGAGGTTTCAGGGAATCAGTATGCACCCCTCGTGATTTCCATATTATGTGCAAGAAATGAAGGCAGTAAATTAATTTGATGGTATGAGTTGAATGGCAGCGTTTTCAACAGAAAAGAGACCAATCCCGTATACATATATTTCCAGAAACTTGGAAAATAAGAAAACAAAATAAAATCTTATATTTTGTAATTTTCCTTCATAAAATTGTACCATATGTATATCCAAAATATATTGAAATGCATGGTGTTTTTCTGGTGAGCACATTGACTATTATCAATGAAGAGATAATGCAATTTTAAGAACTATTAGAAGAATAAGAAGTAAAAAGGTTTTGTGCTGTCTCTACATGCTTACCTTCTGCAGTGAGCCAATACCATTGCACAGGGGAGTGAGTGACATCGCAGCAGAGATAATGTGGCTGACTACAAATTCTAGCTAACTTCAGAATTTCAATATTCATTTAATTAACTAAATTTAATTTTTAAAATTAAAGAAAGGAAAAAACCAGAAGAACTGGCTATGAATACAGTAATTGTTATTTAACATGGGGGTAGAGAAAGTAGCAATTAGTTTTCAGATAGAATAAAGAAAATATATATAACATGACAAGTCTGCCCCACAATATAACAAGTGTTTACAAACAGTGCTTGCTGTATTATCTTGTTTTGTTTTGTTTTGTTTTGTTTCAGGGTCAGTATTCTGACCATCAATTTGGATTCTAACATAGTAGATGCTATCTAAAATATGCAGGTTAGACAGATTCGGGAGGACCCAGCACTTACCAGGGATTTGGATAAAATGTGGCATATATATAATTTTGAAACATATTTTGTTGTGCTATATAAATGTAGGGGAAAGAAGCACAGTGAGCAGTAAAACATTCGACTCAATCTTCACACTTTTGCATATTTGCTCTGACACCATATATATATATATTTTAGAGAAATCTATACTCCAGGTCCTGATCCCATCCCTGCCTGCCACGCTGGGGTGTGTCCTATTCTGAAATGACTGCAGAACCCTTGTGCATATTTACACTTTCACTGGTACGGATGTAGACATAAACTAAATCACATCCACAGGTCATAATGGATGCTTGGCATGCTTTTAAAATCATGTATCAAAATAAATAAAATATAAAATAAAAAAATAGTAAAATAAAATAAAATAATCAAGTATCACTCTGAGCAGATTATTCTGCAGATTGTTTTGCTGTTATACTTGTTGAGGTGATGTTCCCCCATTTTGATACATGTTGCTCTCATTTGCTGTTTTATTCTGCGTATTAGCTCAAGGTTAAAGGTAAAGGCCTGCAGGTGGAGCTATCCAGGGGAGGCAGCAGGAAGGGAGATTACAGTGGACACACTCAGAGGCATGGAGCACAATGCTGCATTCAAGTTCCCTCAAAAAACGCAGCAGGGAACAAGTCCATGGGAAGAGAAAAGCTGAGGGAACACCAGCCCATCTGGAAGGGTTGGTCTCACCCTGCTGCCATCTTGGGCCCCAGTGGATACCAGTGACTCTGGCAGCCACATTGTCTTCCTCCAGATTTTCACAAAGTGGTTGGAGGTGCCTCTTGGGTCCTGAGAACCCTAATCCAGTGAGCTCCTTGAAAGATGCAGAGAAATGATGCTGAACACCCAGTGACAACATGGTAGCATGGACTTTTATGCCCAAACATTTATCAGAGGGCTATAAGCAGGGACAGCATTAGCACAGATTCTTACTGGTGCCTCTAGAAGCTCTCTTTCAACACCTTAAAAAAAAAAATATATATATATATATATATATGTGTATGTATAAATATTTTATATTTTATATATATTATGTTTTAGGTATAAACATGCCTCTTCCACTTTGAACTTTTCTCAGAAACAAGTTTTACATAAATATATTCATGACATTTCTTAAGAACAAAGGTTTACAATTGGACAAAGAGGAGTGGAAAACGTTATCAAAAACAAGTTTCCAAATTATTACTGCTACAAATAATGCCACAGTGAAAATGATAGAATATGCCCCTAACTCATAATTAGAGAAAAAAAATATCCAAAGGTTTCCCCTAGAAATGAAAGTGCTGCACTTCTGGGTATGCACATTTTCAACATAGGAGTTATTGCTAATTATTCCCCAACATAGTGGAACCAATTTTATACACCTCTAAAAGGGAATGCTTTGCATTTCTGTTCTGGTAATCACTTGGTTTCATGAGTAATTTTTTTAAACCATTGTGATTAAGTGCAAAACAGATCTTATTATGGATTCATTTTACATTTCCCTGGTTGCTATAATGTGTTTTTTCATATGTTCTCAGACCTAGTATTCCAAAGGCATCCTTTTCCTATTTCTGAACAAGTTTGCATGAGTTTCTTGATGATTTTCAGGAATTCTTTACATATTCTGGGTCATATTCCTTGCTAGTTGCATGCATGACAAACATGTGGCTTATAGTATTTTCTTAGTCTAACTAGAAGCTTGTCAACTTTGGGGCATCTGGGTGGCTCAGTAGGTTAAGAATCTGCCTTCAACTCAGGTCATGATCCCAGGACCCATGTCGGGTTCCCTCTTAGCAGGGAAGCTGCTTCTCCTTCTCCCTCTGCCCCATCTCCTGCTCTTCTCTCTCATGTTCTCTCCCTCAAATAAAATCTAAAAAAAAAAAAAAAAAAAGTGTATCAAATTTATTGATCTTTTAAAAATAGCTTTTGATTACATTGATATACTCTATTTTTTTTCATTGATTTCTGTGCTCTTTATTACTTCCTTCCTTCTGGTTGCTTTGAGTTTAATTTGTTCTATTTCTAGTTACTTAAATAGCAAGCATAGACAATTGATTTGATGCCTTTTTTCCTAATAGTATTTAATGCAATAAATTTCCAACTCTAGTTATGTTAGCTGCATTCTGAATATTCTGATACATTTTGCTTTTATTTTCATTCAATTAAAAATGTTTTCTATCTTCCCATAGGATTTCCTCTTTGACTAATGTTTACCTTCCAAATATTTAGGGACATTTCAGATATATTTCTCTTTTTTATCTCTAGTTTAATTGCTTTATGATCTGGGAACATGCTTTGTATAATTTTATTTCTCTTCAATTTATCAGGAATTCTTTATGGCCCAGGATATGGTCTATCTTGTGAAATTTCCATGCGCATTTGAAAAGAAGGAGTATTCTGCTATTGTCAGGTAGTGATCTGGAAATGTCTATTGGGTCAGTTGGCTGACAGCGTTGTTGAGTGCTTCTGTATCTTGGCTGGTTTTCTGTCCACTTATTTTATTTAATACTGGGAGAAGAGCATCCAAGTCTCCAACTATAATTGAGATTTTTGCCTACTCTTTCTTTCAGTTTAATTAGTTTTTGCCTCATATATTTGGAAGTTCTGTTATTAGATGCATAGACCTTTAAGATTATTACATCTTCTTGATGAATAGATTTACTTATCCTTATGCATCTTTTCTTTTTTATTTCTAATCATACTCCTTCTTCTATGGTCTGCTTTGTCTGAAATTAATATACCCACTTCATCATTCTTTAGATCATGGTCAGCAAGGTTTTTTTTTTTTTCCATCCACTTAATTATTTTTAATCAGCTGTATTAAGATATAATTCACATACCATACAATTATACCTTTAAACTATACAATTCAGGGTTCTTTAGTAATTCCTTAGGGCTGTGCAACTATTACCACAATCTAATTTTAGAGCATTTTCATCCCCTCCCCATCCCACCAAAGAAAATCCATCTCTTTACTTTGAACCTAATTATGTCTCTGTAGTTAACTCGAGATTTTTATAGACAATACATAGATAAGTCATGTTTATTTTTATCCAGTCTGATAACCTTTGTATTTTAACTAGTGTGTTCAGACCATTTACATTTAATGTAAATATTGATGTGATTGACTATAGGTCTGTCCATTTTATTTTATTCTGTTTCTCACTACCATTTTTTGTTCATCTATTTCCCAATGATGCTTTATTTGGATCATTTGAACATTTCTCAGTATTCTATTTTAATTTATCTGTTGGTATTTCACTCTATGTCTTTGTATTTTTTTTCATAGCTGATTTAGCAATTGGAATATATACACACCCAACTTTCAGTCTGTTTGCATCAACCGTATTGTTCCTTTTAGCCTTTACTTTCTAGTCACCACATACATCTACATACATCTACAGTGACAAATATATTACATCTACATTCTTTACAGTTGTCCCATATTTTACATCTATTTTATAGTTGTTACATACTTTACATCTACATACATTGAATGTATTCTCCTAGGCAATGTTATAACTTTTGCCTTCAAATGTCATGCATGCTTTAAACAACTTCTGTGGAGAAAACTCTTTATATTGTCCCAGTACTTATCACTTCTGCAACTTTCCTTCACTCCTAAGTTCTGAGTTTTCTTCTACTACCATTCCCTTTAGCAGGCCATTCAGAGCAGATCGAAGAATGGTCCTAATTGCCTAAATCTGGGTGTGTCTTTCTTCTCTTATTCTCCAAGTTTTGAATTCCTCCCACAATTCACTTGTTTTGGTTTATTTTTCTGGTCCTCATATAGATATGTATTTTGTTCAAGATATAGTTATAATTACTGAGATAAATAGGCTTCAGTGGACTTACTTCATGGTGGCCCAGCTAGTGTATTTATCACACATAAAGTGAAGAAAGTTAATATAGTGAAATTGATTAACCCTCATCTTTATAAGTTATGCTTTTGTTGTACTGTTCAAAAAAATCTTTTTTATCAAAAAATCCAAAAACAAATCTCTTAACTTGCTGCCATGAATATCTCTCTCTCTCTCCTCTCTCATATATATAAGTTTAGGGTTTGGGGGTTTTTGGTTGGTTGTTGTTGTTTTGTTTTGTTTTACATTTAGGAGTTTAAGCTACCTGGACTTTATTTTTGAGAATAGTGTACATTGACAATGTAGTTTGACATTTTCTTGTACCAATAACAATTGTCCTGTGCCTTTTGCAATATAGGACCAAGCTTCTGACTTCCTCTCAATGCTGTGCATTGCCTGAAATGGACTGTTTTCTGCATTTATCTCTGACCTTTTAGACCCTTGAATATGACTTTCCTCTTGATGGCCTTCCTTGAGCATTGCTTCTAAGCAAAGTAGTTAGTTGCCTCCGTAAGTTTGTTCCTGTAATTCTATAATGTACATCTCCTTTATATAATCTATTTTCTGTATTTTAATTATATATGTGTGTGTAGACCCTATATATTTTTGAGCATATAGATAATGCATTGGATGCATCTTAAACATTTTTGTACTCCAAACACCAAGCACTCAAAAAATTGCCGACTCAGTGTAATTGTCATCTGGTAGCAGCTTCAGATGCATTAAGAGAAGCAAACTGGTAGGATATTTCCTAATTTTCTTCAAATATTTAAAATCAAACTCATGTTAAAAATGTACCAATAAACTCAGTAATGGAATCACAGGCAGTTACATTACTGGTTAGAGGATATAAAAGTCACATTTTATATAGTGATTAGGTTCTAAAGTTGGCATGTTATGTGAAACTCACCTACAACAAAAAAGACTCTGGAATATCCCTTATTTTGCCTATAAAAAAACCAATATGTTTTATATAAGTAAACAGTATGTTTTCAATGTATACCACTTTGTACAATTATATGCATATATTTTTACACAGTGTGTAAAACAACTTAAAGCATTAAGAACATAATATTTTTAATCTAAGGAAGTGAATTGCACAGAATTGAATTTTCAGAGGTTTGTTCGTTCATTCATTCATTCATTCATTCAACAAATATTTCCCGAGGACCAAGTTGTGCAAGACACAGATCTGGCACCTTTGGTCTACAAAACAAATATCCTTCCCTTCATGGGAGTTAAAATCTTGCATTGGGAAGCAACCAATAAGTAATATATACATACGTGTATAATATACTAAAAGGAAATAAAACATATTAAGAAAAGTAATCAGGATAAGCAAACCTGAGAGTGACAAGAGTGGGTATGGAGGGAGGTTGGGTTGAGTAGTGAGTTTAAGAAAGTAGATCAACAAAAGCTTCATTGAGCAAAGGCAGAGGAAGAAGTCAGAGAACCAGTGATGCTGATGTCAGGAGAGTGCATTCCAGTTGGGGGAACAGCAAAATCCCTCAGACAGGAGCACACCTGAGTTGCAGGGTGGCCAAGGGGGCCATTGTGGCCAGTGGGACATTAACTCCATGTGTTAGTAGATGTTTAAATGAGAGAAGTTGGAATTAGCATTAGCTGTGTTAATTCTAGAAATGGGAGACTTTTACATTATCAACTATAGCAAGAGGCTAACTGTGAAATACCAATTATGCCTGTATGATTTTGTTTTTCTTCAAAACCCTTGGCCAGGTTTGGAAACTCTGGTTTGCTCAGAATATAAGTGAAGGACAATTGTTTGCCTTTTCTGTAAATGGAAAATATAGACAAATATGGCTTTATTCTTGCTCAAGATACAAAGAACGGGAGAAGAGGTGCCAGGGAGCCAGGCTGCATATTCCCTGACTTGTTAGGTGTGGTGCTCTGGGCATGGATGCGGCCTGACATTTTTGAATACAAAATTCTAGCTGAAGAAAAACGTAATTTTCTGTTGCACTGAAATTGTAATCATTTAGTTATGGTGAGAAGATTTATTTTATGAAAAATAAAAGAAGAATTTATTTTACAACCTTAGTACACTTGGAAGACAGGATTCTTCTTTAATTTCTCTGATTACATTATTATTTGAAACTGTCACTTTGTATTTCTGACTCTGTCAGAAATAGGTTCCAGAACAGCTGAACTGTGATATTGGGAAGAAATGTCATGAAGTCAATGATATAAAAAGCCTAGATTTTGAAGCCCAAGTGGATTTAAATTAATTTTATATGCTTCCAGGTGATTTTTATTATCTATTTCTGGAGAGAAGTCTTGATTAAAAAAGATTTGCTCCCCTCTCTTGCCTCCTTTGGCAAAATCTTATCTCTTCTCCTTCTAATCCTTCCTGGTATCTGTTTTCCCTTTCTCTATTTGTTCTAGCATCTGTACCTGCATGATTTTCCATGACTATGTCTTAAAGACACTGTAATGGGCCTCAGTGTCACAGTGACTGCCACCGTGCCCATCAAGTCCATTTCTTCTTAGACACACAACTGACTAGGTCTTCCCAGCTTCCCTCACCATGCAGAGTGATCCTGTAATTGACATCCACTCAGTGGAATCAGAGCCATAGTGAGAGGAGCCACTTCCAAGTTTGATCTGTGCAAACCTTTGCCTGGTGTGCCATGTCCCTTCCCACTTAAAAGTTGGATATAAGGGGCACCTGGATGACTCAGTCAGGCATCTGCCTTTGGCTCAGGTCACAATCCCAGGGTCCTGGGATAGAGCCCTGCATAAGGCTCCTTGCTCAGCGGGGTGTCTGCTTCTCCCTCTCCCTCTGCCTGCTGCTCCCCCTGCTTGTGTGTTTGCGCTCTCTCTCTCTCTCTCTCTCTCTCTAATAAATAAAATCTTTTAAAGAATAAAATAAAATAAACAAGTAAATAAACAAAAGCTGGATAAAGATGCCAGAAGGTGCAGAGAACACTCATGACAACACAGAAGGCCATTCACTGATCAGAAACACCCATTTGGGTGTCAATAAGAACATGTACTTCTTTTGTACTGAGCCGGTGGTGTTTGTGTCTTGTCTGTTATCTAACATCTAACTAATACCACTTCATCATTTATTTAATGTTGTATGTGTAATGCTAAGCATTATTATTTATGGTACTTAGTTATCTAAGTTTAGCTTCCATTTTGTAGTAAAAAAATTTTAAGATATCAAAAATCGTATCTTCTAATGACAGGATCATTAGAATGTTGCTTATTAGACATTTGAATACCAAATAATGATCAGTGGTACTCCCACCAAACCATTTATAAAAATCCAAAGCTTAGAACTCTTAACAAATGGTTTCTCAGAAATTCCTCAAAACCAACAGACTTAATTTTTCTCAGGGACAAAGTTGATCCTCTCTAACAAGCTGAAAATCCTGAGAAAATTTCATACTTTTAGGACCTTTTTGATGCATTTAATGATTGTGAAGGAGTGCCTTGTTTCCTTCCAGTTTTGAAGTGGATGTCTCTAACTGGTAACTACATTTTGGAGGGAAAAAATCAAGGTTGATAACAGTGAATATGTTGTCCCCAGCACAGTAAATTCCACGGCCAATGGAGTTGTTAAACTATGTCCCTCTCCTAATTATAGCTGATTGTTTAAAAAATATACTCAGGGGTGGTAGAAGGGGAGGAGGGCGGGGGGTGGGAGTGAATGGGTGACGGGCACTGGGTGTTATTCTGTATGTTAGTAAATTGAACACCAATAAAAAAAAAAAAATATATATATATATATATACTCGGATTACATTATTTTATTAACATCTACTTTCCTAAAGTATTTTATCTCACTCTAATTATATTTAATGCCACAATACATACATTATGGTTGTTTCCAGGAAAAAGTATTATGAGATATTAATAAATTAACAGATAAACTGTGCCTTACATAGCAATGCAAATCCTGGCTAATTGAACAAGTGAAGGAAAGGATCCTTCTACATGGCTCCTCCATCCTCCAAAGGCTGCTTACTACCATGGTTTGACTCTTGCTTCCCTCACTTCACACCCACGACTTACCTTCTTTCTGAGTTATGCATAATACTATTGCTCCTTCAAAGCCAACTCTCATGCCCAGTACCACATCACGTGGTGCTTTTCTCTCTCATGGTTGTTTTTTTGTTTTTGTTTTTGCTTGTTTTTGTTTTTGTTTTGTCATTGTGAGTGTGAAAGTGAAAAAATATGAATACAATCCCACTCAACCCAAATGTCCTTCTTTCCTTTTTGTATCCTCTGCATCCTTTTACTCCAAAACCACAGCCCAATATGAATTTCTTGGCCAATATATCACCTTGAAATTAGTTTTGTCTCTGTCTCTGCTGTATTCCAACAACAATAATTATGCATACTATGCTTTAGTCAGTTAATGCTGTGTTCCCTCATGACATGTTTGTGGTTGTGTGATGTTTAAGCATCTTTCTTCACCTAACTCTTGATGCTTTTATGTCTTGTTGCTCAATTTGCACGGAAACCCTTTGAGGGAGTAGGTCATATGGTGTGGTTCTGAGTCCTGTAGAAGGCATCACACTACCTTCTACTTCACTGAAAGAACACGTATTCACGACCTGCACCCAAGGAAGACTTCCGGAAGGTCAAGTGATTTATTAGCACTCTGAAGGTCAGCTGAACTCAGCAAACTTGAATTTGTGTTCTGACTCTACCGCTTACTAGCCAAATGAATTTGGGCTTTAAAGATGAATTTCAGCACCTTTGAAATGAGACTAAGACAGAGCCTGCTTATTTCACATATTATGAGAAACTACTGTGATAGAAACATGCCAAAAGCTTTAAGAATATAAGACGCCTGGGTGGCTCAGTGGTTGAGTGTCTGCCTTGAGATTAGGTCATGATCCTGGGGTTCTAGGATGGAGACCAGCATTGGGCTCCCCACAGGGAGTCTGCTTCTCCCTCTGCCTATGCCTCTGACTCTCATGAATAAATAAATATTTTTTAAAAAAGAGAATATAAGACAATATCATGAAGATGATATTAAAATATGCCTTCAGAAACCTCAGAGGATTCTATATTTGGGCATACAAACTGGGGCTGCTATAGAAAGAAATAAAATTCTATGTGTGGTTACATCTGATTGGACTGACAGAGTCTGTGTGAGAACGGATGGTAACAAAGCAGGAATAATAAATGTGGCTGAAAAATACAGGACTTTCTGTAACCTGCTAAAGTGTGTAGACTTGATTATTCGGACCAAGGCAAATTGGTAGCATTGAAGATTTTTGAACACACAAATTATATGAATAGATCTTTTCTTTGGAGTGATAAAATCTAGTAGATTAATTGTCCTCAAAAGAACCTCCTGGTGTTTGCAGTAAGTATCCTATAAAATCCCAAGAAACATGTTTTAAAAGAAATTGTAAAGCTATTACTTTCTGTATTTCCAATATAAGAGATTTATATTTTTCTATATATTCCATGGATTTGAACCCCATTACTATAATATCTCATTACTATAAACATACCCTAAATATATGTTATCAATTTTTGTTACAGTCTAGTCACTTATACTGATACTGCCATGTTTTCTTAAATGAATTAAGGTAAAAGAACAGAGCTCATACAAAATCCATATCCCGAAGTGTCACAAATTAATTACATTGAGTGATGTATAGTACAAGCATAAATTTCTATTTTATAACTTTCCATTAATAGGAAGAAATATACATTCACTCATCAGAGTCCATTTTTATTCATAGCTATTACCTAAAAGCAAATCCAAATAAATGTCCACTTAAATGATACTAAATGTGTTGTAATATAATATTACTTATGAAAGTTAAGAACAATACTAAATTTTTTAAGAAATCAAAATGTACAGATAAGGTACAACCCTAAAAAAGCTAAACCTTCCCTGCCCTCTTCATTGCCTCTGTCTAGATATAGCTACTCTTGTTTACAATAGAATTTGTAAAGTGCCTTTAAAGAGATATTTTTCCTTTTATTTAACCTTTTGTCAATAAAGGAAACAGAACAGCAACAAGAGAAACAAAATAGTAAGAATGAACTTAATTGAGTCACTACATAAATAACTATTTCCAAATTAGAAAGAATCAACTCTTTTTTTTTGCATAAGCCAGAAATGCTGTTAGCACATTTGGATCATTTTCTTAAAAATTTTAGAAGTATAAAGATATATAACCCTTTAATCAAATATTTTTTTTCTTTTGAATCACATATTACTTTATGCCACATCTTTACGACCTATTTAGGTAGACTTTGGCTTTACCAACTGTGCTTTTTTAATTTTACTTTTTAATGTTTTTTTTCCTCCAATGTCTTGTTAGCATCAAGTAGAAATGGGATTTGCATTTGAAACACTAATGTTCACTCTTCAGTCAGCCAAGATGCTTCTTTCTTTTAATTTCCAAATGTCAGTAAATACGTCTTTTCACCTTTGGGTGAATAGTCAATAGAAAAATCAACTCTGACAAATGAACAGCAACATGATTTTACATATGAATTATTTAACAAAGTCTATTTTTATCCTGAAAGGGAAATACTTAAGGTAAAAATCAGCAGCAAATTATTAATTTACATTTATTAATATTATTCACAGAAATGCATATCCACAGGAAGTAAAGAAATTTATATCTCATTTTTTAATTAGTTCATCTCATAGAACTCTATTAATGACACCATAGAAAACTACTGAAAATTAATAAAAAGATAGCTAAGTAATAAACCTCATGAAGCCTTACATCGCATTTTGTTTCCCTTTGGATTGTGAGAGATTCAGTGGATTTTGACCCTGGAAAGTGAGCAAACTAATGATAAGTGTCCCCCTGAGATGAAGAACTTTCATGAACTTTACAACCCTTTATCAAATTCTGTCTTCAAGTCTGCCTGATACCTCTAGACATTAGAAGGCACAAAATACTTTACAATTCTGGGTGGGGAAATGGAAACTAGAGTCATGTCTCAAACATGACTAAATATCTAAATATCAAAGCAGCAAGATCTCTCAAATACAGAATAACCCCCCTTTTTAAAGATTTTATTTATTTGTTTGTTTATTTATTTATTTATTTATTTATTTATTTATTTATTTATTTATTTAAGAGAGATAGCACAGAGGGAGAGGGAGAAGCAGCCCCCCACCCCCACCCCCTCAGAGCAGGGAGTCCGACACGGTACTTGATCTCAGGACCCGGTATTATGACCTGAGCTGAAGGCAGACGCTTCACTCAGTGAGCCCCCTGGGTGCCCCTAAAACCCATTTTTTAAAAATCCCCAAAGTGATTTGCTGAAGTATTAATAGCCAGTGTTATAAGTGGCACTATTTTCCCAGAATTACTGTATCGATGAAGTAATCGAAAGGAGAGGATTTTAACTGCGGATGAGCATTCCAGCCCAGAGGGAAATGCCTGGACCATGGTCATTCAAGTATCTGCTCACGCCTGCTGGGAGCTTGAAACAGGGCATTCAGAGGCACCTGCTTATTGAGTGTGGATAGCATTGCTTCCCCTTCCATCATCTTTCTTTGAGAGCAGAAAGGAGTTGAGGCCATAGATTTGGGGTGTAGCTTACACACACCCCCTGCCCCCATCCCATGCAGCTCACGTGCAGGTGACTCCCATGATGCTGCCTGGGCTCCGGGGGCTGAGCAGTGGCTCCATCTGTCAGTGCCTTTGAGGGGCCGATTGTTCCAGCTCCCAGTGAAACTGTGACTTTCTGCTATCTCAAACCAAATCACCAGTGGCTCCTAAGCTTTGAAGCTTTCATATTTCTTTCAAATGTCAAATTTAAAAATAAAAATCACAATAATTTCCAGCTATATTACTAGATTTCCACTGATTTTGCTTTCAAAGGCATTTAAGCTGACAGATGGTCTGCATCCTTTCCTAGAAGCTTGAGGTTTGTACCTGTTATACAATAGTATCATTTCCCCCCCATGACACCCAAAAGTAGTAATTCTGGGCATGGGATGCCTTAGTCTGTTTGGGCTGCTATAATAAAGTGCTGTGGACTGGGTGGCTTGTCAACAAGAGAAATGTATTTCTCATGGTTCTAGAAGCTAGAAGTCCAAGATCCAGGTGCCAGTGTGGTCAGCATAGGGGTTTCTTCCAGGTTGTAGGCTTCTCTCTGGGTCCTCACAGGCAGAAGAGGTGAGAGAGCTCTAATCCCATTCTTGGGGACTCCACCCTCATGACCTCATCACTTCCCAAAGGCCCCAACCACAAATACCACCACACTGCGGTGTAGGATTCCAACATGTGAATTTTGGGGGTACACAAACATTCAGACCACTGTATAGGATAAGCTTGTTGGATCATCTGAGGTGTTGCAGTCTTTGGCCACCCCAAAGACTGGGGTGACTGTCCCACTGTCTTTCAATGGCTCCACTCACGAGCCATTCAAAGCCATCTAGGCATGTCTGAATTCAGAGTAACTAATGGGTCTGGGACCACCCATACCTGATGTGATTTCAGGGCAACAGAGCATTTTTAATAAGTTCCCAGGGTTTTATGGTGTTTGAAGGAGCCGTATCTGAATCCGTGACATGTGAACTACCTCTCAAGTGCAAGAATTTGCTAGGGATCAGTCTGGCATTACTTGAAGGCAGTCTCTTATTTCCTTTTCCTGTCTTTGACAGGAGTGAGGTGCCCAATGCCCCCAAGTTGATGCAAAAAAAATGAAAACATAAATCTAATATACTGTGTAAGAAGAGATTTCAATACAGAGCAAGCAAAACCAATGAAAAGAGTCTCCTTTAAAATAGAGTCAGGAGACCATCTGGGAGGACAAATTTATGCACGTCCTCCTGAGAGGCAAAGTGCACTTTCTGCCCCTGTAAGACCTCTGCCTGGACTTGAGTCCTTCCTCGCCAGGACACCTGAGTCCTTGGCCTTCTTCACTTGGAAAGGAACCAACTTTCAAACGTTTTGATCCCTGATCTACATGTTAACCTTATCAACCCCAGTTCAGCTAGCCTCAATCCTGCCCTGTCTTCCTCTGAATGCGAGTCAGGTTTCTACCTGAATCCATCTCCCAAGTGGCAATTCGGATTGCCCAAATCAATGTCTGTTTGCTTAAATTTTCAGCCAATTCTTTCTAGGTTGATGATTGTGATCAACTTTCTCCCTTCTCTCAAGCATCATCCCCGCCCTCTCCCCCCCACACACATTAGGGTTCCATAATAGGAACTCTATTTAAGCTCTCCACATACACTGGGTGCGTTGTGCTGAGTAGAGATTAATTTACTCACTTTGGACTTGAAAGGACACCCCTGGTCTGAGCAAGCAACACATTCTACTTCCAAGGATTTCTACCCACTTAGATCAACATTTTCCCACTTACACATCTTATGTGACCCTTTTTAAATGGAAACAAAATTCCTCTTAACCTTTAACATTTCTTAAGTTAATTTATTATAATGGTAATTAAATGTAGACACACATTGTTACATAAGGTCTCTTGTATCCTTTTGCCTCTCCTTACAGCTATAAAACCAAAGCAAATTTAGAAATGCAGTGTGACAAAAGCCAGAAGAGCAAAAAATTAAAGTTTATAACATTTGTGCTAGGTGTGATTTTGTTTAGCTGGAAGGAAATTACTGATGACAAAGTGAATTTGGTCCTGACTCAGATTCCATGAACTTGGTCCATTTCTACCATCCTTGGCTGTTGATGAACCTAAGCCCCTACCACTTCTCTCAGCTTGAACTGCTAGGCAACTCTTCATCTCACCCATGCTGTCATATCGCTTAGCTCTTTCTCAGGGGAGAGGCCTGATTTGCATATTAAACTCATTTACTCTTTTCTCATCGGTCTGCAATGATATCAGTAATATTATGTGTGTCATCTTGCTTGTAAATTACATACGAAGTGACAGAATAAAGCCTTGCTGAGCACTAACTTAAAAAGTTAGCATCCAAAGCATGCTTGTAGTACTTTTGAAAAAATATCATGAGAAGAAAAATGCAAAAAACATTAGATTCTCCAAAGAACTTGAGGACCCCTGAAAATACATATACAAATCCCTATTTCAGAAACATTACATTTAACAGTTGTTTAAATTATTCGCTAAAATGTTTATCTTATTCCTGAAATTCAAAGATTCTCTGGACCTTTCATTTCTTCCTGTGTAACTTTCTTTAGTATACACACATATAAATATATACATATTTAAACACATATATACATACATATATAAATATGTATAAATGTATATAATAGGTATGTTATAAATCCAGTGTGTTGCCAAGTATTTTGAGAGCTTCTTGTTTTTTTTTTTTTTGTTTTTTTTTTTTGAGAGCTTCTTGTTGATAAGGAAGAGACTATGTTATATTTCTGTAGGGCCCTAAATTGTGAGCAGTGCTTTCATTTTATGTTATCTGTTTGACTCATCAGGATAATCATAAGTCAGCAGTGTTTAGGGATTTTCTCAAATCCAAGAGTTCACAATGACAAAAGCGTAGTACCCCACATTTGCAGGGCACCAGCTAGTGTTTTAAGGCCATCTTTTAAGAGCCCACATATGTAACTCAACTAACTCCTCATCTGTTTTGTTGAGCTAGATTGTAACTGTGATCCCACTTTACAGATGAGGAAGCTGGTGGGCTTGGTCACCGGACTGTCATTAAGTGACAGATGTAGGATTCCAGCCCAGAATTCCACTTCTAAGGTCTGGGCTGTCAGCCATGCTGCCTCTGCTCAAATGAGGACCAAAGTGTTCATAGACTGGTGACTTTCTGTGAAAGAATTAAGTCCAGTGTCACTGCTGGCATTTGTCTACATCAAAGCCTATGAAAACACCTCTTCTCACTTATTCTTTCCCCCCTTTCCAAGTGGTGGCAACTTCATTTTTTTTTTTTTTTTGCAAACTCATTTTTAATCATTCAGACCAAATGATATCTTCTCTGTGAAGTTTCTCCAGACCTTCCTCCATAAGCAACATGTCCCAGGTAAATGGGGAAAATGTTTTAAAAATCTCTTTCTTTTTGAGCTACTCCATCTGTATGCCATGTGCAACAAAGTTAAGATGGCTGTGTGTTTTGCATCCTTCAAAGTTCCTCTAAAGGCAGGGTATTTGTGATATTTGTGGAGCACAGGGATGGGACAGTGTGGACACCCAAGGCTTCATGGATATGGGACCATCTTTATGTTCCCAGTCATAACACTTGCTTTTTTGTTCTGAAAGATAATGATTTTGTGTCCAACAACTATAACATAAAACATGCCCCAAAAGAAAATAAATAAGTGAGTAGCTGTCTGAAGTGACGTGGGGTGAAGATAAATCTTTGAAGCAGTGGTAAACGAGCTTCAAGGTAGGAGACACCAATATGGCACCCTCTAGTCAACAAAGAAATCAGGATAAATGAGACGGGGTAGGGGGTGAAGTCAGCAGACTCTAGGCACTCATTTCCAGCTGCATCCCTGATCCCCAGTGTCAGTTCCTCTCTTTCTGAAAAGAAATGGTTCCCTTTCACCACTACAACTAAATTTTTAAAAATTATTTTTTCATCACAAGTACCCTCCTTAGCCTCTATCTCCTATATCATCCCTCTGGTGACTGACAGTGTGTTCTCTGTAGTTACAAGTTTCCAAAACCAAAATTTTTGTTTAAAAAGCATTATCGCCTTTTTAGTAATAATGTATCATGAAACAGGAAATAATGGTAGAGGGAGCTGTGAGAGTTTTTGTTATTACCAATAGGACACGAAATTTAAAGAATGGCAAAACACTGATTCAGACGTTTTTTACAGCACTAACACTGTGAATACTTTGTAGTGTTTATGTATTACTTGACCGTCATCTAAATAATATCCATACTTGCATCCATTTGCTATTTTAAAATATTAAAGCTCTTTTAGTATCTGTGATAAGTGTTATTTTTGTGCCTCAGAATCTAATAAGTTCAATAAATCTAAATAATGCAGATTAAGCATCATTAGTCGGGGCACACTGTTCTTATCTCCCGATTTTCTGTTTATCATCTCACAGATCATAGTTTTTAAAAGCCCTCTGAACTTCATTCATTATGTTGCAAGTAGTGAGCTACCATGTATCCTTACACAGAATTTTAACTTTCATTTAAGGAATAACCTGTGAAAATTCTTTGTTTTTCTTTTTTAAAGGAAGATCAATAATGCTAGTATGTTACCATCTTATATATACCATTCTGGCAACTATCTTTGTTCCTATTAGATTTTACTCAATACCTATTAATCTCCATAACAGACAATAAAGTTCCATGGGATCTCTCAATGAAGGGGTTTATTCTGAGCATTAGTTGATTATTGCAAACATCAGTCAAATTTTTGCTTATCAAGGAAGCATAGAAAGTTCCTGGATGTTGATGCAAAAATGGTGTTCTTCTTTACTTACTTACTACATTATTCAAGACATCAATATCCTCATTATGAAAATGCTTTCTAATGGTTTGGGTATATAAGTTTCACCTTTCATAATGTACTTGGGAATTAAGATATTTTTAGTAAACACTGAGAAGCTTGGAAAGGGTAGAGGGCCCCCCCTTTTTACCCACACAGCAAAGCAATAACTCAGGGAATTTGGGACATTTTGTGTCAAAATCCCTCCCCACCAGCCTCCATCAGATTAGGAGCCATAGGAAGTCACTTGTCAGCAGACAGATGCTGCCATGTGCAGTGGCCCCAACTGAAAATATGGTCCTATTATGAAGGCCTCCATTTTTATATCATTTTTGTGCCTTTCTTGCTTTCTTTTATATTAATGGAGTATTTATGATTTCACATTTTCTTTATATAACTTCCAATTACACATTCTCTCCCTGTGTTTTCTGTAGTTGTACTAGAGAAGAAAGCATGCATTTTTTGATTTACTGAATCTTAGGGAATTTTGTTACTTTGGTCATTTTACCAATACTTTTAGAACCTTGGAACATCTAAACTCCACATAACCACTCCTGGCTTTTGCAGATTGTCACTACCATGCATTCTTGTTCTACAGCTAATGTATAGTCTGTAAGACATCCCAAGCATATAACTTTGGTTGACCCATGGATTTAATTCTGGTGTCCTTAATTCTCTCTTAAATTTCCATTTTCCTATCTGGGATCATTTTCCTTCACCCTCACAAGTACCTTCACCTGAAAAAAAAATGGGAGACTTCTGATGGAAAATTTCCTCTTTTTTGTTGTCTAAAAATATCTTTAGGGCAGCCCGGGTGGCTCAGCGGTTTAGCACCTGCCTTTAGCCTAGGGCCTGATCCTGGAGACCCGGAATTGAGCCCCACATCGGGCTCCCTGCATGGAGCCTGCTTCTCCCTCTGCCTGTGTCTCTGCCTCTTCCTCTCTCTGTCTCTCATGAATAAATAAATAAAATATTTAAAAATTAATTAATTAATTAATTAAATATCTTTATTTCACTTTTTGGGGAATACTTTTACTGAGAATAGTTTTAGGTTGAATTGCTTCCAGTACTTGAATCTGCTATTCACTGTGTCCTGGCTTCTGCTTAGAAGTCCACTTTCAAAAGATGAATGGATAAAGAAGATGTGGTCTATGTATACAATGGAATATTACTCAGCCCTTAGAAATGACAAATACCCACCATTTGCTTCAACATGGATGGACCTGGAGGGTATTATGCTGAGTAAAGTAAGTCAATTGGAGAAGGACAAACATTATATGGTCTCATTCATTTGGGGAATATAAAAAATAGTGAAAGGGAATAAAGGGGAAAGGAGAGAAAATGAGTGGGAAATATCAATGAGGGAGACAGAGCATGAAAGACTCCTAACTCTGGGAAATGAACAAAGGGTAGTGGAAGGGAGGTGGGTGAGGGAATGGGGTGAGTGGGTGACGGGCACTGAGGGGGGCACTTGCCGGGATGAGCACTGGGTGATATGCTATATGTTGGCAAATTGAACTCCAATAAAAAAATTATTAAATAAATAAATAAATAAATAAATAAATAAATAAATAAACCAAAAGCAGAGGGTTCATAGAGCTTCCAGGTTGGAAGACACAGGGAGATTTGGGGAGAGTGGTGCTTTCAGAAAGGATGTGGAAGTTCCTTGTCCTTTCTCCATCCCTATGCATTTCTTCCATCTGGCTGTTCCTGAGTTACATCCTTTAATAATAAACCAGTGATCTAGTAAAAAAAAAAAAAAAAAAAAAAGTCAACTTTCCCTCTCATTGTTGTTCCACTGAATGGAATGTGTCTTTTCTGTTTGGATTTTAAAGTTTTTTCCTCTGTCTTTGTTTTACTATGATCCGCCTTATATCTTCTTGCTGTTGGCAGTGGCCTGTGTGTGTGTGTGTGTGTGTGTGTGTGTGTCTTTTGTGCTGTTTGCTGAGCTTCTTAACTGTGTGTGTACTGATGCCCTTTGCGGGCTCTGGAGACTTATCTCCTTGAGTATTGCCTTGTCACATTCTTTGTCTATCTTTTCTTTCTGGAATTCCTTTCATGTGTGTCTGTTGGGCTATCTCTTCTGTTTGTCCATCATTTCCTCTCTCCCAAGCATTTCATCATAGGTATTTTCAAGTCTTTATCAACTCACCCTAAATCTGGATCATCTGCAAATCTGTTCTGTCCTTCGATTTTTGGAATTTCGAATTTTGGAATTTCCTGGTCTCTCCGCGTGTAATTTCTGATCACACAGTCAGCGTTGTGGGTAAACAAACTGTAGATGCTGCAGACAATGTACTCTATCTGAGACATTCTACCAATCCCGTTAGGGGTCAGAGGCAAGAGAGGACGTCCTCAGTCCAGTCAGGGACTGAGCTGTGGTGCAGAACCAGCCTGCCTCTCCTCTGCCTCTGATTCCCAGGCAGCACCTGCTGTGCTCTGGCCCAGAGAACTTGTCAGGTCTCTTTGTTCTTCAGCTCTGGGAGAGCAGAGACCAGATGCACAGATGCGCTCCAGCTGTGCATTTCAGAGTCCCCGGGCTGCTCTCCAATGTGTGTCCCACTCGGGGCAAAATCTGCAAGTCTTGAAGATGAGACTAGTCAGGTGCTTGAGGGTTTTACCTCACCCCCGCCTCGCTCCCCTCAACCCCAGATTCTTGCCTCTGTAGCACCTTGGACATTGTAGCAGATTTCACTCTGCTTTTTATAAGCTTTTGGCCTAAGGCAGCACTCCTGCATACATCTGAACAACTTAACAAATGTCTCTTGGGGAAAATGCTCATCATTTGAGGGTCCTCCAATTCCTGATTTGTGTCTCTAATCTCCTACAACTGCAAGATATTGTATGGTCTCTCTTTCTTCTAGAAAAGGCTCTCTAGACCCACAGAAGAACTCAGGATTGGCAAAGTCCCAGGAAGGGGTGGGGGGGTGGGGGGAGCAGCTGGTAATTATCTGTTGAGAAAGATTCTCCCTGTCCATAATTTTAGTTTCGCTGGTTCTCCATTTGCCAGAGCTATCTGATGCTCTAAATATACGATTTTGGTAATTTATCTCTTTCTTTGTGCATCTTTACAATGGGAACAATAACCTGCCATGACCTGCAAAATCCTATGCAGATGCGAAGGTTTCTTGTTTTGTTTCTAATTAGATCAATGTGAAGTTATGTTACTTAACACAAATGATACCTCAAGGAAGTTGGGAGGAAAAATCAGCTGAGATGGTAGAAATATTCTTCCATCAACTACATACTTTCTCATAAGAACGAATCCCATGGCAGTATCTTTTGCAGATCACTACTATGGGCTGACCATGTGCCAAGGAACATATATACAGGTGCTCAGTATCCATACAGTGACTGAGATTGCAGCTAAATGTAATCGCCAAGCGTACACAAGTGGAGAGTAGAGGAGCTAACATACAGAAGTGAAGGAAGCGTACAGATTCCACTGGATCCGAAGTCAGGAAGGGAGAAAGAGAGCATGGCCTTTAGCGTAGATAGGGTCCTGGAAAACAGTTGTTCAATCAGTGATAAGCAGTGCAGAGTAAGACTTCAGAAGACGCTCTGGAGCTGACCGGCTGGTTCCACCATTTTCCATGTGACTTTGGGCAAATTCCCTCACCTCTTTGTGTCCCAATATCCTCATCTATGAAAGGCTGGGTGCTGTACAGGAGCAATCCTCTCAGGAGGATTGCTGAGTTAATGCTTCTAAGGTGCTTAGAAAAGTACTTGATACATATTTAGCACTCTAAAGTGTTTATTAAAAAAATATTTTTACACTCTCCCTTTCTTGGCTCACTTCTCTGAGCATACAGTCAGTCTGGCTTCCTCGGGAGCCTTCCCAGCAGGAGGATCTCATTTCCAGGTCCTTCTGGTACAGTCCTGGACACTGGAGAAAAAGACCCTTTCCAGAGGGCATGCTGCTTCAGCATGGAATCCTGGAGGTCCCTTCAGGGTCAGGACAGTCACAGTCGTATCTTTCACACTTACACGATTTTTCTCTGGTTTTCTGCACAATTTGGGGGACCTCCTTTTGCTAGTAACCGGCTCTAGAAATCTCGTTATGCACTGCAGATTTGGGTTTGACTGCCCAGCTTCTGTGGTTTATCACCTTGTCTTGACCTTCTGCCCATCTCCTTGATTCTAGCTTTAAATTCTTCTTCCGTGACAGGTAGACAGTAGGCTCGGGAGTCCAGGTGTAGGTGTTGGTTCTAGAATAGAGCACCGATTGCCCTTATTGCCAAGTGATTGCTTTCACATAGGAGCCAACCGCTAGGTCCTGCTTTCATTTACTCTTTGGTTTTGATGGAGAGGCTGAGAAGGGCACCAGCACAAAATGAGTTACTTTGGCAGTGGGTTGAGATGTCCTGTTTCTCCAGAATTCTCCCCAGTATTCCCATAGTGATGTGTAGCACACAGAAGCGAGAGGAAGAAGCCCATACAACTGCAGTCATGATGCTCTCCTACAACGGCTCCTAAAGATCTGTCTCTGTGGACACAGAGGGCTCACAGCTGCTAGTTGAGATCACTGCTTTGATTTGTGGTCACAAACTAGAGCACTCTGACGCCACAGTGAGGTTGCAGTGTTTTCAAGTGCAGATAACCCTGCCTGCCCTGAGCTCCTCTGATATGGCAGTGGGTGTCCTTTATTTGGCCACACCCACCCCCTTGGAAACCATTTCTGTATTCGTGTGATTCTCTGTAGACGCTGACGGTGAATGGGCCCTCCTGAGTAGCCCCATCCCTGGGTTAAGCCATCGTAGCCAGCAGTAGGGTCATGCTGCTTCAAGGCCGTTGAGCGGTACTGCACAGATGGGAGGACCCTGGAATCCTGGCGAACCTTCAGAGACCCAGAAACTTCTATTACAAGTAGCCTCGCAGCTGTGATGAATGAGGAAAAAGCATGAGATGGCCTAAGAATGTATATGCTAATAGAGGGCAAAGGGCAAACAGACCAGACTGCCTCTGGAATCACCTGGAGGGTTATGTCCTTAGCCAGTGTCCCTGTCCTACAGGTTTTGTTGTTTGCCATCATGGGGGGTGGGGGGTGGGGAGGGCTTCCCGATGCAGCAGGGCCGGGAGGGAGGCTTCGTGGCCAGTGCCCTGGAGAGTGCTCTGCCCCCACCGGCCCGAGGCACCCCGCGTGGCTCACCTCCCCTGTTGCTCACAGCTGCTCCCTGTCCCCTTACCTCCCGCAGGTAATCCACCAGCTGAGGCTCTCCGAGAATGAAAGCGTGGCCCTGCAGGAGCTCCTGGACTGGAGGCGGAAGCTGTGCGAGGGGAGAGAAGACTGGCAGCATCTCCTGCACCCCTCGGAGCCCAGGGCGCCTCCCCCGCCGCCCTGCAAGAAGCCGAGCCTGGTGAAGAAGCCCGAGGGGGCCTCGTGCGGCCGGCTGCCCTCGGAGCTGTGGGACTCCAGCCTGTGAGTGCCGCGCTGCAGGCGCCAGAGCAGAGCCGCGCCGGGCTCCAGGCCGCCGGCCGGGGCTGCGCCACCCGGACCGGTGCTTCCTGCGCGCAGTGATCCCGGGCGGAGGCCCGCAGAGTCCGCGTGCGTGCACCTGCGCGTGTGCTTGCTCGCCGGCTGGGGGGCGTGCACTCTGGTTCTTAGGCTCCGTGGCCCTCGGGCGCTTGCTACCCCCACGGAGCAAGAGAAGGGCCTGGAGAACCTGGGGGGCAGCGCCAGGGGGAGGAGGCAGAGAGGAGGGGCGCGCACGCGGAGCCGGAGCCGGGGCCGGGGCCCTGTTGAGCCCCACAGCGCGCCTCTTGTTCGCCCGCCGCTCTCCTGGAATACACTCTACAGGACATACGTTTGATTTCTTTGCAGTTGTGTTTTATTGGAATTACCAACCTGATCATTATTTACATGTTTAGGACCCTGTTTTATAACCTGATACAATTGGTGGTGCTCCCTTCAACACACACATTTTTTTTAAAAAATTCATTTCTAGAATTTTCTTTCCTCCACACGCCTTTTTTTTTATTATTATTTTTTTTTTTTAATTAAGCCTGAAGGACCTGAAATCCTCGAGACTATGTCACTGCTTTAGCTTGGCCAGAGTGGATCCCGCGCGCGCGCGCGCACACAGACCAAGCCCCGGGTTCTCTGCTCTCCTGGCCTCAGGGCACAGCCTTTCTGTGCAATGTCTCTGCTCAAGTGCACTGCGAGCTCTTTACCCACGTGTCACCTCCTGGCGTCACCCTAGGTTCCGGGAGCTCAGTTGCACACGTGTGGCTTCACATTCATAGCCAGTGGTGTGACCGGGTCGGTTCCACTTGCAGTCTGCACATACAGAGGAGCCCGCGGAGATGTGCTGCTGGTGCCCCACATCCCAAGGTTTCTGTCCCCTCCGAGCTGCGCTGCATGGCTCACCTGCTGTATCTCCTCCACCCTCCCAGTAACACAACCGCCCTGTTTACCCGTGTGCTTCTGTGGCTGTCCGGAAGTCCTCGGCAGTGCCATCAGGCAGTGCTACTTGGAACTTTGTATTCATACCAGCCTTTGGAAAGTCACCGTACCAATAAAAGGTGCAGCTGTGTTCTTGGATGGTTTTATTTATTTGTGGTTGCTACTGTCTCCCTGGAGCGATGAGCAGGGGTTGTGAAGCCATCCTGTCCCTGCGGCCTTCCTTCTGTTCTTACAGCATTCTGCAAGCTTCAGGCGCTCGGGGTTTATTGTAAAAGAAAGGTTTTATGATCGTTCAGGTGTAACTGCTATGCAGGCAGATGTCAGTTTTAAGAGTAATATGGGGATCCCTGGGTGGCGCAGCGGTTTGGCGCCTGCCTTTGGCCCAGGGCGCGATCCTGGAGACCCAGGATCGAATCCCACATCGGGCTCCCGGAGCATGGGGCCTGCTTCTCCCTCTGCCTATGTCTCTGCCTCTCTCTCTCTGTGACTATCATAAATTAAAAAAAAAAAAAAAAAAGAGTAATATGTTTGTCATTTAGGAATAGTAATAGGCCCGCCAGATCCAGAGATGATTTCCATGAAAAAGACAGTTTCTTCCCATGCCAGGGGAGAAGGCCTGGGTCAGTCAGGGGGCAGAGAGGCCAGGGAACCTGAAGACCAAAGCCTACATTGTGAAGCCCCCTCGGAAGGACTAGGTGAGGCAGGGTTATCGGTGTAGAATCGGCAAGTTTGAAGGATTTCAGATGCTCCAGGTCAGAGGCTGTCCCTGGTTGTCTGGTACCTGGCCCTGGGCAGGGGGCAGGGGACAGTGGCTGGAGAGGGAGCCACCAACAAAGGAGATGGCTGGGTATGAGCTCCAGAGTGGTTGGAGTGGTTTACTATCTGTAGGACTTGACTAGCTCAGGAGGGACAACTCCTCCAGGATCATCAGGGACCCGGGGGTTAAAGCATCAGAATACGGAAATTGAAAAGGCACCATTAATACATGGTTAACTTCCTGATGCTAATAGGGAGGCATCTTGCTTAACAACCTCAGAGCCCCACACGCTGCCTCACTCCACCTTCTCCCTGACTCCCTAACCTCAGCCACCAAGCAATGGAAGAAACCCAACACACACAGTATATTTATTTGGACCAGGGTGTAAGGTAAACCATTCAGGCGTTGCACCTTTTGAGAACTTGTTTCAAATGTGCACTGAGCACTTGCTATGACAATTCTGGGTGCTTTGCACACGTTATTTCTAACATAGTCGTAGACCTCCATGGTAATTACCATCTACATACTCATCCTGGAATTAAAACTTTAAGTAGGCTATCA
Source organism: Canis lupus baileyi (assembly GCF_048164855.1). Taxonomy (NCBI): domain Eukaryota; kingdom Metazoa; phylum Chordata; class Mammalia; order Carnivora; family Canidae; genus Canis; species Canis lupus. The sequence goes on along the minus strand of NC_132854.1, from coordinate 3,653,560 downwards.
GAACGTAAAACCTCATCCTAACAGTTCCAAAGTCCGTGCCATTTTCAACTTGATATGCAGAAATTTTCTGCGTATCAGAAAATTTATATATATCAGATATATATCAAAATATATCTTTAAAAATTTCAAACTAAATGACTTGTTAGAGATACGGTGGTATGTGAAACTGTGAGATAGGACTTACAGGGAAAGCTTACATGAAGTAGGCTGTCCCCAGCACGTGTGGGTCCAACCGACACCACCCTCTGTTCTATTAACCTAGTCACAGTTTAGGGCTCATGTAGGTGTAAGCTGACCTGTTGCCTGCTAGAGGTACCTAGGGCATCCGGGGTAGTTTATGTGTACTGGGTCTCGGAATTCCTTTGTCTCATTTAAGGTTTGTTGTCCTTCTAGAGACAGAGACCAAGCCCTTTGAAGACTTTCTAGAACACCTTCAGGTGCATATTAACCTTACTTCAGAACATGTCCGTGTACCTGTTCTGACATGATGGGATAGTCAGCAGACTCAAAAGATAACCGTGATAGTAGAAACGGTATGAAGAGTGATAATAATAGGAGATAAAGTCCGAGTCTGTGTGTGTACTTGAAGTACTCTCGGAATGGTTCTTTGATGATCACAACATTATCAACAAAATAAACAGAGGTACTATTCTGGTTGATAAAGCGCTGAATGTTATTCCACATAAGGAGGATTTAAAAAATATGTATGCTTGCAGTATACTTAATGATGGCATTTTAATTGCTATCAGACCATAAGGTATGAATTATGATATATTATTGGGCCTGAGACCTTATGTTTAGCAATATAATTGGTATGAATTATTACCCTGTGTTCAAACACTGCCCAGTCTTACTGCTTTTTTAAAAAATGCTTTATGAGTGGTCTCTAAAAACTAGTATCAAAATGTTTATAGTGGGTTAAAATGATTTAAAAAGTATTTTCTAAAGTGGAAAAATATATCATTACTATTCTTAAATTGTGGTTCCTAATTTAGCAGAATTATGCTTACATAAATCAACCCAATAAAAGCAACAACCAATTAAAATCGTAGATTTGTAAATGAACATCACATATGAACATTACATAAGTTGAACAAAAAGTGTGTTATGAATTCCACAGTCCAGGAGGACAGACAAGTTTCTGCCAAAATTCTATTGCTATCAATTTCCAGCAAGATGTCTAACTCAGCTCCTATCACAATTAAGGGCATAAGGTTATTATATAATAACAATCTGGGGATGCCTGGGTGGCTCAGCGGTTGAGCGTCTGCCTTCGACTCAGGGCGTGATCCTAGTCCAGGGATCGAGTCCCACATCAGGCTCCCTGGGAAGAACCTGCTTCTCCCTCTGTCTATATCTCTGCCTCTCTCTGTGTCTCTCATGAATAAATAAATAAAATCTTTTAAAAATAATAATAATAACATTCTGCAGTGGGACACATTTCACCCCTGGCTATGACTCTGCACTGCTAATTTTTTTCCAACTTTTAAATGTATATCTTTAGCTAAAAGTTAATAGGACTTATTTTTATGTTTATTCTCATCAGGAAATTTTCAACAAAAAACCATTAAATTAGCTGAAAGAAAAACAACTGTGTTCTGAGTAAAAGTTCAGCATAATTTCATTACATTTTTCAAATTGTTTTTAGCTGCACATAAAAATCCATGTAATGCAGATGAAAGCAATTATATTTCTATTTATGGTGCAATGGTAAATTCTCTGCAATGCTCATGGTTTCCCAAAACAGTAGCACTGCTTTCAAAAAACTAAAAATACATTCTCTCTCCCCATTCTACTTCCTTTACATCTTATTCATAAGCAATGACTTTATCAAACAGATTCTACTACAATGTTCTACCCATGCGAGTTACAAAGATACCCATATAGCACAGCGTTGTAGCATGCTGAGTGACAGACTGGAAAGAAGTACCTTTGTAGTCTGTTCACTTTCTCTGAGTACTGCAGACCCCCGGGCAGCCCCATTATTGTGGTTCCAGTAAGTTTCTCTAAAATCCGGCATGCTTTGTAAAACTTTAAAGATGACTTTTTCAAAGGCAAAGTCTTATTAGGTGCCTAGAATGCATCTCTATTACCTGTTCTAATTTCTCAGATCGGTTTCAGATTTTGAAAAAAAAAAAAAAAAAAAAAAAAGCTATTTATGCCTAAAATTTTTTTTGTGTGCTTTGACATTGGCACAATGCAATCCGTGTTTTATGTAGTTTACCTGATTGCTACAATGGCAGAAGACGACCTTGGTGTCTTCTCATAGGAAATATTAAAGGTGAATAAATCTATGCATTCATTTCCATTGTTGCTGCACAAAAGGAATGCATCGAGTGTGTCTTTGCTTTGCTTTGAATTAGTCATGGGCAGACAGCCGGGGGATCTGCTAGCTCGCCTTTCCCGATAGCCCCGGGGAACGCGTGCGGCTTCAAAGAATGGTGCGTGAGCTTGCCCACATGACATTTTCCTGATGTCACCACTTAGTTTCTAAAGTCTAAAGAGAATGAAAGAGGATGAAACTATTGATAAATCCCAAGAGGGGGATCAAAGCTCTATAGAAAAATGAAATAAAACCAAATTCAATTTGAGGTTTTGATCTTTTAAGATTTCAGCAAACAAAAGGGCCAGAGATCCATGATCTCAAACAATTGGTTGAAAAGTGTATGAATTCTGTTACATTCCGAAGAAAGATTTTCTTTACTGAACCTGTTTTTGGGAATCTGTTGAACTGAATTTAATCAAATTGGGTCTTGAGTGATAACAAGAGGAGCAGATTTGCCCAACTGAGTCCCTATTAGGGTCCATCAGCATTACTATTGAATAAAATAACCAACCTTAATATTACAAAAGTCACTTTTTGGATCCCTTTCTATATAAGTCACCTGTACATACACGTGGTTGTGGGAGAAATAGGTCTCCAGAAAACTTTGCAATTGGTGAACTGTTGTTATTCCCTTGGGCATAGAGGCTGTTATAAAAAGATAACATTCTCTATTTTAAAAAGCAAGAAAAGTTCCCCGGCAGAAGAGAAGAGAAGCCACAGGAAATCCACATAGTAATGGCCTCAGCTCCTGAAGACCGTGAAGGGTCAGGGTAGGGGGAATTTGAGGCGACATTCTCTTGTTACTGATCACCAGGAACTTACCTCTCAGCCCCGTATGGAAAAACAAACCCTACAAAGACAGAGAGTTGGTGCCAGGAGCATTCACAACCCAAAAGTTTGCCCACAGTGACTAAGAAAAAATTCATTAAAGATACAAGTTACTATGTCTCCCAGTTTTACTCCTAGTAGTTGGTGTTAGACCCTAGTGAGTATCCAACCCTGTGTTTCTTCTCAGGTAGGCTAACTAGCTGAACCAACAACCACAGAAGCTAGTGCCTCTACACAATAAAACTGTGTCCCTATTCTAGTTTACTCCCTGAAGTCACTGTCCTACACGTTGACCCCAAGCAGCCATCCAGACACCAAGGGTCCTTCTTGCCTCCCATGTCTACAACCTCCTAGAGGCCTGTGGAGGACTCCTTGTTCAGCCAGCAGGTGGATTGGAGCACAGAAGGCTGGACATGGAGGAGTCAGCCTGTTTTCTGCTCATATTCCATTGGCAAGAAGTCATCTGCATGGTGACTCAACTGGAAAGCAAGATGGGAAATGGCCCTGACCTATGACCCAGAGGAAGGGGAAATCATTTGGTGAACAATTAGCCAACATCTGTCACACCACGTGAGGTAGGGCACTCCTACCACAAATATCTAAAATCTATTTTCTATTTCCTTTTGTGTTCAGAAGTTGCCTAGGGCAATTTCCCTTCCACCAATCCCGAGTGCAGGAACTCCCTACATCCAGCCACCCACCTTTCCCAATGTCCCACGGTAAACTGTCCTTGGCCACCCTGGAAATTCATGTGATGAGGATGGGTAGGAGATGAGAGGAGAGATGCGAGCATTCTCCTTTGCCTACTGGCTCCCACTCTGGGTCTGGCAGTAGAACAAAACTGCCTTTCTCTTGTGGGAGATTCCCTACATGTCTTCTCTCTCACCAAGCCCTGGGCATATCAATGTAGTTCTGTATCCAGGGGTGCCAGCAACATCTGAGCCCATGGTCATGGGGAGAAATGCCTCTCTTCCCTGAGGTCTTCCTACTCTCCATAGGAGACTTCATCAGATGGTGCTCTTGGCCTCTCAAAGTGTTTGTCTAAGGACCAGCAGCAATGACATCATCGGGAGCCCTGCCCCCAGACCTGCTGAATCAGAGTCTGCATTTTAACAAGACCCGCAGGTGATTTGTGTGCTCCAGAAAGACTGAGCAACATGCCCCGGACTCGTTCGTGCTGGCTCCCTCTGTGGGACCATCTCCATCTTTATCATTCTGAAGCTAAGGAAATCATGACTCACGCATGTCAAACCATCTTCTATACTCATTGGCAGAGTGATGTCACCAAAGGTTTCCTCCAGGTAAAACCAAGTGCTGAGAATTATAATTTTCCCAGATGAGGAACCCCATCACTCCCTCCCTCTGCTGTCCTGGGAAGCCTGCCATTTTTAACTCGATGCCTTCGGAAGTAAAAGTCCCCACCAAAACTCTCTATGAATGTGCTCGCTCAGTCTGGCTTCAGAGAGTGTCAATGATGAGAAGACAGGTTCTAAATTGCTTGTTTGTTGCGTTTCTAACAGTCCTTGTCTTCTGTCTCTTGTGCTTGTACTTTCACTCTGCTCTGAACTGCTGTGACACCCTCACAAGTGATTCTTAATATGTCACTAGTCTTTGGTTTTCAGCACAACTTCAATATTTAAAGAGTACAGCTGATGCTTGAACAATGAGAGGTGCTCACCCCCTGTACATAGATAGCTGAAAACCCATGTATAATTTTGACTCCCCCAAAAACCTACTGATAGCCTACTAATGACAAGAAACCTTACTGATAAGAGTCAAGTAACATATTTTGTATGTTACATGTATTGTATACTGTATTCTGACAATAAAGTAAGTAGAGAAGATGTTATTAAGAACATGGTAAGAGAAAATGCATTTATAATACTGCACTTTGTTTATCAGAAAACACCTGGGGGCACCTGGGTGGCTCAGGCAATTAAACGTCTGACTCTTGATCTCAGGTCAGGTCTTGATCTCAAGGTCTTGAGTTCAAGCACCGAGTTGGGCTCCATGTTGGGTGTGGATTCTGCTTATAACAAGCAAAGAAAAAACATCTGCAGGCAAGGGGACCTGCACCATTCAAACCTGTGTTGTTCAAGGGTCACCTAGAGTTTGCTTTATACTTTAAGTCACAGTGATATTTTCATTTATAGCTATTCCTGGTTCAAAGTTTCCATCTTCAATTTGTTTACAGGCTTTACATTATACTTAACACTGAATTGGTTTGGATTTCCATCTCTTAAATCAAGAATAAGCCTTCCCATTGCTCATGCCAACCCATTAATGCCGGGTGAAATGAAGCGAAAACCAATTTGCTCTCAATGAATTCAATTGACATGTGGTCTGTGCTTTCAGTATCATCTCCAAATAAGAAAACATAATGGGATCTTTTATCCTGAGAAGCACACCACTGGAAAATAAGTCAATGTGAGAAATGCTCCAAAATTTAAAACTGCCTTTCCAAAAAGCAGACTCTTCCAAATTTTACTTCTTGCTTGCTTTCTCATAGCCTATGTTTCCTAGTTTACCTCCATCTATGACCCCTTTTGCAGCCTCTTCACTTTGCTGTCTTTATGAGAGTACAGGTCACATGTTCAAACTGTGGAGTGGGTAATTCATCTGACAGCAGTGGTGGTGGCATGTGGCAGCAGCGCCCCCATCCCCTACCACTGGGCTGTGCCTAACCTGACTAGGACCTGCTTGGGTGGTGGGGATGAGCAAGAGCCAGGGTTCCTTGTTCCCCTCTTCAGCAGGTGAGGTGAGGGAGAGGGAGCCATGAAAAAGAGCGTCATTACACTCTTGTCTTGGATTAGTCTTGAGCATGAGAAAGACACAGGATATATAATGTGCCCTACCAACATTTTCGACTGAGAAGCAGGACTTATATTTTGAGGGACACCAGGGAGGCTCAGTGGTTGAGCATCTGCCTTTGGCTCGGGGCATGGTCCCGGGATCTTGGGATCGAGTCCCACATTGGGCTCCCTGCGGGGAGCCTCCTTCTCCCTCTGCCTGTGTCTCTGCCTCTCTCTGTGTGTCTCTCATGAATAAATAAATAAAATCTTCAAAAAAAAAAAGGAACTTATATTTTGGTACCAAATTCATAGAGAAGCCCACTGAAATTTTCTCCATAAACATGCTTTATTTTGATGTATGGTACACCTGAAGCAAGTACATTTATTGAAAATTAAACATTTTTCTAAAGCTTCTCCACTCCATATTTGGCCTTGAATGTGTGATCCTGTTCAAACAGACACAATTCCTGCTCCTAGGAGGTTAGAGTTTGGGGGAGAAAAGCAGTTAGACAAATAACTCCATGTTTGACTATTTAAAATCATGTCATCAAGTGCTGTGAAGGCAAACTACAGAGTATTACAAAAATCTGAAGGAAAATCTAATTTACTAGAGGAGTGATGGAAGCATTTTCTAAAATAGTATTTAGATTGGAACATACATCTATGTTTCTATAGGATGAGAAGAAGAATCTATCACTCAGAGGCCCTGTGGAGAGTAGAAAGCCTTAGGAGTGGGAGAGAAAGCAGATGCAGGCATTCTTTTAAGTGACTCCTCCTGTCCTCCACATACACCTCCACTACAGCACTTGTCAGTTGGTATCATAATTTCCAACCTTCCCACTAAATCATGAGGACTTAAAAGACCTTGGTATTCCTCAGACTCCAGCCTTTGGCACAGCAGATGAAGCAACCCACAACTCATGGATGAATAAATGCAATGATGCATAAATGAATGGACGCCGGTGAAACTGTTTTCACGGTATCAGACTGTACCTCCTAACATCCTTCTGCTCCTTTTCAAATCCCGAAAAATAATATAAAAACATTTTAATACTTAAATCATGATATAAGACTTTTGGTGGGCCAGGAAATGGGAGAAAGTCTTGAGTGACAGCAGAATTTGGAAATGGCTGAAATAGGATTTGGTGTCAGAATATATTGCCTTCCTATGTATAAGTGTTTAAACATGAAAAATTCTTTCGCCTGTCATGAGCCTAATATGCTTAACAGTAAACGATGTGTAATGTTTATATCCACCACGTACAGTCAGTATTAAATGAAATGGTACATATGGAGGAAGTTTGAAAACTGCAAGCGTTGGTTATCTGGAGTTACTGCCTTGTTACGTAACTTGCCGTGGATCTTTAAATAGCAAAGGAATACTTAGATGATCTCAGACAGCCCTGAGGTAAGAAAGAAAAAGAAGAAATATGTCTCCTATTTGTTATTCTATTTTATCTCAGGAAAGCTAGAACTAATGGCCAGTCCCTCTGATGTGCAGAGCATAGGAATCCAGTATCCACTCATTCACAATGAGCCCTGGACAGGGCTATAGAAATCTAGGTTCTGTCCTGGCTGCCTTTTTTTTTTTTTTTTTTTTGTAATGTGGGGTGTGTGTGTGTGTGTGTGTGTGTATGTGTGTGTGTTGGGGACAGAGAAGGGAGAGGATGTCTAGGTGATTATTCTAAAATGCTGTGATTCTTACCATAAGATAATTGACAATTTTTTGGAAAAAAGAGAAGAGCTTCGAGATTGTTTTCCCAAGCAGGAAGTATAAAAGTAATGGTAGACCCCAAAGGAGGAGAAGGCATGTCTCTAGTCAAACAGAATAAAGCTCATTCAAGGCAACAAAGTTAATTTTAAGAATATATATATATATATAAGTTAAAAAAAAAAAAACAGGAAAATGTCTTCAAGGATTAACTGTGCTAGAAGCAGGAGCCCACCGTCTTCAAAGTGGCCGCCAACACTTATCCCCCAGGCGTGGAGTTTCTTTCTGAGTGATGAAAATAAAAATGATTTAGAATTGGAAATCAAGCCCCTCCCTGCTGGTGTGCCAGTGTTAGACCTTGCTTCAGGCAAGCCCAAGGAAAAAGACAAAGAAACACAAAGAATTCATGGTGCCAAAGCTTATCAAAGTCAAAATGATATCTTTTTAAAATGGCAAGTAAGGTTGAAAAGATGATTTAATGGGAAGGAACACCTAACCTGACCAAATGGGGGACTTAGGAGAAAGGGGGAGACTCCAAAGCGCACACTTCTTTCACATTTCTGATGGTGGGTACTTGGAAACCTAAAATTGTGGCAAGAACTGAAAGTGGAAATTTAAAGAATTCCTCTGTGAGTGAGTGTGCATAAAATGTAGGAGGATCCCAAACCTGAAGCAGTTGAGGAGGCCCAAGGCCACTGTCCCATTGCATGTGTTATATAATGGAATATTATTAAAACTGACACTGAACCAGACAGCCCTTAAAAAAAACGTTTTTTTCATTTATTATGTGTTTGTTTTGTCCATAGTAATCTTTCCACCCTGATTATCCTGAGGAGGTAAAAAACCAGAATGAATGAGTTCCTAAGTGAGATTTCCAAAGGGAATAGATGAGCTCATTGATACAACCAATCAATATTGTTGAGCACTTATGGTCCCAGGGCTTACAGAAAAAATACAAGAAGTTGGAGCTCCAGGTCTTGAGTGTATAAAGATCAGGACCATTGAGTAGAATAAGAGTAGCAGTAATTCTTAAAACAAAATCCAGCTGTATGAGAACAGGTTGATTGGAGAGGATAGTTAATTATCAAACATGGAGGAGGGTGCCTCCCCAATTCACCAAATGCCACCACCAAAACTGGGAAAGAGCAAGGAATAAATGAAGACTGATGAGATTGGTCCCTGTAAAGAGCCTTGTAGAATACCCACAAAAATTCTTCAATCTTGTACAGCAGACGTAAAATGTCCCTGTGCATAAACAACCGAAGACATGCATCAACAAGAACAGAGGAGCATATGATTTGATGTCATCTCAGGGTTTTTGTGTTTTGCTGTGACCTTTGGTAATTCCCATTCACTCCTTCATTCTGCCCCACCATGGCACCAACCATGTCTCTCTTTGCTCCCTCATAGCAATGAAACTACTCCTTCTGACCAGATGGGAGTCTGAGGCCAAGGTAGGACAGGACAAGCATCTCAACCCATTGGCCCCGAATACAGAGGTGCAGCTTTGTTCTCCACAGTGGATCAGACCACATGAGGGAAACCCAGTTGCCCCTTGTCCTGCTGTGTACATCGGAGGGTGGGCCCAGTGCATGCACCTTACTTTGAATCACTTGTGGGTCACCGCCAGACTGTTTCCATGATGTCATTTCTTGTTCATCATCCACGAAGATGTTTGCCCACAAGCAGTGGTAAAAGCACAAAGGACAGAAAGGCCTCAAAAGGAGAAAATAAAACACAACAGAGCCAGCCCACATACTTTCCATGTCACAATCCCCACAGCCTGACATTCCGTTCTCGTCGATGAGGAAACAATATAATGTACAATCCTGTCACCATAGCTATGAATAACTTGGATGACTTCCAGAACCACACGGGTACAAGGGAATATTCTGTCCTTAGTAATCACATCAGTGTTTGGATGTTTTCTTTCTGAGACCATGCCTCTCTGTCTCCTGCCTGCCACGTGTGAAAGTTCTAATTTTCCAGTCACACGTAAGCCCTGATTAGTGGTGATAAGGCAGTAAGTGGGACCAAATTTTTTTTAAGCGACTTAGAAAACCACAAATAACTCTGAGTTCCAAAACACTCTTATTAGCACTTTCCAGTCCTAGTTTAGAAAACCAATGGGAAAAAATGTAAAATGAGGTGGGTTGGGAAGGTTTTTCATCAAAATGTAGCTGTAATTTTGAGTAGGAGTTTTGTATTTAAACCTCCTAATGGCAAGCATGATTAAGAGAAGCTTGGCTTTACTGTTTACAGCAAACCTTGATTAAATACAAACAAGCTAATGGAACAAAGGAGAGAGAAAGAGAAATCTCTTCTAGAAAGTCCTGGGGTCCTTCCCCAGAAGAATGATCCTGGAGGAAAAGCAGACAGGAAGTGCAGAGTTGACCATCTGGTGTCTGTCCCTTTCCCTCCTATTTTCTTCCATCCTTTGTCCATCTGTAGAATTTGCCTACTCTAACCTATCTTTTGAGTTTCAGCTTTTCAAAAAGCAGATATTACACCAACCTGTTTTATATTCAGCATCCATCACTGTAGGCTTTATTAATGTTAAGGAATAAGACCTATTATTGTGCTGTGACTTCCTGAGATGCTTTTTCTGAGGTGAGAAAAGCTGAGACATCTGTGTGTGCATTTTCCTTTGGACCTTAGATACCAGAAGCTGGGAGCATGAAGATGGGGCAGCGTGGAGCAGGGACAGGTGATCATATGCTCTTGGGGGCCTCTTTCCTCCCACTGTGTCCCCATTCCCTTCTGTTCCTGCTTCTATAAAAGGAGTGAACACATAGCAAGCATCACATAAACCAGTATCAGGAAAACAAAAAGAATTCATCTGTCGAGGGGAAAGAAAAAATCCGTTATGGTGACAGAACAGTTACAGCCAAGCGCGTAAGGAGTAGAATGTTGGCAGTTAATGGAAACTTGTTTCAAAGGGTCCGATTTTGAGCTCAGGGAAGATGTGCAGAGTCTTTGAGAGGCAGAGCAAGATGAGGAGAATAAATAACGCTCCTGACGGCAACCCAGGTGGAATGTGAGGATAAGCCAGCAGGTAGTTGAGGCTAAGGGAAACAAACTGTGTCTTTTCACAACTCGGAGAAGACTTGTGGAAAAGCTAGTTCTTACAGAAAACAACTCCTATATTTAAGAAGGAGGTTCATAAGTGTGCTCTAGATTAGGCAGCAGTTTTATCTCCTCTCTTCCTTGTCCTTCTGCATCATTTTCCTCCTACTCCCCTCCTTTTCCTTCTTCTTCATACTGCATGAGATAAGAGTTAAGTGTCATCACCTGCTACATAACATTAATTCAAAATGAACCTTCTGAGGCATCTGTATAGCTCAGTTGGTTCAACATCCACCTCCTGGTTTCAGCTCAAGTCATGATCTCAGGGTCGTAGAACCAAGCTCCACATTGAGCCCCACACTGGGCTCCACACTCAGCACAGAGTCTGCTTGGGATTCTTTCCCTCTCCATCTGCCCCTGCTCCCATTCTCTCTCTCTCTCCCCCCAATAAATACATAAAATATTTTTAAAAAGAACTTTCTAATTTCAAGAATTTGAATTAAATGAATGAATTACATACATAATAAGTAATAACATATACTACAGTGAGATACTAATAGTTTGACTAGTATAATTAACATGCTGTGTATAATGTATAATAATAAAATAATTATTAATTACTTGAATTAATTCATATCAATTTAAAGTTAACAGTCTCCTCTATCCTTCCTTTTTACCTGACAAAGATGCCGACCCATACGTGACTGTTTATTTGGAAGTGCAACATTGTGAGATCCTGTAGTATTGTGAGGTGACATAACACCATGGACATTTTGCTCTAAGTTTCAAATGTATGCTGTACACCCTAAAGAAACCACTGAAATAACAAATTAGATATAAATGTTATATCCTGTAAGCCAATATAAGAGATGAAGTAGAATTATAAAAAATACTCAATTCACAAGAAGGCAGGGGAAAAGGAGTAATGGGGGAAAAAAAGAATAGATGAGACAAACAAAACAAATCAAGGGATGGTTAGCTTAAACCTTACCATGCCAATAATCATACTACATGTAAATGCTCTAAACACCTCAATTAAAAGATAGAGGTTGTCACAGTAGACAAGAAAACCTGAGAACCAACCCTATACTGCATTTTAAAAATGTACTTTAAAAATAGACACACAGGGGTGTCTGGTTGGGCAAATCAATTGAGCACCCAACTCTTGATTTCAGTTCAGGTATTGATCTCAGGGTTGTGAGTTCAGGCCTCATGTTGGTCTCTGTGCTGGGTATGGAGCCTACTTAAAAAAAAAAAAAAAAAGATACACAAAGAAGTTAAAAGTAAAACTATGGAAGTACATTATGCTAAAACTGATAGACATAAAACTAGAGTAACTGCATTAATATCACACAAAATAGATTTCAGAGCAAAGATTACCAAAGATAAAGTCATTTCATGAAAGACTCAATTCATTAAGAATATAAGTAATTCTTGGAGTGCCCAGTTGTCTCAGTCAGTAGGACATTTGACTCTTGATCTTGGGATTGTAAATTCAAGCCCCATGTTGGGTATAGAAATTATTAAAAATAAAATCTTTAAAAAATAATATATGATATTTCTAAACATTTATGCACATTACAATAGAGATTATAAATATGTAAGAGTTACAAATCACATATTGATAAAGGATAAGTGTCCCAAATATCTAAGAAATTTTATGCTCAATAATCAGAAACAAAAAAACTCAATACAAAAAAAAAAACAAAAAAAAAAACCATGCAAAACTATTTAAACAGACACCATACCAAAGAAAGCATATGAATGACCAATAAACACATGAAAAGATGCTCACATCATTAGCCATTTGGAAAAGTAAAACCACATTATGATGCCACTACATACCAATTTCAATAGCTAAAATGATGAAGATTGATACTATGAAGTGTTGGTGAGGATGTGAAGGGACTTGAACTTTCATACACTGCTGTTGGTGATATAAAACAATATAACCAGTTTGGAAAACAATTTGGAAGTTTCTGAAAAATGTAGATTTCTTATGGGATCCAACCATTCCACTTCTCTATATTTACCGAAGAGAAATGAAAATGGATGTCCATACAGAGACTTACAGATGAATATTCATGGAAGCTTTATTTGTAATAGACCAAAACTGGAAACCATCCAAATGTCCATCGGCAGGAGAAGAGATAAACAGCAGTGCATCAGTACAAAGACATACTGCCCAGCAACCAGAAAGGGTGAACCAGGCACACACTACCACATGGGTGACTCTCGAAGTAATTATGCTGGGAAGGAAGATGGACAAAAATAGTACAAAATGTATGATCCTTTTTATATACGTTTTCAGAAAGTCCAGACTAATATATAGTGACAAAGTCATACAATGGAACATGAGGAAACATTGAGCGTTGATGGATGTGCTCATTATTATGATGGTTTTAATCATTTCACAGGCATCTACACACATCAGAACTTATCAGATTATATAATGAATAGATGCAGTTTAGTACGTGTCAGTTATACCCAAGGAAAACTGTTTCAAAAAGAAATTTTTAAATTTTTAAAGAAATGTTAATTATGGGGCTTTGGAAGAGATTCTTTTAAATGAAGACTCACACGCTCCATCTTTAGTGGTTTCACAGCAAATATTCCTCTTCATATCTGTCTCTCTCACTGTAGCTCCTTAAAGATTCAAGCTTGTGTCTCTACCTAGCAGAGCGACTGTCACATGACAGTTGCTCAGTTAATTCTTTTAACTAACTGATTGGGAAAACAAATCAAAGCTTAGTCTCCAAGGTCATGAGACAATGCCAGGTGGAGGACAAATGCAAGGTTGTGAACAGACTGATGAATTCAATGAGTCTACCTTTGGTCAAGGAAGCAGTCACTAGGATGTGATCAACCATTATATGTAACAAAGGATTTGTTTTAGATATTTAACTTCAGGCAACTCTAGGAGCTGGGGAACCACTCGATGGGAAGCTGTTTCCCTGAGTTCTGGTGCTATAGCTTGAAGTCAGCAGAGCAAACAGGAAAGGAAATGAAGTGAGGATGACAGGACCTACTGAACCAGCCGGGGGGGACCCCATAAGGATAGACAGAAATCTTTCCTTTTCTCAAGACCTCCAATCCTCCACCTTTAATGATGGAGATGTCCTTCAGGAGAAACTCACCCCTTTGTCATATAGAAGAAAAAAGAAAATGGGGCACGAGAGTGGCTCAGTCGGTTAAGTGTCCAACTTGGTTTCAGTTCAGGTCATGATCTCAGGGTTGTAAGATCAAACCTCACATTGGGCTCCATGCTCAATGCAGAGTCTGAGATTCTCTTCCCCTCTCCCTCTGCTCATGCTTTCTTTCTCTATAAATAAATAAATAAATAAATAAATAAATAAATAAATAAATAAATAAATCCTTTTAAAAAAAGTGATAAAGATAATCTTAATCACACATTCACCTTGGTTTAACTTGCAAAGTCGTAAAAAAATGCTCTCATCAATCAAAATGTCTATCTCATTACTGCCCACCATGTGTCTTATACCCTACTCCTTTTCTCATCATGGATTCTTCTCAAGTCTTCCAAAGGAAAACCCTAATGCTCCCTGAGCATGCAAGGAGCCAAGCACAGTGCAATGATTTTGCAACTTTTTATGTGCTACATAGTGATGTTTATAGTCCTGTGGGGCCAGAACTCCTTGTTTTTATTTCCAGTCTTTATTTAGAAGATGAAAGCTCAGTAGATAATTTCTGTCTGACTGATTGGCTAAAGGTTCTGAAGTCTAGTTTGGTTTATAGAGCAACCTTCTTTCCTATTGTCATTTGAGCAAATGCCAAATTTAGTTTGACTTCCCTATCTAGAAGAGCCAATGGGATTTATTTAAAGTAATGTAGGGAGTTTTCTAGATCAATATTGCTAAGCGTTCATTATCAAGAATCCCCTGAACACCACCTGCAAGTCTGAATTGTTGATTTGAGGAAGCTAATTGGTTTCTTCTAAGTTCCTTGAATTAATGCTGACATTTTCCAAGTGATACTCCAACCTTAATAGTTCACAAAGGCATTTTATGAGCTCATTATACAACATCGAATAGGTGTACCACATAGAGGTCATTTAAATGTAAGGGTGTGACAAGGAAAGCCAGGATGTTCAGAATGACAGGATCATGGGGGCTTTTCTTTCTCTAACAAGTTTGTTTTCTTTTTTTAAATTACATGGAAGATATCATGGAAAACCAATTGGAGAGGAATGAAGAATACTGAAAGACATATTCTCTATACAGAAGTGTCATCAAAATAGTTTTCATCATATTAAAAGTATAATTTGCAGTTCAGTTAAAGGGCCTGAAATATGATACAATGGTTAGGTGCTCTCTCTCAGGAGCCTGATTTAAGAGGAATCCACTTCCTCAGCTTGGAAAGGAAGATCGTGGCATTTGGTCTGATTTAAACTATGAACTGTAGCTTTATAAATATTTTTCCTCATTCACTCCAAGTACTACAAATAAAGCTTTATCCCTTTGATAAAGCATGCTGATGACAAAAGAGGAAAGAAAGAAAGAAAAAGAAGGAAGGAAAAAGGAAAAGAAAAGAAAAGAAAAGAAAGAAAGAAGGAAGGAAGGAAGGAAGGAAGGAAGGAAGGAAGGAAGGAAGGAAGAAAGAAAGAAAGAAGAAAGAAAGAAGAAAGAAAGAAAGAAAGAAAGAAAGAAAGAAAGAGAAAGAAAAGAAAGAAAGAAAGAAAGAAAGAAAGAAAGAAAGAAAGAAAGAAAGAAAGAAAGAAAGAAAGAAAGAAAGAAAGAAAGAAAGAAAGAAAGAAAGAAAGAAAGAAAGAAGAAAGGAAAGCAGGAAGAGAAACCAAGCAATGTCGTTTCTGTAGAAAGTCGATAGTTGGCTTTAACTGTAACCACAGAGCTTACTCTAGAGATCCCTGGATTCTGCACTGAGAATGTTCCAAGTAATAGTAGCTAAATCTCAAGAGCTTTGGGACTAGAAGCAAGACCCAAAATACCTGGAGAAGAATATTTCTCATGATGACTGAACTAGCACAATTTGTTAGGTTAGGAATAAAAGGGGTTTTTTTTCATTTGTTTATTTTTTGATGCAGAGGTTCTGTCAAATTTGCTAAGGTAAAAAATTTAGTCCTCTTTCCAGAAAATGATCCTTTCTACTTAAGGGACTTCATCTTTTTCAAGAAATCGTGAAAATTCAAGGGAGATGCTCAGGAAGTGATGAAAGATAATCTCACCAGCCACTTGTATGAATATATCATATCAGAGCCATCGATGCACACACCACTTTCATGCCCCAAGGCACCCAGGACAGCATCCACTCCATCCCGGGGACATTCTGCTGCATGCACCTGCATCTTCATTCTCTACCCAGATTATTCAAGATGACTCTCATAGAACCATAATCAATGTGAAATGAGTGAACTTTTTTTTTCCCCAAAAAGTAAACAGGAAGAGAAATCCAAATATTTAAAAAAAAAAAAAGAGGTGAATCAAGAGTAAAAAAATTAATCCCTTAAATAAAATATTCTGTAATGGGGGGTTGTTTTAAAATTTTTATTGTGGGAAATAATATACATGAACAAAATAGAATGATAAAACAAATCTTCATAATGTACCCAGACCTTAGCTTCAAAAATCACTAACCCAAGGTTAGTTTGCTTTTATTCCTAACCCACTCACCCCCTTCCCTTATTATTTGAAAAAAGCCCTAGATATCACCTTATTTAAGTTTTAAATATTTTAGTATGTATCACTACAATATATGAAAGCTTATTTTAATGACACAATTGCGATTTTATTCTTTTTTTTTAAAGATTTTATTTATTTATTCATGAAAGACACACACACACACAGAGAGAGAGAGAGAGAGAGGCAGAGACACAGGCAAAGAGAGAAGCAGGCTCCATGCAGGGAGCCTGACGTGGGACTCGATCCTGGGTCCCCAGGATCACACCCTGGTCTGAAGGCGGCGCTAAACCACTGAGCCACCCGGGCTGCCCGCGATTTTATTCTTATACCTAAAAATTAATAATTTCTAATGTGATCAAATATCTAGTTAGTATACAAACTTCTAATTTTCTCGTAAATGTCCCATTTTTTAATGGTTTTTTGAATCAGAATCCAAATAAGGTTCACAGCTGCAATTGATATGTGTCATAAGTATTTTATGACATTTCAGTTCCCTTCCATCTGTTAGGTTTTCTTTATAAACTCTATTTTGAAGAAACTAAGTCATGTACCTTATAAAGTCTTCCCTAGTCTGAAGCACAACCTTTTTTTAAAAAGTGGTAACCCGAAGAAGGATCAATGTCAGTGTCCTCTGTGGAACTCTAGGAGCTGGATCTGCTTATTCGAGTTCACAAACAGTATATATTTAAGAACAATGTTCAAAAAAAAAAAAAAAGAACAATGTTCATTGTGATTGAGCAAATATTTTTTGGAGCATTCTTGCCATCCTCTTAGTTTCTTCTGTTTTGCTTTAGTTTTGAGGTGTGTGGTGAAGAAGATGTATTTGCCTCTTTCCTCAAGAGAAGAAAGTATCACGCTAAATTCAGATGAGGAATTGTGGCGGACATAATGCTGTGTTTTCACCAAAGCCCATTTCTGACCACAGAAACCTCTGTACGTGCTACTTGTGCTCTCTTTTACCACATGTTTAAAATGGCAGGATGCTGGGTCCCTCATACAGACTTGGAAGACAACTGCTGGACCCACGTGAGGCTTAGACATAAGTGAGACAAAGAACTTTGTGTCACACCAACTGAGCTTTGGGGGGTCTGTCACCACAGAATAGTCTAGCTCCGTCTATCTTAACCAAAGTTTGGGGACCCAAATTTAATGCAGGCATACCTTATTTTATTGCACTTTGCTTTTGCTTTATCGTACTTCACAGATACTGTGTTTTTTTGTTGTTGTTGTTTGTTTTGTTTTGTTTTGTTTTTACAAATGGAAGGTTTGTGGCAACCTTGAGTCAAACAAGTTTACCGATCCTATTTTTCCTAAAATTTTTGCTCATTTTGTGTCTCTGTCACACTTAAGTAATTCCCACAATATTTCAAAATTTTTCATCCTTGTATTTGTTGTAGTGATCTTTGATCTGTGATTATGACTCTCTGAAAGCTCGAGCGATGGTTAGTATTTTTTAGCAATAAAGTATTTTTCAGTTAAGGTAGGTACATTGCCTTTGTTGACATAATGCTATTGCACACTTAATAAACTACAGTATAGTGTAAATGTAACTTTTATATGCCCTGGGAACCCAAAAAAATCATTTGACTTGCTTTATTGTGATATTCACTTTACTGCAGTGGTCTGGAAGGAAACCCACAATGTCTCTAAGGTGTGCCTGTACAGCGTTTGCAGTCTAGGTGAGAAGATTACAAAACCCCTATTGAAGTAAGATTCCTGCTTTCATAATAAATTTACTTATTTATCTATATATATATATATATCAAAACAGATTTTGAAATTGAACAATAAACTCTAGGATTACATAGTTTTTAAAGAGAAGAGTAAAATGCTTAAACATTTTGAATCATATTTACTTTAAATTCTACATATTTCTTAGACATCACTATATTGAAAGCAAATAAAATGGGTACTGGAAAGAGGGGCCAGCACTCCTTTCATTGATAGCAAATCAGCATAGAAGAAAACAGCTTAGGTAAATGCCTGATTTGAATGCAATTATTTTTCAGCATTGAGAATTTTCAGCCAAATAATCTATTCTAATCTGACACGCTAAAACTAACTTTCCATTATACAAGTTCTTCCTCAAATCAGAGAAAACTTATATAATCCATGTTGGTGAAGCTTTAGAGGTGACAGGGCGACACCCATGTGACCCAGGGCCATCTGAAGGGGTGCTCCTAGACACGTGGCAGTCTCTCTGGGGACTCTGTTGAAGGCCAGTCCTCATGTTTGCCAGGGGCCAATCCCCACAGGCCATACTATATCATTTAATCAAAACCTGTTTCTATTTAATCTTGCTGATTATGAAGTAGACAAGCCATAGAGATTGAAGGACAGAAACTGAGCAATAAGAGAGCATAAAGATTATTAAAGAGTATAAAGATTATTAGCTAAGTCCTTTACTGCACAGATGAAGGAAATTATGTCACAAAAAAATCCAAGAGGCTTATAGAAACCTAGCACATAGGCAGCGATGGCCACTACAGCTCTATACCCAATTTTCTGACTCCTGGTTCTGCTCCCTTTTTATCTGCCTTTGAACGGAACATCATCTTAACATAACTTGCGAATTCTAAAGAAACTTAGTACAAATCTGATTTAAATATTTATGGGACTGAGAATAAGCATTCTTGTCACTAACGAACATGGGAAACCGTCTTTTTTTTTTAAATATAGAATAACCTAATAAAAGGCAGATTATCAAAATATAGAATGGGTTTTAAAGGTTTTGTTCAAATCTCATCTCTCCGGCTATCTATCTTTCTGACTTTGGATAAATTACTGACATGATATGAACCTCAGTTTCCTTGCTTATCAGGTGGGATAATAAGAAACCCCTGCAGAGTTCCTAGGGCAGCTCTACTCACTGGTACCAACGGTATGGCCCTTAATGTGTGACAGAATCAAGTTTCCATGCATGCTGGTGCTGCTGAAGGTCTTGCAAAATCCCAATTTTAGATTTTAGATTTGGGGGCTCGCATAGTGTATTTTGATCACCAGTTTCAATTTCAGATTTTGTGTATCCTGGCAAACAGTCTCACAGTACTCTTTTATTAAACCACTGATGTAAATATTTTCCAGTGAAATCAACACTGTATATTTTCTAGAAACACAAGTCAACAAAACCCTATCTTGCTTTCATGCCAATTTAATCGCCACAGCCAGCAATATGATTCCATTTTAAAACTAATTACTTCAAGGTGGCAAGAAACATATAGAACTGTATTTGTTTAGGTTATTTGCAAGAGGAAATATAGCCTGTCACCAAGCACATTCTACTGATGTGGTATGTGGTTACACATTAGGAAAATAGAAACACTAAAAATTGTGTAGCAGTAAGCATTGCCCTGGTATGATGAAGTGTGAGACAAATATAACACAGAACTCGAAAACCAGTAGAGACCCACACTTCCGCTGCAGTGAGGTGTTTGTGCAACACAGGCACACTGGGCCGAAGGGATTCAGAGATGACACTCTCAACTCTGTCTCCCACCCTTACTCACTTCATCCTCACTTTCACTTTCCAGCAGCAAGCATGCATCTTTCATCTTGAAAGAAAAACAGAGAGTTACAAAATACTATTTCATCCCCCATAAAAATAAACACTATATGCACAGGGCACTAGTGTGTAAACTGTATAGCATTTAAAAATGCTAATTCCTATAAATATGAAATTTGTTTCTCCTTTGAAAACAACACAAGTTTAACTGTTTAACAGAGTTTAGCTGTACAATCAGGTGTGCAGCACAGAGGGACATAAAAGATATGTGTTGGAGTCAGACCTGTGACAGAGGCACTAATTTACAATACTGCTCTTAGGTTACTTTAGAATAAGTGTTGCTTTAATACTTTTACATTTTGAATTGTACAATTGAAAAGGATTTCAGTGAAAATTTAGTTTTGTCAGAGTTTTTTTTGTTTATTTGTGTGCTTGTGTTTCAGTGTTTGTTGTTCTTGGTGGTGGTGTGTGCGTGTGTGCACACGTGTGTGTGTGTGTGTGTGTGTGTAACATGGGGAAAGGGACAGTTCTTTTCTGAGGACCTCTGAGTCTGACCCAGACATGAATGTGCTAAAGCAAACAGAAAAGTCAAAATGAGTCAAACCACTTGACTTCCCAGGTCAGCTATCAAACCAGACACTATGGGATTACATCAAAGAGCATATTAGAGATGCCTGGGTTAAGGGAGGAAAATGCGTGTAGCATTCCTGACTGCCATGATAGGGCATGAACTGCATAAGGAAGCTGTCATCACCATAGACAGATGCTTGTTATGTAAGTCACTGGACTCCCTATAAAGAAAGTGAATACTGATTTAAATAAAAATGTAAGCAACTCAAGCAAGGCCTGATATTGGAGTTACCCTGGACTTTCCTGCCTGTTTCCACACAGATAAGAATCCTAGTCTCTAATGAAACCGACAACTGCATTGGCACATAATTCCATGACAGGACATGTGAGCACAAATAGTTGAAATTGCTCAGAGGGAGAAAGTCAAAAGTGCATTGTGCAATCCGACTCTTTGGAATGTCAATGTGATTCATGAATCACCTGAGAGGCTTTGCCTCAGTCCATTTAAAGACATTATTCAAAGGAACTCTGTACACATCGCTGCCCAAAAAGGAGACTTTTCTTTTTCAAAATGAAATGAAATCTTCAGCTAATTTCTCAGCAGCAGGTGTCATGACTACTGAATATGAGATAATCTACTATGTATTTAGCCTTTGTGGGATCCGAAACTTATACTCTAGGAAACTCGGATTTGTAAAGAGCATGGTACAAAGAGCAGAAATCCTAGATTCTAGATTGCGCCAAACCACTTCCCAGACAGGTGACCTTGAGCAAGTACCTTAATCTCACTGAGCTTTCGTTTCCTTCTATATTAAGGAGTGCCCAAACCTTTCATCACGCTGGAGTTATGTGACCACACAGGACAAGAGCGTAACGTTCGATGAAGTCTAATGCAGACGGACATTATAATAATTACTATAACATTTTATTATAATATAAACAGAAGCTTCTGAAATTTATTCTGAATAAATTTTTAGTTGAAGATAAAGGAGTAAATGAAACTATCCAAGAAAACTCATTGTGACAGTCAGAAAGAGGCAAAAGAAATAAAGCCATGAGGAAGACTAATACTTAGGAAGAAGGCCTGCCCAAGAACAGGTGAAGAGCCAAGTAGGGATGCTGGAAGTGGTGCTAACCGGCATATCTCATGAATAGAAGATACTGATCTGGTGGGAGAAATGGTCACAGGCATCATGCAACACAAGGGCAAGTAGGAAGATCACAACTAAACTGAAATCTTTAGGTTTGAGGGGCACCTGGGTCACTCAGTGGTTGAGCATCTGCCTTTGACTCAGGTTGTGATCTCGGGGTCCTGGGATTCTGTCTTGCATCTGGTTCCCCGCAGGGAACCTGTTTCTCCCTCTGCCTGTGTCTCTCTGTCTCTGTGTCTCTCATGAACAAAGAAAGAAAATCTTTAAAAAAAATTAGGTTTGATAATTAGGAAGACACAGCTAGCTCTGTTTCTATTAACTGACTTTTCTTCTGGTTATGGGCCACATGTCCTGCTTTGACATCATGCATATTGTTCAGTGTCTGAATACCTGCCTTCCCTCCAGAGCAGTGGGCTTTGTTTTGGAAGGCCGTTAATTTCTTTGAGCATCAGCTTGACCCTTATGAGTCTTTGATGGGTTGTTTTTATGATTTGTTAGAATGGATTTATGGGAAGGCTAGTTTAGCCTTACTCCTGTGGTATGACCTTTCTAGAGGCTCTGCTGCATGTCCTGGTGTTCAACGAGGTCTTTCCACTCAAGTTAGATGGAAGGGAAATATCTCCCAGCAATATGTGAACCTCAGTAGTTTTTTTTAGCTCAGAGTCCCCTGATAGTTATCTTTCCATATTAGTTGTTCTGTACTCTACCATTAGTTCAGAAGAATGTTCTAACAGAGACCCAAGGGAAACTCACAGTAGACTGGAGTTCATTCTCTGAGTGGTCCCTGGTTGTCAGGGAATTTGTGTTTGCCCCACAAATTCCAGGTATGCATTCTCTGTGAAGTTACCTTTGAACCAGCAGTCTCAGCGTCCCTGATTTCTGATCTCTATCACCTCACCTCCGTGAGGCCCTGTGCTCTGCTTGGGCTCCCCCTTCCCGGGCCATAATGTAGAAGAATCATTCAGGCAGAAAGCCAAGACCAAGGGACCACCTCATTCGTGTCTTTCCTATCATGGATTATGTTCCCATACTTTCTTTTGTCTGATATCTGCAAAACACATATTTTATACCACTTTTCTAGCTGTTTGTGGCTTGAGGGCTAGTCTAGTACCAACCACTACATTTTGGCCTGAGTCAGAAGTTCCATGAGGGCTCTTAGAAGAAGTATGTTCAGTAATATTAGAGGAAGCAGAAATGAGTTTTCAGAGGATTGGGGCATAAATGGAAGAAAGAAATGAGTTGGTACATCTAAGAGACTAACAAAGAAGAGGGAAATGGGAGCATGACTTGAAAAGATGTATTAATCTTCCTTACTGCTTGTTTGGTTATCTATAATTTAATTCAGACAATACTGCTTACAGTTCATGCTTGTAAGTACTTAGAGTAGTGCTGGACTCATCTGCTAATATAGGTTTCTGAGTACAGAGCACTAGAAGATTCAAGGTCAGCAATACTTATCACAATTGTAAAAAAATTATTGTGTATTTTCTCTTTAATGACTCTCTCCCCACACAGATCATAAGCTCTCTGTGGGATACATGGGTAGGACCTGTGTCCACTTTGTTAACTCCTGTCTCTCTACCAATTACCACAATGCCCAGAACTCTGGTCGGTAACAGGGACTCAAAACTCACTGGTTGGATAAATGAATGAGTTAATGAACCTTGTAGGATTGAGTCCCTTACCTGTGGGATCTGAGTCTGTCTCCTGGTAGCATCAGAATTGAGCTGATAGAGCTGATAGAATGCCCTGTCAATGCCTGCTGTGGAGCTGGAGAACTGATGGGGAAAAGCTGATTCACATATGCTCACAGAAGTGGTCGGTATGAGCACTCGAGAAGAAAACACAGGAGTGTTTTCCACACAATGACCTTCAAAAATAGTGTGTGTCGAGGGGTGGAGGGAATATGAAGGAGAGATGACCTCAATGAAAGCCAGTCTTCCCTGTCTGAAGCTAGTGTTTCCATTTGTACATTTGACAAAAAGCCCACGGAAATACCTGATGTAATCTTAAATAAAATTAATATAAGTTGGCAATTTTTTAAAAAGCAAAAGCCAAATCAAAACAATGAACCTAACTTTTAACAGGTTAGTGGCATATCCATATAGAGGGGAAAACTTGCAAGTAACTTTAGGGAATATTAATGAACTGAACTTCCATAGTGGTTTGGATGCTAAAACGGAACTGGAGAACAATATTATCCTCTTTTCAATAATCGTACTGTTGGTGATAATATTGAGGTAGTCATCCTGAGACACTATCACACCATGTGTAAAATGAGTAATTGGTGTGAGATAAATCAAATGAGCAATCATGTTGTCATTGAAAATGGGAATTTACAACATGGAAAAGGATACACATGTAAAGTGGTTGAAGTGAATAAGACTCTGTAGCCCTGAATTTAATTTGCAATTATCAATCAATATGAACTCACATTGTATCTCATCTTTGTGGATATGTGTGTGCATGTGTGTGTGTGTGTGTGTGTGTGTGTGTAGCTCTGTCCTCTGAAAATGTCTAGAAACAGTGACTAATCCAGGAACGATTAGCACTCCTACCACCAAAACAGTGGTCTCTAATACTGTTTCCCACTAAAAGGAATCATGACTCCTTGGTGAAGTGACTGCTTCCAGCTTGAGGAAGAAAACGTTCAAGATAAGTCTGTAATATCTAGTCATTTCAGAAAGCAAGAAGCTACCAAAGATTCCTGGACTTATGACCAAAGAATTCAGGAGCCACTTTCAAGAGACTTTCACTAGCCAACAATGGATAAATTTAATATAAATAAGTGGAAGTACCTCAAAGATGTTAATTTATGTGTTTATAATAATACTCTAATTTCATACGTCGTATTTAGAGTGTACTAGGAAACAACGCATTGTTTTGAAAACTAGTAAATAAGAAGACATAACCAAGCATATATAATGGTTTCTGTAGATTTTCTAGTAGAATTTACCTCAGGGTAATTGGATAGTATGTGAGGGAAAGATATTCTTTATAGACGCATTTTAGACAGTAAATTAAAAAGGAATGATCACATTAATATATCACCATTTTACAACTCCTAAATTATTTTTAATCTACTCTAGGCAGATTATTAATGAAAGCTATCTTTACAAAAGGAGGGATGGCCAGACATCACACACTTCCTGATCGAAACCCTTATACTGCCTATAAGGAATTCTTGCATAAAAAGTAAAATAAAATAAAATCATAACTCAAATCTCATTGAATCTCTAGGTCTAAGTACCAATTTGCAGAAAATACAGGACACAAAGGAATTACACAGAGACATGGCAAAATGTGGACAAACAACCAGGTTCCTTCAACTAATAAACTGCAATGGGATATACAGTGGGTTTAGTCAGAAGCGCGTGTGACCTTTGATCTCGGAGTTACAAGTTCGAGCCCCACATCGGGGGTAGAGATTCCTTAAAAAATAAGATCTTAAAAAAATAATAAACTACAAGGAAGACAGCAGAAGCCACATTGTTATTTATTAAAAGCGATTTGAGAGACAAGTCAAGCAATTGCTGTGTTTGGACCTTTACCAAATTCCTGAATCAAGCAAACCATAAGAAAGGAAGAGAAGATCAGGAAAATGTGACACTGAGTGGATATTTAGAAATAGTAAGGAATTATTGATAATTTTTTAGTGTGATAATGGTGTTGAGATCACATTTCCAAAGAATCCTTACCTTGCAGAAATGCATTAAAATATTCATGGAAGAAATGATGTTGTTGTGGAAAACTGACCTACCTCCATGCTTCAGACCCAAAATGTACCAGGAGGACAGGGTTGAGATAAAGAGGAACAATTGGCTTTATTGCTTTACAGGGCAGGCTGTGGCCTTCCAACACCTGCAGGCCCACCCACAGGAAGGGGCTGCGGGGATTTACAGGGAAATACAGGATCTAGCTGGTTTGGACAGGAATTGTGTCTGTGCTGCCAGCCTGCTTCCTCAGGTTTCCTAGGTGGTATCTGGGTCCTGAGAAGGGAGGAGGGCAGGTTACTTTCAAATTGAACTTCACTGAAGCCATTTTGATCCTTTTTTAAGAAGATTTTATTTATTTATTTATTTACAAGAGACGCAGAGAGCTAACTTTTGAAGCTAGGTGGTCAGCATATGAACTTACTATGTTATCCTCTCTCAATACTTCCTATAGGTTTGAAATTTCCACAGTAAGAAATTTAAAATAATGTCTTTTAAAGTGCCATGCCATGGATAGTAGTTTAAAAGGAGTTTTGACATCTGTAGAAATATAATAGATCTTGTGATAGTAAAAAGATAGTCAAAGTTAACATTCTCTAAATTCCAGAGGGAAGGATGGAAGGAAGGAAGGAAGGAAGGAAGGAAGGAAGGAAGGAAGGAAGGAAAAACCATGGCCAATATGCAAACTTTTTCAATATTTATATAAAGTTTTAAAAAGTGATGAAAGTAATAAGTCTCTGTCACCGCCCAATTACTACAAGGTAAGGTCAATTTTAAGGCATTTTTACTTTTAAGCTCTGGTAGCATACCTCGAGAGGCATAACCAAGAACTCCTATGTGGAAGAGCATATAATCCACTGAGCAACCTGTAGCAAGCTCTAGCACTGCGCAGCGGCAGCCGCAGCTAGCAAGGGCAGGCCGGGGTCCTAGGGATGTGTGTGGCCTCAGGGGTGGGCCGCTCCTGCCCTGACAGCTTTCCTTTGGGAGCAAGCTCAGGGCTGAGGTCCGCAGGGGTGAGTGCTGATACCCACCCCCGCCCCGGGGGGCCACATCCCTCCAGACAATACTCCAATCTCTATCTTCCCAGGATAGGGGAGTAGTCTTATTTTCTATCAAAATCCTTCAGCATGGTCCTATTCTAACAAAATCGAGCCCCCCTGCGATGATGCAGTGGGGCTGGGGGTGACCACCTCTCCCAGCAGAGCATCCCCAGCACCACCCAGCAGCACCAGAACTCTCTTAGATGCCTTTTTTCACTCTTTAAACTTGCCAAATTGTGGCACCTCTGGGCTTGGCTTTGCTAGTATGTAAAACGGTGGGTTGTCTGGAATCTCTCAAAATTCTCCACCTTTGAGTCTCTTCACTGAAAATATCTGACTTTTTCTCCCTCTCTTCTTACTTTTCCTGTTTTCCTTTTAAATGTCAAAAAGCACCCTCCCCTGTAACATTTAAACCTTGAGGCTCAGTCTTGGGTTTGACACACTAAACAAATTAACTGTTTTCAACCGATTAATCATCTTTCAGTTCCCGTGAAAATACAGGTTAGTTGTGCATGAGGAAGTCTGCCCATCTTGACTCGAGGACGTCTTTCAGGTAGGTGAGCCAGCGGTGATGAAAGGATCCACTGCGAGAAGCCTCTTCTCATTGCAGAAATACAGGCCTGAAGCCTCTGTGCGAGCTGTCACATGCAGACCCTCTGAAGGCAACTCGGAAGAAGTGACATGCTGCCATCACTCATGTTAATGCCTATTTGTGCAACGATATTATTTGAAATAATCGACCAATTCATCAAAGGGAACGGCAGACTTGGGTTGTGGGGGGGGAGGAGAACGTGCTTTTTCAGTACTAATGACAAAATGACATTTCTGTTTACCATTTGTCAGCTCTAAATAGTCAATAAATGTTTGCAATGATTTCCAAAGTTTGGGATGTGGTTCACTTATAAGGATATGCAATTTTTCAAGATTTATGGAGAGGGTGTTTCTTCCATAAACAGTCAGCTTTGATAATTATCAGAAGAACGATTCATTATGTCTCAGAAGCTAAATGCATGATAAATGGGATGCCTCTTATGGGTTGCAATTTTCTAAATGTAAGGAATGCCTATTTCTTTGATAATCGCCGCAAATACATTAATAATAATTGTAAAGCTTTTCAGTGCAGCAGGTGGGTAATAACATGTGAGTATAGAATAGTACGGTCTTTATATTAAATTTTTCTTTTCATTCTTGAAGAAGACGTAACAAAGCCCAGAATAATCTTAATGTTTGCAGCGAGCCTACCCAGAGAGTCCTGAGTGGTTAACAGCTCACAGGGTCAGCTCCTCCGTCCCTCTCCAAAGCCAGCTCCTCCCTCCGCCACCCAGAAACCCAGCTGGAACTTGGAATCCGAAGAATGTGTTTGCATTATCAAAGAACTCTGGCTTTTCCAAAAGGTCCACGCTGGGATTCCATTCTAGTGACTTTACTGAAGGCATCTAATTACTCATTAGTTAGTTCCCACAATCTGTTTGAGAACTTGTTTATGTTAACTGAGAGGGTCGGGAGCCTAGTTAGGAGTCTGGGACAATCGCACATCAGAAATAAGATAAACACGTCCGGAGTGATCACAGCGTCCCGAACCCTAGAGCTGGAGGGAATCAAGAGATCACCAAGGCCTCTCTGATTTTCCAAAGGAGCACATGGGAAAGGTCGCTCCACAGTCACTCCGGGAAATGTGCCTGCCTGGGATCCCATTCACAGCTCCTGGCGCAGGCTCTTCCTCAGACAGTACTTAATGAATGCTTGTGGAATTGAAAGAATACGACTCGGATGTGCATCCTTCCCTGTCAGACGTCTCATTCTAGAAACACAGAGGCCCATACTGCAGCCAGGCAATGCTATTAGGATGGCTCCTCCCTGGCGCGGAGGGAGGTGGCTCTGGCCACAGCAAAAACCATTACCCACAAGGAGAGAGAGAGAGCAAAGCACCCCCACCCCACCTGTCCCGGGGCCAGGAGACACCCGGGAGCACCTGTTCTCTGGGAGCCGCCGGCTCCAGGGAGTGGCTCTGCTTTCGCAAAGACAGAATCGTGCCTCTTCGGTAAGATATCTCCCCGCAAACAACCATGTTCTGGTACCTGTTCCCACTGTGTGATGGCCACCAGGCCACATGGATGGGACAGTCATTCGTTCTGATGCAGAGAGGCCTGGCTGTGGTTACTAATTTTATATAGCAAGAGGATGAAACCGTGTTGTCTAGGGAACCGGATAAGAGTAGAGGGGTTTGGGAACTGGGAATTTTATTCTGGCTCAGATGCTAATTCTCCTGTGACCCCAGCCAAGCCCTATAAATTGTTACTATCTGCAAAGTGAAGATAATGGACAGGCCCTTTTCCTCCCCCAGGAGAGTCCTGGGGATTAATTAGGCAGCTCATTTGAGATTCAAAGTGCTGTGAGCCTACAGGAAAAGTGACTGGAGAACAAAGAGGCTCACACTTCATCCTAGCAGGCCGGAGACCACACCAAAGACAGTCGCAGGAATCCATTGGGTGGCACACCAGTATTTGTTAATTAACTGGTATTAGGAAGTCATTATGGCTACCAGGGGTTAATGGAAAGATTGAACTTACTCAAATCGGCCTATAGAGGTATAAATCGAGGGCTCCTTTGTTCTGAAGGAGAGGTGGGCCCTTCCTTCAGCTGCCAACCTAACTAGAGTGTGCTTCCTGGCCTTTCCAGCACCTTTTTGAAACCCCAAGTGGGTAGTTTGGACCTTGAACAGTTTTTTTTTTTTTCAATGAAAGATGCAATCTTCTAACTCTTAGTCTGTCAGAAACAAAAATTCTTCTTAAAAAAAAATAAAGAGAAGAAGTTAATTAATACTCCTTCTATAATCCTTTCACAGAAAGGTTCCATCTGGTGCTCAAGCAGCGGGACCATGTGAGCCCTGGCTGGCTGCACAAGCTCACACTCACGCACAGTCGCTCACACACACCCAAATACAGAGGCGAGCAAGAAAGCAGAAGAACACACCAGGAGGATCCCAGAGGAGTCCTCTGCCTGGCACAGGGGGGACGAATGTGAAGGTGCAGGGCAGAACAAGACAGAGCTAGGATTTTCCAAGCCTGGTCAGCTTTGCAAGAGAAGCCCAGAGGAATACAGACCAGCAGGGAAAGTTACGGCTGGAAATGAGACATCGGTACCTTTGCAGGGCCAAGGGCAAGGGAGAGGCATCCATACAGATCCCCAGGCCAGCATTCCTGGGCTGCTTCCCACCTCCCTCCCCATGGAGCCCAAACACTAGGTTGGTCAGATGCATGGAAATGCAGACTCCTTTGACCAGTTGCCACCAAGCAGCCTGCTCAGTTGGCACTCAGTATAGACAGCCAGGCTGCAACTCCTATTCCTGGGACTGTTCACCCTGACAGCCTTCATTCTAGCTGTCCCCTTCCTCCAAAGGCAGGAAAGCAAGGACAAGCCAACCCCGAAGCAGGACGAGAGGAATTGGGAAGAATCACCTTTTCTATCTGTTCCCCTGGCTTCTCTGGTCCCAGAAGGCAGCACCTGTGTACACCGAGCCTTATCCCAACATCCTCACAAGGAAGAGGCACCACGGTCTGATGATGGAGAGATCTCTGGGAACACAGACCATGGTCCTGACACGGCTCTCACCCAGGGGACATCGTCCGTCTACATCGCAGAGCTCTCCTGAAACTCCGTTTTCACCACTACTACCACTGGCAGCAAGAACACAGAGCCGGGGGTGGTTTGGCCCTCTCTCTGATCTTGGAATTCTTGAGCCCTGGGCAGCCAGAGCTTGTCAGCTGTTGGGGGGCACCTTCCTGTTTAGGATAAAGGAGGCATCGCCAGACCAGCTTTCCTGTCTCCACCAGGGAAGCCCCCTGGGCAGAGATTCCGGAGGGAGGGCTGACTTCCTAAGAGAGGATCTGAAGCCACAGAGGAGTGTTCCCTCCTGCCTTCCAGCTCAGCAAGACCGGAGAATACAGATTTAAAGACTTAAAAAACACATCTCTAGAGAACAGAGTACCCAGGGACACAGCACCCAGGGTGCAAACGTGAACACAGAAGTCATCTAACTTCAGAAGATGGCCAGGCCCTTCCCCGGGGGCTCTGGATCCTGAGCCCGCAGCCTCCCCCTCCCGCTTACTCACCTTGCACCTCTCCTCCTTTGTTCTTGGCCCCGCTGGGGATGGCAGGCACTGGGAAGGCAAGCAGGGTCCTCCCACATCCAGGTAACAAGGCCACCCCGGTTAGGGCCCGGTTAGGGCACGAGGTGCAGGGAAGGGCTTGTGGCAAGGGCAGCAGGTGGCCGCCGCTCTGACCTGCCCCCGCCGGAGACAGGTGTGCGCCCTTCCGACAGGGGGGCCCTCACTGTTCTCGGGGGAGAGGAGAGGCGCGTCCTTACCTCCCAAGCGGGGGCTCCAGAAGGATCAGAGCAAGTGGGCTGCGCTGTTTGCTCGTGTCCCTCCTGTTCTGGACCTGTCCTGATCCTCCGTGATCACCCAGGTCCCCCTTACCTCTGCTTTCTCGCCTCATCCCTTCCTGGTAAGGCCCGTTTACTTAATACAGAACTCCTTAAAAAAAAAAAAAAAAGCATATATATATATATGCTGTTTGATTCGCCAACATATAGTATAACACCCAGTGCTCATCCCATCAGGTGCCTCCCTCAGTGCCCATCACCCAGTCGCCTCATTTCCCCGCCCACCTCCCCTTCCACTACCCCTTGTTCATTTCCCAGAGTTAGGAGTCTCTCATATTTTGTCTCCCTCTAACTTTTCCCCCACTTAGTTTCCCTCCTTTCTTCTATAATCCCTTTCATTATTTTTTATATTCCCCATATAAGTGAAACCATATAATGATTGTCTTTTAAATAAAGGTGTGTGCTTCCCCCTGGGGGTCTGTCTTTGTCAGCCAGGGCCTCAGGACAGTGTGGGCAGCTCCCTCTCTGAACTCCTAGGCTCCAGATTTCTCACACCAGGCCCTGGCCTTCCCCACCCCCGCAGGGCCGTTACAGAGCAGCACC
Source organism: Canis lupus baileyi (assembly GCF_048164855.1). Taxonomy (NCBI): domain Eukaryota; kingdom Metazoa; phylum Chordata; class Mammalia; order Carnivora; family Canidae; genus Canis; species Canis lupus. The sequence continues at coordinate 3,622,217 of NC_132854.1, read as the reverse complement.
AGGCACCCTGGAGAGTCCTGGGGGGCTTGCTATGTCTGCCTCGGCCCCACTGGGACCCTGGAGCATGCGAGGTGCCTTGGCTACCCAATTATGCAGACGCTATGCTGGATGGTGCTCTCCTCCACCTGCATGCATGCACCCAGTGGAACTCCTCACCAGCTCTCCATGCTCCCTTCTGGAAACCAAGGAAGGCTTGAGAGCCACTTTCTCAGGAAGAACTTTAAAAACAAAAATGTTGTCCATTAATAAAGATTTCTTACAACCGAAAGTGTTCAGGTAATTTGGAGCCCAAATGGCTTGGGCCTGGTGCCCAAAACTTGCTAAGTGGACCCCAAAACGCTCTGAATGTTCCATGCAGGCCAGTTGGTTCATCTGTAAGCCTGCAGTGGCATCAGTACCTCCTTATTAACATTGCTGAACCTCAAACACAGTAAGTACCAACGGCCTTAACCACCATCATTGATGATCCCTGGCTCACGACAACCCAGAAAACAGGACAATGAAAGGGCAAACATTAGACAAGCAGTTAGAAACAATGTTCTAGGACTTTTATCTCTAAGATTTTTAGGATTATTTTTACCAATGGTATTAAGTATACCATCAGTTATTCAGTCTGCAAACATTTACTGAGTGCTGAGGAGGAGAGTGGGTGACAAAGTTCTGGATCTTAGTCCTATTTCCTCTTGTATTATTATTTTGGTACCAAGAAAACCCCACAGACGTTGCTGGAGGCAGAAAGGGCCCCGTGAGGCAGGAATGAGGCAGACAGTCAGATAGAGAGGACACAGTGACGCAGCAGAGGGCTGTGTCCCCTGAAGGTAGGAATACAGGGGCAGCCTGTCTGCAACCATGTCAGAAGGAATGTTGTCCTGATCTTGCAAAAGATGGAATTTGTGAACTGCCAGAGGAAAGCCTTTTAGGGCTTTGTTCCCTTGTAGTGGCTAAAGCAGACAGGATGGGCATTGAGGGGTGACAAGGAATGGGTGGCTTTGCAAGCCAGGGATGAAGTTGTGAGCAAGGGCCCAGGGAGTGGAGGAGAGAGCAGGGCTTAGATAACCTGAGGAAGGAACAAACCGGCCCCTCCAATGAAGGCTGCCAGAGGAAATACAGGGTGGCCGCTCCAGTGTGTCAGATACACAACCAGGAAGTGTGTAGTGTAAGTGTGTCCCAGGTATCACATGTGGTGTACTTACACCATCCTGCAGGTTCTATTTCTCCAGAGAATCAGCAACCCTGAGAGCCTGTGAGATGGGGGGCCGGCACGCCCAACACCTGCAGGTGGGCCAGTCGGCTGGAGACCCATGGAGCTGCTCATGTTGCCATCTGAGTCCAAATGCTGTCTGCTGCCAGAATTCCCTCCTCCTCTGGAGAGGTTAAGGTTTTTTCTATTAGAGCCTTCAACTGATTAGACGAGGCCCACCCACCTGATGGAGGACCCACAAGCTGTTTTATTCAAAGTCACTTGATTAAAATTCTAATCTCATCTTAAAAATACCTTCACAGAGACATCTAGTAAAAAGTTTGACCGGAGATCTGGGCACTATAGCACAGCTAAGTTGACACATGAAACTAATGATCACGTTAGGCAAGATAGCTGGCTGAGCACAGTTTTGAAAAACTAGTGAATCTGAAGCAATTCACAACACATGCACGGGAATCTAATCCCAGAGGTGTTGAGTCATACAGCAAAACGGCAAACATACAGTCCAACTATCAGAAGGGCTCCGGGCATATGTCTCGCTAATGAGGAAATCCTTTTTTTGAGAATCAGTCACCTAGAGATGCCTTGTTTTGCTTTGCTTTTTCCTTCTTTCTTTGAAAGGGCAGAGCTTTCTGGAGCCAATTGAAATGTGAAGTGTCTCCGGATGGCTACAGACAAAACAAGTCTTTATAGCCAGCTCTTACTCATTGGGCCTCAGAGGCACTTGGTGGGCCTCTCATTCCAAGGCCAAGTTTAGCTCAGCCCTCTCTCCTCTGTGCGGGTGAGAACCTTGGTCCAGGTGGACCTTTAACGACTGTTTCGCTACAAGAGATGCCCTGGGGAAGGCATCTAGTGTTATTTTGTAGATTTGGAACCTGAAGAAGCTCTCTGTGTGCTGACAGGAAGCTTTCTGCAGTCAAATGTCCCCCCAGGCCGGAGCTTGCCGAGGGCGGGGTTGGGCCTCAGAGCCCCTGCCCTCCTCTCGGCAGCCTCCCCTCCAGCCTTCGGCCTGTGCCTGCGTGGCTCGCAGCCCCTGTCTGGTGTCCTTGGGATCCCTCTATCGTACAGGAAACCCATCCTGGAGAATAGAGGCCAAACCCCAAAGCAAGGCCCTTCCCCTAAATTTAGTCCTCGAAGAGAGACGAGGAGTTTGAATACTTAGCATGGAGAACACCTGCCACACCCCAGGCTTTATTTTGTTTTCCTTCTTTGGAGACTCAGAAAAAGTTTGTCCTTGGCTCCCAGAGGGCCAGATGATGGGGCCTTATGTCCCTGAGCCGCGAGGGGGTCATGGGGGCGTTTGAACTCCAACTAGAGCCAGTTCTAACAGAACTTGCCTTGGACGAGGTCTACTCCTTCCCAGAGAACTTATTTGAGGAAATCTCCCCGGACCCATCTCAATTCTTGTCTTATGTTCCCAGAAAGGCTGTGTTCAAATGACCCCCCACTGGGTTCTCACCCTATTCCCATTGCACATACAATTCACCGTGAACCTGAGAGCAAGCGCTTTATTCCCACTTCTCAAGTGTTCACCCTGGGCCGGAGACTGCTTGAGAAATTTCACATCCTAACTTCTTTAACCAACAACCCCCTGGGGTAGGTACTCCAGATAGTACCTGGCCTCAGAGCTTGCTCTTCTTCCCCTGCAAAACCATTGTTTGGAGACATTTCATAAAGACCACAACTGACACACCAAACAAACCGTCCTAGGACCCTCTAAAAAGTGTTTTCACAGAACTCCTCTCATTTCCCTTCCATCACTGCCTGTGAAATAAGGCATTCTTTTCCCTCCCACCCACACTGTCTGCAGTGGGACCATGAGGGAGAGCAGCCTGGGAGAGGTGGAGGCTCAGCCTGGCCTCCCCAGGGCTTGCAGGGAAGTGTCCAGCTGCTTGCGGGTGGGTGCTCAGCCTGCCCGGACACAGGGCAGCTGACTGCGTCATCCCACACGGCGTCAGAGATCCGGTCCCCTGCTTAGCGTCAAGGTCTTCCCAAACTCAAGCAAGTCAAAAAAGAGATTCATTATCCTTCCTCCACAAACCATCCCTCCCAACTCTCTCCCCAACTTCGCAGTGATGACCGTCTGTCTTCTGGTCTCCCAGTCTCAAAACCTAACAGTCAGCCTTGGGAAGTGCTGTCCTTCTTCCTCTCACATCCAAACCAGGCTCTCTGCATGTCCTTGGGAAGGCCCGTGTACAGCACAGACACCGTGCCCACCTGGCAGGATCACGCCTGGGGGCACAGTGATGGGAAAATCAAGATGGTCCAAAGGTAATGGTTTTATCAGCTCATGGAGGAGAGGAAACTGGGACACAGATCATGATGATGCAGGGTAAGAAATGACAGGGACACAAGAGAGGGATGAGATCCTCACTGATGTGCTGAGGGATCTCGGAGCAGGACACGCTCACCTCCACGCTGCTGAGACAGAGAAGCAGCCTGGGAGCTGAAACTGCCACCATAACCCTTCCAGGTGCTCCCAGGGTTGGCCGGCATTAGGGAAGGAGGGTGAGTGGCTGTCAGTGTGCCCTCTGCAGTTTCAGGGCCTGCCTGGCGCAGGGGAAGGCCTGAGGTGCCACCTGTGCTCAGATGATGGGGTTTCTCTCAGATGATGGCTCTGTGCACCTGCTCACTCCTGCAGTTCATGAGCAAAAGATGCATATTTTTCCCCCTGGTCGTGTGTCTAAAATCAGTCTTTCAATCCATTTTACGCTGGCATTTTATTCAATGGCATCTTATATTGTTACTAGACCAAACTTTGTTTACGGTACAGAAAATCATGGTCTACCTTGCGTGCGATGCTGTCTCCGATGTGATGCACTGTGTCGTGGGAGCTTGGGCAAAGCGCCTAACCCCGCACTGCCCGAACTCTGTCATCTGTCTGGCCTGCCGATAGCCCGAGCTTTGGTGGTTGTGAAAAGCCCAGAAAGAAGACCGCACAGGAGCACATGAACAGTGGTTTGGGGCATAGTCCATTTAATAATGTCAGCCATCCAGCAAGAATGAGCTCTATTCGCTCCCTTTGTCCCTGTTGGTAGCATGACAGCTGGGCCACCCTGGTGCCTGTCCTGTGCTTGTTCCATGTGGGCGTGGAATAGACCGGAGGAGAAACAAGCACAGCAGGCTCATCCCGACCCGGCTGATTTTAACTTCACTCCTGATCTTTTCAACAAGGGATTTTTCTGGTCTGTGGTCCTGTTCTTCCCAACACAATGTTTCCCTGTGGTGGATCTAGAGAACCCCCAGCATCTGAAATGCTACCTATTGAAGCAGCAAATACTTAATGTGTAAAACTCATAAAATTTGAAGTAAATGTTAAGATACTTGTAATAATACTTCTAAAAGTATAAAATATGAAAAATTTTACCCTTGCCCCTCCAATGCCACCCTCCAGAAGGAAATCGTTACGTTCAGTTGTCGATCTTTCCAGACTCTTCCAATGCAAATAATATAAAATAGTGATTGCTTGAGAAATGATGGTGATTGTTGCTTGAAGTGAAATGAGCAACTTCACGCACAAAAATAGGACTGAATCCCCTCTGGCCGGTGGTAACGTTGCTTGGATTCTCACCCCTGAGTCCCCATCCTGACTTCTCCCCTCCTGGCTTCCCTCCTGTGACTCTCTCCCTGCTCACACGTGCACACTGGGAAGCCCCGTCTACCTCTCCTACACCTCTGTATCTCTCGGTATTCTCTTCCCAATAATTATGAAATGTGGGACATTTGGGGGGATTAGAGTGGATTTCTTTCAATGGTGAGAAGCTGGTCTTGAAGGGAAATTTGTTCTAGATGTTTTTCAGAGCCAGAAGAAGGGCCACTGAGTCAGAAGAGCACTCCCTTGGGGCGGTTTAGTTGATTAAGCATCTGCCTTCAGCTTTGGTCATGATCTCAGGGTCCTGAGATCGAGCCCCATGGTGGGCTTCCTTCCCTGCCCCTGTTCATTCTCTCTTTCTTTCTCTCCCTCAAATAAATAAAAAAATTTAAAAAAAGAAGAGCACTCCCTGCTCTTACTTTTCTTTCTTTCTTTCCTTCTTTCTTTCTTTCTTTCTTTCTTTCTTTCTTTCTTTCTTTCTTTCTTTCTTTCTTTCTTTCTTTTCTTTCTTTCTTTCTTTCTTTCTTTCTTTCTTTCTTTCTTTCTTTCTTTTTTCTTTCTTTCTTTCTTTCTTTCTTTCTTTCTTTCTTTCTTTCTTTTTTAAAGATTTTATTTATTCATGAGAGACACAGAGAGAGAGGCAGAAGCACGGAGGGAGAAGCAGGGAGCCTGATGCAGGACTCAATCCCAGGACCCCAGTATCACAACTGGAACCAAAGGCAGGTGCTCAACCACCGAGTCACCTGCCTCCCGGTGCTGATAGATGAGCCCCTCCTGCTCATCTTTCAACTGAAGTCTATGCCCACTCCTCCCAACTGCCTGAGGGCACCACAGAGCGGACTCTCCTTGTGAGGCTGGATGTTGTCAACCTCTCTGATGGCCTTAAGGGCGTAGGAATCAACATTCAAATGCCAGCAGGTTTTGACCCAGCACCCTTATTGGCAGAAATTCATCTAAGGGAATAAAGAGACAGATGCACAGATAATATGTGAGAGCTGACATAATATGTCACAGCATTGCTCCCAATAAGATATATAAGAAATCTAACGACCACTAATAGGTGCATTGTTAAATACATTACTGCACACACAGACAGATGTGTCCGTTAAGAAGGGTGAAGCCTTATAATGTGGCCTTTAAAAAATCATATGTACAAATATGCAAACACGGAGAAAATTCTGGGAATAATATAAAAACATTAGCAGGAAAAAAAAAAAAACATTAGCAGGAGTTTTCCCTAAAGAATTACTAGCGATTTTTCCTTCCTTGTCATTTATAGTATTACATGTTTCTTTCCCCACCATTGTCATGTTATCATTTATATAATGAAATCAGCTCTCTTCATCTTGGAAAACTCATGGTCTATCTTTCACTGTGCCTTCCCTGTCCTGAAGTTATCACCCAGTTTTGTGAGGTCCAGAGAGATCATGTTAGACCTGGGTCCCAGAGCCGATGTCCTACTATTGATTTATCCCAAAGGGAGGCAACAGTGTCATCACTCAAAAAAGAAGGAGGGGGGGACACCTGGGTGGCTCAGTGGCTGAGCATCCGCCTTCAGCTCAGGGCATGATCCTGGGGTCCTGGGATCCAGTCCTACATCGGGCTCCCTGCATGGAGCCCGCTTCTCCCTCTGCCTGTGTCTCTGCCTCCCTCTGTGTCTCTGATGAGTAAATACATAAAATCTTATTAAAAAAAAAAAAAAGGAAAGAAAAGAAAAAATAAAAAAGAAGGAGGGGAGACTAGAGGAAGAGAAAGTAGGTGAGCAAAGGCGGGACCTCATGTGCCGGTGAGGTTCAGCATGGTTTATCTCTTAAATCGAATTCGAATTGTTACCATATATATCACCAGTAGCACCGATGGTCTAAACTCACATTGAAGCATATGATGAAACAACCTATTCCCAAACTCTGTGAAGCAAGTGCCACAGATGGCTGTGGTTTTCCTGTGAGTCGGGGTGATAGATGAATGGCTCCCTGGACCCCTGCCCCTAATACTGGGCTCATTCCGAATACAACTTTGGCTCACATTTGACATTGTCATTTCAATAAGCACAATCGTGTGTGTCACTCTTTCCTATGTAAGTGGAAGTGGGAGATTGATTTTGGGTTAGCTTTTTCATATTATTGCAAAATCTACTCTGGATGGGTTTTGGGATGTGCGTGCTTTCTGAGGTTATTGCTCAGAGAAAAAAACAAATAAAAAAGCCTCACAGGGCCTAATGCACAGGAGCCTTTCTCAGGTTGTGCCTCCCGCTGCTGATAGGACCCGGAGCCCTCCCACTGCCCCCGCTGCATCCCAGAGAAAAGTTGTTCACCCCAGAGCTCTGACGGCCAAAAGAACCCACTCCCTCACTGTACTCCAGCTGTAGCAATGCTGGCCCCACTCTGAGGGGGGAGGCTGTGTTTCTAATAAAAGCCAGAAAGCCTAATATCTTGAGCTATTTTCAACCCTGCCTCTTGGACACATTTGGCTGTCTGTTTATTTTTGTTAGAAAGACAGACTTGTTTTTCTGCCAGGGGACTCTCTAACACCCTCTGCCTCCAACATCTGCACAGAATAGAATGCTTTGGAGGGTCACATGAGAAAAACACTCCCTCTGAAGGGGGCGAGGAAGATAGTAGTGTTTCTGTGTGAAGCAACAGAGTATGTAAGAGAAAATGCCAACCAGGCCACACCAAGGAGCCATTGTGATGGCCGTGCTTCAGCAGAAGAGGGATCTGAGGCCAGCGAACAAAGGTGAAGGGGACACTGCAGGACTCTCAGCTCCTGCGCAGTCAACATCTGCCGTACAGAACACAGCACCATTCTGCGGCGTTCAATATTCTCCTTGTGTGCCAGAGCCTAAAAGGGTACTTTACAATGCTGTTTGCTTATTTATCATTTGTCTCTTTTCTCATTTTGCAAACTCTATGAAACAGAGCGTATGTCTAATATACCCACCAATATATACTGGGTTTGCTGCCCACAGCAGATACTAAACCAATAGCTGAAGGAAGGAGGAGAGAGAGAAGGAGGAGGGAAGGAGGGAGGGAGGGAGCACGGATCTGCGCCCTCATCCAAAGACACTTCCTGCGCCACCCACACCAGGTCACCTGCTGCATGAAGGATCAGGACACTCTCTGCAGCACCTTGCTGCTTGCTTGGCAGAAAGCAGAGTCATCAATAAACATCCACTGAATTGGGTATGTTCCTCCGTGCTTGTTGGACTAACAATAGATTTGCAGGGCTGGTTCCTGGGGCTTAGCAGAAATGATCCTACTACTCAGATGCTTTGCAAGGTGAAGATGGGTGTGTGGCCAGAAATGCAGTGGTGGTTCCCATAACACCCTCCCAGGGTGACAAGCGTGGGTTATAATACTTGGAAAAAAGGAAGATAGGAAATCAATATACGATCCTACCTTTTCCCCAGTGCTGCATTCGACTATTCAGTTCTACTCTAAGCTGTTTACCATCAAATACACTATGGGTTTGAACTCAGTTTTGGGCAATGGGTGATCTGGATGTGCCAAGAGGCGTTTCTCAGTTTTCTAATCTGTAGAATGGGAATTATTTTTTCTGTCTTGGCAGTAGTTATCCCCATGATTGAATAAAGGCAGTCTTCAACATGATTTTGTAAAGCATAAATTACTACACAACGTATTGCTCCTGTTAAAAATATCTGGCAGATATTTAGCCCTCATGGTGTGTAAGTATCTTGCTGAGCACTTCAGTGCTAACAACATTTATAACTCACAGCACCCCCATAAGGAAGTTATAGCAGTGAAGGTCCAATGATCATTTATCAACATGGAAACGGACACAGATAATGAAGGAGGCAAGTCCATTCCCGCTATTGTGATAAGGAGGACCTTCACCAATCAGTAACACCTCAGAGCAAAGGGACAGGCTTGGGGTTCCATGGAGGCAGGTGGACAAGGACAAGTGGGGCACAGGGTTGCCCGTGGGTCAGTGAGAGGCAGACGAAGGTTTTATCTGGTCATTGAGGAAGTGTGAAGGTGAGTCTTATCCTGGAAGAGTAAGAGTGGGTGGTCTCTCCCGGTTAGCGGTTTTCTGGAAAGAACAAAAGAGGATGGTGGAGGGAAAGGGTGGCTCACCATCGCTCTTTAGCAGGAACACAGGGCTGAAGCAAAATTCCACACTATCACAGGTTTAAAACTATGCCCAAGAATACACAGTGAGTAGTTCCGGTAGTGGTAGTACTAGCAGCCCTAGTGGCAGGACTGGTAAACATTTAGTGATGGTTTACTAAGTGTCTCATCACACACACACACACACACACACACACACACACACACACTCAGATCTTTATATGCATTCCAGTCCAATAATTTTATAAGGAAATTCTCTTCTTCTTTTCTACTTTACAGATCAGAATGCCTACAATGCTCATCCCTCAGAGATGTAAGCACCCATCCAGGGTCAGAATGGTGCTGGTGGAAGGAAACATGACTTTACACCTGAGCTCCGGCTCCCCAGTCATGGTCCCCCCACCGTGGCATGGAAGATTTTGTGACACCAAACACCCTAGTCTGGCGATGATGATAGAAAATTAGTCTGTGGTTGAAAGCCCGTCTTCCTTTCCTATATGGCTTTTAAATTCAAATATCACATTAGATTCCTAACTCTTACAAGATTTCTGGTAAGGGATAACATATCAGATGCTGGTGGTTTTTAAGTTTAAGATCATTGTGATATTAATTTTAAAAGGAGGCTAGAAAACAAGAGGTGGGAAATGCAGCACGAAGGACATCTTTACATTAAGTTACCGATGCTAGCCTACCATTGTGTGCTCTGACTAGTGCCCACAGGATGCACAAACGCTTGCTTTCAGGCATCATCCCCCAGAAGTGAACCAAATGAACGAGCGTAAGATCGTCTATGGAGAGTGAAATTATAAACCAACTGAATGGTTCAGGACAGAATGAATGTAGGTTACTCTAAGAAAATGGAAGGGCTTACTAGTTACCTTTATACTCAACTGACTTCATGGAAAGAATTAGATTTTCTGGGGCACATGGGTGGCTCAGTCCATTGAGTGCCTGACTCTTGATTTCAGCTCAGGTTATGATCTCAGGGTTGTGAGATCAAGTTCCACAGTGGGCTCTGCACTGGGCGTGGAGCCTACTTAAAATTCTGTCTTTCCTTCTCCCTCTAGAGCTCTCCACTCGAAAAAGAAGAAGAAAAGAAGAAGAAGAAGAAGAAGAAGAAGAAGAAGAAGAAGAAGAAGAAGAAGAAGAAGAATTAGATTAGCTGAAGAAATGATGCCTCTTAAAAAAAAAAAAAGAACTAAGAAGTGGTTGAAAAAAACTAAGAAGGTAGAGCTGACCTGTGCACCTGGCCCGGCCCCATCTGGGGAATGCAGGCGGTCCCTGTGAGGGAAGCCGATACCCTTCAACATCTGGAATTGTTCTTGAAGGCTTCTTTTTCTAATTACGTGCTCACTAGGCAAGTTTAAGACTACTCAACAGAAATCCTACTATCTTCTTCGATTGGGGCTATGGCTGGTTAATAGAAAAAAGAAAAGATTAATGCACAGAATTATACACACAAATCCTACACACCTTAAATATTTTGGTTGAATGTCATAAAACCATATAAATACTGATTCACTCATGTGGATGCTTTTGCTAATGGTCCCACCAATTGGATTTGTCATGGTATTTCTTTTTTTTTTAAGATTTTATTTATTTATTCATGAGAGAGAGAGAGAGAGGCAGAGACACAGGCCCAGGGAGAAGCAGGTTCCACCCAGGGAACCCGATGTGGGATTTGATCCTGGGACTCCAGGATCATGCCCTGGGCTAAAGGCAGGTGCCAAACCACTGAGCCAGGGATCAGGGATCCCCCTGTCATGGTATTTCTTGCATTAACAGATAATAAATAATAGAGTGTCTATGAATTCCTGTTTCTATTTATTGATGGCAGAGCAAGAACTTATTAACTCCCATGCAAAAATTTAATTCAGATGACTTAGCTCTAGAGTTTTCTCCTTGGCATCTATAGCTGCCTATCTACACTAATTTGAAAAAGTTATCTAAATATAAACCAAAACAAAATTAAGGTTGCTTTCATCAAATTCTTCCAGATAAGTTCACTTCAATTTTCATAGAAACTGTCTCGGTATAATCCTATTTCACTGTATTCAATCTTACAGTAGCCTGTTAAAGTACATGGTTATCATGAAAGCACACTGTCTCTAGGTACAAACCTGATTCCTGGCAGGGGACACCCAGAAGCACTCACGTGTGCATTGGCGAGCCGACCACCAGTGCACAATGGATTGGAGAGTGGCGCTGCATAGAGTGTCTAAGAGGGAGGAGAATCCATGAGTGGCAGGTGCTATAGAGGTGTCCCCCTGTCACTTGGTCTTCCATGTAGCTGCCACTCCAGGGAGGCGGGCAGGGTGCCAGCAGTGCCTACCACTGCTTTTCCTGCTAAGACATCAACTAGGCTTTTCTCTGTACCTTGGTCTCTGCTGGGTCTGCTTTCATTTATTCACTTAGTTGTCCCATTAGTCATCTATAATATAGGTAATTAACTCACAAGGTGAGCGATTTTCATCCCTCCCCCACCCACTTTTCCAGCCAACAAGTGCCCCCTCCCCCGACAAAGCATGGCTACCAGCTTTCTGAGTTTTTGTGCACTGCCAGATTCCCTTTTCAGGGGCCTCTGGAAAATAGCAGCTGTCCCCAAACCAGAATGAATCCACTGAGGTAAATGTTTCATGTGACCCCACGGTGGGGGGGCCATGGCACCCACTTAAGGACACCCCAAAATTGTACCACTCCCTCTGTGTCTCCCACTCATACTTATTTTATCCTTGGCAGGTGTAGTAAGTAGAAAGTATTGCATTACACATCACATTAAACTATTTTGTGTGAGACTCATTAATGACAGTATTTAGAATTCTGTTGTAAAACCAACATCAACTGGTCGGTTTTAATGATTTGAAGGAGTTTGTTAGGACAGCATTCCACCCCTGAAACAACCTGGGTTGATGTTGCCCATGAAGGTACCAGAATAGGCCACTTGAAATGTGCCTCTTTGGCTTATGGATTACTTTCAGCTAAAGGCAGACACAGGACAAGCTCTTTACCTCCCGCTAACTGCCTGAAACATAGAATAAATTTCTCCTTTTGTAACGGAAATTTCATTGGTAAAAGTATCTCTGTAGGAGGAAGAAAGTTACTCTAAGAAAGGAGTCTTATGACCTGAGAGGCTCTTGGCTCCAGAACAAGATGATGTTTATTTGCCATCCCTCTCCTCCTAGAAGCTCGAAACTCCTTTCCCTTTGTGGGGCCTCCTGCATATACAGGCCGCCGACACCCGGCTGCTGTGCTGAATCTTGTCTTTGTAAAAACTCTCATGTGTGTAGTCCATTGAATTTTTTTTTTTCTACAGTTAATCTTTTTACCAGTTTGATTCATGGACTCCAGCCACTGCACAAAGGTGGCTCCTCCCTTCCTGGTCAGGTCATATGTGTAGGAAAATAACTATCCTCTGTTTCCTAGGGTTCACGTAGGATAAGCTTACTTCTATAAGCCAAGAAAAGAGGCAGGATGATGGGTTCAGGTTTCTTAACACTCCTAGGACAAACGAGCTCTGAGTCAGGAAAAGCTCTAAGAATCCCGGGCAGCAGTTCCCCCGTTGGATTCAAGCAAGCAGAGTTCTGCCTTGGGGCCTACACTTCAGAGCATCTCACGCATCTTTCTCCCACATACATGCATGCACACAAACACACAGGAAATTATTTAAGAGCACATGGGTCCCTTGGTCACTCACGACCCAACACCCTGTGCTGGGGTATACTTTCTATTACTTTAAGCTTTGCTCTCAGGATTAAGGCCCACAGACCCAAAGCAACACCTTACCACATCTCTTTCCCAAACATCTCTAAAACAAGAAGCTACCATGTCCAAATGCAAAGATTTGGGGTGGAGCCATTGTGATGTAAGTGAAAGGCTCTGCCAAATGGCAGAACAATTTAAATGGCCCCCAGGTAAGAGAAAAGGCAAGTTAGCACTCCATCTGGCCATCTTCTGGAGCTAAGATGGCTTGAATGTATCCAAGGACCCTTTCTCAGGAGTGCAGGCCCTCTGTTCTCTGGCTCCCTTCCCGGGCCTTTTGTGAGTCTACAACATTTCTACTCAATTGTTGTTATGTGTCATATGTCACTACTCACCTAAATATTGCCCTCCATGAAAAGAACACTCCATTCACAATATTAATGAAATCACCTCCTCTTTCATAACTTGCTGACATTCTATCCTTAAACCAAAAAATTTGCATAGGTTGGTCATTTTGCCATTATGTACGGTTATGAGAGAAGCAAGGATAGAACTTTTTTTATTTGATGCAATTGGTGGCATAACTTGATGATATAGAGACATGGGACATGTGGGTCAGCAAGGCCTACCTGTGAGGACGGTGATGTGCATGAATGGGCCTTTCCCACCTCTGCCTCCACTGCTTGCTGCTGGAAGCTCTCAACTTGCTCTCACCATGAAGACAGCGGTTGATAATGACCTTATCACACCTCCAAATTATTTTCTTTGTTACCGAGGGAAGATCCTTTCCTCAAAGGAAGAACCAGTCCTCAAAGTGCTAAAACAGAGGTTAAAAGTAGATGACCATCTGACCAAATGCAGTTGACCCTTTCCTCATGGAGAGAAAACCAAGAAGTTGCTGATATTTACAAATTTGGAATTTGCACACCAGCTCCCCCAAATTAGATCTAAAACCGCAGGGCCTGCATTTCTTCAAGGCACTATTGGTAGGGGCTGCATTCTAGCAGTTTCCATCAGACACTGGGTCTGCCATTCCTCAAGGACCCCGCTGTTCCTTCTCCCAGAGACCAATGTGGCCTTGGTCTTCATGGCCTTTCTTCCTCCATTGTTCTTCCAAGGCCAGGTTATTCACACCTGCTTGAGCAGGGCATGCACGGTTGCACACGTAGGCTGTAGACACGGAACAAACTCTCTGGAGAGTGACCTCTGGGCGGCCTGGCCTTGGAGCCTGGGGTCCTTCAGCTGGGGTTCTGTGATTGCTGGGTGGTGACAACCCGCCTGTGTAGATAACATGTGCACAGGTACTCAGGCGTGTGGACAGATCTCGGCAGAGTTCGTCAGGCTGAAACAGAAGCAAGCTAACCACTGAATTTATTTTCCAAACCTGAACTTCATTCCCATTGGCACAGGGTCCACTCCAAACACACAAATAAAATAATGCAGGAACGGATTGCCTGCTCTGGAGTGTTATTATAAGAACTGGTTGATATGATCTCAACATTGAACCAAACCACCCTTAGAAATGGGCCCCTTGTTGTCTCCTGTATCCAGCGTAGACTTTGAGGTTTTATTCATTCTCCAATTAACCTTCAAGTCATCCTTGGATTCTGTACTTCTAAAGACCGGATATCATGTATTCCTCTCACTGGCAAAATACATTCCCACTATGGAGAGTGCATGCATCTGAGATCTGGAGCAGGCAGGAATTCTGTTTGTGTGCCTGCATCTGGAAAATGAATCAGAGCTTCTATTAGGCATGATTACCCTTATTAGTGGATATGACTTTCAGCCCGGCCTCTGGGATATTTATCACCAACGGGACTGCAAAGGGATTATGAAGAATAAAAGATCCTTATTCTAGCATTCAAAATAAAGAAGAAATAATACAGGGTACTTTACTGACATTTTGATGACAAATGGGGAAGAAGTTCGAGCTGAAGCTGCCATGCAAGGTTATTGGATGTGATTTTGCAACGCATGCGATCAGCTTTGTGTTAATTAAACAGTAAAAACTTACCACTTGCTGGTGGCCCACAGGAGTCCACGAACTTTAGTTTGTGGGTCAAATCCAGCCACTGGCTGCTTTTGCCAGTAAAGTCTTGTGGCAGCCAGCTCTCCCCACTCACTGACCTACTGGGCATGCCTGCTCCGGCACACAGCAGCAGAGCTGCAAGGCTGACGCAGAGACCTTGCCCACTGCAAAGGTGACAGTGTCTGGCCCTTTACAGAAAAGTTTTGCTGACCCTGCCCTTTGAGACTCAAAATCCCAATGATTTGAAATAAATAATTAATGGGCAGTATAGCTGTGCTCCCGAACACATGTGTACATCAGAGGTAGACAGGCCCAAATTAAAAACCTGACTCATATATTCATTCAACAAACATCCTTGGAGTGTCACTCTGTCAGGTTCTACCCTAGGGATAAGGATGACAGGGCAGACAAGGCAGCCCCTCCTCTCTCTAGGACCTTACATTCCAATGGGCCCATCAATTAAAGGTAGAAAATAGAGGAATGTTTTCTGAGGAAGGTCAGTTTCCTTAGCAGTAAGAGAGTTCAGGAGTACAAAATTTGTAGTTAGTATGAGGATTACAACAGAAAATAGAGCGAAATACTTACCACAGTGCCCGGCACAAAGAGATAGATAGCTCCATAAATGTTCATTATTGCAATATTAGTCTCAATAAATAGATTAATGAAACATTATTTTTACTATCTCAGTGTCAATTCACTCCAAAAATAATTTACTTTGGGGTCTTGTTGTGCTTTAGCCAATGGAGTTGTGTAGATGAATCTTGTGAAGTGGGGTGGGCTAGACACAGGACAACTGCCCTATCACAGGAGGTTCTACTGAACAGTGATGATTGTATTTTGGAAAACATACAATTTAATAATACCCTATATTTGGGGTCAAAGTGTATTGCTCACTGGTTCTAAATGTTTGACAATTTCTAAGGAGGAAATGAGGGAAGCCGTTGGATGGAACAGATGGATAGAAATCCATCATCTCCATGAGACCTAAGTCTTTGGGCCAGACTACCACATGGCACAGCTGGGAGTGGATCCAGCCACGGGATCTTTTCACTGACCTGTGCACTCAGATAGGGCAGGGACCAGGGGTGGGGGCGGGGGGAGGGGAATGAGTGCTAACTCTAGCTCCATGCCGGGGCTGCAAGCACTAGCTGGTACCTCTCAAGGCAGCTATGTGAACTGGGCATCATCAAGAATGTTGGGATCCAGGACAAGGGTGGAGACTCCCTCCTGGCCTTGGTGGAGCCCATCTGAGTTATGAATGAATTCATGCAAGCAACATGGCAATGCACATTTGTCCCCTGCAGTGGTGGGAGACACTGGTTGAGGTCCTGAGACCAGTTCCTGGCCTTGAAGGCAGGCCTAGCAGAGCAGCAGTCCCAGAGTCATCAATCCTTGAGGCAGCCACAGGAGAAGCTGGAGACAAAAGGAGAAGCTGGAGGGGAAGACCATGGGGTGTATTTCTGGCCGGTGAGCTCTCAAAACCTTGTAAAGATAGCCGGGAAATGCTTTGAAGAGAGCTAATGTCTACCAAGTGGACGGGTGACATTGCATGGCCCAAAAGCTGGAATATAAACATCTATGCACACTCTATAGCCGAAGGCTGGTGAAGTCTGGCCTATGTAAGTTGTCATTTATTATTTTCCAACAAAAATAGTCCATTTGAAGGCCTTTTTACATTATTAAAGTCAAGAATTCATAATTCTCTTTAGAATATAATAGAAGTCGCTCAGTTGGAATGGATGACTCTTGGCAGAGCAACCTTAAATGACCCAATAGTCATTTGTAGCTCTGTCTCTGTCTCTCTGTCTGTCTCTCTGTCTCTGTCTCTATGTGTCCATCTCTCCCTCTTTCTTTTTCCTTCTCTTTCTTCCTTTCTGCTCCTTTCTTATTTATTTATTTATTTATTTATTTATTTATTTATTTATTTATTTATTTTGATTTCTTGAATCAGGAAAAGAAACTTGGTTATTCTGCCCACTTCTTTCTCATCATTTCTCTGATGGACAATTACAGGTTTTAAAAAGTTTTTTTGATTAGCGAGTGGGACTTCCTGAGTACATCATGGGGCTTCATGTTGGACAGAATAAGTCTGTCCTGCTCAAAGCCTGGTTTCTAGGGTCCTGTCACCACCTTGTTTGGCTTTTGTGGAGCTTTTCTCTTTAGGGTGGACACATCTACTTCCTTCTACTAAGACAAGGCCCAGCCGCCAGAAATTGTGTTCTGCGGAGGAACTTCTTCCCACTTAAAGGCAGAGCACATATGCTATTTTCAGAAAATGGGATCGCTCAGAGCTGTGTGCTCTGCAACCCCCAGCACCTCCCCAGCACGCCCCTCCAGCCAGCCCTCATCCACACAAGGAAGGATGCCAACACTCACTAAGACCACTCCATTCCCACCTGGGCTGAGCCCAGCAAGTTCCAGCTTCTGGGACAACCTGCAGCGCCTGTCTTCCACCACTGATGGTGTGCCCTGCCCCAGGATTTATGTAGTCTCCAGTGATTCTGGCTCAGGCTAGAGGAATCTGTCTGCTTCTGCTCTTTCCTCCACACTCCCCAGAGGATAAACCTCCAAAAGTTCATCTGAGAAGCAACCTGAGCACTTCAACCCATCCCCATGCTACTCACGGCGATTCCCAGCCCCGGCTGCACCCACGTCATCTGGCAAACCTCTACCAACCGCAATGACAGGGAGTCATGAAAGGCATGTTTGTGATCTGAGCCTCATATCAGGAGATGACAGTACCATCAGGTGCTAGAGTGGGAAATGATCACCTGTGCCACTGTCTTGCAGCCATCTGGGGCTGAAAGCAATAATTGTGACCACACGTGAGATCCAGACTTCTAGCTGGCTATTTGGTTTTGACCAAGTGAATCCTCCTACAACCAACAGGAGGTCAGCTGACCATGTGTGTTCCACACGTGACCACTTCGAACCATAGATGGCACAGGTGTGCTCTGGGACTTTAGCCAAATGCCTGTGTCCCCAGGCCCCAAGAAGAGATGTGTCCGAAACCCTCCAGAGAGCCCCAGGCCTCCAGGCCTGCATGGGTGTATATTCTGTGCACATTTGCTTTGGCTTGGATCTGACAACACTCACGTCCGGCTGTGCCATGGGGAGTGTAAAGTGAGTTGGAGTTCCTGGGAGGGAGATACGGTGGTACAGAAATTCCCCTATAGAAAGACATCCCCACATTTGACAACTTACATTTATTTCTACATTAACACTTCTCTGTTCACAAAAAAATGGAGACCCATACGTTCTCTTTATGAACAACCTCCTTGGTCTAATAAAGACCCGCAGAAATCCAAATTATCTTCTGCACTGTGCCCTCTTTCTTTCTATTGCCATTCTTCCCAAAACTATACACACACCCAAATATGCATTTTATTATCTTGATACAGACCATTAGACTTTCATGATATATTGAACTGTCACTGAATCATAAGATTTTTTATATGGAATTTTTTCAGCTAAGATAAAAGCAAGGTTAGATGCACCAGTGGGATTAATATTTATGCAATATAGTTTTTATAATAAAGTTTTAAAAATATCTCGTATATATCTTCCCTTTCCTTTTGGTCTAGTTAGATGGGAAAAATTACTGTCCTTAGCATCTTAATTAAAATAACATTATAATGTTAGCAAAAAGAAAAAATGATTTGACATATTCATGTGGTAATTACATTAAAAAAAGATTACTCTCCATTAGTCTTCCTGATTGTACTAAGCCATCTGTGCTTGTAAAAATAATAATAAACAATGAATTTCATATGCCATATGTACTTTGCTGCTTAATAGTAATTAAGCAGTAATCCCAAAGCAATCACTTGTTAACTGTGATAATTGCTCAAAGGTAATTATTTTGTAATAAATGATAATCAATTATTTATAATATTAACAATAGTTTTCTAATTTTTTTACCTTTAGAAATTGCTGGTGGCCATATCCTATCTTGGAAGCTGAGCTGGAAAATCACTAATTCTGTTGTGTTAAGAACAGATTTTCCACAAGTCAAAATTCTAGTTATGGTCTATTAGATTTGTAATATGTGTTTATAGTATTTTAAAAAATGAAATAGCTATAAATATCTCATTTACCTTTTTATTACAAATAAATGGCTTTAATAAAACTTCTAATACAATATAAAATACGGAGTGATCAATATTACAAAGAATAGCATGAACACGAAAGTAACAGAACATATGACCTAGGTAAGAATAGGTGGATAGAAAACAAACTTTGATTTGAGGGGGAGGGGAAAAACATAAAGTATAACCACTTATTCACAATTGCATACTTTTCTCAATGTATCACTCTTGATTTTAGCTTTAAGCAACCTACTGTCACTTCGAGAAATGATGTATAATACTTAAGTATGGCATTTCTTATAACAGAGAGGGAACTAAATCATACATATTTAAGCAATAAACCAGTTTAGAATATTTATGATTCACAGGAGGTGTTTAGTCTTATTTTTAATATAGCGATGAAGAATGCATTGGGCTGGAACCATTCTTTCTGAATTTCACATCCAAGGAACAACACCCGTGGTTCGGTCTGTCCTCTGGATTCCTAATAGGACAAGGAAAGAATATGTCCAGCTGCCTCTGGATCAGTGGTTCTCTTGCCCCAGGGGGATATTGGACATGCCGGGGGCATTCTGCTCTCTTAGATGGGGTTGGGGTGCTGCTGGCCACCCGTGGGTAGAAAACAGGGATGCTGCAGGTAGGCTGCCCAGCACCAGACAGCGCCCAGCAGAGAATGACCCAGCCCGACATGTCCATGGTGCCAAGGATAAGAAACCCTGGCCCAGATGACTTTTTGCAGTTAGATCATTTACGAAGGACATCAAGCATTTCAGCTTTAAATGTTTCAAATCGGAATTGAAAGACCAAACTACCGGGAACTTTACTCCCTGCCTCCTTCCAGCGGAGCAAACAGGGAGTATCACAGAAACAAAAATTTCTCCCTCCAGATCTGGTTCTAACCTGCAAAAACCAAATCCCACTCTGGCTATTTTAAGCCCCCCAAGAAAAGAATATTAAAAAAAATTAGGCAGCTCAAGAAATCGTTAGGAGGACAGCACTGAGCTTTCTATACTCGCTGCAACCCACGTCACAGGAGCCCCTGGTACAGAAAGCCCACCTGTGTATGCTGCAGGCCATGGTGTCCAGGGCTAGGGACATGGCCTCTGTCATCCCCCAGGGAAAGGAGGCCCCCTCAGGCCCTTTGCTCCTTTTGCAGGCTTCATGAGCAGGTTCTGACAGGTATATCTCAGGGGCGACATGGCACCCACAGAAACTCTGCGTCAAGGGTGCCTGCAGAAGGGACAGGTGTCCTTTTTGGTGATATGGGATTCCACTAAGTCTGGGGACTGGGGATATGGGGTTCCTCCAAGACCCAGAGGGTTGTGTAGACATAACTTGTGGTCATAGATGGCACTTGTGCTTCATGCCTGATCTCGGGATTAAAACTGCTCCTTGTTCTTGGAAATAATAGGGCTTGAATCATAGAAGCCTCATGTTTGAGGGCTGGAGGAGACATGAGGACTCGTGTCCTCTGACTACTCCCCTTCTTGCCCCAACCCCACCTCCATCTGTGTTCAGTTGGTCTCTTACTTTGTGTCTTCCTTTCTTCTTTCCCTCCATGAGCCAACAAGTACCTATCTCATGTCTGTTCTGTGTCAGACACTGTGCTAGAAGACGCTGCATTGAGCAGAACAGGCAAATTCCATGCATTTATGTTCAGATTGGGGAGAGAAATCAACAAAATAAATAAGTAACCTTAATAAGTATCTCTGGCTACACAAACTCAGAGCTACACATACAGAGGTAAATATTTGGACAAATCTCTTGTTATCCAAATTCTCGTTACTTGCTATCTGAAATTCAGGCGTCAAATAAATTCAGATAATGCATTATCTCTTGCTATTAAAACTCAGCACCAACTCGGGAATCAAATAGCACCAAGGAGTGAAGGCAAATTTACACAATTGCCAGACTGTGATAAAGGCTAGGGAGAAAAACAAGGCAAGGAGAGTGACAGTGGCAGCCCCGAGGGGGGAGGGATTGCAACAGACTGGTGTAGAGAGCCTCCCTGGGAAGGTGCTAATTGGGAGAAGTTCCAAGCAGTGAGAGACCAGTGCAGAAGCTTCGGGAGGGAGCCTCCTGCTAGGTTTGAGAAGCTACAAGAACCCTGGAGAGGTTTGACACACTCCATGGAGACACAGAAGATCAGAGACCTTCCAGAGGCCAGACCAGGCAAGACTGGGACAACTGTTGTAGGGACTTTGGTGGCAGGGAGTAATAGAGAGCACCGGAGCGCTGTGAGCAGAGGAGTGGCCTGTGCACTGAGCACTGGGTAGGGATGAATGGCTGGGGGTAAAGAAGGGCCACAGAAGCCGGATCACTAATCCTGCATGATGGGCAGGTGGCTCTGGCCAGGGCACTCCCCGGGGAGACCAGGAGGTCAGATACTGGATATATATATATATTTTGAAGGTAGAGTCAAATCAATTTCTTGATGGATTAGATGAAAAAAAGGAAAGGTCAAAGGTGACCAAGTAGAAGGAAGGTGGCCTGAGATGGGAGAGGCCACAGGAAGGTGTATGTGTGCAGTGGGGCGTGTGAGGGAGGCAGAGGCTCTATGTGGGGTGTTAGGGCTCAAGGGCTCCTGGGCATCTGAGTGGAATGTGACCCGGGCTTTGGGAGAGTGTGGACTGCACAGACATCTAGAAATCCTAGGGGTGTGGGCGGTATTCAGCAGGATGCACCTGGTTGAAGTCACTGAGGATGCACCTGGTTGAAGTCACTGAAGTCACTGATGCACTGGTTGAAGGGGACCATGCACGAGATCCTGGAACACTCGCATGGGAGGAAGGTGGCGTGATGCAGGATACCCAGCAAAGGAGACTGAGAAGTAGGAGAAAGACCAGAATGTCCTCCTCCAGCATGGAGTAAAGGAGTGTGGTGGGCACTGCTGGAAGCTGAAGCACAGTGTCAGTGGTTGAGCAGCAGCAGAGCACCCTGCAAGAGCGGCGGGTTCAGTGGGGTGGTGGACCAGGGCCCACTGGGGAGACTCAATGGGGAGCAGAGGTCCCATGAGACACAGCAGCGTGGAGTGTGCAGGAAGCAGAGGGAGTGGGGAAGCTGGAGGGAAGACTTGCGGGTCTGGATGGTGGTGAGGCTGATCCCACGCAGGACATGAAATTATGACATAGGAACACAAGCTTCTTTTTTTTTTTTTTTCATTTATTTATGATAGTCACACACACAGAGAGAGAGAGAGGCAGAGACATAGGCAGAGGGAGAAGCAGGCTCCATGCACCGGGAGCCCCACGTGGGATTCGATCCCGGGTCTCCAGGATCGCGCCCTGGGCCAAAGGCAAGCGCTAAACCACTGCGCCAACCAGGGATCCCGGAACACAAGCTTCTAATGAGTTAGGGAAAGGTCTGAGGGAGCAGTCCCACATCTGCTCCTAATGGGTAACTTCACACCTTTGACTAAGGCCTGGGGCATCTTGGAAAGTCCCAAAGTCCCTGCCCTGCAATACGAGCATCTTTCTAGCTCTGGCCCTGACCTTCTGTGCTGAGCTTACAAGCTCTGACGTGGAAGCTCTGGTTTATTCTCTGGAGTCTCGAGCTGCAATTCTGCTCTACATCTACTGCCAAAAACATGACCGAACCACTTATTACACTGATTCAGGATTGTCTTAAAATTAATTCATAAAATTTCTTCACCCAACATCTGCTCTCACAGCTTCTACTCACATTATTTCTCCAAATCCTTCCCTCTCTCTGTGCCATTGACAGTCCATCATCATAAAGAGCTTTCTGGAAGCTCTGTAGAAAAGGGTGCAGGGGAGTGGGAAGGTGTTGGAAAGTTTTATCAGAAGACATGTATATCATCGCTCCTGTTCCATCTTGCAGATGGCTGAGGTTGTTAACCCTTTGATTTTCTGAATACACCTGACTTTCCAGACAAAGTCAGACAGTTTCCTCCACTTTCTGTTACATTCAGCCCACTGTGACCTTATACTCGGTAGGAGCACAAGAACCTTTCGTGGGGCTCCAGTGCTTAGATACATAGCCAGTCTAAGAAGGAGCTGACTCTCCCCAGGGCATGGTTCGGGGTAGTGCTGGTTGAAATCGTGTGGTAGGAGGGAGGAAAGCAGTGCCCTACATGAGACTTCTTTCTCCTTATCCAGCTCTACAGGATCCTATGGCAAGGTCTGAAACATGGCTCAAGGTGCCAGAGACTACCTGCCTTCCTCTGGGTGTTCTCAGAAGGTAACTGAGTTCTAGATGTACTGGATGCTAAATTAGTATTATTTGATATTCCTGAGGACCAATGTAGATGACTAAAGGTTAGAAGTTGGAGCCCAGGGAAGCTAAGGGATATGCAGAAGATGGAGGGACTCCAGTGAATAGAATCTGTGAAGGAAAAGAGATAAGCTTGGAAGGCAGGAATGGTTTAGGAATTTGCTGTCAACCAAGATACTTATGGAAAAGAGAAAAAGGTATGTTAGAAAAGTTTGGGGAATCTCAATTCAAATGTGCTTTACTTACTCACTTATTCATGGCTAAGAAAGCCATAGTAATAACCAGGGTTGTACTAATACATGTTTAACAAATGGTTCTCCAGAAAGAGCAGAAGCCCTGATTTTGTAGGAGCTGCTCATTTCTTTGGTGTAACTATTCCCATCACGGCTGGTGTCAAGCTACCGACATGACCTCCTTAAATGAAGAATTGAGGTAACATGTCCATGATTAGCTCTTGTACATTGGTAGATACCAGCTCCACACGCCCCTGGACCAAGTAATACTTATTATGAATGTATGTGTTAAGTCTAGTTCTTGCAGAATCAACCCTGAGTCCAGGATTTGGACATATGTGATTTATTAAGGGTGTGTGCCCATGAGAGCAGGACAAGGTAGGGAAGGAGCAAGCAGGACTGCGATTGTAGACAGTCCCACAGTGGATTGTTCAGCCTGGTCCCAGGAGGGACTCTGGAGTTGAAAACATGGGTCCATGTTGTCCCGGCTCTCAGACACCCAGCGCTCTGTGGGTGTCTGCTATTTTGCTTTAGTGGTGGTGGTCTATGCACCTGTTCCCCCCTTGAGGTCAAGATACAGAGGAAAGAAGGACTCTTTTCACTAGCAGTTTGGAAGATGGAAAAAGCAAGGACTTCATTGTGAAGATTAATCTTGTGAAGGGCTTTGAAGGGTCAACAGGGGTTTGCCTGCAAGACAAACTTTGACAGAGGGAATCTGACATAGAGCACAGCTTGTCTGAAACAGTGTGTTCCAACCCTGGCTGAATATTGGAATCATCCCTGAAAAGGGATTCAGAAGCCCTTAGAAAATGCAGGTCCTGGACCCCACCAGCAAAATCTGGGATTCGATTATTTTAGACAATGGTATTGTTAAAAATGGTGATTTATCCACGTGGTCAAGGTTAAGGATTAGAATAATATAATTTTGGGGCAATCTGCCAGGGTCATTTTTTTGAGTACACACATAGTTTAGTGTTGTTGGAGCGTATAGTGCTGGAATGCATGTATGTAACAAAGCACCTTGCACGGCACTGTCATACTTCCTGTTGCGTTTTGTTCTCGAGTAACTTTTGGTAAAGCTACACACACATACATGTTAAATATTAAAAATGTATGTAGCTTTGCCAAAAATTAATATATATGGAATCAAAGTATTTCAAATCCAACTCCACTTTTGCCTTCTCTGAAAAAGTCTCTTCTCTTATTCAGCACTTGTACAACACCTCTTCTCATAAATCTAGTTGTATTTAGAGCCAGTTAAGTGCTTGACTATCTACTAAATTGTATTATTCTCTAATTACTTCTTCCCCATAAATCTTTTCATCAGGGATTAGATTCTTCCAGAGAAGTACAATGCTGCCATACTTTCTTGTATCCTCCACAGCTGGACCCCACTGAAAAAGGGAGACTTGTTCTTCCAGAGGGTCAGAGTAGGGGCTGACAGGTTACAGATCTACATGAGATTTCATGGTCTCTTTCATTCAAGTCTCTAGCTCAGTGTATCACAGCCAAATAAAGTATCTCAACATTCCAGAAAAAGAAGACAGCAATTTGGGACACCTGGGTGGCTGAGTGGTTGAGCATCTGCCTTTGGCTCAGGTCATGATCCCGGGGTCCTGGGATGGAGTCCCGCATCGGGCTCCCCATGGGGAGTCTGCTTCTCCCTCTGCTTGTGTCTCTGTCTCTCTCTGAGTGTCTCTCGTGAATAAATAAAGTCTTTAAAAACAAAACAAGAGGACAGCAGTTTGATGGTTGGCCTCCTCCACCTTAAGATAACTCAGAAGTTAGGTGAAAAGTTGTAGGTCTTGTTGGTTTTTCTGTAACAGATATAAAACCCAGCTGTAGAGTCAGTATTAAAGACGGAGCTGTCCCCATGGTTGTCAACCGCCCTATCTGGGAGCTTCACCCTGACCCGGGTTATGATCTGCTGTGTGTCCCATGTCCTGGGACTGTGTTTACATTGCACTAAGTTAAGTGAAGGTTGGGCAAATACTTGGATAATATAATCAATAAAAAAACACTCAATACAGTCACGTCTTGGTAATGTTTTCAGAAAATGTCACTTGTTTTTAGCAGAAGAAAATGATCAAGCCTTTAGCACAGTGCCTGGCACAATCTGGGAGAAAAACGTGTGGGTGTAGAAGCGGCATTCTGGAAACGATCAATCAGACACATATTGTAGTGAGACAAGGTCCCTGTGAATATCCAAATATCACATGAGACAACGTTGATCCCCATCATTTCCTCGCTCTGTAGAGCGGCTCTCCGAAGAGCTAACATTTATCTTGCCTGTTTTGAGTTTGGCTCAGTAGGAACAGGCAAACAGCACAACTCCCCCTGATAAGGTAAATATTGTCTTGAGATAATTGTTAACTTTGGAATGAGCCCCACTGTAGGGCGTGTTTAACCACTAGCCAAAATTGCACACTTCTCTCTAATTAAGCAGACCTCCTTTCCCCCAAAACACGGGCCTGTTGAGAACAAAACAAGCAGAAATGAGCCCAGATTCTAGATTAGAGAAAAGGTCTGGATCATCTTCAGGATGAAGTATGGGAAATTTTCCTATGTTAGCACTATGTATATTCCCAGTGTTTTAAAGAATATTTCATTAGTGACTGTAACCATTAATTGAGGACTTAGGCTGTACCAAGGCTGTGCTTTACAAATGTCTTACATTTTATATCTGTCTCACAACAATAACAAAATGGAGTGGCTGCTCCTCCAAGAAGCATCCCCTGATGTTGTGGAACTGAAGTAGGTTGTCCCTCCTGGCACCGTCTCTGGCCCTTTGCACCTCCCTGCCCTGAGAACGTGTCTGTCACCACACTTTCAACCCTGCACTGCAATGAGCTGTAATTGAAACTCCAGACAACAAGTGACTGTGCATTTCAGGGTGGGATGCTACTTCTTAATCTGCCTGGGGATGTTTAAGAATTGCCTTGTATACACCTAATAGATCTATACATCACACAGCTCATTATTGTGAAAATAAGACCACAGGCAAAAATTTGGAATCATGGCTTTTGATGTTTACTAATGTGAGAAGAGGAAAGGACCTGACCCCCAGCCGCAGCTCGAGGACTCTCACACCTCAGCTCCTCAATTCTTAGCACACTGGGTTTTCAAGGTCTTTTTATCCTTCGGTACAGCCCATGACCTCGCCCCACCCTTATCTTCCCAGGAATTATCACAGGATTATAGGGGAGGAAGACCCTTCCCCTCAAAAGTAAACAAAGGTGGATAATATTTATTTAATATGTGATTAGACAAAAAAAATGTGATTAGACTATACATTTTGAAACAGAGAAAAAACAAAAATATAAAATACATACTTGAAAAGAAGTTCACAAGAAAGTTATACATTATGAAAATAAGCTTAGTACGACAAACTAAAAACTGAAGGGGAAATAGAAATGCATTCTCAAAGAAAACGTATTTGTTCAGAAAAACAAACAGGAATATGAGACTGAGGGAGCAAAATAATGAGGATTTCTCGTTGCTACTTGCTCGCATGTTGAAAAGTTCTACTTCTTATGGGACGGCTGTTCTCCTCCTCAGCCCCTCCTCTAAGCAGGACAACTGATTATTCCACATCCCTGAACACAGAGATTACTAGAGGTGAGGGAGTATTTATCTTTCTGAACAATAAAGCCATGTTAATTCTGGAATTCTCAGGACATTTTCCTTGATGTGCCGAGATAGTAAAACATGCAAAAGTAAAGCCAACACGGAAAAAGGAGACTCAATGACTTTGAGCTTCTGGATTCAGCTATTCCTGAAGGTTTTACAATGATGTAAATGTTTTATTTATTTATTTATTTATTTATTTATTTATTTATTTATTTATTGCTTGAATCCATTTGGGTTGTATTTATTGGTTAAAGTACCCAAGAAATAATGAGTGTCTGAAAACTATGCCTATAAATCAACTAAATTGACTTCAACTTACCCTCCAGAGTCAGCTACCTATATAACTCACTTTAGTTGGTTCAGTATTTCCTTGATTCAAAATAAATGAAAGCTGGATAGGAAATGACACCTGGGGTTCCATTTTCCCCAGTTCTTCTCCAAATAATAATATATGAAGTATGCATTTATATTGATCTCTGCTCCAAAACAACA
Source organism: Canis lupus baileyi (assembly GCF_048164855.1). Lineage (NCBI taxonomy): Eukaryota > Metazoa > Chordata > Mammalia > Carnivora > Canidae > Canis > Canis lupus. Next base: position 3,594,929 of record NC_132854.1, on the reverse strand, counting down.
ACAAAATCCTTACAGATCAGAAATAGACAGTGATGAGGTGCCTGGGAGCTCAGTTAGTTAAGTGTTTGCTTCTTGATTTCAGCTCAGGTCATTATCTCAGGGTCCTGGGATAGAGCCCCACTTTGGGCTCCTAAAGCACTCAGTGGGGAGTCTGCTTGAAAATTCTCTCCCTCTGCCCCTCCCCCACTTGCATGAACTCCCTCTCTCTCAAATAAATAATTAAATCTTAAAAAAAAAATAGGTAGACAATGCTAGGGAGGAAAACAAAGCTGCGCTACCCATGGAAATAAGGTCTGGAAGTGAACACGGGGGCTGGAGTTTCACTGCTGTGCAAGAATCAGTGACAAGTATTGCTGAAGAGCAGAAATAAGCTGCTTGTGTGAAGCCAAGGGATGAGAAATAAGCTCAATGAGAGTGAACTTGGGCTGACATAGCTCTACCTGTCTGTCTGATATTGCAGATAGAAACTTGATATTGTCTATGTCTCATGAAAAAATAAGAAACAACTGCGTAAGAAAGGGAACTAGGTAGCATTGTACATAGATGTGGGAATGTGTAATTGGCTCAGAATTCCTAAAAGAAGAAATGACTAAGAATGTACAGTAAGAAAGAGGTACATGCAGAGGGGAAAAAGGTGTAAACAGGAAAACTATGCTGTACAGGAAAAGATCTCAATCAACATTTACAAAGAACACAAAGAAACCCATTGTCATGAAGTCATCATCAGACTTGATGATGGGAGAGTTCACACCAAAGAAAACAGAATAACGAATCAACCTAAGAAATTCTAGATCAGTATATAAAATGCTATAAGAGAGATGAGAGGGAATAATATTGTTAAGACAGGAAAAGGAAGTTGTTAAATAAAAACGGATACATTAAAAAAAAACTGAATGGAAATCTTGGAAATGAAATACAGTCACCATACGTAAAGTTCAATAGAGGAGAGAAATAGTAGAGTAGAAACTGTGAAAAGAGAATGGGTAAAATGGTAGAATTAGGAAAAAAAAATCACCTAGAACACAGAACAACAACAAAAAGTGCTGAAATTGTGGAGGGTAGATTTCAAAGTCCAGCTTAAACTACAAATGGAGACAACAGTAAAACAGTTTTCAAGCCTTGAAGAAAAATAAATCTTCACATTAAAAACCTAAAAAGTGCCAAGAAAGGTACATTTTATAAGGAAAAATTTCTAAAACTGCACATATCCAAATAGTCATAATTTAAGCCCTGGAAAATTTATTTCAATATGATGATTAGGGTCTCTTTCTCTACTACTTAAAATAGGAAAACAATGTTATATTGCATTTCTGGCACAAGTTGCAGAGATGAGTACCATGATCAAGGATTTGAAGGATGGTAATTTCTTCCAGATCTTTATTCAGCTCACCTCTTGGGCCTGTGCATATCTTTGATAATGACAACAGAATATCATAATCTTAGTCAAAGGTGACCCCATCATACCTGCCGCTCCAGATGTGGTTTCATTGTTGGGTGAAACTAGCACATGCAGGGCACCTAGTATGTAGCTCTTGATAAGACAGATGCATTTTTTCTTCTCTAAATGTGTAGATAAAGATCACCAAAGGTTTGCTTTCAGGTGGTAGGGGTAGCAATCTACGTTCTCTTTCATACTTCAAACTACATTCATATTCTGGTCAGCAGAGCTCTTGCCCACCTCTGCACCCCACAGGACATCATGCCAGGTATTGTTGGTTCTGTGCTTATTGGATCTGGTCAGCAGGAATATCAACTCCCACCAAACACTTCAGTAAGACACTATTCGTAAAATTCGGAAGGCTGACATGATGGAATTTCTTAGGTCCCAGGGGTCTGGGGCATGTTGGGGCAATTTCTCAAGTTCTGTTTACATTGTGATATGGGGCTTAAGGGCATTGAGCTCTGTTCTCATTCTAATATGGGACTTTCTACCACGGGCGTGGGCTCTGTTGTCTTTCTGATATGGGATTCATTCTGCAGTTTTTCCTATAAAGTTCAGCTCTTATTCACAGGGGCCTAAGATGGCTGTACTTGTGCTAATGCTAAACTTGAGGTGGAATGGCCTTGATTTTTCTCATGAACAAAGTGACCATGACACCAGGGATGGAGGTTATGCATGGGCTCAGCTATATGGACTTTCATTCACTGGGATTAATCTGACTTTAGGCACCGCTAAGTGCCCACTCTGCCCACAGACCAATCCTGAGTCCCTAGTACCTGAGGAAACCATTTCCTGAGGAATAAGACATGCATTTTCTGGAAAGTTGATTAAAATAAGACTCTCTCTTCATGGAAGGGAAGTCACTTTGTTCTCATTGCCTGTAATGCTTTACCAAAAACACAGTCTAGGATCTTACTTAAAATGCATTTTCCATTATCATGGTATGTCACTCAGCACTGCTTCTGATTAGGAAGCTCATTTTATCACAAAGTGCAGGGATTTTCTCTTGTTTATGGAATTCACTTGTCTTATCATGTACCTCGTCACCTTGAAGCAGCTGACCTGATAAGACAGGTCAATAGCTTGTGGAAGAGTTTGTTTTGGTGCGACTGTGTGGCCAGTCACAATGTGCTGGGCTCGTGTCCTATAGAATGTGGCATATGCTCTCCAAGTCAGCAAGGAAGATGTGGTAATACCAGGACTCAGGGACTCAAGGAAGAGTTGGTGCCCTATTGTTCTTTCTCTTACTAATACTTAACTTATAATATTTTACCTTTTGTCTTTGCAATTTTAGACTGTGATGATTTATAGGTCTTAGTTCCCAGAGGAATGCCTCCACTGGGCATTTTTGGACCAGTGGTTCATAAACAGATGGCAAGACTACCTCTGGCCACTTTCACTTCTCATGCCAGTGAATCAGTAGTCAAAGGAGGGGGTTACTGTACTGGCTCCAGTGATCGATCCTGATGATTAAGGGGAATTGAATTATTTCTACAAAGGGGGCCAAGGAAGAGTGTTTTTGGGATATTTCTTACTTCTCTCATTTCCTGTGACAGAAGTTAATGAAATTTTTAATGTCTAATACAGGTCAGATTGCTAGTGTCCTGAACCCTGCAGGAATGTTGTTCAGTGCATCCCAACAGGAGATGATGAGCTGAGGATCTTACTGAGAACTGGATACTGGAACTCAGGCTTAGGATTCCAGCACAGTTGGGTCCTGGGCCTCAAGAGCTCCTCTTATGCAGCCCCTCCCTGCAAGGTGATGGGACACGTGGTGTGTGCCCCTCAGGGGGAAACTCAGCATCTGTTCAGGATCTGCCTGAGGAGTTATGAAAGATGTGTTTGGGATGATCCTCCTATCAGGAGATGACAAGACTGATGTTTCTAGGATCAGAAATAACCACATATGCATCTCGTCCCTGGATCTCAGCTTGCCTGCCAATCCTGTGGATTCTGGACTCGAACCTCCAGAATTGTAAGAGCCAATCCCTTAAATTAATTCCTTCCCCTCATTCTTCCTCACTACATCAAGTGGCTATTTTGTTATTCTTTGAGTTTATAATGAATAATAATGGTTGGGATGCTTCTTGAGTAGCAAGAGAGCATACTGATAAATAGTAATTGCTTGGTAGTTATGGTGAACAGGTGGTCTCTATAGGATGTGAAAACTTTTGGCTAATTCAGGACAAAATTAAGTAAACTTGAGAAAATAATGAATCAAATCAGCTATTTAGAGTCATGTAGAATCAAGAGGTTATCCTAATAAAGAATTTTTTCATTTAGTGCTTTCTCTTTTTTCTACCTAAACACAGCCAGCGTCCTTACGTGTTCTTCACATCTATCACTGAGAATGTCATTTCACAGGATGACACAGAGCCAATCAGGATGGTCAAAATAAGCTATCCTGGTACTTTTCCACTAGTGGCTAATAAAAGTGAATAAAAAACCAAAAATCTTTTCTCTTTGGTAGAAGCCAGTGTTCTGAAAACAGTATGGAAAATAAAAGGCATGAGCATATTTCATGTCAGAACACCATGGTTTGTCTGAAAAGAAGTGCTGAAAACCTGTTTGCTGTCATGTAGGCTTAGTCCAGTGGACTGGCATGTTCCTAGAAGCACTTTATTCCTCACCAGAAAGGAGGGTGGAGTGGAGAGAAGCGTTCATCCATTCATCAGGTTCTATTTCCATGGACGAGGGGGCTATTCACAAAATGAGATGTCAGCTATGGCTGAAGAGGGAGGGATGTCAGAATAGATCTTAATAGATCTCAAACTACCCCTGACACCCCTGCAAGACTCTGGTTATTACCCCTGGAAATAGTTGCATGTGAGTTCTAGGGCAATGCAAGACAATGAGTTTCTTAGTGATGTCTCATCCTTTGGTGGTGTTGAAATAGAAAAAAATTATTATAGAGAACGAACTGAGGGTGGCTGGAGGAGGGGTGGGTGGGGAATGGGTTAGGTGATGGGTGGGCATGAAGGAGGGCACTTGGGATGAGCCCTGGGTGTTACATGGAAGTGATGAATCACTCAATTTTACCCCCGAAACCACTATTAACCTATATGTTAACTCACCAGAATTTAAATAAAAACCTGGGGAGGGGATGCCTGGGTGGCTCAATGGTTGAGCATCTGCCTTTGGCTCAGGTCGTGATCCCGGAGTCCTCGAATCGAGTCCCACATCAGGCTCCCAGTGGGGAGCCTACTTTTCCCTCTGCTTATGTCTCTGCCTCCCTCTGTGTGTCTCTCATGAATAAATAAATAAAATATTAAAAAAAAAACAGGGAAGAAAAGAAAAAACTAAATTGGAAATATTTACAAATGAAAGGAAATTGTGTGTACCTAGCCATCTGTAATTTGTTGATTTATGTGTGTGTGTGTGTGTGTGTGTGTGTGTGAGAGGGGGGAGGAGAGAGAAGGAAGGAGAGAGAGGTTAAAATTGGGGTACGTCTGTGCTGCATATTGTTAGTAAAAGGTAGAGAAGTCAAGTTTCTATATATTTTGAAACCATTATCTCTTTAAATAATAGAGCAAAAAGTGGTTGCCGGGTGGAAGCTGGTTCCAGTCTATACAGATAGCTGCAGTGACCTAAATTATCAGCCCACAAACGACCAAACCCCCACTGAGCATGTTGCAAGGGAAGCTTAGTTTCTGCCACTCTGCTTGCATGAGCGAGTCAGTCCAGGGGAACACAGCATTTAGCAGTCGGCCACCTGCAGAACAGCCTCTGGAAAAGCGCACAGCCCTGTGTTCTCCCATCAGCCGCCTGGTGCCTGCTTCTTTGGGCTGTGCTTCTGCATCAATAAATGTAATTTTATTTTATTTTTTTAAAAGATTTTATTCATTTATTCATGAGAGACACAGGGAGAGAGAGAGAGGCAGAGACACAGGCAGAGGGAGAAGCAGGCTCCATGCAGGGAGCCCAATGTGGGACTTGATCCCAGGTCTTCAGGACCAGGCCCTGGGTTGAAGGCAGCGCTAAACCGTTGAACCACCTGGGCTGCCCTAAACGTAATTTTAAATAGTAACATATTCAAGTGAGGAAGGGTGGCATAGTCTCAACCTCACCTCCAGTTAACCCGCTGGAAATCTCTCAGTAAAGAGATCATTTCTCTTCCTATCAGAGAATTGATGGCCGGTTGTGGTGCTGCACACAAATGAAAGTCACCCTCTCCCTAAAGGTTGTATCCTTATTTCCAAACTGTAGCAGAAGCTTGAACAGTGACTCCCTTCCCCAAATAACCCAAAACTGTTCCATACGGTTCAACTATTCAGAGACAAAAACTCAAAACAATTTTTATTGTCCACTTTGGTCGAGGACAAAAGAATGTATTTCTTCTCCCTTCTCCAAACCCCAACACCAATCATCGTTTGGCGGTATTTTTTTGAAGGTCTTCAGTTCAGCTGTATTTATTTCTGTTTTCTAGGAATTTGGTTTTGACGAGCAAGTCCTCTTAGAGCATCACAAAGCTGCCTCTTGAATTTCATAAGCATTAATTTTGTTTCTCTAATGAATTGGTCAAATGGAAGCTGATAATTAGCTGGATGTCTCCACCTTGAGTGGGAAACAATGAAGAGTGTTTGGGCTTCTTTGTCTCATATGTGGGATCTGGGGGCTCAGAATAGCACAGCCTCACGGAGCCTGCCCCCCATACGTGAATCCACAGTACACAGCAGGGCCCTTCATCCTTCATAGTAGAATCTTCCTCCAGTGTAAAAGCTTTGTCTTATGGGATTATCTCAGGATAAAATGAAAATAGACATATGCCCCTGCAAATTAGACTGGGATCAGGAGTGTATTAAGATAATTGTACTTTCACCAACCTGCTCTGAGTGGTTCCCGCTATGGCATGGCTGAGTAGATCATCATTTCCATTTGGGCTACAGTCTGAAAGTGCCCATTACAGATACCTAAAGTGAGTTAGACACAATGACTTCAGAGAAAATAATATGCCGCTGATGGTCACGAACAAGACTAGTCTTATGGGCTATTATTTTTGAGAACTGCTTGGGGTGAGTCTCCACCATTCCAGCCTTCAGGGAGAACATTAACTTCCCGCACCCAGGACTGTATTTTGCACTTCAGAACCCTGGCAGAAATCGGCTTGTATCATTCATTAAGAATTCTCCATTTATTTGTAAATTGATGAGAAATACTCAACACCTTTGCGGAAAGAAACCACCGAAAGAATGTGGCTGGAACGTTAGCTATCTATGTGCTCCTGCAAATTCAGAAATAGAGTAGGATGGTGTGGGTTCTACATGTTTAAAATGAAGCAATTTGGGATGCCTGGGTGGCTCAGTGGTTGAGCATCTGCCTTGGCCCAGGGCGTCCCAGGGTCCTGGAATCAAGTGCCCCATAGGGCTCCCCACAGGAAGATTGCTTCTCCCTCTGCCTGTGTCTCTGCCTCTTTCTCTGCATCTCTCATGAATAAATACATTTTTTAAAACTCTTAAAAAAATAAAAGGAAGCAATTCTGTCTGCTTCACAGCAGAGGGTCACTTTGGTCCATCCTTCTCCCCATTGTCTATAATAAGCCGTTTTGAATGCAAAAGGGAAAAGATAAGCATTTCATCTCCCACCATCATTATCTCAGAAGGAAACATGCCTGTCCTGACAAGCAGAGGTACTAGTGTCAGGGATAGTAACTACAAAACCCTCCCAAAGGTGAGGCCTGCAGGTGGGAACACCTTTCTCAATGCTATGGAGCATCAGGTCACCATACAGGTCCTAGGAAAAGCCCCTGGTTGTGCTCCCGTGGCCCTGGATTCCAAACCTACCCCTGCTGTGCAACCTAAGGCAGCACACTTGCCCTTCTGAGGCTCGGTTCTTGCCTAATCTGTAAAATGAAGACTAATATTCCTGTCTTAATGTGTTTTGAAGGTTCAATGACCATGTAAAGCTCTTAATTTGATGCCACGCCCTAGGAGCCACTCAGGGAGCGATTCCATCCACCTGTACATTCGGAGGAAGCCCCACATAAAATATACAGGTTTTATCCTTGATGCATTGCCATAAAAACAGCGAATTCTCCCTTCCAAACAAGTTCATCAGAGAACCAGCTGCAGTAAGTGAAGCAGCCTCACACAAAGAAGCTACAGAAGAATATTCCCCAGCACAAGAAGGGTTTTCAGCACGTATCAGAAAACATGAAAGGCACCAGGTCGAGGCAGAGGCTAATCTGGAATCTGACAATTCACTGGAACTCTTACAGACCTTTGAAATCAAGGTCATGTGTCTCCTTAAGGCCTCTCTGTGTGTCTCTCATGTGACATGCTCTTGAAGAAAAATTTGCTGTGGAAACGAAGAAACCAGAGCTCAAGCTGTATGCTCCCTTGTGGACGTTAAATAGTTTTAAAACTGAAGAGCTCCAGGTTGTGATCAACTTTTCAGAGTAGCAGATATCAAAGGCTTTGTCAAAAAGGCAGAAATCCATACCAAAAGGAGAGATGAGAGCAGAGGTGTGGACAGTGCAGGAGACCTTTCTAGGACACAGCGTTGTTGGGACATGCTTGGCTCTGCGGCAGCAGCGGCCCGGACTCTGAGCTGGCCTCTGCCTCTGCTTGTCCATCGCGGCTGGGCGGTGGGGGGAGGGGGCTCTCTGCTCCTGCCAGCCCTGTCCTCACTCTGCAGCTGAGGCTAAGAGCAGGAACACACTGGCACTTGTGACCAGGGGAAAGGTGCGTCCTTCTGGGTGTTTCATAACAGCGCTGGATGCTTGGCCCTTCAAGGACGAGGACACGGTGCTCATAACTCACTGGCCAAGGATGCCATGTGGCCCTGACTCCATGACGGGGACCCTTCCAGGCGCCCAGAAGTGTGGGGCAGGGGAGATAAGGCAAACAGCTCAAGTGAGGCTGCAGCCCCTTACCTGAGCATATTTATGCTGACTTCAAAGCCAGGGCCATAAGCAAGTGCACGGACAGGTTCTGGGCGTCATGGGAAAGAAAGACCCACAGGTACTAAGATTGCGGACTCGTGACTTCTCCTTTCTGAAGATGGTGCCAGCTGAGCAGCATCGAGAGAGCCAAAATGACCCTGGTGCCTTGGACCCATCACAGACACATTGGTTTTGGACAGACGTCATAACAGCAAAACAGAGCTGATGATGGTTTAATTAGAGCAATCACTGGGTGTGGCTCAAACCGCTCCGAGCACTGTCACTGGGCATGTTCCAGAGTTATTCAGATACCGAAGGCAGAGCAGTGAAGCTAAGGACTGCCTGCCAGAAACTTCCAGAAAGTATCCCCTCAAGAGACTGTAACACCAGCCTGTTCCTACCAGCCAGGCTATTTCACCATTGACCAGAGATGGAAATGCAGTCATTTCAGTGAGGACGTCTGCGATGTCCTAGGTTGCAATGCTGTGACACCGAACTGTCATGCATATCAGTGAAAACTGTTTCTGTGTAATATGTTAAGATGTACATTTTTGAGTAAATATGCCCTAATGCAGAAATTCTCAGGGTGTGGTCCCCAGGCAGCAGCATCAGAGCTACTTAGACACTTGACGGAAAGGCAAATTGCCAGGCCCAACCCAAGCCTACTGAACCAGAAACGAGAGGGCAACCTGAGCAACCCGTGTTTGCCCTATAGATGATTCTGGCACTCACACAGTGTGAGAACCACTGCCCTAGAACACATTATTTCAGGATTAACAGAGATTTTAAGAGTTTATCTCATATAGTAGTTCTAAATCCTGGATGAAATTAGAAATATCTGGAGAGCTTATTAAAAAAATACACACGTCCTGGGCTCACTCCTGGAGACTCCAATTCAATTTGCTTGGGACAGGACTCTGGCATCGTGTCCTGAAAAAACCTCCCCAGGTGTCTGCATGGTGCGGCCAAGGCCAAAAATCACTGAAGCCCACCCCTCCTTCTACTGATGCTCTGGAGGAGGAGGCAAGAGAGGCTGAGAGGCCCACGCCACAGCCCGTCAGCCCCCACGCAAGCACAGCGAGCCCCACGCAGCATTGAGGAAAACGTGTGCCGTCTTATCGTATAAAATCAAATTGTCAGTGCATAGTTTCAAGACTCATCATCTGTTTTGGCCCGGATGAGTCATAAGCACACATCTCTGTTATTCTTCCAACTGTTCATTAACAATCCTCGGTTTGGTTTCACAACCATCCTCGATTTTCGTTCATATCCAAAATTGTTTGTCTCGTACGATGACAAATTGTTGACGTTGTCATGATGTAAGCAACGGACAAGGAGGTCACCATTTCCACATTTGGTTTAATCAGGAGTCTTTCCTGTTGGTGTCACACGCGTCAATAATCATGGCATCAATATTATGTTTCAAGGACAGTGTTTGTGGTCTTTGAAAAGCAAAGAGTGGATCTAGTTCAGAACCAGATGATTCAACCAGAAGTGTGATGTTCTTACATTTTCTGAGTCAATTTAATTTTACAAGAAGACTGCATCACGTTTTTCTTTGATCCAAATCTCGGTGGCAGCAGGGAAAGGCTGTGGGGACCTCGGCACCCGCAGCACCTGCACCTGCACCTCCTTGTCCTGCCCCCCTCCCTGGGGTTCCCAGCCAGGTGGTCCTAGTGCCGGCAGCTAGAATGACTGGTGCCAGTTTAGCTGCTCCCCCCCCCACCCCCGCACATGCTGGACAAGGCTCTGCAGAAGGCAGATGGGAAATGAAGGCAATATTTTTCATCCACTATGCTGATTTTTCCACCTCCAGACAAAGCCAGAATTTTCCAGACTCTCCCTCATCCGCTGCAGCCCCTTCCCCGCTGCGGACACGAAAGCATAACACGGACAGGATCGTTTGATGACGTTTGCAACCAATATTTGCAAACTGGGGCTGCACTGTGGGCTGTGCTGTGGTGCACGCTTCTCCCCACAGTCCAGTCTGTGCTGGGGAATCGGGGTTCCTCACAGAGGACATTGGTTAGTGGTGGCTGGCCTTGCAACCTGATCCCTTCCCCATTGTCACCTTGGGAAACAGGCTGGAGGTTACTATAGCAACGCGACCCAAAGCCCCACCACTGCCACCGCCACTGACTTGTAGGCTGGCTGGGAACCACCGTCGTTTCCACGCTGGCTTTCAGGGTTTGGAACAGGACTCTAAACGACAGATCAAAATATAAGAATCAGTGTTTCAGAAGGGCCTGGAACTCGATGTTCTGTTTCCAGACACGACTCTGAGGCCTCCAGTGTAAATTGGCTCTGTACAAGGGGTGCACAGGCCTCTTTCCACAGCAGTTAAAATCTGAAGAACAGGTGCTTGACGTCAGCCTCCCAAACCTCTTGGAAACACAGGCTAGAGGAACTTGGGGGGCACAGCGGAGGGCTGGTCAGGCCGAGGGGTGCCCGTGCTGTGCCAGGATCCTGTTGAGGACAGCTGGTGGGGTGACAGGCCGGTCTGTGGGTCAAAACGGGGCCTGGATATCCCTCCCACTCTGGCCACGGAGCCTCACTATTCTAAGGGAATGCCTGCAGCGGATCTTCTGTTCTTCTGTCTTCATGAACAACCCTGCTCCTCCTTCTCTTGTTCTCCACTCACTAATACTTTATTTATTTTCTTCAAGACTGTTACCAGAATCTTCAGCTGCAGGCTTTCACTTCTGCACCTCCCATCTCTAGGCCATCCTCACAGGGTCCCTGGTCCATGGGGTGGGGAGGAGAGCAGGGAGGAGGGCAGGCCCCACTCGGGCATGGCCGGGCCAAGGCCTTGCTCTGCACCTGCCAGCATCTGAGCTAATTCCTCCAGAGTCCCTTTCCTTGGTGGGAACAACACCCGCCTTGCAGAGCTTGTCAGGAATAAGTCAGATAATGAGTATCAGGTGTGTGGCCTGAGTAGGGACTAAGGGCAGAGCTGTTCCCACAGTCAAGCCTGTAAGAGGCCAACAAAGATGACTGGCCACTAGAGTGTCACTCTTAGGCTTGGGCAAGGGATGTCCCGGTCACGGGCCTAATGCATAACATGCTCTCTCCTGGTTCTTCCCCACCCCTTTTCCTTCTAAAGGGATGAGATGCCTAATGGGCCAAGGGGACATGGCCCCCTGGAGCCACACTTCCTTGGGTATTCCGCACACTGTAGTCCAGGGGATGCGACGCTCTGAGGAAATGGCCTTGAGTTCATTTCCAAGGACTGTGAGCACACCCACGTCCATCTTCCCGAAGGGTTCCTCAGCCCTGGGTGACCGACAGGGGGCTGTTTGTGGGTGGAAACTGGATGGATGCAAACCCCAGGGTGGTGAGGAGGTTGTGGGCTGTTCCCTCCTTCCCCGGTTCTGGCTCTGAAACAGGGGTCTGAGAATTCTGAATGCCGACCTGGCCATTCCGGATGTTATCTCAATGTGTGTGTCAAAGTAGGCACACAGAATCTATCTTATTTAAATGTTTGCTGGCTTGATCTATGACGTATATTTATACAAATGGTGTGAAGGCATCGTTTGCATGTTGAGTTGGCTCCCACTGACATCTGTGGCCACTTCAGACACACAGAGTATGCATCATATGTGTGTGCACACCATGTCCATTAACACCGAGACCATCCTAGGCAGCAATCACTTTGTGTCTTTTTTCTAAAGGGTTTTTAAAACCTGTACAGCGATTGGTCAGGTCCAACACCTTGCAATGCATGCGTTAAAAATCCAGTAAGAACATTGGTAAAGGGGCCAGGAAGGAGGGGGAAAGAGCTAAAATTCATTGCTGGGAAAAACTTTATTCCAGTTTCCTTCTTTCCTTCTTTCTAATCAGCTTTCTAGAATTTGTAATCCCAGAGGAAATATGACAGCTAGACACAGAACTAAATATCTATGGTTTAACGAGAACATCAAGGCAGTCTCATCTGGGGGTAGATGTTCCCTTTCATATTAGAACACATTTGAATTGTTTTTCTGCCCTGACCTTAGATTGTAGATTGTCTACGTGTGATACGGATCCACCGGGCAGAGATGAATCAAATCATTCCAGGGACAGATTTTACAGGAAGAGCAGGTGGTTGCCTAGGGCAGTGCAATATTTCCTTGAGTCTATAATGGGAGGGTCTGTAAGCTGTGAGGGGGTGGGTGCCTTTGTGGCTCTTTTTCCCCATCTTGCCTAGGGCAGCAAAGTCCCAGCACCACCCTAGGGCGTATGAGGCAGAGTATTTGAATATATTTACATACCTAATTGAAATGGGGGAGGCAGGGGAGAGAGGAGAGCATTTGTTTACTATTTCCTGTGCTTCCGATGAGTATTTAACTTTCTGTCTCTGTCCCCACTATGGCCCCGTGACTTCTCACGGCCAGGAGAGATGGTGCCAGAGCCAGGCTTTTATATAGGTGACATGAAGGTCACATCAGGAGTGTGCCAAGCCAGGGAGACCAGAGGGACAGCTGGTACTCCCGCCTCCTCCCTTTTTCTTCTGTGCCCCTCTCTGGAGAATGTGTACATGGTCCTAACAATACGGTCGACTTCCTGAAGCAGGTCCAAATCCGCACCTGGTTCCCACAGCTGCCAACACCATCTGTGCAGGCTGTCACACTACTTCAGGTTGTCTGATCCTGAGGGAGCCAGACCTGACTCCTTTGTAGTGCACATTCACTGTGTGATGAAAATTATTCATGTGCTCGTGTTGAACCAAAGAGCCCAGGAAATGCAACCAAATTGCAATGCAATGTGATGTGCCATACAAAGGACGGAATGATCCAGAATGGACTCTGCTCAGAAGCTGATTCTGTGATATATTGACGGTGCTACGTGAGAATGGTCACTTGCAAGTCAAGTTCACCATAATCACCGCAAGCCTACGAGGGACAGGCAAACAAACTGTTCAGAGGAAGTCTGGAGGCTTGTCCATTGGCTGAGAAGTAACAAATTTTAGGAAATACTAAGGAATAGTCTCTTAAATTAGCCAAGATCCTTGGAATGGTTGCTAGAGTCAGTTGAAGGCCGAATGGAGACTCCGTGGGGGTACGTTCACAGCTCATGCACTTCATGTCAGCAAAGGGATGCTCTGTGGCCAGTGAAGCACCTCTTCTTTTTCCACCACAGGCAGTGCAGCTATAAAAAAGAGTGGATTTTACCCCCAGAAGACTATGGCAAGAAGGAACAGGGGAGAAAAAGGAGGCTGGAATGATCAAAGGTGCAATCCTTTCTGGATGCCTTGTATAGGGAAAAGCATTCTGTAACCCTTGGGAATTACAGCTTGCAGTTGAACCCTTCCCACATCAGCAGACTTTTCCTCTTTCTTTCTAAAGTAATTTTAATTTTTTCCTGATGTGTGTGATATTTGTTTGTTTAGAGTACTTCCCAATTAACAAATATGCTCTATATATAGAACCCGGGGGACCTGCTCTTATGCCAATATGTCCACATAACTCACTATTATTGGGAACTGAATATGTATTTCAGTGGAAGAAAAGAAACCAGCATAACCCAAACGAATAAGCTTTAGTAATGCAACATTACAGGTGACTTATCCTGAGAAAACGCATTTAAGCCTAAAGGTTAAGGATAAAGAGGGATCTGAAAGATCATCAGGCCAGGACTGACTGGAAGACTCAGACTGAAGCCTGAGGTCTGAGGCTTCGGGGGACCCTTTGGAGTCAATTGCAAAAAGTTCTAAGACGGCAGGGGAGTCTCCACGCAGAGAAGGAGTGATGAGCAAACCATGGAGACCACCAGTTGATGCTTTAAAAACTCTGAATTTTACTGCAATAAAAAAGGTACAAAGCCCACAATAGAAAATGGCAATTTATGTGCCATAACAAGATCAATACAGTGTCTTTATATCTCTGTAAAATATGCCCTTTGTGCATGGTGGTTCATAGTCATTGGTCAAGTCCAGGAGTTCTTGCAAATAGATGAAGCTCAAAGTTAGGTTTCACTTATTTCTGTGTGCATGAAAATGCAGGTTCGGTAACAGGGCAAAGAGCAAACTGTCCTATTTTGAGTGGCTTTGCCTTCATCTGAGGTTGGTCATTACTATACCCGTCTGGCACTTTTTAGTGGCATTCCCTAAGACAACTGATAAAAGGTGGGAGATGTTATCAAGTGATAAGGAAACCTGGGTTTTTAGTTTTGACAGTAAAAATATCTATACGGATTTGGAGAGTAAAGGACAATATAATCAAATCCTGCCAAGAACAAACAAATCATGGTACTTGTAGCTTTGACACACCTGTTGAACTTAAGGCTATGCAAAATTGGACTTGAAGGTGAGCCAGCTCATGGGCTAGAAGCCCAGACATATTGATGCAGCCACAGGTTTCACATGCACGTCTTCTCTGTCTGTCTCTCCTTCTTTCCAATTCCAGTTGCAGTGAGTCTGTTCTTAGAATTCAAATTCATAAAAAAACACACTCTTGACCATAGGATTTTTATCCTTCTTATTGTTTCCTTACCACTGGCAAGAGGAAAAATAAAGAAGCCAAACAATTCATGCTCTCCTATTTCTTATTTTTATGAGCCTTGGTAATTCACAAGAAATAAAGAAAACATATGCAAAATAATTTGCCAAGGTGTCAGAAGATTTTATTGCCAAAAGTCTTTCCTTCATGTGAGCCCTTACTCACAGTCAGCATCTCCATAATGACAAGCTGGCATTTGATTTTGAAGATAGGCATACCAATTGGCTGGGCTTGCTATGTGAGCTTTGTGGAGAAGATCCCATAATAACGTCCCTGAAAACGGCTGTGAGAGGTAGCCTGCCAGGAACAGAAGGGTCTGAGGTGTCAGCTGCTATTCTAACACTATCTACTCTCTGTGTTCATCTCTGTAGGACCACATTTATCCTTATACAGAATAAAGGAGGGAAGATAGAGATCAACCAAATCACTGGTCTCCAAAGAGTGCTCACTGGTACACAAGTTCTGGAAGTTCACTTTTGATAAAAGGATAGACATTTCTTAAATTAGGAAATGCTATTTATTGTATTAGTGATTTTCAGTGATTCTTTCCCAGTGAAAGGATTGGAAATGTTTTTAGTTAAAAATTAATTTAACTCATATTTCTTCTCAATCTCTACAGATGTGGAAAAGTCTTTGACAAAATTCAACATCCGCTCATGATAAAAAATACTCAAGAAAATAAAATGTTTTCTTAATAAGAATATGCATGCCATATGCACACACCATACATCTATACAGATCGATACATAGATAGATATGGTCTCCAATTCACCTTATTTTATTATTTTATTTTATTTTATTTCTAGTATAGTTAACACGCATGAGTACAATGTAGTGATCCAACGCTTCCATACATCACCTGGTGCTCATAATAAAAAGTGCACTCCTTCATCCCCCCACCATGTTATTTAATAGGAGAAATTCTGTAAGTACTAGAGATATTTCCCTTAGGATTAGGAGCAAAGCAAGGATGCCAACTATGTCTGCTACTGCTCAACATTTAGTAGATGTACTAGCCAATTCAATCATACAAGATAAATAAATTAGGCATGACAATGAGTAAAAAAATAAGACTTTCTCTATTTACAGATGGCAGCACAGTCTATTGTAAAACCTCAACAAAAGAATTCTGTGGTGTAATAGAATATAAACTTAACACAAACATCAATAGCTTTCACGTGCACTAAGCAGAGAAAATTCCACTTGCAATAGCAGTGGGAAATTTAATACTTAGAAATACACCTGAGAAGAACTGACCGAAACCCATAGGGGGAAAATTGGAGAATATTTGAGAAAGTTTCAAAAGTCAACTTGACCAAATGGAAAATCAGTTCTGCTTTTTGGACATGATGACTCAACATCACTTGTGTTCTCTCTAGGTTGCTTTCCAAAATCAATGTCGTCTCAACAAAAATACCAACAAGCCATGTGGTAATGTTAGCTTGATAAAATTCAAACGAAAAACTAACATGCAAATATACTCATGAGAAGTCTGCAAAACTTTTTTTTTTTTAATATCTCAACACCTTTATTTAGGTCTAATCTCATATTCAGAGCACTCCTTCAAATTCCCTTTGACATAAATGGCCTAAATGCCTGTATGCATCAAACAGACTCTTCTACCCAACTATGGATCTCTTTCTTTCTCTTAGGCGCACGTCATCTAATTTTTTTAACACTGGCCTGGACTTTTTGGAGAAGGTGGTGTAGCTCTTCAGAAAGGCTTCAAACACAGTCTCAGTATTGGGGTGGGTACCGAGGAAGGCTTTCTCTAGCACATAGAGGTCAACTCCCTTATCTTCTGGAAGTGCTGAAATGAAACTCGGTCCAAAGTCTATGAGCACAATGTTCAGCTGTTCCATGGGGGGTTTCAGGAGCATGTTCGAGGTGGTGAGATCACCATGAATGAGGTCTTCATCATGCATTTGAGCCAAAACCTGCTCAACTCTCTTGGCTAGGCCAAGGAGACTTTGAGGAGTTTTTTCAGTCTCCATGGTAGACTGAATATAATCTCGAACAGTCACTGAGCCTTCAATTTCTTCCGTGTATAAGCAGTTGGAAGTATAGAATTAGGCCCAGGTACATATGGAAACTTACACATTTACAATGACAGTCTCTTGAACCACCAGAGGAAAAAAATAGCGTTCTTAATAAATAGTGCTAGAACAGATGAGGAGCCACTTGGGAAAAGATAAAATTAGATCCATATTTCATTTTATACTTCAGAATATATTCCACTTTCTTTTTTTTTTTAATTTTTATTTATTTATGATAGTTACAGAGAGAGAGAGAGGCAGAGACACAGGCAGAGGGAGAAGCAGGCTCCATGCACCGGGAGCCCGATGTGGGATTCGATCCCGGGTCTCCAGGATCACGCCCTGGGCCAAAGGCAGGCACCAAACCGCTGCGCCACCCAGGGATCCCTATATTCCACTTTCATTAAGAAACTAAATGTAATGAAATCTTATAACTACTAGAGGAAAAATGGTCAAATTCTCTCTGAACTTGGTGTAGAGGAAAGCTTTCTAACTATGGCTCAAAATTCAGATGCAATAAAAGAAAAGATTGACAAATTGGACAACATAAAATATATAAAAAACTATATGCCAAAGACTCAGAAGCAAAAGGCAACTGAAGCTGGGAGAAATTATACAAAACAAATAACTCAAAGAGCTGATATCCTTCACATATAAACGTCTCTTAAAAATTGAGACAAAGGGTAAAATATTACAGAAAATGTAAAAAAGATATGAACAGATCTCTCTCTCTCTCTCTCTCTCTCTCTCCATTTAGCTGGAAGTCTGCCAATTGTATTTATCCTCATAAAAAGCTAGCTTTTTTTTCAGTGATCATTTTTAAAATCAAGTGTTCTTTTGGTATTTTATTCACTTCCATTCTTTCTTTTCCCTTATTTCTGTTTTGGTGTTGATTTGACCTTCTTTCTGTGTTCTTAGGGTGCAAGTTTAGATCACTGATTTTTGAAACTTTCTTCCCCTCTTTTGTATCTTTTTAAGGCTAAAAAGTCTTTCCAAGCATTGCTTTAGCTACATCTCATAGGTTCTATATGTCACGATTTCCATTTTTCCCCATCCTCTTAATTTAACAAATATTATATATTTAACAGCTTGAGAAATACATAAAAATTAAGAAGATGCTAGAGAGAGCTCCCATACAGTGGCACACCGAGCTTCCCTTGTTAACAATACTATGGCAGTAGGGTGCACTCGTTACAGTTAATGAACCATATCGATGCTTTATTATTAAACTATGTCCATAGCTTATTCAGATCCCCTTAGTTTCACTTAATGCCTTTTTCCATTCGGGGATCCCATTGAGGATCTCACATCACATTTTCCTGCCATGTCTTCTTAGGCTCCTCTTGGCGTTGTTGGTTTCTAAGTCTATCCTTGCATTTGACAATTACGAGGGCTGGTTAGGTATTCTGCAGAAAGCTTCTTCATGAAATTTCACTGATCTTCTTCTTCTGATTAGACTGGGGTTATGGGTTTTTAGGAGGACTACCCCACAGATAAAGTGCCATTTGCATCAGACTGTATCAGGGGTACTTATGAATAAAACTTAATACTGTCCATGTTGACCTTGGTCACCTGGTTCAGACTGTGTTAGGTCTCTCCACTGTAAAGGGGGGAGTAATGTCCTCTGGGATGAAGAATCTACAAAACTTATTTGGAATTATTCTACATGGAAGATTTGTCTATTCTCCCTTATTTATTTAGTCATTTATTTATATCAATATGGACTAATGGATATTTATATAATGGTTATTTATATAATAAGACTTACATATTACAGTTCTCACATCATCTTGCCAACATGTAAATATATTAGTAGAATAAATGTCTAAAAGTGGAATTGCTGAATCAAAGAGTATGTACATTCCAATTTTGATAAATGACTGAATTGCCTTTCTTAAACGTTCTCATTTTTACTCCCCCCAGTAAGGTACGAAAGCAACTATTTCAGGACACCCTTGCTAACACAGTGCACTGCCAAATGTATTGAACTTTGCCTAAAACAGAATTGCGGGATGGTTTTCATGTGTTTGCTATTTATTCATTGGCTCTAACTCACCAAAATGTGTTTTCTGTGATCCCTTTCTCAACCTCCT
Source organism: Canis lupus baileyi (assembly GCF_048164855.1). Taxonomy (NCBI): domain Eukaryota; kingdom Metazoa; phylum Chordata; class Mammalia; order Carnivora; family Canidae; genus Canis; species Canis lupus. Next base: position 3,576,003 of record NC_132854.1, on the reverse strand, counting down.
TTCCTCAGAGCCAGACACACTCTCTCAGGCTCCTTTACTCAGAGCCGGACACACTCTGGGGAAACACTTAATTCCCATCTTGTGAATGTGAGGTTAGATCTGGTCCTCTGGGTTGCCACTGACTCAAAAATTGGACTCTGTTGACATTTTCCGGCATCTGAGATCACAGGTGTCCACCTTCCATGTCTTCCATGTTCAATACCCAATGCTTTTAATGACAGACTATCCTCTTATTCTTTCTCCTTTCTCCTTCCCACCATTCCTACCTTCCTTCCTTCTTCTTTTTTGTTTCTTTCATCAAAGGAGAGATTTATCTGTTTGCATCTTGCTTGGAGTAATCTCTAGAGGAGGAAGGCCAGCCTCATTTCATCATGGTAAAAGCACGAATCCTTACCAACTTTGAATTGTTGGGTATCTACTTGGTTTTGAAGGATTTCTTTGGAAGAACTTGGTGATATTTTCTTTTTAGTCTCCCATGGGCATGTCTGGATTATTTGAATCTCAATGCAGTCGCCTGCTGGGGTAGATGCGCCCCACCCCCCATTGTTAGATGGTTCACTAATTTGAGAAGCATGTTTTCTATGGCTTCAAGTAAGTGAACGATAAAAGCATTTGACTGGACTTAATCGTATCAGAGCCTTTTGGCTTGCTGTTCATAACTTCCTTTCAGGTTCATATCAGCACATTAATCACCACTTTTTTTTTTTTTACAGTTATTTGCTACTTTACATTGCATTCAGTTTTAATCAGTCAGCTCATGTCATCCTGTTGTTTCCATGAACATTTTTAAAAAGGTTCTGTCACAAGCTTTGATGAGACCCAGGTATACAATATCCGTGACATCCCGTGAGCTGCCAGTCTTGTAAAAGCATCAGAGAGCAAATGAGGTCTGACTTGTTGGCAGTGAACCCCGCTGACTCCTCGAAACTATTACTCCTTCTTCTAAAGGGCTTATAAATCCATTGCCTAATCACTTCACAATCGGCTTCCCCACTCGTGCGAGGAACTGCCATGTCATCCAGTGAGTGCATCTGAAGTTTCTGGCACTTGTGACTTTGTACTCTCACTTTCTTTGTGATTCTCCAAGGATAGCTGAAATTGGTTTTGCCATCACACATTTATGTTCTGCACACCTTGGGATGAAATGCAGGGGTACCTGAGGACTCAATCTGTCAGGGAGCTGGCGCTCTCTTATCTGTTCAGCGATCCGGGACTCCACTTGCCACAGCTCCAGGTGTACACCCTGGTTTCCCTTGAAAGATTGATCTTGCAAGCAGAGAAAGTTGGTGGAAAAGCAGCAGAGGAGCGGTTTTACCTTCTGTCTTCTACTAACATTGAACTCAAACTGTAGGCTCACATAGTTCTTGATAGCACTGCTTATTCTGAGCCTTCCCACAAAGTTCCCCTCGTTGTTAGTCCTGTGGCAAATAATCTTTCCTTTTAAAATGGGGATACTCACAGCACTACCTGATAGTCTTCTTCAAGGACAGAGATTCTACGTTTCTCACGCTTAGAACAGTGTCTGTCACCCTGCAGCACAGCATCAATATTAGCTGACTCATTGCCATCATCATTATCCGTGGCGTTCTAATGGGCAAAGTCACTCTGACATTAGCTTTCCTCTCTTTATAGCAAGAGCTGGTGGTTGCATTTCTATAAGTTCTTGATTATGTGTTCTTTTTATGCCTGACTTTCAAAATCTGAACTCTTCAGAAACATGATTTTAGGATCAGCCTTCCCAGTTTTCTTTCTCACCAAGCTCACCAGTGATATAATGAGGATTTTTTATATTATTTATTTGTATCACATGGTTGCTTCTTTTAGAGTCTCCGACAATGAGTTTCCTTTTCTCTGTGTACCCAGTAGAACTACCAATTCTTGCTGATTTTACCTTCACAAATCTGCTGGCTTCACCTCCTTCTCTTCATCTCTCTTCTGCTAGCTTTCACTATTATCTGGCATTTCTCCTTTTTATTACTTCAACATGTTTTGTGCCAGTTTCCCTGATGCTAGCTAGATCTGCCTTTGGTTGCCCGATGGATATTTCAAAGACATTAATTTAATAATGATACCAGCTTGCTAAAGATTTTTTAGCGTATTGAAACCTCTTCTAAATCAATTATCAAGAAATACAAACACCAAAAAAAAAAAAAAATCAGCAAAGATTGTGCTCATACATATCACTTTCACACTTGTTTCATGTATCAGCATTAAATACACTAAAAGGAAAATCTGACCAGGCCCCACTTCTAAAAGCTTTAACTATGTGTTCTCCACTAACTTGAGAGCTTTGGAGGATAATGAACCTGATCAATAATTATTATAAACCTGCACAAAGGGAACAGATTTGTTACCTCTTAACGTTGCTTGGAGTTGCCTTAATCTCTGAGTATTGATCTACGTGAACATCTGCAAATGGGATTTCTTCATGATACCACAGCTTGAAAATCTCTAATAGAGCTATGTTGGTTCACCCTTAGGAGCAGCAAAGATGATACTTTATGTGAGCAATGGAATATTTAAAAGAAGAAAAATGTTAAAAAGAACTCTTGGGCATTGGCATTTACTAATTCTACCATCAAAGTTTTTAAAGTGTTTACTTTCATTGGAATCAAATCTGCTATATATATATATATATATATATATATATATATATATATATATAATAATAATTAGATGCATGCTTGTCCAAAGAAGTGCAAGTTAAAATTGAGAAAAATGACCACTCGTGACATAGAGAAAGATCAGAATAATTCAAAGAATCACAATTGATCTTTTGCTTCAAACAAATGGGTAAGTAGTTCCATACAGATATAGATATTGGTAAATACTAGATATACAGGTAAAATGCCTTACCTTCAAATTAAAATAGAAATGAATGACAAATCTACTGTATCATCTTCTAACTCCCAAAATTTTGTTTACAGCACGTTTGAGATACAATCATTGTTCTCAATGCTTTCACCTTTTCGTTACTGTTGTATTTTCATTCACTTAAAAAAAATACTTTACAGGGATCCCTGGGTGGCGCAGCGGTTTGGAGCCTGCCTTTGGCCCAGGGCACAGTCCTGGAGACCCGGGATCGAATCCCACATCGGGCTCCCGGTGCATGGAGCCTGCTTCTCCCTCTGCCTGTGTCTCTGCCTCTCTCTCTGTGTGACTATCATAAATAAATAAATAAAAATTAAAAAAAAAATAAAAAAATACTTTACAATCATTACTAACAGATTCTCATTCTCTACTAGTGTAGAGACACTGACTAGTGCACAATAGATCCTTAGATAAATTCTTGCTAAAGTAATAATTTATGTGAATGGAAAAAAGCCAACTACCTCCTAGAATTGATGTTTTCCAAGAGAACTATCTACAAACTGATCTCATGCCATCCCTGTCAGCATACCCGTAGTACACATTGGTTTTAGAACTCTTAAAAATTAAACTTCTAATGTAAAAAATGAACCAGGAAAAAAAACCAAAGAAGAAAAGAGAAATACCCAGATACTATACAAAAATGTCCAACTATAGAAGTACATGTCACAAAAGTGATTCTGGAATTTACCCAGGAAACTGGTTAAGTGTGTACCTCTGGCTCACTGCTGAATGTGTTTAGCAGTTCCTCCTTTGCCAGGTCTGCTTGTGTGTATCTTGATGACATTTTCTTTTTCTTTTTCTTTTTTTTTTTTAAGATTTTATTTATTCATAAGATACATAGAGAGAGAGAGGCAGAGGGAGAAGTAGGCTCCCTGCAAGGGGCCCGATGCGGGGCTCGATCCCAGGACCCCAGGAACACGCTCCGAGCCAAAGGCAGATGCTCAACTGCTGAGCCACCCAGGCATCCCTCTTGATGACTTTTTCAAACAAAGGTCCCTCCTCAGTCAGAATGGCTAAGAAACAGACACAGATATCAAGAGATATTCTATAATGGGGGGAAAAAAACAACAGAAAGATCCAATATGTTGGTTTAGCACAAAAGAAGGTAGATAACATTCCTTGCAGGAGGGTTGGGGCTTCCAGAGAAGAGGAGATAGGGAAAGTGCTGAGCTCTGTCTGGAGGGATGAGCAGAATATTCCACATGCACTAAGGGTCTGGAAAGGGTCTCAGACAATGAGAACAGCAGGTGCAAAGACCAGAAGCAGCAACAGTACAGGCTGTTCAGCAAATTACAACCATTTGGGAGTGATGGATCATAGAGTTAGATAAGGATTAAAGCTAAAAGTCCCTCCGGAAAAATAAGAATGCATCATATTTGGTAAGGAAGGTTATTTCAGTGAATAACTTTCTCCTGAAGTGTGATCTGAATTCTACCTCTGCCACTGATTCTTGCACACAACCAGACAAAAGCCATAGTTCCCATATTCTCTGTAGGTTGTGGAGCTCTCTGCAGAAACAAATATTAATAATGATAAACTTGGTAAAATTGGTTAAGTGCTAAGCCCATAATTACCATTTCTCTAAAGACCTTTTTTGCAAGCAAAACCACCCAAATATTGGCAAATCTTGATGGTTCTGCCATTTCTAGTGATGAGGCATGCTCAACATCACACTTGGGGTATTGAAAGACCAGCAAAGGAATAGTCAAAACGAAGTTTAAAATATACCGCACGTGATTAGCAGTCAATCCTGGTTTATTCATTCAGTTACTATCGGATCATGGCTGGAGGATATACTGGTGTAGAAAGGCTTGTGATCAAAAGTTATAAGATGTAGGATCAAATGTTGTCTTCTAGAGAATAACCATAAAATGACTGGTGCTGGTTCTCTATGTTCTCAAGTCGAGGTGGCTAAATGAAATCTACCATCCAGGTACAACCGGGGACTTTGGATCATGTCCAACATGCCTGAAAAATCCTTCAAGAGATCCCTGATACCCCCTGGTACCTCCATAATCAAAACCTATAAGAGCTGACAAGAGAAATTTTAATACATTTCTACAAAATACTTGATTTGGAACAACAGTAGGAACGAATGTAGTAGGCTCAGTCCTAGCAGATCGAGAGTAGGTACTATGCTTGGACTATAGGACACCAGACATCTGTATCTAATTGAGGAAGAGTGGCCCAGGATCCAGAGGTGGGGTGTCTGTGTGGGTCTGTGTGGAGTGGTAGGTGGCAGGTGATGCATGATGCAAATCTGAAGTTTTGCTTCTATGATCTGAGCTAACATTTTTTTCTCAGCTGATGTTCTCATGAGTGAACCCACTGATGTCAATCAGCACAGTGAAGCTATTAACTATTTAGAGTCTTTAGTACAACAAATATTGGTGCATGTCCATGGAAGTCAACTGTGTCTCTTCAAGACCTCTTCTAGTCATGGAATATACCCTCCCATGTGAAGCTATGACTGCCCAGAGGCAAATCACACCTTTCCTGTGACTGAAGGGACGTACAAATCCTTGATCCCAAAATATAATCCCTCTGCACCCATAGTCAACCAGAACATTAGAAACTTCAGACCTCAGAGTCATACCTTAGGGTACTATTTGCCAGAGCACATGCTCCAAAACCAGTGACGTTGGGTGCCATATGTGAAAATAAGCTGTGATAGAATGTGATATATTAAACTATATCATATAGATTACATATCACATAAATAAACATTACACATCACATCATATATATATATATATATATATTACAGATATATCACTGTAACATAAAGAAAAAATGTACCTCAAAAGATGATTTAAAAATATACTACTATAATTAATAATATCAACAATAAATGGAAAACATTTTGAGTTGTTAGTCTATGCCATGTGGTGTCTAAGCTTGTTGCATATTTTCCTTTCATCTTCAAAATAAACCTATGCACACTTTCCAAACCTATAGAATGTACAGTTCCAAGAGAAATGATGTAAACTATGGGCTCTGGCGTGTAAAGATGTATCGGTGTATTTTCACTGATTTTTTTTTAAGATTTTATTTATTCATGAGAGACACACAGAGAGAAGCAGAGACACAGGCAGAGGGAGAAGCAGGCTCCATGCAGGGAGCCTGACGTGGGACTCGATCCTGGGTCTCCAAGATCACGCCCTGGGCTGAAGGCAGCACTAAACTGCTGAACCACCCGGGCTGCCTTATTTTCACTGATTGTAATGAATGTCTATTCTTTTGTAGCAGGGGAGGCCATATCATTGGGTGGCCAGGGGCATATGGGAACCCTCTGCTTAATATTGTTGTGAACCTGACACTTCTCTTAAAAAAATAGTCTATTTGAAAAAGCCCTGAGGTAGGTACTGTGATAATCCCTATTTTACAGATGAGAGAAAGAGTCACAAGAATGACTGGCATCTCTCCTGTGTTCACAAACCAACTAAGTGGTAGAAATGAGATTCAGGGGCACCTGGGTGGCTCAGTAGTTTAAACATCGGCCCTCAGCTCAGGTCATGATCTCAGGGTCCTGGGATGGAGCCCAATATCAGGCTCTCTGTTCGGCAAGGAGTCTGCTTCTCCCTTTCTCTCTACCACTCCCCCTGCTCATTCTCTCTCTCTCTCTCTCTCTCTCTCTCTCAAATAAATAAATAAAATCTTAAAAAATAATAAAAGAGATTCAAACTCACATAGCCAGGTCCGGAGCCCACACTGATCTATATAAAGTGAAAATACACATTTTTTTTTTTATTTTAGAAAAATGACATCACTAAATTTTCCTTTCTGTGCTTGCTTCAGAATAATCAAGATGTTGGAGATAAAAAATAAGTTACTGAATATTTGTCCTAAACATCTGAAGTTCACAAATAAATGCCAAGGAAAAGACCTTTGTTTTAAAGACATAAGATAAAGAAAGATTTTTTGGGGTCTTGCAATTCTTTATTCCCCCATCTTTGATTATTCTTTCAGTATCTGGTCATCCTAGTGAGGATTACCACACCCTGAATTCAGTGTAATTACTGTAGTAGGGCTAAAATAACTGGATGAAGATTTCCCCTGAATCTAGTTCCTCGTGAGGCTACCACAGCTTTGACTTTTCTTTTATTTAAATTGCGTGCCAACCACTGTTCATCTGCTTTTCCTCAAATATTCCTCTTGCCTGGAATGTTCTGTTCCTTTCCAAGTTGCCAAGTCCCATTCATCATTTAATCACATTTGCTCCCCCAAAGTCTTCTTTAATGAAGACTGCTCCCCCTTGGGATTCCCCCGGCACTGATTCTGTGCCCTGCTCAGACCTCACTGGAGATTCACTCTTCTCTGCCTTGTAGTAAAAAGGCATACTTCTTACTACATACTCCTTACATCTTCAGGTAGATCATACTCCTTACAACTCCAGGTAGATCACATTTTTCTTTACACACTATATATTCTCGATTCCCACAGAGCTAGGAACAAGACGTAGCATAGACAACAAGGTAGCCGACAATTTTACGCTGATTAAAAATGCTTCATTTGCCTGCATAAATGGTTGGTAGACATCAACGAGAATAAGATTCAGTTAATTGTCAGGTAAACTGGCCTAAGCAATGTTTCCGATAGTCGATTGAAGTAATGCTGAAAAATTATGTTAGATTTAGATGGAAATAAAGATTGGTCAAAAAACTTTTATATTTTTTTCTGGACATATTTCAAGATATGCTTGATGAATTAAAGGTACTATAAAAACTTCATTTTCCTGTTTTAAATTGTTTGATTTCCATATGCAATTTAAATAAATAATGAGAAATCCTTTGTCTCTGCATATGGAAATTTTGAATTGTTTTCAAAACACTTCGGCCTTCGGCTGATGCAGGTATTTCTAACAAACCGATGCCATTTTGACTAGTTAAATTCATCCCTTGGGTGTTCAGTTAAAAAACAAAAGTTTGTGTTTTAGCAATGAAACACATTCACATTTTAAGAAAGTAATTCTAACAGTTATAAGGTATTTAACCTAAAGAAGTTAAATTGCAAACATTTTTTAAAATTGTTTTTTTAAATCATCATCTTCAGTTTCTCAAGTGAGAATCAGAGAAAACTATTTTCTCAAGAGCAGTAATATTGCCCAGAATGGATGACACCAGCTACATCAGTCTGTTGGGCTCTTCAAACACGGATCCTGATGCGCTGTGGGTACAGAATATAAAAAGAGAAAGTAAAACAGGTTATTTACTATTTTATATTGATTACGTGTTGACAATAATATTTTGGATCTATTGTCTTAAAGCATTAAGACTAATTTCACATATTCCTTTTTATTTTTTAGTAGGCAGCTACTAGACTGTTATAAACTTTTTATGTAGCTCACATTTTGTTTATATTGGGCATCGTTTTCAAGATAGTAACTTTTAAAAAATATATTATTATTATTTTAAATAATAAATTTATTTTTTATTGGTGTTCAATTTGCCAACATACAGAATAACACCCAGTGCTCATCCCGTCAAAGACCCCCTCAGTGCCCGTCACCCATTCACCCCCAACCCCCACCCCCTCCCCTTCCACCACCCCTAGTTCGTTTCCTAGAGTTAGGAGTCTTCCATGTTCTGTCTCCCTTTCTGATATTTCCTACCCATTTCTTCTCCCTTCCCCTCTATTCAAGGGAGTAACTTTGAGGAAGACTTTAACCTCCAATAGAGTTGGGTTCATGCTTTTACAAAAAGACTTATTTTTTTTCTGAAATATGCCTGCATAGGAATTCCCTCCATCTGATAACAAGAAACAACATGAGTAATTTGTATTAATCCAAACAGGAGAAAAAAACAAACAAACAAACAAACAGAAAAAAGGAAGAAAAAGGCAATTAGAGTTTAATTCTTCTCAATTATTTTTAATATGTGATTTTAAAAACATGCCACACAAACACCTCAGCTTTTCACTTTTGGTGGAAAAATTGATTTGAGGGAAGGTCTGATCCCTCTTCCACCAATATGACAAGTCTAAAAATAAATAGATTATCTGTATCAGCTAATAAGAATGCAGCAACACGGCACTCTGGAGCAGATGATTTCTTCTGTGCTAAGTTGATAGAAAAACTGACAGAGAACATTTAAAATTCATTGCTGGGAGACTCCATATTATAATGAATCTCATTAGTAATAATTAGGGTTTTTTTCCTCCCAAGCTTACACGGCTGATACCCTGGTTTTTATAGGTCAAATAGCTTAAACACCGGACAGCCACCTTAACAATTGACAACATCATTTGGTTCTTTAAGAATTTGTCCTATGCTTCAATCAACTTTGAAGCAGACAATTTTCGTGCTCTTGGCTGAGTGTCCACACTGGCCTGACGCAGCTACATGGCAGATTTTTAAAAATCATGACTGGAAATGGAAACATGCTTGTCGCAAAATCACCAATGACTTAATCACGATTATAGGCAGGCAAGAGGTCAAAGCAGCCACTTTTGTTCCCCTGTCTAAAGAGTTCTTTTGGAATTCATTATGGAAAATCATGACCCTCGCCCCGTGGACCTCGTCTGGGAATAGTGGGGTGTATCCTGATGTAAATGGGCAGAGGAACTGTTTTCTTGCACTGGGATCAGCCTGAAAGAGTGTAATCTAATTACTCTGTGTTTCACTTACATGTGCACACAGGGAGAGCTGTTTCTTTCTCTTGGCAGGGGCTGCAAAGTGCAGTCGTGCTATCTGCGAGGGGTGGTAACAGGACTCCTGTCCTGCGCTGTGATGGGGACAGCGGAGGCCACGCAATTAGGTAAGTGTTTCTGCCACATTACCCGCACAGCCTGCCCTTCACACGTGCCCCAGCCATTGTGCCACTGAGACAGCACAGCTATCGAATGTTAATGCCAACCTAATTATATATTTTGGCTTCCGTTTTTGCAATAGGCTGTACTTAAGCAAAATTTAGTGCCGTCTTCTGTGTTCCTACAGCTGGATAATTACAAGGTCCTTCGGTTTTCGGAGCAGGAAATTAATGATACAAAGATCAGCAGCTATTTAAAGACAGTGCGCTCTGCACTTCCAGGGACGCGCTCCTGGAAAGCGTGTCGAGCTCTGCGAAGGCAGTCCTGAGGCGGGACTGAGGAGATGCGGGTTTCATTCAACTTCAGAGTCAAAGGGTTTTTATGCTTTGGGTCAGTGTATTGTCAAAGGCAATCTCTATAAAAACACGTCTTTCTTGTAATACTTCCACCTACATCCCGCTTAATAAATGCTCCTTAGATGGGGTTTGGCTGGGGAAGGTATTGGCAAAGCTGAAGGCTAGAAAAACAGAACTTCAGTTCTTCAAAGTCCTCTGATTAGCAGAACAGAAATATAAAGCATTAAGGACTGGAAGAAGCCCTCGAAACCATCCAGTCAAGGGGTATTGAAAAGTGTACTTTTGAACTACAAATGCATCTAGGCAGAGGTGAACCTGTAAACCTGATAAAGCTGGGGCTGCCCAGGGTCCCTGGACGCGCCCACTTGTCCTGAGGTGGGAAAGCTTTTGAGCACTACTCTCAGCTCTGTCTCAGGGGAGAGAATTGGCATTGCTGATAGAGTTATATTTCCAATATTACATTGTATTGAAGGCTAATATATTATTAGCTAAAGACTGTTAGCTACTGCTCATGACAGAAGAAAAAAGAGCTATTTAGAGTCAGAACCTACCCATCCTCCCTACAATTCTATTCCCCAGGACGGCCACTGCTTTGCTTTGGTGCTGTAGTCTTTAGAAAATGGGACCTGTTTGGGACATCTGGGTGGTTCAATGGTTAAACATCTGCGTTAGGCCCAGGGCATGATCCTAGGGTCCTGGGATCAAGTCCCACTCCCCTGCAGGGAGCCTGCTTCTCCCTTTGCCTGTGTCTCTGCCTCTCTATCTGTGTCTCATTGATAAATAAATAAAATCTTTAAAAAAAAATGAAACCTATTTGTCTTGTGAATGTTTTAAACATCACAGGCTGGAGTCAGGATCATGAAATATTTCACATGGAGTAGGTGAAAATATTCTGGAAGAAAGCATGTATTAGGCAAAGTCAAGTCAGTATGTTAATTTAAAAAAAAAAGTTCCTTGAAGATACCAAAGCAGGAAAAGGAATTATTTTACATGAATTCATTCTTTCTTCTTCTAGGTAAAGAGGTTGTATGGCCTTTTGTCATTTGGCCTTTGGGCTGACACATGTAGGAGCAGAAACCGTGGTCATCTTTGCAAACTCTTGAGGCAATAAAAGAATGCCTGACCCCTGGCAGATAACAGAAACCAGTGGAGGTCTGCTTGGTCTTCCTGCTGTTGGATGAGAACAGTGACAATCTTCCAAAGCTGTCCCTTCTTCTGTTTCCAAGGACTTCCTTTCTTCTCTCTCCCTCTCTTTAGAAAATTGTGTATTCAGATGTGTTTATGTGTGTGTGGTTGTATATATTTATGGGTGACCGTGTGGTTGTGTGTGAGTGTTTGGCTATGTGAGTGGCTATGTATGCACCGGATTTGTTAAGTGAGCCCAAGGGATTTGAATCCAAATGCCCCCCCACTATCCCTCCCAGGATGGTTAGATGGTCAGTGCTCACACCTGATCATGTATCAGCATCAGCTGGAGATCCTGCTCAGCTCAGAGCACTGGGCCCACCTCCAGACCTTCTGATTCCCTAGCTCTCTGGGATGGGCCTGGGATGCTGAATTTCTGGCAACTTCCCCAGTGTGGCTAACTCCATGCTCCAAGACAACCAAACATTCTGTTATCTCCACAGTAGGAGATAAGAGACCTACTGCCAGGGCGGTTAGAAGGACTCAAGTATATAAATGGCTTAGTATCAGGCCTAAAATAGTAAAAAGAACCTAACCACTAGCTATCTTAGTTTCTGGGGTCCATCATAACAAAGTACTGGGAACTGAGTGGTTTAACATGACAGAAATTGATTCTCTCACAGCTCTGGAGGTCAGAAATCTGAGATTGAGGTGTCTGCAGGGCCCTGCTTTCCCCACTACCTCTGTTCTTGCCAGAACGCTTTGTTGTTGCTTGGCTTGCAGATGCCTTGCCTCTGCTGCCATGCTATGTGGTGTTCTCCCCGTGTCTCTACCTCACACAGTATTCCCACGTCTATAAGGACAACAGTTACTGGATTAAGGTCACCCCTAGGGACCTCATCCTAACTTGGTGGTATCTGAAAAGACTGATTTTCAACAAAGGCCACCTACACATGTTCCAATGGTTAGGACATGCACATGTCTGTAGTCGGGGACACACTACTACTATTCATGACATCAAGGAACATGAAGTCTGAGTGTTTTATACCTTCTCTCCCACTTCCTTCCTTCCTCACTCCCCATCAGTGTCAGGAACTTTCTGATCTAACATGCAGCACGAGGACTAACATGCTTGCTCCTGGTGATCACTGGGGGCCCCAGTCAGGTAGTGGGAAGACAAACCTGTCACCCTGCATTCCTACGTCCTGACACTAAATGCATCGCTTTATCATCAGAGGTAAAATCAGAGCAGGGAAAATTAATGCAATTTTGAAGAGTACCAAATCATGCACCATGGGAATGTCGTGCCTAGAAATTTGGAATTTTATTACAAACTCAAGGGGGGTTGTTTTAAAAGCAATTTTAGGGGAGCCTGGCTGGCTCAATCAGCAGAACATGTGGCTCTTCATCTCAGGGTTGTGAGTTTGAGCCCCAAGTTGGGTGTAGAGATTGTTTATATAAACTTTAAAAATAAATAACTAGATAAAACATAGGCAAATTTAGGTCTTCTCTATGACTATGGTGATGACATTATTTCAATAAGCACACATAGTTGTACTTCAGAAGATAACAGAGGTACCGTTTTCTGAAAATTCATAGGCTATTTTGTTTTTTTTTTACAATACAGTTCAATAACCTGTGTACCACTTCATGTTTCAGAGTAAAAAGATGCATATAGATGCCTTTGGCCCTTCATGTGATGATTTGGCTGCCGAATTAGAGTGATTCCATCTTTAATATCTCCTTGCTATAGGAATTAGTAGTCTTTAACCGGCAAGTACGTTCAGTTGACTTTCCGAAAGGCAACAAAGACACAGGATATAGTGTTTCCCCAAGTCACTTGATCACACATTCTCTCTCACAATGATCAGGCCCTAAACTGGAAAAATGCTACACCGTGAACACGACACAGGGTGTTGGCAGTTTTGTCATGCTTCAGGGCCTTCCACTAATCTAGTATCACACTGATATTTTAGCTTTGAAACAATCCAGGAAAAAAATGATGACATGAAGGTAATAATTACAACCAAAATCTTTCTCTCTTTTGACTCGGCACAACATCCACACCACCCACTAGGCATCAGTTTGAAAGATGAACAAGAAAGAAGTAGGAAAAAGTAAGCAATGGACAACTTTGTCCTTCATCCACCATTTGGAAAATGTTTCACGTTTAAGATTAAGATTTCCAATCATGTGAGCTCAATATTACAAGTTTCATCTAAGTTCTTTTAAATATTTCAATAGTATTGGTTTAAAATCCAGTGTAAGTACTGGTCTTTTCTTATACTTAAAAAAAAAAAATATTTCAAAGTAATGGCCTCACAAGCATGAAATATTGCACCCTTTGATTAAATTTTGTAGCCCCTGATTACATGAGAGCAGTGAAATATGACTGGCTCACTAGCTGGCAACAGATAGGTTGTTAATATATCTATATCGCTACTGTATTTAGGTATATCCAGATCCCTCTGTCTACTCAGAGGTAGATTAATGAGGAATACTGCTATGATCATATAACATAGAGGTGTCAAGAAAACTAAAAAGAGAAATTCAATTACTTCTATAATCCTTCTTACATTTCTACTTTACATAATTCTTCATCACTACAAGAGGCCACTGGTTCTTTAATTCACTTTTCATTATAGACCATCTTGTCATATACTCCAACCCAAACTACTTAGCTGGTCACAAAATTCTAATATACTTGCAGTTAGGAGCTTTAGATCTTGTTCTCTCCATAATTAACATGCCCCAGATTTGTCCGAATTCTCCCCTTTATTTGTATATCTAATCTGTTCTACTGTAAGAAATAACTATAGTCATGCCCAGTAGGCAAAATATTACTTAAGGTACAAACGTCATGGCATTCATACCTGTATATACCCAGGTGAAATGAATTATTGATGGACACATGAAGAGTAAATGTGAGAGGCGATCCTCAGGTTTCACAATCATACTGACGTATAGACATACTCCCTGCAGGCTGCATGACATATAGTTGCAGTTACAACAGAAAGAGCAGCTTTGACATCCTGTAATGACCGATGAAATTGAAGTTTAGCATTAGTTACAAAATATCCTCCATCGTGTCAGATACTTATTAAAGTGTGATTCTCGTGTGGCCTTGTCCCTGTTTCAGTTCTTAGCATGCTTGGCCCCAGTCTCCTATTTCTGCCTGTACTCATGAAGTCAGTATTTCACACAAAGTGGTGTAAGGACAAGGTCGATGTTACAAGGATAGCCTGGCATCCACATTCCCCTGAGCACACTAGACCCAAGGCCTGTGGTAGCAAGATTATTAATCAATCCACCCCCAGCCTAAAGAGGGAGAACATGTCTGGTACTTCCATCAAGAGCCTAAAGAAAGATGTATGGGAGACAATCCAGTAAGGTGAATGCTGGGAGGAAAAGAGCTTCAGGACAGAGAAGCTGAAATCAAAGAGAACTCAGCATGAAGGTGGATCACAGTCTCCCCATATCTTTTTAAATTTTGATTTGTGTATTCCACTGAGAAGACCCAACTGAGAACCAACATGCTATAAAATCTGTTGACTCTGTAGAAAAAGGAGGGAAGAATCTTATCACAACTTTGCAGCCTTCATCCAAGGGAAAAGTGTTGGCCACTTCCTGCACTGTCTTGGTCCTCCTGTCCTTTGAGGAGGGTTTCCACAGCCCCTCTGCCACCCACATGCAAGTCCATTTTTCCCATAACAGACAAATGCATGGCTTTCTGGGGTCCTTTGTGCCGGCTCCTTTGATATGTTTCTCTAAATCCTATTGACAAAAAGATGGTCCATTGAGGTGAATTTTCAATAGGGACACTTGACAGAGTTGTTATCTGAAGGCAAGGAGCAGATAAAAGATCCCTGCTTTGTACATTTGCCCCCAGACCAATCCCAACCCTGATCAGCAGAGCAAACGTGTGTGAGGTGTCTGCTTGTGTTGCACATTACTTTACATCCTAAGGACAATCCAGAGACATCTACCTGCAGGCCCTGGTGTCATGAAGTAGATGAAGTCAGGGATGGACCATCCAGTTCAGACTCTCCAGTTCTTGAAAGAGACACCTGGGTCAGGTGATCTTCTCATTGTTGAAATGACCAACCATACATATAAAAGAAAGAAAGAAAGAAAGAAAGAAAGAAAGAAAGAAAGAAAGAAAGAAAAAAGAGAAAGAAAGAAAGAAAGAAAGAAAGAAAGAAAGAAAGAAAGAAAGAGAAAAAGAAGAAAGATAAGAAGGAAGGATGGGAGGAAGAGAGGAGGGAAAGAAGGAAGGAAGGAAGGAAAAGAAGAAAGAAAAAATAGAGAAAAGATAATTACTTTAAAATGAAGGTATTTTATAAACTATATGGTATTATGCCAATATAAACTAACATCTGGTTAAGTAGTTGAACACTGAAGTGAAAAACATGTGAAATGGTAAGTACCAATTGATTTGAACTTGACCTTGAAGGGCTTAGTAGAAAAAGCGAGGGATGCCCTCTCTCCTGTGCCAGAACTCTCAATTATCAGCCTTCCCTGGTCTAGCTTAACAGAGCGGTGCTGGAGAGCCGACCCACAGACGCAGAACTGTGCACGCCGCCGGCGTTACCAAACAGAAATTGATGTGTGACCTGCAACCAATCGATCACACGGAATACTGCCTGAAGACAGAGAAAACCTAGAGCATCTTCAAAACGCACCCACCCCCACCGTTCATTACCCTATAAGTCACACACAGGGGACTACAAGATTCACAGTTTGTATTAAACCATGATCAGTTTGTCATTCCCAGAAATCGCTAGGAAAACAAAAGAACAAAATTGATGAAATAAATAAATGAAAATAACCCGAGTCACACAGTATTAGAAAGATACATCTTCATACACGAGTCACAAAAATTTATCACCCTTTCAGCATGTAGTACACCACATCACCATATATTATCATGTATTTTACTGTCTTGTCTTGGCAGGGTTGCCATGCTTGGAATGCATAAAACTTGTGTCCGTGTTCTGACGGTGAGCTGCCTCCGATCCATGTCGGAAGGAGATGGGATATCAATCAGAAATCAATGAAATATGGAAGAGCCATTGCATTTGTGTGTGGTTAAAAGATCACCCTGTCCCTGTTCTAAGAGGCTAAGTGCCCAAAGTTTAATGATGAAACAGCGCATAGTCTACGCATTAACTTAGTGAAGGTCTTTTTACAATTTTCATTAATTGTCCTCCTTAGGTCTCACAGCCATCATTCCCATTTTGGGGATGAGGAACTCAAGCCTTAGAGAAGTCACAAGACTTGCTGTGTGAGTGCCCCGGGGCTGCAATAAGGAAGCTCACTAATGGGCGGCTTCATAGCAGAAAGTTCCTCTCTCTCCAGTCTGGAGACCCGAAGTCCCAAATCAAGGTGTCAGCAGGGTCATGTTTTCACTGCGACCAGGGGTGAGAGGTGGGGATCCCTTGCCTGTCGCAGCTCTAGAAGCCCCAGGCACTCCCTGGTCTGTAGCTCCCTCCTTCCTGTGTCTGGCTATGTCTCCACGTGGCTTCTGTATCTTCTTAGGTAACTTCTTACCAGTCACGTTGGATTAGGGGTCACCCTACTCCAGAGTGACCTCATTTTACCTTGACTAATTATATCTACACCAACCTCGTGTCCAGCTACAGTCACATTCCGAAGCACAGAGGGTTAGATTGTCAACTATCTTTTTGGGGGAAACAGAATTCAATCCATAACACATACCCTGCAATCACCAAGCAAATTAATGGCCTATTGGGATCAGAAGTTTGATCTCTCACCTTTTCCTACACTCTTTCCACAGGATCGCAGGGTAAGGATGGTGGGCACGTCCACGCATTTTACAGTACTGAGCAAAGACAGATCCATGCAAGCCACTCAGGCAGAGTTTGGGCAAGGGAGAGACAATATGGGCCAACGAGAAGGACAGTGGCTCCAATATCACATAGATGACATTTTCCTGGCCATGGGGACCAACAACAAAAAATTCATCAGACAACAAAAAGAAATACAAATTAATAGAGACATGTCGGTCCATGATAAGTACTCTGCAGAGAAGTAATAGCCTCCATGAATGGGCACATCTACTGGGCAGTCTGGGCGCAGCTAACTCAAATGGTCCCTCCATCAGGTGGCTTGTACAACCTCCTCGGGGCAATTTACCGGTCTTACAGGATAAGTTTACAAGCAGATCTCAGGACTGCTCAGATAGTTCCAGATGCACCACCACCACCTCAGGATCACATTATGGTGGGCTCCATGTTGATCCCCTTCTTCACATCAGTGACTCCCACCCATGCTTGTGCCGTGTTTGGGCTGTGGTCTAGTCCCCCCGATGCTACATTCTACTGCAGAAGCTGTGGAATCTGCCTCAGGACCCTTGCTGGATTCTATGTCTAGAAAATTAACTGAACTCAATGTCACCTAAATCTGTGTGTCTTTGTGGAATGGAGATGAAGCAGGACCCCAACTATGACTTGCTCTGCGTCCATCGTCTCTCCCTTCCCAATGTCTCTGGTCTCCTGCTTCCTACATCTGAGGCTAATCATGCCTCGTGCTCTATTCCTTAGTCTTCTTCATCTCTTCTAAGATCTTGCCTCAGTGGTGGCTCCACACACAAATCTAATTTCTCGCTGTCTAGCAAGCTGATTTTGTGTTTGCGCATGCATATGCACCTTCCAAAAAATCATTGCCCCTGATAAGCATGACCCCCTGGGTTAGCAAGGTAAGGCAAGTTAAAAACAGAGATAATGTCAGTTTGAAGACTCTAGGAAACATTACTGCCTTCATAGGTATTCTCCATGATATGGGAATTAAGTAATATCCTGGGCCCAGACTGGCTCAGAGAGAGGCTTCCCAGGATTTTACAAAAAAAATCAAAATTTCAAGAAATTATAAAATCTGTCTTTTCTGATTCAACCTTCTCTCTGGCACAAGAGTTCAGTGGCCTCACACTCACAGGCCTGGTGGGGCTGAGGGACCTTGCTGAAGAGAGCTTTTCCTCTGAGGTCTCTTCTCTACATGTGAATAGACTAGTTTGACCCCTTCCCTCTTCCCTCTTGGAACCTCAGTGCTTTCCCCATCGTGGGCGAGTTAGCAGGCCATATCTGATCGCATCCTTAGCAGAGATACTCCAGATCAATTAACAAAGAAGGCAATTCAAAGACAGCAGTATGCAGATGTCTGGACATTCAAAAACCAACTGACTTGAAGAAATTTCTAGCAATGGGAAAGGAGTCAAGTAAGAAAGGATGTGCACACCAGAATTAACCAGGGGATGAGCTAACCATTGACCTATTTTTCCCCTTTACTTCACAATCAAACTCCTTGAAGGAGAGGTCATGGCCTCTGCTTCCTCATCTCCCCCACGGTAGATGAGTATCTTGTTTCTGTACTTATTAAACCATAGACACTTGTCACTTCCCAAAAACCCATAATTTGCATGATAGTTCTACTGCCTCTGGCAGGGAATATTTTTCGAACCTATAAAAACTCTGTCTTTGATTCAGGGCAGTATGAATTTTCCTCTTGTCATTCATACTGCTCTTTCTCAATTTCTCTCCTAGATTTTTTTCCTTTGTCTGACCTCTTAGAAGTTGATGTGCTCCAAAGACACCTTTCTCACCTTGCAGACCCGAGTGTGAGACTTGTCAACTGTGGGAGGAGCTGTACAGCCTCAGGCAACTTACCTAACCTCTTTCAGCCACCACATATTCCATTCCAAAGTGGAGATAATGTCAGAACCAACTTCACTGGGGTGGGCTACCACTAGGATCAAAAAGGCAAAGCCCGCCTTACACTGAGTGAGTGGGGAAGACGTGTGATATTCCCTTTTATGTCCGCACCTTCCTTCTTCAAAAACTGCCCCTCCCATCCTGTCTCTTCATACTTCATGTGTCTCCTCAGCCGCTGTTCCTCAGAGAGGTGGGTTAGGATCCCCCTCTTCCTTCTGTGTGGCAGAGTGGAGCGCCCCCCACTCAAATTTCCAATTACATTTTGCCCATCTTCCTGGTAATGTGATCATTCATTGTTGCTGAGCTCTTTTACTGGATTCTCCTGTTGGTCTCCCTTCATAGACTATGAGATTTTTAAGGGCCAGAGATTGTATTTTGTCCTATCTTGTTCCCAGCCCAGAGCGATGGGAACCCCACATGTGTTGACTGTTGTGTTAGTTATCTACTGCTGCAGAACAAATTATGCCAGTTTATCAGCATGTATTAGCCTGCTCAGGTTTCCATAACAAAGTGCCATAGACCAGGCAACTTAAACTACAGGCATTCATTGTCTCCCAGCTTCTGGAGGCCAGAAGTCCAAGATCAAGAAGTGGGCAGGTGCACTCTCACCTGCGGCCTCTCTCCTTGGCTTGAAGGCAGCTGCCTTCTTCCTGTGTCCATGCGCGGCCTTCCTCTGTGCACACGCAGCTCTGGTGTCCCTATTCTTACAAGGACACCAGTCTTCCTGGACTAGGGCCTCTCCCTTATGGCCTCATGTAACCTTGATCACCTCCTTAAGGGCTCCATCTCTAAATACAGTCACGTTGGGGTTAGAGCTTCAAATTGTGAATTTGGGGTGGAGGACAGAGCTCAGGCTCAAACACACTTGAACAGCATTTATTACTCAGGGTCTCTGTGCATCAGGAACCTGGGGCTGGTGGGCTGGTCGTCTGGCTCTGGCTCTCTCAGGCTATGACCAAGATATCATTCAGGGAGGCAGTCATTCCGAACTCCACTGAGAAGCTCCCTTCTGTGTTCACTCTCAGGGAGTGGGAGGGAGGGCCTCAGTTCCCTGCAGGCATGGCCCAGGGCCCCGCTCTGCCCCTGTCCTCTGGATCCCTCTGGCTTCATCAGAACGAGCACTTGAGGAGAGAGAGAGAAGAAAGATGGGCAGTGTGCAGTGTCACAGCCCTGCCACCTGACCTCAGGGGTGGCCTGTCACACCTCTGCTCCAAGTGCTCTGCTCGTTAGGAGTGACCTACAGTCAGGGGTACAGGGTGGGAGCTACAGAAAGCCTGAATCCAGAGGTGGGACTGTGGGGGTCCAGGTGGGAGAGCTGCACGCAGCTGTCCACCCTCCAGCCAGGGTGGGGACGGGCTTTCCTGGAACACGAGTGATAAGGCTTATAGTGCGGGAGGAGGTAATTACGGTGATGACCATAATGAGAATAGCATCATAGGTTCCCCCCATGGCTCTGTTTAAAGTGCACAGAGTACTCTCCAAAAGATCATTTCTAGGAAACTGGACTTCTGGCAGAACGTATCACTTCAATCACAACAGCTCTGAATAAAATGAAAAGTCATGATAAGGTTTGTACGCGCAGTACTCACACCTGCCATCTGGCTGAAGAGGCGACAGTCCCGTCCCTCCCTCCGTCCAGCAGGCGGACAGGCCATGAGTAGCAGGCTCAAAGGCAGCTTTCAGGAAGGAGCTGCTCAGAGGGGCCAGGAGCTCTGGGTGCTGAGCTGCAAAGGGCCAGAGGTCAGCTTCTCCAGGTGAGATTAAAATGACAGGCACGTGAGCTCGACGAGGCCTTTATACCACTGGTACACTACGAACCCAGAATTGTACATTCTACGGTCAGCTATGATATGTAGTTATTTTGAGTTATTAAATATCCGTTACTGAATATTTAATATTTGCCAGGGTTGTTTTTTCATGCAAACTAATTATGTGCAAGGCCTTTTATTGCCAAGAACTAAATGCTGGTAAAACTAATTAGCATGAAAATAACTGCCCCTCATCTAAGGAGGGTTATGAAAGATCAGGATAAATATTTAATTTTAATGATGTTGTTAAGCTCTTCCTGATTATACAGGAGACTCTATCCAGGGGCCTTCGAAGCTCCTTCACAATAAACAAGTGACACAGAACATGTCACTAAGGCAAAGTGTGCCTTTGCTGAGGTTTTTACCGGCACCTGTTATGGGTTGAATTGTGTCTCCCTCCAAAAAGACGTGACGACGTCCTCTAACTTCTCAAACTTACGAAATGATGTTATTGGACTTTTGGCAGAACATATCACTTCAATCACAAGAGCCCTGAATAAAATGAAAAGTCATGATAAGGTTTGTACGTGCCGTACTCACACCTGCCATCTGGCTGAATGGGGTTAAGGAGAGGTCATTAGGGTGTACCCTAACCCAATAGGGCTGATATTTGAAAGGGGGACATTGGGACCCAAGTGCGCACACAGGAGGGCACCATGGAGACCAGCAGCCAGTCCCCACCTTCGAGGAGCCTCAGGAAGATCCACGCCTGCCCAGCCCATACTTGGTCCTCAGACTTCTCTCTTCCAGAACTGAGAAAGAGTAAACTTCTGTTGTTCTGTGGTCCTCAGGACACGGATGTGGCACCTCCACTTACTGGTCAATAGCTGAGGCTCTGGGATCAAGAGCCAAACTCATTTTGGGTTCATCCCTGTACCCTCTGCTTGCCTCTGCCTCTCAGACCCCGTCTGCCGACCCCGGACGTGAACTGCCCTCTTGTTGTGCTGTTCCCATCCTAGAATTAAGGAGAGGACCTCACTTGAGATTTGGCCTCCAGATGGGCCCTTTTTAGCCCCTGCTGGCTGCATAATTTTACCTTTAGCCTCTTACTTAGACTCTGAATATATTAAATGAAATTAGAAGGGCTCTATTAAAGAGGTTTACAGCAACAGTTAAGCCTTCCTGGCCATGGCCGAGGTGACGTAAGGATCCAGGGAACACAGGAAGCCTCTAGAGATGTTGCATCAATGCCACGAGAGACAAGCTAGACTAAAAAAAGGAGGAAAGACAAGGAAACGCAATGAAATGCACTCTCTTCTTTACCCACTCCCTGGAGAGGTGAGTTCTCGGCACATGGTTTTGGCCAGATATCATGCTGGGAACGGAGGGCAGGAAAAAAAAAAAAAAAGACAAATTCTCAGTTGAGAACTTCCGATCTGTTTTGCCTCCTGGATCATGATTTCCCAGTGGAAATCTTGGAGGCTCCCCTGGGATGAGGAAGATTCTGGGATTCCCTTCCCCCGGCTCCGGCCACTCGGACCAGGGAGGCGACCTGGCCCTGGCTGCTCAGACCCGGGAGATGACCTTCCTCAGCTGAAGGAAGTGCCTTCTCGGTGTCACACTGGGGCTAAGCCCTCCTAAACCAGCGCCCGTCCTCCTGACCAATCACCTCCACTCCTTACCCACCTCGGTGAAATCCACCTGATAACATCTCACTTCTCCATCCCCTTGGTCTGTTCTAAGCTTTGCTGTAAAGTGTTAATGTTTCACCTTTACAGCAACTCCAGTGCACAGTAGAAGTCACCATTACGAAAGAAAAGTCCCTCCCTGTGTGTGTGTGTCCTTGTACATTTTTCTTGTGTATTCGTCCTGTATGCAAAAACTCTACCACCAATGTGTCATGGCAAGAGGCAGGCTAATTTTTTAGAGATCACTCAAATAGCCCTAAGTCTCCAGAATGCTAACTTATAGTAAATACCCCCCCTCCATCCCCCCAACACCACCAGGGACGTCACAGAGTGCCACGGGCAGGCGGAGAAAACATAGCAGGCTGCAAACAGATGTCGCTTCTTTCTTTGTTCTGATTCCACTGCTGCCTGGTTTTGAATAGCCTTGGCCCCGTGTGTTATGCTCTCCTCTCCAACCAGGCAGCGGGAGATGTACAAAAGCACAGAAAACGTTAGAATCTGCCAGCGGCAGCAGAGGCAGTGGCAAAAATAGAAAAATCCATTCAAAGCATGTGGGTCACTGGTCTCAGAATCCCCACATTGGCGTCGGCGGAAGGGAGGGACACAGGCAGATCCCCGTGGTCTTCTCCTCAAGGGGCTTCCTGTCCATCCTCTGGGCCCAGGGAACCGGGGTGGCGCTGGCCATGCTGCCTTACCTGAGAGGAAGGCCCCATCTCTTACAGGCACCCGAACCCAGGCTGGGAGCCCCTTAGCACCTGGCATGCCAGCCCGGGAAACGTCTTCTCCTTGCTCCTCCTGCCCCACCTGCCATCCTGGGCATGAACAGCCCTGGTCCTGACAGCTCAGCCTGCAAGTCAGAGGTCACCTCCAGGCTCAGGACCCCTTTGTCCACTCCTTATGGAGGAACCTCCCACACTAGATGGAGAAGCAGACGCCAGAGCAGTGCACGGAGGCAGACCAATGCCGCGGTCCCTTGTGAGGCCCTTGAGGGAAGGATGGCATCCCCACATCCATCCTTCCTGTCTCCCTTCCCTTGAGCCTGAGCAGCAGCCTTTCCCAGTTCCTGGGGCCGCTGTTGGGAGCCTCCACCTTCTCCCCAATGTCCTCACTCCGCTGCTTTCTTTAAAAAGTATCCCCAGCATAATGCGAGGCCAAGAGTGAAAGCAGCTTCCCCCTCTACCCACATTCAGTCTCCCGGCTCATGACAGCCACCCTCCCCGTGTCCCATGTCCTCTCCATCTCATTGAAAGAGAATGGAGGAGGAAGTGCACCTGTGTGGAGCACTTGCCAGGTGCCAGGCACCTATCACGTGCCAAATGCAGTATTTCCCGGTCCTCACCGATACTGTGTCACCGGCTGTGTCTCCCGCAGGTGGCTGGAGGCTGGAGAATTCTCAGTGCTAGGCCAGTAGCTGCTTTTCCTTCTTTCTCCAAGGCAACAGGTTGTCGAGTCTCCACACCGCTGTTTCCTGTTCTCCCCCATTTCATCTTTCTGCTCCTGCTGTCAGGAGTCACCGCCGGCAGGGTCCCAGCATCTGTCCTCAGCATCCATGCACAAAAGCCCAAGGACCGGTCCAGGAAAGCAAGCACCTTTGCTGGAAAGGTGAGGGTAGAGGAGACAGAGCCACTTGGAAAGGCTATTTTCTGCACTGTGCTCAGTAGTTTACACATCCCCATTTTACAGAAAGTTAGTTACTCAAGCCTCATATCCAGAAGAGGGTGAGCCATGTGACTTGAAAGTCCTCTAAGGGTAGGGGTCAAATCACTTTATCTTTATCTTTACTTGCAGAGCAAGTAAATGCAGGGCTGTCTGTCCCCTTGGTGGGCAGCAGCCTGAACCCCCTCACTGTTCTTTCCCAAGGCCCCTGCACACATCTAGTCTCTAGAAAAATCCCCTCTACCTCCACTGGGGAGGAGGAACTAGAATCAGGCATCCCCCAACCCCTGGGCTGGACATCAGTGGAAGGCAGAGCATATGACTATAAATTATATACGTGGCTAGGGGTAGTGTACATATTAATTTACACTCCTACTTTATTAAGAAAAATATTTTAGAACAACTTTTTATTGGATCAGCTGTGTGGGGGGCAATACTGAACTGCTGTGCCCATATAACCATCCCAATGTTCCAGCATAACAGAAAAAGTGTCCACCTTGATACAAGTTTTCCATTTTTTTTGAAGATTTTATTTATTTATTCATGAAAGACACACACACACACAGAGAGAGAGAGAGAGAGAGGCAGAGACATAGGCAGAGGGAGAAGCAGGCTTCTCATGGGGACCCTGATGTAGGACACGATCCCTAAACCTCGGATCACACCCTGAGCCAAAGGCAGATGCCCAACCACTGAGCCACCCAGGTGTCCCACAAATTTCCTATTTTTAAGCAAATATTTTATATATATCTAAGCATTGTTTCTGGGAGGTATTACCTTTTACACTTGGTATTGCATTTCAAGCACTGACCGTATTAGTTCAATATTATCCGACCTACAGTAACGTATTATTGTGAAGTTTTCATAATCCTTATATATACAGGATAGTATTGCTGAATAAATAATTGTGTTTTTAACTGTTCCTCTACTTTTTTACCCCCTTTTCATCTTATATATCATTCCATCAAATATACTTCTTTATCAAGCTTCTTTTTCCTAGTTAGATGTAGAACCTTAGGATGCATTCCCAGAAAAGTAATTACTGGACCAAAAGACGTCTTGACTTAATTGCTATCTAGAAGGGTGTGCCCATCTTACTCCCATGAGTGGCTGACAGGTCATTTCACAGGATTATCATCTGTATTATCACCATTCAAAAATATTTTGCCATTTGATAAGTGGGAAAAAAAAAGTTGTTGGATGTTTGTTTTTATTTATTCCACACATGAACCTGAATGTCTTCTGAGATGTTTGCTCACCTATCGTATTTTCACTTTACACACTATGTGCGTCTACATCTCCAGGAAGGAACTGAAACTCTTTTTAAAAAATTGATAAAAAGCCTTCATTTTGTAATGACTGGATGACTTCGCCTCTGCATCGCCATCCAGTCTATGGCCAGCCACTCCGGAACTGCAGAGCCCTCAGGCAGATGTGTGCCCACCCACCCCCACCTCTGGGCTCCTGCACACGGATGTCTCCTCCATCGCCCCCATAAGTGAATGTCAGGGCCATTGTCCCTGCCAGCACAGTGATCCCTTTGCCTTGGTGTCTTGGCACGATGAGATGCTGAACAGATGAAAACTGAATGGAACTATCTTTGAGCAGAAACATTCTTTCTGAGATCAAGGGTGTCTAGACTCATGGAGCTGAGTCACAAGCACAGAACACTCAAACCCCCAGGGGGTCAGTGGGGACCCTGGTAAGCCGCTGGTCACTCCTACTTCTAGTCCTCAGACAGTATAGCCACTTCTTTGAATGTTCTTCCCATCTGCCATGGATTGGCACTTTGAGTTCACTCAGTGCAAGCACCGACTTTTTCCAAGCATCCAAGAGTGCTCATGGCCTTCCCACCATTTCCCACAGTCCTAGCTAAGGCATTACATCTTCTGCTATGGAGTCTCCTATCAGTATGTCTGTTCCCTTCTCCCATTCAGCATCCTGCACTCCCCCCGCCACCCCATGACTAACATCCTTGGAATCCATCCCCACACAGTCTCCTAGTTTCTGCTGAAAATGTCGGTGAGATCCCTTGTGAAGTGCATTTCCTCCCTTGGCAGGTGCTGCCCTCCACCAGCTGGGCGATGCTCTGATATGGAGGACAGGTGGGAACTGGTCCTGAGTGCCTGTGGGGGGCTTGTCTGTGAGGCAGAGAACACCAGACAGTCTTCAAGCAAGGCAAGAGTGCTCCCCATTAGCGGGACACACGGGCCACTTCTGCAGGTTCAGGGGGTGACAGGTGTCTGGGGATTCAAGATTTGCAAATCCATTGGTCCAGTCTTTGGAAGGGCCCCGCTGTTCTAAAGTCAGAGTCCTGAGGACAGTATAGCAAATTTACTGGAGTTGGGAATAGTCCCATCTGGGGCCCCCAACCCACCCTACAAACAATGGAGTGCTATCTGATTCTTGCTTCTCAGCTTCTTCTGCCCTCCGGTCTCTATATTTTGCCAAAGAAGCTGTCTTAGTCAGTGCAGGCTTGATCTAACAATACGCCATAGATGGGGGAGGGCTTAAACAATGGACATTGATTTCCCATGGTTCTGGAGGCTGGGAAGTCCAACATCAAGGTGCTGGTGGATTCAGTTCCTGGTGAGAACCCGCTGCCTGGCTTGCAAATGGCCACCTTCTCCCTGTGTCCCCACATGGTATCTCTTCCTGCTGTTACAAGGGCATGAATCCCATCAAGGTTCCACACTCAGGGCTTATCCTAAACCTAAACACATCCCAAAGGCCCCACCTTTTAATGCCATAACATTGGGAGTCAGGGCTTCAACATGTGAACCTGGGGAACACAGATATCCAGCCCATAACAGAGGCCCTCTGACTTCTACTCTTGTCTTCAATTAATCACTCTTGCCTTTCATTATTTTTCTCAAAAACAGCATGCCTCAATTTGGGCACTGTTGACATTTGAGACCTGACCACTCTTTGTTTGGGGGGACTGCCTTGTGTACCATAGGGGGTTTAGGAGCCCACCCAACTCTACCCACCAAAGGTCAGTCAGATCAACAGTTGCCTTGCAGTCATGACAACCTGAACATCTCACATCACCACATAACCCCTAGGGAGCAGAATATACCCTTGATGAGATCCATTGTTCTAAGCCACAGTAAAGAAACACTGGATTCCATAGTCCTTATCATTGCTTCTCCCTGGAACCTCTGAAACACCTAATGCATCTTCCTGTGAGCTCCCTTCTACCTCCGCCCCAACCTGGATTACCTGCAGTAGATCTTTTAGCACTTACAGCACCCCTGCACCCCAGAGGCTATCTGGGCTCAGTGTTGTACAGGTGAGGGCTTTCACGGTGGGTCAGCCTCCACATCAGGATGATCTTCATGGTGGGATGGCCTTCATGATGGGTTGAGTTTCATGGTAGGGTGGCCTTCATGGCAGGCTGGGTTTCATGGTAGGATGGTGGCAGGCTGCACTTGCCCTCAGCTCTTATAGGTCAAGTTCCCAGGAAGCCGACTTAGACACACATACGTGCATACAGAAGGTGTGCTGGGGATGGCAGTTGGGAAGGGCAGCCCTAGGGAGTCAGGAAGCAGGAGCTGAATGGCAGCATGCTACGAGACATGTCATGGAGTCCCCAGGGAGCTGTGGGTCAGGACCCTCCCTGACTGGTGCTGAGAAGGAAGGCAAGGAGGCTGCATTTTTCTATGTCACTGGACAGAGGAGTTATGGGCTGAATGTCTGAGTCCCCCCCACACACACACTCCTAACCCTCAGTGGGATCATATGAGGAGGTGGGAAGGGTATTAGTTCACAAGAGTGGAGCTCTCAGGGATGGGATCAGCGATCTTATAAAAGCGGACCTGAGAAAGCTATGTCAACCTCTTTCCTCCATGTGAGGACACAGAGAAAAGTTAGATGGTCCTTAACAGAAGTCCACCACGCTGGCACTGAACTTGGACTCACTTCCAGACTCTAGAAGTATGAGAAATAAACATTCATTCTTTAAGCCCCCAGTCCATGGTATTTTTGTGATAGCAGCCAAAACGGACTGAGGCAGAGGCTGCCACAGAAAGGGTTAGCATGGGCCAGAGCAGCCCCCTCCAGAGGAGGTGATTCCCAGAGGGAGACTCAGGCAAGGGGCAGCTCCCTGCAGCTGCCAGGATGCAGACATCTCATTATGTCAGGTCTGTTACCATAAAAGGGCCTCTATCCAGATAACCCCCGCCCCGGGGCTGCTTTCTCGCTAGCCTCTGGCCATGCAGGCAGGCCGTGCTTTCTCACCTCCGGCTCTCAGCCACCAGCGGACCTCCGGCCCTTGTCCAACTCCATTTATGTTTGTGAATGAACCAATTAACAGCAGCGTTTTTTTTTTCAAGCAAAACAAAACAACTCCTTACATATTTACCAAGGCTAATTATGAAAGATGAAAAACATGTTTTCTCCTTTTGTAAAGTCTCTCCCGAGCTTAGAGTCACGCTTGGCATCTTTCCTTTCTGGACAGCGCTCCCTCTGCACTTCTGCTGATTCCTGCAGGGAGTGTGGCCACATGGGAAGGTCTCCTCTGCGCTGCTCGGTGCGTTTCAGTACTGTCTTGGGACAGATTCCTTTGGCACCATATGCCAGACGCAAATGTGAATTGGACTTAGAGGTACAGCATGAACACATTATCTAATTAATTAACATTTAAAGGCTCTCTGAAGAAGAGATCACTGGGCAGACGATGTGACATGAGAATATGTAAATGATTAAACTCCAGATTTGGGGAATTTAAGATATTTTAATGGGCACCCAAATTTATGTCCCGGCTGTATCTGCTCACTGGAGCCTTAGGCTTTTGGGACATTATTAGCGGGTGCTGGATGCAAGCCCATTTTCCAGTTCAGGTCGGAAAACTTAAACTATTCAAAGTCAGTCCTGAAGAATATATTTTTACTACTTATTAAATAAACTGTTGGTCTGTTTTCTGTTACCAAAAATTCGTCTTGTAGGAAAATGGAAACATGATAATGAGCGCTCTGCGCTTAGTTGATGATACCAGGAGAAAGGCATTAAAAGCCATTAACACAGCACCCAGAGTATTGATGGAGTTCACAATGCTTCCTGCATGGGTTTGCCCTTCTCACCAAAACAAGCCAGCAGTGTCTGTAGGTAATGAAAAGGTACCTATTAGGAACATAACATGAGTGAGTGAAGACGTTCCAGTGGGGTCAGAAAAGCATGTGTATTTTTGGTTCTGGGGTCAGGCCACTCCAAGAGCCAGCTGTCCTCTATCTGAATCTAGCTGCACTGTGACCATGGCTTTTCGGTTCACAATGTGTGCAGGAGAGCCAGCAGCGACCGGGGACTGTCCCTGCCCTGGGATGCACTCAGTGATATCACATAATCTCCAGCTTGTAAAACGCATATATGTATACAAGTGCTTGCTACTTCCCACTTTCCAAGCATGTAGCAATAAGACCTGTTTAACCAGTAGAATGTGACATCAAAAAAAAAAAAAAAAAAAAAAAAAAGAATGTGACATCAGAGGGATCAGGAAAGGCTCTTATGTTGTCCTGTTCCTGCTGCATGCGCCTACTGAATTCCTCATGGTCTGCTGGTAATGCACCAGGTGAAAACACAAAAGCCACAGAAGTGCTTCCTGTCGGACCATCTAACAGTGTTCACCCACTGGGTGCCAAGTGGAAAACTGGGCCAACTGTCCTAGGAAGGCAAAGCGAAAAGCAAAACCAATCTCTCATGTTCTTTCCGAGTAGAGCACCTGGACCACCAGGAAACTTCCCCGAGCAGGAGCCCCGTCCTCTCTCCCTTCTCCCTGACGTCACAGTACTCACATTCACTCTGCCACCTGCTGACACGGTTCGCGAGTGTCGTCAGTGTGTGGCACACAGATGGTCTAGGGGTGCCGACAAACTCACCAGCACCGGTAACACTTGGACGATCCGTCTTCTCTAAAGTCGGGACAGGTCAGGGGTTGGGGAAGGATTTCTGCCATCAGCTCATCTACAGACAACACTCATATTAACCCACAATATAATCAGGCCAAAATGATCTCAATGTTGCTTAGCTGAAGGGGATTGACAGCCCTAAGGATCCAAATCACTAGCTAAACAACCCTTATGCACTCTGCTAACCCAGAAGAGGGAAAGAGACCCCAGAGGCTCCAGCAGGTTCCAACGCAGTGAAAGAGCTGTGTTGTTCTCCTTGGTTGAAAATGCCTGGTCAGATAACAATACGTCTTTGATATGGGACAGTGATACTGATCTGGGTGCATCTGTTCCTCTCTGCAGCTGAAAACGACACCACATGTGGCTTCCTGTCACTACAGTCCCGCAGACTTGGCTGGGCCCTGGGTCCATGGGTCCAGCTCTGTTCCCCTCTAGATGTCGGGAACCACGCCTCCTCTTGCCCTTCAGCGAGTGTGGCCGCGGCTCTGCTGCACAGCACCCTAAACACCCTGTGCAGGTCCCTCCAATGGTAATTTGCTTTCATTTCCATTGGCTGCTGGAACACAACCAGAACATTAAAAAAGAAAAAAAAAAAAGTAAAATTCTTACAAAATAAGCAATCAGAAATAAAACAGCCTTCAAGAAGAAGTGGTCCTTTTAAAGCTCTGCTCCTCAGGGTAAATGATTTATACCTGTTGTTTTCATTTGTAGTCAACAGTCCTGGAGTTGTATAGAATATATTATGGCTTGAAGAAACATAAAATACTGTTGGCTCTGTTAATGTCCATGCCCTGGCAGGAAAAACTAGAGCATGTGGAAGACACCCTGATTTTCACAAACCCACATCTAGTACCGGGCAGATAAAAATCTGATGTTGATTTTTTATTTGATTACACCTGAAGAGCCTAACTTCAGAAACAGTGGTCCTTGAGAACACC
Source organism: Canis lupus baileyi (assembly GCF_048164855.1). Classification (NCBI taxonomy): domain Eukaryota; kingdom Metazoa; phylum Chordata; class Mammalia; order Carnivora; family Canidae; genus Canis; species Canis lupus. The sequence goes on along the minus strand of NC_132854.1, from coordinate 3,545,244 downwards.
ATGCCACTATTAATTGTTACTTTCACCCATGCTTTCAAAATATTTTGTAAGTGTTAAATGAATATCTTAGGTTGAATTAGAATGTTAAATGCTTAAAGTTGAGAATATGATTATTTTAAGAGATATCAATTTGATTTCTGCTTTATTTTTCATATATTTTAATATGCATGGGTGTGTGTATTTCTTTTTAGATGAACCATGGCTGGATTTCTACTATGGTGATAATTGGAAGTTAAGAGAATAAAGAGCAAAAGAACAATAGCAAGTAGACTCATTCTCTCTGTTGTGGGTTGAGTTGTGTCTCCAAAATGATATGTTCAAGTCCCAACCCCCTGTGTATGTAGCCTTATTTGGATAAGGTCTTTGCAGATATAACGCAGTTAAGATGAGATCATAGGGTGTGCCCTAACCCAATGATTGGTGTCCTTATAAGAAGAGAGAAAAAGACACACACACACACACACACACACACACACACACACACGTAGTGATGGAGACAGAGACCATTGTGATGCATCTACTAGCCAGGGAATGCTGGCAGCACTGGGGACTGATTCTCCCTTAGAGCCTTCAGGAACCTGGCTCTGCTGATACCTGCATTTCAGACTTCTGGCCTCCAGAACGATGGAAGAATACAATTCTATTGTTTTAAGTGCCCCAGTTTGCAGTGATTTGTTACAACTGCCCTAGGAAACTTAACACAAGCATGGAGGAAGTAGAGTGGTGGAACGGGGGCCACATCCGCAGGACCCCTGTTGTATCTTTAACCCGGGAACTCCAAGTTCTGCAGAAATGCAAATTGTTGTACCAAGGTTCCCAGAGAAAATTATTTGTACCCTCATGTGAGTTACCATAAAAACAACCTGAATTAAGAATGTGTGTAAGAGTAGTTAATAGGAGAGGCAATCCATGGGTGGGGCACTGAGACAGAAAAGGTAGGATGGTCAGCAGTGCAGGTGAATGTTGTGAGCAACAGGGCACAGTACTGCTGGGAAGCCGCCTGGAATCATCCCACTGTGGGGGATCCGGCTGCTCTGCCTCACTTGTAGTCTGCCCTCTGTCAGATCTTGCATATTCCTTCAGACATAGAATGTCATTGGACAGAAAGACCAGGAAGCCTGGTGCATGGCACCAGGTGGTGCTTGGAGCGGCTGAGGGCATGAAAGGCTGGAGGTGCTTACAGCATCTGCTACAGCTTCCCTTCCCAGCAGCAAATTGGCAAGCTAACAACAAACATGCAAGCACAAACATAATCCTTAGTATGGAGGGTAATAACCAGGGGCATGGGGGTGGAGGGTGAGAAGTTTTAATTCCAAAAGAATATATTAGTACAGAATATAGATGCCTTCAACGTTTCTTTCAGAAGTGTGACCAATCCACCTCATTTATAGATCTTGTATTTGCAGACTCATCTATGCATCAAAATGTATTTGTGGTATTTTGTGCAGTGGCTTCCACATTTTGTGTTTTCTGTTGGTAAGTTCACTGTTCACCACCTCCCCCCCACTGTTCACCGCCCCCCCCACTCCGCTGCAGACCTGTGTACCAGTTCCTAAGTGCAAGAAGGTGTGATGAGCCTCTTGAAGAAAATGTGTGTCAGATTAGCTTCACTCCTGCCGGATGTCTTCCAGCAGAAACACACCTACGACAAAAGTACGAATTGACTGTTTGGTGAAAATGTTGTAACCAGAGCTTGGAGGAACCTGACCCTGTATCTACCCTAGGAACAAGGGCCCAGCATTTGTGCATTCTGCGTTCACAGTGACTTTATGGAGTATAATCCCTACTAGTGGTGAGAATCCACTGCACTGTGACAAGTTTTCAGTGCGATACTTTCAGTGAACTGCCTTTGTCCAAAACACAGCTACAATCAACCTGTCAGTAAAGACAACACTACCCCAAAAATCATTACCCTGTGTTTATTTTTGTAGCACCATTGACTTTAGGTTTAGCAAAGGGTGAGAACAATTTTTTCCCATTTTGCTTAACCTCCACATTAATGAACTGAGATTTAGAAAATAAACAAAGGCACACGTGTAAATAATGGTATCCCTTTTGTTTTAAATATGAGGAAAAATAGGTCAAAGTCAAGTCATGTGTTAATGTATTCCAATTAAGAAAACTGGAAAAACAATCCAAAAGCACTTGATCAAGCAGTTGTTTCTGGAGATTCTTAAGAAGGCTAACCTGGTAAACAGAGGCAGAGGGATTCAGAAAGACATTCCTGCAAAAGGTTTTTTTTTTTTTTTAAGATTTTATTTATTTATTCATGAGAGACAGAGAGAGAGAAAGACAGACAGACAGAGGAGAAGCAGGCTCCATGCAGGAAGCCTGATGTAGGACTCGATCCAGGACTCCAGGATCACGCCCTGGGCTGAAGGCAGGCTGAGGTACCCAGGGATCCCCCTCCTGCAAAAAGTAAATGACAAAAGGAGGATTATGGACTTTTAAGACCAAAGCTGTACTTAATTACAGATTTAAAATGTCTTATTTTAGCTTGAACCCCCAACTCCCCTCAAGGCAAAGCATTGGTGTTTACCATTCTTTTTTTTAATGTTTTATTTATTTATTCACTATAGACACAGAGAGAGAGACAGACAGACAGAGGCAGAGACATAGACCGAGGGAGAAGCAGGCTCCATGCAGGGAGCCAGACATGGGACTTGATCCCGAGTCTCCAGGGTCACACCACGGGTCAAAGGCGGCGCTAAACCGCTGAGCTACCGGCGCTGCCCGGTGTTTACTATTCTTAATTCCTGGCTTTAGCAGTTCTTCAGAGAATGAAGGAAAACGTGTCAGCACCCAGCTCTGTGGAGGCTCCTGTGTGTTCCACCGTCCTGGTTACATTCACCCAACACTAGCTCTGGCCACATGCTTTTTAGATTTTTTTCTACTTACAGAGGTTAAAAGCAGAGAGTTTCTCTATTATTTCAGTTCCCCAAGTTAAGAGGAACAGAGTATTATTGTTTCAAAGTGTGAGTCAGGGGAATATTTGTATTGTTTAGAAGGTCTTAAAACTCATGAGTTTTGAGATGTTTGAGATCCAGGCTCTGCCAGCCGGTTTTGTTTTTGTTCTTGTTTCTGATGTTGTTGTTGTTGTTGTTTCTAGAATATTCATAAAGACTTCCTCTCCAGAAGGCACTGCACATTTGTGTGGGATCCCAGATTGCTTGGGTGGCTGTGGGTTTTCAAGGATGTCCGTACAGCAGAAGAAAGCGGCCTTTGTTACAGGCTCCCGTCTGTACATTGAAATCTGTCCCATCTCCGGAAGAGGAGCTGGACATTAGCCACCTAATGTCCCATCTTCTGCATCCAAATGCTGCCAGCACTTGACTGAACTCTTGGCTCCTTGCATGCCCTTTCCTCACTTTCAGCCAAAGTCACCCCAACATAGGCTTGTGGTCTCCTGTTGGGACGATGCTGAGGCAGACGGCCTGGATTGAGGTGAACGCCTTTGGGATGGTGGGCAACGTGTCACTGTGGCCTACGGGGCAGAGCTGTGACAATGCAAATCCCCTAGTATTTCTGTGGGAAAGGAAAAAAAGAGACAATAATTATTCAGCAAAAGCTACCATGAGTGGAGATCTGATTAAGATGTCCATGAGAAAAGAGAAAGCCAAGAAAGGATGGCAAGGAACAGAAGAGTTGGAAGAGATTTTAATGTGTGGCTCAGTCTCTGCTTCTCATGGCTGCTGTTAAATGAGGTACAGTGTCTCCCTCATAGGAACTCTAGGACTTCCTGGAATTGCGCTGTGAAGTATGAACACATGACCTCTTCCCTCCTTCCATCCTTCCCTCCCGTTTTTCTTCTTCTTCTTCTTCTCTCTCTCTGATTTCATGGAAATATTGTAATGAGCAACTATGGGGACTCAGCTATAACAGTATTTTTTAAGATCCTTACAGACTAGATGAAATTTTAAAACATTTTTTAAAGATTTATGTATTTATTGGTAGGGGGAGACAGATGGAAAGGAAGAGAGAGAGTCCCAAGGAGACTCTTCACTGAGAACAGAGCCCAACAAGGGGCTCATTCCCAGGACCCTAAGATCATGACTAGAGCAGAAATTGAGTCAGACACTCAACCAACTGAGCCACCCAGGAACCCCTAAAATAAAATATTTTGACAAGCATCTTATCCAACCAATATTATTTGTAGATAAACAAAAGTGCTTGATATTCCACTTAGTGGGAGGGGTATAAGGATGGGAAGACATGGCTCTCCCCAATGATGATGAGGCTTGGCTCACAGAAGAGAATCAGGGATGTGTTCGACAGCCACACCTGGAGGTCACTGATGAATGAACTGGTGTCAGTATGAAAGGAAATGTGCAGCCTTCCATGTGTGCTCTTTCTGGCATTTTTATTAATGATTCGGTGCAAAGATGGAAGACATTCTATCCAATCTGCAAATCCCAAAAGCACGAGGGATGGCAACTACAATGGATGGCCAAGTAGGAATCCAAAAAAAGCTTCTAAATACCCCCATAGACAAAATCTACAGTTTAATGAGAGTGGGTGTGATGCTCAGTTCCAAGCAGGAAGGCCTAGGAAGGTGCTTGGCACCTACCAGATGGGGTCGGGCACCTTTGGTTCTCTTGGTGCTTCAGCATCTCCTGGACAGGACCCATCACTCCCTGCCACTGTGTCCCCACCCCTGGGGGGCAGGACTTGGCCTTCTGAAAAAATGAGGATATGGAGGGGGGAGTGATGAGCACAGGGATGGGAAGCAAAACTTGGGCAAGTGACAGGTGACAATTAGAAGATTAAGGGGAAGATGGGAAGTTAGCCTAGGGATACATGACTCGGTTCTGAGGTCTAACATGGAGACTGATGTGTGGAGGCTTTAGGCACAGAAATAAAAGGAAATAAAACAAACAAGACAACAGGGAGAGCCTCAGGGCCTGCTCAACCCTCCAAACACAGAAATGTCTGTTCTCATGGTTGGTGAGTTTGTGACTCAGGACTTAAGGTAAGAAGTTTGAATCATTAGCAGGAAGAGCTGGAGGGGATCTGAGCCTCAGATACTGCTTGCAGCATCACTTCCTTGGAGCCAGTGCTCTCACAGGGCAGTCCTGGGAGTTTTGGGGCGTGCTCCCTGACCCAGGCCATTGCTGCCGTCCATCCACCCTCTTCCTGGAGGTCATGCAATTGTCCGTGATCATTGCAAGAGCACCGAGCATGTTCCCAAAGGCAGAACAAAAGGTCACTTTTTGTCCCTGTGCTCACAAAATTGACTCTGCAAAAGACTCTTTTGTGGCCTCCTAGTAAGTCTTAAAACCTCCCACATTGGAGAGATCACCCAAATTTCTGGCCTTTGTCAGTGGCTGGAAGTGTTTGGTGACCTAATGGACGAGGATCTGATTGCTTTTGTGGCCTTTTCTCCTCTCCTGAGCTTATGGCCTCTGGGCCAAATTTCTCCAACACTGTTCCTCTGGTTTCACTTTAATTGGACCCATTGGTGTGTTACAGGGGATTTCGTAAAACTGAACATTCTATTAGTTCATTGTTTTCCAGCTCCTAGCCCTAAATGCTGTCTCTACAATACAGTTTCCTGGGGGTTTCCCCGAGAGTCTGTCCACGATGCAGCAGATAGTGCCATGATGAGGGAAAGAATCTCAACGTGACAGTGAAGGATGCACAGGAGAGCCTATAGGGGAATCCAGGGAAACCACCACACCACTGCGCATCACCTGTGAGCGTAGGAGCCGACCAGAGCGCTTGGTCAAGGTGAGCTGTGACTGTCCTGCCCCTGCTGCCAGTGGCACCACTGCATCCTCGAAGTTGCTGCTGCTGTGGCCAGAGGAAGGCATGATGTCACGCTGTGTGAGCATCTCACCTGCACTGGGTCCCACGTTCCCCCCGGGCCCAGCAAGATGGGGAGGACGGCCAGGAGGATGAAGATGAGGAAGAGTGAGCCTCCCCTTGCACAGAGACCACAGCTTCTCTGGCATCACTGTTAAATATTACAGAGAACAGCTCTGCTTAGGGCAGGACTTAACTCTGAAAGCAACGCGTGAATGGTTGCCTTTCCCATGGCCTTCCAGCAAACAAAGAGACGCGGAGAGCTGAGCTATATTTTGCCTGTAAAGCAGTTTGAGGGGCAGCCCATGGGGGCATCACAGAGGAGCACGGGACGCTTTGGGGACGATGGGTGCATGCATCACCTTTGTACTGGTGGGTTCTGGGTGTGCACAAATCTCAAACGTGGAAGTTGAACACTCTGAATATGAGCACTTCTTTATTGTTAATCATCTTAAAGAAAGCTGTCAAAATAAAATCTATATATTTTCTTCTCATAAAATAAGCTGAGTTTTGAATCGCACTGTGTATTTCACCAAATATACAAAATATTTTACCAGATCCAAAATCTTGCCAGTATTCTCCGAGCACTTAATTATCAGATTAAATCTCCCAATACTTGCTCTGATACCCTGTCAGGCTTTATAAATCACTGATCCCTTTCCTTCTGCCTTGTCATTACAGAAGCTTGATTCATGGTTCAGTGATGCATTCTCAATTTTGCTTCACTAACTTAGGTGCTATTTATAAGCATGAAGTGGGATAAAATGATCCAAGTGTTTTTTGTTTGTTTTTTCCTTAGGAAGACCTATCTAATTTTTTCCTGTTTGGTTTCCCACATGAGGCCTTATTTAGTTACGCTGTGTCTACACAACGTTTACTTGTTCCTATATTAAGTCCAGCAGTCCTTACTTTCAAGGAGGAGAGGGAAGACAATGTTGTCAGCAATTTACTAAGCCAGAGGCTCCACGTGTGCCCCAAATGGGCTCTCTGCTTGGAAGGTACTCATAAGATTTTTTTTTTAAGATTTTATTTATTTATTTGTGAGAGACATATTGAGAGACATAAGCAGAGGGAGAAGCAGGCTCCCTGCAGGGAGCCCGATGTGAGACTCGATCCCAGGATACTGGGATCACGATCTGAGCCAAAGGCTCAACCATGGAGCCACCCAGGCATCCCACCAGTGAAATTTCAAAGCCTAAGTAGGTCAGAGGGGGACAGCAGACACTGACCAGAAGCTCCTGGTATTCATTTGCCGTGCTGGGGATGGACCTGGACACATTGTCCTTTGCATGGTGAGCACAGACAAACATTATCAGGCACTGGACACCGGCTCTGGCCTCCTGGGGCCCCTGGAGCAGGGAACTCCTGACAAACCTCCTGCTGCCACCCACACCACCCACATCAGCCTTGCACGGAAGACCTGGCTTGCCACTTCCCACTCAGCTCCTGAGTACACAGCATACATGTGCTTGGATCACTGCTGGGAGTCAGGACAGGGATTTTTCCCACTTTCCACAGGAGATCTGAATAAAACCAAAATAGGATTAGAAGCCAATATCTGATCAGTTAAGGGCTCCAGTCACTCAGCATGCCTATTTAGGGAGATGTCCAAATAATCAACTGATTTTCAGTCCTTAATTACACCTGAACAGGGCAAATCTGGTCAAAGTAGAATATCTTTTGCTATAAAAATTCCCATTTAAAAAATATTAGGTCTAGAAAATGTTTCAAGTCTTTGACTCAGCATTTCCCCACTGGAAGTCTGTCTTAATGCTGCAATCAGAAACACATCTGAGGATTTATTTTTTATTTTTATTTATTTATTTTTTTAAAAGATTTAATTTCTCAAATTTTTTTTTTATTTATTTATGATAGTCACACACACAGAGAGAGAGAGAGAGAGAGAGAGGCAGAGACACAGGCAGAGGGAGAAGCAGGCTCCATGCACTGGGAGCCCGACATGGGATTCGATCCTGGGTCTCCAGGATCGCGCCCTGGGCCAAAGGCAGGCGCTAAACCGCTGCGCCACCCAGGGATCCCCACATCTGAGGATTTAGATCAAAGGTGTAACTGCTATTTTATTATCATTAATATTTGTCATAAATCACAATATGTGAAAGTACTGACATTATTTACATTAATGAAAATTGGAAAGACCCCATTTTTGAGTTATGTAAATCTGCTATTAATACATCCATCTTATAAAATGTACGATGTTAAATAAAAACATATTTACTAAGAGTTTTAAGTGCTATGAAAAAGAATCTACAGTAGAATGTTTACAAAGCCACAATAGAAATTAGGGCAATTCATGCAAAATGAGATGAATGAATCGGCTGATGCCAGTACCGTGCACACTACATTGCCTGACACGTGGTGTGCAATCAACATTCACCACCACCTCACCAAATACACACCCGGACATCAGATACAAAGTCATGATACAGAGCACAGCCTCCAAAATCATTTTTTACATCCTTACGCATTTTCTAAATTGTGTGCAGTGATTTTCTGATATTATTAGAACAGAATTACTTACAGAAATAGGGAACCTGCATCTCCATGGTCACACTTTTTGTAAAAACCAGCAGAGATTTAATTCTAATATTCACAATATGAGATGGAGGACCTATAATTTAACCTCCAAATCGACCTTTCCTTTCAAAAGTAGTTGTTACTGCTGATATTGATTTCATCATTTTGATAATTTTTGAGTTATTTCAATCTGCTGATCAATAACTAGGAGCTTAATGGTTAAGAGCGCTTTGCCTTTCCAAAATGTATTTACTGGAAGTATGTGTGTGCGTTTTCTTTTCAGATCGTGTATTTTGTCGCGTCCAGGTTTTTACGATTTGCAATGGGCTGTCCACAATCCCTTGTAAGCGGCCACCAAAGTGACCTGCCTGGAAAACACTGTCCCTCTGCACCTCTCAGGAGAACTGCTCCTGTGACTTTCAGCTTGAAGTTGGACAACTCGTGCGCATCCTCGTGGCTGCTGTGCACCTGCCGCGGTCTCCCGGGCTCTTCCCACTCCTTGATGAAGGAGGCAGTGAGAACAGCACCAATCAGAATGACCCGTGAGCTCTTGCAATCAGGAATAAATTGAATTCTTTTAAGGAGCATAGTTTTCAGCGGCCCCTGGGCCGTGGGCTGCGTGCATCACTTGTCACACAGGCCCTGCTGCCGTGGGCGCCCTGTGCGGCTCTGACTGCGGTCCTGTCTCGCCCTGGGCTTCTGAGCGGCCCTGGAATGCTTCCCGCTGAAATGAGGGCACGGCTGGGGAAGGGCGTTGCTAAGCACAGAACATTTGCTTCTCCGCTCATCACCAATTCCCAGAATGTGTGTGTGGAGTTGCCCGTTTCTGTACTCACTTCCTGATGCTTATAAAAAGCATCGGAACAATTGATAAACCACCCATAATAAGTAACCAGACATAGTGAAATCATTTGTTACTCAAGCCTTCATAATTACAAAGGAGGGAAAGCCGCGGCCTCCTACGGCTATTGCTACATGATTGCAAAAGAGCAGTGGGTTAAAGTTGTATTTTATTTTTCTTCAGAAACTCTATTCGCCAGAGAACATAAGTTGCACCATTCCTGTTGCTCATACTGATAACTCCGTAACATGGGCTGTTTTTATAGGCCAATGAATTTGCAAAATCAGACCTAGTCTTCCAGATGATGCTGCCTTCGTTACAAATATCAACAAAGTCAGCAAATAAACAAGTCTCAAAGGAGCTTTCTAGCAAGTTCTGCTAGCATCACTGGACTCCTTTGGGAAGGATTATATAGCCATTGTTTATTCACTCATCTGTTAACTAAATCACTAAATACATATTGCAAACCTACTGTGAGCAAGGCTTTTTAAAGGAAACTATGCTGGGTGGGAGAGAAGACACCCTGAGCCATAAATACAGCTGGGAGTGTAGTAGAGGAGGTAAGTTATCTCAGGGAAACCCAGGTAAAGCCAGAAACCCCACCTTCTCCTTGACCCTCCATGTTCCGTCCGGTGCCACACATTTCCTCCTCCCCTTCCCCCTCTATGGAGCACATGGCACCGTGCCAGCCTCCTAGGTGAGCACCCAGCCTTGTTCCCCTCTGCAAAGTAGTCCCTACTCCAACAAGTGTGATATTTCAAAAACCCAGATCTCATGATTGAAATCCTGGCATAAAACCTTAAATAGCTTCCCGTTTCAGTTTACAATAAAGACTGAAATTTTCATCAGGGCCAGTGCTGTCATGGATGTTGACATGGGTAGTTGGCCCGTCCACCGCTCCGGGCTTCTCCTGTGTCACGGCTCCTCTTGTAGTCTGCTGAAGGCTCAGTCTTTGGATTTTTTTAATGTGCTGCCTCATCTCCTGTATGAGAGTCCTCATAGTACTGTGCCCTGGAATATTCTGGAATCCTCTCCTTCCATGGTGTATTAAACTCCAAATCTTCCTGCTGACCTCAACTCCAAGTAACCATATCTTCCTCTAGATCACTAGGCTGGATTATAGTATATGTTCGTGGAGCAGCCTACATTTTTGGGTAATTAGCCTCATTTTAATTAGACACAATTGTATGTGACAGAAGAGTGGAAATACCAATGGCTTAAAACTAGTCTATGCTTCCTTATATAAAAATTATGGCCCTGAATAGAGCCTGAAGGTGCCAGGGACCCAAGGTCTATCTAGGACTTTATCCTAAGCTCAAAAACCATGGGCAAAAGGAGGAAATAGGGAAAAAAAGAGCCATGCTCCCTTACTTTAATAATACATCTCACAAACTTCTTTAATTTACAAGTCGTGGGCCAGAACTTATTCAGATACCACACTTAGCTGCAAAGAAGTCTAAAAATCTGGTCAATAATGGATGGTCATAGCTCAGCTAATAATAAGGGTATAAAAGGGAATAAAGCTGCTGATGGCATCTTCTCTGTCATGGCATATTTTCTAGGTTGTAAACTGCAAGAAGATAAGACCAGATCAGTTTATTCACTACTGTGCTCCTGGAACCTACCTGGCATATCAGCAGCACATAAGGATGATCCATAAATATTGTTGAGTCGGGGATGGTTGGATGGATGATCGGACGGAAGTTCTAAGGTTGTCCAGAGATAGAACTCATGCCTTTCAGATTGGGGGTGGGGTGGGAAGAGAGGTGATGAGGAAGTGTCATCTTGAAGGTATGATTTGAACCAGGATAAAATATTTGACCCATTTCCTTTGCAGACATAGGTTATGAAACCTCCAGCCAGAAAAGTGATGGGAATTAGGGCCCAGAAAGCATCAAGCTCAACAGATGAGGAGAGAGCAGTAAGAAAGACGCAGTGGGGAAATGTGAGGAAATATTGCTAAGGTAGACTGGGCCCTGATTGCAAAGCATTGTTTAGAGCGTGTGTGAAGGTGTGGGCACAGGTCCAGTGAGCTCAGGGGCTGTTAGGGGCACCAGTGGTGTCTGAGTCACATGCAGGGCACCTGATCCAGCCAGGACTAGAGTACAGGCATTAAGTCATCTTACAGCATGCAGGTCATAGATCACAATTGTCCCTCTTGGACCTTCACCCTGTGGCATCCTCTTACACTCCGCATTGCTAGTCTTGCCTCTCATTTCATCAAGAAGACAGAAGGGACGTCAGGAGAGGAACTCCGTCCCTACCACCAGCTTCGCCAGCCACGCAGCACTGTGCTCCCACCTCCCTACTTCCTCCTCCATTTCAAGGGATGAGGCATTCTTTTCCCCCTGGCAGTCCCGCTGGGACCTCCTGCACCATCTCCTCCCTTTCTCACACAGTTGGCTCCCACCTCCGCCTGCCACTAGGTCACTTTCTCTGCATGGGCTCATTGCTATCTGCATACAAATGTGTTCTGGTTTCTTTTACTGAGAAACAGAGGGCTCTTTTGAATGATTTCCATCCACGAAAATCCCCATGTCTTTGCTCCCTTAGATGACAAAGCTTCCTGAAAAGATACAGGAAGCTCTTGTCTTCACTTCTTGTTCTCTCACCCTGCCCGAATTTTCCTCTCCCTCCAAGGCTTCTGGCCTTTTCCCAGAGGTGGTTCTTTCTGGAGGGGGGACTGCTGGTGGCCATGCTGCCAGCCCAAGGTCTCATCCCTCCTGACTCTCCAGGCTCCTGAGCACACAGAAATACCCTTCACCTCCTGAAACATGTCTTCTCCCCGCTCCCTGGACCCAGCTCATGTTTGCCCCATGTCACAGTCCCCTTTACTGGGGCCATAAGCACCGAGTCCAGATGGGACTCTATCATCGTCCTTTCCAGAATATCCCATTCTGTCTGACTTTAAACGATCTGCACACCAATGGCTCTCTGGCACTGCTTTGGGATTTTACTAGTGACAAGAAACTGGGGATCTAAATTAAATGCCTACTAAATCAGTCTTTCCCTGGGGTAAAGATACCTAGAAGGTGGCTATAAAATCCAAGAGAAGTTAGTGACTTTATGGGTAAAGAGACTACTAATTTTCATTTTGATGCCTTTGCTATTCTGCATGAAAGAAGAGACTGGCAATGACCATAGCACAACAGGTGGAGAACCAGGAGGGTCCTGGGTACCGTGGAAAGTTCCAGCAGAGAGATTGAAGACAGTGTAAACAGATAAAAGAAAGAGGAGGATATGGTGAAACATCTTAAATAGTGTTACAGTGGACAAACATTAGTATGTAGCCCAGTAAAATACATTGAGAAAAGATGCTCTAAAGACATAAATGAAACCAAGGAAAAAGCCAGCCCTGGGCACCGTAAACATCGCTGCAATTAAGAACCACTGTAGGCGCAGGAGAGAAGAACAAACGATTGCATGGGTTCTCGTTGTAGAAAGAATAGCAGGTTCCGAGTCATTTATTGAGACAACCCTGAGCATCAGTCTCAGGGTGAAGGCCTCATGCATCCAAAAAAAAAGGGGTGGTGTGGGAGACAGCTCAGCCATACCATGGAATATTCTTTCCATGACATTAATCATCAGTTCATCTTGAGACAATATTAAGCAGCAATTTGTTTTCTGATTATTCACTTAAGTCAACTCAGATATAAAACAACAGACAACTTACAAAGATATGGATCATAGCCAATGGGAAGGGAAGTCGCATAAACGAGGAATCGATGATTAATGATAGGAAATTGCAGAGCAGAGAGAGAGGCCATACTGCCTCTTGCATATAGCTAAGGAGGGTGGCTGAGTTATAATTCCATCCTGCTGCCCTCAGCTCTATTGATTTTCCGACTCCTTAAACATGAAAACTGACGAAAGGCCAAGGGAAAGACTCCAACAGATTTGTTTCTAATCTTTGGTTTGAGTGAAACCCATTAGGGCCCATTCTGCTTGATGTCCAGGTGAGCGTGTGGCCCTTTCATGCGATCAAAAAGCGAAGTTATGCCCATGTCGCTTCCTTTGTGCTTTGGAAAACTGCAGTCATTTGAACTCCTCTGAAATGGGATTTCTGGAGAAAGCACCAGGAGTGTGTGACAGGGAGGGTGCCCCGGGCCGTGCACTGAGTGGGAGCCCAGCAAACCTCCCAGTGCCTTCGGCTGGCTCAGGTCAGCAAGGGACAGAGCCCTTCCCAAGTGTTCCATAGAAAAACGGCAATTTTCTCCCACAAATAACATGACATTCAATTTCACCCAGTACCCACACCTGACCTTTGAAGGTCAAAGAAGTGGCTGTGTGTTTTATTTTATTATTTGGTGGCAAAAGAATACCAGGAATGTGGGAGAGTGCTATTATTATGCCTGTTCTATGATGTGCACTGTGATTTAGAGAAGCATAAGGAAAAATGTCAAATGTAAGGTATTTAATGCAAAACAAAGCAAAGATAATCTCCATTTGGTAGAACTATCTTAATCATATCTCCTGGCCAACCAGCAATATTTAGGTTACTATTTTACTTCCCAAATTTAATCCTGAATGAAAATTCTTAGAAATATTTTTCTGAAATGATAGGAACATGAGAATATTGGGATACTTTATGTTTCTAAATGTATTTGGTTATTTTAATCCTTATTATGTTATCTCCTAAAGGCTTTCAAATTAAGAAACATAATTCTGAGAAAATAAATGTCATCAAAACATAGGCAAGTCAGAGCTCAACACGATGCATTAAAGATAACAGACCATTTCCATGTGTGTTTTTTTTCCTACCATTTCCTAAATTTCTGCATAGCACTGTTGCTTTGGTGCCTTCTGGTGATTGCCTGGGAAGTACTTTTTCCTAGAAAAGATTTATAAATGGACAATGCATGAGTCTGGTATCTTTATATACTGAGACAAGATCAAGCCCAAGGCCATGACTAAGTTCACCAAATATGTAGTCATATTTTTGAGACCTATAGAAAATGGATCTATACAATTTGCTTTTTCGCCTGTCATGTTGACCTTTCTCTAAATTGCTTCCAATTTCTTGATTCAATTCTCTAAATGGATTCCAGATTCTGATTGCTGTCAGAGAACCCACAATTATACATAACAAGCGAGGAAAAGTCTCCCCAGTATTAAACAAATAAGACAAACCTTGATAGGAATAGTAAATAAAATAAGAGATCTGTAATTAATTTTTTAAAACATAACTTTGCTGGCTTGAGCAAACCTTCTTTTCCAATATCCACATCATTTTTCTTCCATAAGAATAGCAGATAATGAGCTATTTTGAATTTGTTCTCTTTACTTTTCTTCTCTAAATGAATTACCCTCAGAAACATTATTAAGTATCTTTGAAAGTATAATTTCAGTGTCAGCAATATAATTCATTAAAATTAAAAAATTCAAGTACTCGTTATTTCTGTATTTTTACTAAAAAACCTAACACTGTGACAAATATCCTTATAATAACTCTTTGCTTTAAGAATGTTGTAAGATAAGTTACTACTATTTCTTAATTCATGTTTTTAGACCCTAATCAGATGGCAAGTTCTTCAGATTAGGAATGATGTCATATATCACAACCGTATCATATAATATTTGTATTATCAAATCAGTGATAAGCTGAAGTCTATAATGAGTGCCTCTCAGGAAGGTGCCTGTCAAAACTTGGACAATACAAATTAAGATTTATTTTAGTAAATCCAGCTATGATATAAACATAAAGCAGGGATAGAAAATCAACTTAGAGAAACAGATGGGCACTCGTGTCTATGAAACTTAACTTCAGCATAGTACAAGAAATTTTCATGGCTGAAGAAAACCATCATCAAAGGTTTGCCGGGGGAGGGATGGGGCCATGAACACACTGATAAAATTATAGCAACTGACAGGAAGGAAGATAGACATTGCTTATCCAGTGTTTATGGAGGCAGAGTTTTATTCAAATACTTCAAAGTGTTCTTTTCCCCATGAGTAAAACCATCTCATTTAAAGAATTAATGCCAATCCTTCTCAAACTCTTCCAAAAAATTGAAGAGGAAGGAACCCATCCAAACTCATTTTATGAAGCCTGAATCACCCTGATACCAAAGACAGATGAGGACGCTACATAAAAGGGAAACTATAGACTCATATCCCTGAGGAATATAGATGCAAAAATTCTCATCAAAATATTAGGAAACCAAATTCCAAAAAAACACGTTAAAAGAATCATACACCATGACCAAGTGGGATTCATCCCTAGGATGCAAAGATGGCTCAACATACATAATCTACAATTGTGATACATCACATTAATAGAATGAAAAATAGAAAGCACATGATCCTCTCAATAGATACAGAGAAGACATTTGACAAAGTACAACATCCTTTCATAATAAAATCCCTCAACAAACTAGGTATAGAATGAACACGTCTCAACATAACAAAGGCCATACGTGACAAGGCCACATGACTGGGAACAAGACAAGGGTGCTCACTGTCACCTCTCCTACTCAACGTAGTGTGGGAAGTCCCAGCCAGAGCAATCAGGCAAAACAAAGGAATAGAAGGCAATCAGATCAGAAAGGAAGAAGCAAAATTGTCATTATTTGCAGATGATATGACCTTACTTACAGAAAATCCTAAAGACTCAACCAAAAGCTCGTTGGCACTGATCAACAAACTCATAAAAGAACAGGATACAAAATCAGCATACAGCAAGCAATTGCATTTCTGTATACCGACAATGAAATATCAGAAAAAGGAATGAAACAATCCCATCTCTGTAGTCAGATGAGAATGCAAGAAGGCTCAGTCTGGGCCTCTAAATCCTAAGTTTTTCTAAGTTTTCTATGTCTTCCAGCCTTCTGAGATAATTTAATTTTTCATGTTGGTGCCTTGAGGAGGGAAAACTTGGTTGCTCTTTCTGCCTCCTGGAACTTCTGAAGTTATTTCTCATTGAAATGAAGATGCAGGGTTTAGTTACCCAATTAGCAAACACTTCGTGCACAGCAGCTATTTGCTAGATTCTGTGCTAGGCATTGAGGATATAGGGACAAGCAAACCACGCGTTACTCTCAGGGAGCTTGTCATCTGAGAGAGACCCAGCAGGGTAAGTGGCCACTTCAGTCTGGTGATAATTCCTGTGATGTGGTTAATCCGAGGGGCCTGTAGTCAAGTCAGAGGGCAAGTGAGCATTAGAGAATATTTCTATGATGAGATAGCAAATCTGTATGAAAACACACGGGGGAATAGAAGTTAGTAGGGTAATGGGCGAGGATTGGTAGCAGGGGGTGGGAAATGAGGCAAAGTGGCTTCCAAGTAGAGAAAAATGTGCAAGGCATTTTGTAGTCAGGGAGTTGCAAGTCACCCTGAGCGGGTGGCACACAGGCGCAAAGTAACAGCCACTGAGGGGAGGCTGAAAACACAGCATGAAGATATCACTGCCGAAGTTCTGTAAGCAAGGAAGTGACTTGATCACTGCTTTTGTATTTTTATTTATTTATTTTTTTTGATCACTGCTTTTTTAAATGTCTCCATCATTTATTACATGCCTGCCCTGCTTGGTATTATTACAAGCGCACACATTGTGCTACAAGGTAGGAGTTACTACCCTCATTTTCCTGCTACTCTCGCATCCTTTGTCTAGAGTTGCACAGCTGGTAGCTGCAGAGCTGGCACCCTGACCGAGGTCTCCCCGAGCCCCAAGTCTTCCTATTGCACAAGCTTGCCGGCTGGACCTGGGTGTGGGCAGAAGCCACCTGCAGGGGGTGCCACTCCTTGCTGAGGAGGATGCTCCCCGGGCTTCCTAACCCAAGTGAACAATGACAATATTAAGTAACATTGGGTTCAAGGCCACCCACTGCCAAAGACTGTTGGTAAGATCCTGTTAGGTCTAAATTGATCTGTTTTTAATGATCTGGCTTTAGCTCCAGGCTCCAGCAGATGTGTAGTTTAAGCAACGCTGAGATGAAAGTGCATATGGTCAAGGCCATAGGCGAACCACAGCAGCGGGCTTTGTCTGGAGAAGGGAGGCTTTTGAAGTGTCCTGAAGAGCATTTAATGGCAGAAGAGAGGGCTCTGGATACACTGTGAAATGAAAAAAGCAGGCTGAAAAACTGACATACTCTATATTGGATATTATGTTTTGTAGACAACTCACATGCGTGTGTGTGCACACACACACACACTGTATGACTAGAAGGGAAAATGCTGGAAGAGACTATGTCAAAACACAAACAGTGTAGGCAAACAGAGTAGCAGATCGATAAAAAACTTTGATTTCTATTTTCCAAATTCTCAATAATGAACATGCATTGCTTTTTACACTTAGGAATTATTTTTGAGGTGTCCGGCTGGCTCAGTCTAGAGAGCCAATGACTCTTGATCCCAGGGTCATGAGTTCAAGCCCCACATTAGGGATGACTTTGCTTTAAAAAAAAAAAAAAGGAATTATTTTCTTCAATAAGTTGTCACAAGAAACATATGAAAGTGCCTTTTTTAATGAAGTATATGCCAATAAAAATGCACAAATCATAAAGGGTAAGCTCGTTAAGTTCCCTGGGTGGACTCCTCTTTGTAACCAGCACCCAGATCGAGAAAGAGAACATTACCAACATCTCCAGAAGTCTCTCTCAGGCTCCTCCGATCATTATCTCCTTTCAAACATAAACTCTAACACCACAGAAGAGTTGTTTCTTTTTTAATTTTATGCAAACGGAGTGGAGTACATTTGGCTTATTTAGATCAACACTCTGTTTATGAGACTCCATCGATGCTCTTGTACATAGCAATGGTTTTCCACCCTCTTTGCTGCATCATATTCAGTGTGTAAATATGCTGTCTTGAGAGTGTTTCCACATTGGAGCTGTGAGGGACGGTGCTACTTTGACCCTTATATAGACTTTTTGGTAAATGTATGTGTGCGTTTCTTTGGGTCCATCTTTGGGAATGGAATTGCTGGGCCATATTTGATGCATATGCTGTACTTCATTGGGTGTTCCAGAGTCCATCCAAGTGACTATGCCTTTTACCCTCTCACCAACTGTAGGTTAGGTGTGTTATGGTTGATCCACATCTTCGCGGACACTTGGTCTTCCATTAGGTGCGTAATGCAATTGTACCGTGGCTTCCATGCACATTTCCTTCATGAATATTGAACGTGTGCACCTTTTCAGATCTTTAACAGCCAGCTGGAGATGTGCTTTTGTTGGGTGACTCTTCTAGCTTTTTAAACCATCTTCCTCTCACATTATTTGTCTGTGTCTTACTGATTTATGAGAGTTGTTTGCATCTTCCAGATACAAGTCTTTTGTGTAATAGATGTACCTGCAAATATCTTTCTTTACTCTGCAGCTTACATTTTCACTCCCTTAATGGTCCTTTTTGTGCACTGAATTTATTAATTTTAATGTGGTACAATTCATCATTTTTTAACGATTAGTGCTTTGGGTGTTCTATTTAAGATATGTTTTTGTATTCAAAGTCATCAAGATATTCTCTTATGTTTTATTCTAAAACGTGTGTTATTTTACCTTTCACATTTAGATGGGTTATCCAACAGCAACAGGAAGTGATTTTTATGTATAATGTGAGGTCTGGGTCAAGATTTGTTTGGCTACTTTTTTTTAAAAGATTTTATTTATTTATTCATGAGACACACACAGAGAGAGAGAGAGAGAGAGAGAGAGGCAGAGACGTAGGCAGAGGGAGAAGCAGGCTCCATGCAGGGAGCCCGATGTGGGACTCAATCCCAGGACTTCAGGATCATGACCTGGGCCGAAAGCAGGTGCTCAACCACTGAGCCACCCAGGGATTCCAGTTTGGCCACTTTTTAAGATCCCCAAACAAATCACTGAAAAGTAATTTTAAAAACTATATTCCCACCCCTCTTCCCAAAGACAATAATTCTTTCTGACAAAGCAACAGTAAGCCAAGAAGTGCCCCCATCTAGGGAGGAGGGGCAGGGACCATCATGGGTTGCACAGAGATCGAATACACTTTGCACACTTGTTACTCATAGCAACTCTATGAGCTTGGTCTATTTATTCCTAGTTTATTGATTATGACAATAAGAGAAGGAAACAATTCGCCTACAGTCGCATGTTTAATAAATTCAAGAGGCAGGACTCAAACTCACATTTTATCTGACAAAACTCCTAGCTTTTTCACTGTTCCCTATTTACAATGTAAGTGAAACAGGTAGAGATTATTCACCGAAATTTAAGTTTGCAGCCTACTTCCATCAAGACTATGAGATCCAGTCCTATGGATTGTGTCCCATCAGTTCTGTGTTTCTGACCCCCCAGATCAATAGGAGGGCAACCGATTGGATTGACTATATTCAATTTGATTTATTTTCTAAGATGACTGCAGTCGCAGGATTGATTCTGCCGTGGTCCAGTTATTTTAGACATAAAGACAGTCCCTAGGATGGAATTAGGTGGCTCACTCTGATAAATTAACACTGCATTTGTCACTAATACCATTTGCATTTGAATGAACTTTTCAGACCTCTCTCAGGAAGAAAAGAGGATCCCATACATTACTCAGCTTCTGGGACCCTTCAGTGACTCACTTCCAAGAATCATTTATTTGAAAGTGACCCTGGTGAAAAAGCTTGCCTAATTGTTGTGAAAATCAGAGCTTTATCTTGTGTTTTCCTAAGCCCTCTTTCCACAAACACATTAAGAGGCAATTGCTGCTTTATGGTCTCAATCATTTAAGAGGAAGGAAGGCTAAAGCTATTCAGCATTTGCATGAGGACATCCTGTTACCTGGACACACAGAGCAGTATTGAGATTAGTGGTTCTCTGAGCCACGTGGTAAATCAGGCTGACCCTGGGGTTTTTGATGCCTCTCTCTCCTCTTCCCTCTTCCTCCCCCCTCCTCCCCTTTCCCTCCTCCCCTCACTCCCTCCTTGCCCTCTTTCTCCTCCCCCTCTTCCCCTCTCCTCTTCCCCTTCCTTTTCCTTCTCTCTCTTCAATGCAACATGTCACATCCATCTGCTGGCACGCATTTTCTCTTCTCATGACGTTAATATTCTAAACAAACAGACGTATTACATCAGTCTAATCAATACAGTACAGGACTCATGACCATCAAACTTATGGAAATGTATTTTGTACATCTTCAATGTTCAGCTAAAAATCAATAAAAATCCATTATCTAATATTTCAACTGCTACACACTTGAGACACATTTAAAAATAAATCTCTCCAAAGAAAAAATTAAACTGTCTTATGCCATTACTAATTATTGATATTTACATCTTATAATATTATACTTGGTGGGCAATTATTGATAATTAAGTGTATAGCAGATCAGTCTCAGAGGAAAAGAAATGTTAAATTGTTATACTGAGATATTTCAGATACTTTTGTGCCTGTTTCAGTGAATATTAACATTTTAAGAGCTACGGCCTCCTTCAATATTATTGGTCACTGTTTCTGAACATTGATATCGATTTAAAATGTGTATCTAGGAATCACAGATACTTAATGTCAAGTTTAGGCTGTTATTGTAACAGCCTGAAACTATGCCGGATTTAAAGAAAAAGCAAGAGAGACACAAGGATGCTTAGCTATTTGAACAGTAACACCCAACATCCTTAATGAAACAGAATCTGCAGAGACAGTTGAGATCTGATGAATTGTTTGTCGGAAATGAGAAAGTCTTAAGCTGAGAGTGGCTCCCATTGGATGTTAATTTCCTTATAGCATTCCCCACCCCGACCCCAAAGAGATACGTGAACTGTACAGATATGTCGTGTAGACGAGGACATGAAGCCTAGAGAGCTGGGACCAGGAGACCAGAGTCCCCTGCTCAGGCTGGTGAGTCCTTGAGTCCAGACTGAGTTACTTTCAGGATCTGCATCTTTCAGCGTCACTGGGCGGCCTCTGTGTCCAGCAACTCTGAGATTTGAGGGCATTTCCACATCACTTACCTCACACCTGAGATGTTTACGTACAGGACAAGTGCTTGGAAGACAAAACATCAGTAAAGATACAGCAAATCTTGTACTTCACAATGATGAATCGTATTTGGCACCTTAATGGCTCCAAAAAAATCTATTGACATGTAGTCGTAAACATTTGCTGAGAGGGCCTCTATGCATGCGTTCACTCCACAATCATTTATTGAGATCCACCCAGTGTTGGGCACTGTGCCAAATACAGGCAACATCGCTCTGAAAAATGCCATGCCAGCTCAAGATGTAGGGCAGGAAACGAGTTGAGCAGGTAGGTACAGAGTGATAAACTCTGGGCAGATAGGGTCCTGGCTTAGCTTTGTAGTGTCCAGAGGGGTCTTTCTGGAGGAGGTGACCATAGATCCAAGTTTGAAATAAGAGGTGGGACTTCCATCAAACAGGTGATGGGAGCAAGCCCTACTGGGAAACAAAGGCCCATGTTCACTGTCAGGCTGGGCCATCGGGTCTGAATTCATCTGAGGGCAATCTGGAGTCATTGAAGGATCCAAAGCAGCAAAAGAAGGTGATCACACTTGCTTGAAAAAATCAAAGTCGGGGATCCCTGGGTGACTCAGCAGTTTAGCACCTGATCCTGGAGACTTGGAATTGAGTCCCATGATGGGCTCCCCGCATGGAGCCTGCTTCTCCCTCTGCCTGCGTCTCTGCCCCCTCTCTCTCTTTATTTCTCTCTCTCTCTCTGTGTCTCTCATGAATAAATAAATAAATAAAATCTTAAAAAAAAAAGAAAAGAAAAAAACAAAGTCACTCTGAAAGCCATGAGAGAAGATGAATTGGTGGAGGATGAGGAGGCTCTTGGCGGCGGCGCCTGTGAGGAGGGCGAGCACTGGACACACACTCAGCAGATTGGAACTGATGGCATGACATCGGGCAGAGGCCGAGGGAAGACCAAAGGAAAGTCTTAGGCCTCCCGCAGAGGCCCCCACCGGCTAGTGGCCTCATTGCATTTATTATTTTAATATCAAATAAAGAGAACCGATCAAGTTTTCCATAGAACTATGTAGAGATGGGTTGTTTCCCATCTATGGAAAATTATTCTTATGGTGGGTATTTTTCTATTAAACTATTTTTAAATCGTCTTCTTAAATACAGAAACCCCAAAAATGTAGTTTTAGATTTTGTAGACCGAAATTCAAAGAAACCAAGTTTCAGGTTTTCTGCACCAAGAAAAAGCCTTTCTATACCTCCCAGGCCGGGATGGGGAGGACGGACTTCAGGGCAGTACGTTCCTCCTATGACATGTGTAACGCTGCTCTTACTGGGGCTTCCATTGCTCTCGTCATTTGTTTGTGTATGTGTTTCTTTCCCGACTCTGGTAACCTATCGCTAGGCATCTTCTCAAAAACAATTTTAGAGTATACATCAGGCATAAAATTGTCGGCCTGCGTGTCCAGAGTCTACAAAATTGACTTAAACCAAGCTCTGGGCTGTCTGTAGCCACCTGCAGCTCGAGAACTTTCTGTGTGTCTGCGTGCAAGTGGGTTCTCAGCCTCTCCTTGGCTAGATGCTGAAGAGAGGACACCACAGACCTGACTGGCAGGCTTGCAGCCACAGGGCACAGGAAAGCACGATGATCCACGTGGACAGGTGTGGAAGAACACCAAGGAAGGAGCGGGGTGGGGGGGAGATAACTTTCTTCAGGACTAGGGTACAGCTGAAACATCTTTGCAGGAGCTTGGTGTGGACTCTACTCACCTGTTCCAGAACATACAGAAGTCATCTTGCCACTGGGCTCAAGGTGGGGGCCCACCTGGCTCTCAAACTTCAGTGCCCTGTTTCCACAGGTGTCACCGCGCGTGACCCAGGCTCACCTGGGGATGACTCTGGGACTGCTGGCAGGGACGCAACCTTCCCAGCTCCCATCCATGCCCAAGAAATCCAGAGCAGCCCCGTGTGCGGCACAATCCTGGTTGCTTTGTCTTTTGCCAACAGAATAACTCTTCTCAGCAAGGATGAGTTCTGAGAGATGTTCTCTGAGGTCTCTTTTATAAGATTCACCTACACAGGGAGTTTAAAAATTGCACCTCGACATAAGAGTGGCAGAAACGTGTGGGTTGTTGCATTTTGAAATTCTACGATGTTTCCAGTGGTGCAGTGAACATCTTTGGAACTCACACGGTGTGTCTCAGATTGGAGTCATCTCTACACAAAGGTAATGAATTGCACTAGTATGAGAGCAGAGGAAGTGATTTTCATCATTTAATAGGTACAGAATGGAATCCAGCCTGAGATTCACTGTGACTTCTTTCCTCCATGTCCAGATCAACACAGAGTACAATTTGCTCAAAGCCAAGTACATTTTGCTGTGTTCCTTGGAGCAGAAAATATTAGAAGAGGGAGTACATTGCCATTCTCGATGGTATTCAATAAGGGATGTGTCTAAGGGCAAAGTAAGACCCTTAAAAATGAAATGTACTCCAAATTCACCCAGACTTTTGTCCTGGATCTCCTAACACCCAAGAGCCACTCGGAATGACAAATGGGTGCCTGTGTCCCACGTGAGAGACAGGGCACCCCCGCGGGGGAGCCAGGTGATCACCATCTCTCACAGCTATCAACTTAGGTGTAAAACGGAGAAGTGGTTGCCTAAAGTGTGAAATTCAGCAAGACTTAAAAATATATACTTTCCCGATAACATTTCCCTGAGTCATTTTTCTTTTCAACACAGAATCCAAGGAAACCTAGCTGTCGCCTACATAATGGTTTGAATTCTGAGATTTTTAATTCTGGGTTTGAAAACTGATTTTAAAATAAAATACCGAGACAAAATTCTGTTTTCCTTTATAAGCAATCTCAGACTCAAAATAATTTACTCTCTGCAGTTATATCATTAAAAAATCCATGTGGATTGCTTTTGCATCCGGCTTCTGTCTAAATTTGTGTATAATAACATGAGCCTCTTGCAGAGATCTGCACACACTTGCGCACGCGCATGCACACACACACATGCGTGCACACACACACAGCACAAGCCGCGGCCGAGCCGGGTCCTGCTAATTATCCAGCAGATCCTGTGGTTGTTTTCCTGTTTTGCCCGCTCACACTGGGGCATCGTGGTGCGCTCAGCGCTGCGGTGGTGCATGGACTGTCTGGCCTGTGGAGACCTTTCTGTCTGGGACAGTACCATTCTGTCTAGACAGGGAGAGACGGTACGTTTTGGTCGTTATTCTCAACACCAAAAGCCCCCCAAGCAGCTCTGCGCAGAGGCTGCCTTTAAAAAGGTTTGAATTCTAAAAGCGCTTTTCTGCAAAATGCTGGAAGGTTGCACTCTGATTCAGTGGCATCATGTCTGGCCCTGAGTGTGCAAAGTGGTGTACCCTCTGCAATAGTGAGCAGCTGGCTGCGAGCAGGGCTCTTCCAGCCACAGCAGTTATCTTGAAAGAGAGCAGTTTGCTTGCAAATGATGAGCCCGGTTTCCCTTGTCGCAAAGGAGAGACCGACTGGCCAGAAAGACACAGCCGGCTTAAAACACTGTGGCCCTAGAACAGCTTGGGGCTTCCCGGCCCCCAATTAGGCCTCGCTGTAAATGCACCAGCTTTAACCTCAAAAGTCAAACTCTTAGCTGTGCGAGGGGATTCCAAGAAACATTAAACATCAAATAGAAATATTATAATCCACGCGAAGCTTATTACTCTGCAGGTGTTAACCTGGCAGTTCAAAGTGGCTTCTCCTGTTTAATGAAGGGAATTAGCTCAATAAAAGTTTATGTGCTGCATGTTCTTCATATTGTATGTGCATTCTTTCTATTATGTGTTATTTCACTTTGCTATAATGAAATCTTCAAAGAACTCAAATGCCCTGTGGCTAACAGATTTTCCAGATCACACACCATGGGACAAATAACTTGCATTTTTTTTTTTTATTGTACCTAGTGAAAGAAGTTTTATTTTGTTTTTCATTGTACTTGGACAAAAATCCAGAATTCCGTTTCTCAGGCTTTTTAAAGCATCTCTCAGGAAAAAAGAAACTATAGCCTGTTCACTTTGAACTAATCATAAATTCCCATTTCAAAGAACTGACTAATATTCCCAGAAAGGTACTTTCTGAAGACATGTTTTGCATAAGAGATCTTATGGTAGCTCACTCATAGCGAACTAAAAATAAAAGCCTGGTACTGTACATAGAACTCATTTACTTTCTCAGAAGATAAATTTTAAAAAGATATCTCTCTTTTTTTTTTTTTTTTTTTGAGAAAAGAGCTATATTCCTCTATGGGAGCAGGGTATAAAAAGCAAGGCCCAATGTGACCCTAGTATATCTAATTCCTTATCTATTGCTGCAAAATGAATTTGAAAAAAATCAGACCAGTTTTGCTAGGGGTTCCTGGGGATACATTTTCATCTCCTTACCCATCCCCCAATCATGGGTCACGCATTCACTGCCGATCCTCCAATGTCATCTGTCAGCTTTCCCCTCAACTTGGGCACATCTGTCACCCTAGGTTTGACCAAGTATTCCACATTATTAAATATTGGATCCTTGCAGACACTAAAGCGAAGTTATATGATGTTTTGGCTTCCATCTGGCTGATGACTAATAATAATAATGCAGAGACATACATGACTAGTACTCAGGATCATGCATGTTAGGAATAATGAGAGAATATTTAAGGGTTTTGTTCTGACCCTGAACTTACACATCCCAGTTTTTATCAAATCTGAACGATAAGCATATTAAGTAGTATGATTCCTACCCTGAATAATACCTTGCACTTTACTAGCAGTAAATTCTCTCTCTGTGTGTGTGTGTGTGTGTGTGTGTGAGAGAGAGAGAGAGAGAGAGAGAGAATGAGAGAGAGAGAGCTGGAAAGAAGAAAGGGAGGAGGGAGGGAAGGACGGAGGGAAGAAGGGAGAATATTTAATGACAGTTGCTGGCCAGGACACTCAGTTCTTCTGAGTAGTAAATTCTTGGGTGGTTGCTATAATTCATGTCTGATAAAATGAAAACTCAAGGATCTACAGAGTAGTTCTTACAGAAACCGCCTTTTCATTTGGCACCTGTTATGGTATCTCAAAGAAAATATCAATTTATCTGACAGTTTTTGAAAGAAAGTGGATCTCATAATATGTTAAAATTTCCAAATATTGGCTGCTGCTTGGCTGTCTGGAGCAGGTGTTCAACCTAATCTTACATCCTGAGAAACTGAGGCAAAAGATGAGCTCATATTCTTTGGATAAAAGCAAGAAAACGCTAAAAAAAAATCACCTTATCACAATTCCCTTGTTGAAGGGCATCTGATCTCTTAATCATGTCTTACCATTATAATTTTCATAGTTTATCCTTAGATTTCTTTTCTTTCTCCTGTTTTAATAATAAATTTCCCAGGAAATTGCCCTATAACTGCCACATAAGGAAGACAGATGTTCCAGAGAAAGGAGCAATTTTATTTTACAAGGTATCTTTTAACATATGCATGTGAAGTCCCATAAATTGTTAAAGAATAGCAACTTTGGGTAAAAGGTAAGGTTAAACAAAATTTGGAAAATATGATTCTGCAAAAAGCTAATGTGATATAATCATGTGTGCCTCTAAAGATCAAAATTTATCAAAGAGGAGAATCTTGAGTACCTACAGAAATGGAGGTTAGTGTGCCTCTGGCTTAGACTTTAACCTCTCCCAAACATGACTCCATTAACTCAGTGTTCTATCACCCATACGACTCTGATCACTTTGAAAGAGGGTGATTTTCTTTCCCTGATTATAAAGGTAAATAATATTTCTTGTGAAATTTTTTGAAAAAAACAAAAGTAGAAAAAAAAGAAAATTTCTCACCATGGTATTACCTAGGCAGAACCAATACTAATTTGTCATGTTTTCTTCTAGTTTTTTTTTTCCTATGCAAAAGAGAGAGAAGGAATAACTTGAAAAACATATAAATATAAATGTGTTGGGGATCTTTCCTTTTTTATTTAGGAGATGGTGCCTGCAGTAGTCTGAATACACAATCGCTTTGAAAAAAAAATAGGATTTTGAGAAATGCTCACAGAAGATTCAGCTTCTTACATTCAAGATGGAAATATTCCCCTGTAAGACACCACTGGGAAAGACCAGGATTTTGTCTGTTTCCATCTCTGGCTGGGAGGGGTCAATGGTTCACATTTCCAGGTTCATGGGACATTTTCGTCTTGTTCTGCCCTGAGAAAGGGTCTTCTAAATTCTACCATTTCCTCCTTTAACATGCCAGGGGCCAGTCTTAGTGGCCCAGAGTATGGCTTTACACCGGATGGAGCTCCGGACCATCAGGAAAGAATAGGAGGAGAGTTGTCTTTTCTGGTGGGTTGGGGAGCATAAAAAATCCAAAGGTTAAGAAGTAAGTGAAGGCTTGAACTGGACACTTCCTCTCCACCTGTCCCCATCCTACCCAGTGCCAGGGCAGCAGGAAAGAAGAGGGGCAAGAGACATCACCCTTGCTCTGGGCACCCTACGTCTCAATCTCTGAGAGTTGGGGCATTCCCTCCACTGCACACCACCGCTTCTATCAGCTTTTTGGTTACCTTTTCAGATGCTGGGCACCTCCCCAACTTCTGAGCCCATCCATCTACTGACCATAAAGGCTTTCTGCAGTTGCTAGCCCGAGAATGGTTTTTCCACCCTTGGGCTATTTCTCCAAACCAACATGTTTCATGCCTCATGTTTGAAATACTTCATGAAACTCTGCTCAACTTGGTGACATTTGAGCAAGCCATTTGTCTCTTGAGGGAGATGTTGACCTACACAGAATAGACACTTGGATCCAATTTCCCTTATAAAATGTGAATTCTTCAGAGGAGGCAATGTAATAGCAAAATGGGGTACATTAAAGGTAGACAGACCCTACCTACCTTCTTGAATGAACCTCTTAGAAGAGACCTGTGTGCAGGAAACCCAATCATGGTCAACACGATCTAGATGAGAAGTCAAAGAATTGGACTTATGCCACCATAAGAATTAGTATTTACTCCTTTGCTGAATTTTCCATCCCTGCAATACAGTGTGGTGTGGCTGCCTCTATTTATCAATCAATCAATCAATCAATCAATCTTTATCATCTTTCTACCCTTCTGTTTATACATTCATGAAAAATTTGTAAGTACATTGTATATTTTAAGATGTACTAGTATCATGTGACTTTACTATGTATAGTGGCTGTGAAGTGGTTCAATTGCTTGGACAGCATAGTCATGGACAGCAATGTATTTTGCTTAGAGGCTATTTGTACAGGTTTTTGGTGTGTGTGTGTGTGTGTGTGCGTGTGTGTGTGTGTGTGTGTTTTACATCTGTCTTTAGTCTTTAGAACATTTGGAGAAGTTCTAGAAGCTCTGAAAGCTGGAGATAGTCACCACAAGGTCTACATAGCTTCCTCTCTTCTCTTTCAGCTGTGTTTTATTTTTTAAAGTAACTCATCTGAATGCATCAACTGAATAGCAGAACTATTTAATAATGAAATATATCTGAATGCTTTCAACTAATTCTTATCTTTGGATGAGTGTTCTTTTGGGGCTCTTGGTGGGGTTTGGAATTTCCCTGTCTATAAAACCTCCACCAAGCTTCCAAATACCATGCCATCAGATGATATTTAAACAAGTGTTTTGTTGCTTCTACAGTAGTCTTTATATAAATATATTGCATATGTATGAAAACTAAAATGTCATGAAATTTTTGTATTACATTTCTCTTTTTTTTGCCTGTAATTCTGATTATTTCTTTAGACTTGTTATCCAGATGTACAGGGGGGGAACGGTGACATGTTGTCTTGAAGTATACCAATAAATGGCTTTCAAAAAGGGCCCAGGATCATACCCAAAATATTCATCCTTCTCCACTTTAATTTTTTGTTTATTTGTAACTCCCCATTTAGAAGAAAATTGATGACTTTAAAAGTTGCAAAAATACTACTAAGAATACCTGCATATCCTTCACCCCAATTCTGCCCATGATCACATCTTGAGTAGCCATAGCAAGATATAAAAATTAGGAAAAAAATAACACTGGCACAGTACTGTTATCTAACTTGTACATTTCATTCAAATTTCACCAATTATCCCACTGACTTCCATTTTCCGGTCCAGGATATCCTCTCAAGATTACACATTGGTTGCACATGCTGCCATGTTTTGTGAATTTCTTTTAATCTGAATCTACCCTCAGCCTGTGTTTTAAGACCCTGACTTTGGAGGATTACTAGCCAGTTACTTTATATAATGTCTTTCCGTTTTGAGTTGTCTGGTATTTCCTCACAACTAAATTCCACTTTTGTGTTCTTGACAGAAGAGATATTATGTTCTTGGTGTGTCACACCTAGAAACACAAGGCGATTTGCCCTATTACTGATGACGTTAACTTGGATCATTTGGTTAACGTGACTTCTCCCTGGTTTCTCCACTGATGGAAAAATCTGTCTTCACAGTAGATTCCCAATTAATATGTGTTGAAGAAAAGACAAAAATAGAAAATCACCATTTGGTAGACACCATAGGTGGTGGTGTCTGCCAGGTTTCTCCATTGGTGGAGAATTCAGTAGCATTCCAATTAATAAATATAGAAAGAATGATGAACATAGAAAAATCCCATTTGGCAAACACCTCTGTAAACATTGTTTCAGGCAAAAAATCGTCACTGGATGCTAAAAGTAGTACCCAAAATATGATGAGAAACAAGGTCTTTACATAATCTCAAATTATCTATGTGATACTCATTAATTACAAAGAAAGAAAAAGGTAACCTTATGATGGAAAAACATAGCTAACCACAACATAATTTCATAAGCATTCCCAAGGGAAAAAATGTCATTAATACAATATTAAAAAGTTGTTTAATTTGAAAGGAAATATAATATGTTGTACCATATGCTGGTTATAGTAAACTGGCCATTCATGTTCTCTGAAAACTTCTCTCCTCATTGTGTTACTGTCTCATCTGTTGATTTATGCCCTGTTTTCCTGCACAAAGGACATTAATCTATTGTTTGCTGTATTTGTTGAGATTCTTCCTAGGTTGTCGTTTGCTTTTTAATATTATTTATGCTGATTTATGAAACTGTGAAGTTTTTTTATGTAGTTGACTGTATTGATTACTTCCATCACTTTGACGATGATAAAATTCGTCACCATCTTGAGAACAGAAAAATATTCCTCTGCATTTTCTACCATATGTGATCATAGGCCCTCATGTGTTTTTGTTGTTTTTTTTTTCAAAGAATAATACATTGCTTCATAAAAATGTAATATGGAATCCTTCTGTTTTTCATAACTTCATGATGCTCTTATTATTATTTACTGTTCTTGCAATATGTCAGTGTGCTTCTAATTTATCTATTTAACTCATCGATCTACTCACCAGGACCAGAGTGATTTGTCTATCAAGACTTTATGTCCATAAAAAAGGCCTCTCATTACTTTTCTTTCTCAAAATTTCTACTCTTCAATTTCTTATGGATAATATTCCTGATAATTCTGAAAGACTGTGCCTATAACCTCTACCTCTAAAAATTTACCACAGGGATTTTGATTGGAATTACACTAAATCTACAACATAAGCTAATTTAGAGAGGAGGAAAAATATTTTTATTCAATTTCCTGAATAAAATTTATTTTTATGTACCTTTGGGGAAAATGATAGTTTTATGATTTTAAAAAGTTTAACAACAGCTATGAAAATATAAGTACCTATGAATCAGTATGTGGGCTAAACAACAAAAATATGTCCTTCTTTGGGCATTAACCAATTGAATTAAACTACCTATATTTTCAAATGTTTACCATGTGATAATGTTTAGCATAGCTTTCTCTAAAATCATCAGAGGACCTTCCAAATTATTTGCAGATCACTTAGAAATTGTTTCTGTGGTATTTTTAACATTGCCTTCACCATGTAAATGAAGACCCAGCCGATGTCAGCACTGAGATAGGCAGCTGCCTCAAAGTCTTCCAGAGTCTTCCAAAGTCTTTACTCCCTACTGGAATGAGTGTCACTAGATAACTTGCAGTCCGATCAAGTAGACAATTTATATCCTCTGCCACGTTTTCAGCCTGCTCTTGAATGAACTTTTTTGCACACACAGCAAATTCCAAATCGTTTTTAACTCCTTGGTTTCTCTGTTGTCAAAGTCACAAACATCATTTATTGGCATGTCCTATTTATTTGTTGACATAATTAATCAGCTCATTTTCAATACAAGGAGATTTTCAGGAACAGGTCAGCAGCCTCACTAACTGAAGATAGTTCGAATTGTCAAGCCAAAGAGAGAAAGAGCTTTTTTAGAATGAGTTTCATTAAAGTCAGGTGCGAAGGGACTTATTTTTCTAATGTTTACCTGTTTCTGCATTCAATTGCTATTAAAGTCCATGGACAAATTTTGACGTAATTTTCAAACTGCTTTTGCCACTCCAGCACTCCCAGGCTACAAGTGACACCCAAACAGTCTTCCAATTATCCTTAATTGAATCCCTATCTTCTCAGATACATTATATAATTTCCCTGGTGTTTATTTGGTGCACAGTACCGACATGAGATTATCTGAGCTAGCAGTGAAATGCTTACTTAATTTGTATCTTTTATAACACTCCCGGAAGTAGTTATCTTATCATGGCTTTGATGTTGCAAATTTAAATGTGTATAAATGTTTCTAAATTTTGGCTGCAACTTCAGATTTTCTCCATAGATTAATCTTGATAGCATCTGTACAAAATCCACTAAGATTTTATTGTAAATCTTTCTATTTAAAAATTTCCCATGTACCAGGAATGAGGTTTGATTTGTTTTTTTTCAGATGACATTCCTCGCAGCTGCCTAACATCACCAGTAAACATCACTAAGATCAAAAATATTGAATTTCACATGAAATTATTAAAACAGTTTTGCATGAAACCTTTTTCATCAATAATAATTGAAATGTTACTGCTTTGATATTTATATTTTTCCAAAAATGGTGCTATCTTATTTGAATAGCAAAAAGTGTTGTGGGTGACAGGCCTCATAATAAGAGACTCTCATTGAAATTAATTTTTTTAAGTTCTATTTAACATTAAGCATCTAAAATACTCAATAATGTCTAACTGTTAAATATTGCTTAAAATTCTGGTGGCTCATTCTAAATATTTTCATGTTTTATCAACATTTTTTCTTTTTTTAAGATTTTATTTATTTATCCATGAGAGACACAGAGAGAGAGAGAGGCAGAGTCACAGGCAGAGTCACAGGCAGAGGGAGAAGCAGGCTCCATGCAGGGAGCCCGATGTGGGACTTGATCCCGGGACTCCAGGATCATGCCCTGGGCTGAAGGCAGGTGCTAAACCACGGAGTCACCCAGGGATCCCCTATCGACACATTTTTGATATGAATGTTCAGCAGTTTTTATTTTCCTAATACTTGATGGTATCAAAATGATTCATGATGCTATCTTAAGATTTTTTTTAATTTTTATTTATTTATGATAGTCACACACACACAAAGAGAGAGAGAGAGGCAGAGACACAGGCAGAGGGAGAAGCAGGCTCCATGCACCGGGAGCCCGACGTGGGATTCGATCCCGGGTCTCCAGGATCACACCCTGGGCCAAAGGCAGGCGCCAAGCCGCTGCGCCACCCAGGGATCCCAATCTCAGTATTCTTTATTTAGATGTCTTGCTTTACTTGGAGCTTTTTGGTGGCAAATAAGGGTGAAGGGCCACTTCTGAGAGGAGCATCTCCAATCGCAGATTTCACTCACATTTCCACAGCAGAAACAGATTAGCTTTAGATTAGCAGACACTTTCCACAATTTTAGAAATACTGTAGCCTCACATCTCGCGTGTGCACACACTGGGTGCTATTTGGATTTATTTCTGTTGAATAAATCCCACACCCACAAGGAAACCACTAATTCATTAATTATCAAACCCTGAAAGGATGCCTAGTAAAGAACCTCAGAATTCTGAACTTGGCCCTGCTCTATCTGATACCTGTTTTCTGCAAAATGTTTATTGAGATATAATTCCCATTCTCTAAACTCCACTCCCCTGAACTATACCATTTGTGGGTTTCAGTAAAGTCACAGGGTTGTGCAACCCTAACAGCTAGTCTTCCTCATCACAACAGAGGAAACCTTGTGTCTACTCCCACCTACTCCTCGCCCCATCTCTTCAGCTCCTGAACATGGGTGCTGTGAACACTCAGTTTCTTGCATGATAGGGACAGGCAGTTCTTCAGCCACTTTACAGACAAATACCTCTTCTAGAACAAGGATGATTGTTTCTTTTTTTTTTTTTTTTTTTTTTGCTAATCTCTTCACAAACCCTGACATGACACTTCTCAGTGCAGGTAAATACATGATGTTGACAAATACCCCAGGTAAACAGCTCCGAGTAGACATGTGTCGTCTCCAGGGTGTTACATTAGAAATGAGTACCACGCCAGGAGGAAATGCTCAGGCATTTAAAACAATATTCTGGAATTTATGGGTTGGTGCTTAAAAATAATAGCTCCAAAATGCCTCAAAATATGCGTGTACCAAACAGAATCTCCCTCTGTATTTATTGCAGAGTAATAAAAATGTGCAGAAAAAGGGTTTGATGGCGAATAGTCTTATTAAAACCTAGGAGCCTTGCAAACAGCTACAACATAGCATTGGGCCACATAATGTGCACCCAGCTATAATTCTGTCCAGGAGGGCGCATAAACACCCCTGACGGAATTAGAGGCTTATATGGAATGGTAAATGGGCCTTATTGTTTATAAATATAATGTCAGATTACACTGTGGAGGTGGCCATTGTGCTATTACTTCTCAGAAGCACAACAGTATATGGAATTCTGTAGCTTTTCTTAAGAGAAGTAAAAGACACATGAAACCCGGGTAAGGTATGGGATCCAGGCTGCTGGGTGGAAAGAACAAGGCAGGGAAATTCTCTTTGAGGGAAATATGCAAACAATACAAAATTGTGAGCATTAAAAAAGATTAGCTCTGACATGGGGTAGGGGATTTTTTCTTTGTCATTGTTCAAAGCTGAATAGCAATAAGATTGTAAACTGCAGTGGTTCATAATAGAACGAGGCCCCCTTGTATAATGAGGTTCATTATAAATGACATGCATAATTCCAATCCTGTTCTGTGTTGATTCCATCTTTTGTTGAGGAGATAGACTGCTTTAATAGGCCCAAGGAGTCACGCCACACTTAAAACACACTTAAAACTATTTTGCGGGAGTGTTTTGTTTTCTTTCCTTTTTTCAGTAGGGTCAGGGTACACTTTAGACAGAAATACCCATCTGGATGTAGCATCGTTGTGTAACAAAATGTATCTCATTCAGTGCACTATTTAAAAATTCTCCAGTGATGAAAGTGCGCATGTAAACATCGCCTGGTGAGTTAATTTCATCTGTTACTAACCAAAATATGCAAACGACATCGGGAAATTGTTTGATTAGCGTGCGTCTTCAAGGCTGAATATTTATGTCTGCCAGCCCACTACCACCGCCACTCCCATCTTTTGAGGAAATTAAACAGGGTGAGAGCTGGTGTGAAAACAAAGACAATGCAGGTAAAGGACACACGTGGTCACTGTGGCAATGGGTCTCAAAACTCCACTACGTGAAAGCAGGACAAGGACAGGGCAGCCCTGGTGCAGAGAGACGCCCTGGCACCCTGTGCGGCCACCCCTCCGCCGGGGGCTCCGCAGGATGGGGAGAAGCACTTTCCTAGGGATCCAGCAACTGCCCGAAGATGTCTAGGAGCTCTGCCTCCTGCCCCAAGCTGTTTTATCTGTCTGCCAGGTGATCTCCTTTGCTGTTTGGTTGGAAAGAAGCAAAGAAAACACTCCCCAGGCTCCAGAAGTTCTCCCAGAGTGTGCCGTCGGGGGCTGGGCATATCCGCCCAGAGCACCCTGAATTTGCAGGTGTGTTCCCCACGTGCCCGCCTAAAGCTAACAAGCCAGAGGATTCTGTGGTTTGCGGGGCTTTTTCTCGATTGTTGTGAAATCTGGTGAATTTCAGTAGGGGCAAAGGCTACCAACAGTCTTAGGTAATACACCCCCCCCCCCATCCTCTCTACAATAGTCCTAAGTGTTGGCACAGATGTTTCACGTGACTGCGATACGTCATAGCCAGGCACGACCAAAGAGCAGGGTCAGAGATTCCGTGGAGAGGTCACACGTTGAGGTTCTGTATCATTGCCCTCTAGTTACCCACACGAAGCTTCCTTTAGGCTAGTCACACGCAAAGAGTTCTCCCTCGGATTTCTTCCTTCTGTGTTAAATGTACAGTGTTTCTGTGGAGAAGTTTGCAAATCACAACACGTCTCCTAAAAGGATGGCTATTGAAGTTTGAGAGAAGACGCAGGCGACAGTGAGAGTGGAGGCAGGGTGGCACGATGGCAGGGGTGCAGGCTCGGCGCGGCGACGTGGGCAGATGAGGATAACCGCTGGAATGGAGCAGCTCTATAATTAGACTCCTATCAATTAGACATGAAAGAGGCTTATTAGTCCATCTCAATCATCTCTAAAGGGACCAGCCTGAGACTGTTCCCTGCAGAGCATTTTCTATACTTCGTTTATATCATTTTTAACAGGCTGGTAGCATGACGTGCTTCCATTAACCACGTGGGCAGGGGCTTTACTGGGATTATTAAGTAACAAGGAGTCTTTGATCTCAGCAGTTTGAGCACTGAAATTTTCACATGGAGTTGATGCTTGTGAGGCATATATGAAAAACAGACCACTGTGCATGAGTGTAGTTTCAAGTGTACTTGAAGTGTACTCTCCTACATACACACTCCCACACGCGGGGACACTCACTCTGTTCTCAAGAATCTCAAAATCAATAGACCCAGGAAATAATCTCTTATCTGTGAGAAGGCGAAAACCGGTGCTGCATGGGAGATGGCTTCCTTCAATTATCGATCCCGGGATTCTTGAGAAAGAACAAAAGAGGCAGCCTGGGCAAGGGGTGGGTCCGGTTTCTCCTCCTGAAGACCCAGCACCTGACCCATCAGGTTTCAGAGGGACCTCCCCGGCTCTTGTTCAGTTGCTTGCATGTCACCTACAGACAGAATATGGATCTCCTATAAGAACCAGAGCGGGAGGCTGGGGAGGAGAGTCTGGGTGAAATCCTAAAACACGGTCCGAACCAGGCAGCCGGCGAGCCCCTCTGCAGACAGCAGTAGTGCCTGGACCACCCGCAACCGGCAGGGGTCAGGAAATCAGAGCCGCATCTCGCATCTCGGAGGTGGAGCTGGAGCTGGAGCTGCGGCACAGCTGCTCTTTTCCTGAGTGGCTGGGAGACCTCGGGCAAGTTCCTGAATCTCTCTAAAGCCAGGCTCTTCATTTGCAAAAGTCATTCGTTTTTCCTTTTGACAAATGCTCCATAAGCCTCTAATGCGGGCTGCGCTTCCACGGGGGCTCACGGCCCGGCTCGTGGCAAGTGCCCAGCCAGTGTGTGCTTCACCCCTGGTTATAATAGTATCTGGGTTGTGTAGGCACTTTTATAGGATTTCTCGATGCTTCTGTCTGAGGACAAGATGGAGGAATGTGGACGGCAGGAGAACATATTTGGTAGAATCAGTATCTTCACACTTATGCTTTCTGAAAGAATCACACTCCCAGGAAGAATGGTTTACAGGTCTCTAATTCCTTCCTGCCTTCACTTCCTCAGCCACCCTGATCTGGGGTTCTCTTCTGGGCAGTCACAGAGTTGGCCGGTACTCAAGTCCCTCCCGTGCCAGTGCCACGGGGACCGGCCAGGGATCCCTGGGAAGAAATGGCTGCAGGAGCCCCAGGGACTGACAGGCAAAGGGGGGACCTCAGCCAGAGGAAGGACCCTGTGTGGATGTGCCGGGTGGGGGCTGGGGGTGCAGGAGGCCAAGATCCAGTGGGAAGAGCCGGTAGGGGCTCCTGGCTGGGGTTGCAGGCAGGCGGGGTCTTGTAGGGTTGGGGTTTCAGGTGACACTCGTGATGGACTAGAGGGTGGAAGGCTTAGAATAACCTTTCTGCCTGTGGCCGATGATCTCCACCAGGCAGGTTGAACAGGTGCCTCCCCTTCCGGGCGCTGTAATGCGGCGGCTCCCTAAGGATGCGCTCACTCCTCTGCCCTGCTCTCCTTCCCGGCTGGCCACCCTCACTCTCTACCTGGCTTTTGTTTGTTTTGGGTTTCTATCCCTATCTCTCACTGCTCCTTCTTTAACTCCTTTATAGACTTTCCCTTTCTCTGACTTGGAATGCTGAATCTTGGCTATTTCTCAAGTTTGGTTTGGTTTCCAAGATCGGTTCTCCTCTTAGGAGCTAATATTTTTCCGAGATGATCATGCCCAGTGCAGGTGAGACACCTACTCAAGGATTTATTTTCTTTTCCTGGAACTTGACCAAGTTCTGTACAGTTTCTTCTGTGAGTTGCACGCATGCCTACGTGTCCGGATGCGTGCACACGTTCATCCTAGTTACACGGGGGGCACCTGCTCAGTGATAAG
Organism: Canis lupus baileyi; assembly: GCF_048164855.1. NCBI lineage: Eukaryota > Metazoa > Chordata > Mammalia > Carnivora > Canidae > Canis > Canis lupus. The sequence continues at coordinate 3,507,708 of NC_132854.1, read as the reverse complement.
CATGGTTCCAGGATTTGGGGAGAGGGCAACCAGGAAGGTAGACAAGATCCCCACTGCTATGGAACTTACATTCTAGAGGGGAGAGATCAATGATAGACGAGTAAACTAATGTATAAATAGAAATTTTCCTTTATTCATGGACAGGAAGAAAAGGGACATGATAGATGTCGAGAGCACTGCAACTCCATCTCTCTCCCTGGGACTTTCAAACACCTCTAAAATCCATTTTGAGTCATTCAGCAGATATTGAGCTCCTGCCAGGCACAGGGAATCCAGGAGGACCAGCTTCATTCGTACCCGGTCCCAGGCTGTCGCTGAGCGCTCCCTGCTATGATGAATGGCACCACAGTTCATTCTGCAGCTCTTCTCAGAGACCTGAGCCTGATCCTAAAGGCAGCCTTCTCCCCAGAGCTCATCAAAAATCCTAACTTTGTGGATTCTACCCCTTAAACAGTGTTGCAAATACAGCCATTGCTTTTTAATCTCTACCAATGTATTATCAACTCAGACACATCCTCTCTGGACTATCGTCACGATTCAGGAGTCACACTAGTCTCTCCCATGTCCAGGGCTCTTAGCCTCAGCACTAGTTACAATTTGGGCCTGGTAGTTCCTTGTTGCCAGGGGTGTTCTGTGCATGTCAGGTTGTTTCAGAGTCTACCTGCTAGTTTTCAGCAGCCACCCCCTTTTATGATGAGCTAAAATGTCTGCAGACACAGTCAAAAGTCCTCTTGGGAACAAACTCATGCCAGTTAAGAACCACTGTGATGGGGCAGCCCTGGTGGCCCAGTGGTTTAGCGCCGCCTTCAGCCCAGGGTGTGATCCTAGAGACCCGGGATCAAGTCCCACGTCGGGCTCCCTGCATGGAGCCTGCTTCTTCTCTGCCTGTGCCGCTGCCTCTCCATCCCTGACTCAAGTGAGATCCCAGAACACATCACTCCCTTTTCCTGCATCTTTTCCTCCCCATCCCGGATGCTCTCCTTCCATCTTTCCAACTGACACATGTTCTGCTCATTCTTTACATCTCTTTCCAAGTGTTGTCTTTTTGATAAATCCCTTCTTGATTCTCATGCAGAGTTTGGTTCTTTTTTTTTTTTTTCCTGTGTTCCCAATGCATTTTTTACATACCTCCATAAAAATAAAGACTCGACTGTATTTCAGATTCTGCAGATGGCTATTTTCTCAGTGATCTCTAAGGTTCTTGAATGCAGAACTATGTATCTGTACATCCCGGGCTGCTAGGACATAGGGCAGCACTCTGCACATGCCTGATGAATACATGAGGAATCCTACTTTGTACATTATCTTGTATCATGTATTTCGATGATACCTTATGTTATCCTAGAGCTATGGTTCTTAAACTGTGTGTTGAGAGGCCTCTGGTGAGCCTCAGGAAACACAGGGAGACACAGGATATTTTGCACATTTGAGGGAAGCTATGTTCCACATCTGTTGTCCATCTCATGAACTATCAGCTCAGTAATTCAATCTCAACCTTAGCTCATGTTACTCTTCATTTGATGACATCATATCTCAGTAGGGCCAGACTTTTGGCTTTTGTGTAAGAAAGCAAGTTGTACGAGAACGTCAATATGAGCAGGAAAAAAGGGCGCTGTGTTCAATCCAGTCCAAGATTAAACAAGTTGTGCGGTGGCCAACAGGTGTGCACTTCCCTCGGCAAGGGATTATGCTTATTTAAGAGTGAAGTCCATAGTTTTCCTTTCAATATTTCTCTATTATTTTCTTTTCAGCAACAACTAAATTGCCAGGATATAAATACTCATTAAGATGTTTGAGACTGTTTAATAAATTTTAAGTACACATATGTATTTAATAAATATATACTGTTAGATATTTCTCTTGGCCTCAGCATGTTATGAAAAACAGTAAGGCATTTAGGGTGCCATGAACAGAGAAAGTCTGGGGAGCTCTTCCGTAGAGAGAATTAGTGGTCGGAATCCCTAATTGTAAATAGTAGAGAGTGGTTCCTGCCAATATCCATAAAAATAAATGAATTTATTGGCAGCGAATTGTTGAGTTTCGCAGAACCAGTGAAATAGCTTTAAGTCCAGGCTTGGAGCTAAGCTTTACGGACAACTTCTAAAACAACCCTTTCCACAACAGGCCAGGAGGCCAGTTCTAACAGAGCTTCTCTTTGCTGGAAACTTGGTACAGCCTCTACAGAGAGAGACAGAAGAAGAGAGACATTGAGGAAGGGGCAGGGACAAAGACAGAGCACCTACCATCTCTGCTCCCAGGTCAGACCCCAGGCAGCCACATCAGGCTGGCAGAGACAAAATCACACCCACGCACACCTTTGCCTGCCTACAGTGGAAGTCGAGAGGGAGGTTTCCTGCGTGGAAGCCTCTAAGGATGCATGTTCCAATTAAAAATGAATGTGTAACGGGAAAATTTTGAATCTTTCTATTTACAGAAAGGGAGGAACTGGGAAAGAATAAATTCAAAATGTTTTGAGAGTTGTCTCAGACACGTGAACCACTCTGCAGTGGAAGTCAGTTGGGCTTATTTTCTAAGATCACATGGACACAAGGGCACACAGAAGGAGACTAAAGCTCAGGACAGGAAGAAACCCCCAGGGCCAGACTGTCTGAGGCTCCTGTCCCTGCCTGGGTTGGGGTATGGCTGAGGTACTTGGGGGGTGCCAGAGAGCTGACCCAACCTGGGGTCCCTGATTCCCGGACAGCTGGTGCTAGGACTAATACACAAATGTGTGAATGCAGAACGTAAAATATAAAGTGGTCTGGATAATTATAACCATGCTAGTTAAGGCATATTCCAAACACTATTGTCAGTTTACACTGTCCTGCAACTACTGACACGCTCTCATTGATAACAAGTCAAGCATAATCTTTTTAGAAGATTTTATTTATTTATTTATTTATTTATTTATTTATTTATTTATTTATTTTATTTGGAGAGGAGGCACAAGAGGCAGAAGGAAAGACTCTCAAGCAGACTCCCTGCTGAATGCAGAGCCTGATGCAGGGCTCCATCCCATGACCCTGAGATCACGACGGGAGCCGAAATCAAGAGGTGCCCACCTAACCAACTGAGCCACCCAGGAGCCCCATGAAGCATAATTCTTAATGAGGCTTATCTCTCACTGTAGAATAGCCTCTCACTAAAAAATTAGAAGCAAAAAAAGAAAACAAGTCAGGTATGCCTGACACCATATGACACAACAGAGGTTATGTTTGGGGTTATTTCCAGCTGGGTTTTTTCCTCTGATTTTATTTTCAGAGTTGTGACCCCCATTTTAGTGCTTTTTTCATGTGTCCTGGTGTAATGGACCATTCTATCACCCTGGAGCATCCTGGGTAAATTGGTATAAATATTTTTTATCCATAGAATGTCTTATTTTCCTTAGAAAACAAACACCAGATTTTCATAAAGCTATTAGCATTTGAAATGATGTTAACATATTGAATCAAATTCTTGCTACATTAAAATAGACATTTTAAAGGGCTTCGATACATGCTACAAAAATAAATTTAAAGTATTTGTAAAACAAAAGAGGAAGAGAATTTGATTTTCAATGCTATCAGTGACATGGAGAGAAACACACAATGAATGAGTCGATGAATTTCTGTAGATGATAAAAATGATAGAATTCTTAAAAGATGAAAAGAGGGAGCTTTAAAGCCATAGGCACTCCTTTCTGAGGGGATGGCACTGGCTGCTGAAGCTCTTCACAGAAGCTACCTGTTGAAGAAGAGGCTCCATGTCCAGTGCAGATTGGTTTCGTGCATGCAATGACTCCTTCTTATCCTTGTTGAGCAAAATAACAAATCAAATAAGAATCCACTTCCAGTGAGCTGGGAATAAAAATGTGTTTTCAGAGAAAGAATGACCCTACTATGCATCCATTTAAGTCTACTGCTCCAGGAGGAGTTGAGTTGGAGTTATGGAAAAGGAGGATATGGAAAAGCCTGGAAAGATGGCTCAGTTAGGGCTGATAGCTAGCAGGAGGGCTGACCTGCCTGGTATGGGCTTGGGGAAGCATGTTTGACAAAGGGAGAACCTGTGCGTCAATTATTCCTGATGGACACCTGTCACCTGACACAGCTGAGAACATGTGGTTTATGGAGTGCTCAGAGCACAGAGGAGCCAGAAGCCTGCCTTTGTGATGTAAATTCTTCCCAGTCTGGAAGCGGTCAGCCTTTGGGCAAGTGCGTTAAGTTTTCAGTGTCTGGCTATGTCCAAAGTAACATTCTGCTCGCAGACACACCACAGCTTCTTTTTTTTTTCTTTTTTCTTTTTTTTTAATTTATTTATGATAGTCACACACACACACACACACACACACACACACACACAGAGGGAGGTAGAGACACAGGCAGAGGGAGAAGCAGGCTCCATGCACCGGGAGCCCGACGTGGGATTCGATCTTGGGTCTCCAGGATCGCGCCCTGGGCCAAAGGCAGGCGCCAAACCGCTGCGCCACCCAGGGATCCCCACACCACAGCTTCTGACCACCCATACCAGTCTGCACACAATGACATGCTCCAATGGGGACATTTCCCAGGCATGTGTGGGACAGCACATTCATCCTACCTAAGGCCATGTTTCACAATGCTTTAGGCAGACAAATAAATCCTCTGTCTGTCCAGCAGGTGTCTGCAGTTTGTGTGCTTCCTGCTTGTGAATGCTTCCATGCCTAAGACATCAGCAAAGCCCAGAGAAGATAAACATTTCTTGCCATTGGGAAATTTACATTTTCCTCAGTGTATTCTCTACTTATCTGCCATGAATTAGAATGTGGCTGTCCCAACTCCATCATTTTGGCCATTGTCGCAAGCAGTACCCATTATCTGGACCAACCCAATTGTATGTAACTCAGTCATATAGATTTTCTTCGAGCTAGAAGACAGTCTACATTACTGCAATGACGCACTAGGTTATCAAGACTCAAGTGGCTGCTCTTTTTAAGGAGTAGGTTCGCCTACATCAGCAGCTAGTAAGTTTAGCATTGAGCCTCACTGCAGGGTCTGTTGGAAAGAGCACGAATGTCCCAACAGAGACCCAGGTGTGAACTGAGAGTCAGATGCCTTCTGGTCATGTGACCTTAAAATAGCTCTAGGTCCTCCTGTGTCTCAGTTTGCTGTCTGGAAAACAAAAGCCAATGTTTCCTATGTTTTCCTCTCATTAAGCAGTGAGATTTTTAAAACCTTCAGATTCCTAGATAGTACATTTTCTATTCAAACCTTTGCACATTCTCAATCTTATTTATCTGATACAATTTTTCATTTTCCTTTCATTCTGTGTTTCTTCTTTCCAGCCTGGTTCCTACTTACTTTTTAATGCCTTGTAATAGGCTCTGAGGGCTGTTGGACTTCCTAGTTGGTAAATTATAAATAACAAAGAAATTGGTACCTGCCTAATATTCCAAGTCAAGCATTTGCAAAAATATAAAATAAGCAATGTATGTGAAAATATTTTGGAATCATAAAACATATTTTATATACAGCTATATGTAATGCATATAATTATGTATTTGTAGCACATGGACATATGTATGTATGTGTGGGCACATATTGAGAGAGAGAGAGAGACAGACAGACAGACCGACAGAGATTAGCAATGAAAGTCCAGAAGAGACAACAAAAGAAACACTGCCATCCTTTATCTTTGTTCTGGGCTGGAGTCCCCGTCCCCCCGTGTAGTGGATCCATCCCAGCAAGCAGAGGTGGCACAGTGCGGGAGGCCAGAGCGGCCGAGTGGAGTTGGTGGGCTCCGGGCTTCCCGTCCAAGGGCGCATGGGAAGATCTCCGTAGTTGGCTGACCACCAGCATCACCAGCATATCAGTTACCTGTGTGTCCTGCCACTTCTTCAGTTTCGTTAGATAAGCTGATTAAATAAAGCAGCCAGGCACCTCTGAACAGCAGCACGACATCTGCCTTAATTTCTCAAGTAGTTTTATTATTATAAGTTAAATCTGTGAATACAAGCAGAAGTTAGGGTTTATTTGTCTTGCCTGTTGGATTAATTTTCTGCTGCCTGATATTTTGTGTTCAGATGGTTTTTTTTTTTTTTTTTTTTTTTGGTCTTCATGAAGGAATGCTTTAAAAAGCGGACATCTAAAATGTCCTCTCATCTGGTTCTATAACTGTGGGGAGGTCTCAACCATAGCACAGCATTCACAGGCACACAGGCACAAGTGCGTGCACACATACATGCACAGTCGCGTGTGCACACCCACACCTGGACTTGCACACTCACACGTGCACATGCCCACAAAGATGGGGAGGTCAGTCATCTTTCTTTCCATCCATTTTAACCAAATACAATTAACACAATTAAGCCTAAGAGAGATGGCAATCTTGACCTTATCATAGGCTTCATGCCACTAGAATTTGTGTGGACATAGAATTTCTAACCTAAATTTAATACATAACAAAGCCAAAGAAGCATAGGTTCTAACATCTGTTTTTCTACCTTCAACACACCTATTCTTTCTAGCTTGGATTTGTATCATTGTAAGGACTTCACTCTTGAAGCTGTTCCATACCGTGTCCCAGGCGTTGAAGTAATATAATCCAATGAGGCCTCATGTCGGTCAGTCAGACAGAGGCTGGGCTCTCCCAAGAGTGCTCCCAGGAAACCAAGTTCCTATGTACTGCCAGGTGATATTGAAAGAGTCCATTCGGCCTGAGGAGACTGCTGTGAGGTCAGATAAGCCTAGAGCCAAGAGCTACCCAACAGACCTTCACGCACTGCACTGTGGATCCCCAAGGACTCTGTAGGACCAGCAAGGGTCATGATGACTCATTGTCTGGACCCAGAGCTGTGAGAGGATAAAGCAAGAGTGGGCCAGCCCCAGGCTTCATTGAGATTCCATCATGTGTGTGTGTGTGGGGGGGGGGGGACAAGGGAAATTGCTGCAGAAGCCAAAGGGCTGTACAGGAGACAGCGTGAAGACAAGCACCCCAGCATCACCTGGGAACTCAGCAAGGGGAAGATGAGGGAAATCTTGAAAGACTCAGTAATTACTCAAAACAGCCTAATTCCAGTGTTTCAAAGAATGATTAGCGAATGCCAAAAATGTGCCAGACACTATTCTAGGGGCACTCGGTGCCCAACAGAGGGTGGTCAAATCCCCTACTGAGTACAACGAATTTGATTACATTCAGACCCATAGCCCAGATGGTAAGAGCTTGTGAGGAAGGCAGAGTCACTGGAGATACAGAGGTGGTTTCATTTCCTGCACCTGTGGGTTCAGTGCAGGTAACTTTGTGACCAGCCCTGGCCTGCCCCCCACACCTGCCCTGTACCTAGCTTTGCTCTCTCTTCTCTTCCTTCCCTCACGTGGCAGGTGCATGCTGTGTGCTTATCATGTACCAGGTATGCAGCTGCACACTGGGTGTCCCAGTGGTCGAGACAGACACCCAGCCTCAGACTGAAGAGGGTGGGGAAGGGATCCAAACTGGCTGCATCACCGCAGATTAGCAACGGAGATAAATGGCATGTGAGTAAGGTGCTCGGAGCCGCGGCTGAGAACAGTGCTGAGGGCAGGCAGGGCTGGGGGCCCATCCAAAAGAGGCCTGGCTGCAGCTAACCAAGGCTGAGGCTTTGAAGGTTGGAGAGAAGCCAGTCCTGTGAGCACACATCGTCAGGCCACAGCTTTCTAAGAACTAAGACAGAAAAGAAGCCTTTTAGAGAATTTAGACTTGTTCTCCTAGAAAATGAGGGCAAATTCCTTATTAGCAGTTCACAGCACACCCTTCCAGACGCCACACACAAATACCCCTCTTGTGTCTCATACCACATGTGTGTATTCTGAGTGTTCTGCTGAGTGTTCTTCACCGTTACCTGAGTGGTGGCTTGGCGGCACTTGTAATGACACACTGTCGTTGATCCAGCTTTTGGATATTTAAACCACCTCTAAAGGACATTCTTGTTATCCCTCAGATACATTTCTAAACACAAATTTGTTGATTCAAAGAGAATCCAAAGTTGGCTTGCAAACATACTGTGATACTGAAGATTTTCCTCATTTAAGCCCTGGCATGTTCCATCATGTTGTGGGCAACTTATATTTAGTCAAACATTTCCAAGTTAGATATGTGCACATGGTAAATAATTTTAATAGTGCAAAGCCAGGTAATGACAAACCCTGGAGCCCCCAGCCCTCCAGGTCCCCGAGTCTCCCTCCCTGGACACTGATGTGATTCCAGATGTTGATACGTATTTGCACCGTTTCTAAGTTGGATGATTATGGATACATCTTTAACAAATATTTTTGTATAAATCTTATTGTGGTCATCGGTTTCCTTTCTTTGGGGAATAGAATGGTTGGTTTATACAGTAGATGTTATGTTCGACTTTGAAGAAGTTGCCAAGTCATTTTCCAGTGTGGTCCTACCTTTTATGGTCCCACCAGCAATGCATGAGTTTCTGGGAATCAACATCCTCATGACTATCTGTTGACAGACTTTTTAATGAGCCCTTCTATTGGTTGTGAGGTGGTATCTCACTGTGGTTTTAATATGCATTTTCTAATGACTAACAAAGACCTAGTACTCCAGGCATAAGAAATAATATTTACGAAGACCCCAAAGGGGAAAAAATGCGTTTTGGAAAATTCTTATACACGATCTTATAGAACATACAAACATAAACATTATTAACATTTCAAGTTATACATTTCCAGATCTTTCTCTCTCTCTCTCTCTCTCTCTCTCTCTCTCTTCCTCCCACAGACACGCACATGTTATTTAATCAATATAGTGGATATCTGTTATGGACCAAATATGTCCTCTCAAAATTAATGTTGAAGCCCAACCTCCCAGTGTGATGGTGTTGGGAATTGAGGCCCCTGGAAGGAAATTAGGTTTAGATGAGGTCATGAGGATGGAGCCCAGTGATGAGGTTCATGTCCTTGTAAAAGGAAGATGAGACAGGAGACTGCTATCTCTGCTAGCACGCACCAAGGAAAGGCCACGTGAGGACAGAACTCCAAAGGGCTCCCTCTCCAGAACCTGAATGCGCTGGCACCGTGATCTCCGACTTCCAGCTTCCAGAACCATGAGAACTAAATGTTTGTTGTTTAAGGCATCTAATCCATGGGACTTTGTTACAGAGGCTGGATCCTTTACTAAATATTCTTCTTCGGCACCATTTCCACACATGGCGTGGAGAGCCACTACCGGGACGGCCCACTCTGATTCTGCCTGGCACCTTGGTCCTTTCAAGGTTTTCTTTACAATTTGCTGGGACGGGACAAGAGCAGCCCTCTTCTAAGACATGGCCTTTCCTGGGTGGTGGCCGGATGCCTGGTCTCTTGCAGGGCCCCCTCTTTCCATGTGCAGTTTGCCATAGGCCAGCATCGCCCCTGACTCACAGCTTCCCAGCTGCCTTCTCCTGGGCCAGGGGTCCCTCCTTACTTAGCACTGCTTCGTATTTGCCCACAGACATGCAAGGACCCTGGGCACCTTCTAGGGCTCTTAATGGCACACATTCCTTCTCTCTTTGGGTCCTGTCCACAAATTCAGGCCACCTGGCAGCTTCCAATCCTGCTTCCCTGGGGCTCCATTTCCCTGCCTTGAGTGCGTGGAAAGCTGTATTGACCCAGAACTGCTGTGTGTCTCTTCTCTCAGGGAACCCAGTCTTGCACTTCCTGTCATCTGACAGCTTAACATAGTTGCTTCTTCAATTTCGTGCAGTTCTGGAGTCACTTATGCTGGTAGGGCTATGCTAGTCCCAATTACTTTATCATGGCCAAAAGTAATTGTCTTGTTTTATTTATAAAATTATTGTGCTGTTACAAATAAATCTTCAGTGGGTATATGTATAGTTCTCTCTATATAGATACCCTGAATAATTTTATTTGGCTACTTATTAAAAGTAATAACACCAAGTAATATATAGTCTTGAAATCTGTCTCCTAACTTTTCTGTTTCTTTATGCCCTGGCATGTGTAATCAGTCAATGGGCTACTTTAACTAATTAGTTTTGCAATTAAAAGAAACACATGTATATTGTATACTTTTCCCCTGAGTCAAGTAGAACTATAATGAAAAAAACAATCTTTGCTCATTCATTATCTTCGGAAGGAACCAGCAGTTTCTTGTGTATCTTTCAGAAGTTTCTAGGTTTGTGAACATCTATAAATATATTTTCTTTTCTTTGTGTTATGGTACAGATGAGAATGTATTCCTTATGTTGTTGTGCATCTTTTAAAAAATAAAAGCATATCTGGAATAAATTTCTGTATTTGCATAGATTTATCTATCTTCTTTTTTTAAAATAGCTCTACTTTCTAAAGGTACCATAATTTAACTAATCAATTCCCTACTGATGGACATTTATAGGGTTTGCAGTTTTAGTATTTCAAACAACGCTACAAAGTAAATCTTGCATACAGATGTGAGAAGATACAAGGTCCCAAAGTGAAACTGGCAGGTCAAAGTAAATATGTCTTTCATTTTGTGGGGTATTCCCCAAATGCTCTCTCAAGAGGTTCTGCCAATTTTCACTCCTACCAATAGCAGAGAAGACATCTGCTGTCCCATTGTGAAATACTGAATTTTCAGTGTCTTTGCCAATCTGAAAGCCTAAAAAAAATAGCATAGCATCTCATTTCTATATGTTGTTACTTAATTATGAGTAAGGTGTTGCTTACTTCCCTTTCTTTGTATTGGTAATTATTTAAATTGCTTTTTGATGTCCTTTGGATCATAAACTTTAGTGGGACCAAGCTGGATCAGGTAGGTATCGCCAATTTTATGGCATTGTATGAATGAATCTCATGAACCATGTGCTTTACCCCCAAGAAGACGTTTCTGAAGTTGTATGACTTTCTGGCATTTACGAGAGCTTTATTTCAGTGAATTTTATACTCTAAATTCTTCATCCATATCACTTTTCTTTTTTTTTTTTTTCACTTTTCTTTGTAGTGTTTGATGACACCTGTTTTCCCTTACTGTTATGTACAAAATGGGGGTTAAGTCCTCCTTAACAAATCTGGTTGTAAGAAAAACAAAACTGTCCCATCATGTTTAGACCCCTGGATCTTCGCTGACTGCTGTTCTCACCATACTGTCCTGGTGGCATCTCCTGCTCATGCCTGGGAGGGGTCAGGTAGACGTTGGCACTGCAAGGGTTGTCAGTTTCCTGATGGGAGGTTGGGTGCCCCATTAGGACAAATCAACTATGAAGATCTCTTGGAGCAAGTGTTATTAGTGTGGCTCCTCAAGGGCCCAGTTCCATCTCTTGTGGGATTGGAGCAAAAGCTGACCATGGGGACTTATTTCTTGAGGCCTTACCCCAGGTTTTCTTGAGAGCTATTTAGCAAGGCTCTGGGACATGGGGAAGACCATACTTGAACTTGTGTAGTCTGAGCCTCAGACAGAGGCTGCTTCCTACTTCTCTCCTAAATCCTGGGCTTTGGCAGCCCCATTATGTACCAATACAATTAATGTCACAAGCAGGAGAAAATGCTATAAATGGCACACAGAATCTCCAAGGTTGTAAAATGAGAGTTGGTACTGCTGGCAAGATTTCTTGGCCAAAAGAAGGTCCATGGTAGAGAAGACCAAGCTGAATGGCAGGTGTGACCACTCACTTAAATATGTAAGCCCTCACCTCATTCATCTGGTGATCATCAGACATTACCATCTCCTGTGAATAGGCTTTTTTTTTTTTTTTTTTTTTTTGGTGAATTCTTAAATAGCCTCTTAGCCTCCAGTGTGGCTTCATAATTGTGACCTTATAACAGTTACCATGGAAAGAATTCCTAGATTATAAATAATGACAATGTGAGTTTCCTAGTTACCAAGTATATTTATAAAATGAATTCCAAAGGTACATGACATTTAATTCCAAGCTATTTTTAGAAACCAAAAGATAATGAAGGAACATACCTTTTTTTTTTCCTCCAGAAAGAAAGCATTGTACTATTTCTCCAAATCTAGTTAGAGAGCAGTATATCTATATGGCTATTAGAAAAAATGAAGGGTGTTTAGTAATATATTATTCTTGGCAGTTTAAGAAAAGCATTTGCAATAACATGGATTTCAGTGTTAATTTCAGTTACTATGACCACATATCAGAAGTAGGTTGATAAAAGTTATCTTGGTTAAACAAAGATGCAGTGTTCCTCCATTTTCTCACCAGATACATAAACTGGGAGAAAAGATATGCTTTCCATTTTTCAAAATACTTTCATTACTAAAAACCACTATTTCTTATGTAGAGCTCTTGAAGGCAGAGGCTCACCAGGTCAGAGGAGCTGTGGACCAGAGAAGTCAATGAGGGTTCCTGAGGAACACAGCACAGAAGAAACACCACTCAATGGGCTTCAAGCTACTTTTTCGTGTGCTACCAAAACACAAGTTCAAAGAAGATACTGAAGTGATGGAAATGCAGTAATTTTTTATGCAGTAATTTTTAATTTTGTCTTTTCCGAATGCTATTCCAGGAGATGCTACAAGGAAATTGGTTCTTTAGGTTGGCTGCAATTTCTCCCTTCTGAATCTTAATTTGAGTCCTATCTTTCATCTTCTATGCTGAAACATTACATTCAGGAACTTAACAACTGGAACCTCTGGCATTAAAATTCTTCTCTCTCCATGTATGTTTAGTGTATCATACATTACATATTTGTAAGCTTTTTTAGTTCAGTTTCAATAAATATTTACTGAACACTGTATTCATTTTCTGTGGCTGCTATAGCAAATTATTACAGACTTAGTGGCTTACATGAACATCAACTTAAGATCTAATGGTTCTGGAAGTCAGAAGTCTGACATGGACACCCTGGGCTAAAATTGGGGTGTCAGCAGGGCTGTACTTCTTGGGAGGTTCTGGGAGAGAATCAGTCTCCTTATCTCTGTGGCTTCCAGAGGCTTCCACAGTCCATGGTTTGTGGTTCTCTTCCTCCATTTTTAAAGCCACAATGATGAATTGGGTCCTTCTTACATCACACTCTGACCTCTTACGTTTTCAATTCTCCCTTTTATGAGGATTTTTGTGATTGCACTGGGCAACCCACCCTAGATAGTCCGGGATAATTTCCCCATCTCAGGGCCCTTAATTTAATCACATCTGCAAAGCCTTTTTTGCCACTAAGGTAACAGCCCACAGGCCTTGGAGATTGGGATGCAGATATCTTTGGAGGGGTCGGCAATTATTCTGCCTACCATTAGCATTGGTTTATTCTTTCAAAAGAAGTTTCTCAAATACCTAATGTGTATTCAATACAGCTGAGCAGATGAACAGAATGATAATGGATCCCAATGCTGAAATAGCTAATCATGGTTTACATATTCATAGTCAAAGCAAATACTATCTAGCTCAGATAACAGACAGAGAGATACTCTGTGCTTCCCCAATATTCACTCGGTCCCATCAGGTCTAGCCCTTCTTCCCATGCTGGTCGCACTTCTTACTTCTTGTATCTGTTGTATTCTCAAATCTTCTCTACCAACGTCCATTTCTCCAGTCATACGCAGCAAAGGTGGAGATGTGCTAAGTATGCAGTGAGGAATGCAAACTGGTAGGTAGACATAGTATCTCTGCATATGGCTGGGAGTGGAATCATCACCAGTGTGTGGGGCCTAGCCTTTTCCCTTCTTCTTTATTTCTATGTGTTCATCATTTTGTTCCTTCTTTTTCCCCTAAATCTATAGGAAGTCACAGTGTTGTAAAATTAAAAAGTATTTTTAACTGAGTCTCATAATCACAGTAATTAGTTTAATTAATAGCAGGTAACTTATCCAAATTACAGCTCAATATTAACTTCATAGCTAGGAATAAATGAATATGAATTTTATAATGATGCCAGTTACAGGTCAAGTCTAGCTCGAGAAGGCAGCTGTTGGTAATGGCATGCTTTCCTTTCTTCCAAGAGCTGTCATCTTTGAGGTAGCCTCAAATGTTTGAGATGGCATTCAGACCAATCTGGAGGCTAAACTTTAGTAAAAAAAGAAAAAAAAAATCATCATCATATTCCGAACATTCAAGTGACTTCAAGTCAATTATCAAAACTCCTGCAGGTTTTGGATGCCTGGGTGGCTCAGTCCATTAAGCATTCCGACTCTTGGCTTTAGCTCAGGTCATGACCCTCAGGATTCTGGGATCGAAAACCTGCAACCAACTCCATGCTCAACATGGTGTCTGAGATTCTCTCCCTTGCACTCTTTCTCTCTCAAATAGATAAATAAATAAATAAATAATAAATAAATCTTAAAAAAAAATTACTCCCATAAATCTTGGAGTTCTAAAACACAGAAGTTGGAACAATGACACACCAGGTTCTACAAATGACCAGGAAATAAGATGAAATTCAACCAACATCCCCAAACTGCAGGAAGCTCTAGCACCAACATCTTTACCACCAATAACAGTGTACTTAGGGGAGTACAAACTTGGAAGTTGGATCAGCACACTTTGGGTCCTGAGATAGTGGGAAAACTTGGACAAATGCCTTAAATTTGCTATCAGTGTTTTTTTGTAAATGACCTCTAAGATTTCTTTTTTCATTTAAAAAGTATATTTCTGGTCTGCAGTACCCAAATATTTTGGTCTCAAGTCACTTTAAAAATTATTGAGAATTCCAAGAAGCTCTCGTTCATGTCTACCATATCTACTGGTATTTATTGCGTTAGAAATCAGAGCTCAGAAAAAAATTTTAAATATTTATGAACTTCTTTACAATTAAGAAGAAATCTATTACATGGTAGCATAAATAACATATACCTATGAAAAATAACTCAAAAAACACATTTCTTCATACGATGGCCCCCATTTGACATTTTTGAAAATGCTTTAGTGAATAAAAAGCAATCAGATTCTCATATCTGCTCCTACATTTATTATGCTGTGATATCAAAGGTCATAGAAACTTTGGAAAACACTTACTACATATACCCTTATGAGACGGAGAGTAAAAGGCAAATGATGTGTTAGTGCTGTGAAGGTTGGTCTCGTACTCTCACCCACCCTTGGTGGGATCTTGGGCCCCCCCAGGATGTTTGGTCATCAGGATTCAGCAAAGCATCTCCACTGTAGTGGGACTCAGCGAAGTCTGGTTCATTGATCTGCAGTGCTGACTCTCACTTTTGATATGAAAACCATAGCTTAACACTCTAGTAAATTCTTCAAGGTCAAAAGGACACCGTTGTTTTTCCTATTCTTGCATAGCCTTCTCAGGCTTTTCCCATCCTTTGTTTTGCTCCTCTTTCTAATATCCCGTGGTTGCAAAGTAGCTGGCATGAGTCTGAGCTTCATACCATGACTGCAATTGTCCTTCACTTCCTTGAGGGGTTTTGTAAAAGCAAAGAAATCATTGCCAAATACCCAGCAAATCTGCTGTTTGACATCATTGGCTGTGTTTGCACCACGTGCTCTTGCCTAAACTCAGTTCTATGGAGAGAAACCAGCCCCTTGGGTTGGCTTAAGTAAAGCAAGAGACACCCCAAGAACTGCAGGTGGATCTATGCTGCTCTAATTTGTGGCCACGTTATAGAGAGTCTGTGCATTCTTGAGAAGGAGAACTGGACCCAGCGAGGAGGCAGGCCACCCACAGCTTTGACCACAAGGAACTCAAGAGGTATTAGGTAGGATGGAACCAAGGAACTATGATGGAAGAAAGTTCTGAGTCCCTCAGGGATAGGGTGAACTGACTCTTCATCAAGCCACCATTTCTTTTTGCATGATTTAAAAACCATCTCCTTCATATTTGCATTGCACAACATCCACCAGAATTTAGTATTATTTCAAGTGTAAGTTACAATTCATAGAAAGTGTTAGAAAAGTGCCAGGACCTTCTTCCCACAGCTAATTTCTTCAGCATCCACCAAATGTCCTAGTTCAACTAGAAGCTGGAACTTCAAGTAAAGAAACTTCAGTTTGGGGCTAGTTTATTTATTTTTCTGTTCCACTTATTTTTGGCTTTATGTTTGAATTTATGCTGACTTTCCTAAATATGTTTATAAAACTCTGTAGTCCTTTATTATTTTTATTTCAAGCTTAAGCTGTGTACTCCTGCCATTAGCTATTTAATGCAAAAAGGCAATTGCAACATGAAAAAGCAATGGCAAATAGTTCCTGAGGCTTATTAGTGTTTTATTGTAGGCATAATTCTTCTTTCCGATCTACACTGTGATTACCTATTCAGAGGAAGCACTTAGTTTCCACTTAAAACATAGGAAGACTTTCCATTACCATCAACTGGAAGATTGTGAGCCAAGCAATAGGAGACTATAAGCACAATACAAATGCTCTAAAGCACAGTATGAGAAGCAGACTGTCCCCTTCCAAAAAAAAAAAAAAATGCATGTGAAAACCTCCTTTTTTTTTCCTGAATAATCAATCACAAAAGCCATTTTTCCATGCTTAAAATGTGTGTAGCTGAGTGAAAAGTTAAAACACACACACATAGACACACACACACACACACACAAAAAACAGATATTCCAACCTCAGTTTAGGCTAAAAATAGCAACTTACATGCCCAGGTACATTCACAAGTATTTACTTATAATGAATCTTTAATAGTGATTAGCACCCAACCTCACCCTTTTGAAGTCAACAAAACCCAGGGCATCAACTTTCTCCAGTCACAGGATGCTTTGATCAGCTCTCAGGAAGAGAATCTAGGGTAGGACATAGTAAAGTTCTTATAGTCATGCAGAGCAGATATGGGTTTAGGCAAAAAATCCATGGAAACTAACACCACTGGGAAAGTTTAATACTAGGTAGTACATGACATGATTCTGAGAAAGTCTTCCCTGAAAGCTTACACTCATTGAAATGAAATCTTATAGCCCTGTTTGATTTTTTGGTAAGAATAAGAAAGCATGACTGTAATCTGCAAAGCCTTGATATGTCTGCTTTTGCTATCTGACTCGAGCACGGCTGTTCCTTCCAGTGTCCGTGTGCAGACCAAGGAAGAGGTCCTACCTCACCGCGGTGATGCGGTTGCCATGAAAATGCACCACTCAGACCTCCTGCTGCAGGACCATGAAAGGCTGGGGCTCCCGCTGCTGTCTCCTGTGTCCATGACCACAATCCCCTCCCACAGGTCATTCACAGACAGCCACCAAGCCTGGCAGGCTCTTCCCATGATGTGCAACACGCAGCCACCGGCAACTCTAGTTCAAGACTTCCCATTCTCCTGGCCAACCCTCCCTTAGAAGGATCTGCTCTGTGGTCCGAGACTCCTTCTACCCAGGCTGTCTTCCCTTCCTCCTTCCTTTCATCAGTGTCAGACTCGCACGAGGCCCACATGCCCTCCCACTGTACCAGCACCCAGGACAATCTATCCCCTGTACGTGTAGTCCTGTCCTGGTGTCTGCATCTAGGCATATCTGGGTGAACTCACTTTGCTTCTCCTAAGTTCACTAGAAGGCACCATCCTTAAACAGAATGTGAAGCCTCTATTGAATAACAGACACTAAAGTATGTTCAAAATACAAATTGTAGAATTTTCAAGAAGTGAAATTTTATCACAGCCCAATAAATGCATAAGAATGAAGTTAATAAAGAACTGGCCAACAAAGTACATTTAATAACTAAATGTTAAATACTTCTAAATGTTATAATACTTGTTTTGGCTGAAAATGGGTCAGCTTAGCACATGGGTACAGGCTGACAATGAACCGCTACTGAACCGCAGCCCCATCAGGTTGGCACTGGAAGTCTGTGAGGAAGGGAAATCCTCCCCACGGACAGTTTCGGGTATTTTATCCAGTTACCCATATTGTATAGAAAGAGAAGTGAGCGAGGCAAAAATTTACCAGGACTCACTGGCAGTGGCAAATGGCTTGGCTGCTTGGTCAGGGGTCTGGAAGAAAAATACTGGAATATTGTGTACAAGGGGGTTCAGGGACCATGCAAGAAGAGACAGCTATGGGGATGGTCACAAAGTGAGCAAATCTTCATATCACGCATTAATGTCCACCAGAGACTATGGGCCATGGATTAATGTCTGCCAGAGGCCATCTACCATGGAGGAAATACTAAGCAGCCATTTAAACAGAAAGGCTAGGCCAGATGATGTCAGCTGGCATCAATCTCTGGTTACCTTGGCTCTGGTATCATGACTGCCTGAGTGGAGTACCAGGGTGTCAGGGATTAAGGCTAGTTGGGCCCAACAGCAAAATTCCTCTTTCTCCATGGATAATTTACTACTGCTGCTGCAGAGTACCCAGCCTGAAAGCAATGAAGATGAATGCTGAGCCTCGCTGGTGTGGCACCAGCACTGGAGGAGGCCAACTAGCCTCTTGGTAGCAAGTTGATTCCTCTAGAATTGATGGCAACTTAACTTGCCTGGCATTGACATATATTTCCACCATGGGTTTGCCTTTCCTACCCTGCAGGACCTCAGCCAACACCACTCCCCAAGGACTCTCAAGAGTTTAGTCATCTGAACCACATCATGTTGGACCAAGAGCCCCATGTTACAGCAAAGCTGCTGAAGAATGAGCAACAACCATGGGATCCAGCTATCCTGTCGCAACACACACCCTCCACAAGACTACTGACCAGTAGGGCAATGGGGTGGCCTCGTGAAGGCAGAGGTAAGGTGCAATCTTGGAGGTGATACCATATGATAATGGGACACCGTTCTCTATCACATATCATATATCCCAAATCAAACACCATTATACAATGTTGTGTCTCTAATATGTAGAATATGTACATCCAAGAACCAAGATGTGGAAATTAGAATGGCCCCATTTTCTCTTACCCCTACAGTGACTTGCTTAGGGAATTTATTCCTCTTGACCCCAAAATTCTAGGCTCTGTGGGTTTAGAGGCGAAACACTCTCATCATGATACACACAAAGAATCCCATTAAACTACAGCTACACCTCCTGCCCAGGAGCTTCAAGCTCCTTGTGCCAAGAGACCAGCAGATAAGGGAAAAGAGTCACTGTCTTCAAAATGTAATGGATCACAATCATCAGGAGGAACTAGGACTCCTATTACCAATGAAATTGGATAATAAATATATTAGGTACCCAGGTGACGCACTGGGGTATCTCTTCATAGGCCCCTGTCCAATTTTGATGGTAACTGAACAAATGCAGCAGGCATAGCCTGAAAAAAGAATGGGGACCGGGAACTGGGGTCCTTTAGGGAAGATGAATGGATCCACAGGTAAGCTGCATGGACCAGCAGAGATGTTAGCGAGGATTGAATGAGATCTAAAGTGAGTAGTGTAAGGAGTGGAGTGGTTTGAATCCCTCAAAACCCTATGACCAGCTATAGTGTGTGATCTGGATTTGGTAGCACTAGCCTGACTTGATAGGCTCCCAAGGAGAGGCCCACCCAGAACTTAGAGGAGTCATTCCCATTGGGGTGATGGAGTGAGGCGAGGAGCACAGATTGGGCAAGCAGGGGTGCACTCAGCGGGGGATGAAGCGCGTGCTCCTTATCCCGCTCCCCTGCCCCCCACCCCCCCACTACAGGGCAGGGCACTGGTTTCCCTGGCTGCCAGCAGTATTCCCAGCCAAGCTCCCCTCTGAGAAATAGTCTTGGCTGAGGCAGTGAGAGAGGAGAACTAGGTCCCTACAAACTGTGGGCCTTTTTCCAGGCTGGGCAGCTTTGGAACGGATTACATAAGGAATTCAAAGATCTTAAAAGTGAGTCTTTTACAGCTTCCCCTTTGCCCCCAAAACACATGTAGAAACTTCGTGTACCTCCCAGCGTGTTTATACCTCAGTGTGAAGACAACCTGTCACCACCAGGTCTCACCTGAGCTATCATAACACGATTCTTCCTGGAGTCCTGGTGGACATGTTCTTCCCTACACCCTCGCCCCCAGTATTATGCTTACTGCAGCCAGAGGGGCATTTTATAAATTGAAGTCATGCCTCTGCTCCACTAATCCTCTCCAGCTGGCTCCCCATTGTTCTTGGGATCAAGAAGCAAATTCTCAGCATCACTTACTGGCCTCACAGGACCCACACCCTCTTGGACTCTGCAATCTCCCCTGCATTCACCATGGAGGAGCCCCCGGGACCTGTGGCTCCCTCCCTAACATCTCACTGCTTTCTTTCTAGAATGTTCTTTCCTCCTTCCCTTTTTATCTGCTGTGTTTTATTCAGATTTTCTGCTAAAATTTTGCTTTCTTGGGAAAATTGTCCAGATGCCAGAGAGGTTAAATGCTCTATAACAAAGGCAACTCTGTGTTCTAACTTATCTGGGCAATCCAGGTTACTGCATCCTCTCATTTACTCATTTAATCTGGTCTCCAACCTATAATCCAATCAATTACATAGTTACTTGTGCTTCATCAAAAGTATTCCAGCTATTGAAAATATGTATTATTTTTATTTTTTTTAAGATTTTATTTATTCATCTGAGGGAGAGCATGAGAGAGTGAGAGAATATGAGCAAGAGGGGGCACAGAGAGAGAGGGAAAAGTAGACTCCCCACTGAGCAGGGAAACCTGCCAACATTTCCATCTGGGGCTTCCAGTCTCCAGAATTCTGGGGGCGAGGATGGAAATTTCTGTTGGTTAAGATGTCCAGCCTGTAATATTTTTTTACAGCAATCCTACCACACTAATGCAGAATACCCACCTTATTTTTTTTAAGATTTTATTTATTTATTTATTTATTTATTTATTTATTTATTTATTTGAAAAAGAGAGAGCACAAGCAGGGGGAGCAGCAAGCAAAGGGAGAGAGAGAGAAGCAGGCACTGCTGAGTAGGGAGCCCAACGTGGGGCTCGATCCCAGGACTCTGGGATCATGACCTGAGCTGACGGCAGATGCTTAACTGACTGAGCCACCCAAGGGCCCCTATTTTATTTTTTAATACCTGTTTCCTTAGAATAGCTATAAGACTATGAAGGCAATAATATGTCTATCATGTCCATGATTGAATTCCCAACATATGGTAGAATCATTGGCACATAGTAGATGCTTAGCAAATATTTCTTTTTTTTTTTTTTTTAGCAAATATTTCTTGAATGAATGAGAGTGACTGAGAAAATCATGGCATTGGGACATTATCAAACTGCTTTCCCCAAGAAAGAACCCTGTCGGTTTATACTGCCACCTATTATTTATGACAATATTCCAACAGGCCGAAGAGTGTGGAATGCTAGCCTTTAAAAAAATATCAGTAAGAATATAATGGTTGCAAGTCTTGCTTTAATTTGCATTTCTTTGATAACTAGGAAGATAGACATTTTATCCCCACCATTTATGTTCCATTGTACATTTTCCATTCATTTCCTGGGCTCTTTCATTTATTATAGTCCTTGTAGTGTTATTGTATCTGTGAACAATTTTATTTATTATAGGTATTGATTCTCTCATGTGGTTTATTTGATGCAAATATCTTCTCTACTATTGATTCATATTTCTTTCATTTTGGCTGCTTTTCATATTTTATATGATTTACATTTTTATGGTAAAAACCTGTCAACCACTTCTTTCATAGTTTCCTTTCTTATCTGGCATACTTTTTCCAAAATTGTAATTAGTAAAGTTTTGTTTTGTTTTGTTTTGTTTTCATTTTTTCCTGGTTTTTCATAGTTTCTTGTTTGATTTTTAGCTCTGGGCCAAATTTTCTTTTAACATACATGATATATAGTATGGATTTAAATAATTTTCTCTCTGTAATCATTGCCTACATAACAACTTTAAAAATAGCTGATTACAGATAAACCTTAGTCCAGCACCTTCTAATTCATGACTATTATAGCACACATGAACTACTGAGGTACTGTTTTTGTGCAAACAATATCAAGAGATCAGCTCCTAGGGAGGAATGTCTGGCAGTCTCAGAAGGTGGGCACATGCTCATCTTATGAATTATGGTGTGTGCATGTACATTTATGGGCCTTAATGGTCCCTTTTCATGTGAGCTGCGTGAAGTCCTCTAAATCAAAGTCTTCCTTAGGATATCAAGAAAATATAGCATGGGACTTATGTGAATGATACATGGAGTTGGACAGCTTTTCCTTGTATACACAATAGTCATCCCACTAAATAGTGCATATGAGGAGTGTGATCCTTGGGAACACGATTTGCCTGTAGTTCTTGGTAGGGAAAGCCTTGATCTGGTGAAGGCGTGGAAGAGGAAATGGTGTACGCCAAAACGAAGGTTTCCTTTCCAATGAGACTTTAGAGGCGAGTCAAAGACCATAGTGGTCTGACATTCTTTTAAGTCAAATCTTTTCATTTGTGATTTTCTTGATATTTGCTGATTGATACCTTCCTGGACTTGCACACACAGCCTTGTGAGGACATGCATGCATTTAGAAGAAGAAGGCTGTGTGTATACCACAGGAGTATACAGGGACTCTGTACTTAGAGTCCCGAGGAATATCAACCCTTCTTCACAGCAGCTAGTCCAACTGAACCAAAATGGTGGCTCAGAGATGTCTACAAAAAACAGATGGAGTGGGGATGGATAAAGCCACACGTAGCTGAGACCACACACACTCTCACTGGGTGTGCAGCAAAATCAGATCTTTGCAGCAAAAGTGCATCCTTTTCAATCCAGTCAAAACATTGCACAAGATTGAGATTTCTGCTACTCACTGATAAACTATATGCTGTCAGGGTATTCATACAGCTAACTCTTGACCATTCATTTCCGAAAGCCTCATAATAAACCTCATTTGCATTTTTTTTTCTCAGAGAACTAAGTAGATTTCAGCCCATTTCTTTCCATTTATTTGAAATAAAGATTAGGACTCTCATTTGTTTTATTGCTTTCATTTTTGAGAGGAAAAAATGAATGCATCCATGCATTTTTTTTCAGCAAAGAATGAAGATAGGAATTCTCCATTAGCCACAATATAGTCATTTTATTTCTAACTCTCTTTTTAGTTAATTGGATTAAACTTTGCTTTTATGGATATGATTATTGCTATTTCCTTTTATGATGATTGCCGTGTTGTTTTTCCCCTTCATTTGACCTTGTCTTTTAAATGTGACGATGACTTCATTCAGGTGGTAATCCAAACGCCAAACTTGAACATGAAAATAGAAATCGTAAAAAGAAAAAAAAAATGCATCAGTTTTTGTTTGCTTTAAAAAAAAAAAAAGATTTGAGGAGAATATCTTCAGTAATTAATGCATTGTTAACCTGAAGGTCAGACTCAGGCAATATTGAGTGCTGCTTTTAAAAATATACCCCCCAAGTCTTGCTTGCCCTCTTGTAAAATGCATATCATCCATTCAACAAATCTTTATTGATTATGCCAGTCACCATAATAGGTTTTGGCATTACAGCACTAAACAAAACAGACAGAAATCCCTGACCCTTTGTCTGGGTTTTGGATACTCAGCAGATGGCATCTGCCACATACACCCATTCAGTGTTCTGTTTCCGTAGGCTAGAGTAGTTTGGTACGTTCTTTTCCTTCCTCCCAGCCTTGTTGGGGAGAACTTTAATGGTGCATAAAATTGAAGCAGGGTAAAAAGAGATCTTGAGACCAAGGCTGTTCTCAAAAAATGTTGCAATGTTTAAACTCCAACTAAACTGGTACAACTGGTACCATGGCCGAGGTTCATGGCCATGGTATGGCCCATGGTATCCTCCATATTTCTATGAAAGCAGAAAACATATGTTGTTTTCGGACCTCTAAATCACATTTTGGGCTCAAACACTTTTTTAAATTTTATTTTTATTTTTTTAAGATTTTTATTTATTTATTAATGAGAGACACACAGAGAGAGGCAGAGGGAGAAGTAGGCTCCCAGCAGGGAGCCTGAAAAGGGACTTGATCCCAGGACCCCGGGATCACACCCTGAGCCTAAGGCAGATGCTCAACCACTGAACCACCCAGGTGCCCCATCTTTTTTTTTTTTTTAACTATCTTTGATAATCTGATATCTACAACAAGTAAAATCTTGCCATGTCAGCATTTAAATTTTTTAGAGATTAACCAATTTGTACTCAGAAAAATCAATCAATCAATCAAACAATGAGGCAAGGGCAGTCTCTCAGAGCTCCAGAGAACCAGAGACAAAAGCCTCAGATACTCTGTTCCTGCATAAGTGAAAGACTTTCTCATGGATTTCTGCATGGCACTTCTGCCTCCAGACCTGACGCAGCTAAAGACTATTTCCAAACCCCATTTTTGGTGGAGTAAAAACTAATAGCCAGCTGCTAGTCCTGGTCCTGAAGAGAGAAGCCTTCAGTGTAATGAATGATTGCTGGTGATTGATGAAGTTGGCTGGAGCCAGGAAAGAATAGCCAAAATGCAAGCCCAGATCTGTAGAAACATGAGTGCCTCCATGAGACAGAGCTACCACATGCAGCGCCCATCTAACCAAAAGAGAGCGAGGACTGCGGTTGGCGGGGTCCTCATGCACCCGCCAAGGCTGGGCTGGAATTGGCCCGTTCACTAAATGAGCTTGCAGGATAGGAGCACATTCTGGGGTGTAGAATCACAGGGAGAATGAACAAAACAGTACAAAGGGATGCTGGAGCTTCAGACAGGTTTTCTTAAGCAGTTCTTATCACAGAGGATAGTGTATTTCTGAGGTCAGGGAGGATGAAGGGAAAGCTCTGGGGGAAAGTTCAGGGGGAGATCCAGGACTGTGATCCACAAGCCCTTGGGGCTGCATTATCTCCTCACTGTGCTTGCAACACCCTCTCCCCTGCAGAACCTCTTCTGCCATGGTCGAATGGATTTTTAAAATGTTAAAGTGCATGAAGATATATTTTGGTTATCATAGATTGAGATGTTTACAATAAATATCATTAGACGTGTACTGTGTTACTGCAAAGCAAGAATGGAAATCACTAATGTACCAGTTTAATGCTGCTGTAAATAAATAGAACAATTTGAGCTGAAGGGCTGGCAGTTTCCTACCCATACCTGGCAAACGTTTTAAATAAAATGAAACCCCTTCAGTAATATGTGTTTTCAGCCCAGAAAAGTGCTGTCTTCCTCAAGTGCTTCTCTTTTTGCCAGTTTCCAGAAGCCAAACCAACCTGGAACCAAAGGACTTCTTCATCTTCATAGCTAACAAAACTCTCACACTTGATAAAGGAAGTGAGAGACAGTGGGAGGATTCCCACTTTTGTGGGGTTTGTAGTGGTGCTCCTCACTCCACATGTATTTTCCTACCTAGTAATCTACCATCGGGATCTTCCTATTCCAAGTATTTTCTGCAAAGATGTTGAGGAAGGATGCCCTTTGGGTATTCCCTTGGTCTCACCCTCTGAAGTGTAAGTGCGAAGGCAGCACCTGTTGGTCTGCATCCCTCGGATGCTCTTCACTTCCAGTCCAGTAGCTGCTCCTCTCCCAAAAGCGGATGCAGATGACCAGGTCAACACAATGTTTGGAGACAGAGACATCGGGGCATGGGTGCTGTGTGTTGCAAATTCATCACTCTGGTGACAGAATGACGTTCTACGAAATGCAGGACATACTTGGCTCAAGCAGAAGACAGGAAGTTCAGGCAAAAGGAGTGAGGGAACAGTGTATTTAATGACTAAACCTTTGCTATTTATGTGAACTTTCCATGTCACAACCTCAACCACAAAACTCATAGATACAAGTGAAGAAAAGTATTGAGCTCTTGGCTGCCAGTGTCCTTTCAAGAGGCAGAAAAAAAAAATAAACAAACGAGAAATGTCTGCTATTGAACAAGTAGAGCTGCTCCATGCCCAAATGCAAAGTGAAATGATTTTTAAGGAGTAGGGAAGACTGAGAAGCCCACTTCAGGGCTGTGTTCACTGGCATCCCATCTTCCTGGTTTTGTATCAGAGGGATCATTATAGCGGGGACCACGGGACTCACCTGGTGCTTCTGATTACACCTGTGCTTGAACATTGGGTGACCGAGTTTACACAACACACACGTGGGCTGTCTCAAAAGCCTGTTTGTTGATCTCTTCATCCACTGACTTAGCAGATGCCTGTTGTGCCAAGTACCGAGGACGCGGAAGGCAGGATGGGTCCTCTGGCTGCAAATGTGCCCGTCAGTGGAGCCCCCACCCCAGGGGACAGCAGTGGATTTCTTCCAGTTTGCCTTCTGTAAACTGGAGAAGCTGTCTCTGTCTGTGGTCTCGGCCCAGAACTGTTTATTACAAGTTTTACCCTTTTATTTGCTCATTTCATGGCCTTCAGCCACAGAATCCCTCAATTTCCTCATCTGTGTAACTTGGAAAAATAGCCCTGAACTCCCAGGGATTAACCAATTAGGGATGTCAGAGGCTCTGGAATTCTCTTTCATGGTTTTTCTGTATTATTTTACTAGGAGTCATGACTGTGCTGCATCTGTTGCAGTTTTGTAAATTATAAGTAATAAGTCATTTTTCCTGTTACGTTCACCACTATTGATCTTATTTCTGATTAAATATGCAGTTAAATGGACCCCTTTACACTTGGGGTTTTCCTTTCTACTCCAAGGAATTCCTCACCACAGGGAGGGCTGTGCCTTCACACGCCTGCTTCCAAAATAGATTGCTTTAGTGTTTTTGAAGTTATCTGAATGTTTTACATCATTTTGCTACAGAGGAGGGCAAATTTGGTTGGGTTGGGGGAGGAAGACTGCCTGAATATATCAAGATAGTTCAATGTATTTCTATATGTTGAAGATAACAGAACAATTGATGGATTAAATATTCTAATAAAATGTATGAAGCCAAAGACGTATCTACTGTATCCAGAAGCATCTAAGTACCATGAAAATACTTCCTATAGTTAAGTAATGAGTTATACGACTGAGTTATGTTTAAAGTAGTACTTTGTTTATCATAATGTCTTTTTATAATCCCTAACTTCTAATTAATGAAAAATAAATCACCCACCTAGCACATTCTGCCATTACCAAATTACCTGCACCTTGTAAGAGAATCATTCCTTATCGTACTTTGAAAATTTCTTTCATTGATGGCATTTTCTTAAGTTTACTAACAATACATGTTTTTCTGTATGTCCTAACAACTAAAATCTATTTTTATACAAAAATTATGGCACCCTGAAAAGGGTATTTTGCCCTTTTTTTTAGACCAACACATGCTCCATTTTTATCCAAGAATTTCATGGCTCTTCCATCTAACTCATAAACACATTCATTCTGTTACATAGTGTGGCCTGGGAATAATTCCAGGAACAACGAGTCCCATCCCTAACTTTTCCTTTCTTTTTAAAGATTTATTTATTTATGATAGAGAGAGAGAGAGAGGCAGAGACACAGGCAGAGGGAGAAGCAGGCTCCATGCAGGGAGCCCGACGCGGGACTCGATCCCGGGTCTCCAGGATCGCGCCCTGGGCCAAAGGCAGGTGCCAAACCGCTGCGCCACCCAGGGATCCCCCCCGACTTTTCATTTTTAAAGCAACTTTCTTTACTTGTAAACCCTCCAAGACACAGTGGGCACCGCGGCTCCCAGGGCAGCCTGGTCCCCCGAGCTGAGAGGCCCCCCGCGGTACCTCCCGAGGGCGACTCAGGGCGCCGAGCGGCTGGTGGTGCCACCGCGACCCGAGCCGTCTCCAGTGTGCTCTGGGGCACGGGGGCGCGAGGACAGCCGTCCGGGCTCACCCCCAGGCTGCAGGCATTGTGCTCACGGGCTGCGGGCAGCCCCAGGACACCAGTCCCCGGCCTCCCCCGCCGAGCACAGGGAAGCCCAGCACCCCTTCCTCCGAGCAGCCCCGCAGGGGGAGGCGCGCTGTGCAGGGGGCCGCGGTGCTGGACGTGCACAGCCGCGCCGCGGCCGTCGGGGAGGGCGGGTCCACCAGGCCAGGAGCGCGGACGCCCGGGGCCCGGCCCGGCCACGGCCACCGCTTCCAGGGCCGGGAGCAGCAGGTGTCCAGCCTCCGTGTCCGAGGGGGAAAGCAGGTCCCGAAGGGCCCCCCTAGTGAAGGGGGTCGTGAACTCTCCACGTCCATCAGCAGCCGGGAGAAAGGAGGGGTCCCCAGGAGCACCAGGGGCAGGGCCGCGCCGAGGGGGACCCTGGAAGGAAGGAAGGAAGGAGGAGCCGGGCCTCGGCGGCCGCCAGGGACCCACGCAGACGGCGGATCAGAGGAGGGGAGCCCGGGCAGCGCGGCCGAGGCCCTGGGCAGCCCCAGCACCTCCAACCAGGCGCCCGGAGCCGGGGGAGACCCAGGGCGCGCCCGGGGCACTTTGCGTTCAGCCCCCGAGCGCTGAAGCCGCAGTCGTGGGACCTGCCG
Organism: Canis lupus baileyi; assembly: GCF_048164855.1. NCBI lineage: Eukaryota > Metazoa > Chordata > Mammalia > Carnivora > Canidae > Canis > Canis lupus. Next base: position 3,479,591 of record NC_132854.1, on the reverse strand, counting down.
CAGGCCCCTCACGGGCACCCCGATATGCGGAGGGAACCAGCTGCCCTCGGGGAGCAAAGTTAAAACATGTATTTGCCATCACGCGCCGCCTTTGAAAGACCGGCCGAGGACGAAAGCTTTGTGTGCAATTTCATTACCATGCGTCTTGATGTCATTTTCTTCCTGCTCTTTCGTGCTAGGGTTGGCCGAGCGGCCCCGAGCAGTGAATTGATCGTTTTCACCAAATTTGGGAAATTTTCACACTTTGTTTTTTCAAAAAGGGTTTCTGTGCCTTTGGATGAGGCGGCTCGAAGTTGCCACACAGATCGGTGGCGCTTCTCTCACCCAGGTCAGCCTTTCCCCCCCGCCCCGCTGTGTGTCACTGAGATGGTCTCTCTTGCGGTGTCTTCAGGCTCATTCTTCTTTCCCTCTGCGACATCTGCCCTGCTACTGATCCGTCACAGGTTCCTCCTCAGACAAATGTAGCTTCTATCACTAGGAGTGTGGTTTGGCTCATTTCTCCATCTCCCGGGTCTGCCTCTGACGCACTCAGCTTGTCCTGCTGTCTCTTGAATACAGACACAGCGGTCGTAGTGTCCTTAGCTCCTGCTTCTGTAGCCTGTGTCATTTTCAGATCTGTTTTGGGTCTGTGTCTATGTGTCTACTTCTTTTCAGAGTGGTACCCTTTTTAACTGAATGGCAGACATGATGTATTTTCTGTGTGATGGATGTTTTTACATCCCTGTAAATATCCCTGGGCTTTGTTCGAGGAGATGGCTAAGTTACTTGGGGACAGCTTGATCCTGTGAGGTCTTCATTCAGTGGGACCAATGCCTCCTTCGGTGCAGGACTAAGTGTACCTCCCGCTTAGACAGACCCTTCTCATTACCCTGCTGATACCCCATAAATTACAAGTTCTTTCCTCCCTGACTGGTGGGAACACACTCTACTCCTGGCTTTGTGTGAACTTCAGGGACTGTCCCCTTGAGCCTTATAGGGTGTTCTTGCCCCTGCCAGGGGATGTTTCCTAGTGAGCATGCAGTGACCGTCAGCCACAGACATGAGGGGACCCCTCTGCTGATCTTGGGAGCTTTCTCTCTCTCTCTCTCTCTCTCTCTCTCTCCACAGTTGTCCTTTCCTTGTTTCCTTATGGGGGGGAAACTCTCTCCTTCGGCCTGTATGGGTTCTCTGGGCCGTCTCCCCCACTCAGGGAAAGAGCCAGTCTCCTGGGGAATCATCTTCCTGCTGCATCCGGGGGCTGTCACCAGGCACCAGTGCTGACAATCATAGGCTTACTTGTTTGCTTCCTGTGAGCCTCGCTGTGCCGTTCTGGCTGATATCCAATGTCAGAAAATCCTTGTTTCATAATTTTCACTCTTCTGTTGTTGCAGGTAGGAGAGAAATCTGGTCCCTGTAACTTCATCTTGGTTGGAAGAAGAATCAAAATAATCAAGACGTATTTTTCTAAAGTTACAAAAGGTAAATGCATGGAGGAGGTAGAGCAGAGGATCATCCAAGACTGCATCAAATAATGACAAAATTAAACAACCCAGAGAGAATATCTATGATTGTTCACAATAATCTCTTATTTATCTATTGTTAATCCATTGGTTATTTTATCCAATAGAATAATGTGTTATTAATTCACTAACGGCTTTCAGGGTGCCACGCTACATTCTAAGAACTTAGATGAATAATCTCATTTATTACTCTAAGTAGTCTTTTGAGATAGGCACTTTCAAGACTCTCATTGTAGGGACGTGAACACTAACATGGAGATATGTAGTAAATCGCCCAAGCAGGTGTAACTGACTAGAGCTGGGACTGAACTGATGTTCTCACTTCAGAGCCTGGACTCTGACCATGCAGAAAAACTTCAAAACTACGCAGAACAGATCCTTGGTGTTCCTTGGCTTGTGGTAGCATACCTTCAATCTCTGCCTCCATCTCCATCCACATGAAGGCCTTCTTCCCTGTGTCTCAGGGTCTCTAAATCTTTCTCTCATAAGGACTCCAATCATTAGGTTAGGGCTTACCCCAATCTGACCTCATCTTAAGTTGATTTTGTTTGCCAAGACCTTATGTCCAAATAAGGTCACATTTACAGATACTGATGTTAGGACTTTAACATATCTTTTCTTGGGACACAGTTCAACTCACAAAAAGAATCAAGAGTGGAAGCAAGGGACACCTGGGGGTGGCTCAGCGGTTGAGCATTTACCTTTGGCTCAGTCCTGGGATCGAATGCTGCATCGGGCTCCCTGCGGGGAGCCTGCTTCTACTTCTACCTGTGTCTCTGCCTCTCTCTCTCTCTCTCTCTCTCTCTGTGTGCCTCTCATGAATGAATAAATAAAATCTTAAAAAAAAAAACGAGTGGAAGCAAGAAACTCAACTAAGAAGCAGTGATAACAACCCAGGTAAGAGAGATGTTATTATTATTAGCTTGGATCTAAGTTGTGGTAGAAGAGTAGTGAGAAGTGGTCTCACTCTGGATATATTCCCTATCTTTTCAGCTTCTTTTTTTAAAAAGATTTATTTATTTTACAGAGAGAAAGAAAGAATGGTGGGTGAGGGGCCTAGGGAAAGAGAGAGAATCTGAAGCAGACTCTGTGCTGAGCATGGAGCCCGACGCAGGGCTCAAGCTCACGGCCCCAAGATCACCACCTGAGCCAAAACTTAAGAGTCAGAGGCTTAACCAACTGAGCCACACAGGTGCCCCTCTGTCTTTCCAGCTTTGATGTGAATTCATACAGGCCACAGTGGTGGATGGAACATAAACCTGGGTGGATTACAGAGTGGCAAACTATTTGTGGCTTTTGTGTTTGAGAGGCCCACACACCTACAGTAGAGCTCAGGTCCCCTGGCACTGAGCTGCAGCTGCTCAGCCCCAGGAGGGGCCCCTTCTTGGCCATGCGCCTCTGTACTGGGTGCACACCCCCTTCCCCTGACCATCTAAGCCACTCTCCTCAGACATGTGTCTTCCACCAGCAGGCTTACCGCTCTACTGGAGACCTTTCTTTAAAAGTCATTGAACAACTTTGTAACACAAACGTATGTATCACAATACTTATCCAGGACAGATGGTTTGTAGCAGCTCCAGGTTCAGTGGTGGGCTGAACACTGTAAAGCACTCGCACAGACTAGGAAGTGTATCAGTCAGGAGAGCCTAGGCGCACTGCTGGCTAAAAAGCAGCCCTGGGCTCTCAGGGGCTGGGCAGCACAGGCTGATTTCCTGCTCCTGTTCTGTGTCCATCTGGGGTCTGCTTTGGCTCTGTTCAGTGTTATCTTCAGTTTGGGACCTAGTCTGATGGAGTTGCTCTCTGGGTCACTGTCAATCTTGACGTGGAAGGGGAAGGGAGATAAGAGGGACCAAGAGGAAGCTTCTAAAGCTTCTGCTCAAGGACAGTGCATGTCTCTTCCTCTTACTTTCTATCATCTGCACGAGTGACATGCACTTAGCAAGGTGGGAGCTGGGCTTACACACCCCTCCCAAATCTTCTATCTGAAAGAACACTTACAGTTCCATGGCCAAGCCTGATATCTATGGGCAGAGAAATATCATGTCTCTAGGGAAGGAAAATGAATATCCTGAATAATAAAATCTACCCCAAAGAGGACAGGCTTTCCCTGTTGACCTCACTGACTTGACTCAGCCTTACCTTTTCCCAGTGATAGCAGAGCTACCAATTGCAAGGTCCTGAACAGAGCAGCAGAACACTCTGGTACATATGGAAATGCAAGAACTGGCACTGAGAAACAAAGTCGTTGCTCCCAACTGGGTGCAGGCTAGTGAGAAACACTACTAACTCAAAGAATGTGGGAACCTCCACTTCTGCACTGGCAATTATCACGTGGGTCTCAACTATTCAGACAGGCACCTGTAGGGCAGGGTTCAACTCCTACCCTGTCTGGTCCATGTAACACAGGCATGAAAAATTCAGAACATAGATGTCAGTCAATAAAGAGAATAAAAGTCTATCAGGGAGTTGAACAAAGATATTCTCTTAGAGTAAGGACTTCACAGCCCTGGGGAAACAAGGTAAAATGGAGTTTAATTGTCTCATTTAAGAAACTGAGATTATTTTATTCACATAAAAATGCCTTAGATAAAAAATATAATTGCTGAGACCATAGACAACACCCAGGAGAGGAGCTCTCTGAATCCATAGCAAGCTCTAAAAGCTTCATTTCCCTCTTCTGAATGTGGTGCAGAAGATCAATTTAGCTATAGAATTAGGAGCAACAAGCAGCATAGAGAAACACACAGTGAAGCCTTCAGGAAAAGGCTGACTTGGAGCTTTCTGGATGGTGTGCGTGATTTCAAAACCAGGACACACTGCATGGAAATACGTTTTAATTGTCATTGCAGACAACCATGCTGGTGCACGAGAAACCTTCCAGCAAAGAGGGTCTGGTTGTCAGGCAGAGCCTCAGGCTGGCTGACCATCAGCTTCAGAAACTGTCATTTTCTGCAAAGTCTTCCCTGACTGGAAATGGGGCTCTATGAAGAAGGGTTCTATATTGTCCTCATACCTGCGTTCTTGTGCATCATCACAAATAGTGCACAGGCACAAAACATATGCTGCGCAAAGTGTTTTTACCATACTTTTGTGTGTTGTATCAACAAGCAAGTATCATCCATTCTCTCTCCTTCTAAGTTTATATGTAAATATGTGTACATACTGTATATGGAACTTATGAAGTCCGTAACTATGAAAACTCATAGCCACATGCATGCACTGTGTCCGCCCATGGTATGATGTTCATGAGCAGAAAACCATGCCAAGTAAGAGAAGACTAACAACATAACCAAAATGGAGCATTTTCAACACCCAAGTCCAAGGATGCTCATTTGACCCTATCGATCACATACGTGGCTGTCGTGATACGAGGAAGGCACCAAGGGCTTTGCCCTAATATCATGGGATGGACGGAGGAAAAGAGCCAAGGAAATGAGAAGACAAACAGTAGAGAAACTAGAGTCCAGGAGGGCAGGAGGAGTTCATCAAGCACCAAATGAAAGAATGAGGATTGAAAACATGCCTGAAGCTCCCAGTGAGTGCTCCAGAAGAGATCTGAGGGCTGTAACCCAAGTTCATTTGCAGCACCTGGATGGGCCAGCCCCCGTGTGTCCACACCAGTGTGCACAGGTGCCAGGCTGGACGTGACCTTTCATCACTGCACCTTGATTCCTGCACCGTGGGAATGCGTCTCCTACTGCAGAACCACGTGCATGTGTACATCCCCCCACCCCAGCACACACACCCCTGGGAGGGAAGTGAAGCCCATCTTCACTAGAGGTGATGGACGCTGGCTCTTTCTCCATTTTATTCAGTTGGAACCATAAAGATCATGACCAACTAAAATGACTCCACAGCCTGGCAGACTTGTGTTTGAGCAGCAGCAGACACGGGTGCCCACGTGAGGGAGGCCAGCAGCCTATGGACACCGCCCTCGGGTGGCTTTTACCCAGAGCTGGGCGAGGGGGCTCGTCCTGGAGGAGCAGGAGGCTTGGCGGCACCGAGGGCCCCAGCAGTGGGCTCTCTGTTCCAGGAACTGTAGGTCTTAGATGGGGGCGAGGAGGGGAGGTCAGGCGATGAGTTGTTCTAGGTCAGGGAAGGAGCCGGCTCCCCGTGGACCCAGCCCCAGCGCTTCAGCTGAGGAAAGGGAGATCCAGGGACCTCCACCTCAAGATTCTCTCCCGTACGGGGCCTCCATTTTATTCCCTAGGCATTAACTGGAGCTGTGGAATTGGGCCTTCTCTCCTGCCATCATTGATTACCCCAGGATGGAGTGATTGTAGCCGAGGGGACAGCTGAGGAAGGCAGGGCCCAGGGTACCTGGGAGGTTGTGGAAACAGAGGAACAGTCAGAACATGCTTCCTGCCCCTTCCCAACCCCCTCCCAATTCCACTCTGCCTTAAGAGCACACCACTGATTTGTGACTGTGTACCTCTCCCCATGCCACAGGCAAAAGTCGGAAAAGCCCATAGTCCTCCCCGGACCTGACCCAGAGACAGAGGAAACGTGTGTGGTGTTGACCATGAGGAGCTTCTCTGTCTGCTCTTCTGGGTCTGGAGGGTGTCTGCTTCCTGCTCACTCCCGCCCTCTTGCCCATGCCCTGCTGTTCCCTAGAAGGCAGGCCATGTCCACACTGCACTTAGAGGTACAGGCTAGGAACTCAAGGAGGGGGGGCATTTCCTACCTTACTGAGGGTCCACCCAAGTTAAAGAAATGAATGTACTCAGAGGTAAACAAAGCATCCTGGGAAATCCGTTGCAGCCCAAGTGCTCTGCAGGGGACACTGCATGGTGAGATTTCTTTCCTCCTCCTCCTTAGGGGCACATGCATGCACAGTGCACACTCAGACACTCCCTGGCATGCATCCACTCAAGGCTGCGCATGTTCCAAGTTCCACACTTTCCAGCTTCGTTATTCTCTTGGCTTCTTTTTTCCCTCCCCTGCTTCCAGCTGACCTGGCAGTGAACCCAGGTTGGACACTCTGGCCATTCTCTAGTTAGTATTCCATCCTGCTTCTCTCCCTGGCTATTCTGCTCTTGGTGGGGAAGGTCCCAGTGAAAGAGAAGCTGGGAGAGACAGGGACACCGTGGAAAGGATGCTGACAAGCAGAGATACTTCCCTGTATGATCTTGCCAGAACCAAACCGCTCTCCCTCAAAATGTGCAAATGCAAGTAGAGATTTTTTTTTTTTGTTCACACCAAATACAAAAATCGTATTAAGCCGGCCACACCCTCTCTAAGCCAGAAATAGGGTCCAGGATTTTTCACTTCCCAAATTTTTCTCAAAGTAGGTGGTTCAAAGAACATGTTAATAAGATCAAAGACTGATTCTCAAGTAGAAGTTAGACAGACTCAAATGGGCCATCCCTTCCATAAATATAAGTACATTCTAGAAAACAAAACCCTCAACACACTTGATTCTACGTAAGTATCCATTTTGTGGAGAAATTGTGATGCTGAACATAGAATGTCTCATAACAGGTAAACTTAACTGAGCATTTATGTCCCAACCTGAGAGAGATGCAATTAGCTCTGTTGTGTAAAGAAGAAATGAGAGGCCAACTAACCTTCCTGGAAGCACACATAGTGAGCGGAAGATCTAAGATACAAACCCAGTTCATCCTGCCAGTCTGCATGCTTACCGACAAAAATATAGCCTCTCAGCATTTAACACTCCACTCTAGGGAGCTAAGAAAAGAGCCCCTGTTTATTATTGGTCCATAATTATTGTCCTATAATGGTGCTTTATAAGCATGATATAATGAGCTGAACGTTATTATGTCAGAAATAACCAGATACTATCTATCAGGAAGAAAGTGTATGAAAAGGCAAAGACAATCATCTAAATAAACTCCCCCAGCTAAGGGATAAACCCAGCTTCACTGGAAGGCTTAGGTTAAAAAAATGCTTTGTTCATTAACAAATGTAGACAGAAATTGGCCATATTTCTTTGCTTTGAGTAAACCTCTCTCCTGGCGGAACGCAGGTTGCAAAGTTCAAAACCATTATTCCCTCTGGATGGCATGCACGCCATCAGTTTACCACCAGTGGGTTTGCTGGGTAGAAAAGAAAACTCATTTGATTTTTCTATTTATTGGCAAAGATAAGGGATTAAATGGAAATAAGCTGTAGGTATCTTATTTGTGGGCAGAGGAAAACAATCTAGGCTCTGTCTGTTATCCCTTTGGCTTTATCTTTATCTTTTCTCTCACCTGGAAACTTTGATGTCAAAAATATTATCAATTTCCAAACAGTTCTGATAACCAAGCAGCATAGACTTGAAGGATTCAGTTTATATGAAATAGATACATAGCCTTTCTCTAGAAAAAAAAAACTCGTTTTTTACTGGGATTAGACAGTCAGCATACAATACGGTTGCTTAGAAACTTTCCTTTTTCGCACACAAATGCAACAGGAAATAGCTTCCAACAAAGAAATCAAGTGTTGCTAAATAAAGATATCTTCCCAATGACCAAATCCTTTGCCAAAGGTGACATATCCTTTAATATCTGTTTGCAAAGACAGTCTTTTGTCTTATGTCATGGATACAAGCTGAAATGGGGCAGATTTTACTTTTGTGATTTGTCTCCAAAGCATTCTACTTTCTAATTCATAATAGAAGTTTAAGGAATCTAGATTTGATTCGAGGCTCTCCTATAAAGTTTTCTTTTTGCCAATGCTCTTAGGAAACGTTCTGGCTGGACTTGTGACCATTTTACATCTTCTGCTACTTTTTAATTTGAGATTTGACCAGTTAGAGACCAGTGGGAGATGGAATTGGAACGGCACCCCCTTCATGTGCCAGGCCTCCGCAGAGGATGGGTTTGGAGTTAGTTTCATTAGCCTGCTAATGACGATCCTTTCTTTCAGGTCTTCACTTCAGAGATACACATCTTCAAGGGTTTTACCTCTTACTTTCACATGGGTTGGAATTCTGAGCAAGATTCAGAAAACCATGTCACTGGATGTGATCGTGGATTTCTGAAACTTCCCAGGCTTGCACATTTCCATCCCCCTCTGGCTTCCTTTGGACAAAATTCAGAGTAGAGCCAGTGGCCAGCACATTCGAAGTGTTCTTCATGTGTTCGCCGAATAAACACAGGGATGAATGTAGTTTATGATTCCTAGTAAATTTCCCTTTAGTTTTGCAGTGTAGATTTAAAAAAAAAAATTACTGTAAATTAAAGCCTATATACAGAAGAACACCCAGAACAAAGATACAATTTAGTGAACTATTTATAAGGCACATACTACCATTCATGAACAGAACAGACTTTTGTCAGACCCTGCAGAAGCCCTTCCATGGGCCTGTCCCCCTGAAAGACTCGCTCTTCTCAACTTTTGTCATAACTACTTCCTTGCATTTCCTTACGGTTTGCTCATCCAACTGGCATCCCCACATGCTGTTATTGAGGTTTACCCACCAAAAAAACAAACTTCTCTTTTTTCACAAGTCTCTTTCTAGTCACATTACCTTGCCCATCCTTCAGTTCCCTTAAATTAAACTGTTCCAAAGATCTGGGATACATTATTCAGCCCCAAGAGAGTCCCACCGTCTGGATTCGGACAATTGCATTCTCTTTGTGCAGCTCAACAGGCTCCTCTGTCCTTTGTTTTTCCAGATTGACGGTGGAATCTCATCTGATGCCTTTGGCAGGAACATGGGTGATGTCAAACTGTTTCATCAGAAGGCACAGAATATTTGAAATGTCTTTCATTTCTGCTGGTAGCTATCATTTTTTTTTGTATATTTTTTTATTGGAGTTCAATTTGCCAACATATAGTATAACACCCAGCGCTCATCCCGTCAGGTACCCCCCTCAGTGCCTGTCACCCAGTCACCCCATCCCCCCATCCACCTTACCTTCCACTACCCTTTGTTCATTTCCCAGAGTTAAGAGTCTCTCATGTTCTGTCACCGTCTCTGGAAAAATCAGAGAGGGTAGCTTTCATTTATACTCAGAGCCCAAGTCCATTCCTTCAATGGAGTAGCAAAATGTTGATATTTCACTTCTATCATTTAAAAAATATTTTGGGGCAGTCCCGGTGGCTCAGTGGTTTAGCACCACCTTCAGTCCAGAGCGTTATCCTGGAGTCCCGGGATCAAGTCCCACATTGGGCTCCCTGCACGGAACCTGCTTCTCCCTCTGCCTGTGTCTCTGCCTCTCTCTCTCTCTGTCTCTCATAAATAAATAAAATCTTAAAAAAAATTTTTTTGGAATAATTTTAAAGCAAGAAATATTCTTTCCTCTCTGGTTCTCCTCTTACACTCCTCCAGTTTCAAAGACATCTCCAAAATTCAATTGATTATTATTTTTTAACATCATTACAAACTTAAGAATTTATATCTATTTGATGGTTTCAAATCATTGAAATTGAATTTTGATCCTTTTTGAAACTCAGATTTTTCTCTTTCACTCAGCAGAAGCCTTTTGAAATTGGCTCTTGAGTCTTTTGACCTGATCCTACTGATGTTCATAGCTTCTTTGCTGTCTGGTACTGCAAGGTGCTCCAAGCCGACGCTGAAGTCTCCTACTGCAGATCTGGGATCAGCCACTTCTCCAGGAAGCTTGTTTTGTTTTGTTTTGTTTTGTTTTGTTTTGTTTTTGTTGTTGTTGTTGTTGTTGTTGTTGTTGTTTTTTAGCTTGGTTTTCTTTGGTGAGAAATGGCAACACAAGACCACAGTCTTGGCATTAGGAGTGTTCATTGCTACCTGACAAGTCATTGTTTTTAGGCCTTTTCAGCAGAAGGAGTTTAAAGCTAAACACTTGATAGATGATTTAATGATCTACTTAATCATAAAATATTTCTTGAGTATGTTATCAATGTTTACAATTTAAATTCAGGCTAAAAGAGCTTATATTTTACCTATTCTATGTTAAATATCTGTTTACCTCTTTCAGGCCAAGGATCCTGGCTCTAAAAGATGCAGATGATGAAAAACTTATATCGTCCTATAACTATTCATGGCTTTCCCATGTCACAGAAATAAGAGTCTCAGAATAGCAATAAGATCAGTCCCAATTTTTTAAAGGACTTTTTAAAAAGACTTATTTATTCATTTAAGGGAGAGAGAGAGAAAGAGAGAGCATGAGCAAGAGCATGAGCAGTGAAGGGAGGGGCAGAGAAAAAGGGAGAAGCAGGCTCCCCATCGAGTAGGGACCCCAACATGGGACTCGATCCCAGGACCCTGAGATCATGACCTGAGCTGAAGGCAGATGTTTCACTAACTGAGCCACCCAGGTGCCCCTACCAGTCCCAATTTTGATGATTAAACATAATTAAAATTTATATATATATCCAGATTCTCCCTCCAATTTTTGCCCTGTCCTTTCTCGTCCTTTGCTCTGTCTTATCATGACCTTAAGCATTCCAAGCCAGGCTCTCTGAATGCTCACTTAGTCTGATACCCCTCAGTGATTTCATACTCAATTGTCTTTACTGGGTCTTACATCAATTTTTCTGGAGTCACTTTGGTTGCCTGAAGCTTGTTCTTTAGTAGATTCTGTAGGATCAGGGAAGGAAATTCTCTAGATTTATCAATATTCTATTCATAACACTTATATATTGATAAGTCTGTCAACTTATAAAGAGCCCCTTCTTGTGCTAATCTATATAGTTTTATAGAATATGGCAGCTTGCATTCTGGCCTCCCATGTCCTCTGTCCTCTCCCCCACCTCCGTTTGGACCTCCTCCTTCTTTCTTCTCTATTGTTATTATGGCCCTCAATTCTGTTTTTTTCTCTAGTTGCTCCTCAATATGGAGCTTGCCCTGAAAGTCAGTCCAAAAATTCATTTCCAAGGCTTCTTAGAATCTAGATCTTGTCTCTAGGTCTGACCACAGATGCTTCATACTAAGGACAAACAGCCCTTACTTCCTCTATTGGCAGGTTGGGTACTTCTTCTGGTCACAGTCCTTATTGCTGCTGACACCACTTCCCACATGGATGTAGAGAGCATCCGGGCCTTGATGGTGTTGACTGCTTGTTTCAGCAACTTGTGTTCAGGTTGGTGGTCACACCTTGTTATTTCATTTTATTATAAAAATTGTCAATGGATGCTTTTTCTTTGATCACTTAATGGCTATTTGTAGCCTAGGCACTTGGGGAAATTCAAAGCTATGTTGGCACCATCAACACCATGGCTGTTAGTCATTCTTTCAAAGTCTTTTAATTATATTGTGTACTTATCTTGCTACTTCAATGGCATTCTTGATATTTTTAGGGGTAAGGACCTCAACACAAGTCTTTGGTTTTATGTGCTGGGATAAGCCCATAATACCTGTGAATTATATTAAATGCAATAAGTTTAGTGGAAATTGAAAGCTGGACAGAATTGAGAGGTCAGCTAGATGTTTTCAATTTATAGCCCTGGAATTTGTGTTATTTTTTTCTAAAGGTGTCATTGCTCTATTTTTAAATTTTTTTTAAATTAATGAAGGGTTCAAAAAGTATAATGTAGTAAGTATATCAGCCCATTCTTCGAGTTTTCTGAGTTTTTATTCTTTTTTTTTTTTTAAGATTTTATTTATTTATTTATTTATTCATGAGAGACACACACAGAGAGAGAGAGGCAGAGACACAGGCAGAGGGAGAAGCAGGCTCCATGCAGGGAGCCCGATGTGGGATTCGATCCCGGGTCTCCAGGATCACGCCCTGGACTGAAGGCAGCGCTAAACCACTGAGCCACCCGCGTTGCCCTAAGTTTTTATTCTTCAAAAAGCTTTCTCCTTCCCAAATAATTGTGACAGAAGTCTTCATGGGAACCTGTTTTATTTGTATGTTTATATGGGTTACTTTTGTTATTGATTTTAGCAAACGTTGAATGGAACTGAAAGTTATATTGGTGTTGCCAATGAGGAAGGGAATCTCACTTCATTATCTTTTCCTGCAGATGGAGATCCAATTGTTCCAACACCATTTGTTAAATAATCAAATCGGTTTTTTTTCCCAAAGGAGTATAAATACCATCTTTATTATTTATTAAATTCATGTATATATTGAATCTGTTTATGAATTTATTTTCTTTCATCTATTCTTTCCTAAATTTGCACTTCTCATTTCTTCCTCTTATCTAATGACACAACAAGTTTTTCCAAACCAGGGCTACACAGGTTGGTGACAGTGAACATCAGGCTGGTGTTAATGGGAGTGCTTCTAGGTTTTCCTTTTAAGCATGATACTGTGCTGCCTTTTGGATTGATATACAGAAATATTCATACCTAGTTATTACCTGTTTATTACTATTTTGATAAGATATTCTGTTCAATTAAGAATAGATGCTAAATTTTAATAAACACTTTTTCATCTTCAGTGGAGATGTTTGTGGTTGTTTTCTTTCACTACTTTCATATAAAACTTGCATTGATAGGTTTTCTAATATTGAATCATATCTCTTAAAATAGACACCCTTACTTCTTCATGGGGTGGTTTTTAATATAAATTTGTATTTTGTAAGCTAATATTTGGTTTAGTATTTCCACTTCATTATTCCTCAGTGAGACTGATCTGTGGCTTCTCTTTCTTTTTCTTTTTGCTCTCCATGCTCATCTTAAAAGAAGAATGCAAAGCTATTGTCTATGCTCTGAAGCAGTTCAAAGGGTATGGAGGTCATCGGAGTATTGAAAGATTGCCAGAAATCCCCAATGAATCTCTCTGCTACATCTTAAGAGATATGATTTGTCAACTGTGGTTATTTCTTTTTTGATAGTCTGTTCTGTTTATTCTCATCATCTGGGATCAGTTCTGCTAGTGTTTCCAAATCATCAATTTATCCTGATTCTCAAGGTTGTGTGCATAGATTGGATCAAAGTAGTCTCTTATAATTGACATGACCCTTGAAAAATGTGTGTCTTTGTGTTTTAGCCCTTTTTTCCTCATGTATAAATTAGTTATGGGTGAATCCAGTATTAAATCTTTTTGAAATTCTTGTTTTTGAACAATTGCTTCAACTAGTTTTTTTTTTTCTGACTCATGCATTTCTATTTGTATATTTATTCTTGTTCTCCGTATGCTGCATTAGGTGAGCTGTAGTGTTCTAATTTGTTGAATTTTGTGTTTATCTATGTGATTTGCACACCTTGTTTATCAATACAAATAAATAGTGAGGCCTATCAATTATCCTTTGAGTATTATTTCAGATGTGTGGCACAGATTTCCATAGATTGCATTTTATTATCATTATTTCCTATGGATTATGCAGTTTGAGTTTTGATTTTTATCCTAGAGTTTAAATTGTTTTTTTGAGGGGGCATAAATATTGGTAATTATAGACAGCAGTGTTTTATTGTTTCCTACCTCTAAAAGTAATTTGTGATTTCATTCTTTGAGGCTAGGACAGTAATACAAACCTGCCCCCGCCAGCTCTGGAAACAGTTCATGACAAACAGGAGTCCCTGTCCTAAGCCCGCATGCCCCTTTTTCTGACTTATCTCTTCACCTCTCCTAAGTAAACATGTAAATAATTCTTCATTCCAGCCTTTGGTACTTTAAAACAGAGTAACCTCTAGTTTGAAATGTCTGTACAAAATGCAAAAAAATGATAATTTTACTAGATTTCAAATCTGATGGATTTACTGATTTTGGTTGTGAAATTTTAAATCAGCAGCAATAACGAGCCCTAACCTCACAGTTGTTTCCCTGTGTATAAGGACACCAAACAAATGATCTCTGTGAAGACAGAATCTTTTTCTCATTTGATGACTGTGAATCCAGCTAAATCATCTTTCTACTTTTTGATAATGCATAGCACGTGTGAATTGAAAGCAGTGGCGAACGAATTAATTCCAATGACAGTTTTTTTTTTTTTTTTTGTGAAGGTCAACTATTTGACATGGAAACGATATCACAGTATAATTTCTTTTGACCTGCCCACAGGAGACCCAACATGCTCTTAAGATACGACACACTTTTTGTTGATATGAAATGGATACTTATGCAACCCGGCCACCTAGATTTGGTCAGGTGGCAGTATAGGGGGAACAGATCTTGGGGCCTTAGGAAGGCTCAGGAGCCCCACAAGGTAGACTCTGCTGAATATTTATTTTCAAGCTAGATATATCTCTCTTCTAGAAATCTATTATTTAAGGCTTCTTACAAAAGCCGTGATCTGGATCAACAGAAGCCTAGGTAGGGAGGATGAGGATGATAGGTGCACGTCTATGATATTGGTGTGGACTCCATCATCTTTTCAAATCACTAAAATGGAGGCCCATTAACATCACTATTTTAGCTAATGGTTATTGAGCCTATTCCAGCACTTACCTTAAACACTTCCTGTAGTTCTCACAGCGTCCCCTCCGAGGTGGGCATTTTTGTTGTCCTCATTCTACAGATGCGGAAATGAAGCAAGTATTTTTTGAGTGAAGCACTTTATATGCACTAACTCCTTTAATTCTTATAACAACCCTGAGAGGCAGGTCATTCATTCTATCTTCCACATTTTACAGAGATGAGGTTGAAACGTGGAGACTGTCACTAGCCCAACAGACTTGTAACAGCCAGGCTTCCAACTCAGATCTCAGGCTCCCAGAGAACAGACTCGCAAGCTTCAAGCTCCTGAATTCAACTCTGATGCAGCCTTTGAAAATCCTTGCACCGGCATCTCCCTTGTTGTTAACAATACAATTCAACAAGTGGTGCTCCTGAAGGATTAAGAAACACAGGAAGTTTTAGTTATGCTATTCGTTTACTTCTGGTCAAACAGCCCCGACTGAAATGAAGTGGAGTATGAACGTACATTTCATCAAGCCATTTTTAACCATCAGGCCCATGTTGTTCTAGAGAATGTCTCAACTTCAGAATAACATACTGTTCTCAAATGTTTTCTTCCATCAGGGTTGCAAATTTCTGATGACTTATCACGTTTCCTGATTCCTGATCATCCTAGTGAACATCACACAACCTGAGTGTGCTAACACTTTAAGGGAAGATGTAACTCAGAATGTAATGTTAATACCAAAGGTTCAGCAAGAGCCATATTGTTATTATGGGCTTATCTGTCAGGTTGAAGCATCGGGAATATCTGGATGAAGATGTCAGTTCTCACTGAGAACAACAGGCCCAGAAAATGTGACTTATTTACTTAAAAGCAGGAGAAAATATCACAGCCAAGCCAACTGAGAGAACAGAACACTTGTGGAAACCCTAGTAAGCAAACTGGCAGTACTCTCATCAGATCTCTCCTTTGTGCTTCTCGAAATGTGGAACATGTGTTTGCTGGATCTTCAAGGGTAACTTTCATTAGAATTAAAGAGATAATAAAGTAAAGTCCTATGATTCTCAAAGATCAGCATCTGTATTTTATCCTGCAGTTCCATGTATTGAGGGATGCCCCGCCAAGGTTTTATTTGCAGAGAGCTCTCCATTTACCATCTCCACACCTTGGTCTCTGGATGTAGAATAGGGGCTTGAATCAGCTGATCTCTGATCCTTTTCCAGTCCAACTGGATAGAACTTGTATTTAAAATCACCAGGCCCCTGGGATTTTACCCGATGTCTTCACATAGTACATGTAGTAGTATTAAATTTCTTCCCTTCTCTTTTGCACTCAAGAAGCCCTATAAATCAGTGCTCACCTGGGCATATGGCTATGACTAACACCCCTTCTGACACAGTGATAAATGGAAACACAACAGAATCATCACTCCCTCCCTTTCAAAGGTGAAGCAAGGGTAGATACAGGCAGAAAATACTTAGACTCTAAATATTCAATAGAACTTAATTTTATTTCCCAATAGAGATGGCTTGGGGTCCTGGGCAGCAGGACAGACCCCCACCCTTGGCTCCTGTGGCGTTTGCCCATCTCCAGGAAATGATGCGTTCCCATCAGGTCGGACTCTCTCCTCTCCTGAAGATGTCATCAAATGCCATAATGTACACGTATCACATTTGCCAGGGATCGCTTAGCAACAGAACTCTGTGTTCTGCCAACTTTCTCTTCATGCTGACAACCTAGATTTCACAGAAATTGTGTTTTCTAGAAGGTTTTAGGGATCAGGAAGGTGACGAAGGGATGCCTCATCGCAAACACAGACAGATACTGGCACCAGCTGACCCTGTTTATGATTTCTGGAGATATTTTAGATGTTATTTTAATGGCATGCCATTTGACAACAATTTATTTTTAATCACTGGCTATTAATCAGCTACAGATTGACGTCAGTTACCGTATAAAGCTGATGACATAAAGTGCTGTATTTGTGCAGAAATATAAACTTGATTTTAGCCACAAACATTAAAAGCCAGCATAAAGCTAACGTGCTGCCAAGAGGATGTTAGTGCATTAGTGATGTTTACCTATCTTGTGAAAAACAAGGCCACATTATCTTACACTTTTTCATTGTAGGATCTGGGACTTGTCCTATGGGGTGAAGGATAAAGTACAGGATCTGATATGTTATTTTATTTTAGCTCTTCCATTTCTCTGGACTCATGCTGTAGAGAAAGGAGGCAATGTCCCAGATACATTCATTACAAAGGAGAATAGTATTACCTATGTTTGAATGTAATAAATACTCCTCATTTTAATGACAGATCCTTATGTAATGATTTAATATATGATTTATTTTAAAAGAGTATCTCCTCATGGCAATGACAAAGTCACAATGGGCAGAATAATGTTATTCTTTTCTAAGGAAGTCACTGCTTCTCATTCATTATGCTACTTGCTTATTCTACAGATGCAATATATAGATAATTGATTTTTCCTCATATTTCTGCACGAGATTATTATCTGATGATAAGAGAGAAGATGATATTGTTCTTTTTTCATGAAAGTCATACCTACATGTGGGTCTGAATTTATCATAGGAAAATTGGTATAACATTATCCACCAATATTCTGGAATTCCTTACGTCTGCCACTAACTACCACAAATGAACTGAGGTTTCTATAGGTAAGATACCAGAGCAATGAAACATTTTTTCACACTTTTAAGATATTTAGGACTGAATTATTAAATGGGTTAGTCTACAGCCAGACCATCTGAGGCTGAAATTGATCAAGTGATGGCAGCTCAACAGCAAGTTGATGGGCAAGTTTGACTCCATTTTCTCTTTCAAGGTACGCACTAAAGCAGGCTGTCTCCTCAATGTGTTTGTTCTACCAGACACATATTTGTTTATGATAATCATTCATTCCAAATATACTGCATCTAGAGTTCTGTTCCACTCAGAGCAAGCACACACATATACACGTGTGCGTACATTCACACACACACATACATATGACTTCACAGACTTCAGGCCATTAAGCAAGCTGAAATGTTCAAATAATTACTATATGAAAATATTTTTAGGCTTTCAAACTGGAGGCTAGTCACATGCTGGTATTAGCCTATGGGAGGGGTTGTCCCCAGGAAGAAAATTGCTGTACATTCTTCAGACGTTGCAGAGGATGTGGGTGCTTTAGTGCATGTATTTTGGAATTAGACAATCTGGAGTTTAAAATCTTATTGTGATGTCCCCTGTCACCCTGGAATTCTATCTAACCCGTCAAAGTGTTGACATTGTCAAACTGAAGATGGTGATTCCCACCTGATAGGGTGGTTTATGTGATCATGTAAGGAGATAATGCACCTGTGTGCTCTCTGCAGGGCCTGTCACACAGCACCCACTCAATCAATTGCAGATTATTTTGTGTTTCCACTTCTCTGGTGTAAGGCACAGCTTCCTACCCTTCTAGGTTGGATATTGGCAGCTGTGAATTTATCTCTGTTGTCCCATTGAAGGTTATTTTAATCTAGGAACATAATTACATCCCCAAAAAGGCCATGTGAGGAATGGAAGAATCAGAGGGAGACAAATACTGGTGTGTGGCTGGAGTAGAGTCGATTATTTGTGGCAGTTCTGGCCTAGCTTGAGTTGTACTGCTCCTAAGGGAAATACAGTGTTAGGTTCCTATAAGCCCCTGGTCACCATATTTTCATCAACTGATCAATACATAGACTTGACTTATGTGTTTTTCTCTTTAAAGATGCTTTATTTAGTATATATTATTGATTCATTAACACTGAACTCAGAGCCAACAGCACTCTAGCTCATGCCTGAAGAAGCTCATCTATCACCTGCATTTTTTTCCCCTCATAGACAGCACTTCGGCAGTATGCCGGGGCCATTGTAAAACACCGCAATCACACACAGAAAAGCACAAAAATGTGAAAAGCATGGCACTAAATAGACAGCAAAAAATATGCTTGTTCACTCCATGAGAGCTGAAACAGGAAGGCAGAGCACCATCTGCTCAGCCTCAGCTGGGAACATGCAACATGAGCAAATCAAACATTTGGCCACTCAGTGCATGTCTGCAAATGACCACACGAGATCCATTGCATTTGAATTGAGGGGGGGGGGTGTCACACAAAAACTCTAATACATAAGCTAATTTGCAAATACAGAATCTGTGAATGAGGAGCATTTCCTGTACATGAGTCATGTACCTAATAGACAAAGCTCATCAATGCCTGGGAATGGCCATACTGCAGTTGAGAGAGCTTGTTTTCATTTATAAAAATGGACAATCAGGAAGTCTTGTGGTTGGATGGAATCACACTCAATATTCCTCGGTGTCAAATAACCTCAGTTCATTGGTGAAGGAAGCAAATTGGAATAATGAAGAAAAATAATTTCAGCAAGATTCACCTAATTTTAGTAGAACATCTCCTTGCAAAAGTCAAAGAACGTGAAAATTTTGGATCACTTGTTCATTATTCTTGAAATAGTAACTAAATGCCTACAGTGCTCCTACTCATTTAGGAGGTGCTACAGGAGCTAACAGAAGATAAACAGAATATCTACACTTACTGAGTTTACAACCTAGCATTCCACTTTAAGTAGTATATAGTCCATATTCTACCTTAATATCAGGAAGGTTGGGGTTCATGAATGTCCCAGAATAGTGGCCCATGACCTGGTGAGTTAGAGCTGGTACTTCTCAGAGGTAGGCACAGTGACACCCTGCCCTGTCCATACTGTGTGGGCAGGCAGTATACCATAGGGGGATGCTGGAGAGTGAGATGTGAAACTTCCCAGGCCCCAGACTTTGGAGCATCTTATCTGTGCTTAATATATGATACTTGGAAAGGCTTAAACTGCCCAATCAGTCTGGACACTACTAGTTCTTAGAGATGCTTCAATGGATGTCAGAACCAAGATGTAAAGAAGATTTGACAGGGCTGCAGCAGTGGTCAACTCTAACAAAATGAAATTTAAGTCTTCACTTGGGTCTTTAAAAACCTTATGTACCCAAGAAAGAATGGCCCAGCTTAGCAGCAGTTGGCATGAAAACAGCCCAGGGGTTTCATGGACAGTCAACTAAGGCCAGTTTACAGGGGCTGTGTCCTAGGCTATAGGAACTGATGTGAGTTTGATATAGATCAAAAGACAAGGAGAATATAGCCCCAATTGTCAGCATGGAGAAAGAACTTGAAACTACACAGTGTAAGTCACAATTGGAAGACTGGGGGTATTTTCTCCTAAAGACCGAAAAAAGTTAATTAATTTGAAATATTTTCATGAAAGAATGATTGTCTCGTGAGAAAAAAAATTAACAGACATTTTTTGTGTGTGTTTTCTGGGTGGAAAGTAAGGTGGAATAGTTGTGCTAGACTTTAGATAGAACCACTTGTTGCTCACCAGGGCAGCCTGCTTGAGAGGTGACAACTCCCCATCATTGCAAGGATCAGATGAGAACCATGCCAATATTCTTAGCTCAGTCTTCTAAGATAATGCATTGGTGTTTTCTTACTCAAAGTGAGGTCAAACCAACACCAAAATAAGAGAAATGAGAGGGTATCTTCTTAAGGCCAGGCAAGCACACTTCATTTCTGTAGGATTCCTACGGACGTACCAAAGAAGGCAGCTGTTTCATGTGGGGTGTGTGGCAGGCCACAGGTGTGACAAGATGCTCCTGAACATGAGCCAGGTGTTGAGTAGTACATGACAGATAGGTCCTTTCCTGCGGGCCAGTGGTCACCAGGGGAGGGGCTGCTGAGAAAAGACAAGGTGTGCCCAATTTTCCTGGGCTTTCTTAGCTGCCTGGAGGAGGCTGACTTGGATTTGTCACGTGGAGGAAAATCAAAGCCTTTGCTTCTAGAAAAAGAATTATGAATAGCTCCCTCATTGGAATCCACATATATCACAGGACAGGAGCATGATTTTCAAGTATCAGTATACAGAGGAGTCAACAAGAAAAAAATCAACGAATTATGTTTCTTTTTCATATGTTTATAGTTTAGCTTTTTTACCTTTTTCAAAATTTCATAAATTAAGTCAATTGTCTAATTTGAATACAGGCCGCTCTTGAGGAAATGATATTGAAAGAAATACGGTCTTATAGATGTGAAAGTGACATGACTCCTTATGCCATGAGATTTTAGTGGTGATCAATATCAAACATAGACCTTTTCTTTTAAAATATGCATTCAATCCTAATTTGCCTAGAAAGATTCTAACTGTATTATAGTCTTGAGCCTTTTCCCTCCATGCCTTTGACCATAAGCCATGAGAGATGCAACAAAACAAGAGGTACTGATTTTTGTCTATCAAAATGACAAAAAGAAAAAAAAAATTATGTAATCTATTGACTAAAGTGCACCTTGAACCAGCTATTAACAATATTGAGACTTTGTGGGAGGGCAGGCCGCAACCAGTAGCAAAAACACTAAAAATGAGTATATATCATATCCAGCAAGTGGACTTCAGAAAATGGAAGAATGTGGGCAGCCGGGGGGGCTCAGTGGTTTAGCGCCGCCTTCAGCCCAGGGCGTGATCCTGGAGACCCTGGATCCTGTCAGGCTCCCTGCAGGGAGCCTGCTTCTCTCTCTGCCTGTGTCTCTGCCTCTCTCTCTCTCCTCTCTGTGTTTCTCATGAATAAAAATAAATAAAATCTTAAAAAGAAAAGAAAGAAAATGGAAGAATGTGCACAAAGATTTAACTACGATGGTAAGCAGGGCAGAAAATGAAAAAAATGGATATAAATATCCAAGAATGGTGGTGTATCCATTTGCTACCATTAAAAGTCCTGTTGCATTTAGTAACAGGAAAAAAAATGAGACTATTTTTAGGAGAATAAATAATAAAACAATATAATTCCTATTATATAAAGAACACATATCTATATGTATGTGTGGATAGAAAAAGAAAAGAAACATGTGTAATATATTCAAAATTTTTTATTTCGGGAAATCCATACTATACACCAAGTGGAGAGAATAACATAATACATTCCATTGTGCCCATTCACTGTGCTTCGTGATGTTAGCTCAGCCGGTTTTGCTCCATTTAGATCACCATTACACTCCCCACCCCTACGGACACCAGCTGATCACATCAGTCATCAGATCACATAATTTGTAAATACTTTATTATAAATGGCTCAAAACTAACGACTTTAAAAATCAAATAATAAAAATATGATTAATATAATATAAAAATAGAAATACTAATTTCTTAATTTTATTAAATGTCAATATTTTAATTTTCCCAATTATCTGTTTTCTTAAATCAGAATTCAAGACAAAACACACACGGCAATGATTGACTATGTCTTTTAAGACTCTTAACTTTTATATTATTTCCCCCTTTTTTGTTTGTTTGTTGCAATTAGTTTCCTGAAGAATCTTGCTGATTGAATTCTTTAATTTTGTGTAATGTGTTTTCCTGTCACTCATATTTGCTAGAAACTGATGGTACCTGTGATGTCAACTAATAATGTTAACTCGTTATTCCATTCAGGGTGGTGAAATGGTGATGTTCTGAATCCATCAATGGTGGAGTTTTTCTCCTCTATTTGCCAATTTTCCAAATAGCTAGCTGTTTCTCTAGCATCTTCTAAACAAGCAGGAAGGTTAATGAGGTTATTTTTTTTTTAGATCATTATGAACTAAGAGATTGGAACATATGTGATACATTTCAATGCCATTACTATCACTGATGCTCATATTGTCCATTGGCCAGTGGGGGTGACTTTGGGTGGACCCCTGCAACTTCCTCCATGACCCTAGTGATCTTTGATAACTGCTCCAGTACCCCCAGTGACCTCCCCCCACCCCCTGCTGTGGTGCCAAGTGGCCCCTGCCCATAACCACCAGTGACTCTCGGTCCAGTTGTCCAGCAACACCCTCCAGCTGGTCCACAAAATTTCTGAACCACAGAAAGTGAGGCTCTCAAATGATTGACGTTACTTTCAACTCACTCAGTCTTCTGACAGGAATAACCAATAATTCCGGATTATTAACCAAATAAATATTATTAACCAAATATTATTAACCAAACAAATACAATTAATCAAACCAAATTTAACCAATAAATAACCAAACAGAACATGTTAGATTTATGTGTGCATGTGAGACACCTATGTGTGTGTATACAGAGAGAAAATAGAATAAGGTCAAGAGGACTAGAGCTGAACTTCTCTCTACACTGTATTTTGTAGATTTAATTTGGAACTATGTAAATGTTTTTTTACTAATTATACATAATTTTACAAAGCAGTGCCTGAAAACTAAAGTACAGTGGGTAGAGGATGAGCCTGTGTATTGAGGTGGTGGCATACGTAATCACACATGGAAGAGTTATTTCAAGGAGTTTTTAAAGCAGTAATTTCACTGTGCCTTCTCAGTGTCAGAAATGTAAGGACAAAAGAACCAACAACTAAAAACAAAACATGAAAACACAAATTTCCTTTCAAAATCATATTATTAATAATAATATTGCTATTATTTTGCTGACAAGAATTATGATATAATGTACAGTAAAGCAAATACATAATTCTGTTATTTATTTATTTTTTTTAGAAATCAGAATTGAGGGACGCCTGGGCGGCTCAGTGGTTGAGCATCTACCACCAGCTCAGGTTGTGATCCCAGGGTCCCAGGATGGAGTCCCACATCAGGCTCCCTTCAGAGAACTTGCTTCTCCCTCTGCCTATGTCTCTGCCTCGCTATCTCTCATGAATAAATAAATAAAATCTTAAAAAAAAAAAAAGAAATCAGAATTGATAACACAGAAGAGAAAAACAAATATAAAAATCGAAGAAGTCTGTTTTGCTGCCTGGAATCCTAGAAACTCATCTTCCAAGTAGAATTCGCCCATCCTGTCTCCTGAGTCATCATTTTGGGGAGGACGTCCATTCCCCCGCCGCACTCCAAAAATGAGAAGCAGAGGAGTGGAGAAGCCAGGATGCACTTTCAGCCTCACTCTGGAACACACGGCAAGACGACAGTTCTGTCCTCCTACTGCAGTATTCCAGGGTGACAGCAGCGGCAATGAATGGGAGTGTGTGTGTGTGGTGGGGGTGGGGGGCACAGGGAGCGTGGGGAAGCGGAAAGCAAGGAGGGAGGGAAGGAATAGTTTTTCCTATTAGGTAAGAAAGAAAAATAAAATAACATATAAATAGGCTACTTTTTAAAAAAAGGATTTTATTTATTTATTCATGAGAGAGAGGCAGAGACACAGGCAGAGGGAGGTGCAGGCTCCATGTGGGGAACCTGATGCGGGCTCGATCCAGGAATCTGGGATCACGCCCTGAGTGGAAGGCAGATGCTCAATCACCTGGGCGTCCCATAAATAGGCTACTTTGTGATCCAGTATCAACCTGCGCCACTTCAATAGCACCCAGGCTGGCTCAGTGGTTTAGCTCCTGCCTTAGGCCCAGGG
Organism: Canis lupus baileyi; assembly: GCF_048164855.1. Classification (NCBI taxonomy): domain Eukaryota; kingdom Metazoa; phylum Chordata; class Mammalia; order Carnivora; family Canidae; genus Canis; species Canis lupus. The sequence continues at coordinate 3,455,437 of NC_132854.1, read as the reverse complement.
CGTGATCCTGGAGTCCCAGGATCGAGTCCCACATTGGGCTCCCAGCATGGAGCCTGCTTCTCCCTCTGCCTGGGTCTCTGCTTCTCTCTGTGTCTCTCATGAATAAATAAATAAAATCTTAAAAAATAATAATGGCACCCAGGGGTGCACATCCCCTCACAATGTGCAGTTCTGTCCACATCTCAGAGCTTCATACAATGAGAACCGTAGCACCTTCCAGGGAGCTTGAGCCACTTTCCACTTTTATCGTCATGCCAGAGACCGGGCTCAGGCTGAGCCTACACCTGCTCATTCCCCGAGTAGTACCCCTGGGAGGCTACAAAGGTGTCTGAGAAGCTGACACAGAGGCTGGGGACACTTCCAGCTGTACCTGACGCGGTGGCTCTTCAGCTTGCCTGTGGCAGTCGGGTCAGGTGCCTAAATAATCTCTTGGGATTGCAGTTCCCATTTGTAACAAAGCTCGACATCGTCTCCCGCCTCGAAAGGGAAAACAAGACTTCTCAGATGGGAGCAATGATCGGTTTGTGTTTACATGTTTGCTCCCAGGGTTGAACTTGGGACAAGCTCGGCCTCGCAGCCAGAATCTCAGCAGGCTTCCCGGTGGGAACGCGTTTGGCCGTGGGCTCCCGGGAGCCAGGTGTTGGCCAGGCACAGCACTTTCCAGTAACCCCAGTGGAGAAGCGGGTGCTTTCCACCATCTACCTGCACAGGGTTTGAGGGGCAGAGAGCAGGGCTGCCCAACGGCCACATTACGTCCACGTTCTGGGTTTTTCGTGGCTCCTATTCGAGTTAGAACTCACCCGGCACCGCCCTGTGTTCCGCGTTGTGAAAATCGAAGTCCAGCATCCAAGAGTCACAGTGACGAGCAGGCTCAGATCTGGGATAAGCTTTTTGATCAAGGAGCAGCACCCAGCACTGCTCACCAGGTTGTTCCTTACCACCTTTCCTGAACCATCGTAGGCGGTCCTCTGTCTCTGAACTCAGGACTGTGGAAGTGGCTGAAATCTGCCCCTCTCTGGAGAAGGTAACTGGAGGAGAGCTGCAGGAGGTACAGAGTGTGCCAGGGGTGGGAAAAATGTGAGCTTGCTCACAAGTCTGGATTCCTGGGTGACCTCCACATTCCACAGACCCGACCTGCGACCCGTGCGTGCCGAATTTCAGCTGAGAACTTTATTGGTCTGTTAGTGCAAATACTTTAGAGGTAACTGAGTACACTTGTTCTTCTATTATGATGCCCCCTTCTCTAATGAAACAGTAGTTGAAGCAATCTTGGTCAAAACCAGGCCTCTACGTATTCTATTTTTGAAACGATATGTGGACATACTGCAACCTGTTTCCCAGATTGGGGCTGTGATGATCTTTGTTATCCTTGAGTAAATATGACTTCCTTCCATTACTACACAAATGCCACTTAATATTTACAGTATTCTGGAACACCCTTTCTGAACCACACGCTTTGACTTTCCTGAACCTTCCATTTTTCTCATGAAATAGACGTGAAAGATTACTTTCTGTCCAAATGAATACCTGTAACATATGTCCTAGCATCTTGTGAGATCTGGAAAGAGAAAGTAGTGTAATAATTAGCATTGCAAAAATTCCTATCCTCGTTCCTATTTATTAAGCAAATGTTCTTGGAAAGGCCTTTAAATTATAATTTATATGTTGCATATACATACATATTCTTGGAATTTCACTCAGATTTTTCTGCATAATTTTTAATGCCTTAAAATGCTTACATTTGCATTTAGCTACTCTTCTGAAGATTAATAGAACTAGCAGAAATAATCAAATTATGAACAATTTAAAAATAGGAGTTTGAACATACATGCCCATTTTTTTTTTCCTTTTCATTTCTCTCAGCTATCATTTGGCCTGAAGCCTCAAAGATTTGAGAAAAGTAAAAAAAAAAAAATCTAAATTACAAAACAGTTTATATCTTAGATTTTATCTCTTCTTTGTCTCTTTATAGTATAGACTCTGTTCTGGCCCACCCTGGCTTAGGGGTGGTGCCCAATGGCAAGGGGCAGCCTTTGCCGGCCCTCTGCAGAAGGGAGGAGCACGGACACCCTGCTCCCCAAGGGATGCCACTTATCCCTTTGTGACTGCCACTGGTGGGACAAGGAGCTCTCCAGGACACAGAGGAGAGAAACGTGTTTGCTGGTCCATTCAAATGCCGCGAGATCTTGCTCCACCTTCAATCCTTGATGGTAAACCTCTCTAGAATAGATCTTAGTAAGCAAAGACTTATGGCATCCTTTAGCCTCTGTTTAATGATGAATTATCATACAAAGAGTGTAGTTATTTTGAACCTCACATATGACAGTATAACATGCAGGGCGGGCTCTCTCTAAGTGTAATCCCTAGGTCAACGACATCAACACTGGAGAGAGATTTCAGAGTTCCCTAAAAAGCACTACATCAGAATTTGTGGGGATAAGGACTCCATTTTAATAAATCCCTGGTAACTCTGATGCACTGGACAAGTGGCTACATGTCATACAGCAGCGTGAGCATATGCTCCTATAGCATAAGGAAAGAACAGTACGAGGGAACCACAGTATAACGAGTAGGCGTCTACACCAAAGCCACAGCAATTGTGGTGTAGGACATGAGTTCCGTGACTTAGAACCCACTCCTGATCATGGTGGCGAGTAGTAAAGTGATGGTGTAATGCTTTTTTTGTTATTGTAAAATCCAGGTGCAAAGCCCCCCAGTGTATTGACTGGCACATTGGTGGTGCTCTGTAGCATGGTGTCACTCTGATCACATATTGATCACATATTTTCTCTTTGATGTTCAATTCTCTTCTCAACTGGTTACCAAAAAGGCTATGTGGGAAAGAAGCAGAAAATGAATGGCACAGGGAGTAGGCAACGGCCTCATGGCATCCAAAGCACCAATTTGGAATGAGAATGGCTGGATTGGCATCAGGCTTCTCCAATTTCTCATCTTCCACCTTTACCTACACCACTTGAGCTGGGCTGAGAACAGCCCCACAATGTCCACGGCATGTGTGCCTGGTCCAGCACGAATCCTTCAGCTCTTTAGTGACTATCCAGTGCAGCTTTAACCCCACTGATGATAACTTCCTTCCTGGAGCGTGCTTCTCTGTGCTCTCCATGATGCTGCATCTTCACGCTTTTCCCTCTATTTCTTTGGGGCTCCTTCTTCATCTTCGGTCCAAATCCCACGTGTGGGCATTCCTCGATCCTGAACTCTGTCCTCTTCTCTGTGTAGTCTCTCACTGCTTGTCATCGACAGCCCATGGGTCCAAACTCCCATCTGCCCATGGATGCCTAGTAACTTCCAATCTCCACCCAGAGCTCATCTCTGGGTTGCAGACTTGGGCTTCCCACTTGAAGTCCCCACCTGGCTGTCTCAAAAGCATGTCAACTGAACAAAGTCTTACCCTCTCCATGCCTCACGCCTACTTGGTCCTTCTCTGCTGTTTCCTACCAGTGAATGGCCCCTCCACCCTCCATCTGCTGACTCCTTAGGCCTTTGTTTTCCTCACTCCCCAAACCTACCCATCAAATTGGGTGCTTATCTTCCAAATCCCAGCGCTGTCCCCCTTGCTCCGCCTGTCTCCAACCCCATGGACCTTGGCCAGGCTGCAGCCACCTCTCCTCTGGATTAATGCAATGGTCTCCTAATTGCTTCTCCATGCTTCTTGTCTTTATGCCACAGTCAGAAATGGAGTTAGAAAAAGACTAACTCGGTTGTGTCCTCCTTCCCTTAGGGTGATTAACAGGATTAAGTCCTGAGCTCAAGCCCACTCTTGTTTCGGGGTTGCTAGCCTTGGTTGACTGAGCCTGGCTGCTCCCTTCTCCTTCACTAGACTCTGAATCTTCAGATCACCTGTTCCCACCCACGTGAGGGCACAGGGTCAGATGTTCCCTCTGCCTATATACGTCCTCTCTTCCTTACTTTGATGGCTAACTCTTCACACTTCTTTACATTTCCAATCAAATATCAACCTTGGTGTGGCCCTCACTAGCCACCAGGCAGAGCCAGGCTCCCTGTTATGTAGTCTTCTAGCACCCTGCCACTGCATTTTTTCCCTTCTTCCCACACATTTCACGCTTGTATTTGTATTTATTTGTGTGGTTACTTGATTTTTGTCTGTCTTTTTGAGGAGACCAGAAGCTCCATGAAGACAAGAACCAACACTGTTTTGCTCCTTGTTAGGATTGAGGCAAAACAATCCTCCTTCAGCTGGTTCTCAGCAAAACTTCAGGGAATCCAGGACAAAGACAGGAAAGCAGAGCGTGAGTAAATCCTCATTATCCACAGGATCTGGCACTGCCTGCCTTCCTTCTTCAAGCTTCCCACTGTCAATCATTAGGATGCTCCATATCTTCCAGGATCTCATCCCTTCACCGTGAAAAGTGAGGAGAAAGGTGATGGTGGAGAAGCCTGGAGGCGCAGATGTGAAGCAGACTGGCCAGGACAAGGAGGAAGAGTGGGGTCTAACTACCAGTGCCGCCATTACTACCACCGTCATGTCCAGGAACTTCACCTCGGTTCCCAGAAGAGATTTATCCTTATGTTTCATTTTCATATCAAGAATGAGTAGAGGACATTATTCTCTCTCTCTCTCTTTTTTTTAATTCTCAAGAAGGGTTTGTAAATGTCTGTAATTGCATTTTCCCTGAAAATCTGGAAGAGTTCATCAGTAAAATTGCATGAGGCTGATGATTTTCTTTGAGGAAAGACTTTTAAATACTTACTCAATTTGTCTAATGCTTATGAGATTGTTTAAACCTTCTAATTCAAATAGAGATCATCTCAGATTTTTCAAAAGCCAATTTTAGTATATTTCTAGGAACGTATCCCTGTTTAGATTTTTATAATTTTGAAAAACATTTCCAATCTCTACTTATGCTCCTCTTTGCAGCCCTATTGTTGACTATTTGAGCCTCTCTCCACCCCCATTTGATCTCGATCAATCTTGCGGGAAGTTTATTTGCCATTGTTTCTGACAACCAGTTTTTGACATCGTTGACTCTGCCTATTTCATTTCTTTCTTCTTAATTTGTCTTGTCTTCCCTTCTACTTTCTATTGTTTTGCTTTTCTTAAATTCTTGAAAGGAGCTTGGCTTATTAATAATTCATTAATTTTCTCTTCTACTATAATGTCCTGAAGTTATCCGTGAGCTCTTCTGCTGCTACTCCGTGTGCCCAGACACCTGCTATTCTAGTTAGTGTTTTCTTGCATCCTTTCCCTTTGCATTTTGGCTTCTCTTGAACTGATGTTTGACCTATAAATTAGAAGTTTTCAAAGCCTCTCAATATATTCTGTTTCTTCACATTCCTGTCCTCTTTCTGATTTACAAGTGGGTTGCACTGAAGTCCAAGAATGTGGCCTGCTTTATTTTGACTCCTTGGAATTCATTTAGACTTACCTTGTGGCACACGCAGTGCACGAGATTGATGTGAATGTTCCTTGAGTAATGAAAATAATAGCATCCTCAAATTGTTGAGCAGAGTTTTCATTATATGGCCATTATATCCAGCTTGTTAATTGTGCTGTTGAAATCCCCCTGTCTGAGCTACACATTTTCTGCCTGACCTGTCAGTAGCTAACCAAGTTATGCGAGTGCATCCCAGGCTGTCAACGACTTTGCTCACATCTCCTTGGAACTCTATCAATTGTTTGTTTTTATATTTGCAGCTATTTTATTACATTCATAAATATTTCAAATTTTTATACCCTCCTGGGCAATTTAAACCTAAGTTAAGATATAATGACCCTCTTCATCTGTAATAATAGTTTTTACCATTTAACCTTTTGTTTTCTTTTTTTTTTTTTTAATTTTTATTTATTTATGATAGTCACACACAGAGAGAGAGAGAGAGAGGCAGAGACACAGGCAGAGGGAGAAGCAGGCTCCATGCACCGGGAGCCCGACGTGGGATTTGATCCTGGGTCTCCAGGATTGCGCCCTGGGCCAAAGGCAGGCGCTAAACCACTGCGCCACCCAGGGATCCCTAACCTTTTGTTTTCTGATATTAGTATGACTGTGTCAGATTTCTTTTGGTTGTTATTTGCCTGGTACATGGTTTTCGGTTAATTACCTAAGCAATTTCTATGTTCTTGTGCTTTAGGATTATCTCTTGTAAAAGGCATATAATTTGATTTTCAAAGTCCCATCTGGAAAGCTCTATCTCTTACTTCCCAAATGTATTCCTTGCGATTACTAATATACTTGAAATTATTTCCACCACTGCACTGTGTGCTTTCTATTTGGTCTTCTGTTTTCTGTATCACTTTTTTTTTATTATTCTCCTTTCACTTATTTCATATACATGACAAATATTTTATTTTATATATATTATTTATATATATTTTATACATTTCCATTTAAAATAGCAAGTCTAATGTTAATTCAGTATATCTACTCTTCTCATGAACAAGGCAAGGACCCAGGATCTCTCCTATCACCCCTCACAAGGCTCACTTGCTATTGCTTGCCATATGATCTCAGTATTAATTTTATCCCAGTAAATTAAACATTTCAGTTACTGTCCTATAAGCCAATATTGGCTAAACTTGCCCACCTGCTCCCAGGCCACTTGCTCAGCACACTATTTTAGAGGTGCTTTTGATTCTCTCTGAAGCTGTCCCAGAAAATCTCTTTATTTCACTCTTGATCTTGAGAGATAATTTTGTCATTTATAGGACTGTAGACTGACGGGTTTTTTTTTTTCATTCCTTTATTCTTTTCAAAGATTTTATTCATTTATTCATGACACACAGAGAGAGGCAAAGACATAGGCAGAGGGAGAAGCAGGCTCCCTGCAAAGATCCCGTTGTGGGACTTGATCCTGGGACTCCAGGATCACACCCTGGGCCAAAGGGAGGCGTTAAACCACTGAGCCATCCAGGCATCCCTTTCTCATTCCTTTAAAGATATCATTCTACTTTCTTCTGATTTCATTGATTTTAATCAGTTCAGAAAAATTTTCAGTTATCAGACTTTCTTTATTCTCTCCCTCATATTCTATTTTCTTGGTCATTTTACATCTTGAGTCTGATTCTTACAGTATGTGAAGTGTTTGAGAATTGCAATAAGTCACTTGTACCTTCTGCTTCTTCTCCCTTGTAGAGACTTGTTTCCTTACGGTGTAGTAATTTCTTTTTTATTGTGAACTAATACTTGGCCAAATGTAATGTATAGAAATCCCTACCGAACAAGATTGAAGGTTATTTGCTTCAGAGGGGGCTTCCCCTGAAATATATTGACGTCACCTGCCTGGAGAATGTTCATATGATGCCTTAGCCTGGAGGTTCCTTGAACACAGAGTTGTGTCCCGTTAAACTCCGGATCCACATGAGATGGAGCTCATGACCCCATATTCTCAGAGAAGACTGTTTCCTCTTGGAGAAGAATAGAGTTAGAGATGTTCCTTCGGATTTCCTTGCAGGTGGGTAGGCAGGTTTTTCTCCTCCACCATTTCTCTGAAGCTGCAGTTCCTTCAATTGCCCTAGCTCTGTGTAGTGGCTTGAATTCAATAAGGCCACTTTGCAAGCATACTCAAAGCCCAATCTCTTCCCACCAAGTGACTCCATTAATCCCCAGAACTAGGATGTCACCATTGGCTTTTGTCACCAGACTTTGTCACATTGACTCCTATGCTTACCTCACTCAGCTCTGGCTTCCTTTTATTCAGAGGTTTTTTCCCTAGCCCTTAAAGAGTTCTGGAGTATGTGTGTGTGTTTTTATGTGTGCGGTGACCAATGGGTATTTTTTTTGTAACTTATTCAGGGTGAGGACATTTGAGAAAACCTGCTTTTTTGTAAAAGAGGTGTTTTGACAACTGGATTCCCTTAAGTGTCTAGTTTCTATAGAATGTCTGAAGCCCAGTTAGCATCAGGTATGAATATACATGTGTACTTAAAGCAGAGACTGGGTTAAGATAATTGAGAAGACTTTTTGCTAATTTCCTCTCTCTTCCACCAGGGAAGAGATACAGGTGACAGCACTCTAAAATCACTGGTCCATCCAAGGACCCTCCTATTCATTTTGTTTCATTGTTCATCACAGACACAATCATTTCCATACCAAGGCACTAACTCCATTGTGTTTATTAAATGTCCTTGGATACAAATGTATCTATGAAAGACATACAGTATAAATGTGATCTTAAACCATACAAATAATTGTGTGGTACAGAGCCTGTTTTGCTTTCCTGCTCAATCCTTTGTTTTCAAGATCTCTCCGTGTTGCTAAATTTTGTTTCACACTGTGACATAAAATGCAACCGTAGGTTTTCATAGTGCTTACTTGTTCACCTAGTAATGGGCATCCGTATTTCTTCCAAACCCTCCTCCCACAAACTCTGCACACATCTCCACATGGACCTGCATGAGCTTCTCTAATTCGTGATTCGTGCATGCTTGCCTTTAATGAATGCCGCAGAAAGCTCTCTAGGATGAGTGAAACTGAGTCCTCTCCTTCTAAGGAAGCAGGGTGCCCACTTGATGTTTTGTAACTAGTTGAAGGACTAGGGATCAGGTTTGGACCACACACTAGCCTTAAAGTGGTAAGAAACAAGATTACGGATATATTTTGAAAGTGGACCTCAAAAGATTTTCTGGTGGACCCAATTTGGGGTGTGAGAGAGGAGAATAGGGAAACTCCAAGGAACTGAAACTGAGTCCCTGGAATTGTTGGAGATGCGACCAGTGCATGAGGACTAGAAGTGGGGAGGAAGATGAGGCTGGGAATGCAGAAGGAATTAGCAAAGGATCTGAGTAGGAACTGCAATGAGACTGAAGGAGAGCCAATGGAGTACACCGCCCTGGAAGACAAAAGAATAACATCTATCAAGGAGGGTGGAGGAATGTGCTTTGCTGAATACATTTGGAAGACAAAGTAAGAGAATGAAGACCCCTGATGACCGAAATAGCAGGAAGGAGGCCAGCGGCTGTCAGTGACTGGGGGGAGGGGAGTTGGAAGGGGTACTAAGCATCTATATTGTAGGATTGGGCTCCAGTGAAAATGGGAATGAATTTAGACCCTGTTTTCAAGGAGTTTTACTTTTTTTTTAAGATTTATTTATTTATTTATGATAGACATAGAGAGAGAGAGAGGCAGAGACAAAGGCAGAGGGAGAAGCAGGCTCCATGCACCGGGAGCCCGACGTGGGACTCGATCCTGGGACTCCAGGATCACACCCTGGGCCAAAGGCAGGTGCCAAACCGCTGAGCCACCCAGTAGTCCCCGAGAAGTTTTACTTTTAAAGCCATGTCTACAAGGACTGAGAGATCCCGGTGTTTTGTATGTTATTTTTTAAGTAGTGAAACTTATGACATCAATGTGGTGATGGAACTGGCTCAGGGAAGGAAAGCTCAAGAGCATGAAAAGGAGGAGGGTCCTCTGGGACGGTATCTGGGAGATCTAGACTAGCACCTGCACGGAGTGTGGCCCTAGGTGGGGCATGAACGAGTCACCTCTGGGAGCAGGTAAGAAGACAGAGGACTTCATACAGACCTTGGCATATGGGTAGAAGCAATTCGTGGAAGTATATGAACATACTTGTTTAATCACTTCAAGCCTGAGAGGAGAAGTGGACACCTGCTGCCTTTCAGGAGTAAGGACAGAGTGAGACATAGTCATTCATGTGGGTGAACAAGCAAATGAACCACAGAAATATAGTATGAACCCCAGAAGCACTAAGGGTGCCCTTGAAGTCCATGCCTTTGACATAGGACCAGAGTGGCGGTTGGCTTTTCTTCATCCAAATTTAGGCTGAATTGATGCCAGCAAGGAATAGGCAGAAAGTTCCGGTTCATCTGTGATTTTGATGAATATCTTTATTTTTTTTTTATTTTTTATTTTTTTTATTTATGATAGTCCCACAGAGAGAGAGAGAGAGAGAGACAGAGACACAGGCAGAGGGAGAAGCAGGCTCCATGCACCAGGAGCCAGACGTGGGACTCGATCCCGGGTCTCCAGTATTGCGCCCTGGGCAAAACCAGGCGCTAAACCGCTGCACCACCCAGGGATCCCTTGATGAGTATCTTGAAGCAAGAAAGGGGCAAGGGGCTGAAATGTACTCAAAGGCATGGTGGTTAATGGTCGGCCGTGGAACTTAGGTGGGATAACAAGGAGACAGGGGGCCCCAGTGGATGGAGGGATGGTGAAAATGAGACCAGTGGAGTGTGGCGGCAGGTGGAACCCAAGAACCACTTGGGGCTTAGGGAATCAGTGGGGAGGGTCTGGAAAGAGGGAAGGTGGTGGTCAGAGGGTAGCAGGCGCAGGCTTGAGAAGAAGGTGGAATGGCATTTCTTGACAATGACGAAGGTAGATTTTGACCTTAAGGATCAAGGTCCGCGGCAAGACGGGGTCGAGATCAGTGCCAGGGGTGTAAGACACCTCCTAGTCTCCTTTCCCGTGGGTGCCCTTGCTCTCAGCTCTCCTGACCTTCTGAACATTGGGGGTCCCCTTGGGAGGACAGGAGCTGTTCTGGAGACTTGAATGAAACTCACTTTATTCGTGGCCCTATTTTTGCTGGGAGAGGCTTTGATTATCATTTTAATGTCTTCAAGGGTTATCTGTCTACTCAACTTCTCTATTGCTTCCGACCACTTGACCTTTTATGATTTTTTCCCAGAAATTTCCCTTTCAATTAGATTTAAAATGTATTATCCCTAATACTCTGTTTATTTTAAAATCAATTATATCTGCTATCATTTCCTCTTTTTCTTTGAACAGTATTTTTAAATTTTCTTTTGCCAGAGCAAATTTTTTTACTAATATTTCAGAGGAGCAAATTTTGTTCATATTTATGTTACCAACTGTTTCTGAGTTTTATTGATTTTGCACACTTTTATGCTCTTCTTGTTTCTTTGTGCTTGTTCTTATTATTTTTTCTAGCTTCTTGATTTGCATGCTGATCGCTCTTTTTTTTTTGTCTAATAAATGTGATCGCAGCTATAAACTTCCTCGAGCACATTAGCAGTTTCCCACAAAACCTGACATACTGTGCTCTCACTGTTACTCACTTGTAAGCATTTCCCAGATTCATTCCATATTTGTTTTAACACAAGACTTATGTAATATATTTTTGTTTCTTTCTTCATATATGGAATTTTTAAAGCTATTCTCTTTTTTTTTTTAATTTGGCTACAATTTTCATGAATTATGGGCAGATGCTCATGTCCAGAAGAGGTTCAGAATGCACCGAGGGTGTATTTGTCGCAGAAGTCAGGGTGGGTCCCCACGATCCATCTCCTCCAGCCGTGCCCTTGACACCACGTATTCTTTCTGCCTGGCCATGTGCTCGCCCACTGTTACTGCTACCTACTTTGTCAAATGAAGTGTCCCCCTTGGGTCCTTTATAACTATTTTGCCTTAAATTCTGTTTTGCCTACTCACAAAATCACTATCTTAAGTTTTTTACTGGTTTCTTTTTGATAGCTTATCTTTCTTCAAGTCCTTTGTTTTCAGAAATGTGGTGTTTGTTTGTTTTCAGTGTCTCTTCCTAACAACTAATTTCTGGATCTGTGCATTTGTTTGCTTTTTCCTCATCCAGCAAATCTGAGAAGGCCTGACCCATGGTGAGCTTAACTTATTTACCCTCACAGGCATTCCTGGTACTTTCTATTTTGTTTTCTTTGCTAAATTTTATTTTTATTTCTTTTTTTCTCCTTGTTATTTCTAATTTGGTAGATTTTTCTCTGGTGACTTGTAACAAATTATTCTACCTTAAACTTTTTGTATTTCTCCTTATTTTATTAAGACCTATAATTTTTCTTATTTTACTAATTTCTTAAGTAAATCAATTTCTACACCTCTCCTCAGAGCAAGATATTTACATACTGAGCAAGGTCTCTTCTCTCAGGACCCCTTAGCTGTCTCTCCACCTGTCTCGGCGCCTGACTGTGCCCCAAGCCCTGCTGCTGTCACCCAGAGTTGGGTTTTGGATTTCTACAAGCGTTCTTCTCCTTTTGGTTGTTGTTGGTGGTGTTGTTTTGGTTTTAGTCACAGCATACTGAGAAAACAATAAAATGTACTAATTTGTTTATGTACCTTGCTGCCCATATATCATAGTGTACTCCAGAGTTTATCTCTCTCCTCAGAAGTTCACAGCACCCAAGTAAGTTTTCAAAGAGGAATTTGCATGCCAAGCATCCTGTGGCCCTTTATGCAAGAGAATACATTTATTTCATGCCCATGTTAAGTAGTATTTATGTGGACCCAGACAGACACCAAGTGCCCCCAGCTCCAACACTCGGAAATCTGACTGTTGTTTTCCCATATTTCATTTGCCAGGTTAGACCAGAAGCTTCATTCTGGTCTTCAACCTTCAGAATGAAGGTTCTGGGCTAGCCTGGTGAACCATCCATGATGTAGCATTGGGGTCTTGCTCTGTCACCTTCCTTCCTCCATTGCTTTTAACTTCATTGTTTTAATTATTTTATTTTCCATGCAAAATATTTCCATTTGCCTTATGTGGTGATGTCTTGTTCCTTACTCAGACTTCCATTATGTTCCTTTATCTTTGAATTAGCCTTTGGGCTCTGGACCTGAGCTTGTTGGTCTGAATTGAGCTCTGCCCCCTATGCTGTGTCATTTTCATGCAAGATGCTAAACTACTCTTTGCTTTAGAATGGAGGTAAGTACTGACATCATGGACCTACTGGAAAAAGTAAATGAGATGAAAGCTACTAAGAACAGTTCTTGAAATATGTTAACTTCTCAATAAATGTGAGCAATTATTATTTTAAGCTTTTATTTAAATTCCAGTATAGTTACCATATACATTAGTGTCAGGTGTACAATATAGTGATTCAGCACTTTCATACATCACCCGGTGCTCATCACAACAGGTGCACTCCTTCACCCCATCACCTATTTAACCCATCCCCCCATCCACCCTCCCCTCAGGTCACCATCAGTATGTTCTCTTGGTATCTTTCTTTTTTTAAACTCTCTGTTTCTTTGCTTAGTTTCTTAAATTCCACATATGTGTGAGATCATATGGTATTCGTCTTTCTCTGACTGACTTATTTTGCTCAGCATAATACCCTCTAGCTCCATCCACGTCATTGCAAATGGCAAGATTTCATTCTTTTTTATGGATGAGTAATATTCTTTTGTATATTTATACCACCACTTCTTTATCCATTTATCAATCCCTGGACACTGGGCTGCTTCCATAATTTGGCTATTGTGAATAATGCTGCAACGAACATAGGAGTGCATATATGCCTTTGAATTTTTAAAAAATATTTTATTTATCTATTTGAGAGACAGAGAGAGAGAGAGAGCATGAGCACACAAGTGGGGTTGGGCAGAAGGAAAGGGAGACACAGACTCCCTGCTGAGTAGGGATCCTAACTCAGGACTCGATCCCAGGACCCCGAGATCATGACCTGACCCAAAGGCAGGCACTTAGTTGACTGAGCCACCCAGGTGCCCCTGAATTAATGTTCTTCTAATCTTTGTATAAATTCCCGATAGTGCAATTGCTGTATAGTGGGGTAGTTCTATTTTTAAATGTTTGAGGACCCTCCATACTGGTTCCCAGGGTGACTGCACCAGTCTGCATTCTTACCAACAGTGCAAGATGGCTCCCCTTTCTCTACATCCTTGCAATTATTCTTTTTTTTAAAGATTTTATTTATTTATTCATGAGAAACACAGAGAGAGAGAGAGAGAGAGGCAGAGACACAGGCAGAGGAAGAAACAGGCTCCATGCAAGGAGCCCAACGTAGGACTCGATCCCAAGTCTCCAGGTTCACACCCTGGGCTGAAGGGGGCTCTAAACCACTGAGCCACCCGGGGTGCCCCCCTATGTTAAGCTAACCTCTGTATCATCTATTAATTCTATTCTCCCTGCAAGAAGTCATTTAATCTCTGTCCTTTCTCCCACCGGCTGCCAGTGGTCAGACATCTTGTTACTTTCTTCTGTGAAGACATATTCAATGGAAAAACAACCAGCTTCTGAATCACCTGGGGTCTCTCACACCAGTTCAGTACCCATATCCGTCAAGTCTCCTACTTTTCTTCTATGGCCCAGGGTGGATTCAGAGACAGCAGCCCCAGTTAAATATCCTTTTCTTCTAAGGTATCTACTTTTGCTTGATTTTCTAGCTTAAATTATTGATCTGAATAAAAAGAGGAAAGAGGGAATGTGGAATTCTAGAACCATGGCCTGGGAGGTGATGAAGGATGAAATAATGCAGACCTGGAACTGTGAGAAACGTCGCCTCCTTAATTTTTCCTGCCAATCCTCAATACACCTTCTCAGCTTCCCGTGCCCACCTCTGCCCCAAAGTATATGTCATCTTATTGAGCACTTGTGGAAAGTTCTCAGAAAGAGGGTACCGGGATGAGGAGAAGGCAGGAGGGGAAGATGATGTTTGGTTATCCCTAGTCCTTGTGTGGAGAGGTGGCTTTGCAGGAAGGAAAGGCCACCTGCCCACATTGGCCGCTTCTCCGCTCGTGGCATCTTTCAGCTCACAGGGCTGCACAGAACTGATAACCAAACCGGCAGAGCCGAGCCAGACCACGTGACAGTGGGAAATGTTTGTCTCACGTACTCAAAGGGCAACAGCACATCGCAATTTGAGCCGTACATTCTCAGTCATGCCAACTGTTTCCCTATAATTATTAATGCCACCGTCTTTCACTCCCAAGAGAGAGTCCTGGTTTGCATGATAAATTGCATCACTACACCGAATGTACACCTCATAAGCTGTGAGGAAGAGCCGACCAAAAATGTCACATTTCAAGATGAGGAAGTGACGCATTTATGTCCTATTGCCGCTGTCACAAGCTGCCACAAACTGAAACTTAGAGAACAACAAAAATTCATCAGATTACACTTGCAGATGTTGGAAGTCCAAAATGGATCTCACCAGGTTACAATCAAGTGGTGCGCAGGGCTGGTTCCTTCTGGAGGCTCTAGGGAGAATCCCTTCCCTTGTCTTCCCCAGCTTCTAGAGGCTGCCCTGTTCCTTGTCTCACAGGCCGCTCCTCTTCCTTGAAAGGCAGCGGGGGCTAGCTGGGGGTTTTCGACATCGCATCACTGAAATAGTGGACCTCTTGCCTCCTCCTTTTGTTCATAAGGCCCCCTGTGAATATATGGGGCCCATTCAGCTAATCCAAGGTCATTGCCCCATTCACACAGCATAGTCCCCTTTGCAACATGAGGTCACTCATCCACAGGTTCTGGGGATTAGGACATGGATTTTCTGGGGTGGAGAGAGGGCATTCTTCTGCGCACCGCAAGCTGCTGTAAGAACTAGGCCCACCTGCTTCTCCTTGGAGATGAGGTTAGCAAGTCTGACAAGCGGGGTAGAGGAGGGCGCAGAAGGCTCCGGTGAGCGCGTCCAGGAGTAGGGGTGTGGAGCGCAGGGTCTGGGGGTGGGGGGATGCGTGTCTTTTCAAAGTCCTAGAGAAATAACATAGCAACAACAGCAGCCACACCAACAAACAAAGCCTTCCGTGGGGAACTGACTGCAAGCAGAGCGTGGGGTGAGGGCTTGGAGAGGATCATCGCAGCCCGGAACAGGCTCCGTGAGTCACCGGCACCCACTCCCGGTACATGAATAAGCACCGAGCGCCGCGCTAGGAAAGGTTACATATGAATATTCAGGGGGTTATTATCCTTGAGAAAGAACTGAAAAAAAAAAAAAAAAAACCAACAGTGTTTTACGTTGCCAAGTGCTTTACGCCCCATTCCAGCTCGAAACTGCATGCTTCTCCCTCTGCTGTTTCAGCCTGCGCTTGACTTGTGGGAAACCGGTCCCCAGAGGGAGGCCCGTGCAGGGGCGGGCCCAGGGTTGCCGGATTCCCAGGGCGCAGGGGTGCAAAGCCTGGCAGGGATGCTCGTGTAGGGCCCAGGGAATGCACAGTCTTCCAAGGCTTGTGCTGGCCGATGCCCCTTTGTGCTGGCCGATGCCACTTTGGGGTGGGGTGCGCGGAGGCAGCGTCCTCTGAGCTTCACTGCTCGGCAGGTAATCTCAGGTACCCTGTCCCAGTGGTACCACTGCCACCTTCTTACTGTTCTCCCTCCTGGTCTGGAAAGAACCAGGACCAATTTTTTTTTCCAGTTATAAGTTTTATATATTTGTATAAATTGCAGTTCTTCAGAGGAAACATAAGGGAGCTGGAAGTTACTGATTGAAAGTGCAAAGGGGGCACTGGCCAATAGCACAGGTGCGTGGTCACTCCAGGACTTCCGCAGAGACTCTTGTAAGAACCAAATTAGATGGTGAAAACACCAAAACACAAAACAGGGTGGGGAAAGAGACATTTCAAACTAGAATCTGGAGGAAAGCCCTTAGGAATATAATTAATGATAAAATGAGAGTGTATTTAATATATGTTGGACACTCTTCTAAGAATTGTTCCTATATTATCGCATTTAATGCTAATACACTATAAATAGGCTTGATTATTTCCGCTTCCAGGAGATAAAATGGTAGCACAGCCATGTTAAATAACTTCTCCAAGGGCATTCTTGTTAATAAGTGACCAATTTAGAAACATACATTAACACTTAAATGTCCCCTTTCTTTGTACGACTGAAAAAGAGTGGATGGCATTTAGAAGCAGAAACTTTCTAGAAATTCTACAGCTGTGTTAATGTCTTTTTTCTCCTCACCAACAGGAACACTTTGAAGGAATCGAAAAATCTCCACCACTGACATCTTGGTCTGCTTTACTGATTCAGTCAGTCTCTGTAAGCATTTTCAAACATGAGAATATTAGTGTCATTTTGCATTTGTTGTTCAAGTGGCTTTGTTTGATGGAATGCCTGGGTGGCTCAGGAATTGAGCTTCTGCCTTTGGCTCAGGTTGTGATCCTGGGGTCCTGGGATCGAGTCCTACATCAGGCTCCCCGTAGGGAGCCTGCTTTTCTCTCTCTGCCTCTCTCTCTGTCGCTCATGAATAAATAACTAAAATCTTAAAAAAAAAAAAAAAAAAAAAGTGACTTTGTTTGATTCGGATAAACCTTTCCCAAGACTCTAGGTCTACACACTGGGAGATTTACCAGTTCCCTGGGGCTGCTGTAACAATGTACCACAAACCAAGTGGCTGAAGCCAGCAGAAATTCCCTGGATTATATCCACATCTCTGTTTCCTCTGCCTCTGCCTCCTAGTGGTCTCCTCCCCATGGGTCTGTCTTCATTCATGTGGCACTTCCTCCTCCTATAATGACACCAGTAATATGGGATCAGGGCCCCCGAATGACTTCTTAGCTCAATTATATCTGCAACAACCCTACATCAAGTGAGAACATATCCACAGGTGCTGGGGGTTGGAATTTCGACATGTCTTTCCGGGGAACATCATTCAACCCATAACAGGAGGCTAGAAAGTCCTCAAAGTGCAGTGATGCCTGTATTGCATTTGTAAATTTATTTAGCACATATTTGCATACCTAGTACATACAGTCCTAGGCTAGATATTTGGGGAATTCAGCTGGGAGTAAAGTCAGTACCTGCCTCACGGTGATTCCAGCCTAGCCAGAAAGACAAATATATAATCGCACGTGCTTGTATATAACTAGGTTGTAACAACAGATGGAGTGCATATTAGCTTGTTAACACCCAGTCCAGGGGAGACGGTGAAGGAAGGCCCCCCAAGGTGGAGACAGTTGGGCAGTCTTAAAAGGTGAATTCAGTTCACAACAACTGGGGGTGCAGGAGATGCTGAGATGGACCCAGTGGGAGGGAATAGAGTTTGCCAAGTCCCTGAGGTGAGAAGGACCATTAAAGCCAGTGACCAAGACTGCAACCAGGAGGAAGGATTGAGAGGACAGTGGGTTTGGAGAGACAAGAGGGCCAACCATGGTCTCCAGGCCTGGCTCCGCCTTCAAGCCACCTCAACAGTCAGCGGAGTGCAGAGACACAGGGTTGCCTCAATTCATCGAGCTGGTCCTTGAGTTGATTCTGTGAAGCCTTTCTTATTCACCTCATTGATTTTGAGGTAGTTGGGAAGCCATGGAAGAGCTTCCATCAGGGCGTAGAAAGAGACAGCCTTCCGATCCTTTTGGGGCCAGCACCCGGTGGGGATGCTGACCCATGTCTCTGTACGTGGCTGGGGGACCCTTGTTTGTCTCTGTCCCACGCCGTCTGGAGGTACAGTCCTGTCTGGCAGTGTTCTCCTCTGAGGTGCTGAGTGGAATCAACAGCCTTCCCCACCTCTCCTGCAACAGCAACTGTGGGTCCTTGCTCTGCATCTCTGATGGCAGGAGCGCAGGAGGCTGGAGCCAGACCGTCATTCCACTCCAGCCACACCAAGGCCGACGTTCCAGTTGTCCTGGCTGCTGTTTCTTCTGCCACCATGCTGCGACCCGGGTGCCTGACCCAGAGCAGTGATGCTCATTTGCCTTCTTGGTGTTGCCTGGCCTCCTAAGTACTCTCTGTCCCATGGGGCAACCTTTCCATGTGGGGAAAACCAACACAGTCCCTGGACCATCCCACACTCTGCTGCCTTCAGAGCTGTGTGTGTCAGTGTGCCCAACTGGAACACTGTGAGCCCCAGTGTGGGTCACAAGTTGATCTCACCCACACTGTGCCTACATTGTCACCTTTTACGACTGAGTCACTGTCATGCTCCCCCTCACTGGAGTCGCCTCTGTTCTCCCAGTGTGAATCATCTCAACCTGATTCACCCTCCATCTTCCTGATAGAAACTCTCTCCCTGTGCCCGTGTGAGTCCCACTTAATCACAGCGGCTACCAGTCAGTGGAATCTAGGTGTCCCCAAAAGACCCTATAGGAAAGGGTGTGTCACCTCTCAAAACAATCAGCACTCCTCCCCACTGGAGTCTCCAGAACACTTCTTTTTTTTATTTTCTTTTAAAGATTTTATTTGTTAATTTAGAGAGACAGTGCACAGGAGGAGGGGCAAAGGGAGGGGGGAGACTTTCAAGCAGACTCAGCATTGAGCTCTGAGTCCAACTCAGGGCTCAATTCCACAACCTGGAGATCATGACCTGAGTCAAAACCAAGTATTGGATGTTCAATAGACTGAACCACCCAGGCGCCCTTCCAGAGCATTCCTAAGTCTTGTGGCTTAATAAGCATAATAAAGACTTTTGTCTCCATTATAGTTCCTGATAGAAACATCTTCATTGGTCTTGGCCTTCAGTTATGCTCCCTGTGAACATGAGTGAGCTCTGCATGGAGACCTCCCAAGCTGGATGACCACGATCAGAGGCAGTCCCACCAGCAACACAACCAAAGCCGAAAGCATCGCATGTGATGTCTGAACGGCATTAGGGTTCATTGCTGTGAACTGTGCACTAGGTTATGTCACCGGGCAGGACTGGAGGCCAACAAGCTAGTGTTTCTGACATTTGGGATGTCTGTGACACTTGATCTTCCCGTTAGAGTCCCCATTTTTCAAATCTGCTTTCTTTTCATGTGCACCTTAAATTCTACCTTGGCTGAATACTATTCATACCACTTCTTTTTTTCTCCTCCTTTCCTCCCTCATGCCTTCCTCTGTCCATTTTCCCAAGTAGGTGGTTTCCATTTATCTATTTTTAGACTTTATGACATAAGGTTGGAGTTTACTTTTCTGTAAAATCTGAGATAGTTTATCTTTTTTTTTTTAAGATTTATTTATTTATTCATGAGAGACACAGAGAGAGAGAGAGACAGAGACATAGGCAGAGGGAGAAGCAGGTTCCATGCAGGGAGCCTGAAGCAGGAGTCGACCTCAGGACCCTGGAATCACACCCTGAGCCAAAGGCAGACCTTCAACCACTGAGCCACCCAGGCGTCTCTAGTTTATCTTTTAATAAGGTATTTTAAACCACTCTTGTTAATTTTCATAAAAGGAATAGCACCGCCATAATGGTTACCTTGTTTTCTGTGTCCCTTCTTATGTTCTTTGTCTTCTTTTTCCGTGCCTGAATCCTGCCCCACATCTTCTAGCCAGTAAAATTCTGTTCCCTCCACAGAGGCAACACTGTCCCTCCAGTCTTCTGGTACCCTCCCCTTCCACATCTCTCATCACTGCATCATGGGAGCTCATACTCATCTTTGCGGCTCCCTTTAAATGATTTTACCCTGGGAGATCTTCCTTAGCCCTCCACCCCCTGCATCCTGTACATTCTGACCTGATAGGATTGCATGCCATGTTGAGTTTCTTTGTGACCAAACAAGCTCCGTGAGGTTATGGACAATTTCATAACCAAGCACTTAGCATGGTCCCTGGGACAAAGTGGGGTCAGGACATCGCTGTGGAAGAGTTGAATAAGTTAGCTAAGATGCCCAACTAGCCAGTGGACTATGGAAGATTGTAGAAAGGAGTGGTAGTCTTTTGGCTGTAGGAGCTTTATATTTGTTTATTTAGCCTGGCTTCGTTCTGTGCCTGATCAGAATCAGCCTGTGGTCAGCCTCCATGCCCACTGCCGAGTGACCCCTGGGGAATGTGACCCTGTACAGCAGAACCACTGCAGTGGCAGGTCATTTTTGTAGCTGGGGGTTGGGCTCTGAGCTACGTCAGGGCCTCTGAGCCTTGTGTGTTTCTAGTCCAAGTTTGGCAGTTAGGGTTCACCTCTGCTCCCAACTTCTCAACACCAGGTGAAGAGGAACAGAGAAGGACCCCCTTGACTCCCTTCCCTGATATGTTGGGATATCTGTAGCTTTCGCTGTCCGCTTGGATCAAGTCACACCACCGGAGGGCTCTATACCTGGACTACGTTGCTTTGGTTTTTTACGTAACTGAATTGACAGACATTTTAAGAACCACTCTCCCAAAACTTGGACTACTTATTGTGTAAATTTCCATAATTTTGCATATACCATTTTTGAGGACCCATTGGAAAATCCCGCGAGTATGTAAGTTGCAGAAGATGTGTTCCACCTGCTTAGCTGTTTACCTGTTGCGTGTTCCATCTCATCACACTATGGATCTTTTTTTTTTTTTTTAAAGATTTTATTTATCCATTCATGAGAATACACAGAGAGGAGAGAGAGAGAGGCAGAGACACAGGCAGAGGGAGAAACAGGCTCCATGCAGGGAGCCCAACGTGGGACTTGATCCCAGGTCTCCAGGATCACATCCTGGCTGAAGGCGGCGCTAAACTGCTGAGCCACCAGGGCTGCCCCTCACACTATGGATCTTTTATGCATTTTTGATTTGGCTGCTTGGAGGCTCAGAGTGCAACATGCTGCTACCTCCCCCCTATGGGCCATAACATGTGTATTTCTGCGGGCTCATTTTCCTTTGTTTATTTTCTTTGTCCTGATCACTGTGAGTATTGATTTTACCCATTTTCTATTATAAACATTTCTGTAAGCACTAAAAAAAAAAAAGATGGGGGCACCTGGGTGGCTCAGTCAGTTAAACGTCTGCCTTCAGCTCAGGTCATGATCTCGGGGCCCTGGGATCAAGCCCCGCGTTGGGCTCCTGGCTCAGTGGGGAATCTGCTTCTCCCTCTGCCTCGGCTTCTGCCTTCTGCTCACGCTCTGTCTTGCTCTCCCTCTCAAATAAATAAATAAAATCTTTTTAAAAATAAATCTTAAAAATAGATGAACTTCTGATTCCTAAATTCTTATTCTATATGCCTTTCCCATCAGCATTACCAATAAGGAACCGATACAACTTTTCTTTAAATTCTTCATATTCACACAATTACCAATATGATTTCAATCTGTTACTTAGTGGAACTAAATCCCTCTTCCTTGCCTCCTTTTTTTCCCTCTTTTTTCTGGTTTATGTGGTCATCTGTGTGTAACACAAATTTCTCTGTTCTAATACCAGTTTTATTTATTTCAGAGCCGAGCTCCTGTCACTGTTGCTCTGCCAGACAGCCGTGTATGCACGTGGCCCAGAGATGGAGAGAAAACGTGGGCTCCTGCTGCCACTAACAAGTCAGGAGCAGGGACGCTATCAGGACAGGCACCGTGAAGTCTTTGCTTCATTATTTCTCACCAATTCTTGCTTGCAAACTGTGCTTTCCTTTCTCCTTTATAACAATAGCACCTGACCATTTTGCTTACCAGAGCTTTCATATCACTTTTGCAAACACAGTGATGTCACCTACTCACTGTTTTTCACCTGAGAAAACTCAGGTGGGAAAATCCAAGATGCTTTATTTGTTCAAGAGCAGGCAGT
The DNA here is from genome assembly GCF_048164855.1 of Canis lupus baileyi. NCBI lineage: Eukaryota > Metazoa > Chordata > Mammalia > Carnivora > Canidae > Canis > Canis lupus. Next base: position 3,433,339 of record NC_132854.1, on the reverse strand, counting down.
GAGCTTGAGAGTGTCATCTCCAAAGCTGATGAGAGCAGGATTCAAGTCTACCTCTCTTCCCCATCTCCCTGTAGCAGTAGAGATGGATGGTGAGTGCATCTGCACTAGGGGTATTGTGAAGTCAAATGAGTTTATGAATGCATAAGACTGAAGTGCTTAAAACAAAGTAAGATCTCAGTGGCTGTTTGTTGAAAAGATAAAACACTGGATTTGAATCGGGGACTTCTGCTTCCATACCCAGTATTCCTTTCCATGAAAGCACATTATCAGTCTGGAGATAGTTGAGAGAGCTTTGTGAGACGAGTGGAGAAGACTCATAGGTGAGTGCCGAGGTGTGAAACCAGGAGGCAAGTCAGCTGACCCCCACACAGGCAATCTACACCCGCAGACAGAGCCTCTGGTCTGCAGACTTCTCGTGTGAACAAATGCAAGAATAGCATATTCCCACCAAGAAAGGACCTTTTTTCCTGGGTAGTAACACCCAAAGGTTGGTATTTTAGGCCCAAAGTGGACAGCTAGCGCATAGGGAAGGACATTGGGTTGTGACCCTCAGAGTCTTGCCATCTGCCCAGCAAGGCAGGTCTAGAAAAAGTTTTCAAAACACTATGTGAGCCTTCCTGGAAGAATAGCATCGAATAGACCTGAGGAAGCCCTTCAAATCCATAGTGACCCAGAAAACAGACTTACTCTGTGAAGCTATAACTGAGGTACAAGGCCAGCCTCTGTCATGGATGGCTGGTGGCTAACCAAAGTCCTGTGCCAGAAGAAATCCTTACATTGCATTTGGGCTGAGTAGAAAACTTCCACCCATCAGTGATGTCTGTCACCAGCCCGGAATAGGGGACGACACCAGAATGTTCGCAGCCCTCGGCCCTCCCACCACCTGCCTATGGACTGAGTGAGTCATCGCCGGTAACGGGAGAGAGAACCAGTTTTCCCGTCCTCTGCACCCTCCCACTAAATAACGCCGCACAACGGAAGCCAGGTATCAATAAGACAATTTTATGTTTTCGGATGCCATAACATTACTGCAGCTTTCCTAATAATCCAAGGACCTGAGCTGTGTAGTACGATTCTCACTGGGAATAAAACATTTGCTTCAGGAGGTTCTAAAAGTGAGAGCAAAACAATTTGTATTTGTTTAAAACATAATGCCATCTATAATTAATGGGATAACTCTGGCTCAGTAGAGCTTGAAAACACTCTGTAGGTTTGAAGCTGGGTTTCTAGTTCTTGAGATGAGGAATACATTTACCCTTAAGCTTTTATTTTATTTTTTTCATGGAAAAGGTGATTTCCAGTGATGGAACACTTGGTTTCCTTTTAGTATCTTTTTGACTAGTGTTATTTGCTACTGAGTGGGAAAAGCAAGGCTAATTCCTGAAATCTGCTTTTAAGTAGTGGCTGTGAAACAAGGGAGTGTTAAATTGTGTTATCATGATCTCTTTTCAGCCTTTTCTCCAGGCCGTAATTTAAACTCTTATTCTGGTTTTAAAAAGAAAGGGTTTTGTTGTTGTTATTATTTAAGTAAGCTCCACCCAATGCAGGACCTGAACACAAGACCCCAAGGTGGAGACTGAGCTGAAATCAAGAGTGAGATGCCCAATCCATGGAGCCACCCAGGCACCCCCCAAAAAGAAGTTTTTAAAAAATCAGTTGAAAAGTCTTTTTTCCTACCTTGAAATGCATTTTTTAAAAAAATGGGAGCTTCCCTTTTATAAATCAGTATCCAGAAGAAAAAAACTTCTGAGCCATTGCATTATTACGGAAGCTTCCGCGTCAACACACGTACACCCAAGGGTACAACAATGTAATACAAAAGGACCCGAATTCCCCTCCCTGACCCTTCCCACCAGAGTCTCCTTCACCCACCGGTAGGAGTGCAGGAGGGGCCACCTTTTCTTGTTCACTTAAGCAGTCTTCCCAAAACTTCATTTTTGGCCTGCGTTCTGTTGCACACTTTGGCCTGACGCCTCAGAAGAACTCACCTGGAGAAGCCCAGGGAATAGTTCCAGCTTGGGAGGATCGAATTATGGGTGCAAGGATCATCCATCACAAGGCAGCAGGAGGACGGTGATAAGGGGAGGTGCGTGGAGGAGGCGGGTGCCTATGTTGTGGTAGAAAGGGGCCTAGAACTTTGATACAAATGGATGAGAAGAGAAAAAAATAATCTAGGTAGGCAAATGGTTGGAGAAAAAACAACAACAACAACAAAAAAAAAAACCACACCCCCTTCTGACCAGCCAGGGGAATGATGCCTGGCCCACCTACCCATTTGGCCTCCTGCTCCCTGACTCGGGCCCTTTGCTGACATGACCCCAGTTTCTAGTATCATTAAAATAATAAAAGTGCACCGAAAATGTTCGACAGGTCTACCCTGACTCTATTTACTTCATTTTGGTTAAATCTCTTAACTTCTCTGTTTCTATGTCTTCATATCTGGTGCCTTTCAGATGCACGATTCTGTGACAATCTCCCTTCCTCCAGGAAGCCTTCTTTGATATGTCCTATGTTCTCTGCTGTGTTCTTCAGGCAATTTCTTTACAACCCCCCAGGGCAGACACAATGCGCCCAGGCCACTGAGAAAACATCTTGTACACAGAAGGTTTTCCAAAACAGCAAATTGCTGAATTAATGAAAGAAACAAATACTAAGGGAACTTCCATGTCTCTCTAGTAAGACGCAAACCCTGGTGCAGAAAAGAACTTTCTGCTGCCATTTTCATCTCCAATGGGAGGGCAAAGAGTAAAAATTCAGCAGATGTCTATTGACAATCGGATGGTAACAAAACTTGTTCAAAAATGGAAAAGGAATGGTATTTAAATATTTGCAAATATGCAAATCCTCTTAATAGGGTAGCACTTTACATAACTTAAAATAATTCATGAGGCATGAATACTAGGATGCTGGGAAAAGTTCTGCCCTCTTTTTCCTTGTAGGAAGAAAAATACTTTCTTCAGTTTTACACTCAGGATTCTTCTGGAAGATAAAGTCCTCATGAACTTCCTAAACTAAAGCCAGGCCTTGGGCACATTAGGGATTTTTCCATATTAATGTTTCAAATCACTGGGCAGTATGACATAAGAGAGGCAGGGCATTTTATAGATGCAAATCAGCAGACACAGGGCAATAGAGAAGCTTTTGCTGATGGTCAGGCTTTGTGAGGGGTCCAAAGGAAAGCAGGCCTGCGGGCAGGTACAGGCAGGTGCGGGCAGGTGAGGGCAGGTGTGGGCAGGTGTGGGCAGGGCTCCTCCCCGGGGACAGAGTGCAGGCCACTCACAGTCACTGTCTTTCAAACTCAAACTTAACTGTCCTCTGGAAGCAGTAAGAAACTGAGAGCCTTCCCACTTCACCAACTGGGAAAATGGGATCAAGAAGGACCAGGTCACTCCTCCTGGAAAGTGACAATAGAGCTATGCTTCTTTCCAACTCTAGGTTTCCAGAATGGGCTGTGGTCTTTAGAGAGCCTGCCTGTGCCTGTAACTCTCTCTCAGTTCCTCACTTAACTCTCTGAGAGTGACGGGCCTTCTTCCTGACCCAGGCTACATGGCACATCCCTAACTCCCTGCTTGTGCCTGGACTTCACTGATACCCTGGAGCCCCCAGAATCTCCTTCCAAGTGGAGAACATCTTTTTTAATAGTTTATCACCGTATCCCCATCTCCATCTAACACTGGTGCATGTAGAGGTCCTGTTTTGACAGCTAAGCATTCACCATTTCCTCTTGTATTCCCTACTGTGCTGCTCATTCTAAGCTGATGACTGCTTTCTTTTACCTGCTATGAGCCAGGCACTATCCTAGGTGCTTGGTAAATACTACTGAACTCCATGCCCTCATAGAGCTGACCTTCTATCCAAAGGCAGACAATAAAGACCAAACATAATCGGTAATTAAATGACAGAGCATGTTATGAAGTACTAAGAAATACTGTAGAAAAAAGTATAGAGCGGGATGAAAGGGACCAGAAGTAACAGCAAGTCATAATTTTACACAGCTTTTCTGAACAGGTATCCTTGAGAAGGTAAGATTTGGACAAAGTTTTGAAGGAAATCTGGGGGAAGAGTATTTGGGTGGAAGAGCCAGGCAGTGCAAAGGCCCTGGGGCAGGTAATTCTGAGTATGTTTAAAGAACAGGGAGGAAGTCAGTGCAGATGGAGCAGTGTGAGCAGGAAGGAGAATATTATTGAAAATGAGTTCAGATGTAGGGTCTTGTAGGCATTATTAGAATTCTGGTTTTGTTCTGATTGAAAGGGCTAGGCTCTGCAGGGTCGGAGCAATGGAAGGGCTTAACGTGCCTGACATTTTCAAAAGGTCATTGTAGATATCAGGTTGAGAATAAGGAGAATAAGAGGAAACTAAGAGCAGTTAGGCGGCCACCACTGTAACCCAGCCAAGAGTTTATGAGGGTCCAGTGCAGGGCACAGCAGTGGAGGGGGAGGTGTGGTTGGCCGCCAGATAGAAAGTACTTGGAGACCAGAACCCGAAGCGTTTTCTGACAGATGATTTTGTGGCCTGAACCGTAGGAAACATGTGGCTGCCACCAACTTAAGCTAGGCCCGGCTGTAGGGACAGATCAGATGGCAGTGCTGGACGCGTTGAATCGAGGCGCTACCGGAGATGCTGGAAAGTCAGGTGGTAGAGCCAGGATGGAGCCTGGGGATGGGGTCTGAGCCAGTTACGCACGTGTGTGCCTCGAGCATGCTGATGGTAGGAATTTATTTATTTAATTATATATTTATTTAAAAATAATTTTTAGAATTTATTTTAGAGAAAGAGAGTGAGCAAGTGAAAGAAATAGAGCACGAGCAGGCAGAGAGGGAGAAGCAGACTCCCTGCTGAGCTGGGAGCCCGACATGGGGTTCAACCCCAGGGCCCCGGGATCATGACCTGAGCTGAAGGCGACACTTCACTGATGGAGCCCCCAGGCCCCCTGATGGTAGGTATTAAAAGCCTCGAGACAGGAGACAGGGGTGGGGGGACAAGGTGACTGAGGGATGGACATTAGGGAAGACAAGGGACATAATGAGCACCAGGTATTGTATGCGACTGACAAATCACTGACCTCCACCCCTGAGACCAGTAATACACTATGTGTTAATTAATTGTATTTAAGTAAATAAATAGATACAATAAATAAATAAAAGCCTTGAGACTGGAGGAGAATCAGCAGGAGAACCCGTGATGCCCTGGAAGAGAGGACAGTGGAGACACCTGTCCTTGGACCCTCAAACCCTAGAAGGCCAAGGAGAAGACAAACGGCCACAAGGGAGCCAGGAAGGGACCACCAGGGGCACAGGAGGAGAGGCAGGTGCAGCATCCTGGGGTCATCGAGGAGGAGGGAACCACCACCTATGGGGACCCACCGTTGCCGGGTCAGGTGAGCTGACTGCCGAGAATGGGGGTGCCAGGGGCCTGGGTAGGAGCAGCTCTGTGCAGAAGCAACTCGGAAGGATGATCTGGTGTGTTTGGGAGAGGACAAGAGGAGGAAATTCAGACTGAGCAGAGGCGGCTTTTCCGAAGAGTCTGGCTGCCGAGAAAAGCTGGAGGGGAGATGGAGTCAGGAGAAGGTGGGTCGGAGACAGAGACGGTGCGTTTCCATGGTGATGGGATGCATGCAGAGGAGAGGAGGAAGTGGGTGATGGAGACACCGGGGAGCTGCCGGAGACATGTCCCCGAGGAGAGGGAGGATGGACCAGAGGCCCAAAGGATGGGAGCAGGAGCCACCACAGAGGCCGTAGGAAAGGGGGACCAGGCGGGCAGAGGCCAACCCCAACATCCAGGGGATTCGGAGCCTCTTGCACCCCCATTCAAAAGTCACACACCCAAATCATCAAAATATCAGGGGATCATGTCCTATTTTTCTAGACCCCACCCCTTCCCAGGGCATGTGTTATATCTGATCATTCATGAGGACGACTTGCCATGGTCTCCAGGGGAGCGGTGGCTGGCGGCCGTCTCAGCCAGGAGGGCAGGTGCCCCAGGTGCAGGAGACTTTCCAGCGGCCTGTGGGGGCGAAGGTCCACAAGGGAAGCATCCTGCAAATCCTTACGCTTTGTGGCTTTCTCTCCTGTGGCTCAAAACGGCAGCCCCGGTCCCCCTTACCATAATCACCCTGTCACTGCACCAGAGGGTCACACACACACACATGACCACCCCCCCCTACGGGACTGGGGCCAGGCTGCGAGAGAAACACCTCCCCGGCACGTGGCAGCCAGGGCCCCCTGAAAACAAGCCAAGGAAGCCGGGGCAGGACGCACACGGGCAGCCCCTGAAGCCATGTGGCCACAAACACAGCAGCTCCAGTGCTGCCCCCTCCCTGCCAACCTGGCTGGGGCTGGGCGGGGGGGAGCTCGAGCAGCACGGTGGTCACGGGAGCACGGTTCGTTGGCGTGCAAGATCTGCTCAGGCTTCTCCTGCCAACGACAAGCCCACCCAAGAAAATGGGCTCGAGCCTGGACCGGCACATCCTGTTAGAGGGTGTGATGATCACTTCACGTGAACACGATGGGGAAAAACCTGCAACTGCACTGCACGGCTTCGACAAAACTACGTTCACAGCAAATATACCGCAATCCACATGATAGTGGGAAGTTCCCCCATACGGCTGTAAAGCACGATAAAAGGCTCATTTTCAGCTAACGTGTGAGGAAGCACGCTCTGCCAGGACTCCTCGGGAAGCCCGGGAGCAGAGTGGGGGCGTCCGCCAGGCCAGCGGTCTCGGCCTCCGATGCTGTCGTGCTTTTCCCTTCACACGGAGCGGCGGCTGGATTCCCTGGAGAAAACCAGACGCCCCCATAAATGCGCAGAAAAGGCGGAAGCACTGCTTTCCACGCCCTCCTGGTGATAAAAGTCGACAGTCGGCCAGCGAGTTGCCGTCCTGCTGTTGCATTCCTGCTGTAACGTCACTGGGCAGAGAACCCCGCCTGGTCCCTCCGAGTCCGGTCACTGCCAGAGCCTGACAAGTGAGAACAGTCACAGTGGCTTAAAATTGTCCACGTGGGCCCCAGGGTCCACGCACAGAGGCGGGCCCTCCATCAGGACGCCTCCCTGCGGTGGCCTCCGCGCCACCCTGTCCGCTCCTCCGGGGTGAGCCACACCCGCGTGTCTGTCCCCGACACAGAAGGCCCCGCGCACCGACAGAATTCCTAGCACCCTAAGAAGCTCGTTCGCTCTTCTTCAGTATCGCCCTCCTGTTCCCCTTACTCCCCAGACCCCCTCCTCCCCAAATGACCACCCTAAAAATATTCTCACAATAAGGCCCTTCTCACATGGAGGAAAAGCCAAACCAAAAACCCCTCGCGTTTTTTACTCGAGATAGAGAGGAACAGACTCAGAGAGACTACTCGGAGAGGATTTTGTGTCAGACCCATTTTTATGCCTCATTGTTATAATAACGAGCGTACAGGGGTGCCTGGGGGGCTCGGTCCGTTTAGCCCCCGACTCTTGATTTCCAGTCAAGTCATGACCTCAGGGTTATGAGATCGAGCCTGCGTGGGGCTCCACGCGGAGTGTGGAGTCTGCTTGGGATTCTCTCTCTCCCTTTGCCTCTCCTACCATCTCTCTCAGTCCCTCTCTAAAATAATAATAATAATAATAATAATAGAATTTACAAAAGGGTGTATTCATCAAGAAATATTTTGTGGGATCACATATAAAACACGATGAGATTTGAGCTTCTCATCATGTTTAAAGACCCTACTATGGGAGATACCACGTGACCCTTCTCGGGTGGAAAATGCCAAATGCAAAGGAGAGAGAAGTGAGCGCTTGGGGACCACTTTCTGGGGGCTCCCCTCTATTCCCACCTGCGTGATGGGAGGAGATAGGCACCTGCTCCACGAGGCTGCTGGTCCGTGACCCCAACATCAGGCCCCGTGCCCTGGGGTATTTCTATGCATTTCTTTCTGTGAAGTGACCACCAAGCACGATGTGAAACATTCACCAGCTCCATGTAATATCTTGAAAACCCCAGAGGGAACAAGAAGAAACAAATCGGAAGTCCTTCAAAAGGAGGGAAACAGAACATGTTGTTCATCGTTCCTCAGATACACACACACACTGTATTGGGTGAGCTTTTGCCTCTAGTTTTAAAACCTACTGGCTCGGGATCCCTGGGTGGCGCAGCGGTTTGGCACCTGCCTTTGGCCCAGGGTGTGATCCTGGAGACCCGGGATCGAATCCCACGTCGGGCTCCCGGTGCATGGAGCCTGCTTCTCTCTCTGCCTGTGTCTCTGCCTCTCTCTCTCTCTCTCTGTGACTATCATAAAAAAAAAACCTACCTGGCTTGATGGAACAAAGTTAACATTCTATTCTTCTCGCAGCTCAAGGACCTTCTGAGTTGCAGCAAAGCTTGAGTGAAAGACCTCAGAAAGCACCCTTGCTATCTCTAACTTAGGACATTCTAGTTAGCAAATATTTAGTTAGCAAATCACAGTATCCGCTGCTGTGGGAGGGGCAACACCATGTTCATGTGGGTTTCTGGCCTTGCGGGGTTCACGGTCTAGTAGGAGAGACAAGTTATGCCATCACAGGATCATTCAGCAGCTTCCCTCTGCTTTTACAATAAAAGCCACGTTCTCTCTGTGGCCGTGCAGGACACATGCCACACCCACGTCCTCCCCTGCTCTGCTTCCACCACATGGGTTCCCACCTCTCTGGAATGTGCCACCCCCCTCCCTTTGCTTGGATGCATCCCAACGGCCCTTTGGATCTTAGCTTAAACATAACTTTCTCAAAAACAAGTATCCTGATGATGAAAATCAAATGAGACACTCGTGCTCATCTTCCCCCACGCTCGCCCATTCACAACATGCGTGTTTCTTTGTGCAAATGTACGACCTGCGCCTCCTCTCCTTAACCGAGCTGCATGGGAGAGAAAGAAAAGCCATTATGTCATGTTCACTCTCGCACCTCGGCTAACATTATTCCAGGCCCCTACTAGGCTCATGTAAATATGTTTGATCCATAAACAAATGCATCTTAAAATGTGTGTTTAAACAATCCACTTGCATGTCCTCAAAATGCTACACGGGATAAATGTGATCATTCCCCACATGTCCAGATGGAGAGAAGAATGAAGTAACCGCATCCTGGGAAAGCTTTTTTTCCATCGCTCCATAAACATGTAAATACCCCCACCTGACATATCGGAGCTTGAGTCAGGGAGAAGAGGTTTGGAAGGCGTGGAGGGACAGACAATGTTGCTTCCAGGCATCACATCGCAGTCCTTCGTCCCCAGGGTGGGACGTGGAGGTGGCAAGACAAAAAGTTCAGTAAGCACCGCAGCTACTAGCCAGGGGAACTTCCAAGAAGCCCAGGGTTTCTTCTTGTCTCCAAGATGAAAATGCTGGCAGTAACCACAGCGGTGGAACGGCGATGGGCAGTGAGCAAGGCCGGTCCCCTTCACGCCATGCATGCTGCCACGAGGCCAGGACAGTCCCAGAGCTGTGCCTGTGATCTTAGCAGTGGACGAGAACCTCGGCAGCGGGGTGGCTCTGCACAGTTGTATGACGGGGTTGGATCTGCCCAGGCTCTAGGGGCGTCGGCAGCTGCCTTGTCTGGAGTAGGACAAGGAGACCGGCCTCCAAAGGGCACACCTGTCCCCTGGCAAGTGTGAGTCTTCCGGGTCTTGGGACATTTTTCATTTTGACTTTTCCGATTCTAGCTTTACCTTCAGGAGGTAAAGTGATTGAAGACGAGGAAAGTGTCCATTACTCGTGCCGCAGCTGATCTGATGGCCATGACCTCTCACGTGCAGAGCCTCAGAGGGGGCTCCTACACAGAGGAGTGGCACTGTTCCCTGCTTGCTTCTGTAAAAGCTGCATTCTTGCCTGTAAGACAGGAAGAAGTGTTTTATGTGAAATCATTAGGATACTTGGTCATTGTCCCAACTTTATAATGCCAAATTCAAAGGATTTGTTGAATAACTAGTTGAGAAATTGAACTTTTAGCATTGCTTTTGGCTCAGCCATCTGAAGTGCCACTTTCACTTTGTTTATTGCAGAATCCATCGTTCAAGTTTTAGTTAAAATCTGGCCTCCAAAACCAAACCTTCCCCAGAGACACCAGTTCAGTGCTCTCGCCTGCTCCATCCCGTCTATAAGGCTAATGTGTATTATCAGCCATCAGTTTTGTTTGAGAAATATTGCTCCTGTTGAGATGACAGGCTCCCTGACAGCGAGATAATGTGTTTAGAGAAATCCGGTTCTTGTGTTTATCTTCATCCCCTCCATCCTTGGTCACAGTGTGACTGGACACAGGGGCTCTTGCTCTGGGTCTGCCCAAAGGAGGATGAAACCTTAACTCAAAACTGTCTCTCCCTATGGCACTCGTGCTTGCACACACACGCATACACACGCACACACCCCTCCAAGCCACCCTACCATGTGCCAGAGTTGGAGGAAACTTGATCCCACAGGGTAGATGCTGGGGCCTGGGTCTGCTACAGGGCAGGGTTGCAGCACTTTATTAGAAGCACACAGACAACTGTCGGCCATTCCTCTGCTTCCTCTCTCCTGCACAGTCACTTCAGCAGGTGGCCTACTGGCGTGGCACCGATGGATAAGAAGACCCACACCAAGCAGACAGAGTGTGTCCTCTCAGCACCAGCTTGCCGCGGTGCCCTAGGTGGTGGTGCACAGAGTCTGCTCTCATGGAGGAAGGAGTGGGGAGCAAAAGGCCTTGCTTGGGCCCCGTAACTCTGCTTAATCATTAGCCCAAACTGTAGAATTTCGCGTGCACCAGATACCAGAGAGAATCGTGGGCGAGCCCGCTGTTTGTTTCGCTTTCAGGTGTAGACATCCATGAGTGTGGCGACCCTGGCAGGGATCCTCCAAGTGAAGAGGAGCAAGAAAGACACCCGCCTCCGAGGCCCACCCAAGATTCCTGGAATCTTCTGCTTAATAAACATGGTTGAAATGAAGATCTGTTTTAAAATTACAAAGATCAGAAAATAGCACGTTCTCCACTGATATGCTCGGAGGTGCGGGTATCAGAAGATTTGCCACCTGTCGAGTCTCCGTAGAAAGGTGGGTTCTGGGGTTTTCTGGTGTCAGGCCTGTGCTCCCCCAGCTCGAGGAAGGCAGAGTGTTTGATAAGCACTAATGCATTCTTCCGGGTCCGAGGTCACTACACAATCTTCTCCGTGGTATAGGCAAAGGCAGGTGCTCTCCCCTTCCAGGACCAGGACATCTCTGCATTTGTCTGTTACCATCCGTGTCACATTGCACTATGACCTCTGTAACACGTGTCACGCTGGGTTTTAGTTGTGGGTCTCTCTTGCTCTCAGCTCTGAGCTCTCAGATAGAGGAATCATGACTGATGCATCCCAGAAAACCAGCGTCTGTCCCAGTGGCAGAAACACGGTTCAGCGAGTGGACGAACCAGCGACAGCCACCATAGCTGTCCTTCCTCGCACATGCACCAACCACATGAAATAATTTAATTTAAAATGATCCATTCATCATATAATAGAAGATACTGTAATAGTTTTTTTTTTTAATACTTTCTATTCTTTTTTTCTCCCACATCACAAATGATGCGTATAATACAGATTTCTAAACTGGGACTTACAAACCCTTTTCATAGGCTTTTTTTTCCTCTCGGTCCTGTGTCAAAGCCCTTGATATAAGGCACTGTCATCAAGAATGTATAGTTAAAAAAAAAAAAGAATGTATAGTTTTGGGGCACCTGGGCAGCTCAGTCGGCAAAGCATCTGACTCCTGGTTTTGGCTCAGGTCATGATCTCAGGGTTGTGAGATCCAGCCTCATGTCTGGCTCACACTCGGCACAGAATCTGCTTGAGATCTTCTGTCTCTGTCTCCCTCTACCCCTCCTCATCCCACTTGCATGCACGTGCTCTCTCTTCCTCTCTCTCTCTCTCTCTTTTTTTTTTTAAACATTTTTTTTTAAATTTTTATTTATTTATGATAGTCACAGAGAGAGAGAGAGAGGCAGAGACACAGGCAGAGGGAGAAGCAGGTTCCATGCACCGGGAGCCCGACGTGGGATTCGATCCCGGGTCTCCAGGATCGCGCCCTGGGCCAAAGGCAGGCGCCAAACCGCTGCGCCACCCAGGGATCCCCCTCTCTCTCTCTCAAATGAATGAATGAATAAATAAATACATACATAAGAGAATGTTTGGATTTGTTTTCCTAGGTGTGAGGTTCACAGTAGCAGATGAGCTCTGACAAGTTTCTGCATCTGCAGCCTCGTCAATCTGCAGCCTCGTCAGCCCTGGAACAGACAGGGCTCAGGTGGTGTTGGGGCAGTGAAGGGAAGCCACCAGCTACAGAAGCTCACACCTGCGGACAGCCATCGTTCATGAAGGTGGCATCCCCTCGTGCCACTTGCTTTTTCTGCTGCTACCCTGTGTGCAAGTTTGGGAGCATACAAAGCAAATCACAAACCATCACAGGATGGCTAAGGGCTGATGACGATAACACTCTCTTCTAGAGGCGGAAGAGATGGAGAAGAAAGGGGCCTTTGTTTCTAGAAGGATCTCAGAAGTTTAGAGAAGTTCTGCTCTGAACAATGAAAGCATCTGGGGTTTTCCATTCGAAGATACAGCTGTGCACACAGTCACTCAGCCGTATGATGGAGATACATTCAATTATTTATATCTGCATCAAGAATTTTGTGGAAAAGCTCTGTTTTCAGATTCTCACTGAGCAGATCGCAATTTCTTTTTTTGACAGGTTTCTTTACTTATATTTACCACCTCATGCAGCCACCCAGAAACCCAGGCAAGGTGCTTTTAACTGGAAAAGAATATATGGCAGCTGTACTGTGCTTTAGATTTCCTCCCATTGTTTCCTTTGCTGATGGAAGAACTCGTCTTGTAGGGTCTCGTCCTGTGGCAGAGGGCCCTGAGGCTGCTCCCGGGCCCAGGTGTCACAAGGCAGGCTGTCCCGGCAGGAATCTCTGCATCGGCTCATCCCGCTGCTGCAGATGTGCTCATTTAGACAACCTTATTTCTGGCTACTTTACCGCCAAGTTTTCAAATCTCCTCCTAACTGGTCAGCCTCCTTTCTTTTCTCACTGGACCATTCCTGCCTGTTCCTACACAGCTGCGGGAGTCAGCTTCTAAAATGCAAACAAGATTATTTTACTCTTTTGCTTAAGAACCTCCCAGGGACACAGGCTAAGGTACCAGCTTCCAGAAATTTGTAAGGTGCACCCCTCCGGCACCTCCTTACCCCATCTGTGCACCCCTGCTCCTGCCTCGCACAAGCCACCCTATGCTCTTGCTCCAACCACGCAGAGCTGCCTACAGACCCCAAAGGACATGCTCCTCCCTCTCATCTCATCCCTTCTTCCTCTACCGCGCCTGCTTTGGGTTCAGGAGTGCTCTGTCCCTCTCACTGCAGCCCTGCTCTCTCTCCCCCTGCAGCGAGTGACCGCCTTGACTGGGTCAGCGACAGGCCAAGGGCAGGCACTCCACGGTCAGCAGCTCCCCACTGATGGCTGGCGGAGAGGCCGCAGCTTGAGGATCGAGGTGCAAAAACCCGGAGCACTCACGGTGGTGGTCCAGGGAGGACCAGCAGGCTGAACAAGCCGGGTGGACCCGACCCTCTGGGGACAGCTGCGGGCAGGCATGAGGGTCTGCTGGGTGCCACGGTGGGTCCCGCTTCCCGCCCGTTCCCGGGCCTGGGCCCCTGGCTGGGGATGGGAGCCAGGGCCAGAGGAAGGACAGAGGGAGGCCGTCTCCACACAGGAGGATTCCAGGCGCACCCGCTATCACGAGCTGGGCTGGCGGTCGCTTTGCCCTCAGCTGAGGACGAGAGTCGGTGGTGAAACTGAGGCACGCAGGCCTGCAGGCAAAAGTCAGGGACACATGGACAGAGGCACAGAGATGCCACCGGGGAGGCACGCTCCCAGGGCACTGGGAAGAGGCGCCAACAAGGAGGACGAAAACCGACGGGGGAGAAGCGCGTATGGTGAAGAGCGAACCGCAAGTAACCAGGTGTGTGCATGTCATAAATTCGGAGGGCAGGCCATCTGCTGAGAGTTCTCGGGGTGCAGGTGGAGCCTGTGGTCTCTACGTCGCTCAGAAGCCGCTCGGGCCTCTGCCTGATGAAATCCGGCTCCTGAGTGCACGCATTCCCCTGGGCACATCCAGGGAAGACACTTTAAGGCTTCCCAAAGATTTTAAAAAATAAACTGTTTTATAAAAACAACGATGTGTGCATGTGTGTGTGTGTGTGTGCGCGCGCGCGCCCTGTAACAAGGGCTTTGTGTGAATAAAATCGCCACAATCTTTCCACCCTTCTCCCCCCTCCCCCCCAAAATGAGAAAAGTTTGTATTTTATTGAAAAGGTTGAGCATCTCCAAGTACAACAGCGCAGCTTGGAGACCTTTATGCAAACCCAAGTCTAGTCAGTCACAAATATTTGCAATGAATGATTTCTCATAACTGTAATCCCTATCCTGGGAGGTTTTTCTTTCTCTGAAATACATGCATTGTATCTCAGGAAAAATAAAACATACGACCTACCAAAAATCATCAGACAAACCTCTAACAATGTATCTCAAGTCAACATGCAGTTTGGGTCAGATCGGATCGTAAAAGTTGCCGTAAAAACTGCTTTCTGGAATTATTTTAAGTACTCACTCTGTGTGTTCCAAACCAAATCAAGATGGTAGACTCAGATGTACATTTCTGGACCTTTGACCTGATGTTTTTAAAGATCTTTGTAAGTTTATTTTGCATGTGTGGAATTTGAAAGCATTGGCTCTCATTGCTGTTGACTTCAAACCATTTTTACAAGCTCTATAAATAGAAAATATTGATGTTTTTAAAAAGGAGTGTTCACTGTCTTGCATTTTCTCCAGCGAAAAGGGAAGTACGGGAGTGTGTTTTTCTATCTACAGACACAGCTGCCCTTCACCTCAGAAGCCAGTTTCGATTCCTTCAAAAGAATCAAACACAAAAGGAATGCATCCAGCTTGTTGAAACAGAAATCTCTTGAAGGTGGCTTCCCATTTATTTCAGAGCCACCCTCTCTTCTTTTCTCTCTCCCCCACCGATGTGGCGATCAACGCCCGTACCCGTGCTTTGGAATAATACACGTGGCTCTTAGAGCTTCTGAAAGATCCTGAAGAGCAATGCAGGCTTGGCCTCCCCCAGGAGATCAGAGGGGCCCTCTTCTCTGATAATTGGAGCCTCCCTCAGCCCAGGGGTGCAGGATTCAGTCACTTCCTGAGCAGAGGAGCCTCGCTGTCATACTGCTTTGCTTCGGAGCCTCGGGAGGACTTATAAATATGCATTTACAAATGCATCCCTGCAGTGGGGCAGGCATAAATCCCCATAAACTGTCGCTATGCAGAAAGTAAATTTTACAGTGCTTGCCACCAAGGCCGACGCTCTTCTTCTTTTCCAATTAAAACAATTTAACCTTCTTTCTGAGTCTGAGATTCTCTTTCCCCCTTTTCCATGTGATTTTATGACCTCGGAAATTTCTCCCAGTGACAATTCTTTTTTAACCTACATCTCGTCAATGTTCCCCAATGTTCACTGTCTGTTTACCTACGTCACGTTTCTGCCTTTACCTGTAATATTCATTTTAAGACACTGTGCAATGCAGGGTTCTCTGCATTATTACTTCCACGTACCACTGAAAGGACCCACTCCCTGCAAAGCATTACTAAGGAGTTTCTGTGAGTTGTAGTGATCGATGTGAGGATCATGCCTTTTCTCAACTACGAAGATGAAAGAGATATACAAGATGACATTGCAAATCACATCCACGGCCAAAACAACAAAAAAAGGTAGGGGGAGAAATTAGCCACCGTCCTTCCTCTGTCCCCTCCCAGATGCCCGCCCCTCCCCCACACCGCCATCTGTGCTGGCTCCTACACTAGATTTCTCTATTAACAAAGACCCACCTATTGATTCTGCTTGAATTCACCACCCTGGCTCTCCTCCCTCTCCTTGTGCCCCCAGAAAACACAATTCCTAACGGCGATCCCTTTGTCTGCAGTTATGGTCTGAAAAGCCATGTCCACCCCCTCTTGGGCTAGGTTTCCAATGTCACAGGGTTTCAAATGTTAACTCAGGTTACAAATCAGGAGGAAAATTCAGAGTCTGTCCTTTCCGATTTTTTCTCCCAACAGTTTCTAGGACCTACGTAAGAAAGAATTCAACTCAGATTGCACTCCGCCTGGGGAAAATAAGGATGCCCTTCCCAGTGAGTAACCGGGCTAGTTAGAAACACGACTTCATCACACAATCAGCATTTTATTAAAAAATTAATGCCTGTGAAATGAGTTTTCGATACAAAGCTGCCTAGCTGTGACTTTTTTTGGTTTTAAAGACATTAATCTCTTCAATAATTCATCTTTTATTTCTTTAGCCTTACTAAATATTAAACAGGTTAAAGTTAAATATTTGAAAACTCAGTACAGCTCGAGTACCTCAAAGAAGGTCCATGGCAAGGAGCTCCGGTGACACTGTCTCCTACAAGTGGTTCATAAGGTGTAGTGATGGTGCTATTGGTGGCTGTGAGTCAGGGGTTCTCCTTGCTTGGATCTTACCTGTTGGGCAGGAGAGTCATCCACACATGCATCCTTGCCTCTGAGCTGCCGCCAATGTCCCAAAGGGTCACCTGTGATTGACAGCAGAAACAAGGATTCCAAAACAGGGGGAAGACTTGCACCTGTTAGAAGCAGTGGGGCCCACCCAGCTCCGGCAGAGAGAGGGCCAGTAAAGTCTCCCTGACCATGGTCAGTTCTGGCAGCCTGGCCAGGTTATCAGCCCCCCAGCTTTTGTTCACTCACCCCTACCACTTGATGGTCACCACATTCCCTCCCCAATCTGGTTAATTGAGGCAACAGCGGGGTCCCTTTTCTGCTGAATAATCTACATGATTTCACCTGAGTTGATCTGCGTGAAGAGATATAAATTCCTTTCCTATCTGGCCCCCTGATAACACACACCTTTTAATTATTAGCAGTGTTAGTTTCCAGTAGGCTGAGAAATTAATTTTAGAATGCGTGCTTGGGACATAACTTCCAGAATAATATTCCTCGGGTGATTTCTACGCAGGCTGTCAGCATTGCTGCATCTCTGCAATGTCTTGTTTGGACTGATGACAATTACTACACTACCAATGTTTAGAAAAGTTTTTTGCGTTGCAAATAGCTCCTGCCTGTTGACGGTGAGATGGGGGTTGCTTTAAAGTAAGTGTGTTTGGTCTGAATGTCCACAATAGCAGAAACCAAAGCTTCTTCTAGAAGATGGCCAACCAGAAGCCTCACCCCGAACCCAGAAAACCCCATCTCCTGTTCAAAACAAACACTGGAGAGCAAATCCCCGAAGGTCAAACCGTGGTGTGCTGGCAGTTCTGAATCCAGCCCCAGACGATATTTCCACCAACTAGAAGAGAGTAAACTTGACCATATCTAAATTCGACCTTCTGATTAGTGAGCATCCGTAAACAAGCTGGTAGCATCAGCCCCGGGGAAACAGGTGGAAGGGGAGTATGACTCTGTGAAGAGTGTAGGTACTCAGACAGCAGGGGTGGTGCTGACTCTTCCCGGGCTTCCCTCCCACTATCCCCTTCCTCGTCCCCAGAGCTCCATCAGCTCTGCAGCACAAAGACTTTTGATGCTCTATCAAATAGAGGCTTCTGATGATGGCAACAGAGCTTTTCAGGAGGTGGAGAAAGCTGTAGGCGCATACTGGACTGGAAACACAATGAAAATGCTAATAGGGGACTCAGATCCCACTTTCATGTTTTATTAATGACATCTGCACCATATTTGTAAAATAATTTGCATAATATGTTAATTCTCCAAAAGAGGGGGGAATGGGAGCTCATAATAGCATAGGAAATCGGCACTTTCCCCCACGATGCCAGAGCTCCATAATGCTTCAGACTGTTTTTTTTTTTTTTTTTTTTTTTAATAGAGATCCTTATTGGGCTTAGGTTACATTTAAAAGCCAGTCAAGATTAAAATTTTAAATCTACTTTTGGGGATACAGACTCATTAGTAAATGTTCATCATGGCTTCAGACCCTGTATAATAGTTTTGTTTTAAAGATGTAAGGAAAGATTGAGCAGCAGCTGAGCCACACAGGGAAATGAGATGCAGGAGTGCTAGTTGCTGACAAAGGCACTGGGAGTCTGGTCTCGGTACTGACAGGAGGCTTCCCGGAGTGCCACTCATGGTATCCGTCAATGTCCTACTCTGGCACTTCTTTTCATAGCACATGGAAATGCCACACCACGACTCCTTTCGCAAGTGGAGGGATTTGTCAGAATTGTTCTAGAACTTTCTAAGGAGACAATGAAAATACCTGGCAGAGGAACCAGTTTAAGGAAAAAGACTTGAGGGCAGCAAAGTGCCCTCTGGCACAATGATAAAGCCATAGAGATGCTGAGGGACGCTTGAGTAACACCAGTGCGGCTTTTAGTTTAAAGATGCTGGGTTGCGACTCCTCTGACAGTCCCCTGTGCACAATTGAGCTTTGCCTTTTCAAAGTATAACAAGTTAGTCTTTATTAATGCTAAGGAGTGCTGGTCCCATAAGTACACCCGCTTCAAGGTTTTTAAAAAATAAAATTTGAATTTTCCTTGTTCCCAGTCCAAGGAAGCTTTGTAAGTTAGCAAAGTTCACTTGCAGATCATGGTGCAACTTGCAAGCCAGAGTCCTAGGTGGAATCGTGGTGATCTGAAACCTTTTTATAGAGGAGGCTTTCACAAACACATTCCTCAGACCCAGAAACGCTTAGTCACTGGAAAAATCTCGGCATAGTTCCCTCTGCATCCACTGCTGTAAACTGATGAGGATCAAACAGACCACTGGAGATCCCTCTCTTTTTGCCATTGGATTCTGGAAAATGCTACTTACAGAATCAAAGCAGTATTTAAAAGTGGCCACACATGTAGTCGAGACAACCAAATACTCTAAGAAGGTACAGAAAAAAGAAAGAAAAAGAATTTTAATGCATTGCCTACTTCCTCCTCTATTTCAGGAGGAAATAGATGGCCATCTAGCTCTTGGGAGGAAAGGTTGGATTTTTCAGTGTTGGTCTAAACAAAACACTTGCCACATAGTAACTTGGAGAGATTTGCCAAATTGCCCCAAGTACAGAACTTCTCACTTCCCCTTCAACGTCAAGTGGATTTCAAGCTCTTTTCGGGCCTTGGGTATTCTAGTCATTGAATGAGGTTATACACACGGGTTAGTAAACGTCACTCATTCCTTTCTTCGTTCATGTAATGGCTCCTCTGGGCACAGGTACCATGCTCTGGGGCAGGACTGGTGTCTGAGAGGGCTCCTCCCTGAAGGTTGGGGGAGTGCATTTCTCTCTACGCCCTATTTCTCAGAGGCTTAATTGCTAAGTGAGCCTTGCCTTTGACAACCTGATTTCTTCCTATAAAAATGGGGAAATGAAATGGGATTCTCGGTATTTTGGCACCGTTTCTGTGAGGGATAAGTGTCTAGATGAACGTTGTCTGGGTTTATCTGCGTACTGAAACACCTGTAAACTTACCAAGAGAGCAACTGACCGTGGAACCGAGAAGCTACGGTAAAAACTGTGGGACCCCTAGCAGTTCTTTCAACAACAGAACAAAATCCTCCCCTGGAAATTTCAACAGACTTATGGGTTCTTCTCTCTCCCTGATAATTCCCCCAAAACAGACCGAAGACTGACACTAACATCAGTTCTGGTGGAAGGCTGTGCATTCATGCAAGCTCAGCCTTGGCATTGGAGACCCCAATGATTGTGTGTCTCCCCAAATTCACACGCTGGAATCTTAACCCTCGAGATGATGGTATTAAGAGGTGAGGCCTTTGGGAGATGATCAAGTCATTAGGGCAGAGACCTCCTAGTTGGGATTAGTGTCCTTATAAAAGAGACCCCACAGGCCTCCCTTACCCCTTCCACCACTTGAGGACATGGCAAGACGTCTGTGGCCAGAAGAGACCCAGCACCCGCCCATCCTGGCACCCCGATCTCAAATTTCCAGCACCCAGGACTGCAAGCAGTAAATTTCTGCTGTTTATAAGCCACCCTGCCTGTGGCATTTAGTTACAGCAGCCCAAACAGACTCAGACACTAACAAACTGCTAAATAAAATGCAATCTGTCTTCTACCTTGACAAATAAATCTGATTACAAAATAAATTAAAAGTGAGTAGGTCTAGCTGTTCTGACGATGGGGTAGACATGTTTGGGTTGGTAGTCACATGCAAAATTAATAAATTCTTATGTATTTATTTCATACAATTTTCTTTGCCTTTATTTGGAAAAAAAAACCCCACTAATTATGGTACTATAATGAAGAATTTCCCTCATGATAGTCGTGCAAAATACAAACCATAAATTAATGAGTGGCAAGAGAGTAGTACCAGAATATTCAAGCAAGCCGAGAAATATTTTTAGAAATGTCATTAAACACTTATTAACTGCTTTTATTAAAATAATGTCAATATCCACTGAGTTCCATGTAAAAAAATGAGAATCATGTTCCAATCGTTTAACATCTAGGCCTGCATAGATACAGATTTAAGAGTAATTTGACTTATTTTATGCTGCATAATGTTCCTCTATACATCTTATCCAACCATTGTGACATCTGTTACTAATTCACAAATACCTTTGAAACAAAAATTGGTACATGAAGAGAAACAAGGTATGGAACCTCCACATTACTGGGGAATGATACTTCATTATCCAAGAGTCTGTTGCATTTGCGCTCTCCGAGAAGAAGGATTTGACAAGCTAATTAATTCGTCTTTTCTTTTACCTCAGTCTTTCTGCCTCAAATCCCCCCTGTGCCGAGAAGCAGCCTCTACCGTCTGTGCTGGCGGCACCAACACAAACCTTTGTGCCTTTAGCTGCCTTATATGTCAAGGATGTAGCGGTGGATGGAAAGATGGAATTTCTGGGAATTGCACCATGCCATGTGATGAGCCATGGAGGGTTCTGGGTCACACTGAGACCACGCTGACGGCCACGGTAGCTGAACTAGAGCTCGGTACCCAGCAAACCAAGGTAGGGGCTCTTTGGACGACTGGCCGGTCATACCATTATGTGCCAGCTGATCCCATGTTTGCCTGGCACCTGGAAGGCCCTCCAAATATTTATTAAGAGGGTGGATGAAAGAATGATGAAGGCAGAGTAAATGAAGAGAGAGCTGTGTTTGCCATAAACAAACACAATTTTGTGACACACAAGGGGAGGCGCATGGGAAGTTGGGTATAACTGGAGAGAAAGAGGCATCCCACCTTCCAAAGAAGGCACGCTTTCCTCTCTGGACCTGACCACCCGGCCTTTTTTCCATATGAAGCGGCAGTGTGCTAAGGGGGCCCCCCTGGGCTCCCGGCCTGGGCCCCTGCTGCAGCAGGAGTACTGACCTATTACCACAATGGCCAACTTTTAAAGATCTGCTTAACAATGTGAGGCTTTGCTTCTGAAATCTCCATGCTTCCTTTGCAAACCCAAAGAGAAATACCAGAATCAGGCCAGAAAGTGAGGCTGTCCTTTTGGTATTTCCACACCCCGCTGATAACAGGAAGCCAGCACAGTAGTCAGTCTGCCTGCACGAACCAGTCGCCTCCCACTGGAGCTGTCCTGGGCAGCACAGGTAGCTAGGGCCTCTGCACATCACTGCTACCCTGGGGGGACTGGGAGGCGACAGGTGGGTGCAGCAGACAGAAGGCGAAGAAGCTCAGGAAACCAGAATTGATCTGTAAATAGAAGAGAAACCCTAATATTCGGGCATGACCAGCAGGGATTTCAGAGGAGCCGTGTATAGATCTGTGTGGTGTGAGCTTCCCTGCCTCCACTGCTTGGGCTGAAGCTCCATAAGGAAAGAAACCCAAGGTTATTCATCCTTGAATTCTCAGGGGTTTGTACGGTGCCTGGAAAACAGGGAGCACCCCGGAAGTGCTGGCTGTTCACAGAATCTCTGCAGCCTACGAATCGCTCCTGCTACAAATTCCACATTCAGCTCTCAGGACACCCACCATGGCCCAGGGCTCCAGTTTCATACCACCGCCCCCTCCTCTTTTTATACCAAACAGAATTTAGGGAAGACTCATTTAGTGAGGCTCATCTCTCCCAGACACTGGTGCTATAACATAGGCTGGGCTCGGGCACCTGGATTTTGATTATTTTTGGCGGAGGGGCGGGAGATACAGGCTTACATTAAAGCCTTTAAACCGGAATTTGAAACAGAACCAGCCCAGAGTTTTATTATCGTGGACCAGGGATGGTTAGAAAAGACAAATGTTCTATTTTTTATTTTCAGAAGGATGGGCTGACCATTCACCACATCAAAGCAATGCTAGCTGCGAGGGGTTCTCCCACATTCACTGATAAACGTCCCCAAACCCCACAGACCGAGCTATTTCCTGGGGCCTTGTGTGCTGTTAGATCTTCCATCCATCTCTGAGCCCAAGCACTTTATGCGGAGTTCAAATACAGCAGTTGCTCAATAAATGCACAGAGAAAAAAGCAATGAAACAAAGGAGGAAAGCGGATGAATGGGAATCAGGGATGAATGGAGAGGGTCTGCTCCCTCCCCGGCCTGAGCCATCTCTGAGCACCAGCTCGGAGACTTTCTTCAAGCTCTGAGCTTTAGGGGCTTAGTTATCAAATTTCAGAGCATCTGTGACTAGCGGAGAGCATGTTAAACCACATACCCCCGAGTCCAGGTCCGGCAGGTTTGGCGTGGGGTCCAGGAGTCTGCCCTCCTCACAGGACTCCGGTCCCAGTGAGGGAAGTGGCCCAGGGACTGACAGGGACAGAATCGCTGCTCTGTGGCAGGGAACCCTGAGCTCCCAACTGCACAGAGGTTCACACTCTGGGGCAGAGCCCACACTGCTTTCTGAGAAGGACAATGGCTTTGCCTTCAGCTGCCCCTACAGCCCGCCTCTGTGCCAAGTGGGGTAGCCTTCCCATCAGGTTTCCTAATTTTTTAAGGGAAGAATTAACTCTATCCCTGCTTATCTGGCCACCAGGGTTTAGGCGTCGGTCCCCAACCATCAATTAAGGCCATCTGCTTCCACGCTAACCATTGTCATTGTTATCTCCTGCGGCCCAGCTGCCTGCCAAAGCCTGCTTTCCATGAAATAATATTGAGGAAGATAATCTAAGGGATGCTCTAATGCAGGTATTCCAACTTCTGTCTCTGGGCCCAATGAATGACTAGATACAATAAACATTTTAGTGAAATTATACTTCACATTAGGTCTGATTTTTATTAAATTGTACCTCAATATTATGTCAAGCTCTATGTAAATGAAACCTATTTATGCATTTGTGGTGAAAGCGGGTGTGGTAAGGCCGTCCAGTGTTGTGTCTGAATCTTGCAGACCAGGAGCAGGGCATGAGGAGAGTGGTCCTCCCTTCTCAGAATTGTTGGGTGCTCCCACCTCTCTCGGGATAGGTTGAGCAGCGCTCAAAATTTGGGTTTAATTTATGCACTTCGAGAGGCACCTGGGTGACTCGGTGGTTGAGTGTCTGCCTTTGGCTCTGGTCGTGATCCTGGGGTCCTGGGATCGAGTCCCACATCGGGCTCCCTGCTTCTCCCTCTGCCTGCGTCTCTGCCTCTCTCTGTGGGTCTCTCATGAATAAATAAATAAAATCTAAACGACAACAACAAAAATTATGCACTTCACTGCTTAGCCTACTTCGTTTCCTAGGTGCTGAATTTTTCATATGGTGTTTGTTTGCTTGTTTTCTTCTGTTTTGTTTGCAAGACGCCTTAACTCCTTTTTGGAGAAAGATACACATTCCTGAAAAGTCAAAGTGTTAGTGTGATCAATGACAAAATCATTCAGTGTCACCTTATTATCAATTATTAATATGACACATCAGCAAGGAACTAATCATCCTTGGTAACCAGGAACAAGCCTTGGGCATGGGCCCCGAGGCACACCAGGGTGGCCCAGAAGATGAGGCCACTGCCATGCTTGTCCTGTTTCCATCCACCTACCCCTCCCATTCCTCTTGTCAGAAGGGGCCTGGCAGGCTCCTTCTGCAGGAATCTCATGTTTTTATCCTCAGGAGAGTTCTGAGCTGCCCTCTTGCAACCTCTTCCCACCTCACCCATATTAGGTTTCAGCTGCCTTTGGGCTCATGGCTCCCAATGCAGACTCCCAGACGCAGAATTCTGCTAGTTCTGGAACCTGTCAGAACCAAATAACACTATGCTGCTGCAGTGAAAGTCTTGGGTGAACATTAGACAAGTCGAGAGCATGAGACTGCATCTGGAGGGTTGCCTGTTCTCAAGGAGGATGAACCAGCAGTTCTCAGGGAAGACGAACAAGCAGAAGTTGCAGTCATACCTGTGTGCCTTACATTGAAAGCTCTATTCTGTAATCTGGATGGTCTAGATGCTCTTTCCTTTGTAGATCCTGGGTTATGGCTCTAGCCCACAGTTTCGACCTGTGACTCAAAAAAATCCCTTTCATGGACAAGTAAGTTGCAAAGCCCCTTATCTTCTAAGGCACCGGACAGAAACGATCTCTGAGGGACGTATGTTTACCTGTAACATACAGAGTCTGGAGTCTTGTGTGTTCCTCATCATAGGTTGCACTGTTGTTTCATGTCCCACTAGGACGGGAAGAAGAGCATGAGACAAGGCTTTCATCTCATTTCAAGTTTTGGATTTCTATTCATTGAGGTTTTCAGTATCTTATAATGGACATGCAATAAACTGCATATCTTACAAGTATACAGTTCCACTTGTCACATGCATGTTTATCTGTGAAGCCATCACCACTATTGAGAAAATGAACTCATCCATCTTGAGGCGCCTCCTCATGTCCCTTTTTGATTCCTCCCTGACATCCTTCCCCTCCACCTCCACCTTCACCTTCTCTCCAGGGAGTTGCCGATCTGATTTCTATCTCTGGGGGTCCATTTCCTAAAACTTTATTTAGGTGGAATTGTACAGGTTCCACTTTCTACCTGACTTCTTCCTTGTAGCTTAGTTACATTAAGATTCATCTATTTGTAGTGTATATCACCTGTTCATTTACTTATTGCTGAGTGATGGCCCATTGTGTGAATAGACCATTTTGTTTATCCCTTCATCTTTGATGGGGTTTTGGGTTATTTCTACATTTTGGCTATTACAAAGTCACCTGCTATAGAGAGTCATCTATAGGGATGACTGGGTGCCTCAGCAGTTGAGCATCTGCTTTGGCTCAGGGCGTGGTCCCAGGGTCCTGGGATCGAGTCCCTCATCGGGCTCCTTGCATGGAGCCTGCTTCTCCCTCTGCCGGTATCTCTGCCTCTCTCTGTGTCTCTCATGAATGAATGAATGAATGAATGAATAAATAAATAAATAAATAAATAAAATCTTAAAAAAAGAGTCATGTACATTCCTAGGTGTAAATGTGCTTTTATTTCTTTTATTTTATGGCCAAAAATACAGTCTATCTTGGTAGATATTCTACATGTGTTTGAAAACACCCTGTACTCTGCTTGGTCCATAATTGCCAGTTACATCAAGTTGGTTGGCAGTATTGTTCAAATCTTCTACGTTCTTGCCAATTTTCTCTTTTTGTTGATTATTGAGAGACAGATATTGAAATCTCAGGCTATGGACTTTTCTGTTTCTTCTTGCAGAACGATCAGCTCTTGTTTTGTGTATTCATAAGTTCTCTTTGGTACATAAACCATTAGGATTGTTGTATTCTCTCGGTGGATCGATTCCTTTATCATTATCAAATGAGCTTTCTTCTCTTTTAAGGTTTTGGTTGACTGAAATATTGAGGGTTTTCACTGCCCGATCATGCCATAGGAATAATAGCTAAGTTAAACATGATTAGGGTGATGGCAGCCTGGCCATCAGTGCCCAGCAGGTGCATAGGAATTTCAGGGATGTTACAATGTAGAACATCACCGTGATCAATGTGTTCTTAGAACTGATGTTCTATAGACATTATAGCAGGTTGTGAAATTGATTACTTTTAATGGAAACCTTCCAGGAATATTCTCTGGCAAGTCTTTCAGTCACCTTGGGTTACCGTCTATTTCAACAGTGTAAATTCTTTTGAGCTGCCCTACAGAGTGACACGGGAAATGCAAAATGTCGGTGTGGGCACGCTGTGTTAAGGATGGAGAGTGCTGTTTGTGCTTCTCCCTGAAGGGACAGTGACTAAGTGCCGGGCTCTGGCTGCCCTCCCCACGTGGAGGCTCTCCTGCCCATGCCAACCTAGATAGCTCTGCGTTTATTTTGTTAAAGGTTTCCTTCCTCTCATAATTCTGTCTACCTCCTGGCCAACTCTGCATGGAGACCCCACAGCACTGCACATGGAAGATGTCCCAAATTGAAATCGTTATCTTTCCCTTGGTCTGCTCCCCTGCGTTGAGATACTCATTCTCAGGTGATCAGGAGAGCGTGGATATGATCACATACATGTGTGTGCACACGTATACACACACACACACACACACACACACACACGCACGCACATGCCACTCATTCCCCATTCATTTGGTCCTGGATGCTCTTCCCCAAGCTCCCCCATGAGGCTCCTCTTCCAAGTCTCTCATCCCCCTCCCCTCTCCTTTCTCACATAACACCTTCACTCTGGGCCCCCCTAAGATTCTCGTTATGCCTCAGGCATGCATTGCCTTTCCATTGAGTTGTGCCACGAATACACTTAACTTTTAAATTCACATCTAGAGAATGACTTCTCAGCTGCTATGACAGGACTCAATCTGTTGCCCTCAGCAGAGATTCTCCCACAGTCCCAGGGCAGAGTTAGCCATGCCCTCTGAGCTGGCCCTGCTCTCCGCTTGCACCTGCAGTGAGGTGCACGCTGCGCATCTGGCGCTTTCTGCGGGCTCTATTCTAAGGAAACAGACCCTGTTCTATTAACGACCCTCCTCTCCCCTCCACCATCCACCTCCACATGTCAACTGGAAAATGCAGGTGAGAGGGCTTTCTCCCCTAGCTGCCACTCCTTATGGATCCTGTACAGTCCTCAATCTCTTCAATCCTTGTCCATCCTGCCGGGTGCATCCCCCCTGCCCCCTCTGCTCCTGCAGCTCTGAGGCAGCCTGCTGGTGGCTGGTGCCCAGGTCTACACGGCTCTGGCTGCTCACCTTTGTGGTGTCATGCATGCCCTCACTCTTCCTCATGACAGGTACGTGCTTCAGCTATGCACACTCAATGCTGCCTTGGGTGTGTGCCTGTAGTTCTCAGGTTATCTTATTAACTCTCCATATAATGGGAGGGAATATTTATCTACCCTTTGGAAGAGCATTATTTCTGGGAAATAAGCCTGGATTCCTGGCAGAGTGTAACCAGGAGGACCATTGCCCTGTAAACAAAATCACATCCGTGCCACGCCTAAACGGTGCGTTCGAAAAGGACCGTGTGCCAGCCCAGGGCCAGGGTAGGGCACGAGCATTCCACAAATGCTTGCTGGGACCCTGGCCCCTGCTCTGTCTCTAGAACATTCTAGCTTCTCAACAGTATGAAGCGAAAGCAATCATTTCCCTCCCTGTGCCTACGCGGGTAGAGCAAGACAAAATGAGAAACTAGTAAAAGTAACTTTGAAAACTCAGCATGTATAGGACTAAGATTGCATTTCCATGACCTTGACCTTTCATTACAGCCATGCATGAGCATGAGAAGCAACATCAATCAACTATTTTGTAAATCAGTAAAAAAGAAAAGAAAAAAATTACAGGCAGTCAAAAGAGAGATTTCATTCTTTTATATACTTCTCTTCATTCAGTCCTGGGCAGAAACCAGTCCATTTCTCCACAAGAGGAAAGGAATATAGAGCTTGACTCAGGGATTTCCAAAACAATTGAAGTGCTATGGTGTCTTTCTTAAGTATTATCCAAAAGTGGGAAACTTTTATTAATCTGCTCATTTTAAAACTCAGGAAAATCTTCCTGCTTTTGCTTGCAGAATAATTTGCCTAATGCTTAAGCTGATATTTTAGTTTTTCTTCAACAGGTCCTCTCGGACGTTTTCAAAGTCAGCAGCTCTTACAAACGGACAGGTATCTCCCAAGCACGGTGTGTGTATAGATAGATAGTGCAGTCTTTAAGCTTACTCCCCAGATCATAATATTAAAGATAAAATTTAAGTAGTAGACTTATAAGTAAGTAGACTTTAAAGAAAAGTAGACTTTAAAGAAGTCTAAACAAGTATGTCTACATTCTAAGTAGTCATATACATTTTATGCAGATGCCCAAAGCTTTCCCAATACATATATTAACGCCCTGAAAAGAAAGAAAGAATTGGAATGTATTGTCTCAAAGTAAAGTATTTGGATTTTTAAATTTAATATAGTTTGCTTTCCCATTCAAAAGAGAATTACCATCTTCCAGTAAAGAAAGTAATACAATTCAGAGGATTTCTTTCAACTACATAATTTTCAATAATTCATAGTGCCTTAGGATTTATTTTAAAAGAAGCAAAGTCATCACCAGATTGCTTACATTAATTCCTGTAAAGCCACATTCAAAATTCGTTTTGGGCCTCTGACAAAGGCTTTTATATTAAGCTTTTATATTAAGGATGCTTTTTTTTTTCATTTATTAAATTCACTTATGTGAGAGTTAACAAAAGCTGTTTACTTGAAGATTTAAACAGGCTATATAATGTTTTCAGTGTGTGGAAAAATGCATGTTATCTTTGCCTTGCACTTATTAAAAGAAAAAAAAAAGGACAGACTTTGCAGCTAGTCTGCTCCCCCTTAGACATTTCTAGTTTATTTCTGGCCCCCATTGCCCATCTGTGCCCCCAAAACCAATGTAGATGTTTTAAAAAACAGGTTCTACTCTAACAAAACAAGAGTTTATGATTCACTTTCAGACTTTGTTCTTTCAACCCACTTGTTTGTCCAGGAAAACAGATTTTCAAGACTTTGCACACACAGCAGGATCTTCGTGCTCCTGTTTCTACTCCTCCCGTTGCTCGGATGACACGACTTTTTGGCTCATAAAGCATGCATGAGAGATAAGTGGAGAAAAACACGATAATCTTGTGAGGGTTTTTCCCCAGTGATGCACCATCCCTAGCCCAGGGAAAGGGCAGGGCTGCAAAATGACCCAGCAACAAGGAACCCGAATGCTTCAAATCCCCCAGTCCATGGGCTGCTGAATGTCTGACACACCCAGACCTGCCGCTGTGTTACACTGTGGTACATGTATCTAAGCTGTGTTGTGTCCTTTTGCTCTTTTCTCCTATTTTGCTATTTTGCCTCTGTTCCATCCCCTGGTGCTGGCTTCCTGCTTGGCATCTTCACCTTCTGCTACATTTGGTTAAAATGATGGTCCTCCCATCAACCAGCCTGCCACCTACTCTGAGGTCTCAAGGCAGGTGGTTACGCCTTCAAGATCAATTACAAAAAAACCTTCCTGCATTTCTACTTGGAGGAAAACAGCCAGCATGGAGGGCGGAGGGCTTGCCATTCAAATCAGCTGGAGGTAGAAGGTGCTGTCTTGCATTTCTAAGCAGGAGGGTAGAGATAAGAGCCAGTAAAGTTTAAACACCTCTCCTTTTAAAGACAAGGCAGCTATTGCCGATGAGTGATAAGTACAGGACACCAAGGTCCTACTGTGTCATTGGGCTCGGCGAGGCCTCGAGGTGCGCCAACATGGTGGGGAGCTGTGGCTGTCACTCTGCCACCATGCAGACCTATCTGCTGTCACGTGATGGGGGCACAGCACTCACAGGCTCTGGTCTCCTGGGGTCAGCCAACCACCCAGGAAGGAAATATTAAGCCCAACATCTGTCTGGAAAGGCAGCTTTGACCCTTGTTAGATGAGAGAAGGAAACAAAAAAACTCACAAATGCATCTGACTCATGCTTTGCGTTGGGAGGTCCCTCCCAGGACAATGAGGGTGCAGACCAGGGAGTGTGTGCTGAGGGTGCGGGCCTGGCTTGGCCTGCTCTGAGCTCACAGCCTCCTCTGTGGCCTTCAGGACTCATCTGCAGGGGGATGCGGGTCCCTGCAGGCAAAGCCGGAACAGCTGTCAGATGATGGGGTCTGGCTTCCTGCCACCTCCCCCTGAGATATAACTACAGGCAAGGCCCTGACCACTTGGAGCCTCAGAGTCCTCTTTGGGCAGGCTGGCTTGGCTTCCCTTATGGGATTGTTCAAGGGGTGGACACAAAAGCACTTGATGAAACTCCAAAAAGACTGCATGTGGCTTTTCCACTCTTTGCAGTTCTATTTCTTCTAGATCTTTCTGTAGCCGCCGCTGACCCCCTCCAGCTCCTTTTCCCTGACTGTCTGCTCTATCCTTACCAGTAATTCCTTTGTTGACTTCAGTGACTCCCTTTATCAGCTTTCCCTCCTCTGTCCCCATTTCTGTGCTCTCTGTACCAGTGGGTTCAGAAAAGGTCAACAAAAGCCTACCGGCCTGTCATCCTCTCATTGCCAAGAGAAGGACAGCTAGAGTCATGTTCCTATAAATTAGAAATGGTTCCAACAGAGGCCCGATTCTGTGTGCTGGAAAAATGAAGGACAAGGCTGTACGTCTTTGATACCTTGGCTCATGGATGAGAGAATCATGTACAATTTTCTGCAAAAGCCTAAAATAAGTTTATCCTAAGAAGGTAGATTCATTTTTCAACACACAGACCAACTACGGAAGATGTGTATGTGTGCCCATGTATGTGAAAATTATTTTCTATATACTACTATTGACCAAGAAAATACTTGCAGGCTGAAGTGGTATCATAAAACATGATTCAGAAATTATTTTTCATCTGATTAGAATAAGAGTGGAAAAAAGAGGTGATGGGGAAGAGAAATGTGAGAGATGGAGAGACGGGGATGGGGAAGAGAAAGGGGAGAGAAAAAGAAATCTACCTAAATGTAAACACTTGGTGCATACTGTAGGACACTAGTTCCCAAAATTCCGTTTGTAAAAAAATGTTCCCAGGAAAGTTTTATGACGTCAGTTTTAAATCCAGGTCCTCGGCCCCACCCCATAGATTCTGATCTGGGCAGTGGGCTGGTGTGGGCTGGTGTTCTGCTCCCATGCACCCCAGGGCACCTGTCCACATTCAGGCTTCCAGGTTAGTGAAATTGTCCCCAAATCCATGATTCATGTTACATGCCTTCAGGGGGCTTGAAAAATAAGGATATTGGGTGTTGGATGGGGTCCAGGCATCGGTCCTTGTAAAATCCTCCTGGATGATCCCCAGACTCGGCCGATGTCTAGAGTGATGATCTGAAGGGTACTCACTTTAGGCTAAGAAAATCGGGTTATAATCCCAGCTCCCATACCCAGTTGCGTGACTTTGAGCACATGATTAACAGACCACCCCCAGGGCCTCTGCATTCACCTCTGGAAATTAGGGGATGCTCATTTCCACCCCAGTGATCAGGGCAGTGGCTCCCAACCTCGACTAAATAACTCAGTCATGTGGGAGGTTTGAACCAGGTCAGCGCCTCCCCGCCCCGGACCAAATCCGAATGTGCGGCAGCAAATGCAAGCTTGGGTGTCTGGGGAAGCTTCCCAGAGGACCTCGTGCCTGAGGACCCGGGGCCTGGAGATTCGGGGAGATAATAGTGCCTGTATTGATGTTCTACTACTAATAAGGGAACTCATAGCTGACACACACAGTGTCCTCACTAGGTGGGGGGCACCGCTACAGCAGCTGGCACGTGATGATTTTGTCCATCCTTAGCACCTCCACCAGGTAGATTCTGCACTTTTGCAGGCATCTCCCCCAGCTACTGGCTGCTGGGTAAGTGTTCCCTTCCCTGGTGCAGACAGAAAAAGGGGCCAAGTGGGTCCAAGAAAGACATGCCCTCTGGTTCCCTGGCAGCCATGCCCAGTGATTTGCAGGCGGCTGGGACCGGCTGGCATTTGCTGGCAGTTGCAGAACTGGTGCCTGCAGGTGAGGGATCATCTATTGGAAGCAGGCAAGCATCCAAGTGGAACAGAATATTCAGGAGAGAGACAAACAAAGGGTTTTCTTGGTTCTCTGACAAGACAGGAGAAACTCTAAAGATTGCATTTGACATCTGTTAGCAAAAACTTTGGTTACAACTTGTTGCCACTTTTTGTATCTTGGATTGAGGAGTTGGTGCTGGAGCATCTCGATTCTCCTCTTGGTCTTTGTTTGTTTGTTTGTTTGTTTTAAGATTCTATTTATTTATTTATGAGAGATACAGGGAGAGGCAGAGTCATAGGCAGAAGGAGAAGCAGGCTCCACGCAGGGAGTCGGATGCAGGACTCGATCCCGGGACCCCAGGATCACACCCTGGACAGAAAGCAGGCACCAAACCCCCCAGCCACTCAGGCGTCCTTCCTCTTGGTCTTTGAACTCCCACCTGTTCTCTTCCCGAGGAAGTTCCTGACACCCATGCTCTCAATCTTTCCATCTATGAAATGGAAATTTCTTTGGTATCCATCTGACCCGAGAGTCCATGTGATATGAGCAATCATATAACGTATGCTGAGTGAAAAATCTCTAAAATGGCATGTGAGGTCCTAAGGATTTCTCCCACTAGGTTAACTAATTTTTTAAAAAGGAAAAAGACAAAAGGTGTGTTTTCTCCACACCTCTCACGGGAAGACCATGCTTTCTGTGTCTATTTCTACAAAAACAGTTTCATGTGAGTTTTATGGTTGTTACCCACTATAATAGTTAAGTAACAAAAACCAATGTGGAAGATTATTTTCCCTGAGAATCAGAACAGTGATAATGAAACAAGGCCAGTAATCTTGCTTTAATGAAATGGGGAATCCAACCTACTACATCAGAGAAGGCAATAAAATCTCTTCCCATATCAATAAAACTCAGTTCTTTATGTTTATATTATGTAAAGCAGTATGTCCTGCTCCCTGAAGAAGATAGCGCCTGCCCGATGGTGATTTTTTCAGGAGCATCTTATAGCCGACTGCAAATCTGATTGGTGAATGAACAGGTCTGTTTATGAAAAGTCTCTTCATCACACCACTAGGTTGCCTCGGTGGCATTTTCGATGGTAAGACAATTTGCACAGCCAGTGCATGCTTACAGGAAATTAGGGAAATGAAATGGTAGAGCTTAATGCATAAAGGCAAGAAATTGGTGTAAAATTTGTGGGTGCTCTAGCCACACTTTCTAGTAATCCTTCCAACTGTGGATTTCAACTAGAAAGCCTTTATTTTGAAACCAATTTAAAAAGTCAATAATCATTAATTATGCAGAGACACTTGTGTACTTCCTGCTTTGTACTTTATTTCAACGTAGGCTTTCCTTGTTTTGTCTGTTTGTTTGCCGCTTCTATAGGGAATAGGATGATGTAGAAACCAATTATACCATATTCCCAAACACTGATGGTTTCCCCTGCCTTCCCCATAGAGGTGACATGACACCAAAGCAAAAACTGCTACTTCTCCTTTGGGCCCTTGAGGAAGTGATGAAGAGCCAGCTCGCTGGCTGCAGAGTTCTGCTCAGCTGCCCCGCCTGCCGTGTCCAGGACGGCCTCTCTGCTGCTGGTTACCCCACACATCAGCCCCCGGAAGGCAAGCCCTGCCACCAGCTGCCGGCTCCTCCGTCTTGAACCCATTTGACATTGGGCCTCTTCCCCCCTTGACATTCTGACACACAGACAATGGCCTGTAATTTTTCCTGTGCTTCTTTTACTGAGCTTCTCCCTGCCCCTCTGGGTTTGGACTGGTTTTTTGCTGGACAAGGTGACCCTTTATGAAGGGCATGTCCCGAGGGAGCACATAGTGACCTCATCCTGGCCAGGACACACCAGGTACAGAATATAACTTCTTGGTACTTGGCCTCTGGAGTCACTCATTCATTACGCAAAGTCTTTATCTTTGTGCACATCCTGGAACAATACTCTTAAATAAATACTCTCCGAGGCATTTTACTCCATGGCTATTTACTTTGCATTTCCATGATCTCAATGGAACACAGAAAGGGAGGAGATAGAAGGCTTGGCAAACAATAATATGCCACCATCTACGCACAAGGGGACAACTGTGAGAGACATTGTTTTGTTTTAAAAGAAAGACACGTCATTGACTTGACATCATGCATCTGTGTGTGGACCAGAGTCGCTTAGGAAATTCCACTTGCCACAGCCTGCTGGATAACCTCTGTCCCGGGAGAATGGGGCCACGTGACTTCGGAGTGAGATGGGCCTTGCAGCCCCACACCTCAGCCCCGAGATCTTGGGCAAGCCCTTGAGATTTTGAGTCTCAGTTGCATTCTTCCATTGAGCACGCCATTAGGTCTCCCACCTTCTCCTGGGGACACGTTCTAGGTTTAAAATCAGATACTGCCCCCTGACTGTACAGAAGTCTGAATATTCAAGGGAAGCGATACAAAGGCAT
Source organism: Canis lupus baileyi (assembly GCF_048164855.1). Classification (NCBI taxonomy): domain Eukaryota; kingdom Metazoa; phylum Chordata; class Mammalia; order Carnivora; family Canidae; genus Canis; species Canis lupus. The sequence goes on along the minus strand of NC_132854.1, from coordinate 3,399,052 downwards.
GGGTTAGCAGCCCACCCACTTTTAAAGTGATCACCCTGACACTATGGGCCATGATGATTAGCATCATCGTCACTGTATTATTTTTATCATCAGATTTTTTAAAGCCTCGTGAGATTAAAAATTATTTTTGAAAGGTCTTCAAGTCCACAAAGGAAAAAGAGTATCAAACTTTGCTTTAGACGCTCCCACATTTGTCAATGAAACCTTGGCTGCTCTGTTTACTTACCTCTTCCTCCTTCTCATCCTTTTCAATTAACTACGAACACAAAGATCTGCCCTCAACAAATAAACACAGATTCCCATGAAGACCTGCCAAAAGGAAAAACAAAAGAGGAAGAGGATATAGCATTTCTCAAGGTTCACTGCATTTGTTCCTACTTAAGCCAAACTGGTTTCATTCATACCCTTACGAAAGTGTGTGCTAGATTTTATGGTAACAGCCACAGGTAGGCTATGGCAGCAGTGGGCTACCAATTTGTTTTCTTTCACTTAGGACACTGGAGAGGATCTTGGCATTCAGATGCTGACTCTGAATCTTTCTGAGATGGCTCACAATAGGGCAGGTTGGAGAAAGTCATGTGTCCAGTTGCGACGGGTTCTTCAAGCTCCACAGGAAAGCAGCGGACATATTCATAGATAATCTCTAGGTGCTGGTGACCAATCTGTTTCTCCTCACATACCTCGGACCCAGTTGTACAGAGTAGAATATCTTTTTTTAAAATACACACGTAGGAGCTCAGACACTTTCAACCTCATTGGTCAATGACCTTAGGATTAGATTACATGGTAGACCGTGCTTGTAATTCATGCAGGTCCTTCTTTTGCTCAAAACAGTCTAGGCTCTCATCATTTAAAAATTCTCCTTAGAGGGTGAGTGCTCTTGATTAGCCTGACTGAGAGAAATCACCAAACTTTGAGGGAAGCTTGATTTGGGGCAACAATCAATATTTTGATGCCACTTCAGTAAATGTGATCAGTTCTGAAACTAGATACTATTGCTCATAATATTAAAGGAAGTATAATTACACATAAAGGGGTTTCCTTTGGAAACGACTAGAAGATGTCTCCGAATAAAGACATGCCTTCATCATAGCAGGATTCCCCGGGAGGATTGTGTGGCTTTCCAAAGTAACTCTCCTGACAGGCCAACAATTCAGCTCCATTACTCCGTGGCCGTCATGCATTTTATTTAATGACAACGGTGATCTTTTTTTTTATAATCGCTTGCAATGAAATAGCATCTCCCTCTGTTCCCCCGCCACAAAGTTCACAGTACACAGAGGATCTATATGGGGATGTGGAGGAAAGACAGGAACATAATCATAACCAAGTGGAGCAATTGCTTATACCAACCCAGTGAGAAATCCCAAGGATGCTTAATGAAGAAGAGATACAGCCCGAAGCAGCCCTCCTCTTCCTGAAGAATACTTCAGTTCCACACCTTTAAGCCCCTATTGGGAAGTATCACGTGGAAAGCTATGGCCAGAGTGAGCCTGCCCTGGTGAACAAGGAGCAGTACGTGTGCTGTGATGTCACTGGCTGCATGGCGTGATGTTAAGGGGAATCACACCAACACATCATAACAATTAATTCAAGTAATGAATGATTTCGTGCTTGAATATGATACTAAGATATTTGCTTGTGAGTCTGCCTGATGTCTGTAAAAGTGAAGCTTTCTTTCATTATTCCATTTTATCATCATTGACGGCATTCACTCAAAATATTAGAGGGGACCCTGAGAGCCATTTTTCAAAATGAATAGTCAAGATTGACTCGTGGCACTAATACAGAAATCTCGGGAATAAGTAACAAAGGTACACTTGGAAACAGACCCTCGGAAGAGTGTGGAGACAATCCCCGGTCATAAAACAACAAGCAAACTTCCATTGCATGTGAACGGTCTGGCGGGAGCGTCCTGAGAGCCGCAGGTGAGCAAGGGGCCGAGGTGGCCATTCACGCAGCTCAGAAACGTTGCTGCCTCCAAGCTGGTCGGTGGCCAGGAGAGGCTCGGGGAGAAGTAAAATGTAGAAACCACTGAAATGATGAGAAGGAAGAACCTAGCCAGTATCATCTCTGCATGAAAGAATTAATTTAAATTTGTACCATCCCGAGGGATCCTTCCAATCAGCTACAGTGATGAGAAAAGAAATTATCAAAATGGGACTGAGGACTTATTTTATCTAAAGAAACAGGTCTGAGATTTTGGTAGCAGTTCTAACTTTCAAAATAGTAAAGCTATAGATTTCTATAACTTTCAAGATATGGGAGTGGGGAAGGTAGAATCTATTATGTATGTGACAGCCAGCCAGCCCCCACCCAAAGGAAAGGTGAGCTCAGAGTCTTACTTAAAAAGCCTCCCCAAATTGACAGCTCTCACAGAGTACACTGGAATTTGGGGGTAAAGATAGAATCTTCCCTCAGGTTTGAAAAACAGGCTCTTATTCACATTTTCTATTTTCCCATTGACATGAAAATTGCCTAAGAAAAGTAGAAGTCCCGAGGGTACACTGCTGTTCAACTCATTCCTTTCCTTTCGCTTCTCATTGTTTAGTTGCTCTATATGCATGAATGTGTGTGTGTCTGTGTATGTGTGTGTGTGTGTGTGTGCACAGGTGCACGTGTGTGGATGTGTGCATGCATAAATGTGTGTGCACGTGTGTGTCTGTGTGCACATGTGCATGGGTATGTACATCCGTGCGCGCTTGTATGCCTGTGTATGTGTGCGCATGTGTATGTGTGCGCACATGCATGTGTGTGCCTATGTATGTCTGTGCATGTGCGTGGGTGTGTGCTAGTGTGTGTGTTTCTTCATGAAAAATCTTTCTTAAATGGATGCTATGACCTCATCAGCAGGAGAACTGAAGCATGCATCCTCCCAATACTAGGCCCATCCTTCTTTTGGGACACCTAGGGTTTATCTTGTGAAGCTGGACAGACATTTAAGCAGCATGTCAATTGTCTTCCCCAAGCATAGTCACTCCCAGAGAGGCAAAATGGTATGAAGAATAATTTCAACACCACTTGGCTCACTGAGATTTTAGAATATGCCTCAGGCTGTTTCGGAGAAATCTGTGCATTCAGGTTACATGGAGACCTGTGTGTCAGCTTATTTGGAAAGGCAAATTATATCTGATGTGCTTGCAGTTAGTTAGTGTGGAAAACACTGTAAAAGCCCATTGTCAACTTGTTTGTTGATGTTACATATTTCATTAATCTCACACACACACACACAGTACTGCCCACAGCTCACACTCTAAGACTGCTGGCGGCTGTCCATCGGTTCCCTCACACACTGAAGGGTGGTAACTGTGGTGGTGAGGGTAACCCTCTTTTTCAACTATCTTCACGGGAGCTAGGAATTGGGGTTGAGGTATGATGGTTAATTTTATGTGTCAACGTGACTGGCCCACTGAGTGCCCAGACATTAGCCAAACATGATTTTGGGGTGTCTATGAGGGTGTAGCAGGACACTGTCCTTTCAGAGGAGATATCGTAAGGAATTTAGATGCCAGAGAAAAGTGATTTTTCTCTGACTCATTTTGTTCCAATCTCAATGATAGATCAGTGTTATCTACACAGAGACCACATGTGCATTCGTGTCTAGCACACCAGCCCAGTGTACAATCTCCTCTCTCAGGTATTTTAGAGTGCTGCTGAGATACTTTCTCCAGCTCCCAGCCCATGTGCAGTGCAGACCATCAGTACCTCCCAGGGCCTGCGGGTCCCCCCTCCTTTGACTAGAACATCCTTTCTGAGGGTCCCTGTCCAATGGAACCCTGGCAAGGAACCTGATGAGCACCCAAGGGGTTTCACCAACTTCTGAGTAAAGCTTTTCTCCAATAGAACAAACTGCCTCTTATTTATGAAAGCCTGTTCTTATGTAAGAATGGAGTGAGGCTATAAGGAAAGTGCATAGCAAAAAACAAAACAAAACACAACAGAGCAACTTGACAGGCAACACATGGGAGTTGGAGATAATGATTGGGAGTGGAATAAAAGTGTAGGTAGGGGTAGAGGTGGAGGTAAAGGTAGGGAGGGGTGGGGCAGGGGAGGGATGGAGGTAGGGGTGGGGTGGGGTGGGGTAGGGTGAGGTGGGGTGGGAGTGATCGGTAGATCATAAATCAGATGCTCTGTTACTGCAGAAGAGAGAGTGTTGATTGGGATGAGCCAGTGGTTGAATAGCTTGTGCTTTTTCTGTCTCTCTTTTTCAATGTTCTCATGTCTATATCTTAAGAGCCAATGTGGATTTACATGCATTCCAGTCTAATCTCCCAACATGGATATCAGGCATGAATATGCTACCCCTCACTCTATAACCAAACCACCTCATTGCGGGGGGGGGGGGGGGGGAGTCAATTTTTTGCCAAAAAAGGGAGAGTCAGAGTCACTGTGTTAATCAGGATCTGCACAGACTAGCTCTAGCCACTGCCCAGGACACCTGTCAGTCAGTTGTACCCCATCAGGGCTATGGTGCACCTCCCCTGACTGGCACAGCCCCACCTAAACCCCTGAGTTAATTGCTGTCCACATGTCATTTCTTAATCTGGAAAAAGTTGGCCTATGAGCCTGAGCTTGTGATGCCTGCAGATTTTACCAGAATAGCACCTGTATCATCACTATGTGGAATATAAATACAAATGTGTGGCATTTCTGGCATTGGTTATTGATTTTGGATGGTCCTGGCTCCTTTCAGAGGTGACTTCCTGGGTATCCACGTCTGGAAACGGTAATTTGCTATTCCCTCGTCACCACGGTGAGGGTTGATGCATTGACCTACTTGAGATCAAAGAGAAGGTCTTTCTGTGCACAGTCCATGCTGGACTCGCTTCAATGATGCTGGATGCACAGCTTTCCTGGTCTTCCCACTGGCCAGCATCAGAGGTGGTGAGCATCCAGACTACCAGCTGCACAGGTAAGCGTCCAGATGAGCCAGCCCCCGTGAGCCTGATGCCATTTCCTCGTCTGGTTCTCAGGTCCATTGTCAGAGGTGACTGAGAATAAGCCCTTCCATTAATACAGAGTTGGGAGAATGTCTTCCAGGGGAAAGAAATACCATTTTGGTCTTGTCCTGTTGATCACACGGGGAAAATGATGGCAAGTTGTCAATTGGTGGTAATGCTTTGTCCACTTTGACATTCTCAGAGCAGAGCACAAAGAAACATGAAGCATGAAGCAGCAAATGCATGGAGAGGGGGCTGATTGGTTTGTCGGGAGGCTAGGAGATCCAAATCAGGAGATACGACTCCAGTGATGTCTCCGGGTCTCACCATGTGGTGAGAGCACACTGTATCAATCCCTTTGGAGAGAAAGGGACAGGAAGACAAGAAATGGAGGGTCATTTTTGGGCAAGAGGATTCTAGTGCATTGGTCTTTTAAGGTAAGTCAAGAGACTTAAAGCCAACATCTGAGGAGGTCTCCACTGGGCTGGAAACAGGAGCACATGAGCCATATCTGCAGTGAGTAGACGCATGTGATTTTGCAGAAGTGCTTGGGCATCCCAATGCCGCACTGTCTCTCTGAGTTGACTCCCTTCACTCACAGATTCCCACAGCCGCTCTGTTCCGATCATAACGCCAAGCCCCGAGCTAGAACAGACCACACATGTGTAAAGAATAAGAAATAAACACAAATGTTCACTTCAGACTCATCCACAAACTGCAGTCACATAGTCTGATGTTTATTTGTTCATTTTGTTTTTATTGCACTGAATTCAGCGCAAGCACTTGCATTTTCCTATCAGCTAAGTCAGAATCAGCATCTCATTCAGACTCACTCCTCACCTGCTAACTCACTTGGCAATGTCAATCTGGGCCCACACAGACGTTATCCTGAAATGGAATCTTGGAGACCGTATCCCTTTCCGAGAGAGAAAAACTTTCCCTGCTTTCCCTTCATACAGTCAAGGATAATTTTAAGTATTTGTGAGCCACTGGTTTTCCACAGTATATTTTATTTTGCTGGAAACTGATCTTCACATTATAGGCCATTAAAATGCTTGCACAGCTTACATGTGGATATTACACATGGATAAAGCGTGTCACCTCAAGCCTGGAAAAGCATCTGCACCAAATGTGGAAGAAATGAGAAACTCAACATTTTCAAGTGCTTTGAAATAAGAACACCCAATGGTGATAGAAACATGCAGATGGCAGACGGGTCTCTGTTCCCCAGAACTCTTGTCACATGCCCCCCGAGACCCTCCAGCCTCCCCACCCCGTGGTGGGGTAAAGCCGGTGCTGGTTGCTGGCCGTCTCTGGCGGTCACTGGGGGACTCATGGTATCATCTTCCATGCCAACTCATTCCTCTGCTTCAGAAAAAGGGAGGGACAAACCGTAGTTTCCTCTTAAATTAAGTGCTTTCCACACAAGTTAGAAGTCCATAGGCAGGAGACTGAATCTTTCTGGGCTTTGGTTTCCTTCCCCATTAAACAGAGGTAAAACTGAGATGTCGCCGGGGTGACAGTGATGACCAGGCCACTGGTGGTGGCAAAGGGGCCAAGCATGCTGCCATCTCCCTGTCAGCCTCTGGTCTCGAGCCTCTGGCAGCTGTTCCACCTCCAGCTCCCACCTGCTCCTCCCCACACTCCTCAGTTCTCTCTAGCTTTACTTCTCTGTCATATATTTATCAAAATAAAATTCAAGAAGAGTCAAGGAAGAGCAAAAAAAGAGAAAGAGAATATATATATATATATATATATATATATATATATATATATATATATTTGCTCTTCCTTGACTTCTTGAATTTTATTTTGATTTTTTAAAAAATATTTATTTATTTATTTGAGCGGGGAGGGACGCAGAGGGAGAGGGAGAGAGAGAACCCTAAGTAGACTCCCTGTTGGGCCTGGAGTCTGACTCAGGGCTCAGCCTCACAACCCTGAGATCACAGTCTGAGCTGAAACCAAGAGTCAGATGCTTAACCCAGGCACCCCTTCCTGAAATTCTAAAGTAAACTTTTTTTGTAAAGATTTTTATTTTTTATTCATGAGAGATGCAGAGAGAGAGGCAGCAACATCAGGGAGCCCAAAGCAAGACTCAATCCCGGGACCCCAGGATCATGCCCTGAACCAAAGGCAGATGCTCAACCACTGAGCCACCCAGGTGCCTCTAAAGTAAACTTTTAAGACCAAAGTCTAACCTGAATGAAGAAAGCAAAAAACAAATCTTAAGTATCCGGTAAATTTGAGGGAACGCATCCGCACATCCAGACCTACATCAAAAAGTAAATGCTTCCAGCACCCAGAAACCCCTTTGTGCAGGAAACCCACTCATCCCTCACAGAGGTCACTGCTGTGGGACACAGCTCACCCTAGATTAATTTTGCTTGGATTCAAGGCATGCACTCCAGAGTCTAGCTTTTTTCACTTCACACTGTATTTATGAAAGTCTCCCTTGTTTGCTAATTCCACAGCTGCATAGCAGGGGTCTGCAAACATTTCTGTAAAGGGCCATGGGCAACTCTGACTCCTCTACTCTGGCACAGAAGCGTTCCACACATCATCCTGGCTGTGTTCTAATAAAGCTGAGTCTATGGGCACTGAAATTCAAATTCTGTATCTTCTCACATAATATGAAATGGTACTCTTATTTACTTTTTTCAGAATATTTTACATTAAAAATCTAAAAACCGTTCTCCTTTTGCAGACCATAAGGAGCAGACAACAGTTCATTTATGCTTTCTGTGCCTCATGAACATTTTCTTTCCATGTCTGATCCAGCACAAAAAGATTAAAGCTGATACATATCAAAGCAGTGGCAATGATAATCCTATGTCTAAAAGAAAATGAAAGCCATTAATTTTAAGGGAAATTGCATATTTTGGGGGTAAAACACCTTTTTATCAACATCTAGTATCTCTAAAGCTACACAAAATTCCCTTTTAGTAAATCCATGAAATTGCTTATCATTTCATTTTCCTATAATAAAATCTGCTTTATCCTAAGCACAATGATTCCCTCTCCACCCCACTCCCCCTCAAAATAGAGAAACCCTCTAATTCATTTTTATTTTAATCATGGGCCTTGCATAGATTTGTTTTGTTATGTGTGACCATTTCATTCGCCTGGATTTCAAACCACTTACAGAACAATGGGCTTCGATGCAACAATTTGGAGTCCTGTTACAATGTCCAGTTTTAGTAGTTTCCCTAGGATAAAGTATTTTTGAATTTTAGCATTCAGTTGACAATTGAACATCTAAAACACAGCTAATTTGAAAATTGGGGATTGCCTATAAGGATTAATTCATATAACTCTTTTTTCAAGCTACATCCCATTGAGATCCAGGAGCTGATCAAGAGGTAAGACAGGAGATTGGGGGCAAGGAAGAATATTAGTGTTCATCCATCCATCCATCCATCTATCCATCCATCTATCCATCCATCTATCCATCCATCTATCCATTCATATATTCGACAAAGATGTTGAGTCACTCCCATGACAAAACAACATCTGTATGGTAAGATATGCTGCAGACCTTGACAAACCTTGCTCTAATTAGAGAAATAAGGCAAACGCTTCCAAAACAGAAGACACTGATGCAAAATAGTATATGATTAGGTGGCAAAGAGCCTGCACTACGAGAAACCAGAGGCAGGAAGCATCGTGATGGGACAGAGCAAACAAAGAAGGCGTCATGGAAAATTAAGAGGAAATTGAGCTTTGAAGAATTGAGCTTTGCTCTTGAAAACAGACAATGTGCATGGGAGTTTTGCAGATAAAATGGCATCCTGGACGGAGGAAATAGTCTGATCAAAAGAACAGGAGCCAGAGAACATAGTAAGGCAGATTCCCTAGTTAGAGGAAAATAGCATTTGTTCTTTTGTTATTGAGTTGTACTTGATCCTTTTATAATGTGTATATCAAACCCTCATCGGATATATGGTTCGCAACTACTTTCCCCAATTCCATACATCATCTTTTACGTTACTGTGAAATCAGGATCTGAAAGAACCAACTCCACTGTCACGTCCATTTTGCTCTTGACCATGGCCACAACATGGAAACACCTGAATGCCCATCCATAGGGGAATGGATTAAATAATGTGGTGTACGCAAATGATGGAATATCACTCAGCCATTAGTTAGAAAGTAAAGAAATCCTACCGTTTGCAACAACGTAGATGGACCTGGAGGACAGTAGGCTAAGTGCAATAAGCCTGACACAGATAGAGAAATACTGTATGATCTCACTCATGTGTGGAATCTAAAATCATCAAACTCCTAGAACAGAGAGCAGAGTGGTGACTGCCAAAGGCTGGGCTGGGGCGACAGGGTGGGGGTAGGTCAAAGGGTACAAAGTTTCAGTTCCACAAGATGAATAAGTTCTGGAGAGCTACTGCATAGCATAACACCTCTAGTTGACAAATACCATATTGCGTACTTAAAATTTGCTGAGAGTAGATCTTAGGTTAAGTGTTCTTACCAACCACATACACACACACACTAATAATAGTAATAATAATAATAATAATAATAATAGTAATAATGGGGACAGAGGGAAATTTGGGAGTGCGCTTCCCTGTCTATGGCCCTGGTAGTGATAATGGCTTCACACGCGTGCATTTGCCCCCAAACTCACAGACTTGTATACATTAAGTATAGACAGATGTCTACATGTCTGTCATACTTGAACAGTGTTTTTTAAAAAGCAAGAAAGAAGGCAGCATTAGCATGCTGGTGCAGAGATTAAGAGGAGGAAGGCACACGGAGGTCAGAGTTTGGTAAATTTTCAAGATCGGAGAGTAAAGAATTCTTAAAAGCAACATTTCAGGAATAATTAACCCAAAAGCCATGCTAAGGATGAGCTGGAGAGAGACATTGAAGGCAAAAATGTATGAGTTCAAAGCCAAGAATATAAATACAGATGTGAAGTGATAAACCCCCACCAGCTAGGAGAATGGAAACACACAGCTGTGTGATCTATGGCAGTGAGCAAAAAGGAGGAATCAAATATTCAACTCTTCATTTTTAAATGTGTTCGAGTTGGAAAATGTTGCTGTCATTGCCAGAAATAGGGAAGTCTGGGGAAGGAGCTAATTTTAGTGGAAAAGGAGTTTGGTTTTTACTGTGTTGAACTAGATCATAAATCCACAATGGTTTCATATTAGATAAAAGCTCTTTGAGTTTCCAAAGAAAATTTTACAGTCTAAGGCCGGGGGAGGAAAACTGTAGCCTTCAGGCAAACCCTGCACGCTGCATGCTTTTATGAATAAAGTTTTATCAGAACAGGGCTTGCCTGTTCATTTACATATTGCTCCTGGCTGCTTTTGCAGATTTGAGCAGCTTTGACAGAGACCACAGGACACTCCCTCCCCACCCCCACCCCCGCTCCCCCCCCCCCCCCCACTGAAATGGAAAAGCCTTTGCGTTGACTGCTAATGGAAAAAGAGGAAGAAGCATGTACCCCGGGGGAGGAGGAGGGCAGAGACAAAGAGCAAAGGCTTTCCAAAGTCATAAGTACAACCATGGCATCAGCAGGGCAATTCTAAACTTTCAGAGGAAAGGTAAGGAGATCCCCCAAAAGGCGGATCCGATTCAAAGGAAGGAAAGGGAATGGGGCCTGACAACACAAGGTTTGATTGGCTGGTGTGGGTCTCGGAGGTAATCTGCAGGTGCGGGCACTTTGCAATTCACGTAAATAATTTTAAAAGATGGGCATCTAGGGGCAGCCCGGGTGGCTCAGCGGTTTAGCGCCACCTTCAGCCCAGGCCGTGATCCTGGAGACCCTGGATCAAGTCCCACGTCAGGCTCCCTGCATGAAGCCTGCTTCTCCCTCTGCCTGTGTCTCTGCCTCTCTCTCTCTCTCTCTCATAAAATCTTAAAAAAAAAAAAAAAAAAGATGGGCATCTAGCCAAAGGTAAGCATAGCGGAGGAAGGAGGAGCTCTGAAAATACTGCCACAAGGCTGAAGTTCCAAAGAACTAGATTTACAAAGTGCAAACAAGTGACCTTGTAGCCACATTTGGAATGAAAAGGAGAGTCAGAAATTCAGAGCAGAATGCAAAAGGGAGTGTGGTCTCTGGTGGCTCTGGCTTTGAATCTGGCCTCAAATCTGGCTTTTATCCTTCTTTCAGGTGACCTTGGACGGATTTTGCACCTGCACAGTGGGACTTGATTGGAAGCTGCCAGCGGGAAGGGTGCTCCCTCAGAGGATGATGAGAAGGGAATATGCTGGGTACGCTATGTGGTCCATCATGAGAGTTCATTACAGACTTGCCCCCATCACCACCAACAACAACCAGCAAAGAGAATAATTTCAAGTTTGGTTTGAGAACATTTAAGAAAGGGAAGCATGAATTTATAAAAAAATAAATAAACTACAAAACAGTATCACAGTATGAGACAACATAATTATTTCCCAGCCTTATGGAGGTATAGTTGACAATTTAAAAAAAAATTGTATGTACTTAAGGTTTACGACTTGAGGATTTGACTATACATGAACGTATCTACCAAAATGTCACTTCAAAGTACTCGTCTGACAGGTAAAAAGAAACTGACAGGTAATAGGAGAACAGTCATATCTCAGGAAGAACCACTGAACATAAGGCTGTTGGACAGAAAGAAAAGTAGGCATGGACGAGTATTCAAGGCTCTGTCTGGTTTTGCAGGGTTCTAGCGATGCCCTGGGAATCAACGGTGGAAGTTACAGGGAGCGAATTCCTGGTGGGTGAGGCCCAACCACTCAATGCTTCACTGAGCTTTCTGAAGAAGGAACCATTCGCAGGAGTTCCTTCCATGGCTCAGCCTTGCACCCTACAAGCTCCCCGCATCATCTCCTTTAATGCTTACATCACTTTGGGGGACTGAGATTTCTCTCCAAAAGGAGAGTTCCTGGGCCCTGAAGGGCCTCTCAAAGAAATACTATAAAGAGACTATGGCATAAAACGGTAATAAAATCACAGAATATGTAATGTCCCTTCCAAACCCATGGGTTTTGGTCTCCATGACCCAGCCATAGAGGGCAGAAGGGAATCCAGAGCCCTCAGCAGTAGGGACCCCAGAGACTGGGGGCAGGTGCAGGAGGGGACCACTCTTTCCTGTGGGAGGGGCTGTGCTATAGAGAAAACATGCATCTGTGAGAAACCCCACTTATGGATCCTTCAGAACCGTCTTCTTGAGAGGAGAAAGAAGAGAACAAAGGTTCCAGAATTTTAAAAAACAAAGTTGTTGTGACGTACAGAAGAAAGAATGTCTTTAGAAGACACATGGGGCTCTGTGTACTGTGTCTCCTTTCTTTTCCATGCTTCAACCAGCTTTGTTGCCCTTCATGACCAAAGTTTCTGGAATTCGTGTTTTGTTGTTTCATTGTTTTGTCCATGGAAACTGTGAGGCATGGGCCCAGGTACTGGGAAGAGGGAGTTGTGGCTGGAGAAGGGGGAGAGCGGTATGCCTCCCCTCACCTCCCCTGTGACTGGGGAGGCTCAGAAACCATTTCTTGAGCCTTTCCTCTGACACGTGACCACTCTTTCCAAAGCAGGATCATCACCAGAACGCATTTCTTTTGCCTTTTTTGTGTTAATTTCCCTAAGTCCCTGAGGCCTGCCCAACTTCTGGCTGGCCCACAATTTCTTTTTGCAATCATGTCTTTGTCCCCACAAAGGGCTTAGTTCCCTCTCTATTGGACCAAGAAGGGTGCTCCTAACCCTGCCCATCTCACAGTCAACTCCTTTGCTGAGGAAGCAAACCATTTTCTTATGTGACTTACAATGTGAGTTTCAATAGAATTCCTGAAAGTTAAACACTAGAAGTGTTCTGAGCTACAGCAAAGTTATTGGGAAATTGGAAAATGTTTGTGCAATCTTCCAAGCAGGCCACTTGGGAGGGCCACGTGTATTTGGCTCTATACATTCCAGCACATCTGCAAAAAAAAAAAAAAAAAAAAAAAAGAAAAAAAATCGTTCATCTTTTCTTTATATATATATATATATATATATATATATATATATATGTAGTCACGCTTTTATTCCTCAGCCACTCTGAATATGTGGTGGTTCCTTTTTATGTTTGTGAAACAGGCTTATAGCCTTTCCATCCTAGTGGTTGTCATGGCTAATTACTCCCTCATTCCCAGGAGTGGAGAAAAAAATAGAGCCAAAAGAAGTGAAGGCCCCTTCTAGAGGCTTCTGAGAGTGAATATGCATAAAATACCCTTTTGAATAGAGAACAGAAGGAAAGAAATACATAGGAACACTAAGGATACATTTTAATTACTGATCCATTTATGTTACTAGCTTGGCAGTGCAGAAACAGTCACCCTAGTCTGATGGCCTGACTCAAAGTGTGCAGGAGTCAAAAATATGAAAGCCCCCAAATAGAACGCAGCCACCTTTTATGGCTGGCATGGAGTTTTGAAAGCTGTGACTTTCTCCTGTATTCCCTGTAGTCTTTTAGAAACCTGTTTATCAAATGTATAGAACACTTTTGTTTATGATAGCTTATGATTAATCATTCACCAAGGACACGAGGCCCTTTGTACCTATTATTGTCAAGCATTTGTTTGGACTGTGTTTGACCCTTTGTACCCGAGTAGTCCGTGTTGGAGCCATTTGAAAACAGTCTACCCTTCTGAATGTGCTTATGACTCTTACTGAAATCCCATGGCTCCATTACGATAACATCCTGCTCCATAGTAGAAACCAAAAGTACAATTCCATTTACAAAATCAAATTTATTGTCAGCCCAAGATAAATGCACTCACCTTGGGTTACTTGCAAGCATTCTAAAGTAATATTTTAGACACTGTTTTGGGCAATAGATGGCCATTTTGTGACCAAGGGTGTCCGTTAAGCATGCCTCTTCACAAAAACACGGGAACACCAGACCTGTCCTCATCTCTGCTTTGGGTGTGATGATCAAAGTTCTTTGCAAGTACACCTCAACGGAGTAAATCCATACATCTGATTACTTGGTGACCAGAGGATCCTGACTTCCAAAACAACAACACAGGTCAGAGGAAGAACAGTATGTGTTATTGCAATGGTGTAATCATTCACCAATTAGATGTTTCTTAGATGAGAGGCTGCCTGAGTCGTCAGTTCTCTCCCTCACTCATGCGGTCAATGAACACTCATTACAAGGCTGCTGTGTGAAGCACCTTGCAAAAATCAGTCAGGGTGGTCTGTGGATTCCAAGAACGTCTAATCTGCACTGGTCATAATGTACCCAAATTAACTTCAAAACAAAGTTGTAAATGTGCATGCCACGTGTCTGATACGGATGGCAATTGATAAGCGTTGGGAGCAGGGTTATATACGTGTAACTTTTATCAGAGATCATTCTATGGCACAAATAGATTTGGGGTGAAGGAATGGCTAGGAAGATTTTCATGAGAGGGAAGTGCCAGGAAGAGGAAGTAGAGGCAGTAAAGTCAAGGTGTCAAGAATTCTTCTAGAGAGTCTGGCTAGATAGGGCGTCCCTGAACAGGGTCAGTGTGAGGTGGCTGCCAATTGATGTCATGAAGGTATTTTATTTTATATGAGTTATGATAGCTGTCAAAGGATGGGAAGAAAATGCCCCACTGTCAAGCAAAACTAGAGTAACTGTTCAAACTCCAGAAGTAAGAGTGTTGGCAGACTACGTCATATTTTTCCATGTGCAAAACACTGTGATGTTGACTAATACTTTCATAGCATTTTCTTTTTCTTTTTCAAAAAGATTTTATTTATTTATTTATTTATTTATTTATTTATTTATTTGAGAGAGCGAGAGAGGAGGAGCAGAGGAACAGAGACAAGTGAACTCCACACTGAGCACGGAGCCTGATGTAGGACTTGATCTCAAGACCCTGAAATCATGATCTGAGCTGAAATCAGGAGTCAGACATTTAACCAACTGAGCCACCCAGGTGCCCTCATAGCATTTTCCTTAATGGAAGAATTTCCCCGTGAGAAGTCTAATGTGCTTACTTCTTACCTGATCTCAAGGGTGCAAATTCATGTAAACAAATCATTAAGGAATTTTCAAAATGTGTAAAAAAACTCAATTGATTTGACCTGCTGCTTGTGTCCTCCTGGGTTGTGAGCTCTGACCTTGTAAGTGGATGTTGATAGAGGCCATGGCATTCTAGAGAAAATCCAATGATGACCTTTGTGTTCTTTAAATCAACAAATTATCAGATTCCAACAACTCTAAACTATGCCAATTCAATCACGTTAGGGGAGACTGCTGAATTTTGCTCAAAAATGCTTTCAAAAATGTCAAGTGACCCCAAGAGTCGAAGGGATCTCAATAAAGCATGTGACAATATTCAGAAATTATATTTCCCTCGGTTCCCTCCATCCTTTGCAAACAATATGTTCCTAAATTGTTTTTCTATTTGGGACATTGAAAGTACATGTATTCATAGGGAATCTTGGTTTTCCTGGGCTCAGGAAGGAAAACCAATAGTTAAAGATTGATGAAAAATCCCATGTTGTCTCAATATTTCTTTAATTCCTTTCAAAGCATTTTATGACGACATGATGTAACTGAGAACTAGGTTTCACTCCAAAATAATTACTTTTCAGGATACTTTTCAGGAAACATTGTTCTCATTTGGATTTGGAGGACTACAGCATGTTGTCATGTCATTATGTTCAAAGTTCTTAACATCACTGATTATGTAGTCAGGAAACAAGAGAGCCCTGCGGGACACACTCAGCACATAAACCAGACCACAAATATTTTAGGATCATTTCATTTCTTGAAAATGCTTCAAAATTCCAAAGCCTTTTATTGGAGGCAAAGGAAGAAGCTAACTTTGGAAATGTAGTGGAGGCTCCAGCCTGACATCCACTTGTCCATATTCCGTATTTATCTGTTTGTACATTTATTACTTCCTGCATTCTTTCATGAAACATTTATCAAGTGCCTATTGCATTCCAGGGTGGGCTATTCTTCAAAACTGTAGTATCTCTGAGGTAAAAGGATTTTATTTTATCCCTGGTTGAAGGAGTCCCCTCCTAGAGCAACAACTATGAAATAATAAACCATTTCATCCTCCCCTCAACTAGCTCACACTCCACAACCCAGAAAATACAAAGACAAGTTAGAAATGTTCCCTTGGAGAACTTGCTCCCTGCTCTCGTCTCCAGCCGAGTCTCATAGTATGTAGCACTACAAGCTTCTGTATTTATCATCACCCGGAATGTGTTTGAATAAGACCATCTGTGAAAGCATTGCAAAAACATATCTATTATCATTCTGATTCATTTTATGGATGATTCCCTTCAGATGTTTGAAAACATGAAACTTGAGCACATATGAAAAAAAAATAACTTCGTATTGCTTTGTTGTCTTTGTTTATCTTTAAAACATGGTTTATTTCATCTTCAGGCTATAAGACATCTCAAAATAATGAGCTAAATCTTGATCATCTATAGGAATTTCCAGAGACATAGGCTTGGACTATCTAAAAGAGCTCAAAAAGATTTTTCTAAATAACAGCTTTATTGAAATATAATCCACAAACCGTAAAATTCACTCTTTTAAAGCATACAATTCTTTTTATCCTATTCGCAGAGTTTTGAAGGCATCGCCACTGTGTCTTTGGTGCCACCCAAACAAACGCTTCCACGGTGAATTAGCTTTTCCCTTCTAGGCCTCCCCGCCCCAAGCTTCTGGTAACCACTCATCTCCTTTGTGTGGTTCTGGATTTGCCTGTTCTGGACATTTCATATAAAGAAATCACACAATGTGTGATTGTTACTGCTTCTTTCACTTAGCACAATGTTCTCCAGGGTTGTCCATGCTGTAGAGTATATGAGCATTTCATTCTTTTTCATAAAATATCAAATATTCCACTGTGCGAATATACCACACTTTGTTTATTGATCCATCTGTTGATGAACATTTGGGTTATTTCCAACTTGTATACTATGAAAAATGCTGATAAGAACATTTGTGTACAAGTTTTTGCATAGACTTAAGTTCTCAATTCTTTTGGATGTACACCCCGGGGATAGACCTGTGGGGTTATATGGTAAAATGATGTTTGACATTCGGTGCGTTACAGGATCTGTGTCCTCTTAGCGCCCAGGTTTGTGGTCGTGCTGCTTCAAAGAACGAAGAAGTAGACCAGACGAAAAGTGGTGGGCAGCAAAGTCTATTGAGCGAGATTATAAAGCTCCTGGAAAGGGAGAGGGCCCCAAGAGGGTTACGCCCCTGAGTTTCTAAGTTTAGAGGGTTTTTATGGAGTCTTTTGCATAACTCTCAAGCAGTCAGGGTGTCCTGAGTCATGCTGATCAGCGCTTTGGTTACGTACTTATCTACCTATTAGGTGAATGTCCATGTGCTGATGGTCCTTTTTTTGCTGATGTCTGGGGGCTTAAGTCTTAACTGTCCCTTGCCTGTGATATTGATAGATGCTTTTGGTTAATTGTCTTATTTTAGGACATTTTGCAGAAGTCATTTCTGCAAAGGTTGCAAAACAGAATGTTCGTGCCGTCCTGTCCAGGCTGTAAAACAGGATGTGTGTGCTGTTTTATTTTCACTGTTCGGACTACACATCTTGTTGGGGACCCTGGCTCTGACTCCCTGACTGTCCAGCTAACTCCAAACAGGAAGAAGGGTCAAAGCATTTTCCAAAATGACTACACCATTTTGTATTCCCACCAGCAATAGGTGAGAGCTCCAATTTCTCCACGTCCTCACCAACACTTATTTCAGAAAGATTTTTGTACTTGCATGTGAATAAAGTATCTTCATGCCTCAGATTTCCCCTCAAGGAATAGGATGAAAGCACAATCTTATTGTGCTTTCTAGGTAACAATCTTATTTAGAGGAGGTGAGACATGGTGTCCTTCTTGATGCCAACAGCTCCTCAAATCCCTGTGTCCCTCTGTGTGCCAGGATGCCAGGATTCTGGGAAGAGAAACCCTTGCAGCCACTGTGCACTCTCCGAGTGACCCAGCCATTGTCTCTCACACTTCCCCCTGGTCCAGGAAGGAGCATCACTTCTGGGCTGTCAGCAGATCTCCCTGATGCAGACAGAGAATAGTGTGCCGGCTGAGAGCAATCAGGTGATACAGGTCTTTTAGGGCTGTGAGCTTGAAGAGCTCACCATTCGTCTCTCCTTCCATAGAGATTATTTATATATTCCAATTGGAACTTTAGACCTTTCTAATGATTATTATGTATCTTTTATGAAGCCAGTGTTCAGTCATCTGATAAAGGTTTCATACTGTCAATGGCTAAATGTTTCCCTTAGGCACATTCTTTAGGCAAAATTAAGATGCACAGCATGCCCCAAGATGACAGCCAGAAGCAACCAATTCAGCGAGTCTTCAAGAATTCATGATTGGAATAACATGTTCAATGAACTCACCTTTTAAAACTTAGAACAGATTGCCAGTGACCTACAAATACTTGAAATTCTATTAAAATACTATGACGTGGAAATTTATAGTGTGCTGTAGGAAAAGAGTACAACCTTACCTTTGATGGAGCCAGCGTAAGTAAACAAATGTGGAATGTGCATGATTTGAGATATAAGTGTGTATGTGAAAGTGAACTTGCTTACCAGATTAGGTGAAGGGTCTTAGATGAATTTTGTCGGGATGTATACATTACATGCTGCTATCTGAGACTGTTAAATAATACACAGACACACACCAGCACACACATGCACGCCCACACATGCATACATATATTATTGGATAATACCACCCACGTGATCTTACCACCAATACACTGCCATCATGAAGTTCCTTGCAATCGCTGCCTCTGAAAAATGCTCACAAAATAAAGTAGCTGCTAAAACTACTCGATGCTATTCCCAAAAGTGTTCATTTCTTTTTATTGTTACTTTTCATACTCTTCTTACTCTGGATATTGAGTCAATGTCAGGGATGGTTGCTGATGGATTTTCTCATGAACAGAATAGGAGCCAGTGGGAGGAGGTTTTGATTTATCCCCGGAGACCTGTAATCTCTTCTACTTTTAACTGAAGGACATTATCTCCATCCTGTCCTTCTGGTGTTGACCAAGATTTTTACATCAGATGTAAAAAACCTAACAACGCACTTTCTTATTTGCTAGGCATACTGTAACCAAGATTATTGCTCTGTTTGGAAAAAGATCACAGCAAGAACCACAATATCACCTCAAGTCCATGGTCAGAATTTGAAGAATCTTTAGGCATGAATTTAACCTGCCCAGGCCACCTTGCAGAAACAGACAACCCAAGAATCCGATGAATCAAATATTCTGTAAAGGCTCCAGAAAGGACCGTATGCTCCATCCACTGTGGGGGCTGTGCACCCACCACAGCACCTCCACTGCTCAGTGCTCCTCTCTGTGTGATGTCCATCTCTCTCTAGAAGGCACACCGTGGGGCAAGGGTCAGGTCTTGACCATTTTTTGTGTTTCTAGGGTCTCCAGTATTTGATAAATGTGGGACCATCCGTGGGGTTGATCACCATCCTTCCAAGTCCTTTGCCTAATGGAATACTCTATTATCACTTCCACCGGATGCACCATCACTTTTGTTGGTATTGAGGAGGAAAACATCCTCTCTGCATTGGAAGTCTCTGGCTAGAATGGAGAATTAACCTAAGACAGGTTAGGAGGAGGAAGCACAAATAGGTTTGTTCATGTCCACGGGAGCCCTACAGAAAACTGAAGACCCAAAGACATGACAAAACCACTTACTAGGTTGAACAAAGGCAATTGAGGAAAAGTAACAATAAGGAGAGACGAAAGGAAGGTAAGAGTTAATTTAAGAAGGTCTATTTGTACAGATTTCTCTCCACCTTCACTCCTGTCCCTGGTGATAAGAAGCTCTCCTTCCTCCCCATTCAGGGAGGGTACCTTTCATGGGGGGGGGGGGGGCATTAGCTCTTGCTTTTAGGTAGAAAGGGGAGGGACAAGCATCCTTCCTACCCCCTATTGTTTTTCAAGTGCCTTCAGCTCAAAAGAATCCTATGTCAAAGCATATTTTCAGGTGACAGGTTTCACCAGACTTCATTTGTTTATGCAAATAATGACTGTATTCCCTTCATACAGTTGCTTTAGAGAAATAAATGAAGTGTGTATGTGTGTGTGTGTGTGTGTGTGTGTGTGTTAGAACAGTGCCTGGCATTTTTAAAAAAGATTTTATTCATTTATTTTAGAAAGAAGAGAGACAGAGTGGCAGGAAGGCAGCGGGAGAGGGAGAAGCAGACTCCCTGCTGAGTGGGAAGCCCGACTCAGGGCTCCATCCCAGGATCCTGGGATCATGACCTGAGCCAAAGGCAGATGCTTAACCGACTGAGCCACGCAGGAGACCCAGTGCCTGGCATTTAATAACTTTTACATAAGCATTATTACTTTTAGTTTAAGGAAATGATCTGTGTAGGTAAATTTCCATCAAATTTTAGTACAAACTTTAGTCCAAATTTTACTTTAAAAAAAAAGTATGAAAATTCAAATATATTTACCTTGCACACAAACTCAAATGACTTTAACTTAAGTTAAACATCTAGCCTATAAAAATACATTATTAATGTAGTTAGTAACCAAAGTCCAAACAAATCCTGAATCATGATATCAAATTATTCTTTTGTTTTTCCCAACTACGGACATTAGCAGACCAGAGAGAAGGTTTGCTTCAGAGAGTCTGCAGGTGACCTGTTTATATGTAATTACTTTATCTGTTATCCAAGTATTTGTCTTGGGCAGTTGAAATTATAAGCTTCTTGACCATTTGTCTCATTCAATAGTGAGATGGATAGCCTAGAGGCTCTCAATAAACATTAATTGAATGAGTAATTGAAAATAAACTTGTATATGTTTTCCCTTAAATCCAAGCCTCTGCTAAGAGTTAACTTCTGTGATCATCTAATCACTTCCTATTTACCAAGGACAAAATACACTCAGTGATGAGTCACTTTTTATCTTAAACTCTACTCTAGTTTTGGTTTCAATCACAAACATTACAGGTTTGATGTGAGCTAGGAGTTTTAGCTAAATGCTAAAACGGACTGAGCGTATCCCTAAACTTCTCTTTTCAAAAATCTCTAGTTATTATCTGTTTGTGTAGCCTGGTTTTACTTAAATTATGCCTTCTTGGCTTTGTCCTATACCGGGTGATGGGTTGATGTGACTGCATGAAACGTATGGTCCATGCTGGGGGATTCAGCTCCATGAAAAAGCCAAAGATGAATGGAGCTTAAAACTAGTTGCTGAGATACTGGTACATACTTAACTTCTCATCTTCAAACTACCATTTAATATCAAACTCTGCAGCAAAAGACTTAAATCATGAACATATAAAGGATGTTCTGAGAGTCATACTGTCTTCACTCGTCAGCCGGGGCTGCCTCTGGGGTGAAATCCATACCCACCAACCCCCACTGGAGGACCATTTTTCTCCTCAGTAAAAACTTCTCTTCTTCCATCTGGCTCGTCATCATGATTTTGCAAGCACAGAGAGCTCTATTTACATAAGAGCAAATTCATGTGTGGAAGAGTCTGATCAGGAAAAGCAGATCCAAACTTCCAAAATTAATACATCAATAGAGCACTCTAGCCAATTTTACATAGGATCAGACTAATCAAATTTGGCAACATGGAACACTTATCGTAGGGGAAAATCTCCAAATAAACGCGTTTTGCAGCTGGTTGGCTCTTCAAATGGAGAGGGGAACGAGATTTTCTTTTGGAGACAGAGGGAGAAAAGCGTTTTTTTTTTATTTGCATAATTTGAAAAAAAAAATTGAAAATGGAAATGTTTTTCATGCTCTTACCAGGCCCAAGCCCAACATAAACGGTTCTAACTCAACAGTCCAGGGTTATGGCTAAATGACATGTTCCATGAATAGAGCATTCTGGAAAAAAAGCTCCATGTATCATCTTGCTGAATCCTCAGGCAGCCAGACAGCCCTGCCCCATCTCATCCTACACACTATTTATGTGTTTCCATTTGCATGAACCTTCTCTAAGGTTTTGCCCGGTTGATTTTTCAAGTTAATGATAGGGCACTTGGGGAAAGATTAATGTCAGGAATGCAGAGCTTCAGCAAATTGTTGAAGAGTTTCACCATACAATTAATCTCTCTCTTTCCTCCATTATGAAAGTGCGAGGGATGAATGCAGGGAAGCCGTAATAATGCAGATATCACGGGTCTGTCTGCGAGAGCCAGGAGAGTCCGCTATAAAACTGATAGCAAGATGGCTCTGAGCTCTAAATCATTCCTCCTCCCTGCTCCTCACCGCTCCCTTCCTTGCCAAGGACCAGGTGCCTCAACACTGTTTACCCTTCAGCCGACTCTGAGACAGTGCCTTAAGCAGGACTACTGGTGGGGGGTACCTGAGATGGCATCTCGATTAGGGCTATGCCACACTCCCCATCTTCCTGGGTGTCCCCTAATGCTCTCTTTATTTCCACCCAGGACAACTCTCTCTCTACAATGGGTTACATGAAATAAATACCTCTTCTCTCCAAGGTGATGCTAAGTAACAGACCAGGGTGATGTTCAAAATAGTCAACTGGTAAGGCCCAGAAGACCAGTGAGGAGGATATAGGCCTCTGCTGAAGCCCTGCTAACCCCTTACTTACTGGACTATGGTTTTTCAGGGACTCCAGGGAAGGAGGAAGAACACAGAGACATGCAAGTGAGGAACACAAGATGCGTGGGGACCATGTTTGTCTCAATGGGAGGAAGTCTGTCAATGGCTCTCATAGCATCCACGGTCCTCTTTCTCAGCCTCTTCACTGACCCTACCCAGAGCTGGGCCCCCTACACATCTCAGTCACAGGAAGACCCAAACATGTCACCTCTCTCAGGAGCCAATGAGCGTAATGGTAATCACATTTCCACCCCAGGGGACTGGGACATGTTTACCCTCTGGGCCTCTTGAATAAGGCAGGTGGGGCAGTGCCAATCAAGCCACAGAGCCTTTCATACCCAGTAGTGTAGACTGTCCTGGCTTTCAGTGACATGCTGTGGGCTGTGGGCTGCCAGCCTGGAGGGATGCCCAATGGGGCTTTTAGAGCACAAGTGTGAACTTTGCATTTTGAAAGAAAAAAAAAAGTTTTTCCTCTTAATTTATGTACATAGTGGTTTTGGAAGGAAAGTTTAAAATTTAGAGGCTAAGTCACTTTGTTCCAAGATTAGCAGGAGCTGAGGGAGAAGCAGGAGTCTCTGGAGAAGGCAGGTGCCTGAGAGGCAAAGATGGCTGTCATATGTGGGGAGACAGGGAATATGAGCCCCCTGCAACGGGAGAAGGAAACTAATAGTGTTAGCTCCGTGCACTGGGCCCTCCTCCTGTTTATGACATGTTGGTCTACTCGATATTTGGACAAACAACCATCAAACATGATTTTGGGACGTGACATCTCGTATGAATGAGAAGACTGTCCCAATCACCAGTGGTGGAAGAATAGTTGGTACCACTTTCCGGATTCTGAACAACTATCTGAATTGTATTCTTTGATTCCTTTTGTTACTCTAGCTGAGATTTTGGCAAGACCAGTATTTGACTCAAATAAATAAAATTTACAGAATCCTGCTGAATTATGTCTAGTCCAGTATGTTATTCCTCTCATTTATGACTTCACCTGGAGGACATTCAGCACTGGAACAAAACTGCTACCACATCAGCACATCAGTGAGCAGGTGGTCTCCTCTCAGGGCCCCTGCCTCAGACCACCCACCTCCATGCAGGCTGGCAATCAGCCACAGCGATTGACTTCCATCATCTCTGTGTGCTTATGTCGGGGTCGATGTGCCTAAATCAGAAGTGAGCACTTGGGAAATCCCTGCAAAGACTTCTCATTCCATTGCCATCTTCACTGTCTATAAATAAAGAGATTTTGAAAAGTCAAAAGATTTTTTATTCCTAGGGGGAGAAAAAGACCTATGCAAAAGATAGGGTGGCTTCTTACCCTTTGCCCTCTTACCCTTCACTTGTGTTTGTGGTTAAGAGGTGACTCATGCGTCACCGCACCCTCTGGGTTCAGGGCATACCCTGAAGGACATCAGTCACATTCTAGTGAAAGGGGACAGGTTCAGACCCAGTATGGCCTGGATGCTCTCCTGTCCACGAAAGTATCCTGATAGAGTCTCAGGGAGGAAGCATCCTCAGTTCCTTTTTTTATAGGCCACAGTTACATTGTGCTCAGACATGAGCACTGTCACATACATGGTCAAGACTCCAAATTGCCATGTCTTATTTTGGTATCACTTGAAAGATGTAGGGCCCTCGGTTGATCATCACAGGAATCCTGAGAGGCCACAGCATATTTGTCTTAGGGACTTGAGACTTCAAACCCAAGAGGTTGAGTAAAGCGCACCCCATCTGCCTGTGAGCTATGTAGCCTCCTCACTCCCACTGAGAAGGGCCAGTCCCTCCTTTCTGTGGGATTCCATGACAACGGATGGGACAAGAAGTGAGAAAGTACACTTGGTTACAAAAATACAGCCTTGCACTTCTGGCCTGTAACACTCACTGAATTTAAAGATGTTAAGTGCCTCTGTAGCAATACAAAAGGAGATGAAGAACCTCACTAGGAATCCCATGTGCCAAGACCACCATTCCTCTCCTCCTCCCTAGCACACTCCCTGCTGAAGCATAGCACTGGCAAGCTGCCCTGGAAGATTAAAAGTCCCCTGCCCTTGTCTAGGTGTGCAGCCAGTCAGGGGATTAAGGCAGGGCACAGCCTGATCCCAACAGAGGAAATCAGACTCTCTCTCCCACAAATCTGGGGTCAAAATATAGAGGCCAAGGGCTGCTAAACCTACAGAGTCATCAACAGTTGATTCTGATTATTCACAGATTTTGTATGTAAAGCTGCCTACTTGCTAAAATTTATGTATAACCTCCAAATCAGTAACAGTGGTACTTTTGCAGTCATGCACAGACATGCAAAGTGCAGATCTCTTAGTCTCTGGACACACATCAGTTCTAGTAAGACTGCACTTGGCCTTCTTGTTTCATCTTTCATACTGTAAATGAGTGCCTTTTTGCAGTATTTAGTGCCGTGTTTTATGCCTTTCTATGCTTTTTGTTAGTGATTTCACTGTGTAAAATGTCTCCTATGTATCATGCTGAAGTGATACTGGGTGTTTCTAAGCTCTCCTGAGCCTGGGATGTGCCTCTCAGAGAAAACCTGTGTTAGATGAGCCTCTTCCAGGCACAAGCTGTGGAGCTGATGGCCACGTGTTCAATGTTCATGTTCATGAATCAATAATATATATTAAATAAGGTGTCTTTCAACAGAAACACACATAAAACAAGGTTTTGATCAGTTGATGAAAGTGTAATTGACAGGGGCTCACAGGAACCTAACTGTGTTTTTCCCCTAGGAACAAAGTCTCAGTGTTGGCTAGTGATGACTCCATACAACAGAACTACTAGAAGTAATCAGGATTGACTCTGAACCAGACATTAAGATTATCAGTTTCTGCCCAGGCTTGGTCAAAGCAAGGACTCATGGCCTGCAAACAGTGTTGGGGAGCAGCTGCCCCCGGAGGGGGAGGTGAGAAACTGAAGATTTGGAGAGAAGTCTGCATGGATAGGAAACCACTTGCTTCTCATTTTCATGTCCCTGTGCACTCTAGCTGTGCAGCTGGTTGCTGGAAGATCCCCCATATCCAATAGTAAACTCACTTGAGCTCAGGCAAGCATGGATGCTTTTCTGTTTCTTTTCTTTTTAATTTTATTTGTTTATTTGAGAGAGAGAGAGAAAGAGCACAAGCAGGGAGAGAGGCAGATGGAGAGGAAGAAACAGGCTTCCTTCTGAGCAAGGAGTCCCATACAGGCTCCATCCCCGGATCCTGACATCATAACCTGAGCTGAAGGCAGACGCTTAACCAACCGAGCCACCCAGGCACCCCTGCTTTTCTGTTTCTTACAGACACATTTTTGTAGAGCAAAACTAGCCACCCACTGTTACCAATAAACATCTCATAATAAGATCTTCAAATTGAGCACTAAGAAAATGGAAGAGAAATTTAGCAGGTAAAGTTTAGATCCTGATCAATGACCTAATAGCCTAATACCCATAGTATTCCTATGCTCTGGAATTTCTAGTTACCCTGTACTTATTTGGAACAACTTCTACTTTTCTTTTTTAAAAAAGTATTAAAAAACATTTATTTAAATATTTCCCTATCACCTTCTCCAAAGTATTATTTTCTCCCCTTCCTGCTTGACTTTGGCCAAAGAACTGAAATCTTGACAAAAAGATGAGGCAGGGCATATTGGTTTGGAAACCAGAGGTCACTTGTCATCAGAGCTAATCTACAGCCTCTTGATTAGATGGTCTTACAAGAAATACAAACCTGTTCAGCTTTGCAAAGCTCTTTCCACTTCTTTACTGTTCAGGATAATTTGTACCTCATGCTAAAGATCAAAGCAAAGCAGAAAAGATCCAGAAAATCCAACATCTTTCTCATTTATTTAGCTGCTATGATAAAGAAAGGAAGGATTACTACAGTGTCTAGAATGACTGCTCTCTGACAACTGATTCCTATACATCAATGATAAGGTGCTTGGTGATCTTGCAAGGTTCTTCTCTTGGCCGCCTCTTTCCTCAGAAGGATGCTGAGGACTCACACAGATTAGAGTAGCCAAAAATCACACAGAGGCAAAACTAGGATTAAAACTCAAATTTATCTGACTTCAAAGTCGTGCTGTTTTCACTTAATTGTGTTGTTCATGAAGGAGTGGGGTAATGCCCGGAGAAAAGTTTCCATAAACTGGAGTTAGAGCAAACAACAACCCAACATTTCATATCCTTCCACAAGGATTTCGCAATCCAATACAATCTGTGATACCCTGAGGACAGACATAGAACAAAACAAACCGGCCTGCCCATTCTCGGTGGCATTAGTCACTGGAAGTTCTATTGCCAGTGACACCCACTGTCTCATCCTAAGAGCAGAAGACCCCATCTACAAGCTGCAGGTGGGCTCTAGGGTTAGTCTAGCCTTCTTGCACAGTCAGAGAAGGCTCCTGTGTTCGGCCCGCAGCCCTGTTTCCCCTGGAAGCCAGCTTCCGTTTCTACTGGACTGTTGTTCCTATGGATGGGAAAGGGTGAATCTGGAACATCCAGTTTCACAATCTTTAACTTGTAGTTGACTGAACTGCAGTGAGGAGGAACAAGTCTTACTCCTTTTTGAGAATAAATATATTACACTTTATACACACTGAAAAGCACATGGCTTACATTATGTGTAAAGTAAGGGTGGTAGAGTGCGCACAGCTGGAAATATTTGGCCCCACAGTAAATGTAGCCTATCTGGTCCAGAGCATTTGTATTATAAATATATGAAGTGTTTATGTGATCCACTGGTTGCCATTAATATGCCACTAAAATCCAACAAATGGCAGAGTTTTTGACACAACTTCACTGGTATCCATGCAGAAGATATTTATTCATGGTATCTCTCCAATCCGGTGCTTTTGGAACTTCTCTGTCTTCAATTCATGAATTGCACGTGTGCTTGGTGACTGATGTGTGGATGAGATCAATTAAGTGACATCATTCTACAAGGAAGAAAGAACAATGAGACCAAATACATGCACATAAACTCTAGTTACAAGCTTCCTCTGTGATTCCCTCAAGCGTTTGACCTGCAAACATAGTCACCAAATGTAAGAAGAAAGTGACCAAGGGCCCTAACTCACTTCCCCTCGCCAACGGACACCAGGTTCTGAATATTCTCTGCCCTGTCTTCTGAAACTGACCCCGTGGGAGACCTGAGCCCTGCAGCTCAGCGACTGTCCCCCCCTCTCGAGGGTTCTGATGCCCAAGGAAAGGAAGCTGCCTCACCGGTGGATGGAGGCAATGTCCCCCAGGCCCCAGTTTCTTAGGAATCTCTGCAGAGTCCCCAGGTACCACCTACTCTCTCGTATCTTTCAAGAAAATACAATGGCATAAAACAACTGTGCTACTGGTTTTCAAGAATTGCTCTAAAATTTGATCTTTTGCCTGTAAACTCAAAACGTCATTTAATAATGTGACCTAAGCCTCTCTTTCACTGTCCACACCACTTGACAGCAACTGCTGTGGTCACACCGTGCCTACCCCTTCTCTCTCAAGTCAAGAATTATTTCAGCTACTCCTTTCCCCTCTCCTCTGGTTTTCTTTTCTTAACCCACGTGCAACTGTCTGATCATCCATCATGTAAAGAGTGGATGTGCGTGCCTCAGAGTGCTCTGCCCCTGGGCGAGGGCAGCAGAGCTGGCCACATGGACCATCCTCTTTGTGCGGCAGCTTGATGCTCTCTACAGCTTGGACCAAGGGCTACACATATTCCATGCTCATGAATACATTTTGGCCCAGTGATCATGTAAATTACAATATTTGGGTGTGCATCCAGATTGTGCCAAGATGGAGAAAGTATAAAAAGAAAAAGCAGCTGCAAATTAAGTGAGTACATCCTTGCTTGCAAGGGTTTGGTTTTATGTTGGCAGATAAGGTGTGGTGGTCACTGAAAACGACAAATTTGGAAGGGCTCGGGCAGGGGCGGGGGACCTCGAAAAAAATGACAGGCAAAGCTGTCTCTGACAAAAGCCAATTTTCAGTTCCAGAGAAAATCATGGTTGGATCGTCGCACTTCAATTCATGCATTTCTTTGTTTTAACTTCTTCATTTGTGAAATACAGTGCCATCGTTCTACTTAATGGCATTATAAAATAATCAGTGAAACATGGTAAATTTGAATTATCTGTGCACATCTTGAATCTCCAGTAAATAATAGAGGAAGGAGAGGTGGAAATCTGAAAGCATCCATAGGATAATGGAACCAGGAGCCATAATCAACCAGGTGTTTGTGAGGAAGAAATCATTCCATAGACAACTTGATTGCTTTTTTGATGGAATTACAAGATTTACAGATGAAAGCAATGCAGTTGATGTAATATGTCTAGAATGACAATTAAAATACATTTGATACAGTATTGCACAAAATCCCATTTGCAAAATCCATTTGTATGTGTTGGGACTGTCACTAGAAGAGAAAGCCAGGCAGAGACTGCCAGCGCATGAAGAACAGATAGTACTATCTGCTTGTTACATACTTTAAACCCTAACTTACAAAAACAACAACAAAACCGACCTTTGATTCTGAGTTGAAAATCTGTTTAAAAATCAACAGTCAAAAGATTGTCATACATATTGACCTCGTTGAATATCTGGAATTTTAGACATGGTGCCAAAAATTGATAGGACTTTGGATCATCAACCAGAGATTCTTGAGCAAAAACTAAAAGTGGCATAGAGCTCTGGTGACATAAAGAAGCATAGTGTGTGCCCTTGGAGCTCTAACTGAGGACAGTCTAATTGATGTGTTGGAGGCATTTGCTAAAAAGTGACTCACAGTGAAATATAATGCATGCTCTGAGGGCATGGGAAGAAACAGCCAAGAATTTCAGGGCAGAAAAGGATGTAAGAGAGAAACCCCAATGCGAGTGGCTTACAAGAGGGCCCAGTGGCAGTGAGTGTGTGTCCAGTGGGGGGACAGAGTCTTCAGTGACCAGCGCCCACCACACATCATCACACACCTATACAGGTGAAGTCTAACACCAAACTAAACAAATGCAGGAACACCTGCCACGAAATAGAAATCAGAAAGCACAGCGCTTCCCGACTGCAACGTCAGGTACTAAAGAATATGAAGCGGCATTTTCAACTTAGAATTCTAACATCAGTCAAAATATCACGTGGCGCGGAAGAATAATGACCTTTTCTGGCATGTGAAGACCTGGAGATAGAATTCAATACATATGAGGAAAAAAAAGGAAGCATTCATCTCCAGTTAAAGGATTAATAAGCCAGGAGATGGAATGAAAAACACACTGCCTGGCTCTGCAAAAAAAGCAGATGTACAAATGTAAACAGGGATTCCTACCTACCCAGGTAGGGGACACGATGTCAGTGTGGGGATGAGCCAGACATGGGGACACGATCTCAATATGGAGATGAGCCAGACATGGGGACACGATGTCAGCGTGGGGATGAGCCAGACATAGGAACATTATGTTAATGTGGGGATGAGCCAGACTTGGGGACATACTGTCAATGTGGGGATGAGCCAGATATGGGGACACCTTGAGGTTGGTCCCACCGGCAGCAGGATGTTGTCCCTAGTACAGTGGAAGCCGTCTTTATTGCTTGCTGGGTATCACAGCTTGAGAATGACCCAGTGCGGGGCTGTGGGGGGGGGTGCGGTTGTGGGGAGGCACTTCTCAACTGCCTTTGACCAGATGGGAGCCACAGATTATTCCCGTCTCTGCTTCTCAAAGAGGCAGCCGACCACTGGTAGCCAAGCATGGCAGGAGGAAGAAGGCCGGTTCCGTGCCTCAAGCTGGGACCAGTGTTGTACTGCAGACCACTTTCCAGAGCTCCCATGGGATCAGGCGATCATCACTCCAGGCGAGAACACAGCTTTGACTACGTTTGGCTCCATTGAGTTTCTGCCACTTGCAACAAAGAACCTAAGACAGCATCCTTAACATAAACAGGGAAGTTCAGCGGTGAATCATTATCTTGTTTTAGAGACAAGATAATTAGCTTGTTCTTGGACACATTGAGGTGGAGATGCCCAAGGCGTAAAGAAATTTGTATAACAGCCCTTTGCTAAGAGAGAGGAATCAATGACATTGAATACCGGATATAAATCTTGGGCTGGGTACTGAATCTTTCCATTGAAATAAAGTTGTAGGAGGGGTATTCCTGGGGAAGGTTCAGGCACTGATATTAATAGGGCTGTCAGATTCCGTGAATGAAAATAGAGGACATCTAGTTAAATCAGTGAATTTGCCCACAAACAGCAAACAGTTTTTAGTATGAGTTATCCCATGCAATATTTAGGACAATCAACACTAAAAATGTGTCATTGTTTCTCTGAATTCCAGCTTTAACCAGATATCCTGTATTTTTTCTGACTGCCCAGTTCTAAGGCGCCTTTGTAAGCTGCCAGACACCATGATGTTTTTTTACCTTTAAAAAAAGCAATTGCGGGATCCCTGGGTGGCGCAGCGGTTTAGCGCCTGTCTTTGGCCCAGGGCGCTATCCTGGAGACCCGGGATCGAGTCCCGCATCGGGCTCCCGGTGCATGGAGCCTGCTCCTCCCTCTGCCTGTGTCTCTGCCTCTCTCTCTCTCTCTCTCTCTGTGAGACTATCATAAATAAATAAACATTTTTAAAAAATTTTAAAAAAGCAATTGCTTTTCTAAAATATTGAGGAGATACAAGACAACCATAAACTACATGTAGGTTACAAAGAGTAGTGATGAGACTAGAGCTCTCGTGCCCACCAGCTACCAGTGTAAGAAAGAGATCACGCCCCTTAACTCAGGAGGTCTCGTCCACCTTCCCCATCTCCCTGCCAGCATTTCCTGTCACACACCACCTTAGTGGCCTGCTCAGCATTGCTCTTTTAATTGTGCAAGCTGTCATCTACACGGATTATTACGTGCAGCACAAGTGCAGTATAAGAAATTATACAGAGAAACCTGTATAACCGCCCTCTGGGGCCAGAACATGATCAGCGTCCACCCGGGAAAGTGGCCCCTGGAAACCTCCCTCATGGTATTTGGCTCCCCTCTCCTATAGAAAACCACCATCCAGGTTTCTCGTGAAAATCACTTTCTTGCTTTTCTTTACAGTCTTGGCATCTTCGTGTAGATTCCTTAGCGATATTATTTCCTTTTTCCATCCTTGAAACTTACATTAAACGGAATCATGTATTTAAAGTGGATATTCAGCAATAGTGTGGTAGGGTTGCTGTAACAAAATACCACAGGCTGGACATCTTAGCCAACAGAATTCCCCCACACACACAGAGTTCTGGAGACTGGAAGTCCCAGATGAAGGTGTTGGCACGTTTCTCCTGGAGCTGCAGATGGTCACCTCTGGCCGGTTCCTCATGTGGCCTTTTTTCTGTGCGTTCATGGGTGTCTCTTTCTGTTTTCATAAGGACACCAGTCATATGGGATTAGGGCCCACCTCAGTGATCTCAGTTATTATAATCATCTCTTTAAAGGCCCTACGTCCAAATATAGTCACACTGCATAGGCGGGGGTGGCGAGAGGGAGGTTTACACGTCCACATGTGGATAGGGGAAGACGCATTCTTTTGTGAAATTTCCCCCACCCCAATGCTGTATTTGTGGAGTTTGCCCATTTTGCTGGACACAGTAATATATTGCCATCTAGATTCCCATTGTGTATATCTAAATAACTTCACTGTCACTATTTACAGTCGGTGAACACCCAAGTTATTTCCAAGTTTTGCTTTTAGAAAAAACACTGCTTCATACATTTCTCTCACTGTGTCTCCTCGTATACAAACATAATATATAAACACATACACACAGTGGAATATTACTCGGCCATGACAAAAGAATGATATCCTGTCATTCACCAGGCTGGACCCGGATCAGGTTATGCTGAGTGAGATGAGTCAGACAGAGAAAGACACATATACCATATGACTTCACATATACATGAAATCTAAAATAACTAAACCAACAAGCAAACAAAAATGGAAGTAGACTCATAAATACAAGGAATACGCGGGTGATTGCAGGAAGAGAAAGGCAAGGGAGGATGGAAGAAACACCCAAAGGAGATTAAGAGCTACACACTTTGAGTTGCAGTGTAAGTAAGTCATGGGGGTGTAACATGCAGGGTAGGGGATATGGTCAACGACACTGTAACAACTTTCTACAGCG
The DNA here is from genome assembly GCF_048164855.1 of Canis lupus baileyi. Lineage (NCBI taxonomy): Eukaryota > Metazoa > Chordata > Mammalia > Carnivora > Canidae > Canis > Canis lupus. The sequence continues at coordinate 3,366,408 of NC_132854.1, read as the reverse complement.
ACAGAGAGAGTGACCATTTCATAATGTAGGTAAGTATCAAACCATTGTGCTATACACCTGACACTGATACAATGTTGTGTGCCAATTATTCTTCAATTTAAACAGTTTATTGCCTAAAGTCGTAGTATTCTCTTATTAGTATCTTTTTCATGTGTACAACTATGGTTATAAACCCCCATTTCATTCCTTTTTTTTTTTAAGAGTTTATTTATTTATTCATGAGAGACACAGAGAGAGGCAGAGACATAGGCAGAGGGAGAAGCAGACTCCTCGTGCCTGATGCAGGACTCGATCCCAGGACCCTGGGATCAGGACCTGAGCCAAAGGCAGATGTTCAACCACTGAGCCACCTGGTGCCCCACCTGCATTTCACTCTCGATTGCTGTCCCTGAGACTGTTTTCCCCTTTGCCAGTGTTTTGTTAATTTTATGACTATTTTGATATACTCCATATTATGTTTATATCTCATTAATTTCTTCTATTTGTATCTTTACCTCACTTCATTAGAATTACTTGGTAGTCTATATGTACGTCCTAGATCATATTAGCTGAATGATTTTCACTGTGAGATCGTACAGTTAGCACTAGGTTTTGGTTGCTCACATGCCACAAGGTTTGCTATGCGGTATTTTCACTATCATGAAGTTCAGGGTATTGTATTTCCTATGATCCAACTCAGATTTTTTATTTGACTCCTGAGTTCTTTGGTAATGTGTTCTGTAACTTCCAAACTTGCCTGAGTTTTCGGGTTATCTTTCAGTTACTGGGTGCTAGCTTAAATGCATTATGTTCGGGGAGCACAACCTGTGTGGCTTCAGTACCGTGTAATGTGTTAAACTTGGCTTACTAGCCCGGCACCTGATCCATTATTATCAGTGTCTCAGCTGTCTTCTTGGTTAAGGGATACAGTGTTCTGCATATGACGACTGAGCCTGTTTCCTTCCTCATGTGGTCCAGAACTTCTAGATCATTCTGTGTTTGTCTGCTTGTTCCATCATAGTTACTGAGCCCAGTGTGTTAGAAGTCAGCCCCTGTGATTATCTATTTCTTCTGTCAATTATTGCTTTATAGGTTTTGGCATGCTTGCATTATTAGGCACATGCAAATCCTAGGTGGGTTTTTTTGGGAGGGGTGGGTATATTTAACCCCTTATCACTGTGTGTAACCTCTATGTCTATTAATGCTTTTTGTTGTAAAATTTACCTTATCCCATAGTAATATTGCTACATCATGTTTCTTTGGTAAAATTTCACAAAGAGTCATTTCCTAACTTTAAAAAAAAAAAAACTCTTAATTTATTTGAGAGAGAGAGAGAGAGAGGAAGGCAGCTAGCACAAGCAGGGGGAGGGGCAGAGGGTGAGGGAAAAACAGATTCCTACAGGGAGCAGGGAGCTCGATCCCAGGACCCTGAGATTATGACCCAAGCCAAAGGCAGACGCTTAACCCACTGAGCCACCCAGGTACCCCATTTTCTGACTTTTAACATTAATTCTTTCAGAATGCTTATATCTGTTAGATTTATTTTTTTCATTCAGGCTGAAACCTTCCTGGTTTAACCAGGCACTTCATCCCTTTATAGTTAGTGGCATGGCTGATGTGTTTTGATTTACTATTTAATTTTATGTTTTCTACTTGTCCCAGATTTGTGTACTTCTTCTTTCTCCCTTTCTAAAATTGACCACTTTTTTATTCCATCTTTTCTTCCATTTGTCTGGAATTATGTACTCTCTCTATTCTTCTAGTGATACTCTAGAAATTGCACCAGACATGGCTCATTTACTTAAGTCAAAGTTAACCAAAATATTCACCGTCTGAGATTACATACAGACTCGAAAACAGTGAGTTTGTTGCCCTCCATCTTAATGAGAATTGTTAATTTTTGACTAAACAACTTTTCTTCATGTCTTTAACCCCATAAGAAACCATAATTATTGTTTTATATATGCATTATTCATCTAGTTTAACCCACACGTTTACCACTTTCTACTCTTTCTTACTTCCTCAATTTCTGATGTACCATCTGGAATACCTTTCCTTCTGCTTAAAGTGTATCTGCTGGAATTTCCCTTAATTAGAGCTTCTTGGAGTCGAAATCTTTTAGCATTTGTTTTTCTAAAAATATATTTATTTTGTCTTTATTATTTTAAGATATTTTGTTGGATCAGAATCACAAGCTGGCAGTTTTTTTTCCCCAAAAACATTGAAGATATTTCATCATCTCCCTCCCATCATTACTGTTAATATCACAGAAAATTCTGTCATTCCTCTGGGTGTATGATTTGAACCTGAAGTCCACAGTTATGTGATTTCTTTTATGCCGCTCTTTTTGTGAGGGCACTGTTATTGCATGGCCCCGGCATGATGAGAGGCAAACGATTTCAAACCCTGACCCTGGAGACCCTTCCTCTCATCTCAAGTCCCTGTGTCTACATGAAGACCAGGATCAGCTACTGTCTGGAGCCCTTGTCTCTGCTAACAACCACAGGGCACAGGCCCACCTACTCAACACTCAAGCTTTTCAATATAGCTCCTATTCTGGAATAATCTTCAGGGTTTCCTTTTTTCTTGGGAGGTTGGCTTTCTATTTAATTTCTGTTCTCCTTGCATTTTTACTTAGCATATCTAGGTATTTGTAATAGGAGTGTTCTACTTCAATTTTGCCAAGCATGCTGCTGGAACCAGAAGTCCCAGTACTGGCTATGTCTGTCTAGCTTGTATTTAAATTTTTCCAGAGCATGGCAAAATATGAGAGGCTTCCCAATTAATTCAGTGACACTTCTGTAAGCCTGATATATTTTTAAAAAATTGTACTCACAAATCAGGACGAATTATTGGCCAATTTTCCTTATGAATAGAGATATTTTTAAAAATTAGCAAATTGAATCCAGTAGCATATTCCATCATAATACATCACCATCAAGTAAAATTTATTCCAAGAATACAAGAATTGTTTAACCTTATAACCTTATATCAATACTATTCGACACATTGCAAAGAATGATAACTTGAAAAATTACTAAGATAATATTAATTTTAAAAATCAGGATATTAAGTCTTTGGAGAATAATTCCATTTTTATCCAAAAATATATGTATCTCTTTGCAGCCCCACAGAGGCCAGGATGAGCACACAGAGATGCTTACAGTGCCTCCTCCCAGGGGCAAGATCACAGGTGACTTGTTTCCTCCATAATACTTTCCTGAGCTTTCCAAATTCTCTGCCACAAGGTAAGTGTTACCTGTTAGAAATTACATTGAAGTTTCAGTCTCTCTTGTCAACCATGCAGATTGAAGCCCTCACTCTGGCTGCAGGGACCCCCCAGAATTGTTAGGTCTCTTCTAATACTTTTCCAAAACAGGACCTCTAAAAAGAGTACTGCCACACCCAGACATCATACTCCTTCTCTGAGCCACCTTATTGCTCAAATTACTTGCTCACAGCATCTACCAAATCAAATGCTTTCATTTAAACCCCAGCTTCGTTGTGAGGGTGCTCAGCTGGCTCAGTTGGAAGAACATCAAATCTTGATCTCTACCTCTCGAGTTCAAGCCCCATGGTGGGGAGGGGGAGGGAGTGTAGAGAGTACTTAAATAAATAAAATTTTCAAATAAATAAATAAATGTTAGCCTCATCCTGCTCCCTGCAGTGGGACTTTCCAGTCAGACACAACACAGAGTCTTTATTTTTTTTCCCCAATCTCTGTAGCCTTGAAGTCCCCTCACACAACTTGGTATTGAATTCAGTAATAATTTGTCATTTTTCCTGGTAACTGTTTGCACATTAATCCAAAGCCAGCATATGCATATCAAAAAAGCACAAACTTTTTCATGGTTTTCATAGATTTTATGTTTTTCATTTATTTTATATCTCAGCCACCAGCACATTCCATAATTCAATACACAAAATCGATAAAACAGGTGGTAAACCTGGCTCATTAGATATTAGTGAAGAAACATCACTCTTGAGGAAAAAAAAATATGAAAAAAGCCCAGCGCATTTTTTGGCTCTCCACTATAGCAAGACAAATAAAATTTAAAAGAGAAGTAGCCCACAAAACTATGTGTGCCTTCAGTGAAAGGAAACTGATGCTAACTTAACCAAAATATGAAATATTCAGTCTACTTCCCTTCCTCCCCCCTTTCTTTCTTCTCTGCTAATAAAGGTCTGATCATTACTGTTTTGCAAATTGACTAACCAAGGCAGAAAAGCTGAGTGCCTGACTTGCAACTTGCAGGGATGACATCCGCAAACATGGCAGGTGCTCTAGGCTCATGCTGGAACGATAAGCCCAGCGGACACTGGGTTACCTAGACTGTAAATGAGAACAAGAATCTATGTGATTACTGAGAGGAATAAATCATTATTTGCAATGGAAGCCCATCCCCTGAAAGTTTACCAAAGTCTGAATATTACTGAATTAGCTATATGCTTCCTGAACAAAAGAGAAGCATGCAGACATAGGATGTTACAGGAGGAAAATGTGTGATTAACTTATTTCACAGAAAGTCTTCATTAGGACCTGTCCATAGTGTCTAGTCCTCATTTGGCACCTGATAATGTCACAATCGCCCCCTACACTACTGTGATTGGGGTTGGGAAACATGACATGACATGTGGGTCTGTTCTTCCTGTCACTTGGTAGATACTCACCCTGGGACAATATTTCAACTCTCTGCCTTGTAATGTATCCGTATTTGGAATGGGGACATAACATCTGCATTAATGACTTCACAGGCTTGGTTGTGAAGATGGCATATATGAAAAGGCTTTTTTAAATGACCAGATTTAGGGGCACCAGGGTGGCTCAGTCGGGTAAGTGTCTGCCTTTGGCTCGGGTCATGTCCTCGGGATCCTGGGATGGAGCCCCACGTTGGGCTCCCTGCTCAGCAGGGATCCTGTTTCTCCCTCCCCCTCTGCCGCTCCCCCTGCTTGTGCTCTCTATCTCTGAAATAAATAAAATCTTCAAAAAGTAATAAAATAAATGACCAGATTTAGTAGGCTAGAAATAGTGCTGAGATTATAGCAATTGGGAGGAAACGTGGTTTACAGAAGTCTGATGAAGAGCTGCTGTATCTCCTACAGAGAATGAGGCAGGTGACAGGCGGGGCGCTTGCAAAGGTAGGGACAACAACAGACTCCAGCTCACAGCTACAACCAGGATTGTGTGTGAAGACAACCCTTCCAAGAAGAGCTACAAACACTGAACAAAGCACCAAAAAAGAGGCAGGTAAAGACATTCACAAGCACCCAAAGCAACCAAGACCTGAGGATGTCAGGCTCCAAAAGGAAGCTCAGTTCCACACTCTGCTTCACCCTGGAGGCTCTGCAATCTGTGGCTCTGCTGACGCCAAATCGACCAGCAGGAAACTGCGGCTCCGAGGGTTCAGTGTCTGCCGGTCATCTGCCACCCACACACATGACTACCAGGATTCCTGAGGGCACCCCCTGCGTGTCTGAGAAGCCCCAGGGCAGAAAATGAGAAGCACCTGACATCATGGGGACTGGCATCTCTGCAAAATTCATATCTACCCATAACCTCAGAATTTGACCTTATTTGGAAACAGTGTCTCTGGAGATGGAATTAGGTAGATTCAGATGGGGTCACACTGGAGAGGGTGGGCCCTGGACCCGAGTGTCCTTATAAGAAGGAACAAGGACACAGACACCCAGGGGGAGACCACATGATGGGGGCAGATGCTGTGGGGAGGCTCCAGAGCCCAGACCCCCAAAGGCTGCCCCTACCCCGGAGGACAGGAGGAGGAGGCAGAGGCTTCCATTCCCCCCTCCATGCTCAGTGTGTACTCACTCGTTACAGGTGCCTCACAGACATGGTGTGGACCCCAACTGGGGGCTAGGGGCTGCAGATTCCCCAAGCTGCCTGAAGATGGAGCAGAGCAGGTGGCTGCAGGTGAGAATTCACAGCAGCGGCACCGCCCCCCCCCCACCCCCTCCCCCCAGCCCACTCACTTCCTGCTGCCCAAGACCAGGGGCCTCTTTCCCCACTGCTAGTGCTCTGGGCCCTGCCCACCCCACCTTTCCCCTCTCTCTAGGATCCCGAGTCGGTCAGGTGAGGTTATACTGCTTCCCCAAACATTTTACAGCTCATTATACTCTCCCTGCCCTTAAACCATTCCTCTGACTTTACACGGGGAAGATGCAGACTCCCCAACAAGCAAAACGCTCCCCCAGGCTCAGCCAGCTGGTGAGAACAGAACAATCCTGAACCCTCCTGTCTTCATCCACTCCCACTTCCTGAGGCCACACGGCCTCTGCCCCACCCCCACCCCCAACGCATATCTCTGTCTCTTAGGTGGTAAAAACATCATTTCTTTAGCAAGCTGTGTTCCAGGGACTGGAGCTATAATTGAACTCCTACCTCTCCCCTGATCAGAGGAGGAATTAGATCTATTATGCCTGCCACATGTCTTTTATGATGCGAAATTATATTTGATTGCTCATGATTCATTTGTAGCAGCAGAACTGACCCTCTTTTGTACATTTGACTTGTCACCGGAGTTGTACAATATTATTGATTGAGACATTGACCCTAGTATCTATTAGGGCTTCCTTTACCTTAATGGTTTGTTTAGATTTATAAATCGATTATTTTGATAGTTTTAGTTGTACTAATAAACTTTCTCACATCGAGTGAAAATTGACTTGCCCTGATCTCATCATTAAGCCCGTGGCCAGTAGACTGCATTGAGCATAGCCTGCAACTCCCAATCACATGTCGTTATGGAGAAGCTGGGCGCTTGATTCCTGATTTATAACAATTTCATAGCATGCTATTTGCACAGTTTATACTGTTCCTGGCAGTTAAACAGAAAGCCATAGTTTACAGAGGAAAGACTTAGAGTTTCTGGCCTTTTCAATTTTGGAAAGGGTGGGTAGTTGCTGGTGCTCTTTAAATTCAGACCATGCTCCTCTCCGAAGCAAGGTCTGCAGCTTTTCCTTAGGCTTAAACCCATCAAAGTCAGTTATTGGAGTAAGTTCCCTGTATTGCCAATCCTCATTCCTTCTCTTCCTCTATCTTTCTCCAACTGCATTTACTGGCCATTTACACTGGTTGTATTCATTGGCCTTGATCCTCTGCCTCTCAGAGTGAGTGAAGCGCAGGAGATGAGTTTTCTCAGCAAAATCAAACACATATTGTCATGCTTTGATATGTATTGACATTGTTTCTTGTAAAAAATGTCTGTGGACCACCTTTTCATTTTTTTAAAAGATTTTATTTATTTATTCATGAGAGACACAGAGAGAGGCAGAGACACAGGCAGAGGGAGAAGCAGGCTTCCCATGGGGAGCCTGATGTGGGACTCAATCCTGGAACTCCAGGATCATATCCTGAGCTGAAGGTGACACTCAACCACTGAGCCACCCAGGCGTCCTGTGGACCACCTCAATCTATTCTCCTATTCATTTGTTGGTATTCTTTGAGTCTGTCTTTAACCTAATGATATTTAAATGTTGTCTTTCAGTCACATAAGCCATTCTTGAATCACTCTCTTCAAACCAACAAAATACTTTATAAAGATTATTGAGTATTTGCCAGGCCCAGTGCTTGAGGGATCAAAGAGTTAAAAACATAACCCTCTGCTTTTGAAGAATTCACAGTCTGGTAAGAAGGCAAGCATATGAGGAAATAATTCAAATTCATTACATATCACTTATAAGTAGGTTCCGCTACAAATAACCTTGGCTTACTCAAGTAGAAATTCTCTATCTTTCCAGAGCTATTGTGGTGGGTTTGTCACCAAAGATCTTAGAGACTCAACCTACCTCTAGCTCACCATTTCATAATCTCTAGGATACACCCCTTTTTCTCATGTTCCAAAAGAGTTGCTAGAGCACCAGAAGTCATAAGTACATTTCAGGACGCAGGAAGGATGAAGGACTATGAAGAAATAACAAAGGGTATACACAAGTTATCTATTAAGTACGGTTTCTAGATGCTGTCGGTCAATACATCTGTTTGTATTTCACCAGCCAGAACTCAGTCATATGACCACACTTGCAAAATATAATCTTACTAAACAACAGCCACTGGCCCAGATATAATTAATGATTCTACTTCTATTAAAGACACACAGACACAGAGAGAGAGACAATGAGGGACAAACATTTGGTTGAACTATATGTAACTGCTAATTTTTGATGATTCTTGATCTATAAAAAAGTCAGTTACACATAGTTCACACACACACACACACACACACACACACACACGAGTGGTCTCTGCTGTACCATGTGGCACAGGATTGTGCATGTGAAGAAGAGTAGTGAGGACACAGTAACTGCTGGAGGATCTGGGGGAGGCTCCCAAGAGGATGTGGTATTTGAGTTCATTCCACAGGGTGGGTTCTAGTCATTAGAAGGGGGAGAGGAGTGTGTAGTCCAGCCATGGCCCAGATTTCCTGAACCATTAATGAGATGCTTGAGCCCTGATGTGGATTTGGACTGCTTGCTATTTAGGGCACGTGGTAAAAAGTGGGTTGGAAGATTGATGGGACTAGATTGGAAGTCTGTAGATGCCATGCCATGGGATTGGGACTTAGTCTTGTCATCAGTAAGGGTGCAATGGAGTTGGATTTATTTTTTAGAAAGAATAACACTTAGGTGATGATGAATGGAATCCACACCTTTCCTTTTTTTTTTTTTTTTTTTTTTTTTAACGCCCAGAAAGGATCTTTTTAGATACTTTAAGTGGCAAGTATCTAAATACATGTGCAGGTTGCAGCTGCTGGTTTTATCCTGGACCTATTTTGTAGGCCATTTCCCCAGAAGATGAACGACACAGAGAGGAATGACCACCCTTCTTCTTCTTGCATTCAGGTGTGAGACCCAGCCTGGCAACAGGGGTCACCTGCCTGTGGAAGAGCTAGGCAAGCAGGGTGCTGCTTCCAGGTGAAGCGTCAGCCTGGGAAGTCCTTAGGTCGGAGAGGAATGGCTACAAAGCCAAGCTCCCCGCACTTTGAAGGGGCAGCTTGGCCTGAGAGAAGGCTGACAATTTCTGCGTATGAGAGCCTCCACCGATTCAACTTCTCTCTGGGGTCTCAGGGCACCCGGCCCCCCTTCAGCCACTTGCTGGCACAATACCACCCTAGCCTGCTGCTTCCCGCTGCTGGGCTCACATGTTTGAATTACCAGCACCAAGCATCCTCCCCCCCAGGAAGGGAAGCCCCATGAGAGCAGGATGGGTGGCCTTGCTTTGAGCTTTCGTGGTTGCCATGACAATGCATCCTGGTGACCCCCTAATGGGTCTGCTGGAACTCTTGCCTCTGACTGGGTCAGTCCTCTGCCCCCCGCTAAATTTGCAGCAGCCTGAGGACCTGGGTCTGAGCAGACACACCACCATGTCTGGGCTGCTAATGTCTTCCCATATTCCTGACGGTTCTGTTCCTCCCCGTTACCACCAGCCAAAGCTCCATCATTCAAACCAGACATTCCACTCCCTGAGCTCAGCCTCCTTCGACCCCATCAGTCCCCTTGCCTGCATCATCTCTCTCCCTCCCCACTTCCCCACTTAGAGGCTCTGTGGACCCTCAGTGGCTTTGTCCCAAGCAGCCGGGGTCCTTGCTCCTCCCCCGGCCATCAGTCTGCCTGGGAACTGGGAGGGGGTGTGACTCAAAGTCTGCACCATCTCTGCACCTGTGCCCACACAGAGCGTCCCGCAGCACCTCACACAGCCAGGTGTGTCAGGACCACTGGGAACCCGTGGCCACGACACTCACCAGACCCATGGCACCTGACCTGCCCACCCAGTTTCTTTAGTCAGCAGCACTATTGTGCCTGCACGACACCACTATCCCCTGCCATCCATGCTTTGCAGCTGCCTCCTGCCTGCCTGCTTCGCCACTCAGCTTCCCAGCCTGCAGGTGTCTGTGCACTGCAAGGGTGACTTGCTTCAGACTCCTTGGGAGCTAACATCTGTGGCCTGGCTGCCATTTTCCTATGCCATCTTGGGCCGGATGTTTCCATCCTGGGACCTCATGCCTCTCTTATTTCTCTACCTGCATCAAACAAGCATGTAGTTATTATTTTCTCAACTTTCTTGAGACTGAGCTTCATACTGTTTCAGATCTGAGACTTGCACACGCTGTTTCCCCGTGGTCTCCGTCAGCTCCCTGCCACTATGCCCAGTGAGCCCCTTCTCATGCTCAAATAGCCACTTGGAAGTCCCTTCCCAGGGATGGCTTTCTCTGGCTTCTCTGCCTTGCTTAGGGGCCTCAGGATGATGCTCCCATCATGTCATCCAGTCCTAGCTGCATTTAGTATGGTTATGATTGCATGGTTGAGCTCTAACCTCTCCACTGCCTTCTAAGAGTTCAAGCTCTGGGTCCCTGTGTGCTCCCTGCCTAGGGTCCAGGGGGTAGCAGTTCCCAGGTGGAAGTGAGCCACAGAACACTGTTGGGGGCCAGGATGACCCCAAAGACAATTTCCAAAATTGCATGATGACCCTCAATTCCTTGACAACCGGTCCTCCATGCCCACTGAGCCCATCTGGCACAGGGTTAGGGTTCCTCCTTGCATGAGAATTGGGAAGTAGGGAAGGGAACAGAAGTGGACAGAGTTCTTGGGTATGCAGAACGCTCCTGCTGAGTCTTTACCACCTTCCTCTGAAGCCGATGACTACCCAAGGGCCATGATCCCTGTGGATTGTGCTGGCACTGAATGCTCACTCCTGAGGGGTGATGGCCACAACCCAACCCAGTGTCACACAAGCAATGAGAAGCAGTTCTCTATAAAGAGGTTGAGAAGTTAAGGTGTTCATGGGTTTAAACTGAAAGACGAGCACAGATTAGAACTTGAGTGACTCACAGAACTTGTGTACATCTACTGCCCAAGACCGCAGGAGGTCTACCCAGGAGGACATAGTGATGATGTCATAACACATGCCCCAAGGCTCCCAGACCATTGCCACCAGGCACCCCCACTGTGCAAGGTGTAAATGATATCATTACTAAGGTAGAAGTTCTTAGCCAATCACAGCTTGATTTGTTAGGAAAAGAGAGAAAATGAGCTAAAGTTGTGATTTTGCACTTACAATGTGCCAACAACAGGTTTTCCCAAGAGATCCTTACCTTGATTGACTGTTCTCAGCATTAGGGTTGAAGAACCTAGGACCATAAACAAGGCTGTTGAGATGTGCTTTTCTCAACAAATGAAGGAGAGGCCTGGGAAGTCAGGCTCAGGCTGAATGGTTGTTTCTCTGGGGTGGTAGACCAGAAGACACAGAAGACATGGGTCTTCAGCTCTGAGAATCCAGTGTCCACTATGGGGGGTGGGTGGTACACTGTCACAGAGAGCAAGGGGAGGAGGATGTTCCTGATGCAGCAAGCAAGAGCTGTGGAAGAGGACCTGAACGGGAGCAAGTTTGCAGAGATGTGGCAGAGAGGCAACCCCAGGAAGGTTCTGAGTCACAAGCAGGGATGACACAGGGAGAAGAACACCCTAGGGTGTACACAGGGGCACGGGAGCACAGTGGAAGAAGCCGGATCAGCTGCCTTACACACAAGCTTTTGTAGCTTATATAAGAGAGAGGAAACATTCCAGGTGGATCACTTAAGCTCCTTTCATCCAAGAATGAAGGAAGGAGGGAAAGAGAGCTCCCAGTGACAGGTCCTCTCCCTCAATCTCTCTCTTTTTAATTTGTATTTTTTTAAGATTTTATTTATTTATTCATGAGAAAACACAGAGAGGAGAGAGAGAGAGAGAGAGGCAGAGACACAGGCAGAGGGAGAAGCAGGCTCCATGCAGGGAGCCTGATGTGGGACTCGATCCCGGGTCTCCAGGATCACACCCTGGGCTGAAGGCAGCGCTAAACCGCTGCGCCACCCGGGCTGCCCTGATTTGTATTTTTAAACTGAATTTAGATTGTGGCTAGATCGATATCAAACAACTGAACTGGACTTTGGTGCCACCCATCTGCTCACTGGAGCTCTCCTTGCCATCAAATGGGCAAAGCAATCTTGCAGCAATCTGCCTCGGTCGGAGGGGTGGCCAAGGACGGATCAGTCACGCTGCAGTCCAATCTCACACGCAGGCACAGAGTCTCGATGGCGTTTGTAGTGGCAATTAAGTCTGGCACAAACCATATTTAGCATTTCATCATATTGAACAGCTAAATGCCACTTATCTCACCGTGGCTGCTTGAGAACATAAGCGCAGAAAGATTAGGCCTTTAGCATAAATGGGGAAAAAGCACTGGACCAGTAAAAGCTGTTATTTAAATGCCCACGGTCTCACTGGTCAGAGATTAACTCCAGTCTGTCACCTGCTCTGCCCAAAACCTGTGAGTGCTTTTAAAGGGAAGGCCGTCTCCTCCTTATTAATATTTAATAGCATTGGAAAATAGGGGGTTGTGCTCTCCTCGAAGGAATTATATATTTAAAGTGTCGTAAATATCCATGGTTTTAAGCTGTTCTCTGCTGCGTGAAAAAATGCACTGGCCATCATTTGTTCCTGTCCTTGTAAGTCATGTGTTTCTTCTCCTAGAGACACCAGTGCTCATCCTTGCTCCTTTCCAAATCTGTGGTTTCTGAGCCGTTGGAAGGCTGCTGCCTTTCCTTGCTGGGCGTGCCTCTCCATCGTTGCCGTCTCCCCTCTCCTCCGCTGGAGGAAAGGCTGTTTTTCTGTCAGGAACACCCTGAAGCCGCTGCCACCCTGTCCTCGAACATGTGCCTCACCCACTGCCCAATCGAAATGGGAGAGAAGGGAGCCAACGGGGACCCAACTGTGTCCCCCTGGAAATTCCATGTGTTGAAGCCCTAACCTCCCATGTGACTATATTTGGAGATAGGGCCTGCCTCCTGGAGGAGGCAATCAAGCGTAAATGAGGTCGTACATATGAGGTTCTAATCCAGTAGGACTGGATTCTGTAAGAAGAGAGACAGCGAGCAAAGGCCGTGTGAGGACTGGCAAGGGGCTGGCCGTCCGTCTGTCTGCCAGGAGGAGGGCTCTCGCTAGACGTGCCCCTGAGGTGCCTGATCTCTACTCCAGCCTACAGGACTCTGAGGACATCGATTGCTCTCCTTCAAGATGACCTGTCCATGGTGTTTTGTTATGGCAGCTTGAGCTGACTAATACAATGTCAACTTGCACTTACCTTCAGGCCAGTGTGTGACCATTCTGCTCTTCTCTCTTTAAATCACCGCTATGACAGGAATCCATCAAAATCCTAGAGGAGATGGGCTCTCTGCATGGAGCCTGCTTCTCCCTCTGCTTCTGTCTCTGTCTCTCTCTCATGAATAAATACAATCTTAAAAAAAAAAAAAAAACCCTAGAGGAGAGCACAGGCAGCAACTTTTTTTACCTCAGCCGCAGCAACTTCTTGCAAGACACGTCTCTAAAGGCAAAGGAAACAAAAGCAAAAGTGACCTATTGGGACTTCATCAAGATAAAGAGCTTCTGCACAGCAAAGGAAACAGTCAACAAAACTAAAAGGCAGCCTGCAGAATGGGAGAAGATATTTGCAAATGACATGTCAGATAAAGGGCTAGTATCCAAGATCTATAAAGAACTTATCAAACTCAACACTCCCTCCCCCCACCAAAAAAAAAAAAACCAATCCAGTCAAGAAATGGGCAGAAGACAAGAACTGACATTTCTCCAAAGAAAACCTACACGTGGCCAACAAGCACATGAGAAAATGCTCCGCAGCACTGGCCATCAGGGAAATACAAATCAAAACCCCAATGAGATCCCACCTCACACCAGTGAGAATGGGGAAAATTAACAAGGCAGGAAACAACAAATGTTGGAGAGGATGTGGAGAAAGGGGAACCCTCTTGCACTGTTGGTGGGAATGTGAACTGGTACAGCCAGTCTGGAGAACGGTGTGGAGGTTCCTCAAAGAGTTAAAAATAGACCTGCCCTATGACCCAGCAATTGCACTGCTGGGGATTTACCCCAAAGATACAGATGCAGTGAAACGCCGGGACACCTGCACCCCGATGTTTATAGCAGCAATGTCTACAGTAGCCAAACTGTGGAAGGAGATATGATGTCCTTTGACAGATGAATAGATAAAGAAGATGTGACATATATATATGTGTGTCATATATAAATATATGTATGTGTCACATACATACACATATATATATACATACTCAATGGAATATTACTCACCATCAGAGAGGGTGAATACCCACCATTTACATTAACGTGGATGGAACTGGAGGGTATTATGCTGAGTGAAGTAAGTCAGCCGGAGAAAGACAATCATCATGCGGTTTCACTCATGTGAAATATAAGGAATAGTGAAAGGGATTATAAGGGAAAGGAGGGGAAACTGAGAGGGGGAAAAATCAGAGAGGAAGACAAACCGTGAGAGATTCCTAACTCTGGGAAACAAAGGGTCGTTGGAAGGGAGGTGTGTGGGGGGATGAGGTGACTGGGTGACGGGGCACTAAGGAGGGCACTTGATGGGATGAGCACTGGGTGTTATGATATATGTTGGTAAATTGAAGTTAAACTAAAAAAAAAAAGAATGAAATGAAATAAATCACTGCTATGGGCACCTAGGTGATTCAGTTTGTTAAGGGTCTGCCTTTGACTCTGGTCATGGTCTCAGGGTCCTGGGATCAAGCCCAGCATCAGGGTCTCTGCTCAGAGGACTCTGCTTCTCCCTCTACTTCTCCCTCTCCCTCTCTCTCTAATAAATAAATAAAATCTTTTTTAAAAAATCATCACTATGGTTGTCAAATGCCTTTCTGGAATCACTGAAAAACCGAGGGCATAACACGAGTATATTGTGCCTAATAGGTACAAATAACATTTTTTATTGTCATAAAATATGCTCAACATAAATTTACCATTTTAACAATTTTTCAGTGTTCACTTCAGTGGCATGAAATACATTGACATTGTACATCCATAACCACCATCTACCTCCAGAACGTTTCCATCATCCTAAACTAAAACTCTGTCCATGTTAAACACTACCTGCCCTGTCTCCCTTCCCCCAGGTAACCTCTGTTCTGTTTGCTGTGTCTACGAAGCTGACGACCCCTGGTACTTCATATAGATGGAATTATATGATATTTGTCTTTTTGTGTCTGGCTTATTTCATTTAGCAGAAAATCTTCAAGGTTCATCCATGTTGTAACATGAACCAGAATATTCATGAATATTCTGAATAATATTAAAGCTTTCTTTAGCTGAATAATATTCTTAAAGCTGAATAATATTCCATTATACACACACACACACACATTTCATTCACCCATTTGGCAAGTCACTTGTAGTTATTAACTTCATTCTTTTATTTAGATGACTTCTTTGCTAGGCTATTTTTTTCTTATTCCTTAAAATATGTTATCATCTATCCTAGAGGTTCTCAACCCTAGGGCAATTTTGCATACTCCCCTTTCCCCACAGGGGATATTTGGTAATGTCTGGGGCTTTCATGTTATCTCAGTGGAGGGTGACACTACTGCATCTGGTGAATAGAGACCAGGGATGCTGCCAAGCATCCTATGATACATAGGACAAGCCCCCAAAATAGAGAATGATGTAGCCCAGACTGTCATAATGCAAGGTTGAGAAACCCTATCTAGAAAACCGATATTTTATTAGAAAAAGAAAATATTTTATTTATTTATTTGACAGAGAGAGAGAGAGAGAGAGAGAGAGAGTGAGAGATCAGCAGGGTGGGGAAGGGCAGAGGAAGAGGGAGAAGGATGCTCTCTGCTGAGCAAGGAGCCCAACACAGGGTTCCATCCCAGAAACCCGGGATCATGACCTGAGCCAAAGGCTGACACTTAACCAACTGAGCCACCCAGGTCCCCCAAGACCCATATTTTAAACAGGATTATTTGGTGCCTCAATCTATGTTTCTTTGCTTTAGGATTCTGCAGGCCCTTATGAATACTCCACACTAGCCAAGAAACAGGGCACCCTCCCCCTGAGCCAGCTCCACCTCCCCTTGTTTCCTGCTTCCTGCCTTCTGTCCCCCAGCCAATCTGTGCATCTGTGCTTCCACAACCTCCCTTCACTCTCTGTACCCCTATTGATAACCCTGAACTTCAAAATTTGTCCAGCTTAGGCTCAATGGTCAACTACTTCAACTCTTACCAACGAGACTTCCTTTGCCATCTGAACCTGAACTGTGTCCACAGGGCAGAGTCTACCTTCAGGTCATCTTCATTGTCCTCTTTCTCCCGTGCTGTGGGGCTGCCTGGCCTCACTGTATATTCTCTACGTTTCTTTAGCCCTTGCTTCACCACTATGATTTCCCAAATGTTTCTTACCTTGGTTTTTTCCCCCCTGACTCCTAATCTACAAGGACACTCGCCATCATTTTTCCTCTCTTGGAGCATTCAACCCTCCATATCCCTTCCAGAGAAATGATTTCATCTCTATTCGCAAACCAGGTCAGGAGGCATGAAAGCCTCTCCATCTTCTTTTTCTCCCTTTATAATGTCTTTTTCTCATGTCTTTCCAGTCTCCACAACTGCAGGAACTGGTTTCTCTGCCTACACACACAGAACAGAGGTCATCATGCTTCTCACAGACAAATGTCTCCATGATTACTACTTACTGATCCCCAAACGTAGGTGCAAACTTCCAGAATTATTTGTAATTGTAGACTTCCTGGCTGGCATAGTCTGACTTCTGCCTCCACCACTAAAGTGGGATTACACCATTGAGCACCAGTGACCTCCTCACTCCCACACGACACATTTTCTCCATTCACAATGACCTCTTAAGATCATTTGACATAACTAGCTTATGTCTTTTTAAATTTGACTTCTGTGACCCTAAAATAATGTGGCTCAACTGCAACCTCTTTGGCTTTTTCTTCTCTCTCTCTCTCTCTCTTTATTGACTATTCTTCTCCCTCCCTCTATTCTTCTTAAATATTAACATTTCCTTAAGCTAACTCCTTGATCTCTTACTCATGTTCCTATGTTTTCTTCACTGACAAAATCACCCACTAGCAACCTTTCTTCACTGTGAGACATTGAACCAGAAGAAGTCCCATTTTTACTTTATTGCAGAGTTAAATTTAACATGCCCATCCTTGTTACATGTCCCTTCTGCTTTGTCATTACTGCGAGTGGCACCCTCCTTCTCTCCTTCTCCCATGCCAGAAGCTCTCCAGTCCTCTCTGACCCCCACACTTTTCCCTGTGCCTTAAGGCCAAGAAGCCACCCACCCTCCCACCTCCTTTGTTCCCTTTTCTTTATCCCATGTCTTTTCCTTCTTCTTCAATCCCCACACCATCTCCAGAGCCCAAGCATTTTTACCTCATGGTGCTTCTAACCCCTCTTAACTAGTTTCCTTGCTACCATTTTTCACCTTCTAATATATTTTACACGATAGCAAATATACTGCTCTTAATATCTTGCTTTCTACCTGGTACTCCTTGGCTTTGCCGGGTTGGCTATGGGAAGCACTGGGTGGGCAAGAGCTGAGCCACGACTCCAGGTGAAGAAAGAGAATTCATTAGGTCTACGCATCTAGCTATGGAAGCATAATCAAGATTTGTGTTCTCCAGCAATAAGCACTTGGAAATGTGTGTCTGGAGCGTTGAGTAGCAACCAGGAGACTGTCTGAAGATGGGCAAGGATGCGTGGAGTATGCATGCCATTCACACAAAAGCCCGGAACTTCCCACGACAGTCAGCCTGGTTGGAAGCAGAGGCGGACCGCGTCTGTATCCCTGGAAACCAGCAGGTTCAAGCAGGTGGGCAGTAAGCTTTGGGGAGATACCGCCGGCAGACGCTGAAAGTTGATTCATGGACAGATTGGGGCTTGTTGGCAGAATGCCCAAACTCTGGAGAGGCTGAGCTATGTTGGGGTAGGCTGGAAACACAAAGTATAACACACTTCAGGGACATGTTTGCCAACCTCAGAGCAGGAACTAGAGCAAGACTGGATGGCGAGCAAATGAACTACTGAATTAGGACATCCTCCACTCCCCCTGCCGAAACAGACTACCATCACTGGACAACTGCCATCATTGGGAAAGGAGAGGAAAACCAAAATCCATCAAAAATCCTCAGCATAAAAGGAGAAAAAAAATGAGTGGGAAATATCAGAAAGGGAGACAGAACATGAGAGACTCCTAACTCTGGGAAACGAACCAGGGGCGGTGGAAGGGGAGGTGGGCGGGGGGTGGGGGTGACTGGGTGATGGGCACTGAGGTGGGCACTTGACAGGATGAGCACTGGGTGTTATTCTATAGGTTGGTAAATTGAACACCAATAAAAAATAAATTTATATATAAAAAAATCCTCAGCATATATTCCTTTTCTGTAGGAAAATATCCAAATCCCTTAGCGTTTCAAAGGGAACTGCCCCTGCCCAGAAAGTAGACTTGTGTATCTTTTTAATCTGGGACCCAACCTTCACATATGCCCTATTTTAGTCAACCCCCTAGGCCATCAAACATACAACTTCACTTTCCCACAATCCTTACTTACACTCTGGCCTATCCCAACACCTTCCACCATTAAAATTAATTCCTCCATCCCTTCTCCAGTGAGGCCTTCCTTGAGCAAACATGGCCCATCCTGTCTCCCTCTTCTGGACTCCCTTCGCAGCCACTGTGTAATTTATTTCTCAATTAAACACATATGTAATCATCTGCCTGTTGTTCTGAGCTTACCTTTAACTTCTCCTATGATTATGTCTTCATTCCCCAATTAGAAAGAAAGGTCCTTGAGACCAGGAAACTGACCTCACATTTGCCATTTTATCTCCCATGGCTCTCAAAATAGGGTTGTTTACCTAGCAAGTAATTGCCAAATATTTGATTTAATTGTCACCATTTCCTTTAAAATGAGAAAGCCCAAGAGCAAAGAACACCTTCCTGTCTTCGTGCCTTAGCCGTACATTTTGTGAGTTCTTCTCATTTACATTACTCTTCTGATAAAAGCGTTTGCCATAGTAACAGTATTTGCCGGTGATGCTCAGTCTTTAGTAATAAGCAGGGATGCAGATTTCTTGGCGGAAGCTGGAATGCATACACTGACAATTAAAAAACCAATATGTTGAGGAAATATACCAAATGATTATTTCTCTTTTGTTTTTCCTCTGAGTCTTTATTTAAAGGTCTTTTCCAAAAGATAAATATTGTCACTCATTTAACTGTGTATTTCAAATTGCTAGAGGTTTGGGGCTTTGCTTTTTATGTTTGTCTTTATACAGATCCAAGAGCTGTGAACAATTGAATCGGGTAAGTCTGGCAAGAATATCCTAAGATTGATAGAAATTTATTTTTCCTTCCTTCAAGATGAGAAGGCCAGGGAGGGACGGGGCTCAGGGAGAGGGAATTGTAGGCAGAAGGCTACATTTTTCTTTTAATAAAGCCATGGTGTGGGAGTTAGAGTACCCTGTTATGTCTCTGCTCCCCAAACTCTCAGGGGACTTGGTAACTGCTGAATAGTGTATTTGTCTAGGTAAGCTGGGCTGATGGGGGGCGGGGGTCAGTCCTGGTGATCCTTGAAAGCCAGTTGAAGAAGGTGTCCTGACTTCTGCTGGCCTGCGGCTCTTACTGCAGACGGTATCCCCTATTCGGCAGAGATTTCTGTTCCTCCCAACCTCGGCAGCCCCTGTGGATCCCCCTGCCCTACCCGCTCCCCACAGCTTCCAAGGCACCGCGGGAAGTGCATCTCATCACACAGGGCTTGCTTTCACGCCCCTGCAAGGTCAGACAAGCCAAGTCGCTGTGATTGTCCCTCAAGAAAGTGTGACTTCCAAAGGCTAAGCTTCCTGGGGGGACTTAATTATAAGAGGCAGCCCATGTTCCTTTTGGCTTTTCAAAATAAGCTGAGCTCCTTGCTGGTTGAGAAAAACAAGAACATATTGACAGATTGATTTCTTTTCACATGCTGATTTCCATCATAAACAAAAAGTCTGTGCTGTTCAGGAGCAGAGGCAACACGGGGTACAGTTTGCCTTATTTTATCCTCATATTTCCAGGGCACATGTCGCATTCAGAAAGGACACCCACTCGGACCAGGGCTGGAGAGGGGGCTGCGCTCCCACAGTTTTCTCCCATTTCATTATTTTTCCGCATTGCCAGCCATTCCTTTTTCTCACCTCTTGACTTTGTTGAATTGACTTAGACTTTTTTTCTCCTCCGATCGTTCATTTTTCACTAGCTTCAGTGCATTTGCAAATTCGGGTTTTGCACACTGGGGACATCATTTGTCCAAATGAACTATTCTTCAGGAGAAATAAGCTAAGTTGAGTTGTGCAAAAACAAGAGTTTGGTTCTGGCTGTGTCCACACCCTTTACCCACCCAGGTGTCTTTATGTCGGGAGCTTCATAGCCAATTTTATGGTCACTGCAATGAATTCAAATTGTGCAACAGCGCAAAAACAGTATCTTTGTGTGTTGCTTGGGTTCCAGTGGTTTTGATTATGCAGTAGCCACCAGGCTACACTCAAGCACTCTGTTTACACAGCAGCTGATCCAACTCAGGTTGCTATAAATGAAACTGGATCAGCCCTTCTAGATCAGAAAATGAGAAGATGCCTAATTTTCTGATATTCCCAAGCTTTTTGCTCTATGTGGAAAAAGACCGCCTCGGGAAGACAATTGCCCTGTTTAAATCTCTGCACATTGTCACACTGAAACGGGAATTGGTATCTGGCAACTTGCAGAATGCCTTAGCACTAAGATGTTCCCATTTTTTTTTTAAAGAGGAAGATTTCACAAAGATATTTAAAAGAATTGTAAAAGGTAGCATCTTTTGCTTAATTTTATGTGACCAATAAATTTCTGGAGAAAAATCAATGTATGAGAAACCACACATTTTCTTTATCACTTCTACATGGAAGAACATCAATTGTGACAAGAGAGTTGAATCATTTGTAGGCATCAGGAAGATTCTGGAAGGTCTTCTTGGTGATTGTGTCCTCCACTGGAATCCTCACTTGACAAGGAGTAGCCAGTAGTGGGACTGCCAGGTCACCCAGGAAAAACACGAAATGGCAAACAGATCTCTGGCACTCAGTCAGCCTATAGGCTGGAGTTAAGATTCTCAAAACACAAGATAATAGTTTATTTGCACCCCATGAGGGCCCAGATCCAGGATTCCAGGTGAGGGCCTGTTCTGAGGTTGGGCTGACATCTCAGGGAAGAAGGTGCTGGAGTGCAGCAAGTGGGACCCTTGAAATATCCCCCAAAAGAAGCATCTGGTAAATTTGCCCAAGTTCCTCGAGACAGAACTGTAAGAAGGTAAGAAATTAAACAAATTTAAACATGTAAAAGGCAGTGAAGAAAGGAATGAGTCCCATTTGGAAAGCTGTATGGGAGTTAGGACACAGACCCTGACCCATCTGGGACAGGGAGGCAGCAGGGGATCCAGAGGCCACAAAAATGACAATGAGCAGGTGTCTGTGGGCAGAGCCTGGGGGGGTGGTTATGAGGTCCAGTCCCAGCAGTGAGGGGGCCAGGTTGCCATTCCACAGCACAGGAGTACTCGGGACCAGCCAGACGGGGCCCCGAGGTCAACACTCCCATCTGTGCTGGGCCCTCTCACTGAGTGATGAGCTGACTTACTCCAGAGGGTTCTTCAGAGTGCAGAGTCCCCACTTCTCCCGAAGTGAGGAGCTCAGAGTCTAGCATCATGTCACTAGGATATTAGCAGGAATGTCTTCCCCAGGGTGGAGAATGATAGAAAGAAGTTCCGCAGCCTTGAGGAGCAAATATAACATGCTAAATAAGCATGTTGGACCAAAGGGAAAAGCTCCTTTCTCTAGTAAACTTAAAAAAAAAAAAAAAAAAAGTTAGGGAGAGGTGACAAGGATAGGAAGGTAGCATCTCCACTCAGACTTTGTGGACATCTGAAACCGAAGCCCAGAGCAAGACTCTGTCCTCCCTCCACCCTGGCCTCAGTCCTCTTTCCCGTCTCAGCATTTGATGCATGTAGCCAGAGACCCAGCGTGCCCCTTCCTCCAGCCCACCCCTCTCAGTCTGGCACCCTGCCCCTCTCTCCAGGGCATCCCCCACCCCCCCAGGCCCTCGCTGCCTCCTTCCACTTTCCCCCCAGGGGCTTCATGCTGGGCCATCCCCCATCTGTAAGCTCTGTGGCCCGCCTGCCCTACTGCCAGCCCCTGCTCCTGCCCCCCTGCCCTGAACCTCTGCAGCCTGCCACCCTGCCGGCTCTCCTCCAAGCCCTCACCCAGCAGGGGTGTGTGTGTGTGTGTGTGTAACTTCCCGCTTCTCAGAGGAGACCACTCACTGATTAGGGCCCATCCTAACCCACCCAGTCTTAACCTAATGTCCTCAAAAAGATCTTATTTCCAAACAAGGCCACTTTCTCAGGTTGCAGATGGACATGAAGTCCTGAGAAACTGTTCCAACAGCACAGCCCCCCAGTGTCAGAGACATATCCAAACCTTCCTCACTGGGCCTCCCGGTCCCCACCACCCCCACTGCCCCCCTTGTGCACCTGCAGCACCCTTCCCTGGGGCACTGGCTCCTCTCAAAACTCAGCTTTTGACTGAAATGGCCCTTCTTCAGAGAAGACCTCCCAGTCACCTAAGTGTGTTCTTCTGTTTTTTAATTGATATTTGACTTCATATTTCCTGTCCTTTTTCCAACTGGAATGTAATCTCCCTGGAGGTAGACAGGGGTCTGTCTCCTCCATCAGCGGGGCTCTGGGCCAGAGGGGAAGGGATTCCTGGAGGGTGATGTGACCCACTAACATGCCTGTCTCCCGTACGGCCCATTCCTGTGAAAGAGAGGGGAAGCCACCCTGTCGTTGCAGCCAGGCGCAGCCCCAGCATTCCATAGGCCCCCCCTGCATCAGTAACCCTTGAACTTGCTTCAGTGACACCCCTTCCAGAGCCTTCTCACACATTTCTTTCTTAATCCCTTCCAGTAAAAGTTACTGTCACAGACACACTGTACCTGCCTGTCCTGCGGCCATTTGAAGGCCAACAGACTGCTGTCACATCTGCGGGCATGGGGCCTGCTGAGGATCCCTGTCCGCCTCCTGAATGGGTTTCTGTAAAGTCTGTGACTTCTCCGCCCTGTTTGCAAAAAGAGGTACGGCCACAGCTGCTTTAGCTTTTGCAATCCTTCTTGCTATTTCTTAACACACCTGTGGACTCTGTGAGATCCGTGTGGATGGCCCTGTGGGTACAAACGTCAGCAGCTTCCCACAGAGGACTGAAGCGTTTTGAAACATGATGCTGGCCGATCACGTCTCCCTTTGACGTCGTTGGGGACAGAGAAAAGGAGGCGACAGGGCAGCAAATGTGATGTTGAATGGGTGCCAGGTGACAAGCACCGTCAGGCTTCTGCATCGCAGGTGGGAAAGGAAAAAGGCATCATCCATGGCGTTGGGGGAGGAGTATTTAAATATGTTGGGGGTTGTGAGTAGTAAAGAAAATACATACTGTCTCCTATCACAAACAGAAGGCCTGGAGCGCCGCCACAGGCCCCTTGTGAGGAGGGGCCCGGCCCTGGGTTGAGGAAGCAGCCCCCCCCCAACCGCGGGCTCCCCGAGGACACCGGGCGGCCAGGCGCAGCCTACCTTAGGTCTGGGCCTCCCGAGTGCGGGTTTGGCACGAGCGCGTGGGAGCGGGCCAGGTGCCAGTGCAGCAGATGGCTGTAACGACAAGCATATGTCCAGTAACAGGTACACGCACCGCCTCTGAGCGTTAATCAGAGCCGGCCGCCTCTCGCGGGGGGCACACGCGGCCCTCGAGCCGAGCTCCCGCTGCGCGCCTCTGGCGCCCTGCAGGGCTGGGGGAGGGCTCAGCCTGCGCCCCGCAAGCCGCCCTTCCCGGCGCGCCCCGGAGCAGGTGCACACACACCCCGCAGGTGCACATGCCCAGAGCTGGCGCCGTCCGGCTCCGGCACCCCCGCTGCTCCCCTGGGGTGGGACCCCCTCAGACTCTCCGCCTCCGGGCAGGGGGCCTCTGGAGGTGCGCAGGGGCCGCACCCCACCCTGGCAGGCTCCCCGCCGTCGTCCTTCCCTGGGAGGTCTTGCGTGAGGACGCAGCCGGTGCACATGCCACATTGGCTTCTCATTGGGAACCCACTCCTCGGGTTGTATTTACTCCCCACGAAGATGCGCAGATCTCGTGGCACACGACTCCTACGAGGTTGGGCTTTCCTTCCTTCCGGGACTGGCGCAAACCCAGCCTGCAGGGCAACCCCATCTTGGTGCTCGGTCGGAAGAAAGAGGATAGAAAGATCCCTCGCATGGCAGCGCCTGGGCGGGAATTGGAAGCTATGCTCTGCCTCCAGAGGCCCTGCCTTCTGCAACATCTGCTTTGTCTCTCTGTTTAGCATGGTGTTCCGGGAAGCCCCTCAACAGTGCTGCTGAACCAGGGAATAGAGGAAGGATGTGCTCAAAACCACCCTGTGTTATCCCTCTAGAGCTAAGGGCCCGAGGATTTCTAACTTTGTTTTACAAGAAATAGAAGTGGGAACATGGGGTAAGACTAAGGGCTAGGAATTAAGATACATACTTAATGGATTCTCACAGCCACTGTGTGAGGGAAGTAAGCACACATTGTACCTCATTAATAAGAAATAAACAGTGACCTTTGGAGTTTTATACATTCATTTACTCAACAGTATGCTCAAGAGCAGGGAATGTAGGAACCAACCAGCCAGGCAAGGTTTATCTGAGCAACCAGGTCTTCAGTAGAGCAGGGATGAGGTTGGAGGTGCAGGTGGAGGCCTGGAAGGGCCTTGTTTCCACCCTGGGGGTGAGGATTATCTTCAGTTTAGAACCTTGGACCACATCCTGAGGAAACAGGGAAGGTCTATGGAGCTCCCCATAACATGAATGTCAAGATCATAGGACTTGGATAATGTCTCAAATATTATCAGCATGTATTAAATGTAAACCCATAAATTCCATTTCCCCAAAGGCCATTTCTATAACAAGAGTCAGCCAACGTTTTCAAATAGGTCCAAATAGTAAATATTTCCAGTTTTTCAGGCCATACAGTCTCTTTCTCAACTACCCATTTGAATTTTATAGCATGAAAGCAGCTGTAAATGGTGTAGAAACAAATGGTTGTAGCCCTGTTCTAATAAAACTTTATTCACAAAAGCAGGTGGCTGGCCATATCAGGCCCACATACCAAAGTTTGCTCACTCTTAGTTTATAGCACTGAAACAAAACTGTTGAGGTCAACAGAGGGTTCATGCATGAAATAGGACACTCAGAAGAACTTATAGAGTATATATGACATAAGTGTTTCAAAATGTAAGTTCTACGGTAGAATATTAAACCGATAGGCTTTTGTTGTGAGGTGCACAGAATCATTGAATCTCTTAAAAAGTGTAAGTAGAATTTTGTGGCACTACTTTTCTAGAGACCCAGTCCACACCTGCCAGGACATTCCCAAAGTGTTAAAAAATATAATAATAAGGAATAAAAACCATGGGTTTAAAAGAAAACATTAATCTTTTTTTAAATTTTTATTTATTTATGATAGTCACACAGAGAGAGAGAGAGAGAGAGAGAGAGAGAGAGAGAGAGAGAGAGAGGCAGAGGGAGGCAGAGGGAGAAGCAGGCTCCATGCACCGGGAGCCCGACATGGGACTCGATCCCGGGTCTCCAGGATCGCACCCTGGGCCAAAGGCAGGCGCCAAACTCTGCACCACCCAGGGATCCCCAGAAAACATCAATCTTAAAATGGACAATTTCCAATTTCCTTTCTACTAATGATGGTGCCAGTCACCCTGTCAAACACTCATCCCAATGAGCATGGCTTGAACTATTAACGATGCCATTTTCTAGTCTTTCCCAAATCACATTCCTGAACCCAAAAGACTTCATGGATGAATCAGTGGAAGGGGAAAGCCCACAATCTCTAGTCACAAAGCAAAGCCCCTGGTTCCTCCTTCCATAATAGCTCTGCCCATAAACCACACTTACCTCTGGGTCTCATGAAATCCAGGGGTATTCCCAGGAGGATTAGTTCCCTTCAGACAGGTCAAGCAGGAAATAAGGCCAGATTACTCATAGGTAGGGGAATGTTCTTACAAATTCCTTTTTACTATTTGTTTCTTACTGAACATGCCAAAAACTACACCTTATAACTTTGGCAAATTCATTTTCCTCAGTCATGTCAGAGAGTCTCTAATCCCCAAACTGTGGTTTCTATAGGTGAGAACTGGGGCATTAAAATCTTATAGAATCAATTTTGAAAAACCAAAAAACCAACATTGGGCACATGATTATGCCCAAAAGGAAAAACAAAACAAAATCACAGTC
The DNA here is from genome assembly GCF_048164855.1 of Canis lupus baileyi. Lineage (NCBI taxonomy): Eukaryota > Metazoa > Chordata > Mammalia > Carnivora > Canidae > Canis > Canis lupus. Next base: position 3,340,202 of record NC_132854.1, on the reverse strand, counting down.
CAGCTGAATATCAAGCAGTCTCAAATAGAGGGAAGACTTAGAGACTACAAGTAAAGATTCTCAAGGAATTTATATATAAAATCTTAATTAAAAGCCATGTGTATTTTGTTTTGTCACAAAAATAGAGATAGAGTTGAAGAATCCATGTCTCAGAATCTTGTAAAATTTTAAAAGCTGAACAAAGAGTAACCAACACAATATTAGGAAGAAAAGTTGGAGGATGGATGCCAACTTTGAGACTTGCCACAGAGCTGCAGTAATCAAAAGTGTGGTACTGATGAGAGAATAGACAAATAGATCCATGGAATAGGATAGAGAGCCCAGAAAGAGACCTACACACAAATAGCCAAATGATCCTTGACAAAAGACAAAAGCAAGTCAATGAATATAGGGTCATCTTTTCAAAAAATAGTACTGAAACAACTGGACATCCACAGTTAAAGGGGAAAAAAAGTGAATCTAGACACTTACTTTATACCCTTCACAAAAATTAACTCACAAAAGATCATAGAACTAAATGTAAAAAGGAAAACTATAAAGCTCCCAGAAAATGACATAGAGATAACTCCAGATGATTCGGATTTGGTGATGACTATTTACAGAAAAAAGCATGATCTGTGAAAGAAATAATGGACAAGCTGGTCTTCATTAAAGTTAAATTTTTCTACTATGCAAAAGATGCTGTCAAGAGGATAAGACAAGCCACAGCAAATTGTGAGAAAATATTTGCAAATGACACATCTGACCAAGGACTGTTACCCAAAATATATAAAGAACTCTGAAAAGTCAATAAGAAAATGAACAACCCAACTTAAAAAATGGACAAAAGATCTGAACAGACTCCTTACCAAAGAAGATACACAGGTGGCAAATAGACATATGAGAAGACATTCAACATTGTACATCATTAAGGAATTGTGAGTTAAAGCAATGAGAAACCACTGCACACCTATTAGAATGGCCCAAACCCAAAACCCCAAACTGTTAACACCCAACGCTGGTGTGGATGTAGAGCAACAGGAAATCTTATTCACTGCTGATGGGAGTGCAAAATGGCACAACCACTTTGGAAGACAATTTGATAGTTTCTTATAAACTAAACATACTGTTCCCACATGACCTAGCAATCATACTCCTTGCTATTTATCCAAATGAGATGAAAACTTATGTCCACACAAAAACCTACACACAGAGTTTACAGCAGCTTTATTCATAGTTGCCCAAACTGGAAGCAACCAAGATGTCCTTCAGTAGGTGAGTGGATAAATAAACTGGTGCATCCAGACAATGGACTATTATTCACTTTCAAACAAAACAAAACAAAACAAACAAACAAAAACCAAGTGCTCTATGTCTCAAAGACCAGGAGGAAACTTAGATGCTTATTACTTAACAAAAGAAGCCAATCTGAAAAGGCTACAACATGTATGATTTCAACCTATGACATTTTGGAAAAAGGCAAAGCTATGCTAATGGTAAAGAGATGAATGGTTGCCAGGGGTTGGGGAGTCAGCAGAGGGGTGAATAGGTGGAACATGGAGGATTTGTAGAGCAGTGGAACTATCCTGCCTATACATTTGTCCAAACCCATAGACTGTACAGCACCAAGAGTGTCCTCTCATGTAAGGTATGGACTTTGGGTGATAACAATGTGGGAGTGCAGCTTCATCAACTATAACAAATTGATCATCCTGGTGGAGGTATTAGTCAAGATTCCCCAGAGAAACAAGACTAACAGACCAATAGAATGTGTGTATATTTATTGTAAGGAATGGGCACAGGTGATTATGGAAGTTGACAAATCCCAGGATTCACAGTCTACGAGCTAGAGACTCAAGGGAGAAAACAGCATAAATTCCAGTCCAAAGGGTGGCAGACTTGACACCCAGGAAAAGCCAATCTCCCTGTTGAAAAGCATCCAAGCAGGAGGAATTCTTTCCTACTCGGGGGAGGGTCAGCCTTCCTTCTAGGCAAGCCTTAGGCCCACACACACATTATGGAGGGCAATCTACTTTACTCAGTGTACTGATTGTTAATCTCATCCTAAAACACCCTGACATTGTGGTAATCTGTGCATCTGTGAGGGCAGGACATATATGGGAACCCTTTGTGCCTTCTGCTCAATTTCTCTGTTAACCTAAAACTAAGCTACAAAAGTAAATCTGTATTTAAAAAAAAAAGATTAACAACTCCGAATGAACAGCACCCTTTTCAAAACAGTAACCTCTGACTGTAACTGTATGAAAGTTGAATGAATCTTACAAAAACAAATTTCACGTAAATGGAATTGAGTAACCGGATTTACCAAACAATTGTTCAAAAGTGGCCCCCAGAGCAGGTATGAACTCACACCCCAATCACATGATAATAATCCTAAATTGGCCATTTAAATGTCTATAATGATTATTCTGTTAGTATTGTGGATGAGGATTTCTGGGTATAGATAAAAGTAGTCAGGGAAATCTTCAGGTAAGACCTTTCTGCCACCCCCAGTGTAGACAATACAAGACCCCATTTAGAAGCCCACATTCAGCACACAGCCCATTCATACTAGGGCATACAAAGGCCCTAAAAGCTTTGGTAAAAATGAGAGAACATAGATTTTAGTGACTATGGCACCAGATTTGATGGATCGTTAGCTCCATAAAATCAGAGGTTGGCAAACTATTGCCTAAGCTTCAAATATGGCCCACCACATGTTTCTGCAAATAAAGTATTATTGGAACAGTATTATTGCCTATTTATTTACTTATTGTCAGTTGCTGCTTTTGTACTCCAGTGGCAATTATAACATCCAGCATCTGGACACAAATCCTACAGGATTTAGTGTCTACCCCTTTGTAGAATAATCCTGCTGATGCCTGATAAAGTTCATCAATTGTCATTTTTTTTTTTACAGGGCAATTTGTCCTCTTTTAATTTTATCAGAAAAAAGATACCACCTGTTCTAAAGGCGACATGTTATCCCGCATTGGATCCTGGACAGAAAAGGAATAGTAATTGAAAACCAAGTGAAATCTGAATGAAGTCTGTGTAGTTGGGTTAAAAGTAATACAGTCACGTTAATTTCAAGGTCTTCACAGGTGTATCGTGGTCACATAGGATGCTACATAGGATGCTACTATCGGGGGCTTCTCAGTACTATCCAGGTAAATATCCTGAAATTTTAAAATTACTCCAAAAATGTTTTTAAAAAGTTTATTTCAAGAAAAAGAGAAACTCTCAGCAAATAGATACTCAAAATATGCATTCAGAATGTAAAATTAAGTCTGTCTCCAATCGTAGCAGCGATGTGGCTATGAGTCATCCATTCATTTATTCAATAAATATTTAAGAACTTGCAACAGCAACCAAAAAAACTCTTTTACATAAATACAGATAAACATCAGTATGCTTTTCAGATTTGGGTAATTTTATCCAAGCTGAATGTTGGAACCTGTTAAAATGTTTCTGACGCAGGTAATGCTATCAAAAGTAAAGGCAGAAGGGATGGAAGATTCTTCCAAGGGCATTGTAGACAGGTGAGTGGAGCTCCAGATATGGAGGTAATTCAGAGGCCGAGCAAATAAAAAGCTTTCATTTTTAATCTTCCCAGAGGAAGGTTTAAAAAAAAAGAAAAAGAAGAAGTACGAAATGAATACTTCCTTAAAGTATTTATGAGAAGAGAAGTTAAAAAACATCTTTGCACATCTGCTCCTTTTGCACGGGTTTAGGTTTCCTCCCTTGGACGCCTTCCAGACCCTAGCACCAGGAAGGCATTAACCTAGAGTCAATCCAAATTACTGAGGCTCGGGGACCAGTCTGAGTTTAGGCTGCTTTGTGACAGCACATCAGAGAGAACTTATTTATACCCCAGACAGATCGTGCTACGTTCAAACGGTGTTCTGGATGCCTGGAAGCCAGATACTTCAAAAGGCAAGAGTAGAAAAGAGAAAAATGTGCTGGGACCACATGCGCACTGGCACTCCCAGTGGCCCTCAAGCTGGTCAGACTGAGGCCACGACACCCCAAAAGAGCGGGAAGCATGCTTGCCTTGGGAGATTCTGTAAGTCCTAGGATTTTATTTTTATTCTATCAATTGCACAAAGAAGGATGGCCCTCCTTGCCTTTTCTTCCTAAGGACATGTCCATGCGTGTGGTTTGAGCTTGTCGGGCCATGGCAGGTCCCCCGCCTACCCTAAGGGGTTGAGCCTTCTAAGGGCCAACAGTTAGGAAGAGCCTACTACCGCGCCCCACTTCTCAGAGACTGAGGCCATGTGGTAAGCTCCGCAGTGACCATACATGTCCACTCCCTCCTTTCTTGGTCTCAGTTTCAGCCTCCCCACCCCCAGATTGAAGGAGTTGGAATAAAAACACTGGGGATCCCTGGGTGGCTCAGCGGTTTAGCGCCTGCCTTTGGCCCAGGGTGTGATCCTGGAGTCTCGGGATCAAGTCCCACATCCAGCTCCCTGCATGGAGCCTGCTTCTCCCTCTGCCTGTGTGTCTGCCTCTCTCTCTCTCTCTCTCTCTCTCTCTCTCTCTCATAAATAAATAAATAAAATTTAAAAATAAAAATAAAAAATAAAAACACTGAACACCCCTTGGGCCTTGAGATCTCAGGTACTGTGGGGGGGTCCAGTGACTTCTGGCATGCAGGTTCTCCCTGTGACCCTGCTGGGGACCTGTCTTCCAGCAAAGGTTCCTGCTCTGGTGCTGGGGTGTGGAGATTCTGGTATTCCTCATGGGGCACCGTTCAGAACATAGCCCACGGGAGCCTCTGTTCTGCTAGCCTCTGCGATTCAACACAGGCCACTGGGGGGCTCTCAGGAAGGACAGGTGAGGTGGGGCGGGGTGTGTTCTTTGGTTTCTACTTCTTGTCTTTCAGTGAGAGTCATGGTTTTCCTTCCCATGCTGGAAATGAACTGTTTCTTTATCACCAAAGACCTGGGTTAGAAGTCCCAGCACCAGAACTAATCCAGAAATTTGGACTGAGATGGATGTGGGGTGCATTCAGCCAACTGACCCATCTCAGAGCAACAAGATGACCTCAGATGACCTGACGTCAGGAGCAACTGCTGGCCATTTGAAAATGTGGGCTGAGAAATGCTTGGTAACTGACCAGTCACAAGCAAAACTCACCTGAGATTTGGTAATGGAGCTACACCTAAAATCAAAATGGGGGGCACCTGGGTGGCTCAGTGGTTGAGCATCTGCCTTTGGCTCAGGTCATGATTCCAGAGTCCCGGGATCGAGTCCCATGTCAGGCTCTCTGCAAGGAGCCTGCTTCTCCCTCCCTGTGTCTCTGCCTCTCTCTCTGTGTCTCTTATGAATTAATAAATACAATCTTTAAAAAATGAAATAAAACAAAAATAAAATAAAAATGGTTCATCCTCACATTAGAAAGACAAAACGAACCATTTTTTCTATTAAATTATAAGTATATGCATCTGTTTTTTCTGTGGTTCTTATTCAATCTACTTTTCTGGGTCTGTGATGGTAATACTATATATAATTTACAGAAGTGCTTTTCCTGTTCAAGAGTATATTTTGCCTTACATGACCACATTGTGATTTTTTTAATAAATATCTTAAGAACCTAATAAAATTAACCATACTGCCATTTCATGAAATGTGAATATCTGCTCAAATTATACTCTGTGCTTTTATATTTTTCTACTTAGGTACATGTTTACCAGTGCCATAGCCAATGGCTTGTCTTTAAGCACACACTTCTGTTTAGAAAGTTGGGGTATTTATATATTCTTGCCTTCGAAAATTTTATAGTTTAATTCATTAATTAATAGTTTTCCCTTTTTTATGGAATGCTTCACAAATTTGCATGTCATCCTTGTACAGGGGCCATGCTAATCCTCTCTGTTATCTTTCTAATTTTAGCATACGTGCCGCTGAAGCAAGCACTAATTAATACATTTTGAAGTTTTACGCTTTGTCTTAAGCTAGTTGTCATAATCTTATAATAATGTCAGAAGTCAGACTCTTCTTATATCTGATACTTCCAATCATGTAAACTTATGTTTTTTTTTTTTTAAGATTTTATTCACTTATTCATGAGAGACACAGAGAGAGAGAGAGAGAAGCAGAGACACAGGCAGAGGGAGAAGCAGGCTACATGCAGGGAGCCCGAAGTGGGACTTGATCCTGGCACTCCAGGATCATGCCCTGGGCTGAAGGCAGCACTAACCCGCTGAGCCACCCTGGCTGCCCTAAACTTACGTTTTAAAAATGTATAAATGCACATGTATAAATGATAATTTTACACAATTGTACCTAATATATCTGGTTGAGCAAACAACCAGAAAACTTTGCAAGTATTATCTTGAAGCTAAGCTAATGAGAAGAATGGATGTACTCGAGTCACATTTTACGTATGTACGCAGCCCTATTTCTCTGCATGCATCTGGGTAGATACATAATGATGTACTGCACACGATTTTCTGAGCATGAGGAGTGAAAACCACAACTCAGTTGTGTATTAGAACCGGCAGGAGTTCTTCCCGTCGAAGGAAGCGATCTGATGATAGCAATGTTGTAATACAGTCTGTGGTGAGTTCTTTTAAGACACGATGTTCTGTTCTTGTCACAATCTAAGAAAATAATTTGTGAGAGAAAACGCAAAGAAATGAACATATATGGCTTGCAAATGTCGAGGGAGAATAAGGACGTACCTTCTTAAAGACATGCTGCCTGAATGTTAGAGGGACCCCAGGACTCCGTGTGCACGTGCGCATGCACCCACGTGCCTGTGGGTAAGTGTGTGTGTGGGGGGGGGTGTGCATGCATGTATTTCTACATTCATAGAAGATGAGCCAGAAAGTGCCCATTGATCTGAATTGAACTGGCTTGAACTTGTACACACTGGAATTGCATGAAAGGCGTCCCCAGAGATTTTGGAGGAAATGAACCAAAACCCCTGTTTCCAGTTAGGGTGGAATTAACTCTATAATTGAGTCTGGCACAGTGACTCTGCGAGCTAGGAATTTTGATAGATGGTGTTTGTGAGCTAAGCCAGGCTGGAGTTTCAACATAAATGACATGCTTGTTTCCAATTTCAGAAGAGTTAAATTCTAGAGCAAGGATGTCTTCATTTCTCTTTCTCCTTCTCTTCCTCCTGAATTTAGAAATAACTTGCAATAGAACAACAAGCAGGGATTTCTCAATGGATTCTCCCAAAGCAGTGACAGCTAACAGGAGGAAAGCCTGCCTCTCGAGGAGAGAGGGTGGGAACAAACCCAGAGTGACCCTGCAGCAGCCTACTCGGGGGTCATGCGAGCATCCCAACTCAGCCACACGGGCCTTCCAAGCAGCCCCTTCGAGGGGCCACTAGCCCATTTCCCCCTGGTTGCAGGCAGGGAACCCCTGGATCCCAGGTCACCCCACAGGCCGGCAAGAACATGAGCATCAGGGGTGCCATAGGCAGTCAGCAGGCCCTGGGGACCCAGTTCGGTTCTGGGGAAGATGCTCTGGGGGCCAGGCTTGGTGTGTGGGAACTCCTCACGTGAAGGCAGAAGAGCTGCTCACGGCACATTCAGGACAGCTCACTTGGCTAAGACCGAGCTCTGTAGTTTGAACCTGGCTGCTCCCATGTAACGAGCTAGGGAAATTTTCACCCTTCTAGGACTTGCCTCATGTATAGGAGGGAGATAAACATAGCAGTTGTTGTGAGGAAAACATGAGGAATTGAACGGAAGAGCTTAGGGCAGGGCCTAGCACTTACTAGGACTAACAAGTGGCTTTCTACAGACGGTGCGTTTCATCTAAACCTCTCAGAAGGAAACAGGGCCTGGAAGTTTTGTCAGCCAGGGGGCTCGCCCATTCCTTGAAGGGAAGAAGAGAGCCATCTGGATGGCAGCAGAAGAGTGTCTTCTGTGGGAAAGGGCAGGAGGTGGCAGGTCACCCTGGATGACTGCAACGAAACCCAGAGTTCACTGGACTTTCCAAAACCTAGAGACAAGAAAGGAGATGGCTGCTCCCCACTCACTCACATTGTCTCTTCTGCATTTTCTTTTAGACAGAGGCTTCTACTAATCCAGACAACAGGAATAAGAAATTGGTCTAGTGGTAAAATTCTCTTTGCCACTGGGTCCCATCTTGGCTAGTTTTGATCTGAGAACTCTGCCCCACATATGCTGCAATAAGAAGAAAGCTCACAATGATGAGGACCATGTCCTCTGCAAGGTCAACTGCCTCATGTTTTGCAAAGGCCTCCCTTAGATGTCACCACCTCACCCATGGGAGAATTAGCTGTCCGTTTTACTGGTGACAACCAGAAGGAACAAGCAAAGCATTTGCCTTCCAATGTGCCAGCCAATAGCCATGGAGTCCAGCATCCAAGGAGTCAAACACCCAAGAGGTGAATGAGCCTCAGTACCATGGCCCATGCCTGAGGCTGTCCTGCCATCAAAATCCAAACACTGCGATTCTACAGGGTCCTGAGTCTCAGATTTGCAAGGCTTTGATTTGTATTTTTAAAAGAACTGAGCCCTATGAAAGCATTTATATTAAAGATGAAATTATTTAATTTGACAAAGGAACGAGTCTCGGGAGATTCAGAGGGAAGCAGGCAGGACTTGGCACATTTCCTTTATTCTCTTATCTTAAGCCCTGTATCAAAGAATGTAAACAAAAGCTTTTTCTTTTATATTTATGTGCATCTGTCTAAGTTGGCAATATCAATATGCTCCACACGTAATGGTATATATTTGCTTACTGGGATAGACTGGATTAAAAACTGTTCATCTTTCTGGATGGGCTCTTGCAAGCTACAGATTCAGAAATCCTAAAAGCAAATCTTACTAGGGCAAACACATTTTCTCTCTAGCAGTGCTGTCACGGAAGGGAATGTGCTCTGGGACCAGTGCCCATACATTTCAGCTATGATTTTAGAACATCATTTTAAAACAAATATATACATATATATACACACACACATATATATGTGTATATGTATGTATGTGTATATATATATATAAAATCTCTAAGTTCACTCCAGCTCAATTTTGATTTTGGTAATGGCTTGCCAACAGTAAGGAAGAAATTACAAGTGGATCTGGTATTTGTCCCTGATGAATGCTGGTGCAGATAAACATATCCGCTGTCGATGACGAGCACGCGAAATTTCTCATCACTGCTTTAAAACAACGATGGCCGCAGCTCAGAAGCCTCACTTGTGGATCTCAGGGGATGGATCTCGAAAGCACACTTAAGAGTTTAACCTTTTCAGCAAAGGGTGTGTTAAAAAGAGTCAAATTCCAGAGAAAATGGAGAGAATCTAATAAATATACATAGATTTTTTTTTTCCAGGCCATGAGTCCATTTTAGATATCAAATATTTGTTGCAAAATGGTCATTGCAGTTTTGAGCCTGCTGGTGGTGGCTACTGCGTACAGGGCATATTATGGGAACAGGAGCACTACCCTGGGATTCATCCAATTCAAGCATATAACCAAATTGCTTGATATAAATACAGGGAGGATATCCAATGTCCTCTGCAATCCTGGGTGCTTACATACATATAGCCTGTGTCTTTTATAGTGCTGGACCTCTAAGCAGGACTAAACTATGATTTGTTGGTTTGTCTGTTTGTTTGTTTTTAAGAGAGAGAGGCAGAGACACAAACAGAAGGAGAAGCAGTCTTCCTGCAAGGAACCTGATGAGGAGCTCGATCCCAGGACCCTGGGATTACTCCCTGAGCCAAATGCAGGCGCTCAACCACTAAAGCCAACCAGGCACCCCTAAATTATGATTTTTTAATGTAACCTAAAGTATGTCTGTGTTTCTCTCTAAGTTTCTCTCTCTATGTGTACACACACATACACAAATGCAAAGATCAAGAATTTACTAAAAATTTAAAGTAGTGATCTTACAGAGCTAATTAAAATAGTCATATATATTCATAGGGAATTACTGATAATAAATACGGTATATTTCACAATTGAGTATTACTGATTCACCAAAATAGTGTTGGACACAGTATCTGATAAAGGAAAAGATGTTCCCCAAATAGTATTAAGTGAAGATAAGAAAAGAAGGTTTCAAGTATGATTGTCTTTTTATAAAAATAAGTGCACAGAAGAATACTGTAATAATAACCCCCCGAGATTGAACTGTGATTATCTCCAGGCAGGGGGATCACCGGATGTTTCTTCCTTCCTTTAGTTTATCAGCATCTTGTGCTTTATTTTTATTGACTATATGTGGCTTTTATCCTAAGAAGAACCATCAGTGTGCCTTCAGGGTTGAAGCTGGGCAGGAGGCCGCTGGCTCCTGGGACAGGAGCTTGAGATTTCCAAGTAAGCTTTTGACAACAGGGGCAAGTTGCAGAACTTAAACACTTTCGATCCCAAAGGTGTTCCTCAGAAAGCTTGTGCCACCACCATGCAGTCCCCTTCTCCAGGCAGACCTCCACCACGGAGCCACGCTCCCAAAGCCTTGGGTTCCCGGGCTCGCCCATCCTTTCAGCCAGGGTGATTCAGGCCCTCACTGCCCTTCTGTCTTCCTTCTGCCCATTCAGTGTGGAGGCAGAGAGAAAGAGTCATTCAAACAGCTGCCAGAGGCACAGAGAGTTATTTGTATAACCAATGAGTTCTTCAGGAAAAACAACAACAACAACATACTTACCAAAAAAAAAAAAAAAAGTCTAAGTCAATTGTGTAGGAAAAATACTTTGAGGCACAAATGAGCAAGATAGTAAATAAGGTCTTGCTCTTGCCAGGTGCCCTGATGAAGCCCACACTCCCAGCGGCAGCAGCAGCAAACAGGCATGCTTGAGTGCTCTATGGCCTGTTTCTTTCTTTCTTTCTTTCTTTCTTTCTTTCTTTCTTTCTTTCTTTCTTTCTTTCTTTCTTTCTTTCTTTCTTTCTTCTTTCTTTCTTTCTTTCTTTCTTTCTTTTTCTTTCTCACTTTCTCTCTTTTCTTTCTTTCTTTCTTTTTTTTTTTAATTTATGTTAGAGAGAGACAGAGAGAGAGCAGGAGTGGAAGGCGCAGAAGGAGAAGGACAGAGAATCCCAAGCAGACTCCGTCCACACCGAGCCCAATGCTGGGCTTGATCTCAAGATTCTGAGATCAGGACCTAAGCTGAAACCAAGAGTCTGACATTCAATCAACCGCCCCACCCAGGCACCCCTACATCCTGGTTTCTGAGCACCCTGCCCTAAAGAGAGGGCCCAGCAGACTCAGGCTGCCCTATATGGAGAACGTGGTGCAAGCAAAGCCAGCTTCTGCTGGCCCTGGGCTGAGGTCCGACTCAAAGGTGCCAGTTCGGTGGTGAGTCACCCCGTGGCCAGGGCCTGAAGTCCCTCACCACTTATCGTACCCATTCTGTGAATGCCATGGGTTGGACAGAGTCTGCACAGTGAAGAAACAAAACTACACAATCTTCTGTTCCTGCTTTCAAGGAGTTCTCATCAAGTAGAAGAAGACAGATGTACAAACACATACTTCCATAATGCATGGATCCCAGAAGTGGGTTTCACAGGTCAATGAACTCAAGTGGGCTGAGGCATAGACATTAAAGAAAGAAAAAGCAAGAAGTCCAATTTCGGGTTGCCAGTTAGGACAATTTTCAAAGTGACAATTCCCTCTCCCCTCCATTAAAAAAAAAAAAAAATTGTATTGTGAAAAAAAAAAAAAAAAAAACAGGAAGGACATAATCTCAAAATATAGAACAGTCCTTGCCAGTTAGAAAAGTTACTCTGACCTACCACTCTATCATTCTATCATTCTCAATGTCTAGGACAGTCATTTTGCCATCCTGCCAGGGCTTAGTGAGCATTCCCGATGTAGTAACATGGCACCAGGACAGGACCATGCTCTTGGGTATGTTCGAGAGGGACCTTTGCTGGGTTGGATTTGAGTCCCCTCAAAATACATATCTACCCAGAACCTCAGAAGGTGACCTTATTTGGAGAAAGGGTCTTTACAGATGTAACTTTAAAATGAGGTCATTTTGGATTAGGTGGGTCCTATCCAGTGGCTGGGGTCTTTCCAAGAAGAGAAGGCAGAGGCACAGGGAGGATGTTCTTGATGAAGGAGGCAGAGCCTAGAGTGACACGTCTTCCACCAAGGATCCATGAGCATTGCCAGCAGAAGTTAAGAGAGAGGCATGACCAGATTCTCCCCCTAAGTCTCCAGAAGAAAGCCCTGACACACTTTGATGCTGACTCCTGACCTCCAGAGCCATGAAAGAATTTCTCCTGGTTTAGCTTCCTGCTTTGGGGGGCTGTGTTGGGCGGCCCCAGGGAACGAATATGAGGATGTGGTTCCACAGAGAAGGTCTGTAGAGATGGGACATTTGCACCTAAAGAGAAAGATACCTTTCAACCGCCAAAAGGGGAGGTCAAGGGTCAAGGGACTGGGGGATCCAGGACACTGGAACAGTATGAACCAGGGCCCAGGAGCAGTTGACAGGCAGCCTGAATATAGCAGCGGTGGGGTGTGCTGGGCACGGGGCAGAGCAGCCCAACTGGAAACCGGGTTTCACAGAGCAGGTCATGGGGGAGCAGTTGGAGCTATACTCAGGTACTGGGTCTCAATCCTGCAGCCAGTAGAGACCCTGGTACACTGTTCACTTACCAAGCTGAATGCTATGAGGCCAGTCGTTTCTCAAGATTGGAAGGAAAAGGTTTTAATCAAACTTCTGAAAGTTGGAGAAGTGGTCAGATCTACTGGGTGACTCTTCTTATGAAGGAACCTAATCGTTAGACATGACCCATCTCTTCGAAGTGTGACCTCTTTCCAGGATAGATGCACAAGGTCTCACAGCCATGTGTGTGTGAAGGAAATCAGCAAGTCTTACTGCACTATTACTCTCACCACCAAGCCCAGAGTTGGGCACCTATGCTTCATTTTCTCATTCATAAGCTGGGGATCGTCGTCATCATCATCACCATCATCAAACCTAACTCATAGTCTTATGGTGACAATTGAATGAAATTATGTGTATATATATAGCACCGTGCCCGGGATGCACATAGTAAATGCCAGCTAGTATCATGTTTATTATTCTTTTCATTTTTATGAGATAAATTGTTTGATAGAGAATGAACACCCATGGCAGAAAACCAACTGGAAAAATTTATGATACGTTTGACTCAAGAATAATTTGATGTGGTCATGAAAGGAAATGTAATTCAGATTCCTAAGGGGGGCTCTGTGTTCATACACCCTGCCCGGGGTGCAGGGGTGGGTGCAGGGGACTTGGCCACACTCCCAGCTAGGATGTCAGAACTTCCCTCTAATGTTGTTCTCTTACAACTTTTCCTCCACCTCATTTGTAAGCAATACCAGCATATGCCCCAGGATCCGTGTCACATTGAGGTGTCCTTACCTCAGGGTGGACTCAGCAGCTTAGACCATCTTTCTCTGGTTGCACAGGTGAACAAAGTTCAGCAGGTCACTTCCAACCGCGTTGCCATTGTTCTCGCCCTTGGGAGGTTTCTCTTTTGGGGTCCTCACCTTTTTTGGACAGATTGGCAAAGAGCTGCATAAATTAAAGCCAGCAAAAAATAAATAAATAAATAAATAAATAAATAAATAAATAAATAAATAAATAAATAAAAAATAAAGCCAGCACCATTTGTCAAAAAAAATGCAAACATTTACCCTATCAATATTTGCCTTTTAATTTTGTTCCTGCTTTTGGTTTTTATTCATTTAACCATTTTGCATTTCATTTTTACATAATTGAATCCACTATTCCCTCTGCAGTTTCTTCTATCGATTTATGCTTAGAAAGCAGCCTTCTGAGGCTGGTTGTAGTTCTACTTATGTTTTAATTTAGATCCTTTTTATTTTTTTATTTTTTAAAAAGATTTTATTTATTTATTCATGATAGACAGAGAGAGAGAGAGAGAGAGAGAGGCAGAGACCCAGGCAGAGGGAGAAGCAGGCTCCATGCTGGGAGCCAGACGTGGGACTCGATCCCAGGACTCCAGGATCACACCCTGGGCCAAAGGCAAGTGCTAAGCCTCTGAGCCACTCAGGGATCCCCAATTTAGATCTTTTTAAATTTTATTTTGGCTCTCTAATCCTTCTGGATTTTTTCTGTACTTTCTTTGAAGTAAAAATCTAAATATTTTTGTCTATTGCTTTGTTGTGTTTTGACTAATATTACCTACATCCTAGCAGTATTTACTAAAAATGTCATTTTTTGCTTGATTTTTAAAATGCCAAAAATAATAAATAAATAAATAATACAATAAAATAAAATGCCAACTTGACCAGTTGATTAATAAATTCTTTATCTACAAGCTATCCTCTCCGATGATTGTGCTGTAACAAACCTCCCAGGGAACCAGGCTTTCCCGTGGTGGCTGCCTCACCCCAGCTGTACGCTGCCCCTTGGCTAAGAGGGTCTGGGCCTAGGGTTCTTTTTGCTGGCTAACTGGCATTTCCTGAGTAAACATTAATCCCACCTGCATCTCAGTGAATAAGTCACTGCAGACTGGGGTGTTTAGCAAATGTACAGCCTGGGCCAGACTGAGCATGGCCAACACAAGGGGCCCAGCATCTCGATACAACTTGTTTCAGAAGGCCACTGCAAGAATCCTGACAGATCGCCCTGGGCTCCGGCCACACGTGGGCAACAACCGACAGACTGCCTTCACCTGCCCAGACAGACTTTCAGAATCTACCTAACGGGTCAGTAAGAGGGGCAGGAAAGGAGCCAGGGGACCACTGGACGTCCACGTGGTAGAGGATGTCAAACTGCAGATTTCCTGGGTGGGTGACTGCCACAGTGCTTCCATCTGGAGTCGAGACAAACATCTACTCCTCTGTCACCTCCGTCCCCACTTGCACCAACACAGACATTTCTGATCAATCATCGACATGCAGATCTGGGGGAGAAAGTCTCTTATTCTCACTGATCTTCATGCCTATTAATCCTAATAATAGGCAATCGTCATGCCTATTAACAGGGCATAATATGGTGAGCTTTTATTAACACTGTTCTAGAAATCAGCTGTAAGTATTAAAGCATTTGTTCAGGCCTTCCTCTTCTCTGTGTTACTTTCTCCTTTCCAAAAAATTCCCTCCTGAAGCCACTGCATGGGATGGAGCTCAGTAGATGTCTATGCTGGGAGGAATGAGCCACAGAAGAGCACATCTGAGGAGCCTCCTGGAGCCTAAGTGGGCATGGGGGCATCCAAGAGGGCATGGTGCCACCATAATATCAGAGCCCAGTGGGATGGCATGGAGGTAACAGGCTGGGGCTGGGGGCATCCAGAGGAGCACAGTGCAAGGGACGGGGGCTAGGACTGGGAGCCTGAGCAGGGTGAGGGGTGGCTCTGTGTGGAGGGAGGTAGGCTCCAGACAGGACAGGACAAGGAGCAGAACCGGAGGAGCCAGCAACCAGACAGGACGAGGGGCCAACAGCCAGAGCCTGCATCCATGTGGAAGGTATGGGCAGTGCCGGGAGAGCTTACGGGTGAGGGCAGTCCAGAAAGGGATGCCAGAGCACTGACAGGTGGGAGGAAGCCCCCATGGGGATGTAGTCTAGGGGGAGGCGACTGGGAACTCAGCACAACAGTGATAGTAGCTAAGGAGGCTCACTGCTGGGGACAGAAGTCGCAGCTGCAGACAGGGGCAAAGCTAGGGCCCCGTGTCCTGGATTTGAACCAGGGATGCTGGCATGAACTCGTGGTTTTCCACATAAATAGATATGTCTGGATGCAGGCATGGATGTGAATGTGCGTGTGTGTGCCCTCTGGCTCCTTCCCCTGAGATCGGGCGCCCGGGGCCCAGACTTTGCTTCTAAATCCTGTCCTCCCTGCAGAGATGGCATCCTCTGAGCCTGGTGGAGGTGAGCCCACAGGCGAGGAAGGTGACACAGGCCAGCCTGAGCAGCTCCGTGTCAGAGCCTCCCGAATCTGAGAGCCTCTGAGCATCAGGAGAGGTGATGATGGTAACAGAGTGCGACCCGCTGAATGAAACGAGGACCCGGAGTCTCTGCTGAGGGAGACAAATATGGAAATGCACAGATGAAGTGTTAGACTAGGAGCAGGACGTGCACGGGCTTTCAAGGCAGAGCCCCCCAGATACATATTAATCGCCAGGGAAGGGGAATGAGAAACGGGCAGATGCCACCTCCGTCCAGTGGCCAGAAAGCACCGTCAGTAAAGAGACGGATCGCTCCTGGGTTCTTCCTGCCAAATACACGACCCAGAGCCAGTCCCCGGCACTCATCGGGCAGACCCGAGTTCTCCCCACGGCAAGTCCAGGGAGCCTGAGGAACGTTTCTAGAACAGCTCAGTGCCACAGGTGGTTCCAAAGTGGATCCTGTTGTTCAAGAGGACATGTTTAGGGCAATGGGATGGCAGTCGAAGGATTTAGGGGAATGACATCCTGTGGCTGCTCCTCTGGTTTCCTTGGTTCCACTGCAGTTATTTGGGGGAGTATTCATGTGTTTAGGCAATCCACGGAGAAATACTGGGGGTGATGGGACATCGTGTGAGGTGACTCGTTCTCAAAAGTTTAGGAAAGCACTTATTTGTGCTATGTTCGCAACTGTCCCGTGGGGAGTTTATGGTTGTTTAAGAGCTCTGGCAGCCGATCCAGGGTGTTTCCCTGCAGGGGTTGGGGTGGGCAGCTCGGGGGGCGCAGGAACTGCTGGTTCAACAGCCCCTGTGCCCCCACCCCCAGGCATTCCTCCTCTGCTAGCTCCGGCACTGGCCTGGAGGGGTGCCCAGGGCACCAGAGCAGCAGCCACGATGACACAGGCACACTCTAGAAGGCCGGCACAGGGTGCCAGCCTCCCCCCAACCCAGTAAAGGACAACAAGCCAGACAGATGATGCCAGTCGGCTGCCAACTAGGGAGGACGGGGAAGGCTGAGCAGCTCCCACAGACAGGGCCAGGAAATGCGTGTCCTTGGAACTCAGTCCAGCGAACACCCTGTGGGAAGACATCAGAGAATCTGAGGACCGGGGAGAATGACAAAGCTAAAAATAACTGGAGTGCACGGATGCTGGGTGCTAAGGCCTCTCCTGGCACTACTTCCTGTGACCATGGTGGGCGTCCCGCAGGCAAGGGTAGCTGGTGCCGCCATGGGCCCGCGGGACGTGTGACCCGCATGGTCACTTTGCAGCATCCACAAAAACTGGATCTCGATGCCATAGGCCTGGAACTAATACAGCATTGTGTGATCATTCCACCTCAACAGAAGCATTAAAATAGAGATAAATAGGGGCACCTGGGTGGCTCAGTGGTTGAGCGTCTGCCTTTGGCTCAGGGCATGATCCCGGGGTCCTGGGATCACGTTTCACACTGGGCTCTCTGCAGGGAGTCTGCTTCTCCCTCTGCCTCTGTCTCTGTCTCTGTCTCTCTCTGTGTGTCTATCATGAATAAATAAATAATAATAATAATAATAATAATAATAATAATAATAAATAAATAATCTTTAAAAAAAAGAAATAAATGACGAATGTACAAAGTGGCACAGGTCATTGTACGGTTCAGTCCTTGGGGTCACCCTAGGCAGGGGACATTTCTCTGGCTGCAGTGAGGAGGCCTAGACAGCCCAGCTCCCATGCCCACCTAAACCTTGTGGCCCGATCCACGCATCCTCCAGGGCTTGCACTCACCTCTGTGCAGCTGCAGCATCCTCACCAGCACACTTTGCCACAAGGTAGTGTGAAGTGGCAGGAGGCCATGGGACAGGCTCTAGACCTGGCATGATGCTAGCAGGCCCTCTGTGGTCTTCCTGGAAGCAGACAGCCCCTCCTGTCTGAACCTCCACTGCCCCCCCTAGGCTCTCCAGGACTCTGGAACAGCGCAGCCTAGCAGGCAGAGCCACATCTGGTCCTGCAACTGAAGCATCCAACTCGGGGCTCCCGGCCCAAGGGGCTTGTTTTGGGCTTCCCCATCTAGCTGTGCCTGATGCCACACACATGGGCCTGGGAAGAGCTGGGGCCCTGGCGACAGCCCCACCCAGGCTCTCCGCTGCCTCTTGTACTGCACAGAGAAGGAGGCAGGGGCGGGACACAGAGGGCCTCTGCATGGGGCTGCCCTCCCATCCCTTCAGAACACTGTTCCAGCACATGTCTTAGGGCCGAACTGAAAGGCTGGAATAAGAAGGCCGTCCAAGTCCTCATCCTCCACACCTGACCGGGAGCCGGAGCTCCGCACCTCTGTGTCTGGGGCCCTGGTCCACCAGGTCCTTTCTAATCCTTCCCTCAGGGAAGCCCTCTCAGGGGAGGAAAGCCACATCTCAAAGCTTTCCTCCTTCTGGATGGCCATGTGGTACCATGCCGGCTGCTCTGGGATCGGGAAGGCGTCCTTCTACACTCACTTCTTTTCTGCTTGGTGTGTACGCTCACATGTTTGAAGCAGACGAACATAAAAGGAACACAAGCTATGAAGTACTGTAAAAACCTAAGGCATAAATACTATTATCCTAGTTACTTGTAGGAGCATGAGGTGGAGTACACAATGAGGACCAAAGTTACTCCTTTTATCTCCCTAATAGCCACTTCTCATAACTGCGTGCTGGTCATCTCAGCCCCTTCTGGAACCTCTGATTCCTCCGACCTCCCCATCAGCCCTGCAGAGGGCCACAGTTCAAAGGCACCGCTGGAATCACAGAGCGCCCCTACCAATATTCCTAACAGTGACCCCAATAAAGCCGTGCCGAACATTCATGATTTTGCCCAGTATATAACAGGCACTTTCATTTCTTGTCATTCACAGCCGTTAATCCTCCTAAGACTCTGACTGTCTTCAGCAGAAGCCATGGGTCACTTACTGCATCTGAGATCTGTAAGGGCCAGAGGTGGTTCTTCCCAGCCCTTGGTGCTCACTCAGTCAGGCACCCTGGGAACTTCTGGGAAATGCAGGCCCCAGGGCACCCAATCTGGTTCTTCCAGGTAGGGTGTCCCCTCTCCGGGGTCAAGAGCTCTGCAGGCAGGTCTCCCTTGACTGGGGTTGGAGGATTTATGCCCTCCTCCCATCTGGGTCAGTGATATTTTCAGACCTTTATGGAAGGCTCCACTTCCCTTCACAAAAGCAGCTTCATGACAATTCTAGAACAACACCCTACATTAGCCCAGGAAGTGGGCTCTGTCCACACGGCACCAATCGATGTGGACATGCAGTCATCAGATCAGCGTGTGTAGAGGTTGGAAGAGAAGCAGCAACCCGGAGGAGGCCCTGGCTTAGCAAAGATTAAGTGCTTGTGGTCTCTTTAAACAACAAACTCTGAGTTTTCCCAGCTCCATTTTGGCAGCTCTGAGAAGATATCACACAGGTTGTCCTGCCCTGTTGGCAACATTCTCTCCTTTTAGTAGGTGCCCATCCATCCTGGTTGTAGACCACTGCCTCTACCAGGTAACCAGGGCTGTTTGAATTCAACGTCCACACCCCCACCCCCACCCCCACCCCGCCTGTTCCTCCCTCCTCTCCTCCCTTCCTCCCTCCCATCACCTCTCCCCCCTCCCTCCCTCTCCTTATTCCTAAATAATACATAGGACTTTGAAAGGAAAGCAAAATTCTTTCATCAGCTCACTATGAAATTCACTCCTTTGTGATTTTGTTTAAAAAAAAAAAATATCAGAAAGGGAGGCAATACATAAAGACTCCTAACTCTGGGAAATGAACTAGGGGTGGTGGAAGGGGAGGAGGGTGCGGGGGGGGGGGGGGGGGGGGAGGGAATGGGTGAGGAGCACTGAGGGGGGCACTTGACGGGATGAGCACTGGGTGTTATTCTGTATGTTGGCAAATTGAACACCAATAAATAAATTTATTATAAAAAATAATAAAAATAATTTAAAAAAACCTACGGAGCAGATATGCATTCCTTTATCAAAGTCTTCAGGTCCAGGCCGATTGTCTGTGTGGGTCTCGGTCCCTAAATTCATGATGACCTTGTCTATCTGGTTGGTCTCAAAAGCTCCCCCCCCCCCCAGTTAGAAGCGAGGCTCACTGGGGGCACGTGCACACACCCCGCGTGTGGGGCCGCACAGCAGGAGCCGAGGACCCGAGGAGCCCACACCCCCAGGGCCTCGCAGGGCTCCACAGGAACCGCGGTCGAGCTGTTCCGCCACCAGATCCATTTGGCTCTATTTAGGAACTAAGTACAGGAAGGTAGTTATTGTACAAGATTAGTTTCCTGTAGGCCATAAATTGGCAGTAGCAGAAAAATACAGGATGAATTTATTAGCGTGCAAGGTCAGCTGAAAGGAAGAGCAGGCGGCGAGCACTGTTTTCTTTCTTTCAGTTCCCTTCCCAAACTGCAGCCAGCCTGGAAAAGACCCTCTAACTGCTTAATTACTTCTTAATAGTTTTAAGCAAATTCAAAAGGCTGCCAGGTCGGGGACGCCTGGAGGCAGGGCTGCTGGAATTTGTCAGGAATGCCTGTTTGTCCCGGTGCCTCCGACACCTGATTAGAAGCCCCTACAATCTTGGCTCTGTGAAGGTTTGTTTGTTGTTTTGGTCTGGTTTGCCTTATTTGGTGTTGATTGGCAAGGTATTTACTTGGAAGCTAGGATTTTACATTTGGGCATAAAAGAACAGCTTCTAACAGTTAAAAAAAAAGAAGTGCCTCTTCTTTGAAAACACATGGTTACCCAGTAGCAGAAAGGTGGGATGCACTCCTTATAAAGACATTTATCCGTGCAAGAGAAAACCAGCCTTCCTTACCTGAGCCTTTCCCCTGCTAGAAACACAACCCTCCCTTGCTCCTTTTGATATTTTTTCAAATGGCTTAAAGCTGTCAGGTAAAATTAGGCCCCACTAGTCTGAGATGAAGTATTTGGATCCGGTTTTCTAGTGCTTTTGCATGAAAGGTTGTAATTCAAATTTTAATTATACTGGAGATCTGCTGTGAGTTCTGGGAGATCCCTCCTCCTCCCTCTCCTCCTCCTCCTCCTCCTCCTCCTCCTTCTCCTCCTCCTCCTCCTCCTCGTCCCCCTCCTCCTCTTTATCCCCCTCCTCGGTTACTAAGAGGCCCTAGTGCCCCCCTGTCTCCAGAGCCTGTGCATGCCCCTGCCCTGAGCCCAGGCGGGACAGGCAGAGGTGCAGGGAAGAGGGGAAACAGGCCACTCCCCTCCACCCCTTCCTGGCAGAGGAGAACCTTGCTGGGAATGTGCTTTCCTAATTTCTTCAGGAAGTGAAATACTTTAATGTAGTAAAAAGGCGTGGTGATCAACATGTCCTCACATAGGAAGGGCCCAAGTAACATTGGCTGAGTGAGGGAAACCCCCTACTGTGCCCTAGGGCAGCACCTGCTAATGCCTAGAAGCTTTGAGGGGAGCTGTTGCAGCAGACAGATGGAGGCCCAGAGCTGCACGCCCACTCTTGAGGTGCAGAAAGGCTGCTGTCTGGAGCTGAGACGCTATCCCTCAAGCTCAGGGAACCGTAGTGCTTCTCCAGGGGGCCCACTGTCCAAGCTCTGCTGCCCTCATTAACAAGGCCAGAAGAACTCCCTCCTAAGGACGAATCTTTTTTTTTTTTTTTAATTTATTTTTTATTGGTATTCAATTTACTAACATACAGAATAACCCCCAGTGCCCGTCACCCATTCACTCCCACCCCCCGCCCTCCTCCCCTTCTACCACCCCTAGTTCGTTTCCCAGAGTTAGCAGTCTTTACGTTCTGTCTCCCTTTCTGATATTTCCCACACATTTCTTCCCCCTTCCCTTATATTCCTTTTCACTATTATTTATATTCCCCAAATGAATGAGAACATATAATGTTTGTCCTTCTCCGACTGACTTACTTCACTCAGCATAATACCCTCCAGTTCCATCCACGTTGAAGCAAATGGTGGGTATTTGTCATTTCTAATAGCTGAGTAATATTCCATTGTATACATAGACCACATCTTCTTTATCCATTCATCTTTCGTTGGACACCGAGGCTCCTTCCACAGTTTGGCTATCGTGGCCATTGCTGCTAGAAACATCGGGGTGCAGGTGTCCCGGCGTTTCATTGCATTTGTATCTTTCGGGTAAATCCCCAGCAGTGCAATTGCTGGGTCGTAGGGCAGGTATATTTTTAACTGTTTGAGGAACCTCCACACAGTTTCCCAGAGTGGCTGCACCAGTTCACATTCCCACCAACAGTGTAAGAGGGTTCCCTTTTCTCCGCATCCTCCCCAACATTTGTTGTTTCCTGCCTTGTTAATTTTCCCCATTCTCACTGGTGTGAGGTGGGATCTCATTGTGGTTTTGATTTGTATTTCCCTGATGGCAAGTGATGCAGAGCATTTTCTCATGTGCATGTTGGCCATGTCTATGTCTTCCTCTGTGAGATTTCTCTTCATGTCTTTTGCCCATTTCATGATTGGATTGTTTGTTTCTTTGGTGTTGAGTTTAATAAGTTCTTTATAGATCTTGGAAACTAGCCCTTTATCTGATATGTCATTTGCAAATATCTTCTCCCATTCTGTAGGTTGTCTTTGAGTTTTGTTGACTGTATCCTTTGCTGTGCAAAAGCTTCTTATCTTGATGAAGTCCCAATAGTTCATTTTTGCTTTTGATTCTTTTGCCTTCGTGGATGTATCTTGCAAGAAGTTACTATGGCCGAGTTCAAAAAGGGTGTTGCCTGTGTTCTTCTCTAGGATTTTGATGGAATCTTGTCTCACATTTAGATCTTTCATCCATTTTGAGTTTATCTTTGTGTCTGGTACAAGAGAGTGGTCTTGCTTCATTCTTCTGCATGTGGATGTCCAATTTTCCCAGCACCATTTATTGAAGAGACTGTCTTTCTTCCAATGGATAGTCTTTCCTCCTTTATCGAATATTAGTTGCCCACAAAGTTCAGGGTCCACTTCTGGGTTCTCTATTCTGTTCCACTGATCTATGTGTCTGTTTTTGTGCCAGTACCACACTGTCTTGATGACCACAGCTTTGTAGTACAACCTGAAATCTGGCATTGTGATGCCCCCAGATATGGTTTTCTTTTTTAAAATTCCCCTGGCTATTCGGGGTCTTTTCTGATTCCACACAAATCTTAAAATAATTTGTTCTAACTCTCTGAAGAAAGTCCATGGTATTTTGATAGGGATTGCATTAAACGTGTACATTGCCCTGGGTAACATTGACATTTTCACAATATTAATTCTGCCAATCCATGAGCATGGAATATTTTTCCATCTCTTTGTGTCTTCCTCAATTTCTTTCAGAAGTGTTCTATAGTTTTGAGGGTATAGATCCTTTACATCTTTGGTTAGGCTTATTCTAAGGACGAATCTTAAAAGAGAAGTTCTAGATGTGCTCCAAGGCATCCTTCCCCAGAGCTCAGAGGAAGGGCCCCAGAGCAGATGGGTCAACCTCAGGCCCAGTGCCCACCCACTCTGCCCTGCTGGGCGTCTGAGGGGTTTGAAATACTCCCACATCCCATGATTTGTTGAAGGATTGGATACTAATAGCTTGGCTAGACTCTCCCTCCTCCTTCACGGGGGCCTGGAGTGGGTGCAAGCCTCAACTGTATCTGGCCTCTGCTGGAGTCTCCAGGCCAGACCAGACTCAACTTCTTGGGATCTTCCCCAAGCCAGCTGTCACAGTGAATCCAGAAATTGAGGGGGAAGTTCACATCCTAAACCATGCCAGAGAGAGCCTTCCCAAGGCCATCTGAGGCCAAACATTAGTTGGCAGTTTCTTCACTGATTCAGGGAGGTTAGTCCCTGCCCAGCCCAAACTCACGGCCCCATAACGGGATGGCCTTTCCTTCCTGTATGGTTCTGATAGGTTTCTGCCCATCTTGCAAACCTCTGCTCTTCCCCCAGTTCCCTGCTTCGGGGCTGCCTCCCAAAGGCTGCTGTGTAGCCAGCTGCCGCATCCTTCTGAGGATGGAAAGTGGAGACTTTTGCTCCTCTGTCAACCCGCAGAGGCTCCTCGCCTTGCAGTCTGCGGTGACAGATGCAGCCTCCAGCTGCCACATGATGTCACCGGCCGGCTGGGGCACCCTCAGTGGCTTGGACTTGCCTGCCTCTTCTTAGCCAACACAACCCTTCCTGTGCTCACCCACTGTGAGGATGTACCAAGTGGGTCCCATTGAGTCCCCAGTCATGTTCAGGGGAGAACCCCTCACCCTCGCACAGCTCACAAAGCCATAGACGCCATCAGAACCTCGCCGGACTGCACACCTCTGAGGCTGCAGCAAGGACAGGAGGCAACAGAATCTTCAGGACCACGAAGCCACGAAGTGCTCCCGGGGACTCTGCTCTATGTTTTGAGAGATTATCAGAAACAAGAGATTGATTCTTGTTCACCACCCCACCCCCACCTGTGCACATGCGCTATGGCTGGCTCTTGACCCAGGGAGATCGTGTGCTGCCCAAGTCAAGGAGTGAGCAAATGTTCTTCTCATCAGTGACTTCAGAAAATCCTGTTTCCCCAGCCCAGAAAGCACAGCTCAGGGAAAGCCTGAAAATAACCATGCACAACCAGCGGCAGTCACCCATCACAAGGGCACGGTCAAAGCCATTTCCAAGCCAACAGAACAGACAGACCCAGGCAGGATAAGACACAGCAGTGTAGCACTGAGTGAACGACCCACCAAAGAAACACAGGCACATCAGTGGGTGAGTTCCAGGCATTTCTGCCCTAGGATTTAGTACATTAGGAAACAGTAAATTGCATTGGTATATTTCAAAAAGACCTCCTTATCATAGAAATGAAGGAACAGGAGCACCTGGTGGGGCTCAATGGTTGAGCATCTGCCTTCAGCTTGGGTCATGATCCTGGGGTCCTGGGATTCAGTCCCTCCTTGGGCTCCCCACAGGGAGCCTGCTTCTCCCTCTGCTTAAGTCTCTGCCTCTCTCTCTCTGTGTCTCTCGTGAATAAATAAAGAAAATCTTAAGAGAGAGAGAGAGAGAGAGAAAGAAATAAAAAAAAAAGAAAAAAGAAAAAGAAATAAAGGAACAAAATGTGGCACACTGTACACTGGAATATTTTCCAACCGTTAAAAAGAGGGGGTCTAGATATATCCTTCAGCATGGATGAGCCCATGTGAAAGAAGCCAGACACAAAAAGTCATTAATATATTATTCCATTGATTTGAAGTATCCCAGAATGCCCAAATTAATAGACACAGAAAGTAGTTTAGTGCCAAGGGCTGAGGGTACAGAGGAATGGGGAAGGAAGTCAGATGGATGTAGGCTTCCTTTTAAGATGATGTCAATATTCTGGAATTAGGCACCATTCACGGATGCACAACTCTGTTATCATACTGAAAACAATTGACTTGTACAATTTAAAAGGGTGGATAATATGATACCTGAATTATACATTAGAAGAAATAAAACAGGAGGGCCGGTGGCAGGTGGAAACAGAAGTGACCCCCCTTGTCCATTTTATCTCCACACAGGGTTTTAATGCTATGCCACTTTTATGCAAGACTCTCTTCCGGGGCAAAGGGCACAGGTTTGGATTAGTAGCTGGTGTCACAATAAAACTATCTAGAGGACTGGTTTGCTCGGTGTCTTGGCCAACTCACGTGTCCCTTTTGAGTTTCAGTTTTAATGAACCTGTAGTGGAGTGAGGAGGCATCTGGAAGGAAGTGCCTACTTGGGCAAGACCTTAGTTGTTTTGAATAACTTTGGCCTGGACACCATGCACGTTTGTCCATTTCAGTACAAATCCCAAACTCAATGAAATGTGCTTTCGGTTAACTAGTGTCAGGGGATTTTCACTTTCCGATCTACAGGAGAGGGCTTCTTTGCCAACTTAAGCTGGATTTGTGGGCAAGCTGATTTCCCAACCCAGGTATGCTGACTCCGTGTTCTACTATGCACATTCCCCAGGCCCTGATGGCAACACAGCCTCTGGCTGGGAACTCCAGTTTCCACATGAGCAAATGTTGAGTAAGAAAATTATATTTCTTAATTGATTAGACTCCAAGGATAGATATACAGGGGAAATGGCGTGGTGTCCCTATAACCTCAGATCTGGAAGACATGGAGTGGCCCCAAAGGAGGTGAGTATAGGTGTAGACAAAGAGACCCCATTCTACCCCCCATTCTCAGGTATTTTAATGGATCCACCCTTCCACATGGTCCCCACTCTATAGTGGCAAGTAAAAGAAACAAAACCACAGTTGTCCGGCCACATGCCATGTGAGGATTCACCCAGCTCCCTGGTTTCATGTTATTCATACAACCAGCTGCCATCTTCACCCTAGTTATCTGTATGCACATCCATCTTTGCTTCCAGCCTATCTCTCCCCATCCTGTTCTTACTGTGTTCACACCCTACATGGCCCCTGGAGGGCCAGACCCCAAAGGAAACAAACAAAGGAGTTCCTCCCACATCCTGTTGACCACTGCCACAGACACTACCCATGTGTCAACCCTTGAGAAGAACAGCATGCAGAGTGTGGAGTGATGGAGGGTTCCACTTGCTCCCTGCTCAGGGGCTGGCCAGTCTGTATCTTGGCCATCTCTGAGGCTCCATCCCGCTTGCCCTCCCTGAGATTCAAAACCCTAGAAAAACCACCTGCCACATAGTAGAAATGGAACCTGTGAGTGCCAAAGAAATGAATGGAGGTTAAGAGCATTTTAGAGCTTAAATCTGAGGCTTAGATAAAATTACATTGTAGGCCCCCAGAGCTTCCTAAAGGCCAAGAACCGTGGTTTCTGATCCCAAGGATTCCACCATGATGGTGTGTGCACAGTGGGGACCAGGCAATGCCTAGAGAAGAGACTCCTTCTGCAAAGCTGAGGCTCTTGGTCTTGAGCAGACAGGATCAGACAAGTGAAGGCAGAGCAGACAAGGGATTCAGGAGGGAGCATGTGAAGGTAGAAAGCAAAGGAGAGGACAGTGGGGTGAGCTCTTCCTGAGGGCAGGGTGCGTGCTTCCCATGCTCCACCGACATGGGCTCCTCATGAGCCAGATTGCTCCAGCAGGGCTGGAGCTGTGCCCAACACAGGCATCCCCCATGTCCCCACTGAGCACAAGATAGGCAGCCAGAAATTAGCAGCCTCTCAAGTGAGCTGGGTGTCCAATACCATCTGAGAAGAGCAGAGGGTGACTCAGCCCCTTCTGTGTCAGTTGTCTCATGTTCAAAATAACATTTTATTTGATAAAAGAGTCCTCAGATTGTGCACCAGGAAAAAGGTGAAGCCATGGCCCTTGCCATTCTAGCATGAACAAAATTAACAAAAATCCCAGAGTTCCATACGTGGGCTTTCCAGAAAGCTCCAATTATTCCCTGAGAGCTCATGATGTTATAGTAAAGACTATTAGGCATCAAATTCCGTGGGTCCCTATTACAAAATTAAAAGTGAAGAAGAGGGATCCCTGGGTGGCGCAGAGGTTTGGCGCCTGCCTTTGGCCCAGGGCGCGATCCTGGAGACCCGGGATCGAATCCCACATCGGGCTCCCGGTGCATGGAGCCTGCTTCTCCCTCTGCCTGTGTCTCTGCCTCTCTCTCTCTCTCTCTGTGACTATCATAAATAAATAAAAATTAAAAAAAAAATAAAATAAAATAAAAGTGAAGAAGGGAGTGCTTCGTGTCATTAAAAAAAACAACACTGCAAGTACACCAGATAAACAGATTTTGTTCACAGTGGGAATAATAACATCAAATACTTGTGTAAAATTATAAGCAAAATTTCTTAGCTTTATTTTATTTTATTTTATTTTGCAGAGTGATTTTAGTTCATGTGATTGATTATCATCCGATGATGATTACTGAGAGTGCTTATGCCAAGTGTGGGTGCAGCCACCTTACCGGTGTCACCTTGCTGAAAGCCCTCCACTCCAGTGGGGTGGCCACTGTGATCACCCCCCTTCTACAGGTGAAGAAACCTGTTCACAGAGCTGACAAGGTTCAGGATTGGCATTTCAGTTGTCCTGTAATCCCAGGACAGTTGTCAGGCATGGCAATTTTGGGAAAACTTTTTTCTTACACACTGAAATATACTGAGCCTGTAAAGCATTAAACAGGGACACCTGGGTGGCTCAGCGGTTCTTCGGCCCAGCTGGGGATGTGATCCTGGAGACCTGGGATTGAGTCCCGCGTGGGCATCTCTCTCTCTCTCTGTGTCTCTCATTAATGAATAAATAAAATCTTTTAAAAAATAAATAAAACATTAAACAGAGTAAATGCCAAACCACACCTATACCACTGCAGTGGGCACCAGCATGGGCTCGAGTTACACCACCAGCTCTCTGGGTCGTGAACTGCATGGCCTCAGCCAAGTCCTTGAAGTCTCTACCTTAGTGCTCTCTCTCACATGGGGATGAGGTTGGCTCTCACATTGGAGTACTGTGAAGATTAATGAGTTAGTACTTGCTGAATGCTTAAAAGAGTGTATAATAAAGGGTCCTAAAGGTGTCTGTAAATCCTTTGAGCTAGAGGAAGATGAGTGTGGAAAAACAGCAGGTTAAGAAAGGGCAGGTTGCGTTGGTCAACCTAACTGGAGCATGAGTCCCATGGAATAGTACCGATCTGCAAGGAGGGGCCTCGGACCAGAGGTTTGGCTGGGAGCATGATGCTCTGAGGTGCCTTCCGAAGCCGGCCGGCAGTGATGGCCTGGAGACAACAACACTTGAAGGCAGAAGAGCCTCCCGGGAGAGGAAGTGGGAAGCTCCATCCATCTGAGAATCCAGGTGGCTCAAGGAGGCGGGACAGGGATGGTAACCTAGACGAAGGAGAGAAAGAAGGGAGAAGCAGGGCTCAGCAGAGGGCCTGGGAAGCTCAGGATGAAGAGGCTTGCAGGGCGACTCTCAGGTTCCAAACCAGGTGAGGAGTGTAAGCAGGAAACTGGGGAAACCACCTCGAGTGGTTCACACCACCAGGAAGAGCAGGTGTTGGGGTGGAGGTGAGGAGTTTGCAGGTGAAAAAGAGGGATTAGATCCAGGTTGGAGATCGGGATGCCATCTGCCTGGAAATGAAGGATGAGACCCTAGGCATGAGTGTGATGTCTGGAAGAGAAGACTGAGGGACGAGGTCATGGGAGGAGCCCGGGAGGACAGCTACAGCAGGGGCTGGGACGAAGCCACTGGAAGCAAGGAACACAAAAACCCAGGTGAGCTCAGGGCATCAGGAGCTGATAGGTCAAGGGCTTTCTGGAAAGGCAGACCCATCACTGGCCAGATGCTGCAGAGCTACAAGAGAACAGCAGGGCTAAGGACAGGCCCTCAAATCCGGCAGCCATGAGGTCCCCAGTGACTCCAGAGAACAATTCAGTTACTCCGGGAGCAGGGTGAGTAAATGGTAAGAGACGGTACACGGTTCTACAGTTCCCAACTAACGTGGTCCTAAAAGTATGGACCCCAGACCAGAAGCATCAGTGGTGCCTGGGAACTTGTTAGAAATGCAGATGGTCAGGCCCTGTCCCAGACCTGTGGGGTGGGGGCAGGGTGTGTGTGTGTGTGTGTGTGTGTGTGTGTGTGTGTGTGTGTGTAGTAGTAGGTGGGGTTTGGTATAAATGTACAAGTGGGGGGTATAAGTGTGTGGGGAGTGTTTGGTGTAGATATAAGTATGTGTGTGATGTAAGTGTGGGGGTTGTGGGTGTAAGTGTGGAGGTGAGTGTAAGTGTATTAGGGGTTTAAATGTGTGATGTGATGTGTATGGTGTGGGTATAAGTGTGTGTGGCGTGTATGGGGGTGAATGGGTGTGAGAGAGAGTGTGTGTGAGATGGGAAGAGTGTATCTTTCTGTTTGAAAAAAATCTTTGAGAGAACATTGAACAAAAAGCTACCACAAACTCAGCAATGAACAAATAAGGCTTATAGTCTATTGATCATAAGACTATCTATAGATATTTGTAAATAGTATACTTGCATGCTACACTGGGAGTATGAGCAAAATTGGGGAAATCTGAATATGATCAGTGAATCGTGTCAATGCCAACATCCTGGTTGTAATATTGTGCTATATATAGGTTTGCAAAATGTCACCACTGGAGGAATCAAGGTAGAAGGTACACAGACTCTCTGTGTTACTGCTCACGATTGCATGTGAATCTGTAATTATCTGAATAAAAATTTCAATGAAAAAAAATGATCTTGAGTCATGGTTTTCATATTTTTAATACATTTGTTTTGAAAATCAGTTTTGTATACTTTTAAGTGTGGAGCTGAGGCTCCACATCGTATACATTGTATACAACGCAATGAATATAAATGTTATCTCGTAACACATTAGTCACCTTAAAGATGAAAAGCAGTGAGAAGGATAAGTCAAAGGGAAAATTAGTGAAATTAGAATAGTAAAACAACGTCCAGGTGGATGAGCTATCAGATAAGACGGAGTCCTGGAACATGGGGACTCCATGCAGACACATGTGTTAGATGAATGTTAGGCACTTGGATCTTTGCTTAAAAATTAAGATAGATTCAAAGCTCTTTCCTTTCAGTGTTACAAGAAAAACCCTACTACATTATTCAATTAATTTCTTCATCATCTCTAGGAGAACAATAATGTAGACCTGAAGAAAAAAAATACGGTTAAATTATGTTCAAAGTCCACACATGCCTTATTTATAAATTACAATGCAAATAGAAATTCTTTTCTGTTAGTCCCTCCAAACAGCTGTAACATTAAATGCAAAATTGGCTAACTTCTCTCTCTCTAATTGTCAGACTGTCTCAATGTTGTCCTAATAAGGGTGACCCTGATCACTCTCCCTGCCCCGGGTACATTCCCTACCCCCCACACTTGGCTTTCCTTCTGTGTTGTTCCTACAACAGTTATCATATCCTAACATATTATATTGTAACATGTTTATTGCGTCTAGAGTTTATTATCTGCCTTTCCCTTCCAGAAAATAAGCTTTAAATGAGGGCACAGATTTCTAGGGAATGGAAGAGGCGTCCATTGATATAACTGGAGCTTAATCAGGCAAATAAATATTTGCTTATTGAATGAATGAATTATAAGCATTCAATGGTCTTATTGTCCCTCCAAACTTTTGGGGTAGGAACTGAAAGAAAGGTCTATTCTTTTTTTTAAATATTTTTTTTAATTTGTATTTAGTTATTTGAGACAGAGAGAGGAAGAGAGAAAAACCATGAGTAGGGGGAAGGGCAGAGGGAGAAGCAGGCTCCATGCTGAGTGTGGAGCCCAATGTGGGGCTCCATCCCAGAACCCTGGGATCATGACCTGAGCCAAAGGCAGATGCTTAACCGACTGAGCCACCCAGGCACCCTGAGAGGTCTGTCCTTGTTGGCCCTGCTACATGGACATAGACAGGTCGTGAGCCCCTGGATCAAGGTGAGGACAGAGGAGTCAGGCTTCCAGCACTGCAGCAGGACCACTGAGCACCTGCTGTGTGCAGAATATTGTGTTGAATGCAGGAAGGTATTGAAATGTGACCAACCAAGAGATGGCCATGTCCTTGGTAGTTTTCAGTCTCGAAGGCTTGCAAAAACACATCTACCAGTGACGACCCAGCCAACGAAGAGATGGCCACTGCTGGAAGAGATATAGACCAAAGCTATGCAATTTTGCATCAAAGAAATGAGCCCCCCCACCACCACCACCACCTCCTGTGCACTGGGACTGGGCCTTCCCACCTGTGGGAGAACACCCAGAGCACGCACAGGCAGCTGCAGTGGTGGGGCTTGACAGGGAGCTGATCCTGCCTTGAGAGGCAGAGATGCGGACACAAGGGCAGAGGTGGTTACAACTAGAGTATAGAGTGTTTGGAGGCCAAGTGGAGACTGCGTGGAGATGGTGTGCAGGCAGCCAGCAAACACACCCAGGGTGGACAGCAATGTACGAGTAATGATGCAAGAAGTTCAACGGCGGGGAGCTTGTGCCACATGTCTCAGAAGCACTGATTGCCACGATCGGGGCAGAGGAGGGGGGTACCAGAGAGACCTACTCCCAGGAGAACTGTCCTCCAGTGTTTTATCAGCAGTTCCCCTACCTTAGCTGGATCAAGAGCCCAGGTGGAGATGCCTACCCTGGTCCATGTCCCAGAGACTTTATATATTCCCTAGATGTCTTACTTGGGCTTGGGGGAATACAGGATGGAAAAATACAGTTGGTGCTCCCTGAAGATGTGTTTACTATAGCCACCTGCACCTCACTTCTGCAGCTCACTTCAGTTCACTCCCCATATGCTTCAAGGCCTGAGTCAGTCTACAAAGGAGCATCTACTTGACTTTCCAGATCATGACTACCCAGGGCGATACTGTCACCAAGAGACCTACCAGCCTCCACCACAAATCCCCACAGAGCCTGTGTGTTACTGTGTTTCCAGCAATGGGAATGGGTCTGGGTCGACTGGTCCCCAGCTGCCTGCCTCTCATCAGGAGCACAGGACACACTGTGAGGTAAAGTCCCAGGGCCAGGCCACATTCCAGAGCAGTGAGCAGAGGCTCATAGAAAACTCCAGCACCAGTTCCAGGGACCAGACAGTATTGTAGGCCACATCACCTCCACCCTCTTTCTGGCTATGAGAGGTGCAAAAACTTGAATTTTGCTTGACAACGGGACAGCATATTTATTCAATTGGTGCTCCAGAATATCGATGTGTTGCATCATCTATTTGCCAACTTTTAAAATAAGATTCAGTCACACATTTATTTTTCTTTCTTATAAGTTATCCTGACTGATTACTGGGTATATATCTAAAACATAGACATTTTTAAAAATCAGAGCTACAAAATCACAGACACCTTTAATGTGGAAAGAATGTCAAAATTGCTTCTTTATAATAAACCCGCATGGAATGGAGCATATAAAAAAAAAAAAACAGGCTTATGTTATAAGGAAGTATTTTTTTGAGGTTTTCTTGGAGGAAGAGTATAATCATATGTATTCATATGTCACGGTCACCATCCACTAAAACTCAACACTTAACCATGAATCTCAGTTATTCTTCCTAGAAATCCAGGCTTATTCATCTTATTTTCCAGGTGACGAAACTGAAGTCCATGGTAATTAAAGCATGTCTAAGGTCACACAGCTGACAAAAGTCAGACTGCAGGATTCTGACTTCTAAGCATTTTCCAGAACATTCTTAATGTGTGCACATGTTCACACACATATGCACAGACCCTTTCACACACACTGCCTGCAAAGTTCTGAATACCAAGTAGTTCATTTTCACTGTTCCTTGGTTCTTCCAAAAAGTTACTTTTTCTCCCTAAAACAGTAATTTCAAGCACAGGGTTCTTCAGGATGAAAAAGGGTATCTTTAGAACTGAGCCTGACTCATACACTTCCAATTTCCTCCTAGAATACCTATGAACACACAGAAAAAGATAAAAATGCAGCACAGAGGAGCAGGACTGCCCGCCAACCCGCTTCCAGAGTCTGGGAGGCGAGCCAGTTAAGGAGAAGGACAATAGTACATTGGGCAACAGCCCACAGCCATTGCCGGGGCCTAGGAACCAGAATGCAGGCAGCCTGGACGAAACGGGGGCCGGGTCCTCCACCTGCGGCTCTGAGCCCCCACATGAGCTCCTCACGGTATAGACTTGGTTGTCTGTCCCTCTGTGGCATGGCAGCTGGGTTTTAAGGAAACTACATGATAAACACCACAGACTCAATTGTGTATTAAAGAAAACATGTTCTCTAACCAAGGAGAACTCAACAGATGTCTGCCCTCCCCTACTCACACCCCCACCACTGCCACCGATTGCCCTCACGTGAGTCTCTAGAAAGCCCTCCCTGCTCCACTCTCACCCCACCCCAATAAATGGCACTGTGATCCAGGCTCTTTAGAAATGCCAGTTGGCACCTCCCTTCTCGGTGGCTCCCACAATCAGAAGCTACAAGGTCACCATGGCAAACCTCTGTGCCCATTGGTCCACCCCTGATCCATGTGGTCCTCTGAAACCTTCCTGCTAGAGTCTCCCTGGGTACCCCGAACTTGTTCTCTGCCCTCTTCACCGGGCTTTCTTCTCTCTCTGCCTAGAATGTTCCCACCCTGTCTCTCCTCCTTCATCTGACACATTCCTTTTCATCCATGAGCATGGCTCAAAGAGTGCTCCCTCACCAGCCAGAATGGGTGGCGCTTTCTGACACGGCACACCCTGAGGACATCCGTCAGGCCACAGCAGAGGCACCGGGGTGCTGCGATCTGTTACTCCTCTGTCCCACTCTGTCACCTCCTGGAGAGAACTGCAGTCACTCATTCAGAGCCACGTGCTCGCTCGGCCCACTTCCACGCAGGCACTTGCTGGGTGTGCCGCCATCGGGGCCCAGGTTCTGGACTCCTGCTGCCCACGAATAAGCAACCCTGTAAATGAACAGCAGCAGCCCTGACAATGATAGGCACGCTATGGCTGGAGCTTCTTGTATTTCTCTCCAAAATCCAACCTAGGTTTTGACATCAAAGTGCATACCGGGTAAATGTGTTGAAGGGTCTGAGGTGGTAGACACGTGACCATCGTAATGGGGTGGCGAGTACAGAAACATTTGTGGAGAATGTGTGATAAATGGCAGGAGGAGGGAAGAGGAGAGAAACCAGGTGGAGACTGACAGGAAAATTCAGCAGGGAAGGTGCAGGGAAGGCAGGTCTCGTGTTTTACGCAGTGGTGAAGAGTCAGAAGAGGGGAGATGACGACGACCAGGAGGACCAGTTGATGAAGAAGTTTCCTTGCAGAGTGTCTGTGTGTCTTAGCTTGGGCTGCTCTAACAAGACATCATTGGCCATGGCTTCAGAGCAAGGATGTTTTCCTCCCGGTCCCCGGGCTGGAAGCTAGAGACCAGGGTGCCCCAAGTCGGTTCTGAAAGGAAACTCTTCCTGGCATCTCGCTGCATCCTCACTGCCATACCAGAGTCCTGAGGGCGCTTCCTTTCTTCATGAAGACACTCAGGCCAGCTTGTGTTCCATCCTCATGACCTACCCTGACCCTCAGGACCTCCCAAGCCCCCCCTTCAAAGACCATCACATCGAGGGCCGGGGCTTCAGCATACCAGTTGGTGGAACTCAAACGTTCAGCCCATGACAGAGGAACATCTTCCTTCCCCCCTGAGCTTAGGAGAGACAGGAACAAAGAGGTGGATCAGGTGGGGTGTGATCCACAGCCGAGGCCTTGGTCCTGGTGATTTCCGTCCCAGGTTTCAGATGACCCCTGAGGAGAACAGGAAGGACAACTGTGCAGATCCAGACAGAGGACCTGCCCCAAAGCAGCGCCAGCACCCGGCTGTCCGGACACATCCCTTCACATCGTTGTCTGACCTCCAGGAAGACCGGTGCCCGCTCAGGTGTGAGGGGATGACCCGAGAGGCGGGGAGAGGTGCGGGGCCAAATACGGAAGCCCCATCCCCAGCAGGTGCTGCTGTCCTGAGCGCCAGCAAAGCACAGCAGGCTGCCAGTCCCGGAGGGATCCGTGTGGCCTGTCTGCTGCTGTTTGGCGGGGTGCTGTCAGTACCACAATAATGCCTTTTCTATGTTTTGCTCCATAAAGCAAAGCAGATTCGCTAGCTGCAACTATGCTAGTATGTAAAATATATGTAAGATAGTTTGTAAGATTATGTTGCAGCAAATATGTAAGATAATTTGACCCTATTCCCAGCTGAGCCTAACTCAGCCGAACTTTCTTCTCCGGTTTGTTTCTACTCTGTCAAAAATACTTTCTACTGTGTATCACCACGTGAGTAGCCTGCTAGCACCCGGCTCTAGTCCCACTTCCAGCAATTGGGATAATCCAGCTCCATGGTAGGGCCCTCTCCAGCTCAAACCTGCCACGGCCCCAGGTGCTGAGCCCTCCTGGAATCTGTGGCATCCAGAGCCAGTAAGGGTTCCGGAGATGTCAGTGGATCTCAGAGGATCTGTTTGGCAGGAGGGACACGTGGCTAAAGAGAGAGCCGACACCTGTTGGGGCACTTCCTCGCCTCACGTTCCTCTGAGCCCAAGCGTGGCTCCCCGCAGCCCCGGGCCGGGCCGAAGGGGCCTGGCATTGCCTCTGCGGACCTGGGGCCACCGCCAGGGCACCGAGCGCACGCAGGCGGAGGCATTGCTCCTGTGCAGAAGGAACTTGGCGGGCAGTCAAGTCTGAGTTTGTAACAGGAGCAGGAAGGGGCGGGTGTGTTTTCAGCAGCCAGCAGGTCGACTGGGGAAAAGGTGATGTTTACTGCAGGGCACTGGGGGGACGCTCCGGAGCTAGAAGGAGCCGCCAGGCAGGCCGAGCCCCTGCGCTCGCCTGGCCAAGACCGCCGCTGCCTTCGGGCCAAAGGGGAGAGTTAAGCAAGCATCTGAGAAAATAGAAGATTAATATCTGGAGCCCACGAAGCCTGTGTCGACAGGAGTAAATGAAGCGAAGCGTTAAGAAACTAGGCTGGGCAAATCACTCGAAAGTCCCTCCTTGACGAGGGGTCCCACTTGGTGGGATCTGCCCTCTGTGCTGGTTGAATATGCTGGAATCCTAACATAGTGTCTCCAGACCTTGGGAGGAGGGGGAAGAGAAAGGAGAGGAGGGGAGGGACCAGGAGGCGGGAAGGGAGGGAGAGAGGGGAAGGAGGAAAGGGAAGCACGGGGAGGAACGGGGAGGGAAGGGAGGGGGGCTGTATGGATAAATCCATATGCTATTATATAAGGGTCATTGTGCTCCCTGTGTTCCTCTAGTTTACACTGCTGATATTTGCCATTTGCTGAATAATTGCAACCAGGTCACGATAAATCTCTTAGAGCAAACCAAGCCTTTTGAGGCCAAATATAAAAGACATTGGATGGAAGGCATGGGGCAAATCCTGACTTTCCTAGTGAAAGGGTCATGTTGTAGCTGACATTTTAGGGAGTGACAGAAGAGCCACTACCAACTGAAGCATTGAGCAATTATTTGGGACACTTTGATCAATGGAAAGAGCAAATCTTCAACATGCAGTGGGAAAAAAACAAAATCAAATAAAACCAATTCTTGCTTATTTCCAGTAACTCATTTCTGAGCATAAATGGTCTTGGAAAATGCCTCAACTCATACTTGTGACAATCCAACAAAGCCATTCTCTCCAAACAGCAGTTCTTGAAATCAGGGAGTGAAACGTCACAAAGTCACCAACCGTAATAAAATACTGATGTTTAACTCTATTTTCAGAACTAAGATTTTTCTTTGGCATGCTTAAAAAGTATGTGACGTCTAAAGGCATGGGATGGAAAGTCACAACTAGCTGAAGGACACGTAGCGATCCTTGAAAATCCAGCTGTCACGCCACCACTCATCTGTTCCAAGGGATTCTAAGGGCTTGGGACTGCTCACACTTATCCATGTAAGTGCTTCTGGCCGACCAGCTGTAGAAGGTGCCAAAGATTTAGGAAAAAGTTATTGGGGAGCTTTCTAAATCGAGGTGGTTTTATCCGTTCTCGCAACTTCATGTGTGCAGGGGATCCGTCCTTTCTTTCTTTCAACAGAAGAATATGCCCCGACCACAGAGCACGGTGGGAGGACCATTGTCCCCAGAGGTCCATCACTCCCTAGGTCCTGTCTTAGAATACGCTAGAATGCACTTTTCAGAAACGAGCTCTCTGCCTGCGAGATTGAAGCCACCCAGGTTTCTCACAGGGCTCTGATCTTATTATATATTTTAATGCTTTTCCTGGTAATTTTTCTGAGATGCTATACACCATTTTTGAGAGAGGTACACATAAGTTATTCAGATAAAACACAAACAGGAACAAACATGGCCCCACCCCCCACAACCCCCCCCCCTCCCCGAAAACAAACTTTGGTGTCCAGGAATCTAGAGTTTAAAAACTCAGCTCATTTGCTTGTTCAATCTTTCATTCATCCAGCAAGTAGTTAATGGAAGTTGATTCCGTCTGCACTTAGACACCACTTCAGGCCAGTAAACTATTCAGAGTACCTGTTCCCATGGAACTGACATTCAGGAGAGGTCAGCAGGGGACAATTAGGTGGCACTCGGTAATCCAGCGTGGCAGGTGGTAGCAAGGGCAATGGTGGAAAGCAAGCAGGGTATCGGGGATGGAGAGGGTTTACCTGGGCGGCAAGGGAAGGCCTGAAGATAAGGTGACATTTAAACAGGGAACTGAAAGAAAAACTCAGGGCAAGGTATGTGTTACCTGGGACAAGAGCGTTCCGGGAAGGGCTGGCAGGTGTCCAGCCTGGGGCAGCACCTGCTCTTTAACCCCCTGGAACGATGGGTCCATGAGCCTCCGCAGCTTTGTACATTTCAACAGCCTCCAAACGACCTCTTTTCTGAGATAAGTATAAAGTCAAAGTCCTTAGGATTGACCTTCTCTGTCGATCCAGTCTTCCAGAGCTCTTTCCACCAGACGCTGCCTGTCCTCAACCTCGGATGCAGGTTTCAAGCCTCCCTCTTATGGTTTCCACCAACATTCACCGCTTGGCGGGCAGAAAGTTCGCTGAGGCTGCAGGCAGCACGTCTGCTTTGAGAAGTGAGCCCGCTCCTGCCCAAGCTCGTCTCAATAGCTTCCTGACGAGTGTTGCAGAGCTCCCTCACTTGACCCATCTCCCCGTGAAACCAAGAGCCATGAACACGCGAGAATGAACAGGAGTGGGGTCCTGGCTCCACTGGCCCTGGGTGGTAGCCAGCAGCCCTCGCCAGGGCACCTGGGGTCCTGCAGGAGGCCCGGGGTCCACGGTGCGGGAGCGACATCCCGAGCACCTTCCCAGAGAGACCAGCCCAGGGAAAACCCACATGTTGCCAGAGTCCATTTCATGAAAGACTTACCATCTGCCTAATAACATACAGAGAAGCTGGGTGGTGAGGACATGAGTGCTCATTGTTAGTCTTTTCATAAGTATGGATTTTAATAAAAGTATGTATTTCACAATTAATATGCAATAAGTAGTCATTGATATTTAATAATAAAAACATTAATGAACACACCACCAGATGCTTTGAGCTTTGCTAGTTCGGGAGGCTGAATGTATCCGTCTATTTATTCATTCATAACATTCGCAGTGAATGTTTAGGCTCCTCCCTGTCAGACAACCCACCATTCATGGCACTACATTTATTTGTCCTTAACGGCTGATCTTAGAAGACGATGTCATTAAAACCTCCATAATGTCATGCCATCCTGCCACCCTGCCTGGGAGAGGACATTTCTTCCTGATTTCTTTGCTTCCTGATTGTTCGCCAGTTGTGGGGACACATGCCAGCAGGGTGGCATCCCCAGGCCTCAAGCCCCACGGCCAAGTGCAGCTCACCCGGGCTGTGGGCACCTGTGCAGGTGCCTATCATCTTCTGTGCATTCTTTATAAATCCTTGCTCGCCTCAACACAGCAAGCTGAGTCTCGGGGTTGTGGTGTGCACTTGTGAACATCAGTTATTCTCTGTCTTTGACACAAGCACCGTGGCCACCATGACTGGCTCTCCCCGAGCCTGGCTGGAACAGTGAGGCCGTCGGATGCCGGAGGAGTCCCAGCTCCCAGCAGGTCAGGAGAGCAGAGGTCTCCCCTCCATGAAGAGCTTGTGCCAGAGGCACAGGAAGGAGGCCTGGGGGGGATGGGGGGCAGGGGGTTGTCCTTCCAGTCCTCTGTGCCTAACACTGCACATCTGCCTTGGCAGGGCCCAAGAGACAGTGGAAAGATGAGACCAAAGCTAAGCAGTCTTCATTCTACTGATGTAGTTCTCACCTTTACCTCAGCCCCCAGGTAAGAGGAGAGGGCACCTGCCAACCAGAAATGTCTTCGCAGATAGGAGCTGGGGGACCTGCAGCCCGTCTGGAGTGAACAGGCTGTCACAGCAAGTCACCTGTGCATACATAACCTGCTCCCCACCGATGTTCGCTCAGAGACAGAGGCGTTTCTCCAAGATAGATCTGCTGATCAGAATTTAGGACTTTCTAAAGTGTTCTAGTGTTC
Organism: Canis lupus baileyi; assembly: GCF_048164855.1. Classification (NCBI taxonomy): domain Eukaryota; kingdom Metazoa; phylum Chordata; class Mammalia; order Carnivora; family Canidae; genus Canis; species Canis lupus. The sequence goes on along the minus strand of NC_132854.1, from coordinate 3,300,515 downwards.
TAAAGAAAAAAACAAATAACACCTTTGCACCAATTCCCAAATTCTAGTCGGAACCTCTTGAAAGAACTGAAGAAGCCCTTGGGAAGCCATCCAAATGCAAGATCTTTCTACATTGGCTTCCTGATTGTTCACAACTGCCACATCAACCCAAAACATAATGGAAAAACGCGGGTGACTTGACTATGGTCTCCAAAGCCTTCTCTTCTCGGGAACAACTTTTATTTTCTTACCAATAGTTCTACATGGTGACATGTGAGCACTGGCACACCTGCACTCAGGTGTACACGCAGTCACAAAACAGCGCGGCTGCTGAGGGACGGGCCTGCTTATTGCCCATGCTGGCCTCATGTTGCCAAACCCGATCTGCTGCTTACATGTGGGTTATGACCCACTAACCTGCTCTAATGACCCTCGGGTAGTCACGACCCTGCGGCATGAGAAACAGTGGCTCTGGGTCAGCTCAGGGGTGAGGGACAGTGAGGGTGCCCCTCCACCTTCCCCTGTCCCCCTTTGCCAGGTCATGTCCCGGCATCTCTGAGGATGGACAGCAAATGCTTGAAGCGTCAAAGCTAATGAAATCAGTGCTTCATTTGTAGACCTTCTGACAGTTTAATTTGTTTTGTGAAAGTATTAAAAAAAAAAAAGTTTCCATAAAGGCAAAAGATTAATGCGTAGAAAACCCCACTGCCCTCTCCATGCTATCTCCACTGCCTACCTGGTTCTCCTGATTCTCTCTCCTCTCTACCACAGGCTGGCAAACTGCGGTCCTGGGGCCTGATCGGGCCTAGGCCTGTTTTCGTGAAGTCGTGCTGGAGCACAGCCACGCTCCTTGGTGTGTGCGTTGTCCATGGATGTTTTCAGGCTACAGGGGCAGAGCTGGGCAGCTAGGGCAGAGAGGGCTGACTCACAAAGGCGAAGATGTTTACTAGCTGGCTCCATGCAGGAGAAGCTCACCCACCCTGCCCTGAGCCAGCTCCAAGCTCCTGGGAAAGGACATGCCTCACAGGACTCCAGGGCTCCTTTCCTGTGTGATGCTGTTTGTTCACAAACTGTTTACTGAGATAACAAGAGGGTGGTATTATTTCCGTTGTGGGTTATGGGTGAGAGCAAATAAATGATGAAGTCATCCTCAGAAACACTACGCGTCTTATTGGTTTGCAATGGACACTTTCTCCCAGGTCTTCACTTAACGCAATGACACAGGAAAGTGACTTCAGGCTCCTGGGATTATGATCTGTTTGATTGTCTCACCCCTATTTCATTTTTAAAATATATATAAAATTCACAACCTGTTTTGCACTGTATTTATGTTTATATTAGAATTGCTCGCCACCCAGTAAAATTCACGGTTCTGGAAAAGTGATGTTTGTTCCAGAACATCAAGAACCCCATAACAAGAGGCAACACAACTGGTGTCCTGATGAGAGCAGAAGAGAAGCAGACAGGCAGGGAGAAGGCTGTGTGAGGTCAGAGGTAGACTTTAGAGCCACACACCCACCAGCCTCATACCGCTAGGGACCCAGGGTGGAGCAGATTCCTGGCATCGCCACAGGGACTCACCCAGCCCACCAGCACCCTGGTCTCAGCCTCCCTTTCCTGAGTTGGGAGAAAATATAATTCTGTTGTCTTAACCACCAGGTCTGAGGTGCTTTGTTGCTGCAGGAAATGAATGTGGATATGTGAATGTCACTCAATACATTCATATTTTTTTCCAATTTAATAAACACAATATTCTACATGGAATTGAAGCCAGAAACTCAGTTTCCCCAGTGGGCCCCTGCTGCGGGCACCCCACTTCCTACCTTCATGTGGAGGGAGGGGCTTCCCGGTAACCACCAGGTCCTGCTTGCTCCCACCCCCATGGTAATACAGATCCTTGTGTTTGAAACATCAGTTCTAAAAAAAAAAAAAAAAGAAAAAGAAAGAAAAGAAAAGAAAAAGAAAAAAAAGAAAAGAAAAGAAAAGAAAAGAAAAAAGAAAAGAAAAGAAAGGAAGAAACATCAGTTCTAAATAGGGAGTAACAGGGATACCTGAGTGGTTCAGTGGTTGAGCATCTGCCTTTGGCCCAGGACGTGATTCCTATGTCCCAGGATCGAGTCCTGCATCAGGCTCCCTGCAGGGAGCCTGCTTCTCCCTCTGCCTATGTCTCTACCTCTCTCTCCGTGTCTCTCATGAATAAGTAAATAAAATCTCTAAAAAGTAAAAAGTAAAAAAAAAAAAAAAAATACATAGGGAGTAATAGTCCAGTAGCTATAAAGACAAACACCACTTGAGTTATCTCCATTCTGTCTTTCAGGGTGATCATTTCAAGCTTTTATTTATAGTCAAAATCTAAAACAGTGAGACAGGGCAAACTTCAAGACTTGTTTGGTAACTGCAAATACTAGTTCATAAAATATTTTAAGGAATTTATACTAATTAAGTGCAATTTTTTTAAGATTAAAGAACAAATCAATAATATATTATTATTTCTGATTATTTCATGATCATCACTAAAAATAACTATGTTATATGGAGGAGGGGAGTGTTAGGAATCACCTGGCGGGTGATATTCTGGAGACACCCCTGGGGGCAAGCAGCCTGCCTCACCTCATGTATCACCCTCACAGAGGCCTACCACTGCTCTTATCCTTGTGCTTATAAACAAGCATATGGTGGCATTTAGTTAGGTTTTGGGGATAAACCCAAAATAAAATAATACAAAAATACAAAAATAAACACACGCAGTCTGTCTTGAAGCAGCTTGTAGTTTATAGGAGACACTAATATGCAAATGGATATACACAGACATGGTTTCCAAACCAGTTTGTGTACCTGCTGTAGATAGAACATTTGTGTCTTTTCCCAAATTCCTATGTAAGGCCTAGCCTCCATACAATGGTATTAGGAAATGAGCCTTTGGGAAGACGATTAGATCAAAAAAGTGCAGCCTCCATGAATGGGATGAGTGTCCTCATGAAAGAGGCTGAGAGATCCTTTTTTGTCCCTCCCACCAGATGAGGACGCGGGGAGAAGAAGGCCGTCTACGAACAAGCAAGTGTGCCCTCCCAACCCTACAGAAATGTAAGAAATAGCTACCAAGTTTGTGGTGCTCATATAGCAGCCCAGATGACCAAGACCACAGCCAAATCAACTACAAATCTTCTTTAAAAATAATGTAGTCATCTTCTCTGGTAAACAGTTTTGTAGGTTCTTATAAAGTTAAACAGGCATTTGTCATAGGACCCAGCAATCCCACCCCTAGATATTTATTCTAAAGAAATAAGATTATGTGTTCAGACAGAAGCCTGCACATCAATGTTCACAGCAGTTCCACTCCTAACTGCCCCAAATTGGAAACAATCATAAACGTCCCTCAATGGGTAAATGAGTGAACAAAGAGGCCCCTCGGTACAAGAGGAACAACTGAGCCATGGAAAGGAACAAACTGGACACATTCACCAATGTGGATGGATCTTGAAGTCTTGTGATGAGCGAATGGAGAGAATATCAAAGGTCGTATTCTGTAGGATTACATTCGTAAGGCATCAATGAGCAGACAAATCTGAGGGTGGAGAACAGGTTAGTGGTGGCCAGCAGCACGGGGTGGAGGAAGGCGGCTGTACAGGGACAGCTGGAGGGATGGAGCATCTGGGGTAGGTGGAGCTCTTCTGTATCCCAGCTGCGGTAGTGGCCACAGGAGTCTATATACCAGTCAAGACATGTAGAACTGCACACCAAAGGAAAAATGTCATCCGACCTGCTGGAAAGTCCAAGTGGTAGAGAAGTAGGTGAAGACAGGACCATAAAAAACTGTAAAGAGGCTTTAAATGAGTTGTGAATGCAATGGGGAAACAAAAGATTTTTTAATCGTGAGAGAAACACATTTAGGTCTGGGTTTTTGTGGGATCATTCTGTCGACAATTGGGAAAAGCAATCAGAGAGGGTTACGTTGGAAAGCAAAGGAAACCATTCGTATTCCATCACAAGAGAGACCAATTAGGGTTGAGGGATAATGAATTCAGCTCTGGTCATAATGAGCTGGAGACACTTATGGGACATTGAAGCGAAGATGTCTACAGGGCACTGAATATACGAGTCTGACGCTCCAGAAAGAAGTCTGAGCTAATTGTAACAAGTGGTAGTTGAATTTACCTGTAGGATGAAGTAGCCTTTGGAGAACCGGATTTATGTTGTTCCAGCCTTGACTTTCCCATTTCCTTTCCCAAAAGAGTTACCATTTGCTGTCCAGTCAGGGTGTCGTAGAACCCTAGTGCAACGGAATTTCCTATAAATTGAGGTAACTTATCCAGGCTCTTCCAATATCCAGGCTTCTAAACTACCACATTACTTGTAAAACATCCCATACATGTTTCAAAAGTGTATAACTAATCTTGAATACACCTGAAGTTATTGTTTCCAGAGGGTTAAATTGCCATGCCTTAGAGCCTCAGGTTTACACCTCGCTCGGTCCTTTCTAGGTAAGTCTCGGTAAATGAAAATACAGAGATAGATATCACCAACATGCCAAATTTGTTTCCTAATTGGTGATTTCTTAAGAATTGTATTTTGCTTAGCAAATTTGGAAGGAAGGAGACCATTGCCTCCAAAAATGCATCATTGAAAGGATGTCTAGTCTAGAACTGAAGCCATAGACATTTAAATGGAATAAAGTCATGGGACTGGGGAGGAGAGGGACTGCTCTTTTCTCATTGGAAATGAAGCTCATAGGGGAAACCTGCTCTTTGTGGTTCTTTTGCTTGGGTCATTCCTAACCCAAAAAGAGTGATTTTCCCATGTCCATGCTCACTGACTCCTAAATATATTGTGTTATTGGCTAACTTTGCACCTCTAACATCTTACTTTGAACATATAGAAACTATAGAAATTGTGAAATTGTTGCAGTTTAGGACCTGAGCTAAAGAATAACTGAAAATAAAATGTGGAATACAAGAAGACTCAATGGATTCAAATCCACGGTTCTAAGTCTAGTACAATTGTAGAAATTTTAAACTGCTGCTCCTTCTGATCAGAATCTCGAGAGAATTCCACAGGGCACATTACGCAGAGCACTCTATTTTTCCTATTTCTCAAATTTCTGTTTGTTTGGATTTTTTTTTTAAAGGGTAGATATAAGTCCTTAGCTGAAAATGTGACAGTACTGGAAAAGAAAAAGTGGGAACAGCCATGGAAGAGACATGTCTGTGAGTCTCCAAGGGAGCCTCAGGGAAGTGCTGTGCTCAAAGTCAAGAATAAGTTTGCCCAGAGCCAAATATGGGGAGGTGCAGGGTTAATATGCCCCCTAGCACCAAGTGAGAGTCAGAGGACACTTCCTTCCCAAAGATAAAGCCCAAACACTATTTTCTAAAGAAAACAAGTTTCTCAGGTTGGTTTTTGAGGCGTCAACAGAGCAGTCCAGAGCCTCAGGCCAGCGGAAGAAGAAAGACAGCGGGCTGCAGGAAGGGGAGTTACTGGAGCTGTAACCAGGATGGCACACAGGGCCCTGGGATGCCAAGGCACCTCCCAGGGCCTCAGGGGAGTGTTTCCATTTGGGGGGGTCAAGCACCCCTCACAGACAGCTAACACACACCACTGAAACTCTGGCTCCAGACATTTCACAGCTTCAACGTGAGACAATGCTCCTTTCCTCCCCCGGAGGTCTACCTCTGAGAGGAGAGATTCTCAGCACCTGCTACTATAAAGAGCAGGAGCTAGGGGCACCTGGGGGGCTCAGTGGTTGAGCATCTGCCTTTGGCTCAGGGAGTGATCCCAGTGTCCTGGGATTGAGTCTCACATCAGGTTCCCTGCAGGGATCCTGCTTCTAGGGAGAAGCCCCCCCCAACCCCCCCACCCCGCCCCGACTCTCTCTAATAAATAAAATCTTAAACAAACAAACAAACAAAGAGCTACTGGAAATTCAGGTGGTGCAGAAAATATGGGGAAGGTCCCCTAGCTGGTCCCCGAGGGGGAGACCTGGCATAGCTCCCGGCAGTCACGGGCCATCCACCACTCATCGGTGGCGCTCTTCAAGCCTGGAGGAGGAGTATTGTTTTCTCTTTTAGTTTCTCTGTCCTAGTTTTCCAAAAAGGACATAAAGAGTTAATAAGTCACTGGCCCTGACTCCTTAGGAATAGGGCTATTAGGGCTTCTCTTGGCTTAGGGGCGCTGCGAAAAATCACTGAGCCGACAAAGGAGCCATGAACCAAAAAACCAGGATATCTCTGTGCCGGGTTATCAGCTCTCAGCAAACAGCCTCCCAGGTTTGGCACTGGGCCCAGGAGGGGCGTGGGAAGGGAGAGGTCTCCAGGATGCCCGCCCCATACCTCCCCCACATTCAGGGCCCTGCAGTCAGCCATACAAGGGAGAGGCCGGCTCAGGAAACAGATGTGCGCTCTGCAGAGGAAACGCACACTCAGCGCCCATGGTGACCGACCCAGGCCTTCATTCATAAAAACGAGCCCAGCCAGGGGCCACCCGAGACATGAGACTCATGACCATGATGGCCAGATACAGCAGCTCACCTGGAGCAAACAGAAGTGATAATACTCCCAAAAATCAGCCAACAGGATCCTGAGAGGTTGGATAGGGGTTTGCATCCACAAAATTAGAACCAGCTACCATTGCAAGAAGGAAGTGGGAAGAGATCTAAGAGCAGAAAACAGCCCTCAGAGGAGAAAGAGTCACTGGCAGGGACAAGCAGAAGATTGCAACGTAAAGATTCAATTGAAACACCAGGCCGGTCCTCCAGGCGACCTTGACCTCCATCACTCTTCTGCAAGCGGCAAAAGTGATGGACAAGGGACCACACTTCCTTGGTGCAGGTTCGGTTCAGTTGCACCACTGTTGAAGACAATGAAATCAGCACAATTACAATAACCATGGGCTGACGCTGAGGGACATCCATGGTGTGAAAGAAAAACGTGTAGAACAAGTGGATACTTTTAACCAATAGACACTAAACACACACACACGTAACTGAGACAAAGGAATGATGGACACACAGATACATAGATAAACATGTGTAAGGACGGACACCCAGGGGCGACGGTGGAAGAGATGAAGCCCTTGGCTCTTTATCTTTACCAGTTGATACTCCTTCTCTCTTTTGAAGTACAGCTTACTTTTGAAATTTTTTAAAAATGGAGATAAAACAATTATGGTACCTTCTCCAGGATGAGAGCAGCAGAGGTGCATAGGAGATAGTTAATCAGTATTTGTGAAACAGATGAATGAATAAGATAGTATTTTCTACTGACAGAAGTATACTTCTATCGGAATGCCTTTCAAAGTATCTCCTGCAGCACTGATAATTCAAGCTTCCTACCTCTTCTAAGGGACATTTAGTAAAGATATTTTCCTAGATATTTGCTCATTTCATCTAGCTTTCAGAATGTGTTGTCACGTGGCTGTGCATGGTATTGTTATACTTTTGGTGTCCATATGGTTTCTTTGTGTAACAAACACAATGATTTTCCTTTAAAAATGCCCTTCTGAAAAAAAAAATTTAAATTAAAATAAATAAATAAATAAATAAATAAATAAATAAATAAATAAATAAAATGCCCTTGTGAGTACTTTACAAATGGTGACTGACTATAAGGATGGGGATCCGAGGCACAAGAGGGTCAGGTGGCCTTCCCAGGTCGTGGCAGGCAGTGGACAGGGCTGTGGGCACCTCCCTGCCAAGCTCTCCTTTCCAATGCCTACCACCTGCCCTCTTCCTCTCCTCCTGGGACGAATCTTGCCCAGGATTTGTCAATGTTAAAATTACCTTTCAAATATCAGGCTCTGAGTTACTATATTTATTCTATACTTTTTCAGATTTTATTCATTATTTTCCACTGTGCATTTATTTATTGCATTTGTACTCATGTCAGGTCATGACCCCTGTTTATTGTTTTTGATGCTGTTTTGGTTCTGGAGTGGAATGGATAGTTTATTTCCATTCTTCCTTATTTATAGATAAAAATCTTGAGGACGTACAGTCTCCCCCAGCCCAGTCTGGGTTTTGGCGTCCCAAATATTATGACATTTCACTGTTAGCATTTCCTGAACAATCTCTTTATCTAGTTTTAATTATCTCTGCCACTGAAAGACTATATATGGAATATTTCTAATTTCCACATAGTTTTTATACTGAACTTTTGCTGTGGCTTTAATTCTAATTGCTGTTGTTTACATCATCAAATGCACTTTGCTGAGGTTTGAATCTGTCAGAAGAGGAGAATCCAAGCTTGGGAGATCCTTCTCTCTCCGTGAAATTTGGCCTTCAGCCTTGGTATGTTTCTGCATGTTCTCATATGTTACGTGCCAGAAGCCACTTACCCTCACGTGTATGAATAAATGTGTTCTTGGCATTCCTGCTGAGCATCCTCTTCCCTCTGGGGCAGGTATCACACTGGTGCATCTCAGAAATACTTGCCCTATTTTGTAACAGTTGAAGAAGTACGTGGCCCTGGGACATCCTTAAACAGGGGGATATGCCCAACCTGGGAGGAAGTGGGAGAAAGTTTCCTTAGGGAGGGAATGTTTCAGGCGAGTCCTGAAGGACCCATGGGTGTTGCCTGGGTTACAGGGGAAATGAAGACTTCCCAGCAGAGGGAACAGCATCTACCAAGAAGCAGAGGCTGTGGGAGCACGGTGTCCTCATACAAGTGAGGGAAATCCATGTGGCTGGAGAACAGCGAAGGAGGCAAGAGGTGAAGGACATGGGACAGGACGAGGCTGCGCAGCCAGCTGCCCCACGGGGAGACCACATCTCTGGCTCCCAGGTCACAGCCACACGCTCAGGCTGGAACAGAGCGACAGAGGAGGGCAGTCCCGGCAGAGCCCGGCTGGAACCCTGGCACTGAGCACCTGGAATAATCCCATCCCCGGCACGCTTCGCTCTATGACCCGAGTCGACTCACTAATCATCCACAGACGGAAGAAGGCAAGAATCGCGAACCTGGCTTCTTCGGGATCCCCCAGGCACTCTGCACCTTGCGCCCTATGCTTCTACATGGCACCACCCCAGCTGGGGAGCTGAGCTCTCACAGACGTGCTCAGGTCAAAGCAAGCAAATGAGGGTCATTATCCACACTCAGTTACTCTCCTTTGCCTCCTATAATTCTCCCCCAGCAATCCCCAGGTTGGAAATGCAATAGAGAAGATGTCCTCACAGTGGGAAAATAGATTATTCTGGGAGAACAGAGCATAAGATAGAATTCCCAGTTCCCCTCTTTCCTGGGCTTCCTTTTTGGGAATGTGCCCTGGGGCAGGTGAGCTTCTGGTAGGGAACCTGCTGGTGACCACCGCCCTGGAGGCTTCAGGACCATGGCCTGGCTTCTCCTTCAGAGGCCAGATTATGGTCAGGGAGAGAAATTAGGCCCATTTTATCTCATTTATCCTTACCCCAGAACTGTGAGAGGGATGGCCCATGGTGTGTGATTTATTTTCCCATGTTTGTGCATTTCTGATTGCCAGAGGAGTTTAACACAGAAAAGCCTTCCCTAGACTGGCACGCGCACCTGCAGCAGGGCAGGTCCAATGCCTCTTGAAGGACTACACGGCTGGACCTCGGCTTCTGGGAGCGGCTCTGGGCCCGGCCCCCTCGCATATCCCACCTCAGCTTTCTCACTAGATGTGCTTTCTCACTAGAGAAAAAGTCAGCATGAGTTAGACGCTCTTCTCTGAAATTTAATCAAAGTACAGCAGCACATAGAAATCATGATAGAAAATACGTAAAATGCAAGGTAACAAAATCACAACATACATTCTTCGCATATAAGGTTTTCGTTCAAAATATCTGATCCCAGGAAAGTCCTTCACAATAGGTGATTTCTTAGCAAATCAGGTCAGTCGTCAATAAGATATTAGTTATGGACCGAAGTTATCCACAAGGTGTTCCTACGTTGTTGATGATATTTTAATCATCCATCCCTGGAGTAGGATGAACACAAAATCAAGTAGTGTGCTGAGCCCCAAATGCTATTAAACAAACCGAGTGCATTTCAAGGCCCAGAAGACACTAAGAACAAAGAATGTGTTTTGAATGCCCACGGAAAGCACAGTGGAGAAGGTGGGTCTGAGGAACGACCATTTAAAGCAGAGGTAGACCTATGTCACCTGAAACCCAAGATCCCCTCACCCTAGGTCCCCTTTTTGTTGTTGGGAGCGCCCATTCCCTGGGGAAGGGACTTTGTTTTCTTTCAGCTTTCTGACATCATATGATGCAACCTGATGCAAAGCGATAGGCATCTTGTCACAGGAGAAGTTTAAGGAGGAGGGAGCAGTTCTGCAGCTGGTATGGCAACTCTCCCGAGACCCACCGGCGGTGGGAGCAGAGCAGTTACAGAGCAAGGCAGAGTCCTCGGGGGAGTGAGGGGGAAACATGATGTTTCCGCAAGAAAATCAGGATCTAGTCATTAAAGGAAAGATTGGAAATGATTATAAGCAAGGGATCATGACACGGGTCTTTGAGAAAAGGTGATGCTCATCACAGCCCGGCTGTGTGAATAACACATGTGTGACAGCCAGAGGGTTTCAGAGCAGCCACAGAAAGGGGGCCGGTGGTCCTTGGTCGTCCTCTCCAGACTGGGGACCCTGGGGGTGGGATGGGAAGCATCTTCTCCTGCTTCCTTGCTTCCCAAGGAACAAGGGCAGCCTGGTGACTGTGGTGGGTGACAGCGTGAATAGAGCATGTTCCTGGGTGCTGGTGCTTCCTCTGTGTGGGGGCACGGGGAAGCCTGCTGGGGGAGTACCAATTCACATCCCCAGGAGGTGTCTTGGTGAGGCCACTGTGGGGCCTGTGCACCACCTTCCTGCCACCATGGCCCAGGTGGGAGAGGTGTCTGCTAGGTCTCACACACACATGCACACCTAGCGCACTGTTTCCCACAGCGCCTACTCAAGAAATAAGGCTGAGTCCCTGCATGAGAAGTAGTTATAAAATGGTTTGTTTTCTAGGTGGATAAATGAATGAATTGGATAAAGAGCAAAATACAGGCAAGTAAGATATTTCGTGAAGCTGGCTTTTAGTAACAACCTTGTCAAATTTTGTCATGTGGTAATAAAAGCAAGCACGCACCATGGACATGCGTGTGGCAGGTGCCAATGTAGGGGCATCACAGGCATTGAAGCATAGCCACCCTCACACCACCAAGTGTCACCGCTGAGGACGATTGGTGATCAGGTTATTAGGGCTGCGGGCAGTCTCCGCGTAGCAGGAGGCAGTCATGGCCACTAGAATCCCTCTCTTCTCCTCAGTGTCATATTCGCGCTTCAGTTCGTCCTGCTCAGATTATGTATATTCCAGATGTGTTCAAGCTTTCAGGTTATGTGGCTAACGGATTAGCTCAGATTAACCTGTCATGGCTTGTTTACTGCTCTCTACACAACCTACAGAGACGGGTATTCAATCTGATTTCCTCATCGCTAAATATGAAAGAACACATACACTAGGAAGCGTCCTAGCTCACCTTATCTTAAAGCCCAAACAAAACTGGATCCATGACAGTATTTCGAATGCCTGTCAGGGGCTCTGAACCAAGAGATCACTATCATTTGGGTTTTTTTAAGATTTTATTTTAGTTGAAGCAGAGTTACTAAAAAAATAATTTTTAAAAAATGTTTGGAGCAATTTTTCTCCAATATGATTGTGAAAACATCATGAAACAAATTTTACATACTTACTAAGGACATCCAGGTGTTCCCAGATACCAAAACATCTGCAACTGTGTGTAATTAACAAGTATCACGGGACACCTTTATCATGGTTTAAAAATCTTTAGCAAGAGATTAAATAATTTTTTGAAAATTATTATCTCTTGAGAAAAACCTGAAAATGCAACTTTCATATGTTGAAAATGGACTCCAGGTAACTGAAGGTCTCTTGGATGAGCCATATGTTGGGAACCTGAGGAGCGACAGTTCTGTGGTTCTCTTCCCCACACACCCAAGGAGGAATCACATGATGAGGCCCAAACTAGGCATCCTTTTGTCACCACCAGTCATTCACTGAACGTGTACCCTGGGCCAAGCATTACCATTGCTTGGCGTTTGGGATTCAGAGGTGAAAGGCGGACACTGCCTGTCCACAAGCTTCCCGGCAGGAAGGGGAGGTGAGAAGGAGCTAGCTGGCCAGGTCTGGGAGGCTCTCAGGGAGAGGGGACATCTGAAGACCAGGGTCTGTAGTAAATGAGAGGGGACAGTGCCATTGCTAGAAATGCAGGGAAGGAAGGCAGCAGTGAGGAGGAGCCCCAGAGAAGGTAAGGCGCTTGTTGGCTGTGGACGAACAGGTGGGAATTGTTGCTCAGTGGGAAGCAGAGGGGATGCCTCAGTGATCCAATGGCCAGGTGGCAATGATAATAGGAATCATCGTAGCTGGAGAGAACGATTTTAGTAGAGAAGAAATAGAAGTGTAAGTTAGGCAGATTTGGATCAGAGCGAGGTGATTTCCAAATATTAGACTAAATGGTGTATCCTGTAAATAATGGGGAATAGTGAATGCTTTGGGGAAAAATATTAGCATTAAATAAATAATTAAAAGCATACTACGAGGGGTGCCTGGGTAGCTCAGTCAGTGGGGCACCTGACTCTTGATTCAGCTCTGGTCATGATCTCAGGGTCATGGAAAGAAGCCCCACATTGGGTTCTGCACTCAGTGAGGAGTCCGCTTCAGGGTTCTGTCTCTCTCTCTCTCTTTCAATCCCTCCCGTCTCCCCCCTACTTGTGCACTCTCTCTTTCTCTCTAAAATCAATCAAAAAACAAAAAAATAAAATAAATAAGCAAACCATGAGAGCTACAAGAGTTGAGAATGTCCTAGAGAAGATCTGACACCTACTCCAGCTCCTCGATCAGAGGCTCTTCACATCTCGAATGGTGATTTCTGCGCCCCTGTGTTTCCCACAAGGTCTAGTAGGAAATAATTACTCAATATAGGTTCTATTTAAAAATGAAAGGAGCAGGGAAGTATGGCTCAGAGTGGTTGAGTTAGTGGCTTGCCTACGGTCACCCTGCAGTGACTGGACCCTGGGTTTTCTGATGTCCGTGACCAGAACCCCTTCTGGCTTCATTCATTGTTATGTTTTATCCACACAAAGATAGCTACCCAGATACATGAACTTCCAGAAAGTTGCCTATATTTTTCTCTTTACATATGGATACCCTGCAAACATGTACATTAAGTCATTAAAGTTTAAAATTAATATATAAGCCTACAACTTTCTGAAGCCAAGCTTCTGATAGGATCTACAAGCTGTATTACCTATTCAAATAAAGAGAGAGAGAATAAAACCCTGATCCTAAAAATGCCCCTCCTCCCCCACACTAATTGCTCTCCAAGACTATTAATTCATTAATTCTCCATTCTCTTGCAGCCACTTTGTCCACTCTAGCCCTCGGCAGAAGAATATACTAGAAGCAAGAGCCACTATGAGTGTATAATTTCAGAAAGTAGGTGTTGAATATTTGACTACTCTTTATACCGTGCTCTCTACTTTTGTAAATTTTTAAATATTTCTCATTTTAAGAAAATGAGAGTGGAAAGATAATATCCCTTAAAAATCAACGTGTCGTTCAAGATCAGCTCATTGAGTAACAATCAGAAGAAAACAAGGAAAAGTGAAGTCTGGGTAAACGGGGCATCTTTAGAATTGCTGCTAGCAAGTGGCTGCAGGTGTCCAGGAGCATGAAGAGTAGGGAACCCCCCAGGTGATTTGTGAGCTGATCACCTACCTAAAAGCAGGGGAAGACTTGCCATACCTTCCGCCCTATTGTACAACGGTCCGCTTGTTTCAGGAAAGAGGGGCCATTTTTTTTCACCCAAAATCTAAAAACAATATTGTGATTCAGAAAAGATTAAAAGAATTTCCAGAGATGATCTGAAAACTAAATTAGTAGGAAGCATGCACTAAATTTTACAAATCACGAGTACTGACTTTATTTTTGCTCCTACACCAAAATAGAGGCTTATGCATGGGCACAGACCATGGCAACCAATGAGCCAGAGCGGGCTGGGAAAGCAGTGCACTGTGAACGCCTTCACTCTGGTGCCTTCCATGGAGCTGACACTCTGTCTGAATGTCTACGGTGCATACACACGTCTGAATATTAACTATATAAGGCAAGACCATACCAGGAGGCATATTCTCATGTTGTTGGCTGGAGTCCTTGGCCAATCCAAATACAAAGTAGACAGTTGTAACTCTGAGGGCTTGCGGGAACCTACAACTGAGCATATCTCCCTAAATCATAAGCACATTTGTGCGTCTTTGTTTTATCCATTGGCTATTACTGAGAGATGATACATTCCCAGGTGTATATCCAACGCCTCCTGTCACCTGGCCATAGAAAGAATGCCAGAAATGTTTGCCCTTGAACACAGACATCAGTGATTACAACTCTCATTCTATGAGAATAAGTTGGAAACATTGGTACATCCCTCATATTTATTAATATACATAGTTCTATGTCCTATACACATTGTTCACGCAGACATGGGTAGAAGATAACTGTAAGGAAGAAGCCCTGGCACACGTGAGTAAGTGCACTCAAATATGTGAGAAAGTAGGGAACCAGATTTGTAATTGCATTTCAGAGTCCAAGCACAAGATACAGTGCTGTGTTTATGAACATGCAAGTTGCAGCAGGTACAGGCTCCTGAAAATACGAATTATTTTGTTCACACACTGTTAAGATGTTGTTTAGAATTCAACAGGTTTACTGTTTCTGTTTTGGATGAGATTAGCCACACTCAGCTACAACCTGAAGCTAAGACACAGGCAGAAATGGAGATTTTAGACTGACATGATTGTAATGGGATGCTTGAAAGGAAGAAAATGCCACTCAGAGTCATGTTCTCCAATTTGGAGCGAACCGTGTGCAGGGGGCTCTTGTTAAACATGGAGCTAAGTGGCCTGGAACTCTACCTGCAAGTAGGTTAAAAAATAACCACAGTCCTCCCTTCTCCTGCTCCTTTCATTGAAGTATTTTCTATTTTGGAGGCCTCTTTGGAAATGCAATACTCCTGGGAGTGTTCACACCTTCAGTTATCAGCTAACACTTGGAGAGGGAGCTGTAAACAGCCCAGGAGAAAGAATGGGGCTCAGGGTGGAGGGGAGGCTGGGCCTGGGGGAGGACGAGGATGGTTAACCACTCAACACATCTGTTGACTCGCTGAGCAACAGACTCATTCACCTACTCTGGAGCATTTGGGTATAAGAGTTGGGATTCCCAAACTGGGATGCCATCACTTGGCCAAGATTAATGATGGGTTGTGAGTTGTTCAACCATTTCAATACAGTCTCCATCCTATCTTAGAAGCAATTTGAATAAACTTTGGAGATGGGGGGACAGTACAAAACATTCAAAGATGTTTAGACCATCCCTGAGTGGTGTTTGTGTACGTGAGGCCAGTCTTCCAGCATTGCAGCCAAGATCCCCTACAAAAACCTGTTGCTAAAGGAAAAATAAGCTTCTCTTCCATTTCAGGAATCTGTTTTTTCTTTCTTTTTTTTTAATGTAGTTACAAAAAGTTGGTTTTGCTTATGATGTGGGCTTCTAAGATCTACTCTCTTAGCAACTTTCAAATATGCAGGTCAGTGTTACGAACCACAGTCACCACGTTGCATGACACATCCCCACATGTCAAGGATTCTATTTTTAATGTTTCTTACTACTCCAGATGTAGCATTTATTCATTACCTTCAAATATCTACTTATATTGGTCAATTTGGGCCAGAAACCTGTCACAATGCTTTCTTGGAACAAAACCACAAAGAAAAAATAATTTGTTGAGGATTTTGTTTGTTTGTTTATTTATGTTTTCCTCATAGATTTTCCAGAGGCATTTGAACTGAACAAACTTTTCAAAGTTTAATTAACATCTTTGGGTCTGTAACAATATTGGTGTATTCTAATGACTTCAAGTATTTCAAAAGTAGCTCAGTTATGGGCATTGGAAATACATATTTTGCTAATACTGCCCCTTCATCTGTGATAACAGAGCTCATTTAAAGCCCAGAGAGACAAGATCAAGTAACCTCCCAACTCTGCTTTCCCATTGATTTGTGTCTTCCATTGCCATGAAATTTTCTTATCACTAATAACAAGTAGCAAAACACAGGTGGATTTTGCTTCATCTCCCTTATTTTCAACTTGAGGCAACCACATTCAGGAGCAATGGAAAGGTCAAAACTGTTAGTACTCTTTAAAGAATATTAGAATTATTTGAAAATAATCATTAAGAGGAGCACTTGGGTGGCTCTGTCGGTTGAGCATCTGAATCTTGGTTTCAGCTCATGTTGTGATCTCAGGGTCCTGGGATTCGGCCCTGCACTGGGCTCCACACTCAGCACCAAGTCTGCTTGAGACTCTCCCTCTCTTTCTGCCCCTCCCCACTTGACCACACACTCTCTCTCTCTCAAATAAAATAATCTTTAAAAAGAGAGAGAATAATCATTAAGAGAACACATGTTTGATCTTTGAAACTTTAATTGGACAGATGTGGTTGAGCTCCTTCCAGGTAGCTGGCACTGGGGACAAAATGGCAGCAGGTACACACAGCCCATCGCCCCTCAAGATGGCATCATGGGGCACTTCACTAATGGGTCTTGCTATGAAATAACCAGTCACATTGGAACTCTGTTGAAAACACTGAACTAATGATCAGGAGACTTGGTTTAGAATCTCAATGTTGCTGTTTAGAGGTTGTATGGCCTCAGACAAATCATGGCCCCTCCTAGGTTTGTCTCCCATAAGATGTGACATTTGGCCCCAGTGAAATGATGCCTTTTTGACCTGGAATTGTCTGATTCCATGGAAGGAGTCACATCTATCAAGGAGGAAAGCCAAGGTTTGTGACTGGAGTGCCACTCACTTGCCAGAGGGGTAACATCTGTGACGGGAACCCTCTCTGCCTGGGGCATGTACATCCACAGCACCCCATGGCCTCCCACCTCTTGCCAAGTCCTCTCTCTGCTCAAAGACATCACTTTAGAATCTTAACTGCTGGGAAAGAATAATTGCTTAAATGCATAAACCAACTGGTGAAACCAGCCATATTTTAGGGGAAAAAAAAGAGGGCAGCTCAACTTCCCATTATGTAAAACATTTATCTTACTTTTATATATTTTTTTAAGATTTTATTTAATTGTTCATGAGAGACACACAGAGAAAGGTAGAGACATAGGCAGAGGGGAAGCAGGCTCCCTGGACTCAACCCCAGGACCCAGGGATCATGCTCTGAGTCAAAGGCAGATGCTCAACCACTGAGCCACCCAGGTGCCCCCAAAATCTAAAATATTAAGTCAGGCAAGGGAAGTAAATATATTTTGAGTACCAACACAATGCCTTGTCTCACCATTTTTACCTTGCTAGGACCAGAATTTCACAAAATCAATAGGAATAAAAATTCGGTTGATCCGATTTAATTAAAGCCACCAAAAATGAAAGGCAATCTCTTGCTATAAGATTTTGTCTACAATGGGGCCCTTGCGTGGCTCAGTCAGTTAAGTGCCTGACACTTGCTTTGGCTGAGGTTATAATCTCAGGGTTATGAGATCAAGCACCATATCAGGCTCCCAACTGGGCGTGGAGTCTACTTAAGATTCTGTCTTCCTCTCCTTCTGTCTCTCACCCCTCTGAGAAAAAAAAAAAAAAAAAAAGATTGGAGGCCTCGACAATTTTAGGGGAAGGTCTATTAGTTAACCATATAAACACTATAAATCTACTCTGATTTCCCTGAATCTCTGTATTGAAATCTTTATAAGATCAGTAACTCTCACAGAAAGCAATAAATGTTAAAAAAATGTATAAGTAACCCAGAGAGATCCACTTACAAAAGACACAGTCCAACCCCAAATGGATGTACTTGAAATGTATTTTGCTGATCAAAAAATGGGCTATATAAGATATAGAACCTATAATGTCTGATGTGAAAGCCTCAGTCTCCTTCTGCCCCCACGTCAGTTTCTAGGCAAGCCAGCTGAGAGAGAGAAAGATCTTTTTCAGTTGCCTCCATGAGGGCTGGGGGCAGAGGGGAGCCGAGAACCCTCCACCTCCACGTGAACCCTCCAGGACTGGCCACAAGCACATTTCCCTCCACTGACCCCTGGCCCACAGGATAGGAAGCCAGGCCGGTTCTGAAGCAACACTGACTTGGGGGTTATAAACAGTGACCTATTCATAAACAGTCTATACAGCATTGTACCAGGCTAGCTTTTGTTCAGGACCAAGACCCTGTTGCCAGAAATAACAACCACCACACTTGCCCTTCAGTTCCAAGGCAATGGTTTACTAATGAGATTACCTTCTTCATTCCAACGGATTCTGCTACTATGTGGAGACTGGGAATATGAGAACCCCTACTTAATTTAATGTCCCCTGAACATTAGTGGCTTGAAAAAATCATTGTTGTTTGGATGACATTGTTGACATTTGAGACAGAGGGGCCGTTCACGATGGGGAAACTCAGCGCTCAGATCCAGCACACTGGAGAGACTGGATGAGGCCAGATGAGGGAGAGTGACCCACCACACTGGTCACGGCAACATGCTCCGATGAAAAGTGTGGGCTTGAATTGATCTCCCACCTGCAAGCTGTGTGGTCTTGGGCAAGTTTCCTAAAATCACCATCTCAGGGGCACTGGGGATATTAGATGGCTGGGAGGATTACGTGAGATGATGCATTAAAAGCATCTTATACCAGAATGCCTGGGTGGCTCAGTGCTTGAGTGTCCACCTTCAGCTCAGGTAGTGATCCCGGGGTCCTGGGATTGAGTCCTGCATCGGGCTCCTTGCAGGGAACCTGCCTCTCCCTCTGCCTGTGTCTCTGCCTCTCTCTGCGTGTCTCTGATGAAAAAATAAAATCTTAAAAAAAAAAAAAGCATCTTATACCACACCTTGCATGTGTTAAGGGTGTATGATTTGTGGCATGTGTGTATGTGTGTACACAGCCCTATACATACATACATATAGCACTTTTGGTATTACTGTTTTTATTTCATTGCCAGGACTGTCATGACAAAGTACCACAGATGAGGGGCTTACACAATAAAAATATGTTCACTCACACTTCTGGATGCTCAGACTCCAAAATCAAGGTGCTACTGGGTTGGTTTGTAGGAGGGAGAGCATGCTCCCGGCCTGTCTCCTCGTCATGTGGATGGTGGTCTTCTCCCTGGCTCCTCACATCTTATGTCCTCCGTGCGTGCCTCTATCTCCAACCTTCCCCTTTCAATAAGTCACCAGTCATATTGGATCAGAGCCCACCCTAAACCTCATTTCATCTTAATGTCTGCCATTAAGACTCCACCTCCAAGTACAGTCATATTGGGAGGTTAGGACTTCAAAATATCAATTCAGAAAGGACACAGTTCAACCCATAGCACTGCTGCTGTACATAATAATGGTATTCGTTAATATTACTGTAATTATGATTATTCTTGGAGCAGAGATCATTCATTGCAAGGAAGTGCATGATGTCTTTCAATGTAACAGATGACTTGCAGGGTTGAGGGGGCACGTGCATGAGGGAACAGGTATGCAGTGGGCAGGTTAGAAGTATTGTTAAGGACTCGTATCCAACAGGGATGGGGCAGCAGAGCTCCCAGCATCTGGGGGGATAAATTGCAGATGTGAACAAGGAAACCTGTCAAGAGCCCACAGGCCATGGGAACAGGAGGACAAAGCAAGGACCTCTGTCACAAAGGAATTAAGATCAGAAAGAAAGTTGCAGATGCTGACTTGGGTTCCCTTCCCACCTCCCACACATGCCAGTTTAACCTCTATGAAGCTCAAGGTCAGCTAAGGCTGATTGTCCTGGAGCTGGAAGAAAGATACAGTGGGTAATGTACAGAGAGCACCTTGCTCAGAGCCCACGCATCCTATGCACACCAAAACATCAGGGTTCTCTCCTTCCTGCAGTTACATGAAGATCTACAATTATGGACATTTGTGGATGGCCCCTGCAGCCTAGGGACTAGCACAACATGAGATCCTGGAGAAAGAGCCCAGGGTACTCCTCACTGAGGAGGATGACGAGCCATCTGCGCCTGTAGGACCAGAGGTTGCAGAAGACACCTATCTCCTCAGAATGTCCTGAGGAAGCCGTCCCAGGAGGTTACCCAGAGGCAATGCTCTTGCATTAGGTTACATTGTCACCACATGGATGGCATTGGGAACAGAAGCTTCATGCGGTGGAAGGCACTCCATGGACATCTGGTCTTACTTAGAGACTTGTTCTTGTCCCATTTTGTTTGATTTTAATATAAGAGAAAAGTTGCTTTATTTTGAAGGCCAAACTCATTTTCCTAAGAAACCTTACTATTATTTCATATATACCTATTAGCCAAGTATGATTGAATTACAACTCAAACATGAGAAATAAGAACGACCTTTTATAAAATCAATGGGGGAAACACACACACACAAAATCGAATTCAACATGGCTAATTCAATGCGCTGATTGGAATTACTATTGTATGTTGCCTGTGAGCTACTTCTACTTTCTATGAAATCTGCTTTTTAAAAAAAAAATTTTTAAGGAAAACTTGGAAATGCTTCTGGACAGCAGAAAATTCAGGTAACAGATGACTTACACAGGGACTCTGACTGATAGTAGAATTCTAGAGCAGAAGAACTTTGGAAAAAGAGAAAGTAAAGAAGCCCTGGGGTGGTGATGGGGGGGGATGTGGGGGCCAGGAAGGCACTAGAACTCGCCTATTGATTTGGCAAACAACTTCAATTATTCCTGGAACTTGTTTCACGATTGATGGTGAATTATGGGATGAGAAGAAGGATGAAATATTTTTTAAAAACTAATTCTTTAAGACACAGAAAGGAATTAAAGGCTACTGTGAAATGGAATGCAAGTCATGCTTTCATCAAAGATAACTGTTTTTTAATCAACAACCTAAATATTTCAAGTGCACTTTTGTGAGACAAATGTTTTATTGGGATTAAAAAAAAAAAACATGCCTTTTGCAAAGAAATAAAGAATATAACCAAAAGGACTTGTAAAAAGTTCAGAAAAAAAAATTAGTAAAACCAATACATCACAGAAATAGTAATTAGAAAAAGCTTATGTGCACCCACCAAAACCCGGGAACACTCAAACCAAAACGTGGGATGGGGCTTCGCAGGATATTGTTGCACAGCAGCTCAACCCGAACGGAGGCAGCGAATGCTCATTCTTCACAGCGGCTGGTTCCAATATTAGAATATTCTTAAATGAGAGGAAATTGGTTTGTGGTGACCTCCTATCGATTTCAGGGAAGATGTTAAGTTTCGCTTATGATTTTCAAACCGTAAGCAAGAGGTGACCCAAGTCAAGTTAGCTTCAACTTATCTTGCAAAATAAGCTAAATTAAGCTTTGCTTATAGGACTAAATTGCTTTTGTCTGCTCAGAGAATTTTCAGTCTGTTCTTTATTTAAGTTTGATTTCAACAGACTGAAATGTATGTATGTGTACATATGCATACATGCACATATGTACTAATGTATAACAGCATAATAAATATTCACATAGTATCAAGTATGTCTATATATACTTTGAATTACATAAATACACTAAATATACTATATATGCTTTGTATCACATATACACAATACCATCCTCACACAGCCACCATCTAATGAGGATTTATTTTCCCAGTAGTAATCAACAGGGCTCAAAGCCTATGCTTATATTTATGTTAAAGTTTAGCTTTACACTTACAATTCATAGCTGGTCTCTCATGCACAAATGAAATTGAGTATTTATTTCACAGTTTTCAATAGAACTTCATAAAAAAAAGTAAAAGAGAGAGACTACTGCTTTTGAATAAGAAGAAAATTGGTACTTTACATGATATTTATAAGAATGTTGTTGGAACCCATAGCAAGAATTTGCTTTGGGGGTGAACAGGTGAATCGGCAATGCCCGTGTTAAAAAGAGTCATTAACTCCTTGGCCATGCTCTGTAAGGGCTTTTGGTAAGGAACAGTCACAGGATCTGGAAGGATCCTCATTCTCATCAGGAAACCCCCAGTTCCCGCATGTCTGCCGTGTTTAACGGATGCTGTGCTGGAGAGCTCAGAACTTAGTAGGACCAGAAGGGCTCCAGCTAGGGTTGGACTCACAAAACACCACTTCTGCTCCTCAGAGACCAGCCCTGGTGTCTGAAACACACAGTAACCCAGAACAGAGTTCACGTTCTCTGAAACCTGGCAGCAGATAAGACTCTGACAGCCTGCTTACCTTTGGCTAGTTGGCTAAAAGATCAAATTTTACTACCTGTAGGAGATAGTCTCTGATCTCATTCCAAATACCTGAATAAACTTTTAAAGCCAGAGTGCAATCGCCTGGACACATTTCCACAACCATCCACCCAGCATGCACTATTGACTCAGCATGGCGCTGGGGGCTATGGGGGCCAGGGACAGTCACAAAGTCCCCTGCTCCCTTCACTGCAGATGGAGTGACAGGGGCAACACACAAAACAGGAGAGAACTCATCAAAATTGCTCTGGTTTTTGTTATTTTGTTTTTCAAATATGAACCCTGGATAGAGCCAGCTTTTGTCTCTCAAGCTATCAACAAAAGAGAAAGAGCAAAATCGAATGACATCAGTCGCACCGCCACACCGTCTTCATGGGTCTCATAAATACAGAGGAACAGAGATCGGGAGGGGTCAGGATGGTTGGGGGGGGGGCGGGCTATCCAAAGAAGAGGGTCTCAGCAGGACTTTGAAGACGTAGGGTCCACGTAAGCAAGTGAGAAGAGCCCCCAGAAACCTATAAATCTACCTTTCCCATTTTCTCATTAGTGCTTGTCAGCATCACTTACTCTTAAAATGCTGTGCGAATAAAAAGCATTAAAAACAGTTCAGTAATTAAAGAGAATTATTTCAAAGGAAGAAATTTTTTGTTTTTATAATCTCCTCTTTGTGTAGAGCTAGCTCTCGGTTACATCTGCCACCGATAGCCTTTGCTCTGTTTACTTTAAAGAATAAGCCACTGTTTGATTTGGTTTCTCGTCTTCAGTAAACCCTGGTCTCTCAATTCTCTATTCCAGGAAGGAAAAAATAAAAGAACAAGTCTCTTTAAATATCAGAGCAATGGTTACTTACAGACACACACAGCCTCAACATTTTATATAACAGTGAGTTAGGAACATGTGTAAGAATTTTCCAGCTGGCAGCCTTCATTTGGCAGGTGTACCTCAATTGGACCAATCACTTTTTAATTGGCTGTCAATTCATTTGGTTTTTCTGGTTGCACCACGCCAGAGCCCAGAGCGTGTGTTTATTTCAAAAGGTCATTCACTTATTCCATGGTTCAAAGGGACCATTTTGTTCACTTAAAGCATCATTGCAAGGATACATGAAGACATAGCTAAGAAAGGTGAGTTGGAATGGTGGGTAAAATTGGTAAGAAAACCTGAGAAAATCTACCACAAAAAAAAAAAAAACAAAAACAAAACAAAAACAGACATAAAATGAAGCACCATTAAAAGTGATGAATTTTTTTAATTTATGTAATTTTATCTCATTAAACAAACGAATGAAGGAACACCTCCCCCAAGAAAAATCCCAAAACCAAAGCAAAACATCTATCTCTATAGTAAATGACATTCTTAAGTTACTAGCCACTAAATTACTGCAGCTGTAAATACTTCTTTCATTTATTTTATTCATCTACTACATTGGCAGCATCTTCTAGCTCCCTATTTGATTTAATCTGGAACAAATGAAAAGTAGTGATTTATAGAAATTTCATTTCACACATAGATCATGATAGAGTCTCGATTCGTACC
This sequence comes from Canis lupus baileyi, assembly GCF_048164855.1. Taxonomy (NCBI): domain Eukaryota; kingdom Metazoa; phylum Chordata; class Mammalia; order Carnivora; family Canidae; genus Canis; species Canis lupus. The sequence goes on along the minus strand of NC_132854.1, from coordinate 3,276,761 downwards.
TCAGGGTTCACTGGCTTGGATGAACCCATTTCCCACAGATCAGCCCACTTCCGGTGAACAAAAACCAGAATGGTCCTAGAGTCTATGTTTTATCCAGCAAAAGCCATTCTTGTAGAAAGGATGAGAAAAAAAGGTTTCCAAAACATAGCAGTCTTCTTAGATATGATTCCTTCTGTTTGATGAAAACACTCGATGGCCAACAATGTGGTTATCTTCAGAGGAAGAAGGGTTGCTGCTATTTGGTTTTACCATATCAAAATATTTGATTTACAAGAGGTTTTTGTAATTGCACTACTGTGCTTTTTGCACATGTTTGGCCTGTAAAAATGCTGAAGTTTACGATTTCTATGCTACCTTCTACCTGTGTTTACAGAGGCCTCAAGATAGAAGGCAGAACCACGTGGGACCTGGAAGTATTTGAATGAACTGCAACCCTTATAGTCTCATGACTTGCAAATCTGGGGTCTTTCTGAGTCTGATTTTCCTGAAATGTGGAATGGAGTGGGAGCGGGGGGTGTGGAGGCATCTGACCTGCAGCAGGGCTCCTGGGACTGCTGGCTGGAGTGGGGTACTCGGTGGCTGCGTTGCTCTGAGGGCTGTACGAGCAGCGACCAGTGTGTGTCTAGGCCCTTCTAGCTGTGCCAGGGCTGGGAACAGAAGCCAGGCATCTTGATCTTGATAATTTTCCCCAAAACTGACCCTGTCTCTCCTTAGGCTCACCCCTGAAAATGTGGAAATGGAGAGCCCTGTTGTCCTCTCCAGCTACAGAGGCCGAGTCCGGGATGTGAACGCCAGTGTGGCGGGGCCGGCATGGCTGTGCGCTCCAAGACCAGCCTTTCCTGTTGTTTATACACTGGATAATCATGGGTCCTGTCCACAAACATTGGACCAGCTCCAGGGGCATGTACCAAATAGAACCTCAGATACAAACCAGAACAAACCACTAATGTGCTGAACCCCAAACAGAGCCAAATTCAAAGCTTTTATTCCAAACTATGAACAGAACCACAGTTTCAAAAATACCAGTCTCAATGAGAAAAGAGTCTCAACGAGACATTACTACAGGAAAGATCTAGAAAACCTTTTTTCAGTGTGAGAATGCTATTTCTTATTCCACTTGCTAAAATTGCTGAATTTGTTATTCAAACAATAACCGAAATAATCTGATGAACCCTACGTGAAGCACTGTTACGTTTACCTGAAGATCCCTCAATCAAATGGAGATATAATCAGTGTTACCAATTTAGGTATTTCTACAGCATCTACTCCTGTGACAATATCAAATCTATGTCTCTATGAGACAAGTACATTGATTTTTTTACAGCAGGATTTTTTTTCAGCTCCAAGAACAGCTGAGTGCTGCAAAACTGAGCAGATGGCCACATGGAAGAATCTGCTTGGTTGATAAGATAGTTTAAAAGAAAAATCACCTTATTGCACATCCTGAATGACTGTCAAAGGAGGTCACGAACAGTGTTTGATTGGACCATACCAAAATATTTAATGTTTTGAATTTTCCTGAGTATATGATAACTACCACACCAATACCCTGGACTTTCCTTCATCCTTTTGTGTTTTTTTTGCTTTTAATTTTGTTTTTGTTTTTTTTTTTTAAAGATTTTATTTATTTGAGAGAGCAAAAGAGAGGAAAGGGATGAGCAGACACAATGCTGAGTGTGGAGTCTGATATGGGGCTCAATCTCACCATCCTGAGATCATGATCTGAGCCGAAATCAAGAGTTGGACGCTCAACTGACTGAGCCACCCGGGGGGACCCCCATCCCTTTGTCTTCAAAGCCTGGGCCATGTGACCAGGGCAAGCAGCCCGGGCAGTGTGCCTGCGGACCCGGTCAGTTGCTACAGTGACCCCACAATGGTCTTTATAATGATAACGTGTCTGACGTGACTGCAACTGAGTAAAACATAATCATTATAAAATGCAGAATACCTCAAGATATGGTGCAAGCACTCAGCCAACCCCTGAGCTTGAATACACTTAAGTAATTTTGCAAGTCTGCAAAAGAGTGAAGTCAGGTGTTTATCAGAGAAAAGAGATTCTTCTTGGGAAGGAGAGATCATTTTCTTGGTCTGAGAAAAACTGCACTCCAGAAAGGAATGTCTCACCCTCGCAGTGATGGGTAGCTTCTGCCTTGAACTGCAAACCTGCAGATTAATGAAGATAGTAAAATATAGCACATCCTCCTGCCTCCAGGTATAATATTTTATTCATAAAAGAGCTGTGTGAGCCTTGATTTATATGGACTTTCATTAACAGGCAAAATTCAATCACAAGGTTTCCACGCATCCCTCCAGGCTTCCTTGAATTCAACACCCTGTTGGATGGCGATGGGCTTTCTGCCCTCATCAAGGATCCGTCCCACAAAGAAAAACCAAAAGGGAAAACAACCAAGGTAGAAAGGTAGCCCAAAGGATGGTCTGCAGTAGGAGTGTAAGGCATGTCTTGTCCTCTCTCCCCGCCCAGGGTGACAACGGGTGGGGGGGGGCATCTTTCCCCCGAGCCTGGTCTGACCAGGTAGGACCCTGACCTCCGCAGGCAAGCAGGTGCCGCGAGATGCAGTATGTGGAGTCCTCCCCGGGGGAGTAATATGCTGCCTCCATTGTGGGGTCAGATATCCAGAACTTTCTGGTAAGTGATCTACTTTCTCCTTACATTGCAAATGTTTTCCAATTAGCCCCAAAACTTTAAGAAGTTCAGAATGGCCCCAGATAGAACTTTGGTTACACATTTATCATCATTTTTATTCTCCAGTGTTTGAGTTTATCCGGGTCAGAGCACTCACTCATGCATTCATTCACTCTGTTCAGAGTCATCCATGACTCTGATAGCAAAATTTCAGGGAAGGCATAAAACCACCAGGTAGGTCCCCCAAATTGTTGTGACTCTTTGAAACTTCTCTAAAGCATTACCGTGTAACACAAGTGCATAAATGTCTGCCAAGAAGGACAGTGGTGTGCTGAGTCTCCGGAGGGATCCCAAAGCACCACAGGATCTAAAGGCCAGGATTAAATCTTTAGGCTCTCCTAAGTCATTTCCTGTCTGTGACATCTGGCAGGACCACCCCTCCCCGCCGCCTCCCCCCACCCCACCCCCCACCCGGCGCACCTCCTTCAGGCTGCTGAGAGCAGAAGGGGGCTGAGGCAGGGACCCCACCACCTCGCCCAGCTGCCTGCTGCCACTCCCAAGGGAAACAGAGGGATCGACCTTGCCTTATCCAAATTCTAGAATTAATTTGGTGCTTAAGATCAGAGGTGGGCCAACACAGGGATTACCTGAGGTCGCCGTTGTGCTGACAAAGGCATCTCTTGAGCACGGTGAATCGGGGCGATGGCCCTGGGCCCAGAGCCGGGATCTGAGAAAAACACCCATGGCAACGACGAGGCAATGAGTCCTCGGCGACTGCCAGAAATCTCAGTGACCATCGGAGAGGGAATGCAGATGTTGTCCAAATTAGAGCAGCAGCAGCAACATCAACAACTCAAAGTTCCAAGTGTTGCACGGGAGAAACCCAGCCCGGGTCAGGAGGAGCTGGAGCAACCAGCACCGGGGTGGTCAGCCTCACAGCCCCCGCCGGGGGCCCCCAGAGCAGCGCCTGGCCCGCCAGCCCTGCCGCTACCCCTTGCCAGGCGGCCCTCACGGAAGAGGCAGTTTCTTTCTTTTTTTTGAGGAGGCAGTTTCCACACCAAGCCTACGCTTCCTCATCTGAAATTGAGCATCTACCTGTTAGGCTTTGCAAGGATGCGATGGCAGCACGTAGTAAGGGCTCAGTAAATGACATTCCCTGGTATCACCCTCCTCCAGGCTCCTGTCTGTGCGAGAGGGAGTCCGTAAGTGAGCAGGAAAGGGCACGGAGGAAGGCAGCTCGTCCCTCTTTCCCAACAACTGGTGCCCTGACGACTGGAGCATAGGCCCGCGGAGGGGCTCTCCCTGCTGGGGCTCCGCGGACAGCCAGCTACCAGGGGGAGGGCGTTCTCGCCTCACTGCTCCCCGGGACTCCTAGGAACATCCGAAGGCAGGGAGAGGCTTCAACAAGGAAGAAATGGCAAGAGCCACACAGAAATGAACGCTAGTGGTAGCCCCAGCCCCTTTGTACCTCCAGCATCTCTGGCCAAAGGGATACAGACACCTGAGGGGCGCTAACTGGATGGGTGTTTCTCTCACCCGGGCCTCCTCTTCCAGGGGAGAAGCTCGGCTTCCGCTGTTCCGAGTGGGGTCCTGAGAGCAGGAGCACCTGGGACCTTGCTGGACGGGCAAGTTCATGGCCCCCCCCAGGTTAGAAACTCCGCGGGCGGGACTCAGCCGCGTCTCTTCCCGAGTCCCCCAGGGGAGTCCAGGGCAGCTCCACTCAAAACACCCCTGCTCTAGATCAATCCATGGAGCTTTTCGTTTCATGAACCAATGAATTCCTAATTTTTTTTTTCTCCTCGACATTGATTATAATAAGAAAAACAAAACCAAGATCGTTTTGAGTTATTTTCATGGAAAAAAAATGAACTCGGTCTTTTTTGTAAATTACAAGAGAACGTAATTATTTTATAATGATAAGCTTTTCAATACAAGGGTTCCTTTGAGGTTGTGTCTAGTTTTGCTTTGTTTGTTTGTAGGGGAGGCAAGGCATCCCCTCCATGCTTGCAAGAAAGAGCCTGTCTGTAGCTTCACAGATGAAAGCAGTCTTTGACGCCGTGGGGACAGCACAGTTGAGCATGCTGCCTGTCCTTTACCGCAGGAGTGCCAACCAGAAAGCAGCGAGCAAAGAGCCCAGGCCACAGAGAAGTGGGCAGAACTAGATATGGCCTAACCATTGGATAGCTCCGTTATGGAAGCGACATCATACTCTCGCAAAGAGAAAATTCTAGAAACTGAAGTCTTTGCAAAAGGGTTAGAAATGAGGCACATCCCTGGTGTGCCCAACAGGTTGGGAGCCAAGGGCCCAGAGAGACACCCTGGAGATCAGAGTGAAGGGATCAGACGGCAGGGGGCCTGCTCCCTCACAAGGCAGTCAGCCCCATGTCATTCCCAAAGAAGCAGAATGCAGCCTCGTGGTTTAAAACACTGCCCAGAGTTCAAAGGCTGTGGCTTACGAGGATCCTTTGGATCTGCCAATCAAGAAGGCTGGTGAGCTCTTCCCCCAGAGTGGAGGAGACCATCACGTAGCTAAGCTGGGAAGTGAGTATGTAGATGCTGCAGGCAGCTGTCTTCAGGATGAGGGGGTGAGGAGTACACTGGGGTAGTGTGCAGGGCAGGTGCCTAGTGTAGAGCCTGGAGCGGAGCTTTCCCTGGGGCCTGGGGAGGGTGCTTACAGGCTGAGTGGAGGAGTAAGTACAAAGCAATGATGTGGGGTAACCGATGAGCCAACATCCTTGGAAAAGTAGTAAGTCCACAGGTGCAGGGCTGTGTGTATGTGTGTGTGTGTGGGCAGGGGTGGGGCGGGGGGAGGTGGTGGGAAATCACGTGGCTCGGGCAGAGGTGAGCTGGAGCCCCTGTCTTCTGACTCCTGGGCTCCTGCTCTTTCCATCCAGGTGCCTAGGCTACATCTCTCCAGAGCCATCCATCTAGGAACCTAACATATGTGTGAAGCATCTCACACGCCAGAGGAGTTGCTCTATGTGCACAGCCAGAGAGAGTAGCACCTCCCCAGGGGTGCTGTCAGGGGAAGGACTGCGGCTGGAGCTCCCACCCCATATCAGCTTCACCAGCCCCTCAAGCCACCTCATGCACATATTAAATATAAATCAGAACATTGTACTCTGTGAAATTCAGCACCCTCCCTGAGTCATTACCTCTTTGCAGGTCACAGTTCTCCTATTAGGAATCAGGAGATGTCACTGCCCTGGGAGGTTTAGACACCAGAAGACACAGGAGAAAGAAATTGTGGTTGCAGAAGCTCAAGGTCAAGTAAAGGAGACACCCAGTCAGCCGTGACCATGCTGAGCTGGGCCTCCCATGCTGAGGAAAGAAAACCCAGGGGGCTCCCGGTAGATTCTCCGGGTGGGGGTGGGGGGTAAAGGATTCCATCAGAGGAGCAGGGGGTGTGCCCAGAGGGAGTGAGAGCAGTGTGAGTGTGCCAGGACATACAGGAGCTATCCTGCAGGGGGAGGACAGGAGCCTTAGGAAAACAGCCAGCGGGGCGGGGGGGGGGGGGGGGGGGGGGGGGGGTCCTGGCAGAGGCAGGGTTCCAGAAACCCCAAAGCATTCCGGGCCTGCACAGAGCAAGACCCAAACTCCCCAGGCACGTGCTGCTAAGCTAGTGTGCTAGTTTTGGGCTTTCCTCTTGAGGCCATGGGGGAGGGGGGCTTGGGAATGCTGAGAGACAGCTCTGCCAGCGTGGTAGATGGGAAGGACCTGGGCTGGGCACTGGGGCCTTAGAGACAATCCAGGCAGAGGGCAGGGGTGCGTGGATCTCCACATGGAGGCCGCGAGGGGCAGATTCTAGAGGGGAGATACCTTAACTGGGCTGGAGCAGGTGTGTGCAAAACCCCCTGAAAATGTACTCAAGCTTTGCATATGTGTGCAAACATGCTTTTCCTCCTGGGGGAGTTTAATTCTTAAAGAAGTGCACAATCCAAGAACACATCCTTATCTGATGTTGAGGATGCTCAGGTGTTAATGGCCAGGCTTGGGCATTTTACTGGATGAGGCCGAGGGGTAGGAGGGATACAGCGTTGCTCCAAGCTTCTGGGTCCCGCACGGGGTGTCTGGGGACCAGCGTGCAGACGTCCACTCTAGTTACCTGAGCCATGGAGAAGGCGGGAGTCAGGAGGCGCACCCAGTCACCTGTCTGCAGGTCTTTGGGCAGCGTTAATTGGGTTAGTTCAAGCACTGAACAAAGCCCGTCAGGTCCAACGGAGGGAAGACTCCTCGGCCGTGTTCGTTCACACCCCTCCCCTTGGAGGATCCGTGTCTCAGCCGGAGCCGGTTCTGGCCTGGAGCAGGGAGAAGGGGATGCAGCCTGTGCAGGTCTGGTCGGAGAACTCAGCCCAGGAAATGAGCTACAGCCTCACCCCAGGCAAGTGCAGAGCAGCTTCCTGAGCAGCAAGAGGCCTGCTCCCCACATTCCAAAGGTAGCCGGCACCAAGACAAAGGAAGCCCCAGAAAGCCAGCCAGCCAGCAGCTCCCCTGTCCACACTGCTTTCAGCTGCTTTCAGCTGGTCCCAAACAACGGCCTGCCAGCCCCCCAGGAGCCCCGGGGTGGTTTCACTGAGCGGAGGGTGCATTGCAAATTAAAAACAGCAGCCTGCCAGTCAAAGGCAATGTTTTTAAGCACAGAAAAAGGACTACCACTGTGGGGGGCAGATAAAAGGGCTTCTGAGCGCCTCAGTAGCTGCTCACACACAAAAGCACCTCTGTGCCTTTAAACAAGAACTCCTATAAGTGTCCCAGGGTTTCATAACCTGAATGCTGCCCGTAGTGATGTGGTTTGGAAATTAACCTAGCTTTTCTTCCCACTGCTGTTTTACATATTAATTAAAGTGTTTTCCTCAGATTCAGGAATGCCTGCAGGCTGGCTGGGTCTGCAGAGGCCCCGCATTCCCCGCCCCTCCCGCCCCAGCCTCGGTGGAGCAGAGTTCAAGGATTACCATCTTCCCAAGCCGGCAGCACATACCTAGCACCCCCCCCCCCGACCCCCCACACCCCCAGCTCTGTTCTAGGGAACACGCGCTTTCGTAGGTAGGTCCTTTAAACAGTCATCACTTCTTCCCCCACAAGGACTGTGTAGAGTTAAGGCAGGGAAGCTGCCTTGTGAAAGAAATCTTTGACAAGGTGTCTACTGTTTCCTCCACTCTACTTACCTCCTTCAGGGGCCTGTTTGTCTCTCTTTTTCCTCTCCCCACACCCCAGTGCTGGGAAAACATGCAAACAACTCAGATGCCATGAAAAAGTTGTTTTAAGTCATGGAGCTTTTGGAGAATCATGGTGGCCTAACGTTGAAGACCAAACTGTAGAGTTGCTCAGCAGAGTCCCTCCAACAGGAACCAGCAGAGTCCCAGGTTCCTGCACCTGTTTTCACGTGGGACTCTGTGTCTTGATTTGCAACTCTGAATATCATTTTTAAGAACGGAAGAATCCTAGTGGTACTTAAGATATTCGATAATGCCAAGATTAATTTTCTAGCTAAGTACATGTGGTGAACATATCAGAGACCCTAGATAATAAGATTAAGTCATAGTGACTTCCGTAGGTTATGGACATTTTATTTCAGCGCATGCTTTTCAGTTTGGAATTATGAAATTCTTGGATTATACTAAATAAATATATTTCTTCGGGATTTTAGGAAACCCATTTGTTTCCTATAAATTCAAGTGTATAGTGATTTAAACTGTAAAATATAAAATGTAGGGACAACTGGTAATCTATAATGAAGGCAATTAAGTTTATTTACCAAAGGGCAGATGATTCCAAAACTTATATAACAGACTTTTTTTTTTTTTACAGGTAGAGGTAGATACTGGTATAAATCAGTAAACCCAGCTGATTTGTTGGAAGTAAGATCAAGCTACTCTATTTCCCTACTTAGTATTTATCATAAAATCCTAAAGGGGTCAATGGGTTGGGATTCACTGCAGAAGGGTTTGGCGTGCCAGGGAGGGTGGCCTCCACGCCATTCGTCAGCTGTATCATCAGAAATGCTATCCTTGCTCCCTTGCTCCACGGAAATATGTCTACGGCCCGCCCGTCCTGGCAGGTGTGTGTGTGTCACGAGGATGACAGGAATCCTGGTGTGAAGGCCTTCAGTGGCAGGGAAGGCGGGGTCTCCTCTGACTGTGAGCACCCACCCACCACCAGACAGGGCCTGCTTCAGGACTGGAAGGGTCCACGTCCACTGATGGTTCTGCGTGGAGAAGGAAAGGGGAGTCAACCCCTCTGGGGCCTCTTCCAGCTCCAAGATTCTGGAACGTGTCCCAGGTTGTCACAACAAAGGATTCACAAAGGCTGTGCTGAAGCATGCCCGGGGTACACCAGGAGCGCTTCGAGGAGGGGCAGAGCAACCATCACTGCCCATGTCAGGTGCGTTCTGGTCGGAAAGATGGACAACACACGAGATACGTATCTTGTGCAACGCGCAGTGCTGTAAAGAGGGACGCGTGTTGCAGAGAAAGGAGATCGGAAGGGCGTGTATGAACTATGGGGGCGATGGCTGGAGTTTTTATGTAAACAAGTAGCCAGGACAGAAGTCCCTGCCTGACTATCCTGGGGACAGTCCCTGTGATGAGGCTTTGGAATATAGGCGAGGGCCATCGCCGATGACCAAGAAAGAATTCTTGAGACATCTTTGGGGCAAAATGGTGCTTTTATTAAAGCCCAGGGACAGGACCCGTGGGCAGGAAGAGCAGCTGCCCCAGGCCTGTGAGGGTGGCGAGTATATACTTGGGAGTGAGAGGGGTTTGAGGATAGCGTCCTCTCTGGAATTTTGGAAGCAAGGCTTCCAGGACCTTGAGGGGGCTGGCTGCTTTTAGGAAAAGGTCACTGATTACTGTCTAATAAAACCTTGGTCATGAGACCCTTCAGATGTGTATCCGTGGGCCACGTGCTCGGGCGATGATTGCCAACACGTATCTTGGGGGTTTAGAGATAAAGAAAATTTCTAAAGGAATTTTTACGTGTTAAAGTAGGCTTACAGGATCCTGGGGCCGGGTTAAGATTGCCTTCTGCCCTGAGCAAAGCATGAACATCGAGGCAGCTGCGTCCGTAGAGGAAGGTCTCTCTGCCTGTGTCAAAGGGCTTGTCAATGTGCAGCCCCAAGCCTGTGCCTTGTCCTCAGCTAGTCCTCTGTTCCCGCATCACCTACAGCTGGACTGCACTGGGGCTGCTGCAGGGGTTCGGGAGGCAGCTGGAAGCCCAGGGGGGAAGCCCAGGGGACGTAGACACGAATGAAGAGAATGGCAGGGAAGGCTGTGAGGGTTCTACCTGCCCCAGGACCTGGGGAGGGGGTGGCACTGGGGAGCTTAGCCCGTGGGACCGCACTGCATGGGGAGCCATCCTTCTGGAAGGTTCTCAGGACACTGTTGGACTTTTGCTCTGAGTGAAGTTGGGACACATCTGAATAGAGAATCAAGTGAAAGGAGCTGAGGCAAAGGGAGAGACCCCCGTAAGGAAGGAAGCGAGCCATCCTGGAGGGAGTGAGGCTGCGGGAAAGGAGATCCCCACGGGGGTGACACCCAGGGAGACAGTCTTGTCTTACTGCTGTGGGCAGGAGGGAAGAAGGCCACCTCTACTGAGCCCCTGGAAGGATGGAGCCCCTGGAAGGATAAGCGTCGTGGAAGGATGGAGAGCCATGACGTGGGCTGGGGGGCTGCTCCGGACAATAAGGAGGAGGGGGTGCTCAGCCTGGAGCACATCAAACCCTTGATGCCACCAGCCGCCCCAGCGCACCGTCCAGGAGGGTCGGTAGCCTTGCTGGTGGGTGTGCACAGGTAGCAAGTAGAGCCAAGGCCCAAGGCTTGCAGAGTGAGCGTGGGAGGTATTGTCAGTGGGGGGATGAGCCAAACTAAGTGCAGCGGGCAGAGGTGAGGCAGGAGAAGCAGAGAGTGTGTTCTGAAAACCCAGTGCATATTTGTGTAAGGAGGAAAGATTGGTGGTGTCAGAGGTAGCCACCCGGTCAAATCTACCTGACTGGGACATTGCCCGGGGGGGGGTGGGGGAGTGCATGGGAGGGGGAGTGATGAGGAGAGATAGGGGAAAAATAGGGACAGAGATGGGAGAGAGATGAGGGGAGATAGATGGGGGAGAGTTGAGGGAGAGATGGGGGAAAGATGGGGAGAGAAATGGGAGAGAGATGGGAGAGAGATGGGGGAGAGATGGGGGAGAGATGGGGGGAGAGATGGGGGAGAGAATGGGAGAGAGATGACAAGAGAGATGGGGGAGAGGTGGGGAGAGATGGAGAGATGAGGGAGAGATGGGGAGAGAGATGGGGGAAAGGTAGGGAGAGATGGGGAGAGAGATGGGGGAAAGGTAGGGAGAGATGGGGGAAGATGAGGGGAAACGGGAAAGAGATGGGGAGACATGAGACAGAGAGGAAGAGAGATGGGGTAGTTGGGAGGAGGGAGGCAGGGAGGGGGGCAAAAGGAGAAAAGGAAGTAAGAACACATCTCCTTTGTTTGCCTGCTCACGCAGAACCAAGACACCATGCACCAAGAGGAACCTCAGGTGCAGTGCGGGAACATGAGACATCTCCTTCCTATAGTGAGGATGTCTGTGCATCTGCGGCTGATAGGGTAAGACGTGTGGCTTTGGGGGCTAGTTTTCCTTTTCCTGAAGATATCTTGGCCTTGGGGAGGGAAAGCTAGGCCTTCATCCCCCAACTTAAGCCGCTATTTTATTTCTTGTAAAGTCTTCACATGTTCAAAATACTGCATGTGCGTAGTATGGAGTTTGACCTAATTTTCAGTGAATGAAGGAGGGTGGTAGAGGGTTTCTCAAGCGCCAGTAGCATCAGGTGGTTAGATCCTCTAAAGACACATCCGGGGCTCCCCTGATGAATAGGTTCATTAAATACAAGAGGCCAGAAAACAATGACCCACACTTTTGTACATTTGCAGGTGTTACCCATCATCATATCTTAGAAGAACAGACCCGCCAAAACATACAGTACAGAGTATAGCTACGTTCCCCAAACTGGCCACAAAAATAATTTATCAAAATCCAAACTAGTTCCCTATGGTGCCGCGTTTTCAGACCAACCCACAATTCCACAAACAAATGATTTTGAAGACCCAAACATTCACATTCTTTGAGAAATCTTGCAATATTGCTACAAACACTTTAATCAGGGAGAGGCCACCACCCCACCAGATTTAAGCTCCCCTAAAGCTGTTTGCTCCTTAGCAACCACGCAGCATACCTCTCCAGGCTACTCTTTTGGAGTATTTGCACATTTCTACAAGGATTATCCCTGACTTATAAAACCATAGTTACCACCGTGCTCATAATCATAACTTATTATTTTGAGTCAACGTTCTAAATATTTGCAATCTGTGAGAGTCAAGGTTTATGGCCGATGAGATGGTCACTTGTTCCTGCTCTCAGAGTTGAGGCAAATATGGGCCAAAAGGGTGCCAAGTGTCAGTACTGGGTTTGAAGGCATCGGGGAAGTCTTCATGGGGGAGGTAACAGTGGAGAATGGCCTCGGAAGCTGGGGCACTAGCTTTCGCCAGGCAGAGCTAGGGGACTGGGGCACAGGGCCCTCAGGCACAGGGTTGTGCGTCTGCTTGAGCTCAGGCCATCATAGATCAGGCTGCCACAGAGTCATCAGGGCTGGGAACCCTAAAAACTCGATCTGGGACTTTATCCGGTCACTAAGGGATCTGTTGAGGTTTTGTATATGGAGCAATGACATAATCCAAGCTGAATGGCACAGGATTCATTTGGCCATGCAGCAGAGGTGGCCCGATGGCCAGAAAAACACGACAGGAGTCCAACATAATAAACCATGTATTACCGTGGAAATGGCAAGGAAGGCTCAGGTTCCAGGGACACCTCAAAGACCAAATCTGATTGGATGTGGGGAGGCCCCGGGGGGTGCGGAAATAAGCCGTGCATGCTAAGTTTTAGCCTCACCACTCAGAGAAAAAGGTCAGGAGGTGGAATTGGTTTTCAGGGAAGATGACAATCCATTTTTGGACTTGTCCAACCTAAGAGGCCATTAGGAAAACCAAATGTACGCAGGCTGCTGGCAACTGCAAGAGAGGATCAGGGCTTCTGGGATTTGAGCTTACAGCTCAGCTGTAAGCCCTGTCCCTGCACCCCTGTCCCTGCTCCCCCCGTGCCCCTGCACCCCTGCCCCTGCTCTCCCATGCCTTTAGCTGCAAGCCGTCCCCAGGGAGTGGGTGCAAGGCCTGGCCCATGCTGGTGCTCAGAAATGCTTCTGTGACTTCAGGGAGCAGGGACAGGTCCCCTCCTGGTGAGGGAGCTGCTCAGGGGGCTGTGAGCTACTGTCTGGGTGCCTCGAAGGCTGTCACCACAGCACGGTCAGAGTCAAAGCCAGAGTGCAGAGGGGCAGAGAGTGACCAGTGACTGGGAGGAAACACAGATGAGCCCATCGGCCTCCTCTGCCTGGGAAAACGGCCTCCTGAGGCCTCCTGCAGCTCAAGCGCTGTCCCTGATTCTTCACAATGGAATTAGTGGCTCCAGCCTCTGGTGTCTCCATGGTCTTTGTTCTTTATGCAAAGCCCCAGTGACACAATCCAGTCATTGATATGCTCACCAGCCCCTGTGCCACGACCCTGCCCACAGGATTGGGCTGAGGGCCCCAGGCAGGAGGATGCCCCCCAGCGCCCAGGAGCAGAGTATGGCTGTGGAGGCAGAAGGAGGGGAGGCAGGTCTGGTAGGAGGACCGGGGAGGGAGCCCGGGCACGTGGACATGGGGCCCCCGGCACAGAGCCAGGGCCCTGCTAGGATCACAGGAGGCCCCCGTCACAATCGTGCAGGAGAAAGGACTAACAGAGAGCATCAGTAAATCTAAACTGCGAGTAGAAATTATGGGGTTGACTTGGGGGTGATCTTGGTGGGGGACAGTCAGGAAGACCCCTGGTGGGGCTTTCGTGGCTGGCCTCTCAGCTTCAGGATGACTGGGGTAGATGGCAGGTGGAACCCAGGCGGGGCAGGAGGGACCAAGAGACTAGAGAGAAGGTCCTGCTGGCTCGGGACAAGTTCAAGGCGCGCCCGTGGCCACAGGATGCTGCAGGCTGACAGCTCCAGCACTGCAACCACAGACACCTGTCAGCCTTCCCCTTTGCTCTGAAGCCTTTGCTTTGAGTTTGCAAAGTGGTTGGGTGACTGCTAATCTGGACGGGGCTCCCTTAGATTTTGTGACAAGCAGACTGCCTGGTCCCTGCCCTGTGGTCCCCCCTAGCCAGCATGTGCGCCCGGGCTTGTTCCACACAAGGGGGGATTCTAGGAGCGCAAGCCTAAGCTGCAGGGCTTCTTGAGGACAGGTTTGGGACTTCCTTGTCTCTTCATCCACATTCTGGTTGCCACAGCAAGTCACAGCTTGGCCACACTCAGGAGAGGAGGGAGGCTGTGGCAACAGGAGCCTAAAGGCTCAGACGGAGGATGGGATGCCCGGTGGGGCCAGAAGCTGGGACAGGAAGGGGACAAGAAGGGGACGATGAAGTGGCCAGCCAGGGGGCTTCTGAGTTTGAAACCTTGGCAACGGATCCCTTCTATCTCCTGACAAGGCCTAATGAGGGGATCTTGGAGTTCTAGTGACTATTGTCATCAGCCCCACAGATTGTCGCGTAGTGAACTGAGTACAGGATCTTAAATGATTTAATGCTTGTCACTTCTGATCAAATGGATGCATGTGTTGAAGGGCCTGTGGCCTGATACAAGTGATTAGTATAGATATTTGCTGAGTGAATCTAATTCAATCATTTATGAGATAATTCACATGTCAGCAACACGAGGCCCAGAGAGGTAAAGTAATTTGCTCAACATCACACAGGAGAAGAATCTTCTTGAATCCTAGTCTGTTCTTTCTCCTTTTCATTCTTTTTTTTTTTTTTTAAGATTTTATTTATTTATTCATGACAATACACAGAGAGGAGAGAGAGAGGCAGAGACACAGGCAGAAGGAGAAGCAGGCTCCATGCAGGGAGCCCGATGTGGGACTCGATCCCAGGTCTCCAGGATCACGCCGTGGGCTGAAGGCGGTACTAAACCACTGAGCCACCCGGGCTGCCCGCTCCTTCTCATTATTTATTTTATTTATTTTATTTTTTCCTTTTTATTCTTTATTAATTACTGTTTTGTAAGTGATAGAGAAAAGAGACTGATGGAAGAGACAGTAACTTTAAGTCACATAATTTTTCCTTAAGTTACCTTCCCCCCAAAGTGTGTGGCTACGTGACACACTCTATTGGCAAAATGGATTAGCCTATAATATCAGGAACCAGATTCTCTGCCACTCACTTAACACAGCAGTTTGGAAAATCAAACCCAAGAAAGTGGTACCTTTATTTTATAACAAATCATGCATGATTTATTTCAGCCTCAGAATGTCCCTCGACAGCCAGTTCCAGATTTACTTCAGAGCCTCTCTTGGGTTCCAGCGTTCAAGGAAGACTTCAGTAAGAGAGGATCCTTGTGGTTTTATCCTTAATCTGCTTCCCAGCATTTTCTTTTGTCAGGAAACAAGTGGGGATGCTTTCCCCAAACTGCACGATGGTCCCTTGGCTAAGAAGAACCCCAGACAGACCACAGAGGCAGCCAGGACACAGGCGGGGGCTTCCAGGCGAGCCTCCCAGACGAGCCTCCCAGATGAGCCTCCCGAGTAAGCAGGAGCCATAAGACGTACCCGCACACAAGTGATCCAACGAGAGGACATCTGTCCGCGAACAAGCAGGAGTTATCAGCAGGTGACAGCTGGAGCCGGTTTTACAGACATCTCATTATAAAGGAAAACATGGATCCTGTTCATCCTATAAAGGATCGCATTCTTATGCATTGGTTATATAAATTTATATAGTAATACTATTTAATCTTTCATGTCTGGGGGTGCCCAGGTGGCTCAGTGGGTGATGCACCAGGTCATGATCTCAGGGTCCTGGGGTCGAGCCCCACATTGGGCTCCCAGCTCAGCGCAGAGTTGGCTTCTCCCTCTCCCCCTCACCCTGTTCATGCTTTCTCTCTCTCTCTCTCTGCCAAGTAAATAAATAAAATATTTTTCAAAAGATACATAATAAATAAATAAATAAATAAATAAATAAATAAATAAAACTTTCATGTCTGTATGAGCATTCAGATATGTATGTATGTATGCATTTCTTATTCAAATACACGGGTAAACGTTATCTAATACTAACTAGATAATTATTTTTCCTTTTCCATTCTCAATCACTTCTGAGACTCTAAAACATTTAAAGGGAAATTACTGTATTGATATATTGACCTGTCGTAGTGTGGGTGGGCATGGCGGATGGTCAACGACTTGTCACCCATAGAAAGGCGCATGGACACTGCTTCAGGGGTGCTGGAAAGCCACTGGGGAGGGATCTGGTCTGGTTTACATTGTCTGCATCTCACTGAGGTGTCCAGAGAAGGGGATGGGATGGGGGAAGAGCTCAAGGGGAGATGCTTGGTATCTACAAGGGGAGCTGGTGAGAAGGGGCAGGTGAAAGCACCAGGGTTTGCCATGTGGGGTGCTGATGAGAGAAGAATCCAAGGTGAAGAACCCCAGCTTCTAGGCCTGTGTATTTGGTGGGTGGGGAAGACTGGTGGGCAGGACAGGCTTTGATAAATAAAGGGGTCTCTTTTGAGGCAGCCCGGGTGGCTCAGTGGTTTAGCACCACCTTCAGCCCAGGGCCTGATCTTGGAGACCCCGGATCAAGTCCCACATCAGGCTCCCTGCATGGAGCCTGCTTCTCCTTCTGCCTGTGTCTCTGCCTCTCTCTCTCTCTCTCTCTCTCTCTCTCTCTGTGTGTCTCTCATAAATAAATAAAATCTTTTTTAAAAAAGGGGGGTCCCTTTTTATTACATTGCTTTCATGGACATCGAGGTGTGTCATCGGCACACAGATGGAACTTGGGGCCCTGTGATCTCATGAGATTGCCATCCCAGATTCCATGTTTTGGAAAGAGGTGGCAGTGAGGCGGAGAGAGAGAATGTTTGGCAAGAACAGCCAAATGGGGGATTCAGGGGGGATGACAGGTCTAGGCAAGAATATGATTTGCTGTGCTATGTCCTGATGAGGTGTGCAGTCAGAAGTTGTGTCCTTGAAGTGGAGACACGTGGAAGTCAGGGTCCAGCACACAGATTTGCAGGTACAGTCATGGATGTGTGATGGTGTCCAGGGAAGGGTATGAGGTGACGAGCAATGGGACAGAGAGTAACACCGATTTCTAGGACAGGGAGAGAAAATGCATCAATGGAAGGAGCCGTGTCACACATACTCGAATGTGCAGGAAACGTTTCCCCACATCTGGTTAGTGTCGCTGTCCTTTCTGGTCCTTATGCAATACAAAACTAAGAAAGGCAGGTTTGATGTGGTTGATCACTCCTCAGCACCACTGGGTAAATTCGCAGAAAGGAAGAAGGAAAGTTGGCTATGGTCACAACGCGGTAGGACCCCAGGGTCCCAGGGAGGGAAGAAGCTTTCCTGCAACTTTGCACGATTCCACATCATTTCTCCTTGAAATTCCAGAAGCCAACTTTTGCATGTATCTCTGTGATAAGTGGGTGACAGATGGAAAGTCTCCTTGTCTGTCTCAGGGTTCAACAGAGATTACTTTCATGGCGTGATGGCATTGGTGGGACAATCAAATGAGTCACACAGAAGGACCCAGGCCTCCTGCCTTGGAGGAGGCCAGTGGTTCAGCTCTTCAGTGCCCTGTTAACCAGCTGCAGTTACCCTACTACCATGTCAGGAGTTGATCTTGGGGTTTGTTAGTCTTGTCACTAGGGAAGGAGAATTTGAGGAAGAATGGAGAAGGTATGAGATACTGACTTTAAGAGTTAGGTCCTCTTCCCACACACATTTCCCACATAAGCTGAGTTTTGCATCCTATGCCCCTTGCTGCCCCAAGGACCATCCCTACAGCAGCAGCATCACCGGGGGCTGTTGGACATCCGGAGCCTCAGGCCTACCCCAGGCCCACCCACTCACTCAGATTCTACATGCTAACACAATCCCCGGGGAATCTGTGTGCACATCAACAGCTGAAAAACATTATTACACATTATTAAATGACATCCACTTGAATTTTTCCAAAGAAAAGCTTTCAAAGGGACTAACCAGACTCCTCATCTTTCAGGAGAAGGCTCACCTGGCTTATTTCAGGTGTGCCCTGAAGCGCCAAAGAGAAACTGTGCAGATAATCCCCTTAGTGGCTGACGTGGCTTCGTTCACGCTTCAAAGAGTACCTTCAGGCCTGTTCACGGGGCTGTGGGCACACAGAGGCCCTCTGAGCTCTTCCCCTCTGCCTACCGCTCAGGATGGATGTCTAAAGTGGCTTCACAGCAGCAGAGATCTGCTGCCCACAGATCTGGAGGCTGGCATGCCAAGAGTGGGGGGCCGGCAACCCTCTACTGGGTCTCAGACCACATATGTCCTCATGCAAAGGGAGCCCTCTAAGCCTGTCTGACCTCAGGACCTCGGCACCTCTCATACTGTCACCCTGGGGGTGAGGTTTCAACAACCTAGTCTGGGGGTATGCACATGTTCCGTCTAGAGCAACAAACAAAGATTAGAAATTATTTTATAGACAACGACACAGAAACGATTTCAATAGATGTTTTAAATTTACTTACATGTGCACTTTGGTGCCGATCAATAATCACCAGCCACACCTTGAATGCAAAGGAGACATAATGAAAAGTTTTATTTTCTTCCTCGAGATAGTTTAGAAAGCCGGGGAGTGGACCGAGGGACTGCAGACGGAGTGAGGGCATGAGATCACTTTCCGGTGAACCTGCTCTTAAGCAATCAGATGAAAGTTCGAGATGCCGTCCATCTGGCCTGTGCACCAGCCTGAGTCACCGGGTAGACAAGCAGCTGCGGGCTGCCCTGAGCATCCTCACCCTGCACAGGCTGCCTTGCTCGGCCTGCGCGGCTCTTTGCTGTAGGTACTCACTCCTGGGGTTGAGCTGATTTTCCAGGGTTGAGCAGAGCCACACCTGGATGCCTCCAGGTAATCAGGAGAAAACTTTCAGTGGAAGGGAAATAACATACCTTTGAATAATCGGAATGTGTGTGCAGAAGGAAATAATGACTCTTTGGAACGGAGCAGCTTTGCTTGCTATTGGAGGAGCGTGGAGGGGAGAGGAGGCAGACATGGTAAGAGGCTCTCGTGATGGCTTCCTGCTTTATTATTTAATCAGCTTTCTAGAGGATGCTGGAAAGGAGGCTTCATTGACAGAGCCTGGGTTTAGGAGATCCTGGAGGAAAAAGCCCCCAAGGAATGCCACCTGGCAAAGCTGGTGGAACCCGAAACAGGGTATGACATGGCTGAACTTGATGCAGAGGTGTTATTTTAATTTTATGTCACCAAGACCTGAGTTAGACACGTGGCCCTTTATACGGGAGCCTTCATGAGTGCGCTGACTTTGAGTAACTCCTGGGGTATTGTGATGAACAAAGGGAGCCCGGGTCCCTCTGTGCACCCTTGGGGACACTAATGCTGCCCACAGAGGGCTGGCTCTGGATGCCAGCTGGACGTCGTTGGGACAGGCTGAACAGATGAAAGCAGGAAGCAGCGGCTTTGAACCAAGAACTTCATATTTTCAGAAAATGGACCGGACGGCAGGAAGGAGTGCGAGGTTGCTTTGGGAGCAGTAAACAAGTCTGGGCCACCTGCCGGGGAGGAGCCCTGACATCTCCAGTAGGTCCTCGAAAGCTCAGGGGGCTGGCATGAGCAGGCAGCAAGCATCCCTTCCCTCCTCGTGCTCCATGGGAGGACGCATCCAGAGTGCGTTTGGGGCTGGGGTAAACTGGATGTGGCTGGGAAACCCCACAGGAGAGCCACGGCCTGGAAGAACCCGGCCTGACAGCACCGTGCCAGGCTCCTGCCAGCAGGTGCCCCGGGCGCCCAGAAGCTCCCTCTTGCCTGGGTTCCCTTACCTCTCACATTCTTTAGGGACGGCCTGGCTTGCTCTCAGCCCCACACCTCCCTCCTCCTTTGCAAGGAGTCTGAGAGGTGTGTGAACACTCTGCCAGACGGCAGAGCTCTGCAGAGCTGGACGCCTGTGTGTGTCCTCTCACGCCGTTGCACATGAACCGGCCTCTGTTGTTTTTTAGGGGGGACCTGCTCACCCACACCCAGCACGACACAGCTAAAAACCAAACCTCTAATCTTACAAAGTTACTATGGGCTTCCTCTGGCAGTGCTGGATGGTG
This sequence comes from Canis lupus baileyi, assembly GCF_048164855.1. NCBI lineage: Eukaryota > Metazoa > Chordata > Mammalia > Carnivora > Canidae > Canis > Canis lupus. The sequence continues at coordinate 3,256,914 of NC_132854.1, read as the reverse complement.
GAGAGAGATGCCTTGTAAAGAAAAATACACAGCCAGAGAGAGGGCACTTTCTTAAAACCTTATCTTCGCTTATTTTAGCAGGACACGCCAATCTCCGTTCCTCAGCATGTCAGTGAGTATTCCTTGCCCTGTGAGGACGGGTGAGACCGTGATGATGTTTTATGCTTTGCTTTCTTTGGACAGCGCAGTTTTTCACAGATGTCCCTGATAATGATGATACTCAAGATCCCAATAATGTGATAACAGTAATTGCATTAGTGGGTATAGAAACCATAGAGCCTGGTGATCTGTGGTTATGCTGACTCATGACAATAACCCTCTGAAACGTGGGGTGACTGGCTCAGCACCATCAGGACCCTTGCTGACAGGGGGCCAGCCTCACTTTACCTGTGAACCTCGCAGGAAGCCCTCCAGGTGAGTGGCAGGTGATGACCCGGCACACGCGATGTCCTGCCGTGGAGACCAGCCTGGCGGCTCATAAGCGCGTGCCCGGTGCCGTGAGCAGGCTCAGCAGCCCCGACGGCCTCGGCTCCCACACACTGCTCGTGGTCATGTCGGTGATGAAGAGGGGGTCACCACACCATCAGCTGTGCTTCCCAAGGCAGCTCTGGGGTGCACAGAAGCCGCCGGCCTTGTCAAGACAGCAGAGAGGAGAGGGCTCCCTAGCAGGGTCTGCTGCCCGATGCCTTGCTCCCAGCCTTCTGGTGCATCCACCGCAGGCTCTAGGAGACATACTCTTTCTGCTAATGTCTGGCCTGCCATGTCCTTCCCTTTTCACGGAATATATACTCACCCCAAATGAATATCCCTCCAATTTCAAGGGAAGTTTCTTTTTTTTTATTTTTTTAATTTTTATTTATTTATGATATTCACAGAGAGAGAAAGAGAGAGAGGCAGAGACACAGGCAGAGGGAGAAGCAGGCTCCATGCACTGGAGCCCGATGTGGGATTCGATCCCGGGTCTCCAGGATCGCGCCCTGGGCCAAAGGCAGGCGCCAAACCGCTGCGCCACCAGGGATCCCTCAAGGGAAGTTTCTGTTGTTTGCTTAATGCTTTCTGCCTCCAATTCCACCCATTCTCTGGATTAGGCAGTAAAGCAAAACTCTTAACAACTATGATACATTTTGATAGATTATCTGCATAACTGATTCACATTTAAACAAGATAGTTAAGTAGTTAGCTGAAAATGTGAAATGGTAGAGCAGGAACTGAGATTTGGCCTCCTTCTCATTTCAGCCCCAGGGCCTTTGCACATGCTAACCCCTAAGCCTTCAATACTCTTCCTCTGAATGTCTACACAGCAGTGGGGGGGCAGGGCGCAGAGCTCAGGGCTCTGCTCAAGGGTCACCTTCCAAGAGAGGCCCTTTCTAGCCACCATAGAAGACATTGCTTCCCCTTGTCCCCCAAGCTAGCCTTCTCTACACTATTCCCTATCTTATCTTCATCTCATGTTTAGTGATTTGTTTGTCACTCGAAGTTTTGTGAGTGCGAGGACGCAGGTTTCCTCCCCACACTGGCTCCAGTGCCTATAAGAGTGCCTGGCGTAGAAGAGACACACAATAAACATTGTTGAAGAAACTAGTGGTGTTGAAAGGGAAGGTTCTCTGTGACATGTCTCAGATGTGGAGGTGCAGATAGTGACTTGGCTTCTCAATTACCTGGACGCGAACATGTTCACAGCTGGACGTGGACAATCCTGCTTTTCTATGTCTTCTGAGTGGGGAAACCGGAGTGAATTTTCTGGTCTAGTGACTCTCATTGTGAATTACTGTCGAACAAATTTCCCCATTGCCTCCACGAAGCTCAGTGAGGAACCAGAGCTAAGGACGTCCTGCCAGAGTCGAGGTTCATGTATAATCTTAGTCATTGTAAATGGGTACATGTTCTCCTGAGAAGGTGGAGGTTTTCTCACCGCATGGATCACGTAACTGCTAATGATGTACCTCTGTATGTATCTCTCTTTCAGCACTGCACATGTCACAGTAAACATGTGCAAGGTAAACCATGACTGTGGTGCCTGACACTTTCAGCTCTTGTCCATGAGCACCTCAAGCCTCTGGACCAAGTCCCTCATACAGTTCAGAGTCATGTGATTTTAAAACTCCTTGAGAGAAAAAGAAGCCAAATAAAAGGTATATATTTTAAAAAATCAAACCACGCAATCAAGTTAATGCAAAAGAAGCAGGTGTTTTTGAAGTCAGATCTTTTTTTTTTTTTTAAGGTTTATTTATTTATTCGTGAGAGACACAGAGAAAGGCAGAGACACAGGCAGAGGGAGAAGCAGGCTCCATGTGGGGTGCCCAATGTGGGACTCGATCCCAGATCCCAGGATCATGCCCTGAGCCGAAGGCGGATGCTCAACCACTGAGCCACCCAGGCATCCCTGAAGTCAGATCTATACACATGATTTGTCTCCCCCTCTTCCTTAGACCGAGAGCCCAGTTACATTTCAGGGTGTAATGTTCCCAGTTCAAAGTCCGTTTCCCACCTTCTCCTGCAGCTTTTACATGTGCAAAAGCCTGTGTGATTCTTGGAGCTGCAGAAGCCACATTGGACCACGAAGAAAACCTGAAGACAGAAGCCATTCACAGGGGACAGCAGAGCTTCATGACAGAAGGAGCCATGGTCCTGGGAAACTTTGTGAAAATCCCATACCAATTTGAAATGTCCACATAAACAGTTCTTTGTTTGAACCATTGTTGTTTTGACCTTTTTGTCCTAGGGAGCTACATGTAATTCCGCACATGCTAGGTATTGAGCGAACACTGGGATTGAATATCAGTCACGTATTATAATTCGGAAGATGTATTTTAATTCCCTGAGTAGTGTTATGCATTCATAAAGCCAATAAACAAGGTAAATATTGAGAAATAATGCAAGTGTACAATACAGTATAATCATTCAAAAACAATGAACTCACTTAGACTGGTGCTGTTCAAGTAGTATACAATACAAAGGCATTCATTCAAAATATTCAGCAAACATTTGTTGAGCCTACTATGCACCACATGCTGTGTTCACTCTACCAAGCACAGTGGGAAAGACCTGCCAATTGGATTGAGTGTTTTGAGTTCTGACTCATTATATATTAGCTGTGTGACCCTGAGCAAATTGTGCAATCTCTCTGAGCTTTGGTGCTCTGGATTATACTTAGCCTTTAGGGATTTGTGAATCCAGAGAAGTGAGTAACCAGCTCTGCCTAGGTGAAATGAAAATAGGTTGTGTTGTCATTAAGACTGCTCACCAGATATTTCTGGATTCACTCCTTCTGAACCATGGTGGTGCAATTTCCCATCCCCTTTGAAGACGTGGCCACAGCATGTGCTTTGGTCAATGAAAAATGAGCAGGAAAGACATGTCTCATTTCTGACTGTAAATTTTAAGAAGGCAGTGGACAATTCACAGTTTCCTCCTGTGCAGTGATGCTGGGAGAAAGGAGTGTGCCTCCATCTGCTCTGCTCTCTGATGACCACAGTAAGCTAGGTCTAGCTCCTCCCTTTACCCACTCACATTGGATGTGTTATTATGAGAAATAAGCCTCTGAGATTTGGGGCTTGCCTATCACTGCAGCATCACCTAGCTTATCCTGACTGATCCAGGTGATGGTATCTGTCTTGAAGCCTGAGTACAAGTTTCCAGGTAAAGAAGGAGCCTCCCACACTCTAGGTCAAAGGGAACAGAGTCTTTAAAGGATTCATGTTGGTAATGAGTTCAGGTAACTGTTCCCAGCACTGGGAGGGTGTAAGCTGAGTCTGGTTGGGTGGACAGGGGGCAGAGTGTAAAAGGCACCTTTCACAAGGCCAATTCCCCAATAGTGACTCGAACGCAGAAACCATTTGGCAGAATCTCTGGAGTCAATAAATTAAGACCTCAAAAGTGAATCTGTAAACAAAAATCAGAATAAGCTCAAAAGGGGAATAAAGTCGTAAAGCCATGAATTAGGACCAAGCAACATTGATGCAGCATTATTGCATCCGACATATACAAAGTAGGTTAGACTTGGCTGAAAACTGGAATTACAGACTTGGAGAAAACTCTAATAAACCATAGTGAATACAGACAGATAAAACAGGAGAATGGTATTCAGACGTTTATAGGGAAGCTAATGATAGGATATGAAGATGTGTCAGAGATAAAGCCCATCCAACAATCGTCCCTAAAGTAGAAAACTCAATAAATTTCAAAATAAGAACTTTTCAAAGGTATGCTACAAGAACGTTTTCAACACGTTTCAAGTCCAGCGATTCTTCTCAGCGTCATTCTGTCTCCATCTGTGTGCTAGGTTGGGTGCAGTGGGGAAGGCTCTGGTGCCGATGAGCCGAAGGGGTGGCCGTGAAGGGCCCACCAAAGTCCGAGAAAGCCACACCATGAAGCACTGTGTCTACCAGGTTGAGGAAGTTTGACTTTTCCTGTAAGATAACGGGCTGGCGGAGGGGCAGAGGACCTTTAACCGAGATGGAGATTCGATCACTCGTGGATTTTGTAAGGATCATTCTGTCACTTTGGTTGCACCAAGTTTTATCATCTCTGGAAGCAGCTGGTGGTAGGGGCAGGAAAGCTGGCCCTGATTCCGGGGCTGAGAGAGGCAAGAAGGGCCAGTTGACTTTGCAAGGACCACCTGCCATCTCCCTTTCAGAGAAAGTCTTATTTTTTCAGACTTGCACAGAATATAAAGTTCTTTCGACGTCAATATTGGCATTCAATAATCCTCATTATTATCAAGTTATTCCTTGTGGAAAACGAACATGTTTTTCCCATTGCCTTTCATCCCTTTTGCTAGTTAAATCTTTCAAAAGAAGGTCGGTAACCAGCCTCTCTTCTTAGCTTCTAACATCAGCAAGGGGGATAAATCACTGTGGCTTTCTCTCTTCCAACCTAAACAGTCTTTGCTTTTAATACTCCTGCAAAGGCCCAATTTTCCATCCTTTGTATCTTGATCTTTCACAAAATAGCTTCCAATGTTGTGCAGAATAACAAGAGCAAACATACATAAAGAACACGGTGGTGGGAATTATGTTCAGGGTCTTGAAAACAGCAATTCTGTAAATACAGGCCAGTATCACTATTACGATTTTTGATCGTGCTAGACTTTTCACTTCGGTCCACTTGTACATTACTAGGAACCCCTTCTCAAAGTCCCCGGAGATTGGGAGTGTGTGCACCGTGAACACAGATGGCCTCTTGCATTTGAAAGAGTTCCAATCACAGGTTCATTTTCTGCTGCTGGCACAGCCACTGCCAGCCCGGCTCTGCGAGATACCACCCATTCTCAAGAGTTTGTCACCAGCAGCCGACTGTTCACTACCCAGTTGACTGGCACTTCTGGGGATGCTGACTGCTCCCAGGCCCAGAGGGTGAGTCTCATTCAGTGCAAAGCAACCACAGTGTCTCTCCCCAGTAACCAAGACCACAACGGGCTGTCTGTGGGAGTGAGGCCTGGCTGGCTGGGAGTAGGTGGCTCTGGGACCATTTGCATCTCTTTGAAAAGTACCCATGGAACAGAGACTGTCTTTACGGGATATTATTATGGGAGGATATACCTTATGGGGCCGCTACAACTATCTTATAAACATGAGGGGACAGGCCTCAGAATAAAAAACAAAGATAGGGTGGCTGAGTAGAAGGTGAGAAGGTCCTGGCCCCATGATAATGCCATGGAGCTGCCTAATTAACCCAGCCCTGAACCCCTGTTACAGAAGATAATAAATCCCTTTACCGTTAAGTGGTTCTCAAAGTGTGGTCTCCGACTGGCAGCCTCAGCATCCCCTGGGATGTTGCTAGAAATGTAAATCCTTGAGTCCTACTACCCAGATCAATAAAAAGAAAGTCTGGGGACTGATCATCCCAAGATCTGGTCTAACAAGCATTCCAAGTGATCCTGATCAGCCTGTGTGCTGAAGAACCACTGGAGTAAGCCACTGCTTGGGTTTTCTATTATCTGCGGTGAACTCTATCCTCATGAATACTTGTATGGTATTTTACACATCTTTTCTGGGAAATGCAATCATTTGATGTTTTTGTTTTACATGGGGTCACCCAGGAATTTGTGAGGTCTCAGATGGGAAAGCTGGAGGGAGGGGGCTGGGGCATCTCAATTTTCTCGAGGTGTAAGGAATTTTGAGAAAATTTAGAGTTTTTAGAGTTCCCATCCTGGGTGAAAGGAGTGGACTCTGAAAAAAAAAGAAAAGAAAACCCAGGAGGTGCAGCTTCAGATCAGAAAAGCCAGTGCCCAAAAGAGCCCAGAACTTTCTCTACATGTAGTGGCAAAGGCCATGAGTCACTGGAGGGCTGAGGTGGATTCAAGTAATTGTTTTAGCACGAAATCAAGGAGGTGCTAAGGACAAGCAGGCACGAAACCACCCAACTGCTAAACAGTGTCCTTAGGAGAAGCGAAAACAAGCTGAAGAACAGAACAGAGACAGACGGGGCTGCAAGAGTGAAAACCTGGCCAGATCCTGGAGGGATGTTTAGTGTTGCCCAGCTGTCAAGCACTGCGAGGCCACACTGCCCTGTCCCATGGATTCCTGCCAAAGCAAGAATTGCAAACTTCCTAGTGCCCCGAGTTGTACGAATCAGAGAAACATGGGTTAGCCGCAGGAGGGCAGTGATGGAAAAGACACACTGCACCTTTCAAAGGGGCGATTATCTCCCCATCATACTTCACCCAGGAGCATCAAAGTGTTGCTCTGATACATTAAATCATGCTTGCTTCACCGAAATGATAGCACATGGTCACTTCAGACCTCTGTGCACAAACAAATGAACAATCTGCCCAGGCCAGCCTGGAAACTTGTTCTGTAAGGTGTGGCCTGGGACCTGGAGTCCTGCAGGTCAGCTCAGATACTGGACTCTTGCAAAGACAGGTCAGAAGACTGGGAACAGAGGTGCATCTTCCAAATTCACTACTGAGACCACCTAGGGCTCAGAATCCAACTCTTCCTAAATCCAGAGTGGGATCTCCAACCTTCACATTATTCTGTCCTACAAAACTTAGCCTTCTCCTCGAGGTTTCTAAATCGGTTTCAGGTAAACTCCTCCGGTGTTTGTGCATCTTTGCAACTTACTCCCCACTTCATTTATAATCAGCTCTTTTGGGTAAATATATTTGCCGATTCCTATACGACTCTCCTAGAATGGCAGCTATGACCTGCTCGTTAAAATAGATTTCAGGGCATCAAACCTGGGCAGGCCTCCTCCTCCTGTGTGTCTAATGAGACCCCGCGTAATCCAGCCAGACACGAACGGGCTGCACCAAGTCCCTGAGCGCCACACACAGTGTCCACCAGTCTTGTGACTTAAAAGCCAACCTTTAAAATTGTCTGCCAAACTGCTCTGGTTCTATTTGCTCAAAAGAGGGGATACCCATGTTATTGCACTCCTATAATTTCAGGGTGAATGGAGGTGCAGAAAAATTATTTCCAACAAGGAGGTAAAGTTGTTCTTGATAAAAATCAATAGTCATCATTTTTATGTTTTTTGCCTCCTAAATTGTACCTCCTGGCCCTGATGACTCTCTTGAATGCATTGGTTCAGCCCTCCCACAACCGCATCCCTGGGAGAAGGCGGGGCCGGACAGCACAAGCCTGCAGATGGGCTTCGACTCCGGCTCCCGCTGCTCAGAGCTACATACCCCCAGGTAGGACATTGCCCTCTGGTGCTCCAGCTGGTCATCTGTAAAATGGGGATGGTGTGTCTTACCACCTGAGGTTGTTATGAACTACAAAGGAGTGAATGTTCGTACAGCACTTAGAACTGTGTCCAGCCAGCACAGTTACACAATCTGTGTTTTGTGAAATAAGTAACATCTTTGTTTTCTTAATACACTTACTTTTCATAAATTCTGTCATTTGGGGAATATTATTGGGTTTCCAGGATTAAAACATTTAAATTAAGAGGCATCAAAGTATTTTAAGAGCTTCCTATTTACTTTTTTGCTCTCAAACACCTGGAGTAGAGTGGTTTTATGTTGAACTCAGAATCATCCACGCAGAAAAAGATATCCTTGAGGCTTTATTCATTTCATAAATAATGTATTTTATTTTATTGCATATGGCTGTTAAGGAGAGCATCCATGATCAATACAGACTAAATACAATGCACTATTCTAGATCCATTTATTGTCGTCTCCAGCAGCGTCACATTGACCCTTATATACAGCGTGTACAGTGGAAGACAGAGCAAGATAAGGTAAGTCTTTTGTCATATCACAATAGCAAGAAATATATTTAACATCTTGATATCCAGAAACAATACGTACCCAAAAAGAAAACACTGTTTAATAACTGTTAAAGTTTATATAGCAAAAAATATTTTAAATTTAAGGTAAGTCAGGCAAAATGTACAAAGACCCAATATACATTGTGAAGTTTTAGCAAACATAACATTTATACATTTTGGTTCCATTCTGTAAACTAAATTAAAAATGTAAATATTGCATATGCCTTTTTTTTTTTTGAAATGTACAGGATAGAGGAAAATTTATTAATATTATCAACTTTTCGTTTTGCTTGTTGTAAGCTGCAGTATAGTGCTATGACTACGCTAAGTATAGAGCACTACTTACATACGCCATACACTGTATCCAGCAGGGTCCACGCTGTCCTGGGGGGATTCCATACAAATACCGTCCATCAATTCCGATTCCGAGTCCCAAAACTAAATCCAAATGTCAGGACATTTTATACATCTTCATAAAGTATATGCATCATACACTGAAATTGACCTCCAAACGAACATCGTATGGTCTATACACTGTCGCAATGTGTAATTTTAGAAAAGTAAAACTTAAAAAATGTTCAGGGGGATCACTTTACATTCAACTTTGTCTTGCAATACAATCCTCTGTTCTAAAAGTTCAGCATGGAAGCAGGAAGACTTTTGCATTGCCATTAAATATATTTTTAAGACATTGAATTTTTTGGTCTTCCTCTAAAAAAGCCTCATTTTATTAATGCATTATTCTATAGTGATATATATCTATATATTTATATATATTTTTCTCCAAAAAAAAAAAAAAAGACAACTCACATCTCCGATGAATTAGTGTAACCTCTACAGGACTATCCGAGCAGAGAGGCACCGTGGACGTGCCCGGGGAAGGGGGATCCTCAGCCCTCTGCCACGTGTCAAGGGGGCAGCGAGGTGACATGACATTCTGCTGGCCAAGGTCAGCAGGTTTGGGTGACACCTGTACTAATGGCCACAACACTGTTATCTTCAGAACACTGGAAACATAAAATGAGGGTAGTCTCGTTAGGGACTTTCTCGACAAGTCAGATGTACTGTGAGGTTTTTTTTTTTTTTTTTTTGTCTCCTTGTTTTTCTTCCTTTAACAACACAGGGGCCAGAATAGCTCTTATGCCAGGTTCTTTCCTTCCCTTTTCTTTTTCTGAGTTTTTGCGTTTTTTTATTGTTGCTCAGGGCAGCCTCACTAGCCGACATGATAGCGTTGAGTAAAGATAATACGTTTTTTTTTTTTAATCTGCCAAAGCTGTGACCACCCTTGGATCGCTAGCATGCCTAGGTGAATTTTTGGTTAAAGAAGTGCAAGCTCAAGATTAAGGATAGCAGAGACATTTGAGCTTGTAAATAGGATCAAAGGCTTTTTGCAATTTGTAGTACCTACATAAACATCTACATAGAGAAGATTAAACAAGTCTGTTAAAGGTAAAAAGAGATATTCACCCCCTGCCCCAGGCCTCCCCCCGCCCCCACTACCCAAGAGAGTTGATGATTTTCAAAAGAAGGTTGCTTCAGTTACACATTATTATTATTATTTATGAATCCATCTTTGAAGTCCAATCCCAAATGGCATTTCCATTGAGAAATGTCAGTCCCACACTGGGCTCTGAGTAAACACGCAGGTACCTGGATTGGAGTCCACGGAGCAGCTGCATCCTGGGACCAGTTACTAAGGCTGAAAGGCCGCGCTCGAGACACGCTCAGCAGAGATGCACACGGGAGGTCCTGCCGGCCCCCGGCCACGCAAATCCGGCTTCCCCTAGAACTGAGGTAGGACTGTGGTAGTTTTGAGTGCATGCCAGTAAATGCCAGATTTTACCACTCTCGTGGGTATTGGTGGAATCTCCTAGCATGCTGAGGGATAAATCTGCTTTGCCAAAATGAAAGTAAGAAGAAATAAAGACACTGGCCACAATTTAAAAGGCCAATGGGAACATCCAATTTTCTTGATTACAACTCCTTCGGCTAATTTTGTCAAACGAACAGAACACAGCACAAACAGCAGAATGATGAATGCCCCCCGCGGGAACCAGGCAGAGGGGCAGGTGTCCTTGCCTTGTGGGTTTAGAGTCTAATACGGTGGCAGATGTTCCAAATCCTAGTCATTGCTCAGATCCAAAAAGAAAATTGTAAGCAGCTTCAGATTAACAAAACGAAACGAAACAAAACAAAAAGAACGCAAACCACCACCACCGCTGAGCATCTTCTTTCACTGTCATTTTCTGATGTGAGATGTCACGGTGACAAAGCCAGACAGATCCTCACTCTGGAAAAGAAAGGAAAGAAGTCAGTGGTGACTGTCACAGGGACAGAGCGATCCTGACTTAGAGGAAGAAACCCCCTGGAGCCACCTTCACGGCCTGTGAAGGCGTGAACACTTCCAAATGCGATGCACTTTGGGAAGCCACCAAACCCTCATTCTGTTTGCCAGAAACAACCTGGAAGGATAGGCCCCACTCGGCTTCTGGGGGGGGGGGGGGGGCTGCTGGCGAGGGGCCGGGGGAGCACGAAGACCACAGGTTGGCACCAAGGGCCGGAAGCGCATCCGGAAGCTGTGCCATTGGGGGTTAGCGGGAACACGGGACATGTGGGGAGTCCACACCCTGCCTCGGAAGCCCTCCCACTGGATCGTGGATCCCCTCCCCCGAATGACCAGGAAGATGCAAGTACCTGCAGCCACATGCTTGTCATCCCACACCCTCCTCATCTGCGTGGCTGCCTGGGGCAGGGTTAGGTCACTTACTCCCACCAGCCTGGTGGTGACAAGGCCTTAGGACCCCAGCCTGCTCGAACTCCCTCCTCCCTTCCAGGCCCAGGGATCAAACTTCCTTAACCTGTTCCCGATTTTCATCATTTCCAGCATGTTTTTACTCCCTATGTTCCTTCTTTGGCGGACAGACCAACCAAGTTGAGAGACTCCAACATCTCACAGCAAATTGCCTTCCTTTTTAAGCTTTTTGGCTTTTTAATCAAAATGCCAGGTGGTTCTTTTGCATGCCCATCCCCGTGATGGCAGCCGATGGGACACCTGCGGGCGCTGCTGGCCACGCCCTGCCCTACGCAGGCAGGTGCTCTTCCCTGGCTGTTGTACTCACAGGACCTGCACTTCCCAACACTGCTCCAGAATCATTACAACTCGCCCCCAACCCTCACCCCACTACCCGTTTTACTTTGTTGTGAAGCTAATTCTTTTCTGTGCACCTTGAGTTCAGGGGGCTGCTCCCAGCAAGAGAGAATTTCCAGAGCACCATGCAGCCCAGAATGAGCGCCTGAGAGCCCTGATGGCTTCGCATGCCAGGCCGTGCCCTGGTACTGACTCCGCGGGCTGCATCCCATGTGTGGCCAGAAAAACAAAAGGCCTGGACACACGAGCTTCTGTCAACTGCCAACATACACTGTAAACATCATACCTTTTCCTGTTTTCTCATAAGTCCCCTACAATGTGGTATTGCCATCATTTATTATTTTTAAAAAGCTTTATGTTGGGGCACCTGGGTGGCTCAATGGTTGAGCGTCTGCCTTTGACTCGGGTCATGATCCAGGATCCTGGGATCGAGTCCCATATCAGGCTCATTGCAGGGAGCCTGCTTCTGTCTCTGCCTCTCTCTGTGTGTCTCTCATGAATAAACAAAATCTTAAAAAAAAAAAAAAAAAAAAAAAAAAAAAGCTTTATGTCCTTTAAAAACTTTAATAGGTGAAGAGTTCCCCCAAAGCAGAAACAGGGGCCAGATTTTGTCCCGGGAAGAGATGTGCCCTGGCTATTTCAACACTGTCCCAGTGAGAGCGCGTGTGAGAACCCAAACCCAAATGCCCACGTTCCTTGGATAGCAGGTGTTTGCTAAAATCCACCTCCGACTTCCAAGTCTCCCCAAAATAAGAGCTTGCGTTTTCTCCCTGAGGTCCTGAGCAGGAGATGAATTCCTGGCCACTCCAGAGCAGGTGGTCAAGACACAGTGGATCTGCTGACATAAAGATTTTGGGTCAGAGTTTGTTTTCTTTTTACTCTGAAGCTTAGCTAAATGTAGCTGAATTGTCTCCTGTTAACCTTCAATCTATTATTGTGAAAACAGCTAAGCAAGTAAATTCCTCAATTTCCCAAACTTAAGAACGGTCCTAGACATGTGGGTTAGCTGCTCCTGAGAAATGCATTTTCCATTCACACTGGCAAAATTTGGGGGCCACCGCCCGCTCACTCCGTATGGAAGGAAGGCTTCACAGCAGTGACACAGCTCCAATCATCAGATCTTCGTGGGCTCTCCTCAAGGTGAACACGAGATTTTCCCCTTGTGCACTACAGCACAAAACCTTAATTTCTGTGCTTTAGCATGGTGGGAGTAGCGCTGAGATAGGCGGGATCATCTTTCATTCATACATTTGTGCACAGGGTGACTTTCGCAGGGCTGATGGGCAAGGGGGAGCCCTCAGGGACCCCAACTGCCAGCCTCCCCCCACCAGTGGAAGCACGGCTCCCAGCCCACGCCTGGCGCTGAAGGATGGCCAGGCCACAGTCACCAGCACAGAGACAGGTTCGCCACAGGCACCAGAGGAGTGGGCTGGGGGCACACCAGTGATGCCATGCACAGGGTGGGGACAGTAAGGAACACAGTTCCCTTGGTCTCTGAGACCCTGGGGCTGCCCACACAACCCTAGGACACTATGGAAAGGGTGGACAGGGAGAGATCCTGAAGACTGGGGACGTTGGAGGGGATGACCACGCACACACACACACCTGGGGAGGTGACAACACACACATACACATACACATACACACACCTGGGGAGGTGACCACATATAGACATACACAGACACACACACACACACACACACACACTTGGGGAGGTGACCACACACATGCGTCCGCACTGTCACAGCAGGAGGCACCTGCTCCTGGCCATGGGAAGAACACCAGCTGAAGCTGGGCATGGCAGGAAGAGGACGACCACCAGCTCTGAGACAGAGGTCCCAGCATGACGTGTGCTGTGCTCCCTACACGTGGAAAACACAGATGAATATGAGAGTGAACACATGTATGCAACCTGTCTCCTATGAGATTAAAGCAGCTGCTTTCCACAGTGCTTCTCGGTGTGGCAGTAGGAGGGTTAAGACGGGGGGTCCCAGGCACAAGGACCTGGGGTCCGGACCACCTGCCACACCCGGCAGCTGCCCCACGACACCCCACCCGTGGCTCACCATGTGTGCACCCAGGGCCCTCCCCGACACGCTGCGGTTCATGGAGCTGGTGGTGGCCTCACGTGCAACAAACAGCGTGCCTTCAGCAAACATCCTTGTTTGGATGCAAAAGAAAGGAAGGCTGGAGCACCCCAAATCAGGTCACAAGGACCATGACATGATGATGAAAAGAATCTGGACAGAATCCACCAGAGGTGAATACTCAACAAGAACACACACAGGGAGGAAGGGATTGGTTTTAGAAACCTAACTATAGTTTTTAATTTGTTATAGAAAGAAGGCCCAAGAGGGTCCCCAGCTGCCCTTCCAGCCCGAGGCTGTGGCACATGCTGGCTGGGGCCCTGAACCTGGTGGAGAAGTGGAGAAGAGGAGCGGCCGGAGGAAAAGGTTGCCTGGCGACTGCTCAGGAACTGGGCCAGGGCTCAGAGGATGCAGAGGCAGCAGGAACCCCCTGTTCCCCCATCCCCAGAGGAAGAGGAGAGTGGCAGGAGCTGGCCCTGGGAGCATGAGCATACTTGCCGTTTTCGATTGTTTACTGACTTTTATTTATTTATTTTAAGATTTTATTTATTTATTCATGAGAGACATAGAGAGAGAGAGGCAGAGACATAGGCGGAGGGAGAAGCAGGCTCCATGCAGGGAGCCTGATGTGGGACTTGATCCCGGGACTCCAGGATCACGTCCTGAGCCAAAGGCAGATGCTAAACCGCTGAGCCACCCAGGGATCCCTGTTTACTGACTTTTAAAGTAAGTTAAGTGATCTCTCCTCCTGAAAATTAATCTGCTTCATCCAGACTAGGAAATGCCACAAACTTGACATCCTCACCTTTAAATATTTATGACTTCTGATGGTGATCCCAGCAAAATTTTATGTACTTTGTTATCTATGTTAATTCTAGTAGAAGAAAAGTACAAATTATTAATTTTATGATCACTCCACACTGAATATTCATTAGGATGGGAGACATTCCTGGAACTCATTAGATGTGGAGGCAAAATAAAAAATAAACATATCAAGAAGCATTGTTCATGAATGCAATTACCAAGGTGTCTGGATTGTATCCTGAAGGTAATGGGTCTAAAAATAATTTAAACTTATTGGCATTCATTGAATTTGTCCTATAATCACACGGTACTGTTCTGTAGCTTAGACATTGCTTTGTAAAGAAACCCATTCACAGAAGCATCGGTCTAAAGTAGTTGATTAAAAAAAAACCCTTGCATTAAAAAGATAGAAGCTGTTCCAAAGCATCTGTCACACCGGCCAGTTACTTTCCCGTCTTGTTTTTGCTCTGTCACATGTGACAAATGATGCCACATGAAGAATAGGTTTCCATGTGCCAGGTATCATAATTTCTGAGGAGGAGGGGGATCATTCCTTGCCTTTTCTCTTCCATTTAAGAGCAATCACAATGCAAATGAGCAAGGACAATGTCATTAAAGACCCCACCTTCAATCTGCTCTATTTTACACACACACACACACACCAGAAAGAAATAGAAAACAAGTGGGAAGGTTTCTTTGCCATGGACAGCACAAATGTCAAAACACTGACATGTCCTGCCGATGGCAAGCTGGATTCCACAATTCCCAATACGTTAGTGGAAAGTACAGTGAGCATCATTAGGTCTAGAATGTTCTAGGGTGTTCCGGAGGTAAGCTGGGGAAATCAGCACCAGCAAATAAATTCAAGCAGCATTTTTCATACACATTCTGACTTATGACATTTTCGCTTTGATTTCTCAAAAGTACGTGGGTCTGCATGTGTTTGGCTTCACAGTCCATATTTCAGTGCCCAGAATTTGGTACACAGACCTGAATGGTTGCAAGTCAGCCCCCGGAGGCCCTGGTTCTCTCTGCAGAGGGTCCCGTGGGTCCCACCCAGGGTCGCACGCAGAGCCTTAGGGAGGCCTGGGTGGAGATGGTCTCCTGCAGGGCTGTGTGTGAGCCACCCTGTGGGGCGCAACCCAGAACTCCACAGGTGGGGGTGGGGGGTCAGGCTCAGGTGCAGGGAGCAAGGGCACTGGAAAAGGGGAGTGGGGGAGGGGGACATCTGCACTTAGTAGGTAACAATGACTTAAACTTCAGGCACCTCTGCATTAAGACTGCGCAAATACTGACTTGCGTGACAAACAAAACAACGTACTTAACAAAACCCTACATTTCCAGTGGCAACTATGATTAGGAAGAAAGAAACTTGCAATAAGCCCAGACATGTCCTTTGGCCCATTTAAACCTTTGATGTGAAAACAGAGAATTACAAGAGAAAATAAACTTTTTCAGTTACAGGAGAAATTCCTAGAAAAATAAACCTGATAATACAGTATCTCCTTACTTGAAGAAAAGCAAAACACTCTTGAATATACCAGGAAAAAAAAAAAAAAGTAAGGTTAAGTGTGATAACAAGAGATTCTAAGAAAAACGGTTACTCGAACTTTTCATTTAAATCAGAAAAAAATAATAACTTGTAAGGAAACTCGGGGAGACAAAGTTCCTCAGGACAGACGGAGAGGGGGCAGTAAATGACTTTACCAATTGTGCAAGATTTAAAACTGTCTTCTATATGAGATCACTGTTTCCACTGACAGGTAAAATCATCTCATCATGAATGCTTGTTGGAGAAATGTCCTGGCACTGAGCTGTACATGATGGAAAGGACATGGCACAGACAGGGACTAGAAGGTCTAGCCTGATAGGAGGCTGGGGACCCTGAAAGGTGGCTTCTCCACCTCTACCTCCCATTGACCTTTTCACCAAGAGCAAGAGCCCTTGCCCTTGGGGTCCCAGCCTGGAGCTACTGCACCACCCCTTCCTCAGCACACTTACATCTCAACTATTTGTTTCTTTTCTGTGCTTGTGCCCTAGCAGCCAATCTCCTGCAGCAAGAGTGTGCACCATGCCAGGGCAGCAGAGTCCAACAGTGTCCAGAGAGGAAATATGACTGATTATTCATATTCAGCATAGACACCAGAGGGGCAAAATACCCTCCTCCGGATTGCTGGGGGCCTTGCTCTTACATCATGAAATGTCAGGCCTTTCTAGGTGAAAAGCCAGGTAAGGGAGCGCCTGAGAATGGTCAGAAGTAAAGGATGCTCCTTTACTTCCCCAGGGCTCTCCTCCCTGCTCCACTGGGAGCATTTCTACAAAGTATAGGAGTGGGTGGGACTGGGGAGAGGGAGAGGAGGTCCGCCTCGGAGTTTACACTTTTGCACAGTAAGCACCATTATTAGCCCATCACAAAACTCTCCCCAGGGACACAAGATACTACACAGGTTCCTGCCGCCTGCTCCTGTCTCCCCTGGGATTTGGGGACTCAAACCCTTCCTGTCCCCAGCATCTGGCACAATGCTTATTAGGCCCTTTCTTTAGCTTCAATGAAGTTGAAATAAAAACCCATGTGGTTTATGCCATTTCTCACAGGCAGAAAAGCTAAACAAACAAACAGAACTTCTAAAGGAGAATGAAACCCTAGAACGGTCTGAGGCCCAGAAGAAAAGAAAACCCTCTTCACCTCATGAGAGAGAGTGGCATTCCAAGGCAGAGGTCAGCAAAGTACGGCTAAATCTGACTGTCGTCTGTTTCTGTAAATAAAGTTTTATTGGAACACAGCCATGCTCGTTCGTTTGCACAGGGCAGCTTCTGCACTTCAGCGGGAGAGCTAGTGGTTGTGCAGAGACCGTCTGCCCCGAGACGAGAGGAAGGCATCAGAGGAGAAAGTAGGGTGGGGGAGTCAAAATAACACCATACATTTCCATCTGTGTTACACCTGGAGACAGCCTGATTCCCCCTCTGGATATAAGCTGCCAGCTTATGTCCTTCAGAAATGTAATACCCTCGACTAAAAAACACGCTATCTTGTTACAGGCCCTGCTGAAAACGAGGAAGCAAGTCATGCAATCATTTATGAAGCCAGCACACTTTGGGGATTAATTTCCGCTACCTATGGCTCTTCTAGTTCGTTTTTCATACACAATACGAGAGTACGGTTTTCATACACAAGATACATCCTACAGTATCGTTCTTTCAACTTTAACAGAGGTGAAGTTATAATAAGTTAGACCTTCAATTCTAGAAGGGTCCAAATCTTTTCTCTTTCTCGGGTCATTTAAGAGCATGAATATAAGCGTTATGTTTCTCCCTATGAAACAGTAAGAATAATTGAGCTAAATGATATAATGTGCACTAAAATTGCAAATATCCTATGAACACTGTAATTCTTTCCATAAGCTCATGAGCTTATGCCGATGTAAAGAACATGTATTTTATGTACACTACAAAAATGTTTTTCTTGTTTATATCTGAAGTTCTCAGACCTATTATGTTTTTCCTACAAAATTAAGAAATGTACAATAACAATTTATTCAAAATATATCCACCCCAAATACCCTGTTGTTATATATCATTTCAAATGCACCTTTCTTTCCTTCAAATGTTTAGATATGTAAGAGTTGCTACTGGGGTTATTTTAGTTTTATGATTTCATTCCTTGTTTTTATTATTGAAACCGAAATAAGCATTTTTTGGAAGTCTGAAATTATGACAAACACACCTCAAATCCCCTCTATAATATCACTTAATAGGAAACAGACTTATGAGTATAGTTAAAAGGTACGGCCTAGGATTCTAAGATATATACTCTAGTTTACACATTTAACAATAATACAGCAACTTGGAAACGTATTAAAAATAGAGCATAATAAGCACTAAAGTGCTTGTCTTTCATTACAGGAAAAAAGAAAGAAGTAAATGTTGAATAAATGAGATCTTTAAAAAAAAAAAAAAAGAAAAGAAAACAGAGGGCAATTCTGGAATCCATTGCCCCCAGCCCCTGCCCAGCTATCTCCCTCCTAGGTGCGAGCTTCCACTGAGCAAATGCACCTGGGTGGCCTGAGTGGCCTCCGCCTCTCCGCAGGCTGATTCCCTCCCTGTCTATTAACCTCCACAGGATGCAGATGTCGGCATCCTCTCCCATCTCCTGGGGGCTCAGAATAGATCTCATTTAAAGGCTCTTGTGTGAATGGGCAGCCAACCCTCAGGTGTCCTGGCTCATTCTCACCATCACTCATCTCAAAGGCATTCTGGAAGCTTAGGAATGACTCAGGTCAAGCCGTCCCCACCCCTGCAAACTGAATGCCATTCCAATGGCTCAATGCGACGTGGGTGTGGACAGTCACTGGTCCCACAGGGAGTCCTGGGGCCCAGGATCCAGCATTTACCATTCTGTTCTTCCTTCTGAAAACAGGGCCATCATTCTCCTGCCCTGAGTTCCTTCCTGGGCCTTTGTGGAACTACCAAATTTTACATATGAAAGCTACAAGCATGTAAGTCAAACACAATGTAGAGATACTCTTGACTTTCCGTGTGCAGAGGAGTACATGCCACTAGCATTAGTGGCACCTTGCAGGTGGGTCCCTTTGCTTTCTTCAAGTTCCTTCAAATGATGTATACGCGTAGCCACATGTTCCTTGTGAACTACAAAGACTTAATGAGACCCGGCAGCCCTAGGCGGCCAAAGAAAGCCTGGCTCCTCCCACCCCGCTCTCTTGGCTAATCTGTGCGGCCACAACAGTGCTATCTCTGAGCACGTTTGCCACCACAGCATTTTCCTTCATTCAAAATTCTACCCATGAATGACATCACGAACAACTGGAACTTCAAGCAGCAAATAAACAACTCATGAATGCACAAAAACAATGGCAAATAGCTCCCGGAATGAAATGAATAAACTTGTTTTAATTGGATAGAAGCAGAACAGAAGTAGAATTGTTTTTCTGAGGGTAACTCCAGGCCATTTAAAGCTAATAGTTCTCAAATGCTGCCCTGATCGCCTTGCTCGGCTGCTCCCCCCACGTCCTGTGGGCAGGACAGAACGTGCGTGCGGCCAGGGGGCGCATGTGCCCCGGAGCAGGCAGCTGCGCCATCAGGGACCGCCGGGACGCGCCCCGCAGCACGGTGCCCACTGGCGAGCGGGGCCATGGGCACGAGTTTCTGTTCTCTCGGGTTTATGCTCCAAAGTGTGGCAAACTGTAGGTCAACATCAGCATTCAGACTCTGCTGCACACAGAGATTTACATTCAAACCAAGTACTACTTATTAAAATTTCAGTAACAAAAAATGTGAAGTGCTAAGTTACAAACTGTCTTTACCGAGTTCATTTACTGAAAAATAAAATCAGCAGCCATGGATGGCCAGGCCTTCCCAGGAAGCGGGCCAGGAAAATGGCGGTTCCTCCCACCGGCCCCACCTGGACCTGCAGGTGCCGCCCCCAGCCCCCTCCCCCACTTCACAACCCGACAGCCCCTGGGGCAGGTTAGGCTACTACACATGCCCTCTGGGCCAAAGAGTGCCAAAGTGTAGTGTCTCCAGTCACTCACACTGGAGTCTCTGCAGGGAAAGGGCTCTGGAGACTCACTTCTCCAGCCTTGGGAGAACTCAGTGGCTGGACCCGGTAGGCATCTTACACACTTATTTGCCAGGAGGGACCTCCCACACGGGAGGCTCTGGACCCCAGGACACCTGAGCCAGGGGTCCAGCCTGGCATCTCTCAAGGCCTCGGAGGGATTTGAAAGAGCAGGCAGGATGGACACATGGACACCCTAGCCCCCCAGTCCTCCTGGAGGCCAGACCCACAACGGTTACACACAGAGCCAGGAAGAGCACCTGACGCTGCCCCTGGGCTGGGAATATGGAGGGGACCCAGTTTTGGTCCCCGCAGCTGCACGCGTGATCACGCACGTCCCCCACTCTTGCCCCTTCTCTAGTGAGAAGAAAGCCCAGTGAGGGAACAACACAGCCAAGCACAGCAAGATCCAGCTTCCCAAAGTGCTGAAGGCTCGGGGAGGGGGAAACAGTCAACTCAGGGTGAAGACATCACTCCTTCCACGGGAAGAAGGCTAGCCTGTCTGCGTAGACTGGCCTGGTCCCATTTCCAGTTCCTTCAAGCTGAGCAGAAGCCTCTGCGACTTTTCAGGATGGACTGAAAAGTCACGTGCGTTCCTAACCACGTCCTTGGGAGCCCAAATGACAAAAGGCAACACAGCAAATTACATTTTGTCATTTCTACCTATTGTACTCAACGGAACATGAACGGGCTTCCAAGCAGCCTGAACAGAGGGTAACAGGGCGGCAGCCAGTCACACAGGAGCTGGGGAGTGGGAATCCACACCAGCCCTGGGCTGCGGGTCACAGGGTGGGCGCCACGGCCACAGCCACAGCCTCAAGTCCCTGCAAAGGCCCTGGATGTGGGGCAAGTAGCCCACTTGTGGCTACTTGCCTCCCACTCTCGCCTCTTGTTGTTGCAGAGCCTCATCTAAGAGCTTCTCCAGAGTCTAGGAAGCAGAGACACCAAGGAGACCCACAAGCATAGACGGATTTTCTAAAACATTGCACGTGAACGTCAACATGGAAATTTCACGATTCTGGCCTGGAAGAGGCAAGGGCAACCCAAGTGGAAGTTGTAACTGCTAATGCAGGTAAGCAAACCGCCAGGAGCAGACCACCAGTCTTCTTCCAACGGAGGAGCTTCTTTAACACCTTGCATGTACGCTACCGTATGATGTACGTATTTCACAAAAATTAAGTGAGACAAAACCTAAATCCTGAAGACAGACCTACATGCTACGTCAAGTCTTCAAACGATACAAGCTACAAATAACTGCACACAAATCCACTCGCAAAACATCCATTTTGCTCACACACAGACTGAGGGCGGGTGGGTCCTCCTGGCAGCCTTGGAGCCTGGCTCACTCCTAGTATCAGCACTGTCCTGCCGGTTTCTCTCTGTGAAACACACGGAGGAATCCGAGCTCCATCCCTGGACGATGAAACCAACCCAGTGTGCAGCTCGAACCTGGCACTCCTGAGCAAGAGCAGAGCCTGCCCAACTAATGGCAGGCGGCCGCACGCGGCACTAACCCAGCGCCAGACCCACCCACGGTTTGGCTGGTCAGGATGAGTGAGTGTCCTTTCTCCCCCCAAAGGAGCCAGCATGTCACCTGCAAGACCCAGAAGCAGGCAGCATCACACCTCCCAGGCCCAAAGAGTCTCTCCAGCCCCAGGTTTTTCTTTAAAACATAAGAATAACAAGAACCTCCCTCCAAGGAGGTCCCGAGGACTCGACAACAGTTAGAAATGTTTTATAGGGCAGCCCGGGTGGCCCAGCAGTTTAGTGCCGCCTTCGGCCTAGGGCATGATCCTGGAGACCGGGGTCCCACGTCAGGCTCCCTGCATGGAGCCTGCTTCTCCCTCTGCCTGTGTCTCTGCCTCATTCTCTCTCTCTCTCATTCTCTGTGTCTCTCATAAATAAATAAATAAAATCTTTAAAAAAAATGTTTTATAAATTATAAGGCTCTTTACAGATGTTTGCATAATCATGTACATAATTCCACCAGGAGGCAGGTGCTTGGCTGTTAATCTTGTTTATCATCTTCCAGCGCCCACCCCCTCACAACTCAGTGCCTCAACCCATTTTCAGGGTTTCTCCCAGCTTCTATGCTAGTTTGGAAAAGGAAATTCAAGAGCTGCCATATCCCTCACGAGGCAAAAAAAGAACAAAAAAACCAAAAAAACAAAAATCAAAAAACAATAAACAAAAAAACAAAAATCAAAAAAACAAAAAAAAACCCCACACACAAGATGGCAGAATTAGATGATTCTATGCTCCTTTACATTATTAAAATATGAGCTGACATCTTTACAACGGCTGACCGAGCTCTACAGATCATGGTCCCTTGTCACCCCCTCACTTCACCTAATATGCTCTGCCTTTCTCCTTCTTCGTCAGTCATACTGACCCACTCCTCATTGCGGAACATACCAGCAATCTTCTGCCCCAGGGCCTTTGCACAGGTATTCCTTTGCCTATATGGATTCTCCCCGTAAAGATCTAGAAGACCTGCTTCTTTATCACCTTCAAGCTGTCACCTCTCCCCTCCCTCCCTTCCGCCACTTTATTTTCTGGAGCATCTATTACTACCTATAATACTTCATCATCTGAAAACATAACGAAATTAAATTTATTTCCTAGGTTTCAAATATAGGCTTGAACACTGAGTACCTTTTGTTTTTCTTTTAAGCTTGGGAACCAAACCTGTTTCTTTCTCTCATACACTTTAATATTTTTCAAATGAGTGAAACAGTTTAAAAGTATTCAACAAGTAACAACTGGCATCTTTGTCATGAAAAAAAATTTAACAATTTGATTAACTCTGAAAGTTGAAGGGAGATCTAACCTTTCTGCCTCTGTCCCTCCTGCCCACAGCCCATCTTTCTACCCTCCCAAGCAGCATTAAGTGACACTCCTATCAGTCCCCCCCCCCCCCCCCCCCCCCCCCCCCCCCCCCCCCGCCGCCGCACCACTCCCTGCCCTGAATGAGCACTTAAAGGTGGGAAAATGTAAAAAGGACAGAAGGACAGGAAACCAACTCCCACATCAGTCTGATGGGTTGGAGATACAGCTGCCTGGCCGATGGATGGCCCTCTCCTCTCCACAGTGGATGCCAAGGCAGAGATGGGTCTGGCAGCAGCAGGTCTCAGAGCAGAGGGAGCTGCTGGTAGCCAGGGGGGCCTCCCTTGTGCAGGAGGGGGACGGGCTTTCCTGGCCAGATCACTGGGTCTATAAAAAGGACGTCCGCTTTCAAGGGCTTCAGATACACCTGCATGCCACTGAAGGTGCGTTAAAGATGTGTCGGCCTGATTTGGAAATTATTAGGATAGTGTCTAAAATCTACATGTTCACCATTTATGGAAGGCCACAGTGGGGCGCGAGCAGTAGCAGTAAGCATTTTACATGTGAGCTTTCCACGTGTGTGGCCATGAACGCTTGGTGTTGCAGAATTAAGGATGAGTTCACAGAAAGAACTCCCACCACGCAAACAAAAGAGAGGACATCCGTTAAGCAGCAGTGGATGGTGGGTAAGCTGCAAAGAATCGGAAGGCTCTGGAAAAGGAGGCCAATATCCCAGTGTTGGGAAGTTTCTGGAATACTTCCACTGACAGCAAAGATGGGGTACAAGGAGAAATCCTGGGACAGTTACGGGCAGAGGCTAGAGTGAGCTATACCCAGCAGCCAGGACCCTGGCAAACTGAACCCACAGTTTCTGAGAAGAAAACTGACCCAGCATCATCGGAGGAACCCCAAGAGTATGGAGACAGGACTGAGCGCGGAGTGGCTCCATCAGAACCTTCCAGCGAGGCCACCCCACTGAGAAGGTCGGACGGACGACTCCTGGAACGCTCCATGCCGCTGCCCAGGAAACAGCCTACGTGGGGAGCACCGAGTGGCCCCCGGCGACTACTCAGGTGTTCATACACACTGAATCTCCATCGAGTAACTGGCTAAACTGTCAACTCTAGGAAATGCCTCAAGACACGAAGAATTCTGAACATTCCAGCTGAACAGGACAGACTCCAGAGTCGTGGAGATGAATGCTTATCACCCAGAGTTATTCTAGGAACTTAATTAAATGCTCCATGCCAGAGAAACTTGGGTATTTTACTGCTGTGGTTATTTCATTTGGAACGAAGGCTACTAATAAACCAGCCCTACTGATAAGCTAAACTGCAAATAATGATAAGAAGTAAAATGGAATTAAGGTGAGTTCTTCTACTGCATCTTTAAAACTCTGATAGGACCATAAACACCAAAATGTCATTATGCTTAGAAGCTATGTAAACTTTCAGAGAAAATGCTCATTTTAAAATTTCAAAATAAGTAAAGGTTAAAGGATGTTTTAAAATTCATTGTTTGTAAGTTTGTCGGGCTTTCATATCTAATATTTCCACACCACACGTTATTCAAGTTTCCACTTTTTACCGAACCAGCTGAAAAGTTAATTTTCTGTTGCAGACTATAAAATAAATGTACGCTCCTGGATTTATAACATCCTAAAGAAGGAAGAAATACAGATTTTGCAGTTTTGCAACTCGTGTATTTGGCTAAATAGTACCTAAATATTTTCAATTGAACTGTACGTTTATAAGAAGTCTACTTAGCAAACTAATGAAAGTTCTTTGCAGAAATGTCATCAGACTTATTTGATAAATATAACTGGAAGACGGAATGAGTAGCAAATGCATTTGTTTGTTTCATCTGTATACACAAAGTGCTGTTTTAGGTCACTTTTATGCCAGAAAACTATTTTTGAAAACCCTGCTATCATGTAAGAATAAAACAGAGGTATGCGTTGCCACCCATCACTTGAGCAATTTATCTTCCAAAAAATGCATCCAGCCTTTGGCGAAAGAAACTGACCGCCTGAGTGTCTCTTTCTAGCAACTTCTGTCCTCTGAGTAGTTCAGGAGCTCCAGAATGTTGACAGGGTCCCAGAGTACTACTCCTACCTCCCTCTCACCCTCAAACAAAATCAAGCTGCTCTATGCACACTAATTGGTGCCTTGTTTAATACTGCTTATTGCTCAGAGTTTCTAAAGCACGATTTGCATAGTTTTTAAACTTATTAAGAATGTCCTGGCCTATTTCCAAAACTTCTCTTCATGCTTCTGCACCCCCCGCCCCTGCCATTGGCCCAGCGGGTGCCTGGGACCCTGCACTGGGGACAGGGAAAGAGGCACTGGCAGGCTGTGGTGTGGGGCCAAGTCCCCTGGGGGGGGGGGGGAGGCATGGGCGTGGCTTCTACTGCAGGCGGGGAACTCTCAGCCTTCACCCACCCCAGTCCCTACTTCCCTGGCTTCCCACCGCCAGCACCTGGCAGTGCGGCCACGCCAGTTCAGGGGTTCTCTAAGGAGGGGATCCAAACCTCGCCCTGGGAAACACTGCTGCATTTATTTATGAAGACTCCCTACAGCGCAAGCACAGCAGCATCTTTATTCGGCAGCTTTTGCATTTCACCTGGTGAGTACTCTCCAGACCCAGAACCCAGAGACAGGGCGCTCTGAACTCTGCTCTCCCCCACCCTCACCCCGAAAGGCTGTTTTTGCAGTGCACTGATGGGAAGGGCAGGGGAGGGAGCTGCATCGCCCTGGTTTGTTGACCCCAGTGGGCGGCGGCAGCCTCCTTCCCGAGGGGCTGGGTAGATTACTGGTGCACGATGCTTACCAGGGAGGCGTGTGGCCCCAGGCTGCCATCTGCTAGGAAGGAAGTCCTCTCTCGGAGGATGCTGGAGAGACTGGCAGCTAATGTAAACAAAACCAACTCAGCCCGTAGATCCCCATTGCATTTTTTAAAAATATGGACAGCCTATGAATTTTGGTTTGTTTACATCTTCCCTTCTGCCTTTGAAAGTGGGGTCACAGTCACATCATTAGGAAGGTAGAAAAACCATTTCTCTTCATTCAAAAATTCAGTTAAATGATTTCTTTTTTTCAGAAAAAAAAATCTTGAAAATAAGAGAGGCACTCGTGAAATAATCTGGTCCCCAGAAGATTACCACCTAGCAACAACTGATTAGTTAACTTATTGGTCCTTAGGCAAATTCTAAATTGGTTAGTTTTCAAATACACTCATCATTAAGTAGGTTAATGACTCATTTCTTAGGAAACTGTTAATGGACTTATTCATAAGGAGGAGAATATGTATTTCACTTATGGAATAAATCTATCACAAAGACACCTCACGCCATAACCAGATCAAGCATCTAGCTTGAACCCATCACAAATGGCAAGGACATATGTTTTTCCCAGGTAACAGAGGCTTTTCCACTGGAATCATGCCAAGAATTTTCTTCTTTCTTTTCTTCTTTTTTTTTTTTTAACAAGTAAGCACATGATCTTGAATGTTTGCCAAACCTTCGCTCTTCTGCTTCCCCAGTACACACTGCCCACATGATCGTGAGCAGGCGTGTCTCCTGATTCACAGCACTCTTCCTTACCTAGGTGCCTCTGCATCCTCTGCTTCTGTCGGCCAGCAGACCTGCTAGTCTACGCATGAAGCAAAATGTTCCAAAGTCAAAAAAAAAAGAAAAAAAAAAAAAAGGACAGATACCACTTGTACAAACGCTGAGTTGTTCTGGAGCGAATACGACAGCCCTGGGAGGAAGTTATTCAGTGGTACACAAAAGACCCACAGAGACAGGGCATACTCTATTCTTTCTTGATAATATTTACAAACATTTCTACCAACGAATTAAATGGTGACCTTGGAAAAAAGGTCTGACCTCCCTGAGCCTCTGTGTACGCAGGCTTAAATGAGTTTTATTATACCAACCGTTCCCAACTCCTCTCCCTTGAAACGACCTTGCATTCTCTCCTGATCCTCACCACACTGTGTGGACAGAATTTTCATGTATTTGGTGGTGGGAGGGCGGAGAGGCATCTTCTCAAGGATAATATATAGCCAGCTTTGTTGAAACAAAAAGCAGCTAGAGGAATAGGAGCTTTCAGTGTTGCAGACCACTGGGACCCCAGGAAGTGAGACTGGAAAGCCCCAGAACAGATGACCAGTCAACAACCTGGAACCACCACTCTGAAGCCACCAACACAGTGATGGCTGTGAAAGTCCTATCAGATCCTGAGCTCTGCATACTGCCAGGCATAAAACGGGTTTAAAAAAATTAGGGGGCTTCCCTTCCATGTCCTACTTCCTGCTTAACTGCCCACATTTTACTCAGAATCAATAAACACATGGGAAAAAAAAGAGGGAAATTCAGTAAGTATCAGCCAAGCGAAATAGAAAACAAAACAGCTACCTGGATAGTTGCCTGAGACGGGTCTAGGCTAAAATCCTAATGTAACTGTTGGCTCTGAGCTTCCCCAGCAGACAGTTTGTAGCACTCGGAGACAGTATGATGGGATGTAAGAGCACAGGCTGCCGAGTCAGACCTGAGGAGGCAGGACCGCAGGACAAGGCAGGACAAGGATGGTCAATGGGCACCTTCTGAGGCTCACCCAACAGTACTCCTCTCAGCTCTCGGAACCTGGCCAAGTCCCGGGGCCTCTCTCTGCTGCAGATTCCTCATTCCCAAGGAGTGGCCCTGCCTAATGTCACTGGGTTTGGGAGTATAATGTGATACTACAGGGAAGAAAATGTCTCGATGCCATGAAGTGAGGAAAAAAACAGTGCCTGGATTTTAAACAATTCTTTTGACCTAAAGGAGTTAGGGCAACACAATACTCTTCCAATACTGATCAGCATAATGGTTACAACTTCACCAGCACCAGCTCCAGCTGCCTTCTTTCACTGCGCATCAGGTTCTGGGATTCTTAGTAGCACCTAATTCAGAGGCAAATGATGGGCTCCCTCCCCTAAGTAACTACTTTTACATTTGGACAGAGGAAGCACTACGTCACACTCATAAATGCTAGAGATCAGGCATTAATACTATGTAAAAGCATAAATCCTTCTTAGGATAAACATACGGATTTTAAAGTAATTATTAAAATCACATAATATAATGAAATCTATCATAATCCCCATTTTTACACACTGAAAAAATTGCAATTTAATACTAGACTACAATCATTCACCCAACGATTTATACCAACACCCTATGGATAGATTAAAGCACCAGTAAGACTATAATTATACTTAAGGTTGTAAAGTTTTAACGTGATTAGAGAACACGTCATTATTCAGTATTTGAGTTTCACAAAGACAAAATTCCCACCAAGCCTCTTGGGGCATGATTAGATAAGACATGGAGCCCCCTCCCCTACACACACACACACACACACACAAAATATTTATTTCTGGAAAATTTGATACTGTTTAAAATCAATACTAAAGGACACCTGGGTGGCTCAGCCAGTTGAGCGTCAGATCTTGATTTTGGTTCAGGTCATGATCTTAGGGTCATGAGACTGAGTCTGGCTTAGGGCTCCACACTTAGCACAGAGTCGGCTTGTCCCTTTCCCCTCTGCTCCTCCCTCACTCCTCTCTCTAAAATAAATTAGTAAAATCTTAAAAACCAATAAATACAATAAAATAGAAACTAAAAACAAAACAAAACAAAAAAACAACCAGTACTGACAAGGTGCTGTGCATATGGTCATTTATCTTAAGGCATATTACGTACCACCATATTTAACCAAATATTCCAAATTTCACTAAAAGCACAATAGGCAAGGAGTATTTTATAAATCTTGTTTGTGGGTGTAAATATTATGTATGGCATAAGAAAATGGGGCCAAATCTGAAGACACATTTGTCTGCTCAAGGTTTACAATGTCTCTGG
Source organism: Canis lupus baileyi (assembly GCF_048164855.1). Classification (NCBI taxonomy): domain Eukaryota; kingdom Metazoa; phylum Chordata; class Mammalia; order Carnivora; family Canidae; genus Canis; species Canis lupus. Next base: position 3,228,355 of record NC_132854.1, on the reverse strand, counting down.
ACCTGTAAAAGCGACTTTATGCAAATTTAATATTTTTCTAGTGTAATCGCTGAGAAATCAGAACCGCTAACTTGACTATTTTACCGCTTGTAAACGTGCAGCCTTTAAATTTTAACCCAATTCTATCCCAGCGTTCCCATGCAATGAATTCAATTAAGCAGCAAGAGTACCATGCACAGAAGGATCTTGTATTATTCGCATCCACTGAGCAAAATGGTAGTGTACAACGTGTATTTCTACTCCCTCTATTCAAACTTCCTTCTGTGCCTTTTATTTTCGTGTGCCGTTAACTCAAGTCTCTGTGGCTATCTAGAAAGAAATCGAATCCTCACTAGCAGTTCTCAGCCTCAGCATTTGCCCTATCTTGAATGATGACTCCACTCGTCCTCCTCAGAAAAAAAAAAACCTACCAATGAACTCAGTCTGCAATGATCTACCTTGAATGATTAAAAAAACCACAGTGATCTTGAAGAACACATTCAAATAGATAAAATCAACAGAGAGTCTCCCCGATTATATTTAGATAGTACGTTTCTACTTGATCAGTAACGTGGTTACAACTGATCACATTGGAGGGTCAGAAAATTTGGTTTTCATTTGTTTATTAAAATGTCTTGCTCATCTTGAATAGAAAGACATTCTCCTCATGTCTGTAGTAGAGAAAATCTGCAGCGAACTCTCCTACTATTCGTGGAGTCGGTGAAGACCCGGCTTTGGGCGGGGCTTCACTTCCCTCTGAGTTTTTCCTCACTCTACTTGGCAGTGCAGATAAAAAGAGTAAAGTTACATTTTCCCTTAAGTTTCTAAGGTGAAATGGGAACACTTGATTCTGTGCTACCCAAAAAAACAAAACAAAACAAAAAACCCTCTCAACTTGCCAAATCTGATACCAAAAGTTAACTAGCTCTTGGAACTATGCTTCTACAGAAAATGCATTAGTGGGAATTTTAACAGAAAACCCATTATACCCATGCTGGTAGTAAATAAAAGTGCTACGAGTCCTCCTCCTCTCCAGAAAAACAGAGAGATTCGTGTAATACACATAATTCCAAAGAAAATAATTATATTTAATTATCTATTAAAATTCCTTTTGTGGGGGAGTGGGCCTGTGCAAGAGCAAACGAATCAAACAAACACTGGAGGTTTTCCTACCATGTCTGACAACCAAAAAAAATCAAAACAGAGCAGGAGGGGCTACCCTAGTTAAATCAACCCTAAAAGAGAACCCCCAAGCCCAACACTAGGTTCAGCAGCTGAAAGTTTAAGGGTTCTGTTTTTCTCTCAATACAGCCCACGTTAAAAGCCAAAACTATCAGTTAAAAAAAATGAGTATCGTAATTATTAATTTTCATATTGACAATACCTGTTGACATACAAACAAATTATAAAAGGTAATCAAAAGTATGGTCTTAATATAGTTTCAGCTTTAGGACGCTGTTTTCCTTGATTATGTCATTTCACTACGTAATTTATTTATTTATTTTTTTTAATTTTTATTTATTTATGATAGTCACATAGAGAGAGAGAGAGGCAGAGACACAGGCAGAGGGAGAAGCAGGCTCCATGCACCGGGAGCCCGACGATGGGATTCGATCCCGGGTCTCCAGGATCGCGCCCTGGGCCAAAGGCAGGCGCTAAACCGCTGCGCCACCCAGGGATCCCTCACTACGTAATTTAAAACACTACTTCATTGCAATTGATTATCTATGAACAAAATCTCAAGTTGGGTAAAGATGAGGGGAAAACATGGTTCTTGGAGACTGGAGTGGAATTAGCAATGAAGAAGAAAAGACATGCATCTCTTAAAAAAGGCGTTAGCTCCATTTTTAGACGACCGTGAGTTGTTTCTTTTTAAGAACACTCATTGACAAAAGTGACTTTCCTATAAACCCTCATAGTTTCAAGGCAATAAGTATCAATAGTGTCAGTGAGTTTATCAGCAGGATCCTTCAGGAGAGCATTTTAACCGTTCTTGATTTTTATGATCTGCTGGACCTCCCAATGGCCGAGGCCACAGGAGTGAGAGGGTTATAATTACCCCATTTTACAGACAGAGAAAGTGAGAAAGTGGGGTTAAATGGTTCTCCTCTGTCACACAATGACTCATTAAGATCAGCAACCAGAAACCTGGTTTCCTGATTCCTGGTTTAATGTTCCACATACTATGCTTCCTTCTACGAAGTACTATTTTTGTAAAGGTTTCTCTTTCAATAAAGGAAGTAGAACAAGTCACGTGACTTTCATTCACGAAAGCCTGTGTGTTTTCATTAGCACCTTGGTTGTCTGTTCCCGGGAACAGGGCAGGAGCAGTGTTCATTATTATCTTATTACGACCAGAGCTGGCCAACCAAAGCAGGAGAGCACGCAAAACAGAAAAATAAAGGGCATGTGGTTTGTCAAGCAATCTCATTGGAGTTCTAAAAATATTCAGGTTCTTTGCTTTCAGACTTCCAATAGGCAATCCTTTTAAACATAAATCGTGATTATCTTGTTCCTTTGGAGACGTTCCTGCTGTCCCCAAATTCTCTGACCATAGGATAGGAACAAATAGTCCTCTTATCAATCAGAATTTAAACAGAGATGCTTTCAGCGGTAACTCGTATCTAATCTGCCTTATACATACATAAAAACCAATTTTAGAACAAAAATCCCACCAAAGAGGAACAGTTAGATAGCACCTTTTATGATCTACACCAACCTAGTCGTAGCACAAACATGTATACAGTTAATTTTTAAATGCTGTTTTAAAGCATAGTAAATTCCACACTGTATTTTCAATTCCAAAACAACAACGTTCTGACAGATTGGTTCAATGTTCCTATGTACGCACCCGCAAAGCATGCAGAAAGGGCCTTCCTTTGCTCCCCAATAAGATGGATAATTTACAGTTCAAATTTTATTTGCTCTGGATTAATCCATAACTATTGTGTTATACAGATTATTATCATATATTAATCCAGAGCATGCACATACACAAACACACACACACACACACACCCCTAAAGTGCACTGACTTGCTTCTGGCACCGAAATCCCACCATCCCCCAACTCTACTGTAAACAACTATCAAACGTTGTTGCAGAAATCTTGTGTCTTTGTTACCACTTATGCAAATGCCAAACCCTACTGCAGGACCCCAAATCATTCTGCTTCAGCATAATTAATGACATTTCCCCATGTGGAGACGGAGGAGCTCAGTGTGAACAGACACCTATGCCACTTCTGAGCGCCAGGCCATGCACACAATGACCCAGGAAGTTTTTTCTCCTATTTCATCTTCAAAGAAATGCTTTCCAAGTCTTCCTCCCTATAAATCATCCTCCCAAAGGACGCTTATCTCCCGTGAACTCTTTATTTATGAGCACCACAGACAAATTTCTACATGCACACGTGAGTTAAATAAAAGTGGACGTTCATTTTGAGTTCCTCTCTGGCTCCACAGACCACAGCGCAGGTTCCACATTCATTAAGATGACATCCTCGTCTTTCCTGTTCTACTGTTCTTGTGTCAAATCAGTTCACTAGAAATCCATTTCGCATGTAGCCCTCTTAAAAAACTGTGGTTCTGGCACAATGGATCAATTGCAGTTCTCGATCTTGCTTAAAAATAGTCCTTTCTCTTCTTAAAAAGGTGTTTACCATAATGCTCACAGAGTCTTTGGAAAAACGGCAAGCAAATTCAATCTCATCTTTGTTCAGCCACCACCGAGCCTACGAACTGCTGTTTTGGTTTCAGGAGTCCTGAGTCCTATAGGTTGAAAGGAATTTTATACTGGTGGGAAAACAAACAGAACAAGCTAAATCAGGTCTCTAACTAAACTTATCTCTCGCAGTTTAACATTTTATTTTCCCCGAGTTTGAAAAGGGCATTATATCATAACATGAATCACGTTTCTTAATGTATCTCCCTTATCAGAAAGGCCTTGAATCCTTTCAGGCTGGTAGAGGCAAACCCCAGCTCACTCCTCCTGCTCCTGCAGGAACCCACTCCTGGGGCCTTCTATAATCCAGGCCAGGGTTTTGCTTCCTGTTTCACCAAAAGGGGTAAAAAAGGTGTTATGTTCTCAGGCTGCTTTTCTGATTAGAATCAGATTTCAGCAAAATGTACTTTCATGTTTACTATGGCATATCCCCCATATACCCATCTGGGCATGCGAGGAAAATGTTTGCATGCATGCATTTCTCCCTCCCCCCCCCCCTCAATTCCAGTCATGCCTGTGTGTTTCTATGGTCTGTGTCCTAGACTGCAGCTAATCCTTCAACTCCCTGACACACAAACAATTTTTCAGAAGTATCTGTAGTGTTTAACTTAACTGCAAGCAAAGTGACCTTCAGAGGCAAGTCATCGTTTATGGGATACACTCTGACAAGTTCCGATTGATTTAATTAGATGGTGCTAGAGCACCATACTTCTGATAATTCTCTAGGACTCTTTTCATCTTTTATTCTATGGTTTTAATAAAAAAGTAAAGAGCTCTTCCTCTCTTATAGTAGAACAACAGGCTATTTACCCTACAGCTATACTTTTACATCCCATGGACTAACCGTCCCAGGCATACTATCAACTGTATGCTGGACTTAGCTTTCAGCTACTCTGTTTAAGACCAAAAGGCGCACGGATCCCCAAAAGCTGTGGAGATCGTCACTTCGGACCCTTTGCAGACTTCTGACTTCACGCCGGCATCTACATTAACACTATTTGCTGCTTTATATTTTGTGGTTCCTCCGGAGCCTCTACCTTACTAGAACCCTCCCCAAACACACACATCACCAAAGAAAAATTAGGAACTTGTGAATTGAACATTCACACCCCTACCACCCAGTCATTCAAAGTTTGAGATCCTCAGAATGCACCACCAGCTGCAAAGCAAGCACACCTCTCCTCATGGATTTTTGATAAGAACGTGAAGGATGCGGGGCACCATCCTGTCCAATTGTTCTTGAAAACACCACGTGGCTGTCTTTCACTTGTTTCCTCTAAAGCACTGATTCTAAATCCCGGCTGCACGTTATCACCCAGGCAAACTGTGAACAACACTGGTGCCTGTGCTCTGCCCACCGGAGGCTTTGCTTCAATCTGTCTGGGGCGAGGCCCCAAAGGGGCTTTCTCAAACCTCCTCAGGTGAGCCTAACCTGGGACAGGGTTCTCAGAGGATGTTCCCCAACCAGCAGCAGCAACACAACCTGGGAACTTCCGAGAAAGGCACCTTCCAGGCCACGCCCTACACCTTCCGCATCACAATCTCTGGGGCTCTGCACAACCCAGTCATCCAGGCTTCAGCCATCTCTGACCAGGTGACCCCCCAGGTATGCTCGAGTCAGAGAACTACTGCTTCTACCCCACGTGTAGGCACTGCCACCCTGTCAGACCCTTGGGAGAAAAACGATGCCTCTTACGGAAAAGCCCCTACAGTTTCTGTGTAAAACTGAACCACCGGTTATAACTGTTCCCTGTTGCAGCCACCAAAATGGATGCTCATTTTCTAAATGACTTGCAGGCCTGTCTTTAAAAACTTTAAGGCTCAGCAAAAATCAGGTGGGACCTGCTTCCAGGAAAACAAAGACAAAGGGTGAGGGAGCTGTCAGAACTTCAGGTCAAGAACCAACCCCTGGCACTCTGGGGTGGCTGACGTGGGAAGACCCGTGCCCTGGGGACAGAGGGGAGGAGGGGGTGGGGTCCAAACAACAAGTCCACAGCTCCTGAGTGGGAGGCTTCACCTCCAACTCAGAGATATCACGGAAGACCACTGGACGGCTCTTGGTGTTTGGAGAAGAAGGAAGCCGAGGGGGCAGGAAGGAAAACCAAACCGGAAGGCTGGCCCGATATTTTGGCACTCAGGTCCAGGTAGCAAAGAACAGCAGCCCCCGCTCTCCCACCGGTTCTCCCACCGGTGCTTCCAGCCATCCTCCCACCGGTCCTCCCACCCTTCACAAGGTCCAAGGGCCTCACCTTTCACGATGGTGGCCTCCTTCAGGTGATGGGACAGGAAGTCAATGCTGGCATAGGTGTTGGCGGGGGGCAAGGCGCCGGGGCTGGGCCCCCCACACACCCCACCGCCGCCGCTGCTCCCCACGGCGGTGATCAGGCCCCCGAGACTGCGGGTCCGGCCCCAGGCGCTCTTGTCTCCGGGCTGCGGATGAGGATGCGGATGCTGCTGCGGGGCGGGTGACAGCCCAGGCTCGTCCCTCACGTCGATGGCGATGTAGTTGAGGCCATTCTGGAAGCCGGCAGAGGTCTCCCTGCGCATTGGGGCGCCACTGCCCCCAGGGCAGCCGACCAAGCCCCCGGGCTGACCTGGGCCCCAGGGGCGCGCCTGCTGGGGGTGCGGCGGCTGCAGCTGGCGGGGGGACGTGGGGCGGTCGTCCCCGGCACCCAGGACGCCGCTGCTGCCCCCTTCGCTGCTTTTCCTGAGAGACACGTTTTCCACAGAGGCCGAGTTGTGGCGCTTGGGGTTGTGGGCGAAGGAGGGGGACACGGGGGTCACAGTGGTGGTCGAGGCAAAGGTCTCAGAGCTGTGGCGGCGCCGGCCCCCCTGCGGGTCGGCGCGGATGACCTTGGCGCCCCGGTGCGGGTCCGGGGGCTGGCTGGCCTGCAGGAAGGCCTCGACTCCCGACACCTGGTCCATGAGGCTCAGCCTCTTCACCCCGGACGTGGGGCTGGTCACGCGGGCGCCCTCTGGCTTCGGGGGCGCCGCGATGGGTTGTGGCGGGGTGGCAGCCACGCCGAAGGCCATCTCGGTGTAGTCACCATTGTCCCCGGGCTCCGAGGAAGAGGAGGAGGCCGCGCCGGGGCCCTGCGACGGGGCGGCCGGGGGTAGGCGGTACAGCTCCCCCGGGGGCGGCGGCGGGGGCGGCTGCAGCTGCAGGGAGGCCGCGGGGGCGGCGGGGCGAGGGGGCAGCGGCGGGTAGGGCGAGGCGGCCTCGGGGGACAGGAGGGCGTCCAGGGAGCCCACGGGGTCCCCGCTCTGCGCGCCGGGCTTGGGCGACTTGGGCGAGCTGAAGTCGAGGTTCATGTAGTCGGAGAGCGGGGAGCGCTGCCTGCTGTCGCTGCTGGTGCCCGGGGTGCCCGAGCCCAGGGAGGAGGCCGGGCTGCTGGCGGACAGCAGCGAGCACGACGAGGCCGCCGAGGCCAGCAGCGGGGGCGCGGGCGGGGAGAGGCGGGCCCCGGCCTCGCCGAAGTCAATGTTGATGTACTCGCCGGGGCTCTTGGGCTCGGGCGGCAGAGGGTACTCGTGCATGCTGGGCAGCGTCTGCAGCCCCTCCAGGGACAGGCGCGTGGGCCGCACTGCCCGGCAGCGCTGGGTCAGGAAGCCGTCGGGGCGGCCAGCGCTGCTGCCACCGGGCCTGCCGGGCGAAGGCACTGCTGGGTGGGGGGGCTGGGTGTGGCCGCCCGCCCCCGCGAAGGCGCCGCCGGCCGTGGGCCCCGGGCTGGCGGGCGGCTCCAGCCTCTCCTCTTCCAGGATGCGCCCCACGGGGGAGCTCATGAGCACGTACTGGTCGTTGTTGTCCCCGTTGCACGTGTAGGGCGCCTTGTAGGAGCGCGGCAGGGAGCTGTAGCAGTAGCCAGGCACTCCCCTGAGCATCTCCCCACTGCCATGCAAGGCGGCCGAAAAGAAGTCCGGAGGAGTCCCCGAGGTACCCGCGTCGCTGGGGGACATATTGAGGTAGTCCCCGTTGGGTAGCAGCTTGCTGTCGGCGCTCTCCATGGACAGCTTGGAGCCACACCACATGCGCATGTACCCGCTGTCCTCGGGGGAGCTCTCGGCTGGGGAGCTCGCCTTGTAGCTAACGCCGCTGCCACTGGCCGCGAAGGCCCTGCCGGCCGACGGGGCGGGCGCTGGCACTGCAGCCCCCGTGGGGGGCAGGGCGGCGGCGGAGGCCCGCGGTTGCAGGATCTGCTTGGGGGCCGACACGCTGGTGGGGCTCATGGGCATGTAGTCGTCACTCTTACAGCTGCCACCGCCCCCGCCCATGAGGGCCACGCCGGGGGTCATGGGCATGTACCCGTCGTCGGCACCGAGGTTGCTGCTGGAGCTGCGGTGGGACCCGATCTCGACGTCGCCGTAGTCCTCGGGATACGGGTTGTAGGCCACTTTGGGAGAGGACGCGGGGCAGGACGGGCAGAGGCGGCCGGAGCTGCCGGAGAAGGTGGCCCGCATCAGGGTATACTCATCCAGGGACGCGGAGGAGGGCTGGGGCACCGGCCGCTGCCGGGCAGGGGTGGTCAGGGAGTAAGTCCTCTTCCTCAGCCCCCGGTCCAGGTCCTGGGCGCCATCCCCGGACACTCTGCGGTAGGGGCGGCCGCAGTGGCTCAGGGGCCTGTCCATGGTCATGTACCCGTACAGCTCGCCCCCGCCGCCGTCCCTGGCCGGCGGCGTCTCGGCGATGGACTCGGGCGTGTTGCTCCGGTGGCTGCAGAAGGCTCTCAGGTCGCCGGGGCTGGAGCCATACTCGTCCAGCGACATGAAGCCGGGGTCGCTGGGGGAGCCCGAGGCCGACGCGCTGCCGCTGGACGGGCGCTGGCTCGCGGCGTGGTGCAGGGGGTGCTGCAGGGGCGGGTGCGGGCCCGGGGGCGGCGGGTAGGAGCCGGAGCCGTGCCCGCTGCTGGACGACAGGCTGCCGGGGCTGGTGGCGGCCGGGGGCGAGTGCGCCACGGGCATGGACATGGAGCGGCTGTGCTGCAGGGCACCCCCTGCCGGCGCCGGCGCCACCTTGCTCGCGCGCCCGCCGCAGCCGCCGCTCAGGGTGTGCGAGCGGCTCAGGGGCGCGCGCACCGGCCCGGGGCTCAGGGGGCTCCCGGCCACCGACACCGGCCTGCCGCCCGCCCCCGCGCCCGCGCCCGCGCCCACGCCCGCCCCCGCGCCCGCCGCCCCCGCGCCCGCGCCCCCGTCGCCCTCGCTGGCCGTGCGCACCCGGCACGAGCTGCACTTGGCGGCCGGCGGGGTGGCGGCCAGGCTGTCGGTGCGCGAGCGGCGCACCAGGCCCGTCTGGCTCGGGGGCAGGTTGACCAGGTGGTGGTGGCGGCGCGCGCCGGGGACGCTGATGGGGTGCGTGGAGGACGAGCCCGACGACTGGCTCTTGCTGCGGGGCCGGAACTCGAAGAGCTCCTTGAGCGCCTTCATGGCCTCCAGGATGGTCTCGTGGATGTTCTGCGCCACCACCGAGTCGTCGGCCTGCATCCACAGCTCCCCGGGGCCCGTGACCGCCGAGCGGCCCACCTCGATGAAGAAGAAGCTGTCCGAGTGGCCGCAGCGGCGGATGTTCATGAGCTGCAGCGTCACCGACGGCTGCTCGCAGTTGAGCTTCACGAAGCCGATGGTGCGCGCCGACAGGCACAGGCGGTACACGCCCGTCAGGTTCTTGCTCTGGCCCAGGCCCTTGGGCTTCAGGTTCACCTGCCACACCTCGCGGTAGGCGGCCGTGGCGGGCGCCACCAGCCCGTAGCTGTCGTCGGCCGCGGCGGCGCCGGCCGAGCCACCCAGGGCGCCGGGCAGCGAGGCGCTGCAGGACGCGGCGGCGTTGGCGGGGGCGGGGGCGGGGGGCGCGTCGCCCGCGCGGCCCTCGCTGAGCAGGTCGGTGAGCGCGCGGTACCAGCCCTCCTGCTCCTGCTCGTTCTCCGCCGCCACCGCGAAGTACTCGTCCCTGGTGTAGAGCGCGATCAGGTACTTGTGCTTGGCGTCGGCGCGCTTGTTGATGTTGAGGCAGCAGTCGAGCGCGATGACCCGCTTCGGGGCGCCCGCCTTGCTCCGCCACTTCTTCTCGCTCTCGTAGTACTCGAGCCGCGGCGGCTGCGGCGCCGGGACCCCGCCCGCCGTCGCCGCCGCCTCGTCGCCGGGCCCGCGCAGCACGAAGAAGCGCTTGTGGCCGTGCTTCTGCTTGCGCAGGTAGCCGCACTTGCGCACGCTGTGGTTGTTGTTGTTGTTGTTGTTGAGGTTGGGGCCGTCGCCGCCCGCCGGCCCCGGGGGCCCGGGCAGCGGCGGGCTCGCCATCGCCGGCGTTTCAGGCCGCGCCGAGCCGCGCCGCGCCGCGCCGAGCCGAGCCGCCGGGGGCAGCGGAGGGGGCGCGGGCGCGGGCGGGGGCGCGGGCGGGGGCGGCTCCCTCCCCCGCCCCTGCTCGCCCGCGCGAGCCCCGGTCCCTCGGGCCCGGGAGGTGGGGGAGGCCGGGGGAGGCCCGCGGGGGGGCCGGCCCCGCGCGGTGGCGCAGCGCCCTCCGCGCCCCCGGGCCCCGGAGGATGCCCGGCGCGGGCGGTGGCCGCCCCCTGGCCCGGCGGCCCGCAGCCGCCGCCTCCCGGGCTCTCGGGCGGCGCCTGGGGACTCGCTGGCTGGGCCGGGAGTCGGGGTCCCCGAGCCGCGGGGCCGAGCCTAAGGCGCGCGCGGCCGCACCGCTCCGGCCGCTGCGCCGCGCTCGGGGGTGCCGGGGTGCGCCCGGGCGCTCGGGGTCCGCGCCGCCGCCGGGGCGGCTGCTGCTGCTGCTGCTGCTGCTGCTGCTGCTGCCAACGGCGACCCGGGCTCGTCGCGGTCCCCGCCGCACAGTGAGTAACACATCGCGCACCGAGTGACTGAAGTAACAGGAGCAAAACAACATGTGACTCGGCGTTACGCAGGCACACACGGCGCGGCCGCCCCGCCCCGCCGCGCGCATTGGCTTCGCGCCCCCCGACGGACGGCCCGCGCGGCCAATGGGAGCGCGCCGCGGGGGGGCGGGCCGCGCGCCCCCGCCCCGCCCCCCTTTCTCCCCGGGCCGCGTTTCCCGCCGTCCCCTCCCCCCTCGGCGGAGGCCCGGGCCCGGGCGGGGCGGGGGCGGCCCGAGCCTCATTAATCAGGGGCTCGTTGTGGATGCCGGCGGAGGAGATGCCACCCAGGGCGGGAAACGGGGCGCGCGGGCGGGGCGGGGCGGGGCGGGGCGGGGCGGGGGCCGGCCTCCGCGCGCAGGGCCCTTCTTCCCTCCCGCCTCGGACTCAATTAACTGGGCTCGGAGCTTCCGCCGGGGCGGGGGCCGGGGGCGGGGGCCGGGGACGGGGGAGGGACTCCGCGGGGGGCGGGGGCCGGCGGGGGCCGGCGGGGGCCCGGCGGGCGGCGAACTTGGCCGCCCTCCCGTAACCCCCTCCGCGGGCACCCCCGGGCGCGCGGACCCGGAGCCCCGGGCCGGGGTGGGCGCGCGCCTGGGTGGTTCCCGGGGGCCTGGCCCGCGCCCTGTTTACGAGCATCACGGTTGTCCGCGGGGAGCGCCGGGTCTGGGCAGCTCGGTGCCCTTCCCGGGCGGGAGGGGAGGGGCGCGGCGCCCCCCGCATCCCGGCCCGCGCGCGCCCGGCTGCTGCCGGGGTCCCTTCCCCCGCGCCCGGGTCGCGGGCTCTTCCGGGGCGTCGTCAGCGCCATTCACTTGTCAGGTTCTCGGGAAGTTGAAATCGTGTGCCTGGGATGTAACAAGAGAAAGAGAAGGAGGACGAGCAGGCGCGCAGAAATGCGGTTTCCATAGCGCCGGAAAGAGGGCGGGCTCCGGCGAGGCGCAGCCCCGAGCCCGGGTCCCCTCCGGCCCCGGCGGCCCCGCGCGCAAGAGGGGGCGGCTCCAGACCCGCGCGCCCTGCGCCGCCGGCCCCGGCTGGGTCGGAAATGCCCTTGAAGGAGCGCTCCCGAGGCTCACGTCTACGCGGCTTTTGTGATGGCCTTTGTGACTTTCAGAGTCGGTGACAAATAAGTACCCTTGCGGTGCATCTCCTAAATGTCACAGTGGGGGCAGCGGGTGAGGGTAGGTGTCCCCGACCGGAGACCCTCCCAGCGGGCTCCGAGTCTTGCGGAAACCAAGAAGCCTTAACAAAACAAGCCCTTGTCTGTTCTCTTCCTTTAATTTGTGTGTCTTCATGACATAATTTGAAACAATAATGTTGGTTATTTTCTATTAAGTCCTGGAAGTGTGCCTTTGAATGTCCTCTCTAGTTTTAGAAAGGCCTTTATTTTTAAATGTAATGAAATCTCACGTCTAAGGATAATAAGATTGTGATTTTTTTTGACAGGGCAATAAATATTTTCACATATTTGTGAGCATGTGACTCCAGGATCCTGCCAGTTAATAGTATGTGCCAAAAGAACCCTATTTGCACGAAGATAACAGCGTTGTGGCCTCTATACAGTTTACAGTCACTGTTGAGCAGCATGAATTGGGGAAGAGGGGTCAGCGAGGCGTCAGTCATAGTAGAGTTTGCCTCAAGGAGGCATATTTAAAGTCAATCTTCCATTTTAAGTCTAGCTTTAAGAAATAATACCTCTCGGAATGTCATCTTAAGGGTGCGTGGGTGTATGCATGTGGGAGGTTGTATGTGTGTCCCGGGCACCTTCATGGACACGGTGCTTTGGTTTTCTGTTCTTCTTAGATCTTGTCCTTTCTATGTTGACAAATGTTGCCTGGCAATATGTTTACTCAGAAAGGGGAGATGAAGGGATTCTTGGAGTTTGCAGAAAATGTGGCCCAATTTTGTCAGCTTTGTGATGATTTCCATCTCACTCCGTGGGGGATCCGAACAGGCCTGCCTAGAGGTTCGGCAGCCCTAAGTAGCCAGCAGTGATCGATGGTGGGATAACCTCTTCTCAGCCTCACGGGGTAGTAATGATCTCCTCTGAGAAAGCATCTTTTTCTATTGTTTCATTCTTTTCTTTTTGACCCTGTCTTTTCATATGAAATTAGATTTTCCTATATTCACCAATGCTTGCTTGGGGTGCCCCTCAGATGTTAACAAGTGTCATCTTTGGAAGGTTTGTTTTTCTCCTTAGGGCTATTCTAGTGTTATGCCATCTCCAAGCAAAGGTGTTAGAAGCTCTAAGTTAGCAGGTGGCACTTTCCCCACGTGCTGCCTCAGTCACCAGGAGAGAAGGGTGAAGAACTCTCACCTACATCACTGGCATTCTCATACCAGAAAGATCGCAAATCTCCTGGAGCAAAACTATAAACTAGTTGTCATTCTGAAGTCCTAGAACCTCTAAATACGAGTGTGGGAGATACAGTTTCCATTCTCATTAAGAAGTCAGCCCGTGAAACCAACAGTAAGGAACTCTGTAATTAGAAGTATCCCCGTCTTCTTCCTCAACGAAGGAGCTTATTGTTGTCTTTCTCTCTTTCTACTGCCAAATAAGCTATTTATTTATTTAAAGCTTGTCCGACACCTTGTGATTTTCCAACTGTTCTCCCATACTTTTTCAGCAAAAGTCAGCTAATAACATCTGCCAACCTGCTCTCCACGCAGGGCCGGGTGCTGCTCGCATGGCCTGTTGCCAGCCAGCAGCCTGGATGAAATTTTTTTCTCATGGTCCAAGACCTTTCCTTGGAAGTTCTCTTTGGTATCATGGATAACGAAATGGCCATATCTTTTAGCAAGGAGCGTCTTTTGTTTGTTTTGTTTCGTTTACATGGGATCATATGCAATGATTCTTTTCTTAAAACGAAAGGTCCTTTCTGGAACAATTTGATTACCTTTCATAAAGTAGTCGATTTCATAAAAATGTAGTCATTAAGAATGCATCACAAATCCATAATACAAATAATTGTAAGCATCATTAATTCTCTGTTTCATGTAAGAAAGGCACAACATAGGAGGACAAAAGTAGATAACATTTTAGGGCTTGTGAGGTTTTTTTTTTCTTCTTCTTCTTCTTTTTTTCTTTTTAATCCTTAACCCTGTATCTGTTTGATAGTATTTCCTATCTAGATGAACTGTATCTAAAACCAGACAGCGCAGGGAGATAGTGGAACACTATACAACCAGTTAGAATAGCTTCAATTTAAAAAGTGCTTTAGGAGGAAAAAAAAATAAAAATAAAATATGCTTTAGGAGGTCTAGATTTTAACCTCAGAGGCTTTTGTCAGAGGACCTATTTAGTCTTTTAAAAAAGTGACAGAATTTCATCACATTTTGCTTTATTAAATGTTGAATTTCAGTAATTCATTTAATACATTTCTCTTTCTCTGGTGAATGAACCAAGCAAAGATAGACTTTTCCTCATTTAGAATTCATAAGAGGACTTCCTGGACTTTGGTAGCTGTTTTTTTTTTTCCCCCCACCAATATATTTGCTAATATGTTTCAACTGAAATTTCACAAGAATTTTGTAACATGCTAATTGTGTGCAACAGAATGATTGACATGAGAGAATGTAACTACTGTTTGGATAGTTTACTATCTATGCAGGCATTCCAAATGTCCCAAGAATCAGGATTTGGTAATAGATCATATTGGTTCCTTGGAAATTGTAAAGCTTTCCACCTTAGTGTTTATTTTGCTTATTACAAATACTTACGTATTTTAAATCTTCTCTTTCTTAAATATTCGTTAGGGAGGGGGGATTTTCTAAAATAAATGACTATTTTGTGTGCATATATGATGGAGCAAACTACTGTGAGTTTAACAATAAGAATTCTTCTGAAAAATGTATACACCGAATTAATACTCTTTAGAACAATACTCACTTATGTAGTAGGAACAAGTACAGCTCACCCAATACTCAAAACATTTTTATTTTAAATATAATTATGCTGAAGAAACTTAAACGTATAAACAATCAATTACAAAGTGACTATAGTTAGTAACTTAGAATTTTTATTAACCCACCTCTAGATTTTGTTGTGTTTGAGAAAGTATTTCTAACTTTTTTTTTAAAGAAAGCAAACACCTTTTTTCCCATGGACTTTCCATGATAGAAATAAAAATTTTACATTAATGACTGTATAACATTACTGAACCGTAAAAACACAAAAGAGTTCCTTCTTAGAATATCCCTCTTGGAATGCTCGGCCCTGTAACATAATACACTCACGTTTTGCTGGACCAGATTGGTGCCCTGGGTAGTGCTGGCTGTCAGTGTTCTAGCTGCTGGGTTAAAAAGTTGTTTGTTTGTTGTTATTGTGGCTTTTCTGTCAGAGCAGAACAAAATTGTCTGCTTCTCAATCTGTGGATCATGAGCAGATGACATAAAAAAAAAAAAAAGTCTCTAAAATGACACAGCTATATTTTCTAGGAGGGAGGGGGAATGAGCAGTGAGGAGAGCTGTGTGTCCTTGAACAGAGCAAATGTTAGGAAGGAAAGATCAGCCCCTGTTCATTGATCCTACTGTTTGCTCTAGGAGCGAGCTTTCACCCTGTTTGTAAACCATTCAGGAGCTAAGTAGGACGCGAGCCACCTTGCTTTTTGCCAGATGCTCTGGCGTTTTGTGGAACTGGATTGTAGTTAGAAACCTTCCACTTTTCTGCAGTTCACGTGCTGTTTCTAGGCTTGCCTTTGAGTCTGTTTTCTAGAGTTGTTTTGAAATCCAACCTAAAGATAACAGCGAAATGTGACCCGTTCTTGTGAATGGTGCCACCAACTGGCAATGCTTCTTCCTAAGACAGAACAGGCTTTTTTTTGCAAGACGTTGCAGCCAGAGTAGTAGCAGAAAGTTGATTACAACCTAAACATACATTTGCTTTGCATGAATCTTTAAATAAGTTGATAGAAACCATTTGAGATAAAACAAAGAAATATCGACAATGAACAACTCAGGCATTATCAGGTGACAAACAAATGGATACATTCAGTCTAAAAACTTTTTATATGATTTGGGAAGTATCAAGCTAATACAGTCAAATTTTAAAATATATTTTATATCCCAATTCGCATATTTATTTACCAAGAACAGTTATTATATTAAAAAAATGAGTATCAATCTTCATTTAAGATTTTAGAAAGCTACCTAACCAACAAAGTTAAAAAAAAAAATACAAGGCTCTAAACTCAGGATTATTTTGGAGTAAACATGAATTACAATCAATATTTGTTTGTCTTGCAAGGAAACTTTTTATCATATTTCTTCACTAAACTGACCTGTCAGTCTCAATTTTTTTTTTTTAGAATAAGCCAGTCACTTTGAGGAATATTGAAAAGCAAAATTTGAAAAAGTACAGATAGTAAAGAAAATATACTTTAAAAGTGAAGAATAACAAAAACATGTTTAAACTATAAATAATAAATGGCAGTTAATAAATGTCAAATGTGGCTATTTTTTATTTATTTTTATTTTTATTTTTTTTTATTTTTTTTGTGGCTATTTTTTAATTGAAATAATTTGAACTTATATACTCATGACTTATTTATCAACTCTAAATGTATAAATTGCATTTTCTTTTTTACTGTTTTAGTCTGTCCTCAGGCAATACAAATAATTGAGATACTCATTAGTAACGGCACTTAGGTAAGTTATCTAAGTAGAGTGAAGAGATCAGAAGACTTGATTTCTTTGCTACCAAGCATGCCCTTCAGGTACCTTTACTGTGAGTGAAAAAAAAAAAATACTGATATGTTAAAAAAGAAAAGCAATAATAATAACTGATAAGGGTAGTTTATCAGTATATGCATGTGTATTAAGGCATTTGATTCTTACCAGCCTATGGGACAAGTAAAATATATATAATTCGCCCATACTACTCATACCATAAATATATGATTTCAGCGCAAGTAGGAATACAACCTCAATCTTTCATTCCCACTCACCTGTGCTATGCGCTCCACATATAATTTTAAGAGCGATCAAGCACTTACATATTTACTATACTTTTTGCCTTGTCAAGGACTCTTAGAACAAATGATATTGACTGAATTAGCTTGAGGAAATATTAGTGAAGTTCACAAGAAAATAATAAAGATGAACTTACTGCCACTTCCTGCCAGCTGTTAAGTGTGAAGGGGAGATGTCAGTTCAGATAAGCTGGTTCTAAGAATGACCACTGTGAGTGTAAACACCAGCCAGTATTTCACCTTGGCTAGGTCTTTATTAAGTTGTCAGCCTATAGTCTTGCTACAAGAGGGAAAACTAAGAATGCTATATAAAAATTTTCTCAACATTAGATTTTATATTGCAAGAATGCCTTTTGGGGTAGTAAAGAGCAAGAATTAAAAAGCCATGTTTACTACTATTACTGGAAAACAAATAGAAAATGAAATATATTGCTATTTTGAGAGTTGATGTTTTTCTGTTTTTATTTTTGTAGACTTGTACCTGATTGTAAAATTTCTACATAAGAAGAGTTCATTACAATTTCAGCATGGCACCCATATCCCTTACAGTATGAATTAAAAAGGAAGTTATATGCATGTAGCCATTTGGTCCCATTGGTTAAAAATCACAATATTTTTTAATTATAGAATAATAGAAAAGGAGGAGTACCCTTTACTACTCAGGTGAATTTGTATCTTCCTCAATCCAAAATATAAAAATCAGTAAACATTTGTTTGGTATTTGTTAAGCATCGAGCATCTTTTAGGAATTATCTAGAATGTAAGTCTTTGCCCTTTTTCTTTTTTCTTTTTTTTAAGATTTTATTTATTTATTCATGAGAGACAGAGACCTAGGCAGAAAGAGAAGCAGGCTCCTTGTGGGGAGCCCGATGTGGGATTTGATCCTGGAACTGAAGGCAGATGCTCAACCAGTGAGCCACCCAGGTGCCTCGCCCTTTTGCTTTTCTATCTAAATAATAAGGTACTGTCTCCTTTTTTTTTTTTTAAGGTACTGTCTCCTTAAATGATTAATGTTTAAGAGGCTTGTTTTTTCTTATACCTTTTATTCAATATTGTCTCATAATTTGGAAACAAAAATGACTATATGTTATTATGATCATCATCTGGTGTGTCCTTAATTCTTGTAATGGTTTATATTAATTCCTAATGCTGCTGCTTTAGCCTCTTCTGGCCAATAACGAATATCAGAGAAAGTGATTTTCATCTCTGAGCATGAAAGTTTTACAAACCATCTCACATCACATCAAATTACATGTTCAGAAAAATTGCAGGGACAAGGTGGTATGAAAATCAAAACAAACAAGAACTGAACTTCACCTTGCTAAGCAGAACTATCCTCTGATTATAATTCTGTTTGCACTTAGAAGACAGGGGATACATGAGAACAAGTAAAAGATACAACTTTAAAATGCCTTTTGGTTTGATTTGATTGATGTTAGATGTTGAGCAGTTAACATGGAAATTGTGTTACCCGTGACCCTGAGTGTGTTGATCGGGACTGAGGTTCCGGATGGCCTCTGACACATACACCTGTGCCATCAGGTGTCCCCCTCACTCCCAGAGAAGCGTTTCTGCTGTTCCTCCATCCAGGTTCATTGCTCAGGTAGAAAGCCACAGCTCCATAGTCATGGTATGGAAGTCCCTGTAATCCAGTTCAAACTGCTCCTCAAGTACAATGAAGTGATTTGCTGTTGCGCATCTCCCTTGTTCCCGCTGGTTCTCTTCCCTTAACATTCTTTTTTTTTTTTTTAATTTTTTTATTTATTTATGATAATCACAGAGAGAGAGAGAGAGAGAGAGAGAGAGAGAGAGGCAGAGACATAGGCAGAGGGAGAAGCAGGCTCCATGCACCGGGAGCCCGACGTGGGATTCGATCCCGGGTCTCCAGGATCGCGCCCTGGGCCAAAGGCAGGCGCTAAACCGCTGCGCCACCCAGGGATCCCTTCCCTTAACATTCTTAATCCAGGTCCTGTTCCCTGCCTTCCAAATGGTGTTTGCCATCTGTAGCTAATTCCAGAGGAGGGCAAACCCTTTTTTGTCTCCCCGGCGCTGCTTACCCAGTGGTGTTCCTAATCATGATTGGATTACAATTTCAAACATGAAAATGCATAATTAAAACATATTAGTGGTAATAACCAAGTGCCCATTTTATAAATAAGGCACATCCATTTAAAATAGATTAAGGGCACTTAAACCCAGCACATGCTTTCCAAGTTATTGGCTGAACACTTCCCAGGGAATGAAACTAGTAAATACAGTCTCCAAATTTTGTTCTGTGGAAATTAGTTTTAATTAGTCAAACATTACTAATTCTATTTAGTCCAGTGTTAGGTTAATTTTTAAAAAGCCAGTGTTCTCATCCTGCCCAGTCTACAGGCTAAGGAGCTATTTGCATAGTATGGAATCATACAGAATACCGAGTTTCTGTTTATGTTGTCTGGTGATAAATTCATTCTAACCCAATGAAATATTTGGTTCTAGCAAATTTATCAATATAGTTCGAGTATTTACTTTGTGCTAGACACTGCGTGTAGTCCCATGGACACAAAAATGCAAACCTACAACAGCCACCCAGTGGTGCCTGCGGGGAGAGACGGTCTTCCCAGGGTCTCACCGGCTGCCATACCTCTTGCTGGTTGAGTGAACAATGCATAGTGGACACTCTTAACTCAAGCCAATTCTAGGGGTGGGTTTGCAGACAATCGCCCTAAGATAAAAAGCAATGACTCCTTCCAGGACAAACGGCAGGCTTGCTTATTTCCTGCTACAAAAGAGGCAGATTATCCAAACCCCTGTGAGTCAGCTGTGAACAACTCCCTGCAGAGGTAGCCTGCTCTGAGCCCCTCCAGGCTACCCTCTATGGTGCTCGGGTTGGAGCAGAAACAATTCATACCGTCTTCTGTGCCATGAGTCTATGACCCAAGAAGCTCACATCCTCGGCTAGCATGCATGTCACAAGGCAGGCTACCCAGTTAGTTCATTCTGAGAAAGAATGAAATTTCAGACCTTGACAGTGCCCTCAGGAAGCTCATGGTCTAGTGGGGCGGGGAGACTCTACAGGCAAATGGCTAAACCAGAGGGCCAATCGTGCTAAGTACAGAAATAGACCAACCACACAGGGGAAAATAGTGCATTACCAAGTGGGCATTTTACTTCATTGGGGAAGAAGACAGGTTATCAATAAATGGGGTTGGCATACCCAGAAAATAGATCTGAAGACATGTTAAGTTGGAATACCTGTCTCCTTTCACTGAAATGTCAGTTGAATCAAGATTTAAATACTACAACATGAAACCATAAAATTTAGGAGAAAATGAAAGAAATATTGATGAATTCGACTTTCTAAAACAGAATTCTGGGGGGAGGGGGAGGTAATCACAGCCAGTACTGCAGATACAGTGCTAATTCTGTCTTTATTTGATACCTTAGGGACTCCTGTAAGATAATAACAAAGAATTCGAAAATGGGTGAGATATTTGAACACAAATGTCACAATAATATAAAGAAGTGCCAGAAAGTCTTAAACATATCAAAGTCTGCTTAACCTGTCCTAAAATAAGATAAATGCAAATTAAAACCACAAAGTGGTACAGTCATTCACCTATCAGATTGGCTCAGATTGGGAAGTTTGATAACACAGTGTGTTTGCCAGGATGTCGGGAAAGGTTTCCACTCTGGGCTGCGGGAGTACCCACTGAAGCACGTTCGCCAAGCAGTTTGACTGTATCTATCAGGATGGCAAATACCCACGTGCGTTGACCTATACTTTAACTTCTAGGAATTACTTGTGCACACATGAAGTGATTTCTTTTCAAGGGTATTTATCGCATTAATGATTGGACTAGAAACAAGTACTCATATGTGAAACCATGTATATTGTGTCTTCATCTCAGCCTTGCCTAGAATGCCAGAAATTTGGAAGCAAGTTGAATGCCAACAATTTGGGACTGATCAAACTGTCTATCTATCTATCTATCTATCTATCTATCTATCTATCTATCTATCTATCTTAGCTCATAAGGAAATATGTAGGTGGTGTCCCTAATCAAGACTGGGTTGCAATTGCAAACATAATCATAATTAAAACATTTTAATGATAATAACCAAGTGCCCATTTCTTAAACAGGGCACTTCCATGTAAAACCTAGCAGGTGTGGGGCACCTGGGTGGTTCAGTGGTTGAGTGTCTGCCTTTGGCTCAGGGCATGATCCTGGGGTCCTGAGATTGAGTCCTGCATTGGGCTCCCTGCAGGGACCCTGCTTCTCCCTCTGCCTATGTCTCTGCCTCTCTCTCTCTGTGTCTCTCATGAACAAATAAATAAAATCTTAAAAAAAAAAAAAACTAGCAGGTGTAAGTGTAGTATGAATGCATACCAGCATGCTATGCAACAGGAACGGGAACATGGCAGCTTTACCTACACTGACCTGCAATCATGTTTGAGGATACACTGTAAGGTGGGAACTTAAGTCACAGAACAGTGTGTTTAATAGAATGCTGCTATTTTTATAAAAAGCATGTATATGTATGTATATGTATATGCATGTATGTTCTAGAAGCATGCTCACAGAGCTGGCAACAGTGCAGACCTAGGTTGCCGGGGGGAGAAATAGGGAAAGGATTCCCAGTTTACTCAGTAACTTTTTTGGGTTTTATGACTTTTGTAACACAAGAGTCTATTAAATAGTCAAAGGTGTGAAAAGAATTAATTTTTGCTTTAACGAGTGGCTCGGTAGACCTTGGTGATGGTTTGGGTGGGCGGAAAGATGGGGAGAATCAGAACTGACTCCTGGAAACTCTTGCAGGGTGACAGGGACCTGCCCCAGGGAAGATGCCAGCAGAATGTTAGACGGGTGTGGACAGGAGATCAGAACCGCTAGAACTGAGCCGGGGGGTGCACGAGAGGAGGGCACAGCTGGTGCTCAGAAGCCATTGGCAAGGAGCCCGCAGAGGGCCCAGGGAAGGGGAAGGGGCAGTCTTTGAGGCAGGAGGTCACCAGGCAGGTGAGGAGTCAGGGAACTGAGCAGAGGACAAGGTGGCCGCCCGCACGGCCATGGGCAACCATGGGGAGTCACCTGGAGAGGTGGCTCTGATCTCCACGGCAGGAGCACTGTGGAGATGAGTTGGTGGGGACGCAGCCCAGAGTTGCAGGGAAGATGGGCCAGGGCCCCAGAGGAGGAGGAAGTGCCACGGACGCAGCACTTCCCTTCATGTGCTGGCGACGCCCAGGGGGTCAACAGGTGCCAGTGAGCCGAGATGGAGATGGAGCCGGTCCTGGGGGCAAACGCAGCAGCGTGCGCAGGGTGGAACAGGGTTCCCAGAGGACAGACTCGAGTTTGCAGTGTGATGACACATCTAAGAATGTACTAGAAGCATTTAGGGCACAAAGGAGGGGCATGAGGCTGGTTGAAAGGCGTGGAGCACTTAGCTCAACCCCGTGGGATCAGGTGCATGGCAGGACGGGTTTTGCTGTGGGCGGGAGCCTGTGCGTGTGGCAGGTTGTGGAGGTGCTCCCCGAGTGCAGCCCAGCCTCACAAAGCAAGGGCACCCAAGACCCCTCCTCTCGGTTGTGCTTGTATTGGCATCCACGGTGCCTACGGCTGACAGCTGTTATGGGTGACCAGAGAGGCTCCAGCCAGGGGGTCCTCAGTGTGGGGCAGGGAGAGATCTGTGTGTGCCTCTGACTGTTCTGGATGAGTCCCTGGCACGGAGCTATTGGGGACCTCTGTCCTGTCTGGACAGGAGTTCTCCATTGTCCCTCTCAATCTCAGGGTTCCATTTTGTCATAAATCATAGAACCCCCATTACCAACTCTCCCCCAACATAAGTATCATCATACTCTATCTCTCTTCAGCTTTGGCATTTTTGGAACAAGGGTAGAATCTGTTTCCTTGATTCTCAGGCTGGTAGCCTGTTAGAACTTGTTCACATAATACCTGGGGTGGATGCAACTTGTTTATACCAGCAGCTCCCTGTGAAGGCTCGGGTCAGGAATTTCCAGATGTTGTGCCATTAGCCGACTGTCAGATGCCACCAGCCATGTGGGACGAATGTTGATGTCATTCTGGAACAGACATGGAGACTGATGCCCGATCTCACCTCCTGTCCTTGGTACCACAGGCTGGCAGGTTTTCCTTACACATCCTCAGAGAGCTTCCCTCCATGGCAGCTCTCGAGCCTGCCCTGGGCATTTGTTGGTTCACACTTTACTCTTGACTGACTTTCTTTCTTTCTTTCTTTCTTTCTTTCTTTCTTTCTTTCTTTCTTTCTTTTTTAAAGATTTTATTTATTTATTCATGAGAGACAGAGAGACAGAGAGAGGAGCAGAGACACAGGCAGAGGGAGAAGCAGGATCCCCGCAGGGAGCCTGATATGGGACTCGATCCCAGGACCCCAGGATCATGCCCTGAGCCAAAGGCAGATGCTCAACCACTGAGCCACCTAGGCGCCCCTTGACTCATTCACTTTCTTTCTTTCTTTTTTTAAAGATTTTATGTATTTATTCATTAGAATACACAGAGAGGAGAGAGACAGAGAGTCAGAGACACAGGCAGAGGGAGAAGCAAGCTCCATGCAGGGAGCTTGGGACTCGATCCCGGGTCTCCAGGATCATGGCCTGGGCTGAAGGCGGCACTAAACCGCTGAGCCACCCGGGCTGCCCTTTGACTCACTTTCTTAAGGGACCTACCACATAGTAGATGGATGCTCAATACGTTCTTGTCGGGATTGTTCTTCTACCTTTTTGGATTATACTTGTATGCTGTTTCCTCTAATTGGACATTTCTGTAATTACAGAAAAACTCAAATAAATTGATGTATTAAGCCCTTTGAATAAAGGGCCGGCACATCACACAGTCAATAAATGTTTGTTAAGAGTACTTTGTGTTCTGTATCCTACCACGTGTGGATCACAAACCTTATGACCTTCTGTTCAAGGAGGCTAGACAGAGGCTAGACAGAGGCTGGTTTCTTTAGGTACAGAAATTTAGGAATTCCAGAGGGTACAACAAATGACCAGGAAGGAAGGGAAGCCGTGGGTGTTGGGTGCGGGGAGACGGTAGCGTGTGGAGGGGAAACAAGACCCAGGAAACCAACGTTGTTAACATGACCATGAGTTACAGAGCTCTGAGCCATAGAGGAATTCACCGGCCTCAAGGTTTCTGGAAGAATCCATCCTAGCGCCGCCTAGTGAAGGGACTTGGTGAGGTAGGGAAATCTGAGTCCTCTGTGGGGGGTGTCCAACAAGGTTTATAACTAAAAACTATTTCTTGTGCCATATTGTGCATTCTGGAAGAATACCTATGAAGTGGATTATACCTATGAAGTATATATTAGTGGATATCTAGTAAATTATTTCCATATTTAGTTCTAGAAAAGTAATGGCCTGTTTTCTAAACATTGCTAGAAGGAAAAAAATGAGTAAAGCCAATAACAAAAAGTTGAAGGTTTCTAGGGGGGAAAATGTAATTTTACAGGAAAGAGGATTAATATATAAAATATTTAGTCTACTTCCTATGTGCTATTATGGTCATCTAGGATCTGTTTATTCTAATTCTCAATTCCAGAATCCCATCATGATGAAGTATGTATATCGTTTTTAAGTTTTTGTTTACAGTCCAGTGAGTGAAAGCATGTATATGTTTTAGAGCTCAAGAGAAATCTATGCAAACATACTTATCATATTTTGAAGTCTACTTTCCTAGATGCATCCTTGGTAAAACTTGTGCCAATCTAGGTGAGTGATGGTAACACTGGGGAAGGCTGTGCATTGTGGCGTTGGGGTAGGCAGTGGGGGCAGATGTCCACACCTTCCGCTCAGCGTTGTTGTAACCCTAAAACTGCTCTAAAACAATTGAGCCTCAAGATATTCTCTAAAAAAAAAATCTACCATGAGGTAGTATGAAATGTCACCAAATTGCATATCTTAACATCATTATTCTGTGTTCTGTGAATTTTACTTGATAAAATCTGCCGTGATTGAAGCATTTCACATCTTCAGAGAGGCCTCAAGCAGCCCCACGGGGTGAACCTACAGTACAAAACACCCCAACATGTATTTATTCCAAAAGATGTTCTTATTCCCAAAAGCAGAGAAGTAGGAGAGCAGAAGAGAGGGATAGAGAACATGAAGGCAAAAAGACAAAACAAGACGAATGTGCCAAACTCTGACATTCCAGAGTGAAGGAGGAGAGAAGAACCGCAGTGTGCCTGTAATCCCACCAGGTGAAAAGAAATGGTCTCTGAAACATTGAGACACCTTCTGTCTGAAGATGTTTTTGTTCTGGAAGGTGCTGTGCGGAGCACTCACTTTGCATCACCCTGGGATGCACTTGAAAAGAAGGTGTTATGATCGGGCATTCAAAGTGTCTGAGTGAAGGTTGGAATTGGGTTGCCTACAGAGGCTTTTAACCCCCAACCACCGATAATTATTTCATAACAAACATACATTTCTCATCCCCGCTGATCTCCCACACTAGCTCGCAGCACACGCGCGGCTTCCTGAGCGGCTCTGCAGCCGCTGTGTCGCTTTGCTGTCTTCACAAACACTTGAAGAGCCTGGCAGCGATTCTAGTTGCCATGTAAAAGGGCACATATATGTTCTGATTATCGAAGTAATCATTGCTTATTGTAGAAAAATTTTTAGATTCCAGGAAAATGAATAGAAGAAAATTTAAATTAGTACAATTGTACCACCTAGGGACAACTATTGCTAACATTGTAGGACATTAGGCCGTCGTTAAGTGTATGTATATAAAAATATACATACAAAAGTTTACATTTATAGAACTATACAAATCATGTACGTATAATTGTGCAAAGTGGAAACCATAGCCTATGCAGACATTGTTTTAAAATTTGAAATGCCGTCAGTTTCTTGAACTATGAATTTTTGTGCATGCCATTCCTCTGTGCAATGGCACCATGATTCATTCAACTACTGTCTTAAACTTGCCTGTTTTTGTCGCTTCTAATCTCTTACTGTTAAACATTGAACTGCGGTGACTAAACACAATTTCGTGTTGTGCTTTATCTTGGCAAGTTGGTTGCCACATGTCCAGTTAGGCACGCTGGAGATCTGCAAGCATTTTTGCTGTGGCTCGCTCTCAGCCCCAGTCCAGGACCATGGCCCATCGACTTACATCCAAAATATCCTGCAGACCTATCACTTTTTTTCTGCCACCACCCACTCCTGTGTGGATACTTTGGTCTTGATTTTCTGAGTTCCTGAGGGGTTGTGTAATATGCTAGGCACTTGTTATCTCTTCCTTGTCACACAGATCCTGTTTCTCCTCTTCCAACTTTTCTCGCACATTTTTTTTCTTGCACATTTTTGATGCGTTTTTGTTTTATCTTAATAAAGTTTTTTTTTACGTTATGAAACATAATACACACATAGAAAAGGATATTTAACATATATGCCAATTAAAAATAGTTTGAAATTGGTATACTCAGCACCAAACTTCATAAAGAGAATGTTACCAATATTTTGAAGTCCATCAACTGGGCTTACCATCGTCCTAAATTGTGTTTAATTATTCTTTGATTATCTATGATTTTACCACATGTGTGTGTAAATCTAAATAATAAATTTCTACATTATGCTTATATTTAAGCATTATAGAAACATTATCATACTATTGTACTCTTCTACAATTTGCTTTTTTTTTTACACATTATCTTAACTGAGATATAATTCATATTACATAAAATGTACAATTCAGGGATTTTTAGCATAATCACAAAGTTGTGAAACCATCACCACTATCTAAACCTGGAACATTTTCATGATCTTAAAGAAAACCTTGCACCCACGGAGAATCACCCCCTTTTTCATCCCCAGCCACCAATAATCCTGTCTCTGTTCAACAATACGTCCTAAGGAGTCATCTACTTTGACCAGGGAAGCCATAGGTCATTCGTTGTAACTGTAATACATGTATAATAACTTTTCACTTCTGCCAGTGGAAATTTTGACTATTTGTAATTTTTAAAAAAATTTTTTGTTTTAAAACTATTTGCTTTAAACAATGGAAGTTTAACAACTAAGTGATTCTTAGCAATTAAAGCACTGTTGATAAATCACTCGCACATGTGTGCGTATTCTTACACACAGGGATCTGGACATAGGAATGGGATTTCTATTCTTAAATCTGCCCTGCCTTAATTGTAATGCATATTTAATTTTTTTTCCAACTATGTATACAGATTAAGAATTCCACTAGGAGGGTCTCATTGGCTTTAACATTTCTCCTGCATGCGGGGGTGCAAACTAGCATCTCATGACTTCATCGTGTGTGTCCTGTGGTTGCTGTGGAGGTGGAGGGGCTCTTGGAGAGCCGCTGGCCATTTGCAGCTCTTCCTCTGTAAAATGCAAATCAAGCTCCTGCTCGTTTCTCCCCTGGATGGTTGATCCCTGCTCCTTGGTTTGTAACAGTCCTTTACCTACTGTGTCACTGATCCTTTATAAAAATGCATTTTCCTGATTTGTTGTTGTTTCCTCATTTTCTTTATGTTGTCTTTTGAATGAACAGAAATTCTAAATTTTAATGGAGTCACATTTATCAAACTTCCTTTTGAGGTTTGTGCTTTGTTTCATTGTAAAAAAAAAATCCCTACCCTACCCTACCCTACTTTTATTTATTTTATTTTTTTTCCTACCCTACTTTTAAGTCACAAGCATTTATTCCTATATCTCCTTCCTTCCTTCTTTCTTTTCCTTTTTTCATTTTGACATTTTTTTTCACGCACTTACATATGGCATGAGATAGAGGCTCACTTCCATTTTTTTCTTGTTCTTCTGGAAGCATGTTCTGAATTTCTGACTTTCCCCCTCTGGGTCTGAATGAGACTTCTCTGATAGAGCAAATCTCCTTGATACATGGATAAATGTGCTTCTTCTTTTCCGCTGTTCTCTTTGCCAGGTCAGTGTCACACCACTTGAGTATTCTATTCTGTTAACACATCTCACTGATGAGACATTTACTTCACCTTCTGCTACAGAAACATGTGAATACCCGTGACCCTACTCCTCACATGTTTCAGAATCAGCTTGACAAATTTAATGAACCAGTCTGTTAAAATTTAGGTAAGTTTGGGAAGATTGGACATCTTTAAGATACTGGTTCTTCCACCCATGAATATGGCATGTCTCCCAACCTATTCAGGGGATTTGAAAATGTTCTATAAATTTATCTCTAGAGATATTTTTCCCCACAAAGATTTGTTTGTTTGTTTGTTTGTTTGTTTGTTTGTTTGAGAAAGAGAGTGAGAGAGAGAGAATACACGAGCAGAGGCAGAGGGAGAAGCAGACTCCCCACTGAGCAGGGAACCTGACGTGGGGCTCGATCCCAGGACCCCAGGATCATGACCTGAGCTGAAGGCAGACACTCAACCAACTGAGCCATCCAGGTGCCCCCTCCCGGAGATCTTAAACATATTTGGTTAGATTTATTCCTAGCACCTTGTGTATTTTGTTGCTATTGTAAATAGCCTCTGTATATATAAAAAAAAAATCCATTTTCTCTTTGCTGCTTGGGTATAGAAATCAAATTGATTTTTAATCAGTTATCTTATATCTAGCAATTGTGTTAAACCTTGTTATTAGACTGAATAACTTGGAGAAGTATGGGGGGATACTTTGCAAATACTGTACAAGTCATGGAATTTTTGTGTTTTCCTTTCAAATTCTCATTCCCTTTTTTTTTTCTCCCCTTCCTGAACTCTCTAGAACCAGGTATGTGGTGTAAACACAACCTTGTCTTTTGTTTTCTTTTAAAGGTTTTATTTATTTATTCATGAGAGACAGAGAGAGAGAGAGTGAGAGAGAGGCAGAGACATAGTCAGAGATAGAAGAGGCTCCCCACAGGGAGCCCGATGCTGGACTCGATCCTGGAACCCTGGGATCATGACCTGAGCCGAAGGCAGATGCTCAACTGCTGAGCCACCCAGGTTCCCCAAGGATAACCTTGTCTTAATGATTTTTGAAAGGGAACATTTTAAATTCTACCATTTGGTATCATGTTTATTTATTTATTTTTTTCAAATAATTTGGTAGATTCCATTTTCCCAGTTTAAAGAAGTTCTCTTGAATCTCAATATGCTCATGGTTTTAAGCTGAAGGGATGTGAACATTTATCAAATATTTTTCAGCACCTACTGCCGTGATCTTTGGGTTTTCTGGTTTAATTTCTACGTATAGTGAACTGCATTTGTTGATTCTCAAATGTTAGACCAAATTTGTGTTTCTGGAATAAATTTAATCTTGTCATTCTTTTACTTTGGGTTCTCCTAAAAACAGACTTTGACATACGGTCTCTGTGTCTGAGAGTCCCAGCATCTGATTTTGTGTCTGTGTGTGTCCGAATCATCGCCTATCTGTCTGCTGTCAATCTCTGTGTCTGGATGTTTAAGTGACCTTCTGTCTCTTTGTTTTTTTTTTTTTTTTTTTTTAATTTTTTTATTTATTTATGATAGTCACAGAGAGAGAGAGAGAGAGAGAGAGAGAGAGGCAGAGACACAGGCAGAGGGAGAAGCAGGCTCCATGCACCGGGAGCCCGACGTGGGATTCGATCCCGGGTCTCCAGGATCGCGCCCTGGGCCAAAGGCAGGCGCTAAACCGCTGCGCCACCCAGGGATCCCACCTTCTGTCTCTTTGAAAGGCAGATGGTTTCTTGTATTCATCCTCTTGCTAAGCATGGCTCTTGGAGTTTCTGGCTGCAGGAGAAGGTCCAGCCAGACTCTAGCCTTCCAGGAACCCTTGTTATTTTCTTCTGTGTCTTTATGGACTTGGGGGGCACACGGGCATTTGCCTCCAGCGAGCCATTATCCATCACTGGCTCGCCACAATATTCCTGCCTCATTTTGTTTGGTCTCCCGAGGATTTCACTTAATATCTTGCAAACTTGTTATGAACTTAATAAGATGTGCATTTAGGGCGCCAGTTTGGCTCAGTGGTTGAGTGTCTGCCTTCGGCTCAGATCATGATCCTGGGGTCCTTGGATCAAGTTCTGCATGGAACTCTCCACAGGGAGCCTGTTTCTCCCTCTGCCAATGTCTCTGCCTCTCTCTCTCTCTCTCTCTCTCTCTCTCTGTCTCTCATGAATAAATAAATAAAAATTTTAAAGGTGATATGTTTTTTATTTGAAAACTTCTGGATATTTTAAAGCAGAAAATTTTCAAGATATCACATCTATAAGTTTGCCCCAAAGGGAAAAGCGGAGGCTTTCAAATTTTTTAACTCAATCTAGAGAACTTTCTTGTGGTTTATCTTTTTGTTTTACACTTAAAATAACTTATAACTATTTGTGTACATATTCTTTCAATGGCATTTGACGTGACCACTGTATCACACCAAGAGATGTGACTAATGTGTCACATTTAGCAATACTAAATAAGATATATTTGGACAAACTTACTTGACAGTTTAAAGATATTGAACCCTAAAAGCATGACTTATTTCTTGAGTATGTTGTATATGAATGGAAACTAACTTGCAACATAAATTATATTTTGTAGTATGGGAAGATAAAGGGTAGAACAGAAATCTTCCTTCCCTTACAGATTTAAGTGAGGCGACACCCTGGAATGAGCTGACCAAGAACCTAGTTTTGAGCATCTCTGTTTACCAGTGATTTCTGCTGAGTGGGGGCCATCACGGAGAGCCACACGCAGCCTAGGGCCATTGTACTTTCTGAATAGTGGTCCCTGGATTTGGGCAGAGCGGTGGCTCTGGTCTTGTGTGGAGGACATTCCCACGCATTAGTTACTTGCCGATGAAATGAGAATCCTGATGTGCTGGATAAAGAGGGTAACCCACATGAAACGACTTTACAAATGGTATCCCTACCTCTGCGCACATCTTTGAGAGAACCTACAAAACGGCTACAAAGTCTGCCAGATTTTTGTTGCTGACTCAACTCTGTGAACATCTTCAAGTGATGTAAGCAAGTCCTGCGAATGGCCTGGTTCAAGCCAAGGGCGTCAGCAGAGAAGCAGAGCAGCCCTGGTTTCCTGCTGTTCCCTTTTAATCTTAACGGCGAGTTAGGAAGCCGTATTCTTCGGTTCTCTCTCTCCTGGGTACCAAGAACATGTTCTTAGCTCAACGCAACACGAAATTAAAGACAGGACCACAGGAACAGAACCTACCCCAAACTGGGCTTCCCATTCTCCCACCAGCCAAAGAACAACGTCTGGCCCTTTGCTGTGTTTGGTCAAACATTTTTATTTTTTATTTTTTTGTCTCTTAAGAACTTTCACTTATCTGTTGGTATTTACTATACGTCCAGCCTTTCCGGCCGCCTAACAGGTGTGACCTGCAAGCACCACATACCTAACTGAGCTTGATGAACCCACAGCAAGCTTCACAGCCTGGGAAGCAGTGAGAGGCTTCCCTGTGTCAAGTGCAGGTGGCACGACCACCGCCCACTGCTGCCTGGGCCACCTCCACCCTCAGCACCACCCTGGGACCATCCAGGGTTCTGAGGACACCACAGTGGTCCTTCTCCGGTTCTGTGATTTAAAGGCTCTGCAGCCACCACCCACAAGGGCCAGACCGCTGCTCCTGCCGGGAAGTGATGGACAGACAACAGGGCCCGCACAGTACCTGCTGTCCCCGCTCTGTCCTGCCCAGTGAGGCTGCTCACGATGGTCCCAAGGGCACAGTGGATGTGCCACTGGGCTGGTTGCCCCTGCTCTGCACGACAGCATCATTTAATGCCTGCCTCATCCTCCATGTTGGCACCATGACATCAGATGGTCCCTTTTTCTCTTCTTCTGATTGACAAGTATCACTTTTCCCCTTATATTTTGCAATGATAATCTTCTGATGAATGTGTTATACATTCCAAACAATTAGTTGCAAACACATTTTTGTTTCTATTTTGCATTATCCCCAAACAATGGAATCCTGAAATACAAGTTCAAGGGGACTAAATGTTTTGAAGTTTTGTACAAATAGTACTGAGCTGCTTCCTGGAGACGCCCTCCCAACAGTTTAGCAGAAGGGCTCCCTCTGCTTTCTCTCCCGCTCTTGGTGTTAGGATGGCTAAATATTCCTTCGTACCTTGTGATGTGGGAAAAGTGATGTGCCCATGTTTTCATTTGCTCTTTTTTGATTACCATTAAGGTTGGAATGTTTTCATGTTCATTAAATACATGTATCTTATCTTTTATAAATCCATTCCTACAGTTTAGCTAATTCTTGGGTCACTAACGATTTTCTCACCAAATTTTATGTGAACCCTATTTATACTAAGGTTATTAATCCTTTATGATGTACCTCTTAATATTATTCTGAAATAGTATATGGGTTGTAATTTAGTTCACGATGTGCCTGGATCCTTGGAGGTTTAAAATTGCTGTGTGTCCAAACACCTTTATTTTCCATTGTGGTTTATTTAACAAACGTTCATTTTTTAGGAATTCTTTCTTTGCCCAAACAGAAGTATTGCTTATGTTTTCTTATATTCAATTATGGTTTCATTTATTTATTTGATGCTTTCATTTTGGTAAATGGTGTGAATAAAAATAAAAACTGGCATTTACCCATACATAAGTACTCATTCCCAAGACTACATTTTTAAAGGATTTTATTTATTTATTTGACAGAGAGAGAGCACGCAAGTGCACACAAGCAAGGCTAGTGGGGGAGGAAGAAGCAGGCTTCTTGCTGAGCAGGGAACCTGATACAGGACTCGATCCCAGGGCCCTGGGATCATGACCTGAGCCAAAGTCAGATACTGAAATGACTGAGCCACTCAGGCACCCCCCAAGACTACATTTTTAATGTCTATCTATTCCTTGTTGATTTCTGTTGTTTCTTTCTTTTTCTATTGAAAATACTATTTTGTATCTGTTTTATACAAAGTTGTAATTATTAAATTATTCTATAGGCATGTGTAAATACCCAATCTAAGTGGATACTTAATTCTACCAAAACACAGGTACAAGAACACTCCTGGCAGCTCTTTTAATAACAACAAACGGATAAATAGTAGCAAAGACTAGAAACAAACTAGATATCCACCAAGGTTATAATGGATCACAAATTAGGTTGTATTTATAAAATGGAACACTAGATAACAATGAGACAGAAGGAACCACTGCATAAGGTCATAGCAAAATGAAAGTCATCAACAAAATGTTGAGTGAAAAAAGTTCATACTGTACGATCCCATGTGTATAAAGCTACAAATGGGCAAGTCTGATCTCTGGTAATAAAGTGCATTAACTGGGAGGGGCATCCGAGATCCTTCTGGGAGATTTGATTGATCTGGGTGGTGTTTGCACAGCAGTCTATAAAAGCAAAGATTCATCAAGCTATATGCTTACCATGTTTGTACTTTATACCTCAATAAAAAAGTGAAAAGTGTTCCTAGATGGAATCATTTAGAGTTAAGATTTCTTTTTTTCTGTGTGTTAGGTATTGAGGCAAACCTTTAAAATCACAAAGGAAGTACAGACAAGTACTGACAGCTTCTTAGCTGGTCAGACCTCTCTAATAAGGGGTATAGAACTTCAGCAAAGCTCTGGGGCTGAGAGCAGACATCTGGATTCCAGGCTCATCTCTGCTTGTCTTGGCCTTGAGAATTAACCTCCAGGATAGCGTTCGCACACCGTATAGGTTGGCATGAGAGTGATGAATGCCCCTGTAGGCCAGGCATTACGCTAGAATTCTACGCATCTTATTTCACTTAATGTTCATGTAACTCAAATATGAGTATGTCACACAGGAGAGCACAGGGACTCTGAAACTTTCTGATAACAGCCCAAAGTAAGAAAAACATTTTACATCATGACCCTGTACATATGTACTCACTCTCGACAGAAATAAGTTTCTTTGAAGCAATACTTCCTACAGGCTATTGTCTATGCTTTGCCAATCTATCTTGTTTATTGGAAACAGCACTTATTTTCTGTGCATACATATGAATGGGCAGCAATCCACAGCTTGAAAAACATTGGACTAGCCTTCAGACAAAACAGTGTATTACCAAAGGAGATTCAAAGTGATTGTTAAGTTTCTTTGCATTTCTCAAAGAACATTAGAAACAGTTGAGCACCGCCCCTCCAGCGGCGAGGGGTACCGCCGGCCCCTCTGTCTCTGCCTCCCCTAGTCCCTCATCCACGTGAGCCACCTCTCTCCTCCTTCCTCTTTTCCCTCCCTGCTCCTTCTCTACCAATGTCTCTCATTCTCTCAAGATTCAGGTCTGCATCTTGTACACCTGCTCTCTCTGCACTTCATGGCCTTTCTCCATGTTTCACAAGAAAAAAGTATTTACCTGCATTCATGGAAGAGCACAGATTGGGCCTCAAACACCATATGGATAAACCAAGCCAAAAAACGGTCAACTACAATCACTTTTATCTCCTTGCTCTTAGCAAGTGTGCCTTTATAAGGGGCTACAGGTCCAGGTTCAAATTCTTAGACCTCTCAGGTTGCATGTCAGCCCTGCTGGAGACGTGGCTCCCTGTGCCCAGCCTGCCGTCTGCCTCCCGGTGTCTTGCAACGGGGCTTTTGTTTTGCACTTGGAGGGTCTCGTGGACACACAAGCGGCTCTAGACAGCCCTGTGCACACGCGCCTTGGCCCCTCCCCCTTGCCCCACCTCGGCAGCCAAGTCCAGGGGCTTGGAACACATTTTCTTTTTTTTTTTTAATTTTTTAAATTTATTTATGATAGTCACAGAGAGAGAGAGAGAGAGAGAGAGGCAGAGACACAGGCGGAGGGAGAAGCAGGTTCCATGCACCGGGAGCCCGACGTGGGATTCGATCCCGGGTCTCCAGGATCGCGCCCCGGGCCAAAGGCAGGCACCAAACCGCTGCGCCACCCAGGGATCCCTGGAACACATTTTCAAAGAAGAGTGGTGGTTGCCTAGGTGGCTCAGTTGGTTAAACAGCTGCCTTTAGCTCAGATCATGATCCCAGAGTCCCAGGATCAAATCCCATCAGGCTCCCTGCTCAGTGGGGAGTTCGCATCTCCCTCTCCCTCTGCCCCTACTCTGCTCATGCTCACTCTCTCTCCCTCTCTCCCTCCCTCTTTCTCAAATAAATGAATAAAATCTTTAATAAAAGGGAAATAGTGTAGGTCTCAGGAATAGACTTCTCCACCCCAAGGGGCTGTCTCTTGATGGAGAGACCCTCCCGAAGTGCTGGGCCAGGTCTAGGGGCAGGAATCACAGAGAGTTCAGATGAGGGATAAAAGAACCACTCACTTTAGAGAGTTTGCACTAACTGCCTCCAGCTTTTAGAGCATCTGGGGCAGAGATGAAGGATGAGGCACCAGGCTAGGAGCTTTGTGTAGGGTGGACACACCCACGCTGGGACATCAGTGTCTGTGCCCAGCCCATGGGGACGGTGGACTCTGCTTTGAGGGAGTGACTCTGGACCTTTCAGTATGTGGTCAGTAAACTCTCCTTTACTGGTCTGAGCCACTTTGAATTGGATTCTCTGCCACCTGAACGAGGAAGGGTCTACCCGAGAAGCCTCCCAGAAAACAACAGTGCTGCATGTGAGGCCATAAGTCAGGCTTCCCTCGAGGTACCAAGCCAGTCTTTCCTTCAGGAGGGCAGCTGGAACTCTCTAGATGGTTCTTAAAGCCATGCTGAGTTTTCATATTCTCTGATTATCTATGTAGTAAAGCAGATTAATTCGTCTTTTAGGACAGTGAAAGTGCTTAACGAGGTAAGTCACATTGTAAGTGCTCGATAAATTTTGGTTATGGGGAGGAAGAAGGTGTCTGGATAAGGAGCAAATAACTCCATTCCGTGGAGCCTGGGGCTGTCCCCTGTTGCCCCCAGAACACTGCTCCCCCAACTGGCCCTTCCGCCCTCCGCCCCCACCAGCCCCCTCACTCAGGACTACTGCTTGGACAACTCCGTTCCTCACGGACTTTCCTATAAGCTCTGTGGCCACTTGGGTCCTTGTCATCCAACATAACACTGAATCATACAACATCCTGATCACAGACATTTGGTTCACCTGCGTTTTAGCATAGCGGGTAGGACGCCTGCCTGGGTTCATATCCCAGCACCACCGCAGACCGCTGTGTGACCCTAGGCAAGTCACTAGTACTCTCTGTGCTTCTGTGTCTCCATTTCTAAAGGCACTCCTCTCTCGGGGTAAAGGTAGGTAAGTTACATTCTTGATATGTGAGGATCACACGTGCCAGTTGTGAAGAGCGTGGAAACAAGGTCTGGCATGTACCAGCATATAAGTGTAACCAATCACTTTTGGGGGCTGGTAATGACAGTAAAAAAGCTCGGGGCTTTGAATTCAGATAAACTAAGCTAAACTCCTGGCTCCTGCCCACCTGTCCATGGCTATGGCAGAAACCATACCGTCCACAAAGCCCAGAGTCCTGACTCCCCGGCCCTTTACTGCATCCTGGTATGTAGAACCGATGGGGAACCCTTAACTAAGTGCTGGAAGGTGCCAGCACATGGGCGTGAAGGGGCCCCGCTCCTCCCACCCCACGTGTGTGGACCACCAAGCTGTGGGCTAGGGGACCGCTGCCTCCGAGGTGGACCACAGCCCAGGAGCCGACGGCTGGGTGGGTGGGTAGTGGAAGCATCCACCCTGGGAAGGTGCCCCTGGCTGCTTAGCAGTGCACACATATGTGTTGAATAGAACACACGACAGTTGGAATCTTCGGAATCCTGTGTCCGACCTCACAAGGTCATTCGGAAGCCATGGCGGCAGGCATGCCTGGCGCCCTCCAAGTGACAGTATGTTGTTGAGTCCAGTGCGCACGGATTCCCTGGGATCCCAGCAGGGAACTGGGGGCACCGCGGGCAGCTGTGGCCTGCATGTCTCACGCGGGTTGGCAAGGGTGACAGCCATGGGTGCCAGCGTCCTGAGATGGCCCTGACCGGCTGTTCCCTCAAAGGAAGAGGGAGGCACCTGCTGTTCCTCCTTATCTGAAATGCAATGAGTCCAAGGGCATCAGCTCTTTTCTGGTGTCCACTTCTTTCTCTTCGGGGATCCCTTACTCGGTCCCAAGGTGCATTCTGTGGTCTGAAGATGGCAAACGAAACGTTTGCTTGTGTTTTTCTGATGGAAGCATTTAGCTGCAACATCAGGCTGTGCCGAGAGAAAGCTGGGAGGCCCACCTGGCTGCCCGCTGTGCACCTGGCCCTGCGCCCCCAGCACGCAGTCCCCGCCAGTGTCCCGGCACCCAAGTCACAGGGCCGAGGAGGCCACTGCGCTCTGTGCTTCAGAAATGGGCGTGCACTGAGCCTGCACAGGAAATAACATGGCACAACCGTGAGTCGGGGAAGGGAAGTTATGAGTACCCACAAAGAGAAAGGCCCGTGTCCTTTGTGGTGGGCCAGAAGGGCCTCACGGAGAAATAGGATCTGAGTCCGTGCCTTCTTCACATCCATGGCAATGTTTGGAGAACCTCAGCTGGACTGTGGGCCGTCCAGGTGCCTCCCCAGTGGCGTCTCTGCCAGCTCCCTGCATTCTTGCTAGGCAGTGGTAGCTGGGCCTGAGACCAAGTTCTTTGTCCCATCTCCACTACTCCTTGACTGGGGGACTTCAGGTAAATTTGTAGTCTCTCTGGATTAAAGATGTTTTTAAATTTTAAATCTTAAATCTTTGATCTTAAATCACTCTTGACTTGAAGAGTTCTCCTGATCTTGAAATATGAATGATACTATCTACCTCACACGTCTTAAAATCTGGAGTCCTTTAGGAGAAGAGGCAGGCACAGAAGTTGGCCCCTGATAAGCACTTACTAAATGGTAGCTATAATATGTCATATATTCATTCTGCAAACATCCATGGGACATCCGCCATGGAGGAGGCCAGAGGAGGCCACAGTGAGCTCAGGCAGGCGAAGCCTCCGCCTCATTTGAAATTATAGAGAAGTTAATGCATAAATACACATTAGTGTGGGCTCCTCTGTTTTAGGAGAGGGCTATGGATAGCTGAGGGGGAGCATTGGAGGAGCCCCTCACCAGGATTTAGGGGACTAAATGTTCTATCTATGTAGAGAAGTGGACAAATATGTCAGAGCCTGAATGCACATAAGTGAGGCGAGTGAGGAACCGCACTCCAGGCAGAAGGAGCAAGTTGTGCAAATCTCAGACAGGAGAGAGCACCACACATTGAGGGGAGCGATGCAAAGAGGCCCACCTGATGGAGGCAGCCCCGGGGTAGGGAGGCAGAGAGCTCCCTGGATGGGGATGGAGAGAATCTGGGTCGTTACTCATCTTGGGTAATCAAGGTCACTTCTCAATTTTAATTGCCTTGTCTATAAATTGTGTGTATATCTGTGTGCATGTGTGTGCATGCATGCATGTGTATATATGCACGTATGTACATGTGTGTGCATACATGTGTGCACTTGTATTTGTGCATGTATATATGTGCGTGCATGTGTATATATGTGTGCTTATATGTGTGCGTGTGTGCACGTGTGCGTACATATGTGCACTTATATTTGTGCATATATGTGTGTGCATGAGACACACATGTGCGTGTGTGTGCATTTGTGTATGTGCGTGTGTGCACGTGTGTGTGCATACACTTGAACAAACATGCATGTTCCATTCCAGGTGTAGCAGTCAGACTGGGCCAGGTGACACTATGGTTGTGACTAAGTCATGATGACTGAATGCCACAGCAAGGCTGTGTTTCCTAGTGCGTGTCCTCGCAGGCTGGTGTGGCCTCAGCTCTGGAGAATCCTGTGTGGAGAGGCTGGCAGGGGCTGTGCCGAGTAAAACGTGGTCCGCTGCTCCCTGCCGGCAGAAGTACCGGAAGGCTGGCACCCGCAAGTACTTCCCACACCACTCCCGCTCTCTGCCTGTGGTCTGGCACGTGGTACCCGGCCCCGCCAACCTCTGCGTGTCTGGGAAGCACAGACTTCTGTGTGCAGAAGGAAAGAGGAGCCAGACACCAGTGAGCAACCCCATCGACCGCAGCCCCGATAACTAGTGCTCCTAAGATGCTACGGGATCAGCAGGTGCAGACACCTACGTTGTCATCTCTGACAACGAGCTCTGTTCAAGTCACTGAGCATTTGTTCAACTTCTCCTACATGCAGGAGCACTGGCTACCAAGAACCCAGAGAGAAATGTGCCCCTTCCCTCAGGGACATAAGATTGAGTAAGGAAAATAAAAGGTACACTAGGGATTGTCCTATATCCTGCATATGTAGAACTCACACTGAGCCACAGAGAGGTAACTTTCCCTAATGTCACATGGCACCCTCCTGATGCTGTGATGCGTGCAGTCACAGGGTAGGTTTGGACATGTGAGGCCAGCTGACTAGCAATATTGCCAGTGATATGCTTCTCTACATTCCCGTTACTAGCTAAGCAAAAAGGACCTTGTGGGGCCACCGTGTACAACGCATTGTGCCACCAGCCAGGAGCAGGGAGGCAACGAAGCATGCCACATGGGTTCTGCCCTGAGGAATCTTATAATAAATTGGATAGGAAACAGACAGAATAGGAATGGCTACCTTAACTAAGCCTTTATTGTGTGCCAGGAACTCAGGTTAGCATCCTGGGTTTGCACCTGTGCCCCCTCCCGGTGGAGAAGCTCTGAATGAGGAAGACCTCACTGGGAG
This sequence comes from Canis lupus baileyi, assembly GCF_048164855.1. NCBI lineage: Eukaryota > Metazoa > Chordata > Mammalia > Carnivora > Canidae > Canis > Canis lupus. Next base: position 3,189,254 of record NC_132854.1, on the reverse strand, counting down.
ACTCCTGGGAAGGCCTGCTTACTGGCCAGCCTGAGGCTACTTTGAACCCTAAAATTCTTGAAGAACTGGTTTGGTTGGAAGAGGGCTCCTCATTTCAGAGAATGACCTATATACTCTTCTGCCAGCCGAGAGCCACCCAGAATCCCCAGGGGACCCCAGACCGTAGCGTGCCCCTCCAATCCACAGGTGGTTGCTTGTTGCTTGGCTGCTTCCACTGGGCTCCTGGTGAGAGGCGCGCTGGGGAAGCCTGTCCTGTGTCTCGAATCTGATTGTAAACATGAGATTGAATGCCCCTCAGTATATCATCGAATGTGCCCTGGAGCTGAGTGCTGGGTTTGGTGTGGTGCCTGCCAGTATGATGAAGATAAGTGGGTTCTTGGAAGTACCTGGCTGCAAATTTATTTGAAAAATTGACCAAGTAGAGCTGTCTTCAAGCTCTTGTCCTTTGTCTGTGAAGTTTGGGAGCAGTTGCCATATACTTGGCCTCAGACCATTTGCTGAAACGGGAGAGCGTTACTACAGGTCCTGGAGCACCCCACAGGAGTACTGGCCAAGAGGGGAGGGGGCTTCTCCGGGCAGAAGATAGGTCTGAGTATTGAAAAGAAAGACTACCAACTCCTCTATGTTGAACCCACATTAGCAAATGAGAAGAAGTTTCCATCAGGGTTGAAACACTCCCTTAAGCCGGCAGCCAGCACTCCTCCACCTCCACCGTCACTGGTCCTCCTCAGGTCCTCCGAGAGCCTGTTTGCAACCATGGCTCCTCCCCACCTTGCCCCCACCACAGGTCCCGACACCGCTGTCCACCAATAACCATGCTCTATCCTTCCTCCCTACGTGGAGGCTGGAGGAAGCTCAGGACCAGCTGGCTGAGCACCCTAAGGACTTTCCAATCTGCATGTGAGTCACTGAGTTCCAGCTGATGGAATGTGACGGATGCCACTTTCAGGACATGCCCTTCCAGGGAATGGGCATGTACTCCCTGACATTTGCACCCAGTAGAACCTCTTTGGACTTGGAGGTGAAAGATTTGTGAAGATTTGTGAAGATGGCAGAGCTGCCCTCCTGGTTCCATAGCAGCTACTTCTGGATTGATATGGAGGCCATCTCAGGCCTGTTTTTGGAATGTTTTTGCAATGCCTCCCAGCCTCCCAGCCTCATCTCCAGCCATGGTGGTGGCTGACAGCTCAGTGAGGCTGTAGCTTGTCTCAGGCTGACAGTACCATGACTCAAACACATACCACTTATCTCTTGCTTTCTCCCTGGGCTTTCCTGATACTGAAGACACAAGGAAGTGTCTTCTCAACACTCATGCTTGTGCTACCTGGACATTCAAGGGAGTTAGCATACCATGTGGCATGTGGGAATCACCACATGCCACATGGGAGGGTGAGAGCAGATGGATGGAGACACGTATCTTCCTTCTATACCACAACCTAGGTAGTGCAATATACTATAGAATAAAATATATAGAGGTGGGCTAATGCAACATGATATATGTCCCTACAGAAGAGAAGAGACACAGACAGACATTCACAGAAGGCAGGTGATGTGAAGACACAGGGAGACACCACAGGACAGTGATGCAGAGGTTGGAGCGATTGTCAGCCATGCCAGAAGCTAAGAAAACAGCATGCAACAGATGGTCCTGTAGAGTCTCCAGAGAGAGCGGAGCTCTGCCGACACCTGACTTTAGACTTCTGGACTCCAGAACTCAGAGAATAAAGTCTGTTGCTCTGGACCATCCGTTTATGGCACTTTGCTATAGAAGCCTTAGGAAACTAGTGCAATTAGCTTAAAACATTTTGTAATGCCAGAAAATTTAGAAGCAGTAAAAGACTACTTAGACTTATTTCAAAAGAACTAAGGAAGCTAGCTCAACAAATTTCCCACCGGCCAGAAGGGTACAGTTTGAGTCTCAATGAGTAGAAATGGTAAAGATTGACATATATCAAGTAGACATACCTTTTTGTGATTATAATGGTATTTTTAAAAGCCAAATCGGTCCCTCTTTGAGGAGAATGATTAATGCACCCATTATCCTGGAACCTCAGTAAATAAAAGGAAAGAGTCAAGCACTTCTTGTGCTTATCCTGGTCAACTCTACACACCTACAGGTGAGATGAGGGGAGAGGTCTTCTCAGAGATTTATTCCAGCTGATAGATGAAAAACTAATGATGGAAGAAGATAAGTATTTTCCAATTCCCCAAAACTCTATGGATCGAGGAACTGGGCACCAGAAGCTGTTTTTGTTGAAAAGGAGCAAAAAAACAGACAGGAAGGGCCACCTGATGATAGAGCATGATGCTACCTGTGGTCTTTCCAAAGGAGTCAAAACTGAATCTGATTAAACATTGAAATCTAGCTGCACACAGAGGACACAAGGTCACAGCCACGTGCGGTTAGCAATCAGCAGACCTAGTCTGCCAGAAATGCTACAGGACAGACAGACACACTGGAAGAAAAGGGATGGGACGGGGTGGTGGGGAGTACACAAATTTTAGGGCATATCAGGTTCAAGTATAACAATAAAAAATGTAATAGAAGCAATTAGTACAAAAGTCAGGATAGAGGTGACTTTGACACGGGCAAGAGTGTGTGATTGGGATGAGGATATATCGAGGGCTTCTAAGGAGGCTGGCACCGTTCAGTGCATTGACCTGGTTGCTGTGATGAACGTGTTGACTCCACAGCAACTCACAGAGCTCTACATTTGTTTCCTGTACTGTGGTGTCTGCTTTATGGGCTTGTCCCAAAGGATGCTCCTATTTCTGTCTTCTTATTTTCAAGCTGGTGGAAACTCATTGTCCTCTCTTGGAGAGTCCTCATTGTCTTTTTATTTTTTTATTCATGAGAGACACAGAGAGAGAGGCAGAGACCTAGGCAGAGGGAGAAGCAGGCTCCATGCAAGGAGCCTGATGTGGGGCTTGATTCCTGGACTCCAGGATCACGCCCTGGGCGAAAGGCAGATGCTCAACCACTGAGGCACCCAGGCGCTCACCTCATTGTCTTTTTGACCAGGAGATAGAGTTTACCTTTCCGTGTCTGTATGTCTTTCTAGAGGCAGATGCACTCTCTTCTCTGTGAGTAGGAAAACGGTCTCACCATTGGTAGTGATGAAAACTGGTCATGAACTTTCAGGTGGAAAATCACTGGCTTGCATACATCAGGATGATAGCAGTGCATGGGTTTCTGTGCTGACTTGCCTCTTTATGTACTCATCGAGGGCTTGTTGCCAAGGAGTGGGAAAGAGGATATTTGGGACCTCTGTGTAAGCAGAGGGGAATTCCTAGGGTATGCCAAGTGGATGGGAGGGAATTGAAACACAGCAGTCATAAACCTGGCATTTATAGGGGCCTTCCAAGGCAGAAACGAGTTTCCATAAACAGTGGATCCCAAGGCCTGGGGAATAAATGAGAAACAGAAGATGTACATGTCAGGAGTCCTTTGCTGACAACTAACCCAACTCGAGCTGAAGTCACTGTAATGGAATATTACACGGAACTTCCCCAGGGCTTTGGAGCTCCAGGAGGACAGGGTAAGGTTGCCCCCATCATTAATGGGGAAAACCACAGGACTTGCCAAAAGTTCTTTCTGAGACCCTCTGCCCACTGCTGGCCACTGTAAAAGAAGAGAGAATTCAGGGGCTGACCTTTGAACTTGCTTTCCTTGCAAAGAGTGGTTGGTCCAGTTTGGACTTTATGACATTGGTTCTCCCCAGTCAAATGATAGATCTCCACTAGAATCTGTGAGCCACAGGATGTGCTTTCGAGAAGAAGAGCCTTTCTGTGATATCTCATAAGATGGGCACTGGATTGTGAAGTGTCTATCCTGGGAGGCTGAGAGCCATCCCCTGGAACTGGTGGGCCCATTTGAACAAAGAGACCCTCAAGTCTTGCCTCACAAGGTGGGAAGGCAGTATGGCTGGGACAGCCCCCAAAGGCAGGAGCAAAGGACAGGGCGGAAGTGGGAGACATGTGCTCTTCCTGAATTTGGTGATAGGTGGGAGAGGGTGCCGAGGTTCCTCATCACCCAGGTGGATACCAGGGAGTTGGGACCTGACTGGAGCCCAGCTCAAAGATTTCTCCCAAGAGGGCTGCAGGGAAAAGGAAGTGCCAGGAGACAGTCCTCAGTGGAGGATGGGGCCCCTGAATCCAGACAACAGAGAGGAGCACCCAGTGTCCTGACATTTGCAAACAGAAAGAGGAAGCAACCACATTGCGAACTGTGTTCGAGTTGGACTTCCTCTCTTCTCTTCTAAAGCAGTCAGAGTAGCAAGGGGAAAGACAGAAGCCCAGGAGTGGAAGGACAAATGCTGACCCCAGGATTCAGGGGGCCCTGAGCTGGGAAGCTGAGATGTTTAAAGAAGGAAGAGTAAAGTTTTGGTTTAGAACAGGATGAGACTTTCTGTGTCTGAGAATGTGAATCTTGCAATAAGCAAGAGTGACCAGAAAATTCAATGGGACTTGTTTGAGGTACCTTTAGGAGGCAGAGATGGGAAAAGAGGTAGAAGGCTTTTGAAAACAGTGGTGCCGCTGACTGCACTAGCTCAATTAGCAGGCGAGACTGCCTGTCTACCACCCTAAGTCCAGCATCAGAATGGAAGGACCGAGTGCGCATTTGGATCTGGACCTTATGTGGCATCACATAATCTGGTCTCTCTCTTTCCCTCCTCTCCACCCATCTCTACGTATTTCCATTTCGTTTTTCTGGTTGGCTCTATTGTCTCTTGCTGCAAACAGGCTCTCTTCAGTGCTAGGGAAGATAGCTGTTGGGCATCTCCTCTCTTTACAGCTAGTGATCCCAAGGCAGACGGAGCCTCCTTCCTCCCCCATGTGTGCCTGTTCTCAGAGAAAGACTCTCTGTCCCTTGAATCTATCCTTGCAGAGGGCTAAAGAGATATCAGGATTGCCAGGCTCAGTCAGTGGCTGGGGACCAGAGGTCCCAGAGCTAACCATCCAGTAGAAAGAGATGTTTGGGGCCAAGAAAAGAGCAATTGTCCCCTGTATGGAGACCCAGTGGATGAACCACAATTAGGCAGAAGCAGAGCTCTGAGGATCAGGCCAGAGAGGTAGACCATAAGAGGCTCCTGATTACATGTAGCTTCCATCTTCAGTGGAACAGAAATGAAGTCCCATCTCTCTGGTCTGGTGGCCATGGTATCTGGAGCCGACAGACATGGACTCAGGGCAAATAAAAGCAGTGAGGTTACATTAACATTTCTAAATAGGTAAATTGCCCAAGAGAACAGCATTCTGAAGGCCAACAATAAACGCACCCAATGATGCTGGAAATTCTAGCCCCCTCCAAAGTAGCTTATTGAAACACAAAATTGTGCATTCAGTATGGCCAATACTGCAGATTTTCCCACATGTGACTGATATTTTTCTGTCAGTGTGTGACAACCAAGGGAATGCAGGGGAATGCATTGTCCGTAAATTATCGCCAAGCATCTGGCACACATTTTCATGCAAATGACTACATGGAATACAGTCCTTCCTACCACACCCATCCCGCTCCCAGAAACCACCTGGTACCTCTGCATTTGCTTACAGTAATAGAAGACACAATAATAGTGGTTGCTTTTCCGTTTTTTTATGGTGTAACTTAGTGGGAAAAGCAAACAGGTTAAAATAGAACATAGGTATAATAATATGGTTCCTTTTTATTCTAATACTATTTGGTTCTCAAAATGTGTTCTGTAGAGCAAATCGTCCTAACAATCATCCGACAGCAGACACATCGAAGGAACCACAAGTCCAGCACGTGTGAGTGACAGACATTGAGGTAAAGAAGTTACAGATGTGGCGGGAACAGCACATAGCAAGCAGCCACCTGATTCTACTTCTGCTTCTAGGTTCTAGCAGCCGTGTAATCATGGGCAGCATGCTGACCCTAGGTATTTCCCATCTAAAAACATGTGTATGTCTGGCTAGATGCTTGCTAAGGCACTTTCCTGGTCTAAAAAATTACATTTTTCCATAGCATTTAAACCCAGAGCTCTAATTTTGAGAGACTGTGAGAAAAACAGCTTTGGGGTTGTTATTATTGCAATTTCAGATTTATTGGACAAAAATTATATGTGAGGTGCTATGCCAGGAACTGGAAAATGAAAACTAACTCAGTGGGACTCAGAGTTCACTGCTTCTCCCAGGTCCTCATCCTCTCTCAAGCCGTGGCTTCTCTACACAGCTATACTCCTGTGGTCAATGTAGTACAGTCACTCCCTTGCAAATGCCCTTCACTGCCTTGCACCTCGCCCCTCACTCACCTGTAACACATCCATTTATGCATACGTGCAATTCTCTGCCCTTAGGCAACTCTGCCCAACAGCTAAGTGTGGCCAGAGAAAACACAGACCACACTGCCTGGCCTTCCATGAACTTCACAATTGCAGATGGTGAGTGAGCCCAGATGGCTATGCAGCTCCCTGTCCAGTGTTCCCATGAACCAGGGCCCCTCTGCCCACCCCCATCAGCCTTCCACCACCTTCATTCTCGGATCACATGTGAGTCTCCCACAGCTGCCATGACAAACACCACAGTCTGGGGACTTAAAGCAAAAGAAGTGTGTTCTCTTGGAGTCTAGAGGCCAGAAGTCTGAATCAAGGTGCTGGCAGGGCCATGCTCCTCTGAAGGCTCTAAGGGAGAATCCTTTCTGCCTCCATCTTTGGCCTGAAGACAGAACGCTTCATCCTCGGCCTCTGTCCCCATGTGACCTCCCTCCTGCATGTCTCTTCTTGTAAGGTCCTTGGTCACACTGGATTAGGGTCCATCCCAATGACTTCATCTTATCCTCATCACATCTACAAAGATCCTGTTTCCAAATAAGTTCCTATTTCTAGGTACTGGGCAGTGGGTCTTCCTTAAATCTTTTTGAAAAATACAATTCAATCCACTCCAGGTAGGATTGTGCCTTTTTGTTCCCTCTGCATGGAATGCTTTCAGATCTCCACATGGCTCTCCACTTCATTCTGGGGAGGAAAGCCAAGGGCTAGTCAGTGGCCTACAAGGACCTCTTCCTACCTGCCTTCTAACTCTGCCCCTCTTTGCTCCTGCTGTGTCAGCACACTTGCTGTCCTGGCACCTTTGAGAGTGTGACTTGGCCTTGCCAACCCTACCCTGACATCCTCCAGCCTCCCACCTCCTTCAAGGCTTTGGTGGAATGCCGCCTTGACTCCTTCTCCTTATCATCTACTTCATTTTTCATGATATAGGTCACTCTGCAACACAGAGTGATATGCTTATTGATTATCTCTACTCTTTGTGGTGCATTCCCATTGTGGATAGAACACTCCACATCTGTTGTGTTCACTGATTCACTGATTGTCTGGAGCCTAGTAGGTCTTCAGTAACTGTAACTGATCAATGTATGGGGCAACTAGCTCCAGCAGTTGTTAGCATCTGTCAAAGATTTTAGAGGATAAGACCCCCTGGAAAAAAAGTATTGGTTTCTGTTTTTGTCCAGAATGATGTAACGAATCACAAATTAAGTATGGCAACTAGATACTTCAGATATCCTTAGTATTTAATATATATATATATATTAAATGAGATATATATGTTGATACAGATTTTTTATGTGTGTGTGTGTATATATATATATATATATATACACATGTGTGTTAAGAAGACAAGATGAATTATTTTGGTCAAAAGCAAAAGAGTTGATAGATTTTATTAATAAAATTTGCAAATAAAATATGGAGCTATTCAAAAGTTTTGAAAGTACATTTTACTCTTTTTTTTTTTTTTGGTCACTGGAACCAACACATACAGTTGAAGGTTTTCTGTTGCAATTTCAATTAGTGAAGTCAATGTGGCTTGTTATCCTCTTGGTACGTACTAAGTATGCCTCAAATATTTATGAATCTCAAGACACTTTCTTGTGTCTAAGTGCCATTGAGACAATATTCCTGTTTATTAAAAACATAGTTAAGAAAATGTCTATAGCTGGTTAAATTATATGAAGTGTAAGTAAATATTTGTTGGTCAAATTTCAAATAGGAAATATGACTTGGAAAAAGGAGAACACTTGGCAGCCGCAGAGTTATATAACATAAAAGTATTTCCAGAGTAAGTGGATTCCTGTAGGGAAAATTCGTCTCTTGTGGACCATTTGAAGTAAATCAATTTAATAAAGAATGTGGTTGCAAAAATAATTGGAAATGACAATTGCTTTTAAACAACATTCCATATGCAAATTACTTTCATAACCAGGTTTATATAAATACCTTAAAATATTCCAGTTTGAAATGATTTAACATTATTCATAATGATGATAATGTGTGCACAGAGGCACTTTCCAGTCTCAAAAACCATACTAACATGTGGGTACAGACCATAAAGGTAGAAAGGCATTGATTGATCAGAAAAATGTCAACCCTGAATAACAGTGAGATCAAACACATGTATTTGGTTCACTTGTCTTTGTAGCTTCTGGGATCATCCCAACACAACACTTGGTCCTGAAGTTACAATAGTCTTATTGAATCACGGGTGGGATTAATCAAATACAAACCTATTTCCGGGGTTTGATTGGCATAGAGACTAGAGCTCCAGTTACAACACAAACATTATCAGAGGTAAGTTGTTTCTGCTTGGTATAAATTTAAAAGCAGCATCTTATTGGGATCCCTGGGTGGCTCAGTTGATAAAGCATGATCCCAGGGTCCAGAGATTGAGTCCTATGTGGGGAATCCCTGCTCAGCGGTAAGCCCGCTTCTCCCTCTTCCTCTGTGCTCTCTCTCTCACTCTCTCTCTCTCTCTTGCTGTCTCTCAAGTAAATAAATAAAATCTTAAAAAAAAAAAAAGCGGCATCTTATATCTGTCCAAAGCTGACAGTGGAAAATAAGGCTCTGTCCAGCAGAGACATTTAAAATCATATCAGAAGTGCCAAATTATATAACAGTGAGTATCCTCACATAGTTGTTGAAGGACAATGTGGCCATACTTTAAAATCCACAGAAAATTTCTTTTTTCTTTTTCTTTTTTTAAGATTTTAAAGATTTTGTTTTATTTATTTAGAGACAAAGTGCACGAGCAGGGGGAGGGACAGAGGGGGAGAGAGAGAAACTCAAGTAGACCCTCACTGAGTGTGGACCCCAATGCAGGGCTCAGTCTCACTACCCTGAGATCATGACCCGAGCCAAAACCAAGAGTCAGATGCTTAACTGACTGAGCCACCCAGGCGCCCCCATAGGAAATTTCTTGCTGAACGTTAAGGCATGTGGGAAGACTAGGCCATTGTTTTCCTTGGAATGCTACTTGAATTTGAGCACTTATACCATCTGATAAATAATATAAGAAGAGTCCATGAAAAGGAGTTTCCAGTCATCATTTGCTTTGAAGGAACTGAAGCCAGTTCCTTCAAAAATATATTCCCTCCTACATTTTTCATCTGAGCCATTCTCCCCATCACATGGAATCAGGTAGAAACACATTATAAGCCAATGACAGTTCCACCCACATGGTTCATAAACTACTTACATTGTGCTTACCTCCAGAATCTATCATTGCACATAACTGAGTAAATAAATGCTTTGGAATAAATGAAACAGGCATAGTCTTATCCTCTGATGTGGTGATTAGAGGAAGAATTTACCTAGAGTTGAGCATTATAACGGAATGATGGAGCCTAGAATGGTCCTTTCAGGCTGCATCCAACATGTGGTCTGGGGATGTGGGAGTCTGGGGTCTAGGGTAATTAGCAAGGGTTCAGTATGTCCACATCTTTCTAACTCTGTGATCTTGAGCAAGTCAATTAATCTCTCAAGGCCTCCAAGGCTTCATCTGTAAAATAACCATACTAATAAATAACCATACTAATAGTTTACCTTTATAATGTCAAGTGCATAATTAACACAATGCTTATCCCATAAGTACTCAGTAAGCCAAAGCTCTTACAATTTTATAGACTGGATAAATTCCATTTCTCATACACATATGCTGATAATTTTAGAATTTTCAGATGTTGTGATTACTATGGTACACACACTTACTACAAGTCCTGATGATATATATGTGTCATATATCATTTTTTTATATCAGTGGAGAATGAAGGTTACCCTATTTTTGCATGGTGGTCTATATAGTTTTGATGTTATAAAAATGGTCCTCCTATGCAAAAAGCTTAAAAATCACCATTTTACATTACATTTTGGAGTCACAGACTGGAACCCGTAGCCCAGAGAGACTGAATGCCAAACTCAAGGCCAAAGCTATATGGCATTCATCAAAGGAAAGCTGAGAATTCAGCCTGCAGAATCTCCATTCTGCTGTATGTTGCTGGTTTCTCAGAACAGAAGAGCTGGTAGGGATTAATTCAGTGCCCTTACCATGGTGATCAGGGTTATGTCCATTCTCAGGTCAAAACTGGAAACGGTGGTGTTGGTCATATTTCTTTGTTATCGGCATATCATAGGGTTAATGTAAGAGTAATTTTCAAGACTGAAAATTAATTGTTAAACTGATAATTTTAATGATTGGGTCCACATGGAGCAAATGAGATTCATCAGAACAGCAATGCGATTTAACAAATTGATTTTGTTTGACTATAAGGTGGTATTATTGTTTTATCTCGGTTTCAACACTTAAGATGTTTATGTTTATCTGTATTACTAGATTTTTTTTCAAAGAATTTCTTCCCATGACTTCATTAATTGCAGCCTGAGCTTCTGAGGCAGGAGACAAGGTACAATTATGGCCCGCGTCAAATAAAATTTAAGCATACTTGTCGACAAACACTTTCATTATTGCCAGAGCTCAATCTCTATAACACTACTAAAAAGCCCATAAATTACTTAAAACTGTGTGTTCTGCACTTTCCCCAAGAAACCTCCGAGGAAAGCACTGTAAATGGTGTGTAGCTTTTGATGGATTATGTCGCTCTCATTCCTAATGTAAGGTTGAGCTTCTCATTATTAAGTGGTCAAGCGCCAAGATAGTTGGTGGCCTAGCGGTCAATTAAATTTCAAATGGGCTTCAAAGACCAGAATTAGTTATTTCCCCTCACTTTCAATTCTTTAATAATAATTTACTCAAATCCCTGAGAAAATTTTAAACGTGCTTCATTTGCAGCAGGGGGTAGAGAATTTTAAAGCACTGTTTTCCAAATTGTCTTAATACTGAGCCTTTCTAATAGCAGATCTGGCAATGGTGAGATGCCGGTACAGCCGGAAGTAGCAGTGGCTCTGCCCCCATGCCAGGCCTGCCGTGTCTTCCTTGCACCATGGACGACACGCTCAGCTGTCCATAATGCACATCTCTGGCCCACACATCTCAGAGGAGAGAGCTCTGCGTGTACACTGGTGCACGGGCACAAACCTGATAAATACGATTGCTGTCAACAACTAGTTTTCAAAGGAGTAATATTTAGGAAAACATTTGAAAATTTCTGGTTGGGCTTTCCCATTGTCCTATGATATTACTCACTTTATAATATCAGTGCTGGTGGGAAAAAGTACCTAGATTTCCTATACCTCCAACCAAACTGGGAAGGAAGAGTGCCAACTCCCATCCATAGCCTCATGGTGAACCCAAGGAGCATTCCTTGAATAGCTCTGTTATCTTAACAGGGATTTGTTTGTGTGTTACTCTGAAAAGTACCTAGAAAGCCATGTGTTTTAAAGTTGAAATACTCTAAGTTGCTGCTCTAAGGTAATTTCTGTTAGGAAAAAAAAAATCCATCTCAAGAGATCTGTCACATACAGACTTGGACATGGGTACTGAATGCAGAATGGCAAAAGATCCCGTCAAGCTAATGGGTGTCGTGGCCATACGGCGGATGTGCATGGAGAGCCTGCATCTGGTGACTCCAGGGGGACTTGGGAGGGGCCCAAGTGAGGCAGGGGGTCCCTTGGCCTCTCCAGGCTCTGGCATGTCCTTGTCTGCTTCCCCCAGAGCTGCCAACCCCTGCCAGCCCGCCTGGGCAGTGGAAGTAGAAAACCAGAGAAAGGTGGGCAGAAGGAGCAAGTCCCAACTAAAAGGTTCCAGGGGCTCTTTTTAAAAACTTTTTTGAGTGGTACACAATTAGATAGTATCAAGATATTGTAGGAATCATACAGAGAGGTCTCTAATACCTGCAATGGTGGGCAATGCATTGGCACATAGTGTCTTGATTGGGAGATGCTTCATGGGGATAACCAGTAGAACTGGTGGGGACGAGACCAGAAATGGGTCTTATCGCTGTTGGGGTTCCCAGACCCTAAAAGGTATGTATCCTAATATGAAAAACAAAAGCTGGGTGGCTCAGTGGTTGAGCATCTGCCTTCAGCTCAGGTCTTAATCTCAGGGTCCTGGGATCGAGTCCCACATCCTCTCCCTGCAGGAAAACTGCTTCTCCCTCTTCTTGTGTCTCTGCCTCTCTCTGTGTGTCTCTCATGAATAAATTAATAAAATCTTTAAAAAGGAAAAAAAATAAAAACAAAAGCAAATTGTATGGTTATCAATTCATATACCAGACTACATATTATCTAGCTCCAGTAAATGAAGTTCTCCCTCCATGAGAATAACTTTTAAGTACAAGTGAATCCTTTAATATATGGTGTATTAACTTGACCACTTAATAGAAAGTTTTATAAATTGAAATGTAGAACTCACAACCTCTTAAGCAGTATACCCCAGGCTTAACCAAACCTTTTTTGTTGTTGTTGACCCAATGTGTACCAAAAGAACAGCACCCCAATGAGTTTTTAAGGGACTTGGATTGTGGGAGCACTTTTGCTTCCAATGAGATGGACAACAAAACAGTGCTTTAACACTCTCCTTGCTCTGTGGGGTTGCAATTTTGAACTAGAACTGTCTAAATCAAGCCCTTCTGGGCTCCCTACCCAACCTCTGCTGTTAGTAGAGCAGCTTCTTCTGTATCTTCACTGTGTATTTTGTAGTGCACAGTGTGGTGCAGAGACCTGTCTAATTTTGTTTGAAAAGAAGATCTGCTGATAAGAAATATTTTAAAGGGACTCCTGGGTGGCTTAGTGGTTGAGCGTCTGTCTTCAGCTCAGGTCGTAATCCCAGCGTCCTGGGATTGAGTCCCTCATTGGGCTCCCCACAGGGAGCCTGCTTCTCCCTCTGCCTATGTCTCTGCCTCTCTCTCTCTCTCTCTCTCTGTCTCCTCTCTGTCTCTCATGAATAGATAAAATCTTAAAAAAGTATTTTGAAAACCAACAAACTGGACAATTTCTATGAGCATGGGAATGCACTTTGCCACAGGGTAGGGTTCCCACCAGAATAGTGAGATTTCCTTGGCTTTTAAAGCTGTTCCAGTAGATACTCCAGCTCATCATCCTCCATGGCTCCCATGGGTTCTCTGGTTCTGGTGGGAACAATCAGGCCCCCTCCGCCCTGCTTGTGGATCTCTCTATGAGCAACACACCCTGGGGTGAAAGGCATAGCTCCCTCTCATGAGGAGGGTGGAGATCCATTGAAAAACATGTTGCTGTGGTTCAAATCAATGGAGGCAAAATGTGAATGGCTTGAATGAACAGTCGGGAAGGATCCAAGAGTTGGTTTAAAAAAAAAAAAAAAAATCCCCCACGTCAGCATGCAACAGAATGAGGAAATGCCATTGTTGATCAGGGTAAGGAAACACAACTGTCTTTCTGTAAAATTAATTAACAAATGAGCGGTTGACGTAAGGCTCTTTGAATCCATCCTCTCTTCCTCCCGAATGGAGCCCATACACCCTGGCCATCTGTGTCTGCTGACTCACCCGCACTATGCACACCATCATCTACTCCTTTCTTCTTTTTCTTAAAATCAAATGAAATGACTTGTGCCCCTTCTTACAGCTCACTTTCCTTGTTTGCTGATGCGATGGAAATGAGCCATATGCCTAACCATTTAAAGAATATTTTTTAACTAGGCTTTTGGGGCAATTTACTACGAAACCACACTTTCTTCCCATTGTCATCAAAAGCACATCATACTCCTGAGGACAAAACACCAAATTGTCCTGGATGTTATATTTTTCACAGAATCTCAGGCACAGATAATAGTAAAAATTCTATCTCTGATGTTATAATGAGAGTTAAAATCTGGCACACTCCCTGGATAATGGATCATATGATTATATGTCTTCTGAAAACTCGTCTGTGATATTTCAGATTTCAAATATCACCCTCGGCCAAGGAATAAATCAATGAGAAAATACTAACATCTGAGAAAATCAGTAATGGAATCGGTTTAAGAAAGCACCCATATGCTAGCTTTATTTTTACTGGTTGAGCCTTTGCTTCTAATGTGAACTTTCAGGGGAAGCAAAAGTATGGTACAACCAGTGAGAAAAACAAATAGTCCCTCTGTGCTTTCAACTAGGCCTTGAGTTAAGGGGAGACATCTTTGGATGTTCTAAAACGAGTAACCTTTTGCTCTAAAATGGTTAACTTCTTATATTAATTAATTTATTAATTAGTTTATTTATTTATTTACTTAAAGATTTTCTTTATGAGAGACACAGAGAGAGAGGCAGAGAGATAGGCAGAGGGAGAAACTGGCTCCCTACAGGGAGCCCAATGCAGGACTCGATCCCAGGACCCATGACACTAGCTGAAGGCAGATGCTCAACCACTGAGCCACCCATGCACCCCTAGTTAACTTTTTAAACCTGTGAGTTGTTTTATGGCTGTAGGTCAGTTGACACCTGTAAGAGCAGAATTTTGCAAACTTACTTCCTTTCATTAGTAATACAAGACTTCAGATCTTTTACCAAAGTTCCTTCCATCCACTTTGCAAGCCAGTCTATGGATGATGGGCCTTGCACTCTGATCCAGTATGAGACTCTTGAAGGATTTACAAAATTATATTTATCTTTTTCCTCCTCTAAATGAAAAAGAACATCTTTGGTATCACATGGTGCTATTTCAGATTTTTGAATGACAACATTTTTAAAGAGTTTAAAGTATACACCAAAGATTAGCCATCCAATCAGGGAAGGACCATGACCAAATTTGGGGAAAAGCAGATTATATTGTGATTTGGTCAGGGGTGGCCATGACCCACCTCAGCCTCTACCTGGTCGTTGGAGCACACTGCTCTCTGAGCTCTACCCCATGGCCTATTGTGCTGTGTGGGCTCCTGGTCAAGCAGCTTCTTGGGCTTTTGGCTGCCTCACAGTCATGGGGCTGCCCAAACCACATAAGCAGCCTTTCTGACCCATAAATTTAGCCTGTCCACTAAGCTTTTCCAGCCTGCATGTGTCCCTGGTGCAGACCAGGGAAGAGACACTACCTTGGATGTGTAGCGGGTGGAGATAAGCATTCATTAACTCAGATTTCCTGCAAACACAAGACCAGAAACGGTTTCATTGAGGAAATGAAAGTGAGAGCTACTTCTTGAAGTGAGAATGAATGATTGGAAAGAGCCATCAATGGCCCATGTTTGAGAGAGAGAAAGAAGACAGTCAGAGGCAGAGCACTCTGCTACCAGCAGATCTCAGCCCCACGCCACACAACTTGGCCGTTGTCTGATCGGCATGGCCTTTTCTGCACCTCTCCCCATGTACACCTTCTTTCCAGCCTCAGAGTTTCTGCTCTCACCCTGCTTTCCAGGACCGAGATACTCATGCAATGCTCCCTTTCATCCTTATCAACGCTGACATTTGTTGGATGCTGGTCCTGTGCTAGGCAGTGGCGGGCATGTTCCCTTACACCACCTAATGGCATCCTCGCTCCCACCTCATGAAGAAGCACAGTTAGTGATCCAACCCACAGAAGCAGAAACGGAGCCTTCAGTGTATGCAACAGATCTGTGGTCACAGACTCCAAATAAGGAACAGAACCAGTAAGAACTGAGCTGGATCCCTCAGAGGGCCCCTCCTCACGACCTCTGAGTTCACCACAGAGCCTTTCCCTGCCCCCAGGACCAAATAGTCCAACCACCACAGGCTCCAGCCCACCAGGTCCTTTCTGCGGATTTCTGAACACAGATGAAGTCTACATACTGTGCCTCAGAGTCTTTACACAGAAAGTCCAAATGAGTTCTATTTCTCAAGAGTTGTCAGCAATTAGAAAAAATAATTTGTATGCCTTTACAAACATATATTCACAGAAGTTATGAACTGAGTTTCCCATCTCTACCATTGGATTAAAAAAACTCTGACACCTCTGTATGCAAACTTCTTCTTTTCACACATTAATAGTGATGACACGCAGAAGCACTAGTCCACAGAAATGCAGAACTTGAACAACAAATGCCTAAATGGGTGCTTATTACTGAATTGTTCTGACGTGCCACCTCTGTCACCTTGCTGGGCTGGCTGTCGTGGCACAGACCTAGACCTTACAGCTTACTGAGAACTCTTGGGATCGATACGTTCCTTTCAATCATAGCTCAGTACCAGAGTGGAGATGTATGTGATTCCATTTGTCTTTTTGAAGCCTTGCTTCAAAGACTTTGAGGAAATTAGAATTTCAAAATGAAAAGTTAATTTGCATGTTGCAAGTGGTACACACTGTGTGAAAGTCACGAGAGGATAGATATGGGGCATCGGAGCATGACTGACTATACTGCTCACACACTTACTCCCACCACTGCAGGCGATGCTCCGAGTCCACCAGCCCTGGGTCTTGTTCCGAGGAGGAAAGCAGAGGTCTCTGGAATGCATTTCCTAACTTGACCTTTTTGCAACCCTCCATCATCTGAACACACTCTGTCTCTGCTTTGCCATGCTTTGCTCTCGGGACTCTGTGAAGTTAATGCCAGAAGAATGTAGCATTTCACTAAAACTGTATTAAGCTGTGACTCTAGTGTAAGTAAAATCATTAGAGTCATAAAATGCAAGGGCCCAAGAGGACCTCAAAATCCACTTAACTGAGTCACCTCCATTTACAGACAAACTGTAGCTTGGAGACATTGGCTTGTCCAAGGGATACAACCCTCTGGTCCCATTGAAGCAGGGAATTTGGAGGGACTCTGGGGACCCAGGTGTGAATTAGAGCTGCCCCTTTCTAGCTCTGGGTGTGTCACCTCCCTGGTGCCAATGATCGCATCTATAGTGAAGCAGATGCCTGTTTCACAGACATTGAACAGAGCACAGTAGGTAAAACGCCCTGTTTATAGAAGCGATGCTTGGAAATGTTATTTCCCCTTTACTAAAGGCACCTGGAGCTGGCAGATATGATGGGTGATCTACCTGGCTTCATCTACCTGTGGCAGGCTTGAATCACCCTATCGTACCACCCAGCTGCACCATCCTCTGGTGTCACCCTTCCTGACTGCCCTGGCGCTGTCCTGGACAGTGAGCTCAGAAGTTGGTAACTGCCAGGGGGGACAATGAGAGGTGGTGGTCCACCCAGCAATCTGTGACTGTTCCTGGAGGGCTGAGTTCCTAGATTTACTGAACAGATGAGTCCTTGGTCCTCGGTTGGACATGATAGGTTTTCCTGCCCCTCGGTGACTGGTCTAGTCACAGAATTTCACTTGTTACCTTGCTGGCTTGGCAGCCATCACAACGTCACTTCCCACACTCTTGCCCTCCTGAGCCAAAACCTCAGACCACTTCTCAGGCTCTTGTCCTTCCCAAATCCAAGTTCATAGCCTTCTAACATTGATGACACCAGAGATTTCCCACGCCGCCAGACAGCAGTAGGAGTCTTCTGGTCTTTATATGAATCAATGACCCCACACTCTGGATGGCCAAGGAAAAGGAGAGTTTACGCTTTCTCACATGCCAACAGTTTCTCTTCCTTGAGACAAAGAAATTTTAGTCCGTCAAAGAACACTCCCCAATCCAGAGAAATGTAAAGAAGAAAGTTAAAATCATTCATAAGCCTACCAACTTGGTGTAACTACTAACTTTTGCACACTTGGGACCATAATGTAATAGAGACTCTATCACACACATTATTTCAGAAATGGTATAAGGCCAGCTTTCTCCTATGCCATTAGGTATTGTTTGTCCTATAGTATCTTTCTTTAGTGGCTGGAGTATAACAGATCCATTTTAGACAGGGAATACACTAAAATAAAAGACATTTTACTGGGACTCCTGGGTGGCTCAGGGTTGAGCGTCTGCCTTCAGCTCAGGGCATGATCCCAGGGTCCTGGGATCGAATCCTGCATCGAGCTCCCTGCAGGGAGCCTGTTTCCTCCTCTGCCTCCTTCTGTATGTCTCTCATGAATAAATAAATACAATCTTTAAAAAAATACATTTTACTGAAATTATGAGAGACCAAAATAAAAATTAGTGCACTTGTTCTGAGTAAGAAAGTGAACCATGGATCAGTTAACCGGAGCCAATGGCCTGTGGTATAACATGAAATTCAGAGGAAATGACAGGCCAAACCTCCATTACTACTTAGTTTTAAAGAATATCTGCTCTATAACTCAGATGCTGTACAGACGAATACATAAGTTAATCTAAAAAGACAGGCTCCTTTTGTAATCAAGAGAACTGATATCAATAGAACAAAGACAGAGGAAGCATCTTAAAAAAAATAATTGGGGAAGACAAGAGGCATTTAAGATGAAACAGGAAGAATGTTTAGGGATGATTAGTCTAAGGGTAGAGCCAATAAAGCCACCCTAGTGCGTGGGGTCCACTTCCTGTGGTCTGGGAGCCGGAGCCGAACGGAGGGTCCGGGAGCAAGTGGGACGAGGCGCCTGCTGTCAGCACGATATCCTGCTCATGGTCCTCAGGCTCTTGTTCATCTCAGACGAACCTCTTGAAGAAAACATTTATTGGACACCTGGTTGTGGCAGGCTGCTGCTGCTGCTGGGGACACAGGGATGCAGGACCTGATGTCTGCTCCCCGGGGCTCAGGGGCAGGGCACACACAACACACGTCAGAAACTCCTGGTGGTGTCGCCACCCTGTAGGAAGGGCTAGGGCTCATGGGGGAAATGAGGTCCAGGGGTCTTAGGGAGTGAGGTGTTACCCCACAGATCTGATCCCAGCCAATTCACAAAATGAGGAGCCATATAGCTGGGCAAGCAGAAGAGTGGCCGACTTGGGGACAGTCAGCCTGCAGGGAGCACTGAGTGATCCCACATGCTGTGCTTGTCGCCCCCCTGCCCCAAGTCCTGGAGGGTAGAGGATGGAGGATGGAAGACAAGTGCAGATCCTAAGCCTTGTCCCGAGCATCATCACCGAGCCCAGTCCCGGGTGGCTCAGCCCTCCCCTTACCCTACTTTCTTCTCAAAGACGTTTACAGTGCCCGTCTGGGAAGGCCTCACGGAGGCCTTAGAACAGCGGTCAGCAACGCTTGAGGGACGAGTGTGGTTGCGCAGCCACCTGCTTGCAAACCTGGTGGGAACCTCTCCGGCGAGCGCCTCGGAGTTGCTGGAAGCAATTGCAGGCTGCTCTATTTCGCCTCCTTCTCTGCTCTGAGAAGAATCTCTGCTCGCTCTGGGCGGTGACGTTTACACTGCAGTGGCTTCAGGGCTGTAACCCGAGATGGGCAGCTGGCTGGCGTGCTCAGGGCTCTGCAGCTCACGGCCACCAGCCACCTCCGTCCCCCCCAACCCTGCCCCCCGGGCGCTTTCTTTCTGGATGTGGCTGGAACCAGTACAGACACAATCAAGAACCCATGGAGTTTACTGCCAACGTATAACATTAGTGATAGCAGAACTGGCACACACACACACGCACACACACACAGAGCAAGGCAAAACTTCCCTTTTTCATAATTACAAAACTAGTTTAAAAGTTTGGAATCATAAAATTAATATTTTAATATCACAGGGGATTTTTTTCTGGTTTTTTTTTGGGGGGGGGGTCTTGGAAAAACTATTTAGATCTGCCCTCCTTAGACACTTTTTGCTTGAAGAGGTTGTACCGTCTCATCCACCCTGTAATGTTGGTGACCAGTATTCTTTTTCAGCTTTGCACCTGCTACAGCCGTATGGCAGAGCCTTTCAGTGTATCCAGGGCAGTGAAGAAAACTGGAAACTAATAAAACAAACAGAAAACAACAGATAATGCCCAAGAGGTAAATCAAGGTAAAATAAGGCTTGCTTCAGTGGACACTGCTCCCGTAGTTGCTGGATGATTGGGACCTGCCCTGGGGATTCTGGTCAGCACCCCCGCAGCTCACTGCTGATGGGGCAGTGGTGGTGACCTACCCGCAGTCACCCTGGTGGGAGATGTCCCATGATGGAACAAGTCCCCGTACCTGTGCTCTGTGGCCAGGTAAATTGGCGACGAGGAAGTGGAGGTGGCATTCAGAGAATGGTTGGGCTTATGGACATACGTGGTAATCTACGTGCTTGTCTCAAAGAGGATTTGTGCCCTTGACATTGCTCAAGACTGATTTCTCCCGAATGAGGTGATCGCTCTGTATCACTTCTCTGTTCTCCTTGCCCTGCTTCTGAGAAATGTGTCTGTGGCATGGGGAAAACTCTACCTAGACTTAGCCTCCTGGTGCCCCCTTTTCCTAAGCTTTAGAGAATATGGAGGCTTTCAGAGACCCCTTCCAACCTTGAATCTACATGATGAGAGGAGTTAGAATGAGCTAGATGTCATGGTGACTCCCAGGCTTGCTCCGAATGTAATGTAACTGCCCTGAAGAGCTTTGGCAAAGGTCCCTTGAAGCATAATCCATGCAAGATCCCAGAGAGTGAGTACTAGAGGGCGAAGCAGGGTCCTCACCTGCCCTGAACATTCCCTGTGGTGCCACTGGGACATCTGATCTGAGCTGGAGGGTGAGCGGGCACAGGGAACAGCTACTTGGTGCCTGGGGGCTGCAGAGAGAGCATCTGTGGGGCCAGAGCTGGGTGCTGCCTGGAGCCATGGAGAGCTTTCCTGTCCTGCCTTCCTGGGGGGCTGGCGCCACATACCCCTTTATGTAGATTTTCTTTGTCTGCATGGCCCCTCCTGTGTCGCTGGGTCCATCCTTCCTTCCCCGTCTCCCAGGGGTAGATCTGACCCCCACTGTGTCCATCCCCTGCCTGGTACAGAGCTTGGTTGGCACTTAGAAGATGGCCAGGAAATGCCCACAGCCTGGGGTTCTGTCAATGTCAGGGCCAGGGGGTGCCTTTCACGTGCCTCCCTCCAGGGCCGAGGGCCCACTACGACATGGACACACATCTGTACAAATGCCAGTGCTTTATAACTCACCCCCAGGTGGGTCATCTTGAAGAAAAGAGAAACAGCCCATGCTCCACTCACAGCAGAAAGTGTTGCTTTTTCACTAAAGTCACCCAAAAGGACTTCTCACTAGAGAGCCAAGTGGAGTAAGAGCTTCAAGCTTCCAGAGTAGGCTCGAGCCCTGGCCTGGCACTCATTTTCCTGGTGGACACTGTGCCAGGCCAGGGATGATACAGGAACAGAAGTGCCGCTAGGTTCCCTGGGAGACAGGGACAAGGAAATGGCAGAGCACGGGGACAGAAGCAAATGGCCCCAAGGATTCCCTGTAGAGCACAGAGGACAGCCCTAAGAAATCCCAAGTTGCCAATAGCTGCTTCCCTTTAAAAAAAATTAATAGACTGTATTTTTTGTGCAGTTTTGAGTTTATAGGAAAATTGTCTGAAACATAGAGTGTTCTCATATATCCCCTAAATAACCTACATTCCTGACACTCCTTCCTATTGTTAACATCCTGGATGGTTTAAGACAATGGATGAGCCAGTATTGATAAACTTCCCCGTTAACTAAATCCACCTGTGCATTCAGATTCACTCTGAGTGTCACGCCTTCTGTAAGTTCTGACAAATGTGTAATATGACACGTATCTGCCATTATGGTCATGAACAGACTCTTCCACAGCCCTAAAAATCCTCTGTAGTCCACCTGCTCATCCCTGTCTCCCCTGTGACCCCTGGCACCCCCTGATCTTTTGCTGTGTGCATCATGTCGCCTTTTCTTGAATGTCCCATAGTTGGAATCATATGGCGTGTAACCTCTTCCAGACTGGCATCTTCCATCCACTGATGTGCATCGAAGTTTCCTCCATATCTTTTTGTGCATGGAGAGCTCATTCCTTTTTATCC
This sequence comes from Canis lupus baileyi, assembly GCF_048164855.1. Classification (NCBI taxonomy): domain Eukaryota; kingdom Metazoa; phylum Chordata; class Mammalia; order Carnivora; family Canidae; genus Canis; species Canis lupus. The sequence goes on along the minus strand of NC_132854.1, from coordinate 3,167,327 downwards.
TCGAATAATATTCCATTGTTGGGACCATGGTTTGCTTATCTGTCTTCTCTTCTTAAATGGAACAGATGACATTCTTGGAGGCAGGTGAAGAGAAAACCCTTTCTTCGTGCATTCGTTTCCTTTCTTTTGCGTCACTTCTTTACCGCCTTGTCCCCAAATAACACAATGTTCTAAATGTAATGAAACTGGAAGTTTGAGAGTGGTGGGGTCACTAAAGTGTAAGTTTGTTGGTTCCTGTTTCAATCAGGGGCCTGCCCCAAGGGTGCATATAAATACTCTGTGACCTCATTTATTAAAAATAGCGTGGTGAGCTAGGTCCCAACTGCTGTCTTACAGGGACGGTTTGGAACACTACCTCTCATTCCTTCATTTCATTTTGCAAAAATGCTCCAGGATATGAATCACTGGACCTAGTCTCTTCACCCCCCCCCTCCCGCCGCCCCCATCATCCCAGTCGTGTGAGGCCTAATGTCACGCAGACATAACTGTAGTCCTTGAAGAAATCTTACATACCGAGGTGTCCAGCCTGAGCCCTGGAGAAGGTAAACCCTCGGGTGTCAGCTAAATAACATCAAGCTTCTTCACCTACCCAGCCACCACTCAGCTGCTTTCTATCTCATGTTAGGTTTTTATTTTAAAATGTGCAATACTTTTTTTTTTTTCTGTTGTAAGAAAAAAAAAAAACAGATCCTTTTGTAAAAGTCACTTGAATGAAATTCATCTAGTGCGTGTTACTCAGATAGTTCATAAGAAACAAAACTGGTCTCAGAACGTGTGCAAATATTAGCCTGTGAGCCGGCAGCAGCGCTTCAGGGGCAATTCAGCCTTTCCCATATTTGGGAAGGACATGAGTTATGTGTGGTGCCATGAGAGAAACCACCAGTGCGAGGGCCCACCCCCGCTGCCCGGCATGAAACCCAAGACAGGAAGAGAGAAACTCTCTGCAGTGGGGAGACCCGGGCTGGCAGGTGGCAGGGCTCGGAACCCCAGTGGTGGGGGCAGGGCGGGAGGGGGAGGGAGAGCTGCTCCCTCAGCTCGGCTGTCCCTGAGCTGGCTGGTCCAGCTCACCTCCTGGAGGGCAGCAAGCCCAGGGCCCTGTAGCCCAGCCCTCCCTGCCAGGCGCCGCTCGGCACAGTCCTGGACATTATGCAGGATCATTAAAATATCAAAATACGTAAAACCACAGCCCACGTTCAATTATCCGTGGTCATAAGGTAGCAAGGCAGAGTAAAGGATGCCTGGGAAGTAAGGAAAGGAAGACTCCCTGAGTGCTTACCCGGTGTCCTGGGTCTCCTTTGATTCTCTTCTATAAATCAGCCGGGGGCTGTAGTCATCCGTGTTTTTTCAGAGAATGAGATAGAAGCTCAGAGAAGTCAACCAACCCACTTAGAGTCACTCAGCTAATAAATGCTGGAGTTGCAATTTAAATGCAGGTTTGTCAGCCCACAATCTGCTCTCTTCTCATGCCCCACACAGCCTCATGATAAAGCCCACTATTACAGTGGGTCTAACTTATAACAAGTCTCTTTAAAAAAATAATAATAGGCCAGAACTGCAACTTTTTCCCTATTGTTCTGAATGTTTAGTGAAAGGGCAAAGCAATCTCGGGGATGGCAAACTTAGGCAGCAAAAGAAAACCAAACAAAATTTTAAAACTGCACAAGTGTTTCCTAAAATACCAGGAATTCTTTATGATCTAATTGCTCCTCCAGCGTGCCAGCTGAGAACACACTTGGTAGCACCTGTTCTTGCCCTCTTGTTCAACCCTGTTTTTTGGTGGGTCCAAGGGGTGTAGGACACACCCAAGTTATGAGTTTACTTTGTGATTGAAACAAAAATCTCCTAGCAGATAACCATTGATACTTAACGCACACAAGGCTGGTTGGGTGTGCTAAGAGTTAGTTATACAACACGCTGGTAGCAATTCCGTGGTAACAAGGTATAGATGATTCTTCCATTAGCAGAATGCTGCCAAGCTGGAGCTGATTTCAGTATATAGTATTCCCAGATGCACAGACACTGCTCCTCATTCTTTAGTAAAAGTGGCCAGGTTTTTCTGAAATGTCACCATTTCTCTTGGGAGGTAGATGCATGAACCTGGATGTAACTTCAGGACAAAAAGTCACTCACTGTCTTTATTTATTTGTTCTTATTGTAATATGATTGACAGATGACACTGTGTAAACTTCAGGTACAGTAGCGTTGACCTGATGCATTTATGTATCGCAATGATTACTGCCACAGCGTTAGCTAACGCCTCTGCCACATTTCTTTTCTGTGGGAGAACAATTAAGATCTAGTCTCTTAGCAACTCTGAAGTTTATAGCACAGCGCTGTTGACTGTCATCTCTGCTGCACACTGCATCTCCAGGACTAATTCATCAGCTAGCTGGACGTTGGCCCTGTGATTGACATCTCCCCATTTCCCCCACCTCCAGCCCTCGGAGCCAGCATCCTAGTCTCTGTTCGGCTCTTTTAGAGTCCACGTGTGAGATCATGGAATGTGTGTCTTTCCCTGCCTGACGTCTCATTTAGCAGAAGATCCTCAAGGTCCATCATGTTGTCACAAATGGTTTTAGAAAAAAGACTAAAATGAGTTCTAGCAAACCACAATGAGATCCCACCTCACACCAGTGAGAATGGGGAAAATTAACAAGGCAGGAAACCACAAATGTTGGAGAGGATGTGGAGAAAGGGGAACCCTCCTGCACTGTTGGTGGGAATGTGAACTGGTGCAGCCACTCTGGAAAACTGTGTGGAGGTTCCTCAAAGAGTTAAAAATAGACCTGCCCTACGACCCAGCAATTGCACTGCTGGGGATTTACCCCAAAGATACAGATGCAGTGAAACGCCAGGACACCTGCACCCCGATGTTTAGAGCAGCAATGTCTACAGTAGCCAAACTGTGGAAGGAGCCTCGGTGTCCATCGAAAGATGAATGGATAAAAAAGGTGTTGTCTATATACACAATGGAATATTCCTCAGCCATTAGAAACAACAAATACCCACCATTTGCTTCGATGTAGATGGAACTGGAGGGTATTATGCTGAGTGAAGTAAGTCAATCGGAAAAGGACAAACATTATATGGTCTCATTCATTTGGGGAATATAAAAAATAGTGAAATGGAATAAAGGGGAAAGGAGAAAAAATGAGTGGGAAATATCAGAAAGGGAGACAGAACATGAGAGACTCTTAACTCTAGGAAACGTATTAGGGGTGGTGGAAAGGGAGGTGGGCAGGGTGTGGGGGTGACTGGGTGACGGGCACTGAGGGGGGCACTTGATGGGATGAGCACTGGGTGTTATTCTGTATGTTGACAAATTGAACACCAATAAAAATAAATTTATTAAAAAAAAAAGACTAAAATGTTCTGATGCACCTTCATGCATACAGACCTGAATCAGATGCAGATTCTCAAGATTCCTGACAAGAGATGCCTCCAGCCACAAAGTAGCAGGTGCTGCTGGTGGAGGAGGGGCTTGGCTTTGTGAATATGGCCAATGAGAAGATAAGCAGAGCTGTCCTGGGGGCTAAACCCCCAACTAGATGGATGCTGGTGAGATTGGAAAGAAGGTATTAATGAGGACGAGGCATCGGACTGTTCCTCTCCATGAGTATTCATGAAAAATAGCTGCTTATTTCCTATTGTTCTTTAATTTCCATAAAAGCAACATAAGTCATTAGGATATTGCTATACTCTAGCATCTACCAACAAAGTTCAAAAATTAAACGTAATATTTACAAATCAATATTAGTATATGATTTCAGTGTGATATATTATTTCTTAAGAAACCATTTATGGGGGCAGCCTGGGTGGCTCAGTGGCTTAGCGCCACACCTTCAGTCCAGGGTGTGGTCCTGGAGACCCGGGATCGAGTCCCACGTCAGGCTCCCTGCATGCAGCCTGCTTCTCCCTCTGCCTGTGTCTGTGCCTCTGTGTGTGTGTGTGTGTGTGTGTGTGTGTGTGTGTGTCTCATGAATAAATAAATAAAAATTTTGAAAAAGAAACCATTCATGGGGGCACCTGGGGGGCTCAGTGGGTTAAGCGTCTGCCTTCGGCTCAGGTTGTGATCCCAGCATCCTGGGATGGAGTCCCGCGTCCATCTCTCTGCTCAGCAGGGAGTCTGCTCCTCCCTCTCCTGCTTGTGAGCTCTCTCTCTCTCTCAAATAAATAAATAAAATCTTTAAAAATAAAAAAAGAAACCACTTATGTGCTGTGGAATTATAAGTCACGGGGAAATTTTACACACCCTCTTTGCCAAACATTTCCTCGTTTGGGTTAATTGTTATACCCTCTCTGATAATCCTCTTACTTACAATGCCCTTTGTGGAAAACTACCTATAGGACTTCAGAGTTTGCTCACTTCTTAGGCAATAAAGTAAATAACTCTTGCTTATTTCTTTCCAATCTTATTTCAAGTACAAAAAAAGTTATTTCCTTTGTTAAGTTCCTTTGTTGGGGAAATTTCATACTTAAATGCACATATGGTTAGATTCTCTGATCTAAAAGGTGGAAAACTTAATTTTCTATCATTTTCAATTGCCTTTCAGAGAACTATCAAACTATCCTCACCAGTACATTTACTGTTTAGTGCTACACAGAGCGAGCTCACTGCATGACCAGCCTCAGCACCGGAGCAGTTAGCTGATTTTAGAGATTTTGCTCCTCAAAGGAACTTCTCAAAACATCTTCATACTTTATTTTTCATGCCAGAAGGATATTTGCGATTCTGCATCCTATTGAATCGCATGGGTTCTTGTTTTGAGAGGGTCGGGGAATGTTCCCAAGTGCCCCAGTGAGTGAGGCTGTGACCAGGAAATGGTATTATTTGTTACCGGAATATCAGAACTGCCGTTACAAGAGAGGAGGGTAGGTGTGAGCATTATCGATTCCCTGAATCCGAAGACATTTCCAAACAGAAAATAAGTGTCAATAGTAATAAGTAAACACTGCAGCCCACACAGATTTGTTTTCTTTTAATTAAGGGGGAAAACTGTTCTTGCCACTCAGCTGGGGTTGCCCTGGGAGCTTCCTGATTTACTGCCGTGGGAGCCAGCTCGTCTTGCTGCGCTGCTGGGTGCCCTCTCCCCACAACCAGTCTTTGGACAAGGCTGGGGGGGGGGGCGGGGGGAGAATGTGCTAAATGGGCAATCCCCACTTGGTGCACTGACCCCTCTTCTGGAGGGAGGGACCGAATCCTAAGCATAGTACCCTCACGCTTCCACCTTTCAACACAAAGTACAAGTTTTGCAATTTTGACTCTCATGGTTGGGTTTTCCCCATGTCGCTGTTGTCCAGCCCCGACGCCGTCCTCACTCACCCAGGGACACGCAGGCGGCCACAGGCCCGCTCCTGCCGCCCGGTCCGGTCCTGCTGGTACCCGGCGGCTCTGGGGGCAGCTGGGTCTTCGCTGTCATCCAGGAAAAGTGGACGAGCTGCGTGTGTACCCTTCTGTTGCTTCCTTCTGGGGGAAATTCCGTGATACTTATTTTGAATCTCCTTTGCCTGCAGTCTACGTTTTTCCACCTTTTCTTGGATCCCTTCCTTTTGATGCCAAACTTTTCTTCCTTTTCACCTTCTATGAAGTCCTCATATTTCTTCTCATTCGGGTCTCCTTTCTAAAAGAAAGTTTCTCTTAATTGCAATCCCTCCCTGAATGCTGTCAGCACACTCCTGAATTTTCCTCATTCTGATTTGTGTTGATCTTCCATGTCTTCTGTTACTTACTCCGCGTCTTCTAGTTTTCGCTGAGGTAGAGTGTGTTTTCTTTCCCGTCAGCCTGTGGATGCATCTCTCAGGTCTAGCCTCACTATTGCAGGAGCTTTCTTCTGTTCCGTATTCTCCTTTTCCTGAGACTAACTTTGAACAGAATTATACTGTGAGCCTTTGCTGTGGCTGGTTTTTACCTGGGAGGGGTTTTTCTGAGTTAGGGGTGGGAGACGGGGGTCCAAGAGCTTTGCCAGCTTGCTGGCTCTGGAGCTCCTCCTGTTGTCTGCCTCAGCCACCAGGGTAAGGGTGGTCCCTGGTGAGACCCCCCCCAGCTGTGTTCACCACCTTCACCTCCCCTTTTCTCTGGATGTCTCTATCCTGCCCATTCTGGATTTTTTTTTTAAGATTTTATTTATTTATTCATGAGAGACACACAGAGAGAGGCAGAGACACAGGCAGAGGGAGAAGCAGGCTCCATGCAGGGAGCCCAATGCGGGACTCGATCCCAGGACCCCAGGATCAGGACCTAAGCCAAAGGCAGATGTTCAATCACTAAACCACCCAGGGGTCCCTCATTCTGGATTCTATCCCTGGCACATTCTCCTCTATATGGGACATTGTCCTGGAAGGGACCAAGGCTGGGGAGTCTGAAAGTGGGCCCCTTACATTGGCCCAGCAGGGGAGTTTGCAGAGCCTCCTCTGGGTGTAGCACTGCCCCCAGACCAGCCCCTCTGCTTCCAGTGAGGTTCCCGAGGCCATTATTGGTTCTTCCCTTCTCCTATCCATGACCTGTCCCGCTGCCTACCTCCAACTCTTCTCACACAGACTTTGCACTCAGGTTGGGGGTAGGGGCCAGCCTGGGTCCCTCCCTCTCTGGCATTTTGAGGGTCACGGGCCTCTTATCACCCTGTTTGTGACAAACACTATATAATTTCTGTTTTACAGCACTAGTTGTACTGGGTGTTTTTACTGCAGACTGAGTGGAAATTCAGATGATTGACTAAAAGAATGGTTTTGAAAAGTTTTGGAATATGTGTGTGTGTACATATATTTGGTACACAAAATATACTTTCATATACCTATATGTGTATATACACACACACACTCCTTTGTAATAAAAGGCTAAGCAATATTTTTTCAGCCAAATGCTGGGTTATTGAAGTAGATGGTTATCTATCAAAATGGTATTGGACATATTTTACCATTTGAAAAAGTCAGACCATAAAGTCATATTTAAAAATGATAGAAAAGTCAATATTGCATCTTGCAAAACTAAAGATGACCCTAATTACAAGGCAAACTTGTTTATTTGTTTGTTTTTACTTTTACTTGTTTGTAATTTTTGTTAATGGCCTTTGCCATTCAGAATGTCAGTTAACTCTTATTCATACTAAGGATGTGAAAACTTTGAGTCAAAAAATCAGCGAAGTCAGGCTTCAGAGACAAAGCAAGTTTAATGAGAATTCAAGACTGATGCTCACACACACACTCACTCACGTACTGGCACACTCACGCACACATGCACATGTGCATATGCACGCACACATACACATTAAGATTTTCTCTTAAATCTAGCCAACAGCTATGTTTTATGATACATCATGAAGACCACTATGTTACCCTCTTTTATTCTATTAATATAGACCAATTAAGTTAATGCATCCCCTGGCATGTATTAATTCCTGGAAGATCATATTTTACTGGACTTCTTACATTTGCTTTCATCTTCACTAAAGTGGAATGAAGTGAAATCCATTATAGATATTACAAGAAAGGCTGCCTCACAAAGGAAAGAATGTTCTCTTTCTCTCTCTCTCTCTCTCTCTCTCTCTCTCTCTTTTTTCCCCCACAAATAGAGATGGCCCTTTGCTAATGGGTGGGAGTTAAGATGTCACCTGCCAGAAGATTATGGGAAGTGGCATGTTCTCGAAATTCAGGAACTTTGTCTACTCCTGAGTTCTGATCTTCATACCACCAATGCTGGGGCTGCCCTCCCAGAGTTTCTGATTTATGGCAAATCTGGGGCATAGATGTTTTAGTATTTTAAATTTCCACGGGTAAGTCTAATGTGCAGCCAGCACAGAGAATCACTGATCTAGAACTTAGACACAGAAGAAGACAAGGTTAGGAAAAATTATAGGCTTTAAATAGATTGGGAATGGCCATGAATGTCCTTCTTAGGAATTTGGACCTTAGTTGGTAGGTCCTAGGGAGACATGGCATAATTTTAATTAAGAGAATTACAGGATCAGATATATTTTTGAAAAATAGCAGGTCGTCCTGGACAGATTAAAGGCAAGAATCCAATTGGCATAGCAGAATGTGACTCTACACTACAGCATCCCCATCTAACTCCAGAAGGAGGGGAGGACACAAGACTGGAAGCCTTGATGTCAGAAGGAGAGGTGGAGATTTGAAGGAGGGAAGCCAAGAACAGAACCTAGGAGGATGCAAAGTAAAGATGTGGGAAACAGCATTCCAGACTTGCAGGATGTGTGTCCCAAGAGGATAGCGCTTGGAAATGGCAAAAGCTAATACTTCTTCAAGAAAGAGAGGGTGTCCCCAGGCTAAAATCCCGTAGTGCCATGCTTCTCAAATTTGTTATGCACAGAGCAGGGCCTGGGGTCTTGTACACATGCAGATGGCTGCACAATGAGAATGCCCTGCATGCCACCCAACTGCACACTTAAAAATAGTTAAGATTGCAAGTGTGATGTCATATATATTTTACTCTGATAAAAAGTAGTTTTTAAAAAAGGAAAGAATGTACAGAACAAAAACCCCTCTTTGGAAAAAACAATCAAGGGCCCAGCAAAATCCCAGAGCTGTGACTGGCACAGAAGAAGCAGAGGCAGGATGGGGTCTGCAGGGAGCCAGGGAGATGTGGGTTCACAGTGACCAGCTGAGCAGTGAGGCTTTTTGTGCAGTAAAGGAGTTCATTTGTGAAAGGAAGTGGGGGGCAGCTGCTGAGAAGATATTTGGCTCCCAAAGAAAGTCTGAGGGTTGGAGTCAGGGTCGTGAGCAAGGAAAAGTGAGTTGTCTGATCCCCAGCTGCCAGGCCAGCTGGAAGATTGGGCACACAGCTTGGCCACATGCCACCATGATGCTGAAGTCCATGGGCATGCTGGTGGGACACCTGGGCAGGTGCTCACATTAGGGGGGGCTCGTGGGAGGAGGAAAGCTGAAGCAGTGCTGCCTCCCAGAGGGTGGGATGGACCCGGGCTACTTGTGGGCCAAGAGGAACACCATGAGCCTCAGCAGTCACCTCATAAAGGCAGAAATGGGCTTACAAAGAGGTCCGTGACCTCTTTGCACCTGAGAGGGGCTGCTGAGCAGAGCAGGAGCAGGTGGCCTTTGAAGGATCCCCTGAGTTTCCTGGAGGCAGTTCCCAGGTTGAGGTGGGAATCCAGCTGAACCCTGGGAGAGGATGCACAGACTGCGTGAGCAGCTTGGGAGCAAGGCCTGGCTGTAGGGCCTGGGCCTGCCTCATTGTGCTCCCTGGCCTCGTACAGAGTATTGCCCTACTCTAATGAGCGCAGAGCTTTGGAAATGCTAGGTCTGAACAGGGGAAGCAACACTGACCTCCACTGAGCCTCCCACAGATCACCCAAGGCCTATCCCTTTCTTCTTGCTGCTGTAACAGACCGTTGCAAACCTGGTGGCAAATCCCCACTTTCTAAACTCACTGTTCTCCAGGTTAGAAGTCCAAAATGGGTTAAAATCAAGGAGTTGGCAGGGCTGCATTGCTGGCTTGTGGCACTGTGCTGAGCCTGCCTCAGGGGGCATCACCCTGAATTTCCAGTCCCCCTCTGGCTTACAAACACACTTGGTTACACTGGGCTCACCTGGATGATGGGACCTCTCTGCATGAGGAGGGCAGCTGATTTTTGCAGCCTTAATTCCATTTGCAACCTTGACTCCCCTTGCCATGTCATGTACCCCATTCACATGTTCTGGAGACAAGAGGCATTTGGGGAGCCTACTATTCTGCCTATGACAAAAGATATGTGACTTTGTAAGAAATTGGTCTTTCCAAACTCCCACACATCTCAAAGGTCATGTTACGGTACTAATTTATGGTAAAAGCATATGGATTATTTTAACTGGTTAAAACCCAAGGATGGGCCCTCTACTTCTTATGAGAATTCAAAGTGAAATAAATCTAGAGCTATAATAGGGAATGATGAATAATTTGGGGTGAATTATTAACCAATCAAATTTAATTACAGCCAAATCAGATAGGCTTCTAACATTTTCAGGAAAAGATAGACAATAAAAAAGGTCAACTTGGATATTCTAAGAATGTATCTTAACATGCTTTTATGGTTTTAGCTTTTATCTGCTAGGTAATGAATAAACAGAATAATAGGAATTTAGATTAAAAACTTACTCAGATCATTAATTTTCATATATGCACATGTATGTTTACACAAACAGTGTAATTCCTATGGTAGCATGGGGGTTCATTTAAAATCTGATCCTTTCAGTCTATTTTAGGTACATTCAATTCTATAAAATCACATGATAACTCCTCATTAGGAGATAAAATTTTAGTCATAATTACTCTAGCACAGCATTTCCCAGGAAAAAAAAATGCCTAGGGTCATATAAGTGTGAAAAATGTCAAATTAAACAGTTAATCATTTTTTCTTCCTGAAGCTTTGCTCAGAGCTTTGAGTTGCAGATGTTTACTGTAAATCTCAAAGAGAGCTTCAAGTCTGTATGGTTTCCAGAACTTCCTTGAATAGGAACCCCTTCTCGCACAGTAAAAATACTACAGGATTAATCAATCAGCATTTTTTTACAGGCAGGACTATATGGAAGAAGCCTAGAATATATGATATATATATATATGGAATTATAGATGAATGCATTTTTCCCTATATAAATAATATAATAATAATATAATATAAATAATATAATAATATAAGTCATTATAAATAATGTTCCCTATTTAATAATACAATTTCCCTATGTAAATAATACAAATATAATAATAAAAATACCCTATATGTATATAGGGTATTATTCCAAAAAGGAAAAATGCGAATGCAAAAATTTCTAGGACACGATTAAATGTAAGCTCTGATGACATGATACTAAAGTGCTAAGTTTGTAAGTTTATATCTCCTGCTAGACTATGGGCTCTTTGAGGGCAAGACTTGGTCTTTGCGTATCTAATGCCTGTAAATATTCTTTAGAATAAAGATGGGAGCAATTTATTTTACAAAGTGGCCTCCTATCATGTAACAAAGATGCAGATTGCAGGTAAACCAAGGATGTATTTATTGAACAGAAGGTTATAAAGTCAGGCACTTGGTCTTGAAAAAAGTTTGTTAAGTAAATAGATTGATGAATGAATGAATGAATGAATGAATGAAGATAGAATTTTAACTGAAGTGATGAGCATAATGTATTTGAAAGATGTAGTAGTTGGGGTTTTGCAGAGAAACAGAACCAGCAAAAAGATAGATGATAGATAAATAGATGATAGATAGATAGATAGATAGATAGATAGATAGATAGATAGATGATAGATAGATAGATAGATACATAGATAGATAGATACATAGATAGATAGATAGATAGATAGATAGATAGATAGATAGATAATAAGGAACTGATTCATGTGATTACAGAGGTTGAGAAGTCCCAAGATCTGCCATCTGCAAACTGGAGACTCAGGAGAGTTGGTGTATAATTCAACCTAAGTCCAAAGGCTTGACAGCCAGGGGAACAGGTGGTGTAAATGGCTGTCTGCAGGCAGGAGGGACCATTGTCCCAGCAGCTCAAGAAGGCATGCGGGAAGGAAGAGAAGTGAATCCCTCCTCCTCCCAGTTTTATTTAGGCGTCCATGGATGGGATGAGGCCCACCCACTCTGAGGAGAATTATGGGCTTCACTGAATCTGTCATTCAAATGCTATCTCATCTTGAATGCAAATCTCATCTTGAAACACTCTCAGGGTTACACCTAGAAACAATGTTTAATTTGGGCAGCCAGGGCTGGTCAGGTTGACATGTAAAATGAACACTGGTGGCACATTTGTCACTGAAGAGCTAAGGCTAATACCAAGATGGAAGAGTTGAGGAAAGAGAAGAGCTAAGACTTCAAGTGATGTGGTTGGTGGTCACAGTCTCCTAAGGCTACAGAGGGTAGATAAGGAGAAATTCTGTAGAAAAGGAGAGATAGGAGCCAATTCAGAGTGGTTAAAGTATGTAGATCTTGGGGTGCCTGGGTGGCTCAGTCAGTTAAGCACCTAACTCTTGACTTTGACTCAGGTTGTGATCTTGGGATCCTGGGGTCAAACCTCACATCAGGCTCCACGCTCAGCCGAAGTCTGCTTGGGATTCTCTCCCTCTGGCTCTCCCCCTGCTCACTTGGTCTTTCTCTCTTTCTCTCTCTCAAATAAATAAATAAACCTTAAAAAAAAAAGTAAGTGGATCTACTGGATCTTCATATTTGTACTGCCTACTGGGTACATATATCAAATATCTCATGTATACTATGCCTTTATAAGGCGATATGATTACACCCACTCTACCTGTGAAGGAAACAGGCAGGTAGAGGGCAAGTCGGTGTCCCAGCCTGTAAGCAATGGAGCCAAATTCACACTTTTAACCATTATGTCATGTGACCTCTGAACTAGATTTTGAGGTCTAGTTGAGGAGCCAAGGATTGGATAATTAAGGTAGGCCCGGGTTATGGGTGGACTTGACGGTCAGACAGAGGACGCGGATTATGCTTGCACAGGTGGATGGATCTATTGTGTGCTCTTTGGAACAGAGTGACCCGATTAAACCCTAATTAAGGAAATAACTCTGCAGACACACAGAGGGGATTCAGGACGATAGACACGGATGGCAAGAGAACCAGCAGGAACCAGTGCAGGTGTAGGGAGTTAGAAGGGACAGAATGAGAAGGAAATATACAATTTGAAGTCTGTTTCAGGGGAAGAAATAACAATAGCTGTTGGCAGAGAAAGAAGGGAATGAGAGACAAGTAGAATCGAAGCCAGAGTCACGGTCTCTAACCTGGGTACTAGGTCGATGAAAAGCCTACTGAATTATGGAATGCGATAGAACAGTTTTCCCCCTTTCCTTCCCACAAAAGTTAAGGACATGACATATAATCAGGATAACCTTCTAAAGTCCTTCTTGGCAATAATATTTCTCAACAATTCCATAACTCCCATGTCAAGCAACTCAAGCTGCAGCTGATATAGTCGAACTCAGGACTATAGAGGCAATCTGGGACCCCAGCTGTCAAGAAGCATAGCTCCTCAAAGAGAAGGAAGACAGAACACCTCTTGACCACATCCTTTGACTTCAGATGGTAGATTTATTTTTAATACACAGAAAGTGGAAATTCTAATCTTCTGAGTTAGAAGGCAATCCATATCTCTCTTTCTACTTAATCTTGTTTATCCCCAACTCTGAGCTGTGGCTTCCTTAATGCTTCCTGCTTTAGACTTACTTACAAAATATCATACTGATATAGGCTGACTTCAGATGACTCATTTCACTTGAAAAACTGGTTCTATGTCATGCATATACTTTACTAGTTACTATGAGACACTAGGTGGTTCCATTGCACATTCATTTACTGAGTGGGTCTGCAAAGACCCATGTAAAATACCAGTGGGGATACAAAAAATGCTTTAGGCAAGGGCCCTGTATTTCAGAAACTGTCACGCCAGGGAGTCAAGTAGAGAAAGATACAAGACACTGTGCACAGAAAAGAAACCAGAGCAGTAGGAACAAAATGGGATAGGATCTCAGAGAAGGGACAAAGTATGGGAATGTGGAGGGATTTAGAAAAAATTTCAGAAAGGATGCTACAATTGAGATGAAGCCAATAGAATAAATAAGGTTTGGTGAGAAGGGACAAGCATCCCATGGTGGCATAATAACATAAAATCATAAGAGTACATGAGCTATGTTAAGCATTTGGTGGCCAGGCAGAGCTGGGCCACATAGTGCCTGAGGAGACGAGATGAGACATAAGGGTAGGGCCAGGCCATGGAGCATCAAAGGCCATGATATGCTTGGACTTTATCAAGTAGATTAAAGAAAGTCACTTGAAGGAGTTTAAGGATGGGGGTGATGTGGTCTGACCTGAATTTTAAGAACATCGTACTTGCAGAGGTGAGAGATCAGAGGCAATAAGATAAGTAGAAATCTGGTGTTGAGCTCCGAGGTCCATTCTGAGAAGGATCGATGCAAGTCTGAACAAAGAGCATGGTACAAGGGAAAGAGAGAAAGGATAAATGGAAGCTCTTCGGAACACAAGAAAGAAAGCACACATTTATTTATGATACCCTAGAATCTTTCTGCACTCTTCTACAAAGAAGAGCCAGTATGTCTCAAATTGCATACCCCTCAGTCATGTGAGAGATCTCCAATGACCAACAGATCTATCCTTCACATACTGGCTGCCATTTTGCTTTACTGACATCATGTCTTATTAGCGAAGCATATCTGTGTGCTGATGGCTAGATCTGCTTTCAGAGCTTCAAACTTCTTTCCCTCTTCTCCAGGAATCCAATGGAGTGAATCAAGTGACACAGGTATTCTTTAATTGTGCCTCAAAATAAAGTAGCAGTCACCAGCCAACAAATGAGGAATACGAGGGGGAAAATTTTTTTTTTAACAAACATAAACATTTACCAAAACTGAAACTCTCCTGGGCCATAAAACATGTTTTAATAAACTTCAAAACACTGAAATTATAAAGCTTATCTTCTGAGACCATAATGGAAATAAGATAAAAATCAATACAAAATATAACCAGAAATTGCCAGATATTGGATATTAAGCAATATGCTTATAGAAAACCTATAAGTTAAAGAAGCAGTCTCAAAGGGAATTGGAAAATATTTATGACTAAATTATAATGAAAATACAACATAACAAAACTTGTGGGGTGAAGTGAAAACTGTACTTAGAAGGAAATTTATACCCTTAAATTTATATATTATACAAGAAGGAAGGCTAAATGTTAAATAAGCTCTGTAAACTGTCAAGGAGTTGGAAAACCCAAACCAATTAACCTTCTCCCCTAAAAATAGAAGAAAAGAATAATAGCAATAAGAGTAGGAATTAATGAATAAGAACCAAATATACAATAAAGCCGATAGGTGGGTCAAAAAGTCATTTTTTTTCATAGGAATAATACACTTGTTAAGGTTTTGTTTGTTTCTTTTCTTCAAGAGAGAGGAGAAGGAGGAGAAGAGAGAGAAACTTGAGCAGGTGTTATGCCCATCACATAGCCTGACACAGGGCTCCATCTCACAACACTGAGATCATGACCTGAGATGAAATCAAGACTTGAACACTTAATTGACTAAGCCACCCAGATACCCTTAAGCTTATGAGAAGATTGACAGAATAGGAAAACAAGAAAAAGAGAAGACTAATATTACCAAATTAGGAATAAAACAAGGAAAATCATTCTAGACCCTACAGGCATTGAAAAGATGAGACCAGGAATGAGAAAGCATGCCTGCTATCACCACTTCTACTGGATAATTCTGTTTGAATTCCTAGTCAACATTTTAAGAAAAGGAAAGGAAGAAAATATATGAGGATTAGAAAAGAAGAAATAAAACTGCATTTATTCACAGACACATAATTACACATGTAGAAAATCCATAAGGCTCCACAGACAAACTACTAAAGTTAATATACCAATTTAGCAAGTCCATTGGTAACAAAAGTCACATACAAAAATCTGTTGTATTTATATATACTGGTAGTAAACAAACAGGACATAATATAAAATATAATAACATCAAAAAACATCAACTAAGAATTAATCTAACAAAAGTAAATAAGTTAAAAATTTTACAGAAATAAATCAAAGAATAGCTAAGTAATTAAAGGAATATACAATGTTCATGGATTGAGGACTGAATGTCAACTATGATTTGACCTATAGATTCCACACATTGTCAATCTAAATACCATCAGGTGTTGCAAAAATATGAATACCCAAGACAATCTTGAAAAAGAATTATGAAATTAGAAAAATTGTGTAGGATACAAAATTAATATACAAAAATATGTTGAGTTTCTATACACTAATACAAAGTAGCAGAAAGAGAAGCTGAGAAAACAATCCCATTTATATTGCACCAAAAAGAATAAAATACCTAAGAATAAATTTAACAAAGGAGACAAAAGACCTACACTCTGTAAACTATAGAAAATTAGGGGAAAAAAATTGAAGATGACACAAATAAATGGAAAGATATACCATGCTCATGGATTGAAAATATTAATATTGTTAAAATGTCTATACTACTCAAAACAATCTACAGATCCAATGTAATCCTTACCAAAATACCAATACCATATTTCACAGAACTAGAACAAATAAACCTAAAATTTGTATGGAGTGAAGACAAAGATCTCGAGTAACCAAAGCAATCCTAAGAAAGAACAAATTGGGGTGCTAGGTGGCTCAGTCAGTCAAGCATCTGACTCTTGATTTTGGCTCACGTCATGATCTCAGGATTGTGAAATCAAGCCCTACATTCGGCTATGTGCTCAAGGCAGAGTCTGATTGAGATTCTCTCCCTGTTGCTCTCTATCCCTTCCCCCATTCTCATTATTTCTCTAAAATAAATAAATTCTTTAAAGAAAAGAAAGAAGAAAGAAAGAAAGAAAGAAAGAAAGAAAGAAAGAAAGAAAGAAAGAAAAAGAAAGAAAAAATAAAAGAAAAGAAAGAAAGAAAGAAAGAAGATGGAGTATCACAATCCCAGATTTCAAGATATACTATAAAGATATAGTAATCAAAGCAGTATGGTACTGGCACAAAAATACACACATAGATCTATGAAACAGGAATAAACATTTTCCCAAAGAAGACATACAGATGGTCAACAGACAGGCGAAAAGATGCTCAACATCACTCATTATCTGGGAAATACAAATTAAAACTACAATGAAATAACACCTCACACCCGTCAGAATGGCTAGTATTAAAAAGAGAAGAAAAGACAAGTGTTGGCAAGGATGTGGATAAAAGGGAACATTCATACACTGCTGTGGGGGGATGTAAATTGGTGCAGCCCCTGTGGAAAATAGTATGGAGGTTCCTCAAAGAATTAGAAATAGAAATACCATACCATCTAGTAATTCCACTGTTGGGTATTTACCCAAAGAAAATGAAAACATTAATTCTAAAAGATATACACTTTGCTATGTTTATTGCAGCATTATTTACAATAGCTATATTATGGAAGCAACCTGACTGCCTGTTAATAGATGAGTGGATAAAGATGTGGTTTATATATACACAATGGAATAATACTCAGCCAAAAAGCTATGAGATCTTGCCACTTGTGAGAACATGAATGGACCCAGAAGGTAAAATGTTAAATTAAATAAATCAGATAAAGACAAATACCATATGATTCTAGTTATACGCAGAATCTAAAACACACACAAAAAAAATGAACAAACAAAAACAAGTAGAGTAAATGGTGGTTACCAGACAGGATAGGGATGGGGGAATGGGTGAACTAGATGAAGGAGATTAAGAGGTACAAACTTGCAGTTATAATAAATAAATCACTGAAATAAAAAGTACAGCATAGGAAATAGGGTCAATAATACTGTGATTATGCTGTTTGATGACAGAGGTGACTACACTTACCATAATGAGTATTGAGTCATGGATTAGAATTGTCCAGTCACTATATTGTACACCTCACACTAATAATACACTGTATGTTAATTATATTCAATGATAAAAAATTGGAGCACCACTAGAAGATATCAAGCCTTATTGCACAATAATTATGAATGGAGTATGCTGCTCTCAAAGGATGAACAAACAGACCCGCTCACATGGATTTGTTGACTGAGGTGGTGGTACTGCAGGTAGAAAGGGTGGTCTTGTATCAATAAACACTGAGAATCAGTGGCATGACCATGTTTTACAAAAACATTTTGACTCACACCTCACACTGTACTCAAAAGTCAATTCTAGATAGGTTGTAGATCGAAACATAAAATATAAAGCACCTTTATGACCTTGGAGTAGGGAAGTATTTCTTAAACAGAATGCAAAATGTGCTACCCAGAAAGGCGGGAGCTGGGGAAGATAAACCTTCCTTCATTAAAACAAAGAACTTCTCTCATGGGTAAAGTGAAATACACATAGCTATCAAGAGACTTGTCAGAATTCATTAAAAACAGCAACAACAACAACAACAAACAACTCCTGTGTATCTATGAAGAAAAAAGATTTTAAAAAACTTAAAAAGAAAAGCCAGGACTTGAAATGGTCCTTCATGTAAGAGTCTACCCAAGCAGCTAGGAAGCACGTGAGAAGACACAGAGAAATGAAAATAAAATTAAGATAAGAGTACCTACTCACTGGAGTGGCTGCAGTTATAAAAACTGGAAAAAACAAGAAGGAAAGGAAAAGAGACAGAGACAGGGAGTCCAGAAGGAAGCTAGTAAGCGAGGAGGAAAACAAGAGAACAGAAACAATGGCAGGTTTGGTGTTGGGGTCCATACAGAACACCCGGCACACTTGTGCAATGGGTAGTATTTTCTAAACTTCAACATTGCCTACTCCACAATTCAGCAATTCCACTCCTTATATAAACTCACCCAAAATGCACATAAATGCGCACCAAAAACTTCAATGAAAGTATTTCTGGCAATATTGTTCGTAATAGTCCCAAACTGCAAACAACCATTATGTCCTTCAACAGTAAAGTGATAAATACATTGTGATGTATTCACACAATGGGATATTATCTAGCAACGAAAGTGAATGCAATGTAGCTACACCCAGCTCCATGGATGCATTGCATAACATACTATTAAGGAGAAAATGTCTGGCACAAACTGGTACGGATTATATGATTCCATATTTATACATTTCCAAATCAGTAAATTAATCTAATGTTGATAGAAATCAGGTTAGCAGTAGCTTTTGGGAAGGTGGAGGATTGGTGACTGGAGGAGCATGAGAATGGCCTCTTTCTTGAAGGGTTGGTCACATTCTGTTCCTTAGTCTGGGGAGAACAGAGGTGTGCACGTTGGAAAATTTATCAATATGAGCATTTGTGATGCACACTCTTGTCTGAATGGATATTTACTTCAAGAATAATACATATGTTAAAAACAGATGAGGAAAGGGTTGCGGATATAAAGTGTGTTGTGGAATCTATCATCCAGCTGTCATCTATCATCCATTCCTCATCCCTCTCCATCCATCCCTCCATCTATCTTCTATAAATATGCATTCATTTCCTAGAGCTGCCATAACAAGTTAGCACAGCCTGCGTGGCTGAGACAATAAAAACTTGTCCTCTCACACTCTGGAGGCAGGAGTCCAAGATCCAGGTGTGGGCAGGTTGGCTCCTTGTCCATCTTCTCCAGCTTCTGCTGGCTTGCTGGCGATCTTGGTTGTTTCTTGGCTTGTAGACATGTCACCCTGGTCTCTGCCTTCACCTTTACTTGGCCGTCTTAGCGCATGTACTTCAGTGTCCAAATTTGCTCTTTTTATAAGTTCACAGTCATACTGAATGAGACCCCACCCCAATAACCTCATCTCTGAAGACCGTGTTTCTAAATAAGGTCACATTATGAGGTTCTGGGGGTCAGGGTTTTAATATATGAACTTAGGGGAACATAATTCAGCCAGTAACACTATATATTTATGTCTATATACATACACACAGAGGCACACACATGAGAAGGGCTGTAAAGCCCTTGCATTCCTTTAATAAAATCCTGCCTTTTGATCAAAACTTGTTCTTGGAAAATACAATTTTATTCCAACACATACTGGCAAATTTTTACAGCTCAGTTCAGAATACATATATACTTTGCATTTAACACATAACCTGGGACAATAAAAAAATGCAGCCACAATAATTTAGCTCTAGATGTATGACTAAAACATTGAAAATGGTCCAACATAATTTTTAAGTAGAATTATTGGTCCTTAATCAAAAATTACTCAGTGGAGGAAATGGTGTCACTAGTAGAAGTTATAATTTGATTCAATTGCTGCTTCAGAATTAGTTATAAAAAGAAATGCTAGCTTTTTATTAAAAATTAAGAAAACATTATTAGAATTAATGCCGTGGAAGGGTCACAAGCAGTGGAATTTCTGACCCGTGGCTGCAAGTCATTTTGATGCAGGGCTGAAGGTGATAAAGCTCGCTTCTTGCTCTGTGCTGTCTGCTTTGCTCATGCTCACAGGGGCTGCAAGGACCCCCGTGAGGGAGTGTGTGCTGGGCTGCACAGCATAAACTTGGCCCTGTTCTTGGCAGCATCTCTTTGAATGCTCATACCATGAACAATGAGTCAGCGATGTGTTCAGATAGCAACCAGAACATGTCACGTCTGCAGGTGCTTGAGAGGGAGCAAAATACTTTCACATAGGGCACTTGTTATGGACCCCTGGATGTTCTTTGGGTTTTAGTAAGGCTTATTTACATTGAACTACATTAAGTGAGTGGCTCACCTATGCCTCCTAAGGTGCCTCTGAAATTTGAATGTGATGGTTCCTGTACACACTTAGCACAGTGCTTGGTGCACAGCAAGGGCTCAACACATACTGCTTTCCTCACCATGATGACCTTACAGTGACTCCCCAAGATCACATGGCTCCTAAAATTCCAAGAAAGAACACAACCTTAAGTCATCTGATTTCAAACTTACCTCATATTGCCTCAAAATACTGAAAACAGAGGCACCTAGGTGGCTCAGCAGTTTAAGCATCTGCCTTCAGCTCAGGTCATAATCCCAGGGTCGTGGGATGGAGCCTTGTGTCTGGCTCCCTGCTCAGTGGGGAGTCTGCTTCTCCCTTTCTCTCCCTCTCTCTCTCTCCCTCTCTCCCTCTGCCCATCCCCATCCCTCATTCTCTCTCTCTCTCTCAAATAAATTAATTAATCAATCAATTAATTAATTAAAAAAAAACACTAAAAACAATAATACTGGAGCAAAGGATTAAGAATCCTGAGAAATCAAAGGGTACTTCCACATAGGCAATGTTCTGGTTTTATGCTGACTTCTGACTACCAGGATTGGACATGAGGGCTTATTTAAGACGGATAAGAAAAAAAAAATCCAGTTATCCTCCTAACCTCTAAGAGAATTCCAGCTTAGGCTTGCTACCCAGGAGCGCAGACACAGGTCGCTGCTTACCCGGTGTCCCCACTTGCCGAGAGGCCCAGGGCGGGACACTGAGCAGCCACCTGGCTCCAGGGCCTCCCCTCCCAGAAGCCGGAGGAAATACCGTTCCTTTCACACCTCTCCTTCCGTGCCTTCCCAGAGGCAGACCTTGCAGCCTCTTTGAGATGGCAAGGAAAAAGGCCACGTTTCCAGAAACAACATGGAACAGTCACTTGAAAAATACTCAGGCAAGAGCCACAAATAAACCATCTGCGGCACAGACACCACCAGGCAAAGAATAGCCACGCAGGAGGAAAGAAGCGCCTCAGGAGTCACTTTGTCATCTTTCTGGGTGAGCACACACCAGACTCGAACAGGAGGCTCCTGCCGCGGGAGGCTCAGGGGCATGGCACATTGCCAAGCATTGGAGGCCGGAGTGCCCACAAAGGCCCAGCCGGCCCCGTGGGCTCTGGCACCCAAGGAGTGGCTCTGGGGACCAGGAGGAGGCTTCACATAGGAGGGGTGGCCTTCCCTCACTGCTCCCCAGAAGACTCTTCTTTGCTCTTGGAGAATAAATTACAAACTCAGAAAAACTGCATCAAGCAGAAAGCAGACAAGAGACATTTGGAATCTAGAGGGAATCTGCCCTGAATGGGAAAGGAAGGGGTGGGCTGGCTCAGGGGGTTTCAGGTAAAGGGTGGAAAGATGAATTCTGTCCCAGTACAGAACTATTAGTCATTTTGTAACTGTGACTATTAGTAACAAGGGTACAGTAACAGCACCTGTCTGTGGGTGGAAACAGTGAGGATGCAGTGAGGATCCTCTCCTGGAGGATGGGGATCGTTCTGTGTGTGCCCATCACCATGTGTGAGGCTGCTTGTGCCCTGGAGGAAGAGCCATAGGACACCATCCTCCCCAGACCTGGCTGCTGGTTGCAATGGCCTAGAGGTGCCCCAGAGCAGGTGCCGGCCGGGTCAGCATCCCCACGACCTCGTAAATGTCACATAACCTCTGGGTGCAGTCTCCCTGATTGGACACCGGATCACACAGAAGCACCTCCCGGGGGCGTTACAATGGCTAAAGTAAACATTGGTACAAATTACTACAACGGTGCCTGTGAGCTCCGTCACCGCCCTGCCTGTGTGTGCCGACTGGGAGGGAGTCCACCACTCAACCTCAGGGACTGGGACCTGGACAAGCCTATTGCAGCAAGTTCCTCCAGGAGACCCTGAAGGGAGCGACTCCAGGGGCCGTGATTTCAGAACCTCTGGATCGCATCACCTGCCTGAAGTCCCTCAACTCCTCAGTGACCACCGTAGAAGTAGGACTGTCCACCCTACGCCCCACCCAATAGCTCTGGAAGGGCCCCTTCCCTCTGCCTCCCGCCTGCCCTCGGCATCCACTTTCCCCTCTAGCTCAGGGGCCCGCAGCACACAGCGGAGGCCTGTTGGCAACTCCAGGGACAGGGTGTGACCTTGGTGCCTCTGCATGTATTGATTTTCTGTCTGTGGAGCTGTTCTCTGTTCTTTGTGGGGGAAAAAAAAAAACAACAACAACTTATTTATCCTCAAAACTCTGCAATGCTTTGAGCTTAGACATCTCCACTGCATGCAGTCCCCATCATGCAGAGTTACTGGACAAGGGCTTGCTGATTTCATTCACTCTGTCATAAAATGTGTGTGGGGTTTCTGTGTCAGGGGTACTGTGTGGGTACCCGTGACAGATACAGCATAGGACAGCTCCCTTGCCTGTGAAGGTGGTAGGATAGGAATTCGGACAAGTCAAGAATAATCACAAGGCTATGACATGTGTGCATCATGACAGCCAAGAGTAGAGGGACCTAACTCCCACTTTGGGGAGTCAGGAAGGGCTTCCAAGAAGAAACAACGCTACAGCTGAGACCTGTGAGTTAAGGAGGGCTTAACCACGAGAGGGTAGAGGAGGAGCCTCAAGAGAAGAGCCTGTGTATGGTCTGCTGTCCCCTCCAGTGGGCCCTGAGCCCCTCAAGAGAGCCAGCCGTGTTCATTTGGCCTACCTCTCCGCACCTGGCAACACTCTGTAAGTGGTTAAGTGCACAGTCGCACACCAGCAGGAGCACACATGCACCACGGTTCAGAGGGCATCAAGAGAGACTGCTCTTCTTTTTTATTTGCTCAGATTCAAAAGTTCTTCTTGCAAAAGAACAGAGAATGTGGATCACCATCTCCTGGTGACACACACGACCTTAGTTTCAGACATCTGGGAGAAGGTACAGATCCACATTCTCTCTATGTCCAAGCCCTCCATGTGAGGGCAAGCAGGTGGGGAGTAAAATCCACCTATCAGCTGTTTGCTGGTCAGTGCTATGGAGTATAAAGGCAGCAACCCTGTATGTGACACTCATTTTATCTTACTTTTTAAAAAGATTTTTAAAATTTGTTTTAGAGAGAGAGAGACAGCACAAGCAGGAGGAGGGGCTGAGTGAGAGAGAGAGAGAGAGAGTCTCAAGCAGACTTCCTGCTGAGCGCAGAACCCAACACAGGACTCGATCCCAGGACCCTGAGATCATGACCAAAGTCAAAACCAAGCTGGACGCTTAACACACTGAGTCACCCAGGCGCCCCTGTGACATCCATTTTAGATGATAAAACTCCTTGCAGATTTATTTTTTTACAGTTATATTCAAAACTGCCCAAATAGAAGGCATCATAAATACATGCATCCATTTTCTCTTCATTTTTATTCTGAGGCCAGTAATGTAAATTGTAGCTGTGTGTGTAAGTATACTTATAATTGTACGTTGCAGATGTATACGTCAATTAGCATCCCGCTGGTGAACACTAACACATCCCTGATAGGTGGGTCTAAGCGGTAACCAGACAGGCCGTAGCCAACCCTACGAACCCTTCATCTTCCTCCGTCCCTCTGCTTCTGTCCCACCCACGGAGCCTTTCCTGAATGGAAGAGTCCCGCAGCACGCACACCGTCCTCAGAGGCCAGTGGGAATCCAGCCACTGTGCAGGAGATTTGAGGGTCTTCTCCAAATGCAATGCGGCTGCTCGGTCACAGCACAAAGAAAGAAAAAATTTGCCCGGAGGGAACGTGCTGTCTCATTTGGGGATGTTCTCCTGAGAGGAGAGATCTTTTTTTTTTTTTTTTTTAAGATTTTATTTATTTATTTGAGAGAGAGAGAGAAAAAAAAAACCAGCAGTAGGGAGGGGCAGAGGGAGAAGGAGAAGCAGACTCCCTGTGGAGTAGGGAGCTTGACTTGGGCTCCATTTGCTCCCAGGACCCCAAGACCATGACCTGAGCCGAAGGCAGACGTTTGACAGACTGAGCCACTCAGGCGCCCTAGAGGGGAGGTGATTTTTTAAAGGCTTCTGGGAAAAGCAAGTCATGTTTGTTCTCTCGAATAATCACGTGAAGACCCTGCAAGTGTTTCTGAGGCTACAGCCCATACGAGGCTAATTTCCAGTTGAGGAGAAAAGAGAAGCTGGACAGACACGTGGCCCTGGGGGTTCTCAGTCCGCCTTCATTGATGCCACTGATCGAACTGGCCGCATCCTGCTAGAAGGGGCACAGAGAGGACGGGAGCCAGTCTCTGTTTTGCAACTTTCTCCACGTTCCTGGCACATCTGCATCCAACGCATGTTCCTTCCCAGTGGAGAAGGAGTTTACCTGGAGGTCACAAGTCCTTATGTTTCAAGAAACAGCTAGTCTAAGACCCAATTTCCCAGTCCTGTCACCCATTTCCTGTGTCCTGTCCTGTTTCCTAGCGTACCTCTCTCATTTCTTCCATCCATCTGTCATTACAGCCTTAGTGGGAGCGCTGGAAACTCAGAGCAGGGCAGCCCCGGCTCCCCTCTCACCATCCCTGCTCTGACTCAGACTCCTCAGGCCCAGCTCATGGACCCCTGACCCTGGAGCTTGGAACATCCATGGTGCCAGCAGGTGGCAAACCTCAAGGATCCTCAGTGAGGGAAAAACATTCCAAGGAAGTTCTATAGAAATGGTGATTTTGCTATTGTGTCTTGCTCCATTAGGGGGAAAAGTGCTGCTGCTGGCAATTGCTCAGTTACTCACTGGGCAGACACGGCCAGCTTCCTGCAGCCAGACACTGTGTTGGGGGCCTCAACCTCCCCTGCCTGTTCCTTCCCAGATTCCCCTCCTTCCGGGCCTCACCACTTGAGCACCTGCTGGCGACTGCCCCTTCCCCGAGGTTTGCCCTGCACCGGGAGAGCCCCTGATAGCACGGCGGCCTAGAGATCAGCATGGGGGTGTGGACACCCCCCTCCGGTCTGCGTGCGTGACATGCCCGTCCCCCTGTGCCACTGAATGCATGACACGAGCTGGCTGCGTGTAGAAATGAGCTTCACATCATCCCTGGAGAACTCACTTTCCTTGGGCCGCTCCCACATGGCTGTTGTATTTCCACATAAACCATTTGCACACACGCCTGTGTGGCGAGAGCCCCATGAGACTCTACCCTCCCGGCCTCTGCAGAAGGGGGGAGGACCAACCCGGGCACAGTGCATGCAGCAGGTCCCGGAGAGCATCCCTAAGGGACAGTGTGTGTGACGCTCAAGGGGCACCAGTGCATACTCCGCACCTGCACTCCACCTGGACCCAGGGCCAAGCCACCCTTGCCCTCTCTCCTCTGCCATACTCACCCCTTCCTGATGAGCATCTTGTCTCACCTGCAGATTTTTTTTTTCTATTTTCAAACTTAGGCCGTTCTCCTTAACCTGTTTAGAGTTTACCTCTTTCAGGGGCCAGCTCAACTTCCACCTCACTTGCAAGTGTACTTCTACCTACCTGGGAACAAAAGGAACTTGCCTTTTTACAATATTTTGTTGCTCTGGTCCTGGGGCGGGAGGGGGGTCGGTCCTGTCCTGCGTGGCTTAGTTACCTTCTTCACATGCACACACCTTGCTCCCAAATAAAGGAGTACTTTGTATGTTTTTTTGTGGCTTCCACACACCTCAGCACACAGTTTTGTTTTATTTTGTTTTTATAGGGAAGAAAGTTCTGTGGGCAATAGTTGCATATTTATTCATTTATCTGATTTCTCTGTTAAGTGACAATTGATTATTGAGTCATTTTCTTAGCTTTTTTTTTTTTAAGATTTTATTTATTTATTTGAGAGAGGAAGAGAGCACGAGCAGAGAGAGAAGCAGGCTCCCCACTGAGCAGGGAGCCTGATTCAGGACTCAATCCCAAGACCCCGGGATCATAACCTACCTGAGTTCACCAAGTGCAGACGCCCAACTGACTGAGCCACCCAGGCACTCCTTTTTCTTAGCTGTTAATTACATTCCTGCCACGTACATTTGCTCAAAGGCAAGATGATGGACACATACCATTTTCTGTAACTAGAGGAATACAGCACTACAACAGGGAAGAATAGGTCTGTGTTCAAACACCAATGTGATCAGAAGGGATCGCAGGATGTCCTCTCTTTCCCTCCCCATGGTGTGGATGAGCCACATGGCCCTTGAGTCTGTGGCCCAGATCCCACCTGTACAGAAAACCCTTGACTCTTCCCAGGTTACAACTTTACCAGGCAGCAAGAGGACTGGAAAGAAATAGGACAGAGCACATAGCTGACATTGCACCCCGTTACTCAATCGGTGGAAAGAGTAGACCCTGGCTGACTCCAAATAAATCCTTCTGTGTCTTGGGACCAAAGGGTTGAGGAACAAATGGGGGATGAGAGGGGCAGGGGGAGAGATGGACATCATCTTGGTCTCAAATCCTGTTGCTAAATTGCTTTTCATTTCCAAGAATTTGCTCCATCTGTACCCTTCTAACACTGTCTAGACAATTTCAAAGTATTACATAATTCATAGTGGCTGAATATTTTCCTGTTTACTACAGAGTTAGTCTACAAAGGTCACTGATAAAATAATCTTTTTAACTGGTATGAAAAACATCTCAAAAATCCAAGAAGCTTAAGAGTCAACCACACCAGTACTTTTTGATACAGATTTATAGATAAAATAAAACCACAACAGGCCTGATTGTCCTTGGTTTCTGGCAAGGTTTTGACAGATGTCAAAAACAGAAAGACTGGTTTGTCTCTGTACCAGTAAAGGATGACTCTTACCTGTGGACAGCCTTTTCGTTTTTGTGGTGGCCTGCCGAGCAGAAACCTAATGCTGGTGGCACAGGACTGTCTGCCCTAGTTAGACACCAGAGCTGAGTTCATGCATGATGTGCTGCAAAGTAACATTGTCGGAATGCATTTAATGGAAACATTGAGCGCTTTGACTAAAAAGATAATAAAAAAGAGAAAAGGAAGCAAAGCAGAGAGACAGAGAGGGACAGAGGGAGACAGGAAGGAAGGAGGAAAGGAGGGAAAGAGGAATGGAGGGAGGAGGAAGAGGAGGAAGGAAAGAAAAAGCGAGAGGAGAGAAGGAGGAAAGGAGGGAGGGAAGGTAGGAGGAAGGAGAGAAAGGAGAAGGAGGAGGAATAGAGAGAGGGAGGGGAGGGAGGAGGGAAAAAAAAAACACAGAGATAAGCAAGT
Source organism: Canis lupus baileyi (assembly GCF_048164855.1). Lineage (NCBI taxonomy): Eukaryota > Metazoa > Chordata > Mammalia > Carnivora > Canidae > Canis > Canis lupus. The sequence continues at coordinate 3,139,965 of NC_132854.1, read as the reverse complement.
TTCCTTCATTCAGTCTTCACTTTGGGACATGTGGCAGGATTCGCCTAATGAAAATGGACAATTGTGTTTCCAACCACAATGCTCACAATGTGTCATTTTTGAGGTCCCAGCTGTCCCACGTGCACAGCTACTGCACCCCCTCCACTGCCCCATGTCCCACAGGGTGAATGGCACCTGGGCACCTGCCTGGAGGACAGCGCAGCGCAGAGCAGGAGTGGCCACACAGGGGTCAGGACTTAGGGCCACGGCGAGTTCTCTGTGAGCCTCCAGACCCCTCTTCATGCGGAGGCAGAGCGCTAACAGATCTTTCTCTGGTTAGTAATGCATTTTGTTGTTAACGCTGTCACTTTTTATTTTACACATGCAAAGGGATTCCCGTGAGATTCAGGGGAGGAGATACCACCATTTGAGTAACAACCTAGCAACATCCTGCTCCAGGTGCAGGGTGACCCATACGTGGGGAAGCCAGTTTCTGCTCTTGGAGGGGGCCTCCCAGCCTGTGATGGCAAGAGCCTTGTCTGGGCAGGGTCCTCAGGTCAAGAAATGAAAGAAACTGGTGCTTCAAAGCAGGAGCAACTGCTACTTTAGTATTTTTTTCCAGGATGCACATCAATACACTGAACTAGCCCCAAACAAAATTATAAGGGTATCTGGGACAAAGTAATTTTTAAAAGTCTGCAAATCTGAGTGTGGGCTTGTGGTGCAGAAGCAGAGCCCATGTGGTAGGAGGAACATGTGCGACGAAGGCAGGGCACAGGTGCACGAAGGTTTCACAGGGCAAGTCAGTGGCTCAACCATACTTGTACTTTGATGTTTATTCTGATTGGATGCTTAACCTTTCATTAAAATAATAATTTTAGAAGAAATAGAAATACTTTGCCCATTAATCTAAGTAAAATCTAATTTTGACAGTTACATTTCACTTTAAAAAAAAAAAGAGTATACATACAAGAAGTATATGTGTCTTTAGCTCTGTGGACCCTCAGAACGTGTCTGAGACCCAGATGCATCAGTAAATACCCCTACATTTTGGTCAACATTTTTGCAAAGTTAATCTGAATTAGCCATGTTAAAAATCAATGTTCGGCCATAATCTGTGGCTTAAATTTATGTACATATTAGAATTCTCTATGAGTTGAATTTTACGATAAATATGACATTATGTTAGTCTATGTGACAATATATGACATTAGATTGGATTGTTATTTGGTTAGCAATAACCTGGTTAACCTATATATTTCACATGGATATATACATATATACGCATATATGTACATTTAGGCTTTTATTTTATATGTAATTTATATATAAATATAATCCATATAATGTATTTTACACAGATACTATACAAAATATAAATCCACTTGTACATTTTATATGTCTCAAGTCCAGGGGAAGAAAAAAATCACACTAAACTCTGATTAAGCATGGACATAAATCTTTAAGAAACCACACAAGACTCCCACATCGTGAATATTTATTTATCCTTAGGGTGCACTTTTTATCAGTGTCAGGTATGAATTTTTAGTTAATTACACATGTAGCCATTTACCATACAAATGCAAAATAAAGAACAAAGTCAATTTATAAACAAAAACATCAATAACACAAAGTCTCCCCAAAATCATGTTTAAATTTTAAGATTGCATAACTGTGCTTAAATATATATGTATTTTAGAGCTGGAATTACGTAGACATAACAAAACTGGTGTGTAAATAAGCATACTATTTATCTTTCCTAATCTCTGTGACCATAATGAAGGCAGTGTAATTTATATACTTGGGATTTGTATGATTTCACATTTAATTATGTACAAATTACATTTACTTGTAATTTACAAACTGCAGGAAGGAACTTTAAAAGCCTGTTTTAGTTATCTATTGCTATCTACAAATCCCTAAATCCCTCCAAGTTTAGTGGTTTGATACAACAGTCATCATTTATCTGCCATGCTTTCTGTGACCAGGAATTCAGACAGAACTCATGGATTGTAGCGTATCTCTGCTCCCTGACATGTGGAGCTTATCCGGAACACCCCAAGGCAAGGAGCTGGGATAGCTTGAGGACTCCTCCTGAGATGCAAGGTAGTTGATGCAGAACAGTTTTCTGGAATACCCACACAGGGACTCCTCACAACAGAGCGGCTGGATTTCAAGGGCAATCATTGAGAAAAAGAAAAAGAGGTCATATTGCTTTTTCCCACTTAGCTTTAGAAGAAACACAGCATCACTTTTACGACCTTCTCATGCCTGAAGTAGGTACAAGCAGGGGAAAGAATAAGGGCTCCAGGCTCAAGAAAGTGCATCAGTGGGCACCTGGGTGGCTCAGAGGTTGAACGTCTGCCTTTGACTTAGGGCATGATCCCAGGATCCTGGGATCAAGTCCCACATCAGGTTCCCCGCAGGGAGCCTGCTTCTCTCTCTGCCTGTGTCTCTCATGAATAAATAAATAAAATCTTAAAAGAAAAAAAAAAAAGTGCATCAACATGGTGCCATGAGGACAAGTTGGTTGGGATACAAATCAGTGTGGCCACCCTTGGAGAATAAAGCGTATGAACATCTGGTTATCCACTAGCTTTAATACACACATGATGATACTTCCAACACTTAATAAGCTGCTTTTCTTAAAATAATTAGAATTTGAAATTCTCATTTCTTTTTTTTGGCAGGTATTTCTATTATCAAAACCAACTAACATTCATGATATTTCCTATTCTACAAAAAATGTATTTCTATAAAGGTTAAATACTCTTTTATCCGAGTTAAAGATGAAATTCCTGAGGCAGATAATTCAGGAATATTTTTAAAATCCAGACAGTCAAAAAAGCATATGTGTGGAGTGAATTTAGCATAATTTCTTCTCTGAAGGAAAATGAAAAGAAATAGGGAATTCAGCTCAAATGGGGAAATTTATGAGTTGGAAAGGCTTTAAGATACATCTTAGAAAAATTGGGAGAGACCTCTAGGATATTGCTGGAGAGAACTGGCAGGGAATAAAGCAGATACAGCAAGTTGATGATTTTCTACAGCTGATGCTACTTTCCAGAGTCTGGGAATTACGGGAAAAGGAAGCTACTGGGGGGCTTGAGATCAAATTAGTAAGAAGGGAAAATCTTTATCTCAAGCCCACACACCTTTACAAGAAAGGAAAGGAAGCATGGGGCACGTAGGAGGGGATGATGGTCTAGGGAGGCACTGCTCAAATAGTTAACAACCTCCTCGGCATGAATCCTGAGCACTGAGTAAGGAGCCCGGCCAGCGCGTGGCAGAAGCGCACACCCACTGGCCCGGCGCCCTGTCTGGATGCAGCAGAGAACACCCTTTTCCATGAGTCATCAGTCTGAGTCAGAAGTGACCTAAACACACCGATGGATCCAGCTCTGCCCTTGCAGACAGGTAAGGGATTATTAGATTAATCTGCCCAGTGGGACGACTGTGCGTCAGAAGCACAAAGAGATGTGCTCGAAAATCACAAAGAAACCAAGTGATAGTATAAAATCAATAACCCAGATACACCTCCTTCTGGTATATGTTGCTCCCATTTCACTCTGCTGTTATGGTGTGACATATTTGGAATCTAGTATTTATGTCATATTCAGTCTCTTTTGGATAAAGAATGAGAAAGTCTGAACTGTGGTTTGGCTGTGACAATTAGAAGCCAAGTGGCCCGTGAAGGGGCCACTAGCTGAACCCCAAGCGTCCTTCCAGCTCCAACCCCAGACCCCCTGGCCTCTGCTAGTGCTACAGTAGACCTGATGGTGTGTGAAATGTTCACAGAGAAGCAGCAACACCCACACAGTCAGATGTGGGCCATCTGCTGACCTGTCCCGCCACCGTACAAGATACACATGTGTGAAACGGGGTTGTCTGGGCGAGGCAGCCAGCCACCTGTGTCAGAGCGTTCATGGATGTGAGCCAAGCCAGGGTCACTGGGACCACCAGCTATGGGGGCTCATGTGAGCCATGATTTCCTCGAACTATCGGGGTGTTGTAGGAGGGGTGGTAAAAGTCAGCACCCTGTGTGCAAATGGTGGAAGGCCACTGAACCTGGAGGGGGGTGTTTAAATGATTGCAAACACGAATCACAGGAAACACGGCAAGGCCTGTGATTTACTGCCCTTTCCTGAAAGGTTTTATTTATTTTTTTAAAATTTTTTCCCTTTTCTTTTTTTTAATTAAAGTTCGATTTGCCAACATATAGTATAACACCCAGTGCTCATCCCATCAAGTGCCCCCCTCAGTGCCCATTTAAAACAAGGTATGTATCGGTTTATCTGACCGCACTCACAACCTTGTTCCCAAGGCGGCCAGTGTCTGGGGGCACTGGGAAGAAAGTGCTGCCCTCACATGGCTCTGGCCCAGACATCCCTGCAGCTCCCCGCAGGGCCACAGAACTTCAGCCTTAGAGAGGACTGCCCTCACACAGGGCCCAGAGTCACTGGTGTATGGGGGAGACTCAGCCCAAGACTCCAGACAAGGTAGACAGGCGAGGAGGCCAAAGATAGGCCCTTGTACAGGGATGGATCACTTCAGCCTCCCAGAGATCAGAGGGCCAGAGGTTTAAAAATGAGTCAGATTTTGAGTGAAATTAGGTTAGCACTTGTCTCCCAATTATTCCCCCAAGAAAGAGTAGCAGGCATCCCGGGTCCCGATCCACAGATGCTGGCAAATTAAATGCACACCTGGCGTCTACCTACCATGTTGAGAAGCAGCTGTCATGCTCACTAAAGATGTAATTTTAGGTATGTTTAAATAAAGTTCAAAAATCATTGCTTCAATGGTTTCAGTGTTTTAAGATCTGTTCTTTCCCATCCGGTTCTTAATTCTACCACACATCCCCCCTTCACCAGCATTAACCCTCCAAATCAGGGCTCCACATAGTATGCAGCATCAGGCTACTCCTGACCTTCTGACCTCATAGCTTTGGTTGATCACGAGCAACTGAGACCACAGAAAGCAAACCTACGGACATGGGGGGGGGGCGGGGGGGGCTCCTCCTCTCTGAGTGAGGGCTGGCTTCAAGGACATGTCAGCTTCCCGGCTCCCAGGTCCCAGGTGTCGCATTTAGGCATGGCCAGAGTGCCAGCAGGACCCACATGGTCACAGAACATGAGACTTACTGAGGAAAACAGCTATGAACCCACAGCCCAGGCTCCCGAGGGTTTAGCTTTAAATGTAATACAGGTTTTTTAAAAAGTTGTACCAAAGTCATTGAATAATTCCAAAGCAACATCGCATACAGTTCTAAGTAGTGTATCATTAGGTTTTTTAAAATTTATTCCTTTTCTTTAAATATTTTGTTTATTTATTTGATAGATAAAGAAATTCCAAAGCAACATCCCATACAGTTCTAAGTAGTGTATCATTAGGTTTTTTAAAATTTATTCCTTTTCTTTAAAGATTTTGTTTATTTATTTGATAGATAAAGAGAACATGAGCAGGAGGCAGAGAGAGAGAGAGAGAGAAGCAGACTCCCCACCGAGCAGGGAGCCAGATGTGGGGCTCGGTCCCAGGACCTGGGACCATGACCTGAGCCCAAGGCAGATGCTTTACAGACTGAGCCACCCAAGCGCCCCTCCTTAGTTTTTATTTTAACACAAGTGTGTGAGATTGTGCTTGCGTGTGTGTACGTGTGCGTCTGTGTGCGTGTGTGACAACCCAAATGCAGTTTGGTGTGATATAGAGTACAAACACATAAGCAGATCTGGAGGTCACAGATCCGAAAAATGGGTTCCGTTTCAAGTGAAATTCATAGCAGAGGGCAGAGTGGCAAGTTTTTTGCTGCTCTTTCCCTTCAGAGGAAGTAATAAGCTGTATTTCATGACTCTCAGGTTTAGCATTTAATGCAAGATTCAGCTGAAAATGGGACAAACATGCAAGTGGTATTCAAGCTGTAGTGTTCTTTTTTTGAAATGGAAACGTTCGGTGGCATTACAGAAATAGCTGCTCTAACATCAGGACTCTTCATTTCTCAGCTAATGGTAGGGTGGCATCAGACACATGAATAAGAGATTCATGAATTTACTGTTTCTCTCCACGCCTCCCGGGGAGTCCGTTATCCGAAATGTGCTCAGGGAACAGAGACTGTCCTGAACAGAGGTTCACCTGGTACAATCCAGTTAACTCTGCACGGCTTGAGGAAAGCGCTTCTCAAATGTCAGCGTGTGAACACATTCCTGGGGATCTGGCTCTCCTGCAGAGTGATTCCTGGGTCTGCGTGGGCTGAGGATTCTGCATTTCTAACCATTTCAGATGATGCCGAAGCCCTAAATCCTGGACTGCAGGGTTGAGAAGTAAGGCCTAGAAAGGATTTAGGGCCCTGTATTCGAGAAACAGATTGCCCACTCGTCCACAGGTGCCAAGGTCAAATCCAGCCACGCCGAGATAAACAAGACTTCGTTCTTGCCCTCAAGGGACGTGGAGTAAGCAGACAGGTTTGATATGCACATTCAGTGTTATCACGAAGGCCCTGGGAGGTTATGGTGGGAGCAGAAGGAGAAGCTTGGCCTGAGGTTTGTGTCTGTACTGGACAGACTTTCCAGGCAGCAAATGTCAATATGGCCAGAGAGGAAGGGGAGGCCTTATGCTGTGATGTTGGTGTTATGGGGGCGCCCCTGGGCTGCCCCAGACACCCCCTCAGCCCCGCATGTGAATACGAAGGCAGCCAAGGCCAGTGCTCTGTCCCTAAGAGGCTTCCAAATGTCACAGATAGGATGTGGTGGGGAGCCAGAATAGAGGCTCTATTTATAGATGGTGTCCTCCCAACAGCCCTGCTAGTTCATGTTGTTCCAAAGAGATATTTAATTTTTTTTAAAAAAGGATCCCAGCCTACACATCCTCTTACTTATCAAGGTCCCAAGAGCGAAGAAGTGGGGACATCCTTGCATGCACAAAATGACATGTGGTCCCTTCCCTGGGCCACTCTCCGCAGCGAGGGGTCACGCCACTTCAGGACCTGCTCTCCCTGACCTCTGCATCTCTTTAGACAAAACACATAGAAACATGACGTTTCCGCCCAATATTACCCGGAATTTTGGCTGTGCCCTTGATAGTCCCACTATACCTCTTTTTGACATAATCCATTTTCCAAGACCAACATTTTATCAAGTGATTGTTGAACGCTTCTCGGTTTCTCTGTAATTTTACAGGTGTTATTGTTAGATTTCCAAAGTAGTGATAGCTTCTTTGCCTATCACATAATTTAGGCTGACAAGTGTGCACCAAATATATCAAACACTGCTGGTGGGAAAAGGGTAAGAATTCTATCGATTCTATATATGCGGTATTTTGTGTCTGGAAAATATAATTATGTAAACAAAACAAGGGCTAATTATAAATATTAATAGTCTACCTTTTTAAAGAAAAATAAATACTTAGTGTGGGTTCTTTTCTAATGATGTTTCAACTAAAATAAGTAGCATGATGACCTATAAAACATGGAAAACCTTCTACTCATAAAAGACACATAGCATAAAATCTGTACAAAGCTGATGATGGGAAAGAAAAGGAAACCATTACAGACACAAGATGTGAAAGTTCAGCCGGGTCAGGGGCTCAGTTGGGATGAACTGTGTGGATTTTATCTCCTCTCTTGGGGAGAAACCACAGGCATTTTAGCAAGCCTCTTGAGCAAAAGGCTGGCACGGTTTGGGCTGCTGGTTGACTACAGATTCTACACCAACATTGTTTGGAAACCCGTGGTCCCCCCCCCCCCAGATCTGCTGTTCCCCCTGCAGCCCCTGGGGTATCTGAGCTCTGTGAGATGAGTCCAGCATGACCAGAGGACACAGGCCTCCCGCCACCCTGTGCCCTCAGCTCTGCCCAGTTCCTTCAGGGAGTGTGGTTTCTGCAGCCTAGATCCTTCTCGTTCAGAGAGGATAGAAGTAATCTGATATGCTAATCCACACTCACACAAATAATATAATTGTTTCCATAAATCTATCTTTCCGAGTACAATCTGCATTAAACAGACCCGAGGTCTCTGGACATATTTAAATCATATCATTTATATTAAACATATCTTATGAAAAACTGATGTATATTACTGTATATTATTATATTAAAAATAATCGTAATGGTAATCATGGCAGCAAGAACTACTGAGCCAGTGAAGCCCAAACGTGTGCAGGTCAGAATCCACGGGGATCCTTGCAAACTCCAGGCGGAGCCCCCAGAGGAGGACCCATGCAGAGCAGCTTGGGAGCCAGCCCGGGAGGCCAGCCCGTCCGTATCCTCTGCTTCCACCCGAGTAGGGCTTTCTTTGGGGGTCAGATGGCAAGCGGCGTGGTTGGCCCGCCTGACTCCAAAGGCCACGCTCTTTCTGCCACACTTACGACCAACAAACCCTTAAAGGGTCAGCTCAGTGCAGCCACTTCAGGGAGCTCCAGTGAATGGATGATTTGGACTGAGGGTTGCTTCCAGCCCATCTCACAATTGATGGCTCTTTTAACAATGTTGAGTGAGAATTTATAGTGTGTCAGGTTTGACCCTGGGGGTTCAATGACAGAGACAATGTGGTTGCTCCTCTCAAGCAGCTCCCAGTTTACTGGGGAAGGCAAAAACAATTAGCAAGCAGTGTGGCCTATGCCTCAGAGAACCACAAGCTGTGGGGCCGACCAAAGACCTCAAGAGTATGGCAGGTGGCTCAAGACAACAGGTGTAGTCCCCCTGGGCTCCGCGGTGGGAGCAGGAACTGGGAGGTGCATCTCATGGGACGTTCCAAGCAGCCGAAATGGAGTACGCAGCAGGTTGGAGCCAAGGTCAGGGGAATCGAGGACAATCCCTGCAGAGGGAATGGGTAGGGCAGTCGTTCCCCGGGCGAAGTGGCCAAGGGCCTTCACCTGGGTGAAACCGGGAGCCAGCAACTGTCTTAATCTTGTTTTACTTCTGTGTGGGGCCAAGCTCAACCCTGCTGGTTTGGAAGGAATCCTTCTGTGGACTGGGGCTCTGTTGGCAGAGGGCAAGCCTCTGCATTCCACCGCATGGATGCTGACGTCTGCAGCCAATGTGGCTCTGACAGCGTTCTCGGCACCTGCCATGAGCTACAGTCCTATGCGCTGGCAACAGGGTCACAGCGTCAGATAAGCAACCACAAAGGACGGGAGCAGTGAGTGTACGCAGGGCCCAGAGAGAGGAGAAGGTGAAGGTGCTTCCGCAGCCTTTTTCCCAAGTAAACCTGCAGATGGGCCAGGCCCTCATGGAGCTGCAGAACTGAAGACAGAATTTTGGGAGGAAGAACACATACTGCACCTGAGATAACCCAGGCTTTCATGATTTGTGTGCCCCCATGACCTCTGTGCTCTGTTAATATTAGCCAGGTAACTGTGTCCATGAAATTCAAGTCTGAGATGCCTTCATGGAATGGTGGCCATGGGTCCCCAACACCTTCTATGGGAAAGTGGCTGCTCCATTCCAGACACAGAACACAGGTCTGTCCTGCTGGTAAGGCTTGGTGAGCGGTGAGCATCACAGAGTGACTCGCAGGGAACACACAAAACTCGGGCTTCCAGGGCACTGATGCATGGCAGGCAGCACTCCAGCACCTCATCTTGCCTTCCAGTAGCCCTAGAGGAGGTATTATTATTTCTAATGTCCCTATTTTTGCAGACGGGGAAGCAGCCAGAGTGGCTTGTCAAGGCTTCATGGTTAGGAAGAGGCTGTGGGACATGCATTTACAGGTGCCAGCACTTGCGTCCTTAGGCTATGACCATGACTGCTTTTGTCTCATGTGTCACTTAAGTAATAACGCTGTCAAGAATGTAATGCCTTTGGGGCCCCTGGGTGGCTCCGTTGCCGAGCATCTGCCTTCAGCTCAGGGCATGATCCTGGGGTCCTGGGATCGAGTTCCAAATTGGGCTCCCTGCATGGAGCCTGCTTCTCCCTCTGCATGTGTCTCTGCCTCTCTCTCTGTGTTTCTCGTGAACAAATAAATAAAATCTTAAAATTAAAAAAAAAATGTACTGTCTTTGAAAGAGAAACCAGATTTTCACTCTCGTTTTTCATTTTTTTTTTGTTAATTATTCCAAAAAACATTGGTTTCATGATTCCTGCTTGAGAGCTGGAAAGAGCTTAATTCTCCTGCCCAGTAAAAATGATATCAGCTCTGATGGTTTGACATATAGATACACAAAATTGCTAGAAAAGTCCAATTCCCATCCCACTTAGTCCTTCTCAAAGATATAGAGTTTCTGTGTCATCTCCTCAGAGGTAGAGGATGAAATTTCACGGGGACCTCAATGGTTTGTTTTATCTATAAAGTCACACTCAACTGTAATGAATTAAATACTGTATTCTTCCAATGAAAAGACAGTACCTTCAGAGGGACAGAGTTGAATTAAGATAGATTTTAATATCACCTTCAAGAATTTCACAGAACCAACTCTTTAGCACACACAACATTTCATGGCTTCCTGTGGGCTTGTTTTTTGTACAATTTGGCTCTTGACTGGAAGTGGGACTTGGGGTTCTCATGTGTAACCCTCCCGATTAGCTGTATGGCTCTGGGCAACCCCTTTAGCACCTCTGCTCCTGCCTTGCTCTCCTGTGAGTAGTGTAGACCATCTCTCAGATCTCTTGCAGGCCGAGTTCATCACTCCATGCACAGACCAGACCTGCTTGATGACAACAAAAATTAAGGAACATTCCAAAACAAGGTTGTTGGGTTGTTGTTTTTTTTTTTTTTTAACTTTAGGCCATTGTGCTGAGCTTAGATAAATTACACAGTATCAATAGGAACCATGATTAGCAATTAAAACTAACAAGATAACAAGCATCAGAGAAAACAATCCTTTTAAAAGTAGGCAGATACCTCTATGTTGTAGTTTGAAAGCACCAGAAGGGCATCCCTTACAAAAAAAAAATACTGTTCCCAGCCGGGAAGCACAGTAACATCAATTCTTCTTGGCAGGATGATATATTGAACTAATTCACACTACCGTGTTAATGAATCACTGAACACAGCATTTCTAATAAGGGGGCAAGTGAAGTAGAAGAGAATTGCATGTCTGACAAAGGGAGCAGGAAGTGGGGAGGTAGGGCAGACCAGAGGCACAGCCCCAAGGCTTTTTGATTCCTTAGGACCATGCCTCCATGGCAAGAAAAAACAGGATCTAAACAGAGGTTATTCTGAACAAACTTCTGCTGAGGAACTCCTCTAAGCCAAGCACTGGCCACCAGGGTCCAGGTTGTGGGGGCTGCAGGAACAGTAAGGCAGGTGGAGCAGACCGGTCGGAGGCCTCCCAATGCCCTCTCTAGACCCACACACCCTTGAGTTGGGTGTGGCCATAGGGCAGGTTTTGTAAATAAGGTATCAAAAGAAGTAACCTGGGTCAGTTCCAGGCAAAGTATTTGAGATCAAGTGCCTAATTCTCCAGTTGGTTTCTTCCAGGGTCTTGCCTGAGTGTTTCAGAGGGTGCCGCTAGAAGGGGGTAGGGCATCTCCCAGCCTGACCAAAGCATCCACACACAGGGGACCATGGTGCCTTGAAGAGACATCTAGACCACAGTTGGGCCTGTCATGGGTGAGAAGCAAGCCTGTGCAGGATTGAGCACACAGGTTTTCAGGTGATCTGTAGGCAGGGCCTGGATCACTAAATGAAACCACAGGTGAATTCTGTGGCCATACAGGTCTGCGTCCCAGCCAGATACTGAGGATAAAGAATCAGGTAAGCATTGTGTCACTTAATGGGAGGGACTGCCCTCTAGGGGAGCTTTAAGGAGAACTGAGCGGGCAACTTCGGGAAGTTTTTACTGAAGAGGTCAGATGTCTAAGGAAAAACGAAGATGGTTCATGAAAAGATCGAATAAAGAGCATTCCAGGAAAGGAGAAGGCCTAGTGCAAATCCCCAGCAGCCAGACAAGCGTGGTTTACTTGGGGGCAGATGAGAGACAGCACGAACAAGCCCAGGCTTGGGGCAAGTCCAAGACCAGATGAGGCCAAAGAGGCAGGCAGGTCATGCAAGACCTTACTCTGTGACAGCAGAGGTTTCCAGTGATTTGTGCTCGGTGCTGCTGAGTGAGGAGTGGCATGACCCGATTGTGTCATAAACACATCGGTCTGAGCACCATGTGGAGGATGCACAGCCGGGAAGCAAGAGTGCACGCGAAGGCTCGGGAGACCCTTTTGGGTGTCGACAATGCCCTGAACTAGGATTGCGGAGTGGAGATTATGAGAAGTGTCCACCCTCCGACTATATTTTGAAATTGAAGCCAAAGGCTTGCCGGTGACTTAGCTCTAGGACGCGTGAGAAAAAGAGAAGTCTACCAACTTGTAGTTTTTTTAACCTAAGCCACTTGGTGAGTGGAGTTGTGATTTTTTTAACATAGGGGACGATCTAGATTGGAATAGGTTTGGAGGTCTAGAGTTGGGGGAGAAATCAAGAGTTCTTCCTTGAATACATACCTACTTCTAGATAAACCAGCTGGATAAAAATTGAATAGGTACCTGGATATATGACTTTGGGGCTGA